>NC_091091.1:36347142-37653214 GCF_032405125.1 Capricornis sumatraensis
CATCTAGAGCCAGACATCCTAGAATGTGAAGTCAAGTGGGCCTTAGAAAGCATCACTACAAACAAAGCTAGTGGAGGTGATGGAATTCCAGTGGAGCTATTTCAAATCCTGAAAGATGATGCTGTGAAAGTGCTGCACTCAATATGCCAGCAAATTTGGAAAACTCAGCAGTGGCCACAGGACTGGAAAAGGTCAGTTTTCATTCCAATCCCAAAGAAAGGCAATGCAAAAGAATGCTCAAACTACCGCACAATTGCGTTCATCTCACACGCTAGTAAAGTAATGCTCAAAATTCTCCAAACCAGGCTTCAGCAATACATGAACCGTGAACTTCCAGATGTTCAAGCTGGATTTAGAAAAGGCAGAGGAACCAGAGATCAAATTGCCAACATCCACTGGATCATAGAAAAAACAAGAAAGTTCCAGAAAAGCATTTATTTCTGCTTTATTGACTATGCCAAAGCCTTTGACTGTGTGGATCACAACAAACTGTGATCCACAAATTCTGAGAGAGATGGGAATACCAGACCACCTGACCTGCCTCCTGAGAAACCTGTGTGCAGGTCAGGAAGCAACAGTTAGAACTGGACATGGAACAACAGACTGGTTCTAAATCAGGAAAGGAGAACGTCAAGGCTGTATTTTGTCACCCTGCTTATTTAACTTATCTGCAGAGTACATCATGAGAAACACTGGGCTGGAAGAAGCGCAAGCTGGAATCAAGATTGCCGGGAGAAATGTCAATAACCTCAGATATGCAGATGACACCACCGTTATGGCAGAAAGTGAAGAAGAACTAAAAAGCCTCTTGATGAAACTGAAAGAGGAGGGTGAAAAAGTTGGCTTAAAGCTCAACATTCAGAAAACGAAGATCATGGCATCCGGTCCCATCACTTCATGGGAAATAGATGGGAAATAGTGGAAACAGTGTCAGACTTTATTTTTTGTGCTCCAAAATCACTGCAGATGGTGATTGCAGCCATGAAATTAAAAGACGCTTACTCCTTAGAAGGAAAGTTATGACCAACCT
Source organism: Capricornis sumatraensis (assembly GCF_032405125.1). Lineage (NCBI taxonomy): Eukaryota > Metazoa > Chordata > Mammalia > Artiodactyla > Bovidae > Capricornis > Capricornis sumatraensis. Next base: position 36,348,173 of record NC_091091.1, read on the forward strand.
AGACAGCATATTCAAAAGCAGAGACCTTACTTTGCCAACAAAGATCCTTCTAGTCAAGGCTATGTTTTTTCCAGTGGTCATGTATGGATGTTTGAGTTAGACTGTGAAGAAAGCTGAGCGCCAAAGAATTGATGCTTTTGAACTGTGGTGTTGGAGAAGACTCTTGAGAGTCCCTTGGACTGCAAGGAGATCCAACCAGTCCATTCTAAAGGAGATCAGTCCTGGGTGTTCTTTGGAAGGACTGATGCTGAGGCTGAAACTCCAATACTTTGGCCACCTCATGCGAAGAGTTGACTCATTGGAAAAGACTGATGCTGGGGGGGATTGGGGGCAGGAGGAGAAGGGGGCGACAGAGGATGAGATGGCTGGATGGCATCTCTGACTTGATGGACGTGAGTCTGAGTGAACTCTGGGAGTTGGGGATGGACAGGGAGGCCTGGTGTGCTGCAATTCATAGGGTTGCAAAGAGTCAGACACGACTGAGCGACTGAACTGAACTGAGTGACAGACCCCTGCATTCAGTAAACCATAGCCTCTTCAGAGGCCTAGCAGAGGAGGAGTACAGTAGACATCATCTGAAATTAAGGAAAGGTCACTCGTTAGCATATGAAGGAGCTGGAAGAAAAGGTTTTCAGTATATATATATACATATGCTGTGTGTGTGTACATGCATAATTGCTTGATCGTGTCCAACTCTATGCGACCCCCATGGACTGTAGCTAACCAGGCTCCTCTGTCCATGGAATTCCCCAGGCAAGTATACTGGAGTGGGTTGCCATTTCCTTGTTCAGGGGATCTTCCCAACCCAGGGATGAAACCCAGGTCCTCTGCACTGCAGGTAGACTCTTTAATGTCCAAGCCCCCAGAATGTGCTTTATCGTTTGGGCTTCCCTCGTGGCTCAGAATGTAAAGAACCCTCCTGTAGTGCAAGAAATCCAGATTCAATCGCTGGGTTGGGAAGATCCCCCGGAGAAGGAAATGGGAACCCACTCCATTATTCTTGGCTGGGGAATTCCATGGGCAGAGGAGCCTGGCAGGCTGTAGTCCATATATTCCACCTGAAGACATTTGAGGTGAGCCCTGGTCATCTGAGACTTCCTCCTGCAGTGTTCTCTGAGCTCCCCACCGCATAACTGAGTAACCAGATTCCAAAGTAGAGAGTATTATCCCTGTATTCAGTGGGGCCTAACCAATCCATCTCTACTTGATTACTGATAATATCATGAATATCTTTATACATCAATCAAGAGGCAGTAAAATATGTAAATGGTTAAGGGCACAGACTCTGGAGCCAGACTGCCCGAGCTTTAATTCCTAGCCCTCGCACTTAATAGTTGTGTGGTCTTGGCCTGTTACTCAATATATCTGTGCCTTAGTCTTCTCATCTGTAAATTGAGGATAATAGTAGTTCTTTTCTTTAGAATTGCCATAAAGGATAAATGGCTTAATATACCTAAAATACTAATACTCACGCCCATAATAACACTATAGATGAATCTTCTATTTCTGTTAGTTCAAATCCCTAAGAATTAACTTCCACAGACAACATTAGATAATAAAAAATTTTAAAGCAATTGCTTGGATTCTGTGAATAACACGAAGACTACTTTTCAAGTAGATCCCCAGAATATTCTGGTTCTGCCCTTGAAAAGGATATATAGGTAAGTAGGTAAGTAAGGAGAGAGAGAGAGATAAAGATAGGAAGAAAGGAAAAGAGAGAAAGGAAAGAAGGAAGCTGCTTTTTAAGTGCAGCTATACTTAGTTAATTTTTGCATCTCTCAGAAATATTTGAAAACCATGTCTTCTATGAGACATAAACCATTAGCATTCCCATCCTATTTGATACTTTTCCCTCTCATATAAAAACATACATACTTTATCATCAGACATCTTTCCAAACATCTAGCCCTCTATCTTATTGAAGTCAAGGCATTTCCTAAATTAACACTTAAAAACCATGAAACTTTCCTACAGTCTCACAACAACCCACACACAACAATGGCTGTGAGTAGAAGCAACCCATTTCCTTTCAGAACTGTTTTAGCCATATCCTTTCACTTGGTTTCACTTGGGCAAATCTCAGGGTATTAGCATGTGTTTAAAGTTTGACAGTTCCATCCCTAGAAAGGCTTGGTCAGATTTTTCGTGTGTATATATTGGACTTCCATCAATAAACTGTTTGAAATTTGATTCCACTGAATGATTCTGGTGAACAAATGAGCCCAATGAGAAAGCATCCAAGTAAAGGAACTGTTCAAAAAATCAGGAACTGCTTGACCAGCAGGGACTAGGCCATGGGCTTGAGAGTCTGTAAACTCTAGGCCGTCACAGATAATTGAAAGTCATAATCTCCCAAAGGGTTTTAATTGAATATTTGGAAGTCTGTATGAAAATAAATGGGAGTCAACCAAATAAAAATAAACACAGCTATACTGAAGAGTATAAATCTTCAAAAGAATAGCCCTAATTAAAAAGATATATTATACTTCCTGAACTTTGCCATTCTGGTTGTTTTCAATATCATGCCCCTGGGAAAATACAGCTATTTCTCATCGAATAATCTAAACTCCTGTGCTGGGGCTTCATGGTGGGTTCTCCCATTTTGCTCTTGCTACTTGTTTTGGGGATAAAGCAGTGCAAATTATTCAGACACCAATCAGATTTATCATCCTGTGCCTTTTGATGACATCCATCTGTTTATCTAAGAAGCCATTAAAGACTTATTGAGTTACAGTGCTACGGAGAAAATTGGGTTATCATCTATGGTTAAATCCAATTCTTGCATCTGCCATCTTTTCAGCTTATGTGGTATATTCTGAAATTACCCTGACTTGCAGACCTGCACTACAAGAATACATTTGCTTCATAGCCTTTTTTATGTCATTTCTGGAGAATTTCTAATGCATGAGCAATTTGTGGTTCAGGAAAATGTTGACAGAGAGATGTCAGTGCTTTCCCTTGTTAAAAGTTCAAAAGCCTAATAGGGACTGTGCCAGCTTAAAAATCTTATTCAGAAGTGGGTACTGTTCAACTCTGCAGTTTGTATTTAGACGAGCCTATTCAAAGAAAGATTTGACTCTAGGTCACAAAGGTAGAACTGTGTTAATCAGAAGATAAAGATAAATTAATATCAAGCCAGAATTCAAATGGGCAAAAAAAAGGTGAGAACTCATCATAAATGATGTTAAATAAATACCAGCAGGTAAACTGATAAGACACAAAGGACCCAATCTTCCTAGGGAATGACGAGGTAGGAGTTCAGTGCTTATCTCACAAGTCAAGCAGCTTAAGCAAAACTAAAAGTCGAGTTTTCTGAGCTGGCTGAAGAGGCAGCGAACTGGGTGGAGAAAACTAATTGAAATAAAGTGAATATTTGCAGTTTCTTGGAGATACTGTTACATCCTAACTGCAGGAGAGCCAGAGGAAGAGCAACTGTAAATCAGGCAGATGCTTCAGTTTGCCAATTTTTTCTAGCATTTGTCAGAGAAATAATGAAGAATCCACGTGTAAAACATTTTCTTGATTTGTTTATGTAAATCAAGCCAGAATTCTGGGAAGCCGAGATTTTCTGAGAATCTTCAAAGATTACAGCATAGCTGCCATTCCTTAAAATCAAGCTGTACACACTATTTATTGGCCATTTAAGGAGATCCTTCCGATAATATTTCACAGTGTTCCTTCACTGTTTTCCTCTTTGTGAGATAAGTACCCTGAAATGGGAGACAATAGCTATATAAACAGCTGAGGGTAATCAGCTGAGACCCTCATGCCGGATATGGCTGGCTTCAGAAAACTGTCCCTTTGTCTATCTACCTGTTTGCTTGTCTTTCACCTTCATTCAGTTCTGTCTGTGCTGTCAGCAGAGAAGCAGTTTTTGTGAGACAATAGAGATGCTACAATAAGGGAGAGAGAGCGCAACTGTGTCATAGTAAAGATGACCGGAAGATAGGACCTAGAAAACCAGAGATGCAAATAGGAAGTCAAAGAGTCTTCTGTGTATATTTCACTTCCTACTAAAATTCATCGAAAAGATGAATGTGTGTAAGGATTGAACAAAACTCTTGTTCAGAGTGAGAAGTTATATACTTTATGATGTTAAGAACCGTGGCCTTTCTCTCTTTTAACACTCTAGTCCATCCATAAAATACTTCTCCCTAACTTGCTCAGGTCTGAAATTCTATGCCTTGAAGAAATATTTGCCTGGGGAAAGGGAGGAGTGAGAGCCTTTTGAGCCAGGAGAAAGCACTTTGTTGCACCAAAGTTTTTTCTGGGATCTACTCTATTGATTGTCTGTTGGGTAAATATTTTTACTTTCAATCAAAATGACAAAGAAAAATAAACTGGCAACTTTTCATTCATTATTCAATATTCATGAATTCATTAGACATTCAAAGACTAATTTCAGAATACCTATGGACTATTTCACATTTTAATTAGTAATTTAATTAATTTTAGCGTGCAAGAAAAATCACATTGAGAATTCTTTTTTTTCAATCTGTTTTAAATCAAGGTATAGTTGATTTACAATATTATGTTACTTTCAGATGTACAACATAATGATTCAAAATTTTTACAGATTATATACATTAAAAACTAGCATAAAATGTTGGCAATATTCCCTGTGCTGTACAATATATTCTTGTAGCTTCTTTAATAGTCTGTGACTCTTAACCCCCTAGCCCTATCTTCCTCATCCCCTTTACCCCCTCCCCACTGGTAACCACTAGTTTGGTCTCTGTATCTGTGAATCTGTTTTTGTTACAGTCACTTTTTTTATTCTTTAGCTTCTATGTGTAAGTGATAACACACAGTATTTGTCTTCGTCTAACTTGTTACACTAAGCATAATACCCTACAGGTCCATCTATGTTGTTGCAGATGGTAAAATGTCATTCTTCTTATGACTGAGTAATATTCCATTATACACACACACACACACACACACACACACACACACACACACACACGCATGCATCTTCTTTATCCGTTCATCTGCTGAGCGATGCTTAGGTTGCTTCCATATGGCTATTGTATTATAAATATGCTGCTGTGACCATTGGGGCACATGCGTCTTTTTGAATTAGTGCGTTCATTTTCTTTGGCTATATACCTAGGAGTGGAATTGCTGGGTTATATGGGCTTCCCAGGTGACTCAGTGGTTAACGAATACTCCTGCCAATGCAGGAGATGCTGGAGATAAAGATTTGATCCCTAGGCCAGGAAGATCCCCTGGAGGTGGAAATGGAAACCCACTCCCATATTCTTGCAAGGAAAATCCCATGGACAGTAGAACCTGGCAGTCTACAGTCCATGGGATCGCAAAAGAGTCAGACATGACTGAGCACACACACACACACACACACAGAGTAGTTTAATTTTTCATATTTTTGAGGCAGTATATATTCTTTAAAAAACTTTTAAGTAATTCCATTGATTGGTCAGGTAAGGATATTAACCCAGATACAAATAACTGCTGGAATGTTTATAGTCAAGGTTCTGAAGATGTAGTGGGAATTGCTAGGGATAATAGATCAGGTAGAACCAAAATGAGACAGCACAGTGATGCCCAGAGGTAGGACCACCACTCTCTTCTCTTTTGTCTTGCCCATCCCCTTATTTCCTGCACAGCTCTCCATGCTTCTCAGCTTGGGGGCAGAGATCTCTCTCTAATGGCCTGCTGGAGAAGATCTTTCGCCTTTTCTGCCTTCCAGTGACATCTGCCTCCTCATCTTGGCTCCACCCTATGGCTTCCTTAGGGCACAGAGTCCGAAGCCAGAGGTGCCTTGTATTTCCTGGGTTGAGTTCCTCCTGCTTGAAGATCACCTGTTCTCAACTGAAGTTTCCATTCTCACAGTGACTGGTACAAACTGAAGCAGATGGCATTACCTGCTAGAATCAGATCCCTGCCTTTTTGTAGGTTGCCCTCCACTTCTAGCTTGGGATAAGATGTTGTTTACTTCTACAGGTGTTTCTTGAGAGTTTGTTTCTCAAGTACTGGGCATTATTAAAGAAAGAAAATCATGTTAATTATGCACAAACTTCAGGAACAGAAAAGAAAATTTGGATAATTACTTTTCTGAAGGAGACTGTAATTTCAGACAGACAATAAATATATGAAACATAACATTTCTACAGAAGATAAAAATGAGAAGAAAAAAACACTTTCTACACATTATGCACTGAACCATATTCCTTTGAATTCACGCATTGCTGTGCTAACCCACAGTGTGGCTGTATTTGGAGATAGGACCTTAAAAAGGGTAATTAAGGTTAAAGGAGACCTGAATTCTATTGGACTGGGGTCCCTATAAGAAGAGGAAGAGTCACTAGGGTTGTGTGCACATAGAGAAACGGCCTTGTGAAGGTGCAGAGAGAAGGCAATCCTCTGCAAGCCAAGGAGAAATCTTAGCCTCAGGAGAAGCTAAGCCTTCCAGCACCTCCATCTTGGATTCCAGTGTCCACAGCTGCATTCTGTTGTTCAAGCCACTCGTGATATTTTTTCATAGAAGCCCTGGCAGACATTAAAAGTTAAATGGAGTCAGTGAACTTGAGATTTTTAAGTGATGGGCAGGATGCAGGCAGCCGGTATAGAAGGAAAAGGTCAATCCAAGCCAAGGGACCCATGAGCAAAGAAGAGTCAGAAATCATAGTGACTTGTAAGTGGGGAGATGCTAAGGCAGTTGGAAGATGGCAGGAAGGCCCTTACTCCCAAGATGCATTTAAATTTGATCTGGTGGAAATTAGGAAACCATGATGGGTTGTTGAACAGAGAATGATCTAAAAACACAGGGTTTAAGAAAATTAGCTTTGCTGCAGTACACAAACTCAGTTGTACAAGATTAGGCAGAAGTAGAAGACTACTTAGGAAAAAAATTGCAGTAATCCAGGCAGGTTGGAGTCCAGATGGTGATAGGAAAGGAGAGTGTCTGATGGATTTGAAAATTATTGCAAGTAGGAATTGATAGAATTTGGTGTCCCTGATGGCTCAGCAGTAAAGAACCCACCTGCAATGCAGAAGTGGTAGGAGATGTGGGTTCCATCCCTAGGTTGGGGAGATCCCCTGGAGGAGGGCATGGCAACCCACTCCAGTGTTCTTGCCTAGAGAATCCCATGGACAGAGGAGCCTGGCAGGCTACAGTCCATAGGGTCCAAAGAGTCAGACATGACTGAAGTGACTGAGCCTGCCAGTAACAAAACTGAATTAAATTCACTAATATATCATATATTCTTTTGTGCATCTTGCCTTTATATGTTAAAGATAATTTCATGTTAACAGCAAAGTTCTTAATATAAGTTGATTTGAGAGCTCTTTTCCAGTTGAATGAAGTTGTTAGTGTTAGAATTACCCTGAAGATCTTAGTAGGCAAGACATTATTAAAAATCAGGTAATCTATATAAATAAAACATTGAGACCATTAAAACTTAATGTCATTACCCAGTTTTGAGGGGACAGTAACTAGCCAGTCAGAAGGTACTTTAGGGTTAGATATCCTGGGGGACAAATGAAAGAAAAAGTTCAGGATTGATTTTCCGAAGAATAGCCAGGAAAGGGACCTCAGAACATCTTCCTCTAAACCAGGGTATCAGTCCCTGAAACAACATGGAACATGGAATGAGGTTAAAGATGCAAGGATCTCACTAGAGCTTATTCATTCATGAAATAATATTCCTGTACAGCGAAGTGAATCAGCTATATATATACATATGTGCGTACTCAGTCATTCAGTCATGTCTGACTCATTGAGGCCCCATGGACTTGGCCTCATGGACTTGAACACGCTCCTTTGTCAATGGGATTTTCGAGGCAAGAATACTGGAGTGGGTTGCCATTTCCTCCTCCAGGGGATCTTCCTGACCCAGGGAGTGAACCCAAGTCTTTTGACTCTCGTGCATTTGCGGGTGGATTCTTTACCACTGAGCCACCTGGGAACCCAACACATACATATACCCCCTTTCTTGGATTTCCTTCCATTTGGATCATTGCAGGGCATTAAGTAGAGTTCCCTGTGCTATACAGCAGTTTCTTGTTCACTGTACAGCAGAAACTAACACAACATTGTAGGGACTTTCCTGGTGGTCCAGCGGCTAAGACTCCATGTTCCCAACACAGGGGGCCTAGGTTTGATCCCTGGTTGGGGAACTGGATCCCACATGCTGCAAAAGACTCAGTGCAGCCAAATAAATAAATATTTTAGAACACACACACAACATTATAAAGCAACTATGGGTGGTGGTTTAGTCGCTCAGTCGTGTCCGACTCTTGCGATCCCATGGACTGTAGCCTGCCAGGCTCCTCTGTCCATGAGGTTTCCCAAGCAAGCTTAGTAGAGTGGGTTGCCATTTCCTTCTCTAGGGGATCTTCCTGACCCAAGAATCAAACCTGGGTCTCCTGCATTACAGGCAGCTTCTTTACCACCTGAGCCACCAAGTGCAGCGAAATGAAAGTCACTCAGTTGTGTCTGACTCTTTGCAAACCCATGAACTATATGGTCCATGGAATTCTCTAGGCCAGAGATACTGTCCAGAATACTGGAGTGGGTAGCCTTTTCCTTCTCCAGGGGATCTTCCCAACCCAGGGATCAAACCCAGCTCTCCCTCATTGTAGGTGGATTCTTTACCAGCTGAGCCACAAGGGAAGCCCACTGAGCCACCAGGGATACCCCAGTTTTAAAAAATTGAAATAATAATCCTAATGCCTATTGAGCATCTATTATGTGCTCAGAGCCTCGCATAGACTCTTTCATTTACGTGCATTGACACCTAGTAGATGAAAGCTCAGGGTGAACAAAGTCAAGATGACCCCTGCCCTTATGGAGTTTACTTTCTGCTGTGGGATACAGGCATCAAACAGATAATCACACGAATACATATCTAATTGCGAGTTGTGGTCATTGCAGGAAGGAAAATTGAGAGAGTTATGAGAATATAGCAAGGTTCCTCATTTGGATTTGCCAGGCAGAAATGATCTCCCTGAGTAAATGACTCTGTCCGTGGGATTTCCCAGGCAAAAATACTGGAATGGGTTGCCATTTCCTTTTCCAGGGGATCTTCCCAACCCAGAAATTGAACCCATGTCTCCTGCATCTCCTGTATTGGCAGGAGGGTTCTCTACCACTGAGCCATCTGGGAAGCCTGAATGAATGACACTGTAATGGAAACTTTGAAGGATAACCAGGAATTAGTCAGGCAAAGACTAGAAGAAAGAGATTTGGGGGCGCGAGTGAAGCCAGTGATTTGCAGGGAGCCAGAGGGCTGGCTCCTGGCATGCCAAAGGTGTGGCAGCAGGGCAGAGATCTAGTCATCAGGAGATTTGAGTTCATATGCAGGGAACTTAATCCCTGAGGCAAACCAACTATTAAAGACCAGAGCATCTGTGTCTCTTTACAGAATGGACTTTTGGACCCTGAGGGAGAGGGAGAGGGTGGAATGATTTGGGAGAATGGCATTGAAACACGTATACTATCATGTAAGAAACGAAGTGCCAGTCTATGTTTGATACAGGATACAGGATGCTTGGCGCTGGTGCATGGGGATGATCCAGAGAGATGATATGGGGTGGGAGGTGGGAGGGGGATTCAGGATTGGGAGCTTGTATACACCCGTGGTGGATTCATGTCAATGTATGGCAAAACCAATACAGTATTGTAAAGTAAAATAAAGTAAAAATAAAAAAATAAAAAGACCAGAGCAAAGTTTAAGGCAACATTCAGTCACAGGGACTTTGAAAGGCAAATTAGGAAACCAAATACTGAGAACCTTGAAGACAAAGTAGCAATGGGACACATTTAAGTATAAGTAGGTGAACTGCTGCCGTTGGTGGATTCCCATGTTATCCTGCCCAGAACCTACAGGCACAAGCTAGATGGGAAAAGCGGTGTGGCTTAATGGTCAGAATGTCAGCTTTGCAGTCGGATGCATGTGGACCGCTTCCTAGGTGTTTTTTCCTGGGAAGACATGTAGACTTTCTTATCTTTAGATTTTCTTCTATAAAATGGGGGAAATACTGCCTATCTCTAAAGAATGACATAAGGCTCAAAAGAGATGATGCCTGTAATGCGCTCAATTCAGTGTCTAACAGATATGCTGTTTCTTCATGTCACCAGTACTTTTGCTGTTCTTTTTGGTCCATGTCTGTTTGGGTAATAACGTGAAGCTCTCTACACACGCAGTAAAATGCATGAACTTTATAACTGACATTTTCTTTGCTTCTCAGAAGCTTGTCTGAGTCCTTTCCACCTTTTTCTCAAATTGTAATTGTGTTTCCTACTTTTGAGCCTCTCTGAAATGAAATCTCCAGTTCCAGGGAAGATGAGCGGATTAGCATTTAAATTTACTCAAACTGAGACATAGGATTCAGTGTGTGCTCAATTAAAGATTTGATGAATGAATGATTACTGCATAATTATAGAGATTTGACAGTGATAAGCATAGTTAATTAATTGCTAAGATAGTGTATATTAAAGAATGGTTTCAAAGCATCTTTATGTATTTTGTGTTTTTAAGTGATTGGTAAACTGGATTCTAACCTCTTGCTCTCTGAATATTCTCTTAGTAATAGCCTACCATGTCTTAATTAGAGAACTGTTCTGACAGTTCCAGGAAAGAAAACATTTTTTTCTGTTAAAACATTTCTAGCATTTCAGCTAAACGATTTATCTACGATGATTTTTCCCTTTGTAGTAGACAATTAGAAGTATAGTACAGTAAATTTTCCGCCTTATGGATTCCAGCCAAGAGCCATGCAACTTTTATGCTTTATAAGCAATTGCAAACTAAAATGAGTAGCCTGTATATTGTAATAGAGCTGCTTTGAGCTGCTATTACCATAGAATACTTTTCCAGCTTTCCTAGAAGCATGAGGACAAAATTGAGAAGAAGGCATCTATCTGATTGACGCTAGGAAGCTACTTGCATTGTACTTCACTTTAGGCAGAATGGCAGTCATTTTATTTGCTATTAATGTGAATAGAGAGATCACTGCTTTTCAGAATGCATTCTGCAAAAAGATCTGTAGCCTGTACACATGGTTAGAAATGAAGCTGCCTGTGTAGACCAAAATGCTCCTGAGTTCAGTCAAACCCGAGGAGATCGTTGCAGAAATCACATTGCAAAAACCGTTCCAAATTTACTCAAATGAAGAATGTCTGTTGGTAGTTTAGACTGAAATCTCCCTTTAACTCTTCCTCCAGAATATGGGGGTGCAGGTAGGCCCTATTAGTATAAACAGTTGGATCAGGAATAGGTTAGTGACAAGTCAGTAATGTACATGTGTGTGTGCTGAGTCGCTTCAGTCATGTCCGACTCGTTGCAACCCTGTGGACCATAGCCTACCGGGATCCTCTATCCATGGGATTTTCCCGGCAAGAATTCTGGAGTGAGTTGCCGTTTCCTCCTCCAGGGGATCTTCTCAACCCAGGAATCCAGCCGGTGTCTCTTACCTCTTCTGCCTTGGCAGATGGATTCTTTATCACTAGCTCCACCTGGGAAGCCCAGTAAGGTGCACTCACATTCAAATATTTCTCCTGTGATAATACCTGGATGAGATTATTTTATTTGGGTTTTGGGGACAAAAGCATGACTTGAGAATATGAAAATCCTAGTAAATGCAAACAACAAACAATACAGGTTTAACTTAAACATTTCAGCCAACCATACATCTCCATAAATGCTATGTTAGCTTACCCTTACTTAGGGACTTGGCAGTACGTTTTCCGTAACAAGTAGATTTGACACACATTTACTCAAGTATTCAAAAATATTTACTGAGTACAGGCAAAATCCTAAGAAGTGGGTGTATGGTGAACGAAGACTCTTGCCCTTCTGAACCCTTATGGTCTAGTGCAAGAGACAGACAGGAATCAAGTGGTGCCGTGGGATCCTTTCTGCAAATGAGAACTTTGGAGGAATCCCAGGAGATAAAGATGGAGCAGCTCTGGTAGAGATGGAACAGGGCAAGAAACCTCATTCCTCTTCCCCTCACTGCCCTCTGGGCAAACCTCTGTAGGGCTCTGAGGACCTAGTTTGAAACCACTTTACATGTGATCTGACATGCAGATGGGTGCCTCTTTCTGCTCTGCAGGACACCATCATGGCTAAATCGATTTCAGATCTTGAGCACTGGGCTACCACCCTGGTCACACACCAAGGACTCAGAACTTCATTCCAACCATCCTTATTCAGTTGCTCAGTGTCTGACTCTTTCCAACCCCATGGATGACAGCACGCCAGGTTTCCCTGTCCTTCAAACATGCTGAAACTCATATCTATTGAGTCAGTGATGCCATCCAATCATCTTATCCTCTGTCTTCCCCTTCTCCTCCTGCCTTCAGTCTTTTTGACATTGAGGTCTTTCCCAATGAGTTGGCTCTTTGCATCAGGTGGCCCATGTATTGGAGCTTCAGCATCAGTCCCTCCAATGAATATTCAGGCTTGATTTCCTTTAGAATTGGCTGGTTTGATCTCCTTGCAGTCCAAGGGACTCTCAAGAGCCTTCTCCAACACCACAGTTCAAAAGCATCAATTCTTCGACGCTCAGCTTTCTTTATAGTCCAAGGCTCACATCCATACATGACTACTGGAAAAACCATAGCTTTGACTAGACAGACCTTTGTTGGCAAAGTAATGTCTGCGTTTTAATACACTGTCCAAGTTTGTCACAGCTTTTCTTCCAGGGAGCAAGTGTCTTTTAACCATGCTGAAGCTCCACAATTTGCTCTTCTCAGCAAGGGATTGAGAAGAGCAAATGGTTTAGGCAGGAGAGAATACCACTAGGAAGACTCTTCTTCTAGGAAATGGACAACTATGAGACAGAAATAGATATGGAAAAGTTGAAAGAAGCCTCAGTATACCTGAACACACACATACACACATGCATGTCAGCCAAATGCTTTGAACCTGCCCCACAGGTGTCTAAAGTTGAAGAGTATCATATAAGTAGGTATCTGTGTCTCTAGTCTTGGTAGATTCGGAGAAGGCAGTGGCACCCCACTCCAGTACTCTTGCCTGGAAAATCCCATGGACGGAGGAGCCTGGTAGGCTGCAGTCCATGGGGTCGCTGAGAGTTGGACACAACTCAGTGACTTCACTTTCACTTTTCACTTTCATGCATTGGAGAAGGAAATGGCAACCCACTGCAGTGTTCTTGCCTGGAGAATCCCAGGGACGGGGGAGCCTGGTGGGCTGCTGTCTGTGGGGTCGCACAGAGTCGGACACGACTGAAGCGACTTAGCAGCAGTAGCAGCAGCAGCAGTCTTGGTAGATTAATCTGGGGCAGGAGCCATATATCCTCCAGGATATATTTTCTTTTCCTATTCAAGTGTGTGTATGTGTGTACTCAGTCCCTTTAGTCGTGTCCGACTCTTTGAGACCCTATGCACTGTAGCTCACCAGACTCCTCTGTCCATGGGATTCTTCAGGCAAGAATACTGGAGAGCCATGCCCTCCTCCAGGGGATCCTCCCGACCCAGGGATTGAAGTCACGTCTCCTGTGCCTCCTGCATTGCAGGCAGGTTCCTACTGAGCCACCAGCGGAAGCCCCAAGAGGGATCTGGAAATATGCTTCAATAATAGTCAGAATAAGAAGATTCAACTTGACATCATGTTATGACCTTATAGTTTCAAGATTCTGTGCTCTTTGCTGTATAAGGTGCATGTTCTCTTACTACCCTTACAATTTAATGCTCGTGCCCCTGATACTCTGGATACAGGATAGTGCAAGTAGCTTCTTGGGCCAGCAGTGACACAGCCTGTACATGTAGAAGAATTTATCTCTAAGCCCTCAAATATTGTTTGATTGAAGGATTAGACGATTCTGGTGGAAAGGATGAGAAAAAGTGAAGTGTGGGATTTTTACGTACACTAATAGTATAACAGAAAAATTATAATGGCTATTGCATATATGTTGCATATTCTGTGCCAGATACTCTTAAAATAGTATATGTGCATGCATTCATACACTCTCAAACGTTACAAAATCCCCATAGATCAACATACTCACTACTGAAATGTCATTGATCTGGAAGCCAAGGTAAAACTTCTTGCCCAGGATCACACAGCTAACAAGTGACAGGATTTGAACCCAGACAGTCTGGCTGTCTAGTCAACGCTTTCAGCTCTGTGCTATGCAGCCATAGTGCCAGGAGAGCCCTCTGCTGGACGTGAAGGTAGAAGGCATTTCTTTTTAAAGTAAAAGGAGGGTGTGAACTCAATGAGGCTGTTTAATAGGGCAAACAAAATTGTTTACCCTATAAATTAGGAACTTTGAAAGGAATCAAGACAAAGGTTGATGGAGAAGACCCTGACTATGATGATTAAAACTGCAAATAAACATAATAGTCACTTAGCTGCTTTAAATTCTTTTTAAGAAATAGATAGTGGATAAATTATAAATAATCCTCAGCATAAGTTTTTTTAAGAAGAAATGATGAGAGGTTCTGGTCCAACTGTGTTCAAGTAGCTGCAAGGACATTCAAATTATGTCTGTAAGGAAAGCATTTTCAACCTGAAACTGAGGTTGCACCCAGCACCAGTAAATCAAAGCCAAAATGAAGCTATGGATGATGGATGGGAGCTAGATGAAATAACAGTATGAAGAAGCCTAGAGTCACAGTGGAGCGGTAAAAGCTGAATTTAAGAGCCAGGACAATTTTCGGAAGCTAGAAATCAAAATTCACCAGATGGTAAAAGCCGACACAGCAGTTGATGCCAAAAAGTATCCGGAAATGAGGCAAAGATTGCCTCCGACATGAAGTATCTTATAGGCTGGACCAGAATTATTTCAGGATAAAGTCGTCTTGCTCCAGCCTTCAAGCAGAGTGCTTTACCTAGACTGGCAGGTGCTGCCAGCCCAGGAGGTGGATCTGCAGCTCAGATAGAAAAGCTCACCTTCTGAAGGATGCGTGGATCTGACTCAGTGGGTTCAACCTGAACCTGGCCCTGGTAGAGGGTGGATTTAGGAGAAAAGCGAGAAAATCCTGGACTCTGGCTAGAGAAGAAGACCTGTGATCATTGGAAAGGAGTGAAACTGAAAGGGCCTGCTGCTGCTGCTGCTAAGTCGCTTCAGTCGTGTCCGACTCTGTGCGACACCATAGACGGCAGCCCACCAGGCTCCCCCATCCCTGGGATTCTCCAGGCAAGAATACTGGAGTGGGTTACCATTTCCTCCTCCAATGCATGAAAGTGAAAAGTCCAAGTAAAGTCACTGGAAGAATGTAATTAATGTTGTGAAACACCTCGACCGTCCGTGTCCCCGTCATTTGACTAATTAGTATTGAATTTTAATCCCGACTCTCTTGTACACTTCAGTGTAGCTAAGGCAGTTGTGTTCCTGAGTGTTTACAGTGTAAATAAGGGTGAAGGGACTGCCTTAGAAGAGACAGAGGGAGGCAGCGGATCACACGATGAAGGATTTTTTCCCTTGAGAAACCAAAATAAACAAGCTTTGGGTGGGTAGTTAGGAGACCCCCTTCTTACCTGGATGTGTCTTAAGTCTGAATCACATGATGCCCATCAAGTGGAAATTACCCAGGGTAATCAACCCTGAATACTCATTGGAAGGACTGATGCTGAAGCTGAAGCTAAAATACTTTGGCCACCTGATAGGAAGAGCTGACTCATTGGAACAAACTCTGATGCTGGGAAAGATTGAAGGCAGGAGGAGAAGGGTGCCACAAAGGATAAGATGGTTGGATGGCATCACTGACTCAATGGACATGAGTTTGAGTATATCCCAGGAGATAGTGAAGGACAGGGAGGCCTGGAGTGCTACAGTGCATGAGGTCACAAAGAGTCAGACATGACTTAGCAACTGAACAATAACAACGGGGGCTTGCATCTGTTTGTTGAGCTGCACTTATACCTGTGACCTCAGAGCCTGAACTGTCTTTTCAAGGGCAGGGAGGACCCCCACCTCTACCAAGGGCTTCCTCAGTTTTGTGCTTGGGTCAGTGACTGGGTGGTATGAGCGGACACTTTCCCATCTCTGAGTACTCCTGTCGGGGCCAGGCTACCGACCCTGCTCACTTCTCAGTTCTAGATGGGGGTCTTATATTGCCAGGGCCACTGCTAGCTCACGTATTGCTTTCGAGCAAATGCAGTTCCACCCAGAGTTCATGCACTGGCACCAAGTGTGAGCTGCATGTCAGCCCACACTCACCCCTTCCCTAGGGTTCCTGCTCAGTGGTGAGCTCGCACAGCCACTCAGAGCGCCCTGAGGATTGCTTCCGTCTCTGCCTTGGTGATGATGTACAAGCAACTCAGACGC
Source organism: Capricornis sumatraensis (assembly GCF_032405125.1). Classification (NCBI taxonomy): domain Eukaryota; kingdom Metazoa; phylum Chordata; class Mammalia; order Artiodactyla; family Bovidae; genus Capricornis; species Capricornis sumatraensis. The sequence goes on from NC_091091.1 coordinate 36,364,433, forward strand.
ACTGGAGCCATAACTGAATCCAGTAGCTTTCCCCTACAACTCCTTATTTCCCCGATTCTCCCTTGCTTGCCTAACCAAAATGTGAAAATCTTTTTTGACTCCTTAGTCAACCTCCACATGCAATGGAACGCTAGTCTGATCCCAATTCTGAGTTCTGAAATACTATTTCTGTAGTTGAAAAAGCTAGGAACTGTGAATGTTTTTTTACCCACAATAGGTTATCTTTCTCAGCCATTATGTCCATTTTATAAATGCAGAAACTTCTGATTGGACAATTTAAGTATTTTGACCCCAAATGAACCTGGGTGACTCCAAGTCCCATGTGTTTTTGATGAGCACATTGTCCTGTGCTCGTCAGTTGCTCCAGGGCCTCTAAATGGCTGCCCTACTTCACTCTCACCTCCCCACCCTCCTGGGGGCCTAGAGATAAGGACCTCAAGCACGTTCAGCCTACGCTCTTACAGGCTGTGCAAGGGCCAGCTGATTCTGACAAGGGAAGTTCAACCACTTCAACATGGCAGCCCACATTTATATTTCCAACTGGATTTTCTAACACTCAGGTCTCATTTCCAACACCGCTAGACTGAGACCAGCACAGCCAAGCTGCTGAGCATAAATGGTGGCTGGGAGATGCTATACACTCAACCGTGAGCCTTCACACACAGGTGTTGTCTCTGGGGAAGGGACTGGGGGGTGGCGAAGCTGAGACACAGAAGGTCTTGACTAAAAACTGAGATATGAGCAAGGACTCACGTACATTGGGATGCCTACAGAGTGCCCAGGTGACTGGATGTGTGATGACTCGATTTTGTGGGACGAAAACTAGCAGCCAGCTTCACATCACCCAGTGTTGTTGGGGCAATTTTTATTGAACTACCTTAAATAAGTGGCCTTAAAAGCACCACTCAGGCTCTGATGCCCACATTCTTCTTTCTGATCATCCTGAACCGTTCATGGTTTCCTGAAAGTGCCTTGTATGTTCATACATCCATTCCCTTATCCCACGATATCCCTCCAGCCTATTAAGGCAGTTTGTCGCCTGAAAAAATGTGGCCCTTTCCTGGGGTCACACATCATTGTCTCCTCTTTGAAGCCTTCCAGACTCTTTCCAAGGCAGTGTTAAAAACTGTTCTCTGTGGTTTTGTGACAGAGGAATAGACAGAAAGTTTGAGAAGGAAGGGGACTGAATTGAAGACTGAGAAGCAGAGGAGGGAAGAGAGTGGCATCTCTTCTTTCCTTACTGACTCTGGGGTAAGTGAGAGTTTGCTTGTCTTACTACTGTAGCATCGAGCACTTTGTGTGTTGGCTGGTTTCATAATTAGCCAGATATCTGCAAGTACCTCAACCCTGGCCAAACAGCAAGCCTTCCGTGCTCTCTGCTTCTCAGTAGGCTACTAGTTATTTCTGGAAGTCTCCAAAGGAATGAGCCACAGTTGCCATGAGCCTTCAACTCTGCTTGAACCCTCTGGCTCCAGCTGTCTCTTGCCCATGTCCCTGCCCAGAAAGCTGTTAGATGCCTCCACTCTTCCTTCGCCTCTCAGGGGAACAGATGCAGGTAGCAGTCCAAGGTCTTTATAATCTGAGACAGGACAGTGGGAGTGAATCGTCTGGCACCTGCATACCTCTCTTCATACCCATCCCGACCTGCAGGCGCCTTATTACCCCTCCTTCACAGGGAACTCCCATCCAGTTGACAAGACTCAGTGGGAAAATAGATGCCATTTCTTTCCATACTTCTCCCTCCATCTCAGACCCACTCTTCAACAAAACTCTGGTAAAAATTATCTAATGAGTTAACAGCTGTTAGGAGTCACCGGGGCAATTGTATCCTTAGTTACAAGCCCAACAGAAATGGGTAGAAATATATACAAAATGACCTTAACAGGAATGTTCATGGCAGTATTATTGAAAGCAAAAGTTTGGAAACAAGCCAAACAGCCATCGGCAGTAGAATGGATAAGTAAAGTGTAGGTATATTCATACACAGGAATAGCATGTAACCATGGAATAATGAACTATGGCTACAGGCAACAATGCAGATGCAGGTAAGGTTAAGCAAAAGAAGCCAGCCACAGGAGTGTACCTACAGTACATGTGTGCGTACTCAGTCACGTCCGACTCTGTACCCCATGGGCTGTGTAACCTGCCAGGCTACTCTGTCTGTGGAATTTTCCCGGCAAGAATACTGGAGTGGGTTGCCATTTCCTACTCCTTGAGATATTCCGGACCCAGGGATTGAGCCCATGTCTCCTTTGTCTCCTGCATTGGTGGGTGGATTCTTTACCACTAATGCCACCTGGCAAGCCATGATGATCCCTTTTATATAGTGGGGATTTTTTTTTAATTTATTTAAGGTATAGTTGATATACAATCAGGAGATCCAACCAGTCCATTCTAAAGGAGATCTGTCCTGGGTGTTCTTTGGAAGGAATGATGCTAAAGCTGAAACTCCAGTGCTTTGGCCACCTCGTGCGAAGAGTTGACTCATTGGAAAAGACTCTGATGCTGGGAGAGGTTGGGGGCAGGAGGAGAAGGGGACGACAGAGAATGAGATGGCTGGATGGCATCACCGACTCAATGGACGCGAGTCTGAGTGAACTCTGGGAGTTGGTGATGGACAGGGAGGCCTGGCGTGCTGCAATTCATGGGGTCGCAAAGAGTCAGACACGACTGAGCGACTGAACTGAACTGATACACAATGTTATATTCATTTAGTTTTTTTAATGATAATTATCCATGATAATAGGAGTCAGTTTAGTGGTTACCCTTGAAGAAGAGAGAGCAGAAGGAGTCTTCTAGGATTTTGGTATAGAGAGAACTGACTTTGAGGAGTGAATGTTCTGGCTAAGTCTGGATCTCATTCAGAAGTCTCCTGGATCTGAATGCAGATGCAGTCTTTTTGTACTCTTTACTTTCAGCCTATGGTGGGGCATTTGCAGTCGATGCAGGGGAGTGACATTTTTCAGTAGCTTATATCCACTCTGCTCATAGGAGGAAACCTGATGGTTGATACTGGAGACAAAATTCCAGGGAAAATAGTGTGCATTTAGCTACAGGCTCTGGGAGCAGCAGCACTAGAGCTGAGGAGAAAGGGAAACCGGCTGTCATAAAAAGGCAAAAGAAAATAGCAGTTTCCATCTGGACCTTACCTTCCCATGGCTGTTTCAGCCATCATCATTCCCAAATGGATTTGAAATGGTATCTTACCTCATTACTCTTTCTATCTGGTCCAATATTTCTTTTGGTAATGCACGCTTACAAAGCACCTATAAACAGAATCCTGGCCTATTTTCAAGGACGGGAGCTATGACACACAAATTAACTATAGAAAGGTTTGGATTTGGGATGGTTTTATTTCATCGTGCAGAATGCTTCAGTCGTCTCTCAACATAGCCAGCTATTGCAAACTCCGATACCAGAATCGTATTACTCCCAGAGTAGATCCCTTGGCTGTTAGGAGATTCTCAGCAAACAACAACAAAAAGCGTTAAGCCTCTTCTTCCTAATTATGTCTTTCTCTAAATATCTAATTATCATTGAGAACAAATTGCATGTTACAGAGATAATATTATGGGGAATCGTTAATCTGTTGGGCTTCTGCTTTTGAATTCCTGAGTCGGTGCTGCAGCTGCTGGAGCAAAAAATTTTGCCACCTGGACAGTTCATTACAATTTCATATTTAAATGCAAAACTGCCGAAGAGCGATTCTACTCGATGGACTTGGCTTCTTTAGGCATTTTGTAGATATGCATCACATGTACAGCTTTTCCAAGCTTCCCAGGTAGCTGGAAATATTGAACAACTGAGCATTTAGAGGGACAGAATTACAAGGAAGCAGTGGGAATATAGTTATACCAATAAGGTGACAGTGGAATTAGCTTCTGTAATTATTCTTTCTTTTTATCAATGCACAAAGGTCTGCAGATTTTTATGACATTCCTCAGTAACTACATGGGATCACCTTAATAAAGGCTGATCCAAAAAATACACATTCCCAAAGATTACCTGATAATTGCACCTACTGTAATATGCTTAAAGCTAATTAACATTCAATCTTCACTTTAGAGAATAGAAATTACTAGGTACTTATCCCATAATTACATCTTTGTGCACTTGCTATTGTAATCCACAGCGTTAACTATATAATTAAATGATGAACAGTGACTGTATAAGTAGAGAGTACTTATGTAAAATGTGTCTTATACAAAAAATAAAAAATAAACAGTTTCAAAGAATCACATCTCATTGTAAATTCCATTGTTCTCAGGGAGATTAGATAGCATGTCAAAAATTAATAATAATACTGTTACTCCTTGGAGGTGGAAGGATGATAGTACTGCCCCATGGTCAGGAAGATGTCCACTGTGGTTCATCTCACCACGAGGGATGAGTTCCATCCAGCAGTTCTCACTGTTTTCTCTGGGTGTACATGAAAACACAAATGCTTAGAAGTTGTAGTAAATATGGCCTGTGTCTAAGCTGTTAAGCTGTATAGTTTTGTGTCGGGTGCTTTTTATAATAATTCTTTTCAAAAATAACATTTTTATCTGATTATAATGCTAATAGGTATTCATTGTAGAAAATTCATAAAATGTCAAAAAAACAGAAGAAAATAGAAATTATAATACTGTATTGTGTTAACTTTTTGTTTTATATGCTTTGTCTCTTTTCTAAAAAATTATTTTAAGAAAATGTGGTTGACTTACAATATTGTGTTAATTTCTTCTCTATAGCAGAACAATTCAGTTATATATATATATTTAACTATATATATATATATATAATTTTTCATGTTCTTCTCCATTATGGTTTACCATAGGACATTGACTATAGTTCCCTATGTTATACAGTAGGACCTTGCATTTAATCTGTTCTATATATAATAGTTTGCATCTGCTAATCCTAAACTCCTAATTCTTCCCTCCTCCACCCCTGCCTCCTCCTTGGCAACCACAAGTCTGTTCTCTATGTCTGTGAGTCTGTTTCTGTTTTGTAGGTAAATTTTTTGTGTCATATTTTAGATTCCACATATAAGGGATATTGTATAGTATTTGTCTAGGTCCATCCATGTTGCCACAAATGGTATTGTTTTATTCTTTTTTATGACTGAGTAGTATTCCACTATGTGTGTGTGTGTGTGTGTGTGTGTGTATCACATCTTGTTTATTCATTCATCTGTTAATGGACATTTAGGTTGATTTAGGTTGTCTCCATGTCTTTGCTATTGTTAATAGCATTGCTGTGAACATAGGGGTGATGTGTCTTTTTGAAACATGTTTTTATCTGGATATCCGCCTAGGAAAGGGGTTTCTAGATCATATAGCAATCCTATTTTACTGTTTTGAGGAATCACCATACTTTTTTCCATAGTGGCTGCATTTTATACTCCAACAGTGTAGGAGGGTTTCCTTTTCTCCACACCCTCTCCAGCACTTTTTAGCTGTAGACTTTTTAATGATGGCCATTCTGACTAATGTGAAGTGGTACCTCATTGTAATTTTGATTTGAATCTCTCTAATAATTAACAATATTGAGCATCTTTTCATTTATCTTTTGGCCATCTGTATGTCTTTTTTGGAGAAATTCCTGTTTAGGTCTTCTGTCCATTTTTGAATTGGGTTGTTTGTTATTAAATTGTATAAAATGTTTGTATACTTTGGAAATTGAACCCTTGTCAGATGCATCATTTGCAAATATTTTCCCCCAATCCATAGGTTGTCTTTTAACTTTGTTTATGGTTTCCTTTGCTGTACAAAAGCTTGTATGTTTAATTGGGGCCCATTTGTTTGTGTGTTGGTTTTTTTTTTTTTTTTGACTTTGCTTTTATTTCTGTTGCTTTGGGAGACTAACCTAGGAAAACATTTGATTTGATTTGTGTCACAGAATCTTTTGCCTATGTACTCTTCTAAGAGTTTTATGGTGTCATGTCTTATATTTCAGTATTTAAGCCATTTTGAGCTTATTTTTGTGTATGGTGTGAGGATTTGTTCACTTCAGCTTCATTGATTTCCATGTGGCTGTCCAATTGTCCCAACACCACTTGCTGGAGAATTTGAGTCTCTTTTCCAAATGAATCAGTCTCTCTGTGTATGTGAGTATGTGTACACATATATAAGTATATGTATACATATACATAAAACATTGCAACCTGCTTTTTAAAGCAGTACTGAACCCTATAATGAAGTATTATTTCTCATCATATTTCCCATGATCCTATAATATTATGTGGGCTTCCCTGGTGGCTCAAAGGTTAAAGCATCTGCCTGGAATGCGGGAGACCAATGTTCGATCCCTGGGTAGGAAAGATCCCCTGGAGAAGGAAATGGCAACCCACTCCAGTTCTCTTGCCTGGAGAATCCCATGGAGGGAGGAGCCTGGTAGGTAGGCTACAGTCCATGGGGTCGCAAAGAGTCAGACACAGCTGAGCGACTTCACTCACTCACTATGATATTATGCAATACTGATAATACCTAAATTATTTAACCATTTTCGATGGACATTTACTTCCAGTTTTTCACAATTGTGTGGTTAAGTCACCAAGTCATGTCCGACTCTTTGTGACCCCATGGACTGCAGTTCGCCAGGCTTCCCTGTCCTTCACTGTCTCCTACAGTTTGCTCAAACTCATATTCATTGAGTCAGTGATGCAGTCCAACCATCTCATCCTCTGTCACCTCCTTTTCCTCCTGTCCTCAATTTTTCCCAGCATCAGAGTCTTTTCCAGTGAGCTGGCTCTTCACTCTCTTGACAGGAGAGTGAAAAAGTTGGCTTAAAGCTCTACATTCAGAAAACTAAGATCATGGTATCCGGTCCCATCACTTCATGGCAAATAGATGGGAAAACAGTGGCTAACTTTATTTTTGGGGGCTCCAAAATCACTGCAGATGGTGACTGCAGCCATGAAATTAAAAGACGCTTACTCCTTGGAAGGAAAGTTATGACCAATCTAGACAGCATATTAAAAAGCAGAGACATTACTTTGCCAACAAAGGTCTCTCTAGTCAAGGCTATGGTTTTTCTAGCAGTCATGTATGGTTATGAGAGTTAAACTATAAAGAAAGCTGATCGCCGAAGAATTGATGCTTTTGAACTGTGGTGTTGGAGAAGACTCTTGAGAGTCCCTTGGACTGCAAGGAGATCCAACCAGTCCATCCTAAAGGAGATCAGTCCTGAGTATTCATTGGAAGGACTAATGTTGAAGCTGAAACTCCAGTACTTTGGCCACCTCATGCGAAGAATTGACTCATTTGAAAAGACCCTGATGCTGGGAAAGATTGAGGGCAGGTGGAGAAGGGGATGACAGAGGATGAGATAGTTGGATGGCATCACTGACTGGATGGACATGAGTTTGGGTAAACTCCAGGATTTGATGATGGGAAGGGAAGCCTGGCGTGCTGTGGTCCATGGGGTTGCAAAGAGTCGGACATGACTGAGCGACTGAACTGAACTGGCTCTTCACATAAGGTGGCCAAAATATTGGCACTTCACCTTGAGCATCAGTCCTTGAATGAATATTCAGGACTGATTTCCTTTAGGATTGACTGGTTTGATCTCCTTGTAGTCCAAGGGACTCACATGAGTTCTCCCCAGCACTACAGTTTCAAAGTATTAATTCTTCAGCAATCAGCCTTCTTTATGGTCCAACTCTCACATCCGTACATGATTACTGGAAAAACCATACAGACCTTTGTCAGTAAAGTGATATCTATCGTTTTGATTACACTGTCTAGGTTTGTCAGAGCTTTCCTTCCAGGGAGCATCTTTTGATATTGTGGCCACAGCCCCCATCCATGGTGATTTTGAAGCCCAAGAAGATTAAATCTGTCACTGCTGTTTCTGCTTTTTCTCCATCTATTTGCCATGATGTAGTGGGACCAGATACCATGATGTTAGTTTTTTGAATGTTGAGTTTTAAGCCAGCTTTTTCGCTCTCCTCTTTCACCCTCATCAAGAGGCTCTTTAGTTCCTCTTTGCTTTCTGTCGCTAGAGTAGTATCATCTGCATATCTGAGGTTGTTGATATTTCTCCCTGCAGTCTTAATTCCAGCTTGTGATTCATCTAGCCTGGCATTTCATGTAACATATGACCCACTCCAGTATTTTTGCCTGGAGAATTCCATGAACAGTTGGGCCTGGGTGGCCACAGTCCATGGGGGCACAAAGAATCGGGTGTGACTAAGCACACGTGCACGCTACCATTTAATTATCAATTTTGCCCTTCACTGTGTGAGAATTCCCTAAGAGAAATTTTAAATATTATGTTTTCATGAAAGCGTATTCTAGGTTCTCCATTTTAAATAGTTACCTTGTGACAATTTCAGTGCCTGAGTTTACATCTGTATTCACACTGTACTGGAGCCCTGGTGATTCTCTTTCATTGTCATGGACTAATGAGAAAGGGTGGAGGTTGACTTATGCAATTATTTGTATACTTGATACCACCAAACAAAACCAAAAAACTTCATAGGATGCATGACAAATGGAAGTTAGAATGAAGAAAAGCGGTTGTAGGATTGTGTCATCACTTAGCAGTGGCACAGATACAAAAACCAAGAAGTTGATACCATATTCACATAGCAGATAGTAATCAAGGTTCAAATAAATGCCAGTCACTCTAAATTAATGCTGTTGATTTGAATGGTATTTGTTTTTTAAATATTTTATTTAATTTATAGATTTGTTTAAAAATTGCTTGGTTGTATAAGAACTGTAGTCATAAATAGTTACTGTGTAATTTCATATTTTTACACATTTAAGTAACAGTGAAAATAATTTAGTCTAACACTGAGGGAGCTGTAAGAAGTTTTCTTTTAAAATGGATCTATACATTTTCTCAATTTGGGTTGCACTGTTCTCACAGCTACATCCTTATGCATATTCTTAGAATAAATTGTTTCCTTGGGGAAATTTCTTAGACATAAAATTACTGTCAGATGTTGTAAACATTCTACGGTTTTTGATGTTTTGAACTCAAATTTGAGTTCAGAGTCTTCAAGTTACTTTTTCTTCCTTTAGTTTTGTCTTCATTTTAATGTTTTCCTCAGTAATCCACTTACTTCCATTTGCAAATATTTATTGAGAGTTTACCCTGCGTACGCATCATGCTTCTCACTGGGCCTTCAAAGACAGAATAACTCAGCCTGTGCCCCGGAGCCCCCCAACTCACAAGGAGGTGATGGCATAAGGCAGTGATTCTCAAACATTTGGTTTCACATTTAGAAATGATTGTGGGCCCCACATAGCTTTTGGGGAGATAAGTTATGTCAACTGATATGTATTCTGTTAGAAAATGGATAAATTTTTAAAATGCCATGATTCTTATTTTCACTTTAAAGCTTGTGTTTTATCATTGGCCAAATGTACTGTTACTCATTTTTCCTGAAATGACAGGCTTACTTTGTTCATTTTTGAGAAAGAATTTTCCATATACCGAAGTCTGAATAACCACAATTTGTCAGTCATTATTTAAGAAAGAAATAGTGTCCTGTAAAAGAAGAAAGAACACAGCTAGCTCGTCTGGCAAATTCAAACCATCACGTAAGTGCTTTCCTTGAGACAGCCATCTTCCTTTGATATGCAGCAGAAGTGCTGTGTACATAATTGCTATCGTCTTTTTTGCCACGAGTATGGAGAAGATGAGTAATACCTCAGTGCTCTTACAGCTTGGTACCACTGTCTCGATTCACACTATACAACTCTAGCAATTTTACCCAACATGTCACTTGCAATATCAGTGTCAATGTCTACCCAGTGAAAAAGGCAGTAATGTCTTAGTGTTGATAAGGCTTCCCCGGTGGCTCAGTAGTAAAGAATCCGCCTGCCAATGCAGGAGACATGGGTTCAGTCCCTGGGTCGAGAAGATCCCCTGGAGAAGAGAATGGCCACCCACTTCAGTATTCTTGCCTCAGAAATCCCATGGACAGAAGAGCCTGGCAGGCTACGATCCATGGGATCGCAAAAAAGAGTTGGGCAAAATTTAGTAACTAAGCAGCATTATGTTCGTAGATGATGTCTTTAGGCTATGAAAATGGTTTGACTTAATGACCCTCCTAAAAGGGCCTCAAGGACCTGTAAGTGTCTGGAGACCATATCTGGAGAACCACTGCTATGAAGTGTGATTACTATGTGCTGGATGGATGTACTGTGTACTGTGGCCACCTAAGAGAAAGAGAGCCTCAGCCTGAGTGGGAAGTCAGAAGAGGTGTTCATAGCTAAGTAACAATTAAACTGAAACTCAAAGATTAGGGTGGAGAAGGCAACCCACTCCAGTACTCGCCTGGAAAATCCCATGGATGGTGGAGCCTGGTAGGCTGCAGTCCATGGGGTCGCTAAGAGTCGAACACGACTGAGCAACTTCACTTTCACCTTTCACTTTCATGCATTGGAGAAGAAAATGGCAACCCACTCGTGTTCTTGCCTGGGGAATCCCAGGGATGGGAGAGCCTGGTGGGCTGCTGTCTACGGGGTCACACAGAGTCGGACACAACTGAAGTGACTTAGTAACAGCAGCAGCAAAGATTAGGGAATTTGCTTAAGAACATATCAATAAAATAAGAAGTCCAGAACCCCACATTTATTACTTCATCTTTCTAATCTTCATATCGCACTGGTTTGAAGTGAAGTGCACAGCCTCCATCTCCTCATTTCCACTCCAGCCTACATTCTGGCCTTCTCATATACCCAAACCATCTTGCTCTCTCTTTCTTAAAATACCCCCCTGCCTTGACTTGACTTGTGCGGTATTCTTCTGGTTTTCCTCCTCTTTCTGTCTATTTTCTGCTGTCTTGCAGTCTTCCATGCCTCCATCCAGCCACAGCAAAAACTAGTACTACTTCTAGGCCATCATTTCTCACCACTCTGCACTCCCTCTAAAGCACTCCCACACACACCCAAGGCTTTCATTATAGTTTCTCATCAATTTTAGCCCCAAGAAAACTTGTCCTCCAAACCTTAGCTGCTATAGGCCAGCATCACTGGCATCACCTGTGAACCATGGACCCACCCCAGGTCTATTGAATCAGAATCTGCATTTTAACAAGGTCACCCAGTGATTTCTGGTCACATTCAAGTTTAAGGTGCACTGTTCTTAGAACCAGACCCAAAGGTAAAACTGCTTCCCTAGCATTTCTTCTTGGCAGTCTCAAAGGACCCTCAAAATCAGCACATTCAGAGTAGAACTTATATATTTTTTCCACCATATCTAGTTCTTTTTCTAGGTTACCTCATCTCAGTGAGTGGACTAGTCATCCACTCAGTCATGTACATGGAAACCTTGCTCTTTTATCTTCCATATATAATTTGTCACCAAGTTCACGATCTCTCACATCCTCTCTGGGCTGTCTATCACCCTCTTCACTGTCACCATCCTTGTCTGAGCTATCATTGTCATTTTGCAGTATCTTCCCAAATGGTTCCCTGCTTTGATCCTTACCCACTCCAACTTATTTTCATTTCCCACGATGCTTAGAACATTCCAATGACCCTCCGTTGCTCTTATGATAAAGATGAAAATCTGTCTTGGGAGATCTACCTCCTACCTGCCTCTCCAAACTCACCTTGTCCTTTAAGATTTCAGTCATCTCACACCTTGCTCTCTTGAAAAGTGAAAGTGAAGTCACTCAGTCGTGTCTGACTCTTCACAACCCCATGGACTGCAGCCTACCAGGCTCCTCTGTCCACAGAATTTTCCAGGCAAGAATACTGGAGTGGGTTGCCATTTCCTTCTCCAGGGGATCTTCCCGACATAGGGATTGAACCCGGGTCTCCCGCACTGCAGGCAGATGCTTTACCCTCTGAGCCACCAGGGAAGTCACTCACCAGACAATTTATCTAGTAGATTCCCATTCTTCCCTAGACTTTAGCTCAATCATTCCTTCCACAGAGAATCTTCTCTGGCCTCTGTAATTATATCTCTTCCTTTTATTCTGTGATCTCACCCATTTCATTTATTCTCCTGCATTGTTGTCAGTTGTAACTCAACATTCTTTTTTTTTTTTTTTTGGTTAATATCTTTGATGAACCTTTGGTTAATATTTAACATTCCCATGAGACTGCAGGGTCTGTTAAGGCACCACGTATGCTCACTCAGGGCCTGAAGGATAATAGGCAAAGTCCTGCAGGTTCTTACTTTTGTTGGTGAATCCTGTGAGGAATTCTTTTCTCCCCATTGTCAGATAACAAATGATGCCTGTCTTTCAAGACTGAGCTCCTGCATGTGGTCTTCCCAGCTAAATTGCTCTTCAAAACCTCTTATATGGTACTTATTACCTTCTAATTGGCGTAAATAACCCCTAGTTGTTAAAATGTTAAACAGAAGTTTAATTTTCATGACACTCAGTCCAGTGGGCTGAGTGAAGCAGGTCCTCCATCCAGTGACTCAGAGGTTATGTTCCCTTCATCCCATCCTGCTGTTTTCCTAGCATGTGGCTCCCAAGGGTATCACAGGGCATGGAGATGCCTCATAGTCTCTTAAATGACCTGGCCCAGAAGTGACATGTTATTTCTACTGCATTAATAATCTGATCCATCCTAAATGGATGAGACAGTGGAGTATAATCTTTCCATATGCCTCAGAATGTGCATAGAACCAAACACAAATGAAAACCAGTAATCCTACGAACTGTAAACTCCTGAAAGAAGACAAGGTCAAGGTCTGAGTCATCAGTACAAGAACACTGAACTATTTGATCTTTTACCTGTTTGGTAATTAATATAGATTACTGGTTCAATGAATAATCTAAGTTTTCAGAAGATAAAATCTGTTGTCTTGTTGTTGTTCAGTGGCTAGGTCGTGTCCAACTCTTTGTGACCCTACGGACTATAGCACACCAGGCTCCTCTGTCCTCCACTATCTCCCAAGAGTTTGCTCAAATTCATGTCCATGAAGTTGGCGATGCCATCCAAGCAGCTCATCCTCTGCCACACCCCTCTCCTTTTGCCTTCAGTCTTTCCCAGCATCAGGATCTCTTCCAATGAGTCAGCTCTTCACATCAGATGGCCAAAGTATTGGAGCTTCAGCTTCAACATCAGTCCTTCCAATGAATATTCAGATTTGGTAAAAACTGAGAGGAGACAAAGCCAGAGAGAAGCAGAAAGGCAGGTACAGAACAAGATTGGCAGATATTTCTTTTAAAACCCATTGCTGTTTCGTGTACTGACACAGGTTTCGGCAGTGCAGACTAGCCTGCTCAACAGCCGGAGCCTCCCTCCCCTTCAAAAGAGTCAGGTTTTGCTGGATGGCTTCCTATTCTGTGATGATATTAATGAAAATTTTCTCAATACAGACATACCTCAGAGATATTGCAAGTTGAGTCCAGACCACTCAATAAAGTGAATATCTCAATAAAGCAAGTCACATGGATTTTTTGATTTCCCAGTGCATGTAAAAGTTATTTTTCGCTAGACTGTAATCTGTTAAGTGTGAAATAGTATAGCATTTATGCCCCCAAACACAATGTGCATACTTCAGTTGGAAAATACTGAATTGCTAAGAATGCTAACCATCATAACAGCGCAGGGTTGCCACAAATTTTTAATTATATATATATATATATATATAAAAACCACAGTGCCTGCAAAGTTCAATAAAGTGAAGCACAATAAAACAAGAACAAGATATGCTTGTAATGTTTATATGCCGGATAGTGTGTTAGGCAGTCTATATTCTGCTATGCGGTCATTCTTTCAGCAGTTCTCCGATACAGGCATTCTTATCTCAGAGCTTACGTGTCTTGTTCTAGACCACACAGCTCACAATTAGCTGCCTCTGGAGGTGGGCTCAGATCTGCCTGACTCTGAAAGCCCATGTGTTTAGCCATGATGCCACACTGAAGAGTTTGTTAAACATCTGAATATTTATCCACCTTAACAACAAGTACATACAAGTAGTGTAATTAATCTATCCATCATAATCCTCATGACCTAACTTGGGTAATAGACCCTGAGGGATAACTTTTAGAATTTTGCCAAGACTGTAGGCAAATTCCAAAGAATGTAAGTATCTGTGTTTAGTTGAGTTTTGTATTCTAAAGCCAGTTTCCCTGGTGGCTCAGTGGCAAAAAACCCACCTATCAATGTAAGAGATGTGTGTGCAATTCCTAGGTGAGGAAGACCTCCTGGAGAAGGAAATGGTAACCCACTCCAGTATTCTTGCCTGGGAAATCCCATGGACAGAGGAGCCTGAAGGGCCTCAGTCTCTATGGGATCACAAAGAGTCAGACACAACTTAGTGACTAAACAACAACAATTCTAAAGCCAAGGTGATATCCCCACAATTGGGTAGTGTTGTTTTGGATGGGTTTCTTGTAGAGGAGGGAGATTTCCAACTGATACAATAGCCACAAAGTGCTTTGTTCCTTTTTCCTTTGATATATATACTCATCTATACTTGCATAAGTCAGACCAGTCTTAGCTTTATCTTCAGCTTTATGTGCAGTCAAAACACTAAATTGTGAAACTGTTTATCACAAGAAAGCCAAAGAAGCCCTTGTAAGCCCTTTCTTCATTGTCTTTGCACCCACACTGCTATGGGGGGTGGCTGTGAAAGCATGCTGGAAAGAGTGGGAGCCTGTGTGCTGGGAAGATTGTGGAATCTCTTAGCACAGACTGAGAGGCTGAAGGAGGCCATTTTTTCCACAAACTCTATTAGGGTTAATTTTTAAAGCTGTTAACGTAAAGACCCTTGATTGAGCACTTGGCACTATGAATCTTTCTCTACCGCTCTCATTCATCACCTGTTTTCATTGTATCTTTGTTAAGATTTGCAATAATGGTGCTTATAAAAGGCTCACTGGGCCTATAAAATAAGATTTTTTTTTTCTCAGCTCATTTTTTGAAAATTGTCATTTCTTGTTATTTCACATTCTTTCTTTCCAACTGCACTAGGTTTATCTGCTACAGGAAACAATTACTTAGAGAAATGTATACTTTCTATTTCCTTTAATAGCATGTGTTATGATGTTTGATAGTTCATGAAGGATGCTGTCAGGTTTGAAGAAGGAGCCAATAAACTGTAGGTACTAAGAAATACAGCCCCATAATGATGCCTACTCATATGCAAAGATATTTTATCAATTTAATGATACCTTTTAGTATCTGACACCTTTGGTTTACAGGTTTGTTCAATGACCTGTTTGCCTCTGTGTCAAATTAGTGTTGAGGGAGGTTTCTGATAAGAAGAATATTCGATTTGAATGTTAGAGTTAGGATCATCAAGTTGGAGGTGGTCTCTCTGGTTTATCTCAAATGGTACCTTTTACTGCTGATGCAGACTAGGGAATCGTGAAATGCCAAAGAAACTCATGGTTGATTTTAAAGGAGGAAGTCCAAGTGAGGGGCATGTAAGGGCACTTCCAGCATTACTGGGAACTTGTTAAAAATGTGTTTCTCTCCCCTGGATACATTATTTTTAAAATCATACATTCATCTTCTGTTAGACATATTCTTTAAATGATAAATGAAAGCCTACAATATGTAAAATAGAGTCCATTGTTATATTAAAAACATGAGTAGCCAAAGAAGAAAATGGACAGTGAGGACATTTATGGAAGGAGAAATTCAGATCAGGAAGCAGAGAATGTAAGGTATAGAATCCTGGAAGTCTCGAGAAAGGGGGAAAGCCAAATTTTAGCCCTAAACTGCCTAAGCTTGTCAACCTGATCCAGAAACACACTTGGGAGTGAATTTGTTGGCTTTGCCTTTCTCTTTTGAAACGCACAGTTTGGCACATATTGATAAATGAGGGATTAGTTAACTATTTTCATACAAAAAGTTCATAAGGAGAACATATAAAATTAAATTGTACATACAGTTATGCCACATTTGGAACAATGACTTAGTTTCAAGGTGAATTATCATAGACTTCCTATCAGTTATTTCCCTATCCTTGGTTCATTCATTGGAAATTTATTCCTTAATTTCTTCTGTTTCAGAATGCATTGTCTCCAAATACTGTATTATAAGATCATTTAGTTCTTCATTGTGAAGAATTTGTCTCCTCAAAATGGAGAAGAACTTTCAAATGTCACAAGAAATGATAGCATTAGTTTTTGTTTGTTTGTTTGTTTTGACAGTTAGATTATCTGGCTGAGATGCTGAGATTCATTTAATTTAGTCTGGTAAACTAATAAAAGCTTGTTTTTCTTTTATTAATAAAACTTACATTTTTTTGTTACACTGATCAGATAATTTTACATATGTAAAATATCCTACACTTTAAATAGGACGTTATTAATTCAACTCATCAGTTCAGTTCATCACAAATGTGTGGTGCAAATGCTTACCCATTTACTTATGGAGTGATAGGATGCAGCGTAAGAAAAAACTTCATCCTTGTATCCTTATATAGGTGAGAGTAAAATCTGTAAACTAAGATTCAGAACTTGAATAGGGATAAGAATCTACTAAGTCTGCTGAAACCCTATCAAATAGTTTTGGGTGATGCAACTTTTCTTATTGTATTTTAATAAGAATAGTTGATTCTAGGGCAGCAATGTTTCATGTTGATATGTATTTTATAAGACTGTGAACTCTTTGAAAGCAGACAGAGCAAGTATAGAATTTATAACATACTGCATGTTTATTTGGGGAAGATCCAAATGGAGATTTCAGAAGACCAAAAGCCCCCTCAAGCCGCCCATATTGATAAGTCATAGCACTGCATACTGCAAAATGGATTTGACTTCTGATAGAAGTCTTTCATGATAAGAAAGTATTTAGAAACAGGAAGTTCCGGTAACTGGGTAAAGAAGAGGGACTGAGTTCTTTCACAAGCCTGTTTATGCCCCTGTGTTTGTAATTTTACTTTTAATTATATTTGTACTGTATTACAATTAAGTCATCTAATTATATATCCTATAAACCAGTAAAATGATAGCTCAAAAAAATTGTTTCAACTAGAATTAATGCTTTAGAAATGCTTAAGCAAGACCAGTTGCTTTAAAAAAAACAAAATTGCTGTTGACTTATATGTGGACATGCATGTAATGGAAACCTAGAGAGGAAGGGGTTTCAAGAATGAGAGGGAAATTCTTGTGTCAAATGCCTCAAGAATAGGAGGAGAATAAAGAATATGAACAGACCATGGGTTTGTCAACTCAGAAGCCACTGCTGACTGTCCAGGTTAAAGTTTCGTTATATGTGTGAGAGCAAAAGCTGAATTCCAAGATATTAAGCATGAAGTAGAAGGAGATGGGTGTAGGATATGGAGGCCTTGACTGTGTGTATCATTCATCAGCCAGGTGAAGTGATGAGAAAGAAGTTATAGAGAAGAATGACAGTCTGTATCTGGGAAGGACTTTTTAATTATTAAAGGGTATGATACAGAGCAAAAGAACAAGGCTTTGGATTTGCAAACTGTGTACTTTTGGCAATGTATTTAACTCCTTGAGCATCTATCCATTACTTCTATAAAGTCGAAATAATAAACCAAAAGATTGTTGGGTATGTAACATCAGAAACATAAAACTTTGTGGTGGGGAGAGTAAAAATGTAGAGCTTTGGAATGTGTTGTTAAAAGTTAAGATGTTAACAGCTTAAAATAGACTGTTATAAATATAAGTTGTTATGTGTACCCCTCATAGCCCCCACAAAGTAGAAACCTATAGTATACACAGAAAAGTTACTGAAGAAAGTTACTAAAGAAAGTCATCAAACACAAAGGAGGAGAGCAAGAGAAGAAAAAAGTAGCAGAGGAATTGCAAAACAGCCCCCAAACGATTAACAAAATGGCGAAAAGTAGCTACCTACCAATAATTACTTTAAATACAAATGGACTAAATTCTCCAATCAAAAGGGGTAGAGTGGCTGCATGGGTTTTAAAAAATTACCAGCTATATGCTCCCTATAAAAGAGTCACCTCAAGCATATGGACAAGGGAGAAAAAAAAAAAAAGAACGGGGACTCAAATATTAATAAATAAAATCAGAAGTAAAAGAGAGGAGATTACAGCTAACACCAAAGACATAGAAATGATTATAAAAGACTACTATAAACAATTAAACACTAACAGATTGGAAAACCTAGAGGAAATGGATAAATTCCTAGAAATATACAACCTGTTGAGACTAAATCATGAAGAAACAGAAAATCTGAACACACTAATTACTACAAAGGTGATTGAATCAATAATCAGCAACCTCCCAACAGAGAGCTACTCTGGTGGATTCTACGAAATATTCAAAGAAGTAAAATCAGTTCTTCTCAAACTCTTCAAAAAACTAAAAAAGAAAGAAAACTGCCAAACTCATCTTACAAGGCCAGAATTATTCTGATATCAAAATCAAAGACACCACAAGAAAATTATAGGCCAATATCTCTGATGAACATGGATGCAGAAATCTTAAATCATTCATTAGCAAACTGAATTCAACAATACATTAAAAGGAGCATACTCCATGATCAATTATAAAATATTATATGTAGACATTTTCCCAAAGAAGGCATAGCCAATATGTTCATAGAAAGATGCTCAGCATCACTTATCATCAAGGAAATGTAAATCGAAACCACAATGAGATATCACTTCACACCTATTCGAATGACTTCTTTCAAAAAGACAACGGATAACAAATGTTGGCAAGGATGTGTAGAAGAGAAAACATTTGTGCATTTTTAGAGGAAATGTAAACTGGTCCAGACACTATGGAAATCAGTATGGAAGGTCATCAAAAAAACTAAAAATAGTTACCATATGATTCAGCAGTTTTATTTCTGGGTATCTATCTAAAGAAACCAAAAACGTTCATTTGAAAAGATACATATACTTCAATTTTCTTTGCAGTCTCATTTATAATAGCCAAGATATGTAAATATCCTGAATATTCCATCAACAGATGAATAGATAAAATGATGTGAGGTATATATATATACACACACACATATATATATATTATTCAGCCATAAAAAAATGAAATCTTGCCATTTGTGACAAACTGGAAGGGTCCCAAGGGAATTATGCTTAAGTGAGATAAGTCAGACCAAAAAACGCTGTATAATCTTGCTTATATCTGGAATCTAAAAATAAACAAAATTGAGCTCGTTGTCATATATATAACAGAATGTTTCTCTTCTTTATATCTCACCTTTCTTACAAGAAGGGTGCATCCTGTCCATTTGGAAGACGTTGAGTTCTGCTGAGCATGCTGCTGGGCTAGCAGTTGCACTTTGGGAGCAAGCCTGAGGGCGGCTGAGTTGCTCTACGTTTAGAACACAGAGAGCTGATTGCTCCCAGAGGGGATTTGGGGGCCAGGGGCTGGCAGCGGAGATGGCAGTGGGAGTCAAAGGCCAGCAAGGGGGAAAGACAGCTGACAGGGTATGAAATGTGACTTCAAGGAACTCCCTCCAAAAATAATTTTTCTAATGCCTACTGCACTCACAAATGCTGAGTATGGATAGTCTTATGATGTGAAGCAAACAAGGATCTTTGTTACATACCTGAGTCAACATGACAAAGGAAAGTTTCCCGAGGAAGCCAGAATTCAAGGAAACTTAAAAGATCACCATAACCTCGCCTTCAAGAAGGAACAAACATCTTTGGAAGTACTTCATGCTTCCACAGGATGAAGAAAGAGGTAAGAGGAATAAAGGGGAATTTCAATGAGACTTTGGGGGACAAGGAAGCCCTGCGCTAACTCCTAGGCTGCATATAAAGCCTAGTGTCTTAAACATAATTAATATTGAATCAGTGATGCTAATTAGCATAACTTTTGACTGAAGATGCACCAGAGGGGATTGCTGATGGCCCACTATCCACCAAGCGATTGGAGGAATAGGCCTGAGATGATGGTTATATTTCTCTGCTTTATAGGCCATGAAATTAATGACTAGAACAGAACTTTGGCATCGTGTTGCTTTTCCTTAATTTTGCTGTCCTTTAGGAAGTCACATTGAGCTTTGTTCAGGAACTTGCTGGCCTTGTCACTATTTATCCAGTAGACAATACTTTAGACTCACTTCCTCAAAAATCTAAGAGCCTTGAAATTGGCTATAGACAGGTGCAATGTATGTAAAGCAGTAACACCTAGGGGAATTGTATTCCTTGTCTATAATTGCAAGGACGTTTACCAGGCTTCGGCAAAATACTGGAGTTGCAATATAGATGTTCTGCTGCTGCTGCTGCTAAGTCACTTCAGTCGTGTCCAACTCTGTGTGACCCCATAGATGCCAGCCCACCAGGCTCCCCAGTCCCTGGGATTCTCCAGGCAAGAACACTGGAGTGGGTTGCCATTTCTTTCTCCAATGCATGAAAGTGAAAAGTGAAAGTGAAGTTGCTCAGTAGTATCCAACTCTTAGCGACCCCATGGACTGCAGCCTACCAGGCTCCTCCATCCATGGGATTTTCCAGGCAAGAGTACTGGAGTGGCGTGCCGTTGCCTTCTCCATAGATGTTCTGGTAATCTCCATAAACTACCAAGGAAAGCTAGTGTTTGAAGTAGCTACCAAGATTTTAACCATTGTTGAATTGTTACCATGGTCAAGAATATGTTCTTATAAAAGAAATCTTTATCCTATTAATACTTGTTTAAGACAACAGCAAAGTCATGTTGTGTCTGGGATGCTACCACCTGATACCGCTGGACAGTGAGAGTGGCAATGAAATTCCTTCCAAAATCTACCGCAAATATCTACCTCCTTCTGTTTATACAAAGGCAATCATAATGGCTTTTGCTTCTGGCAGACTGAAATAACATGGGGGCCTGTGTAGAAACACTTGGAGTCTACAAAATGAGCTTTTAGTTTATCCCCTGGTAGTTAATTACTATACCTCTAGGTCAATTAAATGGCTCCTAATCACTCAGTTGTAACTGTGGTTTCACTCACAAGCTGTGTGTGGTAATTCTAGTTTACTTGTTTTCTTAAGTAAAACTCAAACTGCCGTGTACATGAGATCCAGAATAATGATGAAAACTGAAGTAGGCCAAAGTGGGCTATATCATTAAAGCAATTTCATCAAAAGCTTCTTATTTTAAATTGCTGTTATACTGTTAATGTCCTCTTGGTTTCTCCAAAGATCATTTCTAAAAACACAATAAAATAAAAGGAGCAGTTTACTTTTATAACTTTATCACAAGCATTCAAACATTTGCATGATCCGAAATGAGACTAGAGGTACAAAGTCCACGGTGGTTGTGTGTATTGAAGGAACAAATCCACCCTGGTCCTTGGGGGACACAGCTGAATCTGTCAGAGGTATTTGCTGTAATTCACATTCTTTCATGCAGTACAGGGGCTTCCCAGGCGACGCTGGGGCTAAAGAACCCTCCTGCCAATGCAGGTAGAAGTTAGGAGATGATGGTTCGATCCTTGGGTTGGGAAGATCCCCTGGAGGAGAGCATGGCAACCCACTCCAATATTCATGCCTGGACAATCCCATGGACAAAGGAGCCTGGCAGACTATAGGGTCGCAAAGAGTCAGACATGACTGAAGCTACTTAGCACACACACAGCAGTATATTCCCAGTTGCCAAAAAGTTATCCCTCCAGCGGTATGTTTTTACACAATCTCGGTGCATCATGTTATTCTAATGTGAATGCGTTACTTATAGCTCTGGGACAGTCCAGCAGGGGCTTATGGTCACTTCCTCCCCAGTCTTGCCTGTGAATCCTACATCTGAGCAGAGTGAAACATCTGTCTCCCCTACCCAGGAGAGCCAGCGCCCCTGCTTTGTACATTCAGCAAATACCTAGTGAGCATATACACTATATAAGATAACACTAAACACCAGACAAGATAAATAAGGACCAGCCCGGTACTCAAAGATGTTAATATCCTGCGAAGGAAACAGACTTTAGAGCAGTGGGTGTTCCCCCTCCTTTTTGCTCATGACATTTTGTTCTGTGGGTATCATCCAAAGGGGATGTGCAAAAGAGGATTCCTTGAAGCATTCTTACTGGAGCTGGTGCCTGAACTGGGTCTAGAAAGTTGTGAGGAATTTGTCAGGTCGATCACGTAGAGGGCAGAGACGTTACCAGACAGAGGAGAGAGCATGAATGAAGGCGGAAAGGGTGGCTTTGTACTTGCTCGCTTGATTGACCACGTGGATAAGGATGCCATCAACCGAGAAAGAGACCATAAAACGAGAAAATGGGATGCATACTGGAACCCCAGCTAGATTCCTCTATGTTATTGTCACTGTTACTGCCATCACATCCTCCTCAAACTATAGTACCCTTATCCATTCCCCTAATATAGTCAGCAAGTTGATGAAAAAGCCACATGGCCCACTCTGAATGGATCCAATGGAATGTTGTCTTCCTCACGTGTCGCGTGTTCTCTTGGATTATTTTGCTTCCTGTACTGTACTATTAAGTTATAAAGAAACTCATGACCCACAAGTCAGGAAGCTTAAATTGGCCAATAATCACAAAATATTTAATATTAGAAGAGTATTTTAAACGTATGCTCTAAAAAGCGCTAGATCCACATGATTTTATAGGCAAATTGTTTTAAACCTTTCAGAAAAAAAGCAATTCAAATGCTAATTAAACTATTTCAGAGCATAGAGATCTAAGTCAACTTTTTCTGAAGCAAGTGTAACTATAGTCCAAAACCTGACAAAGAAAGTACAGTAAAAAGATCAAAATGGCTATATAATTTATTTAAAACAATAAAGGTATAAAAATGCCTAGTAAAAGCCTGGAAAATAATGAGAAAAGAATAATTATTCTAGATACTAAAACATAAAGCTATAGAAATTAAACCACTGCAGGGCTTGGACTAAATCACAAATCAATAAAATAAAAAATAAAGAGTACCGAAATATGCACAAATATATGTGGTTATTCAGTGCAATAATGAAGAACATCAAATATATAAAAGAAGGATAATTTTTCAATAATCGTATTGGGACAGTTGCCTTATACTATTAAAAACATGAATTCATTTATCCTTACTTCCAAATAAGTTCTAGATGGATAAAATAACATACTATAAAAAGACACATTAAATATATTAAGTCAAAATATGAGTAAACAGTTTTATAACTTTTAATTGGAAAGACTCACCAAGAAAAAGACTAAATGTCCATGATGGCAGTGCTGACACATAAATTCCATAACCAAAGCCACAGTGAAAGGTTAAAACCCAGCTGACAAACCATTTACAACATTATAATGGATTCAGTATTCCTAACAAAAGTGTCCTGATTAATTAATTTTTGAAAACAGATGTGCCAGTAGGAAACAGGCAAAGGAAGTGAACAGGAATTGACAAACTTGCATATCAAAGAAAGAAAGAGGAATGGCCTATAAGAATGCAAAAGGTATTAAACTTTGCTAATACTTAAGGAATGGATGGCATCACTGACTCCATGGACATGAGTTTGAGCAAGCTCTGGGAGTTGGTGATGGACAGGGAAGCCTGGTGTGCTGCTGTCCGTGAGGTTGCAAAGAATCGTACATGACTGAGCAACTGAACTGAAGGAAATGCAAAGTTGTGACTATAGTAAATGATTTTTTATGACCTGTTAGAGAAGACCTGATGCGGAAGCTCAAGCTCCAATACTTGGGCCACCTCATGCTAAGAGCTGACTCATTGGAAAAGACCCAGACGCTGGGAAAGATCGAACGTAATAGGAAAGGAAGTCAGCAGAGGAAAAGATGGTGAGATAGCATCACAAACTCAATGGACATGAATCTGAGCAAACTCCAGAAGATAGAGAAGGACAGCGGAGCCTGGTTAGCTGCAGTACGTGGGGTCACAAAGAGTTGGACGCAGCTTAGCAAATGAACAACAACAAAGAGAAGCAAAGATGAAACAGTCCTATACTATCCACTGTTAACAGTGTTTGAAGAGAGAACATGCTCATGCATTGCTGGAGGGACACAGTTTTGGAGGCAACATTTATCAAAATGTGGAGTGCACTCTATCAACCTCTCTTCAGCTCAGTTCAGTTCAGCCGCTCAATCTGACTCTTTGTGACCCCATGGAGTGCAGCACGCCAGGCTTCCCTGTCCATCACAACTCCCAGAGCTTCTTGTCCATCGAATCAGTGATGCCATCCGACCATCTCACCCCTGTCATCCCTTCTCTTCCCACCTTCAATCTTTCCCAGCATCAGGGTCTTTTCCAAGGTGTCAGTTCTTGGCATCAGGTGGTCAAAGTATTGGAGTTTTAGCTTCAGCAGAAGTCCTTCCAATGGATATTCAGAACTGATTTCCTTTAGGATGCACTGATTGGATCTCCTTGCTGTCCAAGGGACTCTCAAGAGTCTTCTCCAACACCAAAGTTCAAAAGCATCAATCGTTTGGTGCTCAGCTTTCTTTATAGGCCAACTCTCACATCCATACATGACTACTGGAAAAACCATAGCTTTGACTAGATGGACCTTTGTTGGCAAAGTAGTATCTCTGCTTTTTAATATGCTGTCTAGGTCGGTCATAACTTTTCTTCCAAGGAGCAAACATCTTTTAATTTCATGGCCTCAGTCACCATCTGCAGTGATTTTGGAGCCCAAGAAAATAAAGCCTGTCACTATTTCCATTATTTCCCCATCTATTTGCCATGAAGTGATGGGACCAGATACCATGATCTTAGTTTTCTGAATGTTGAGTTCTAAGTCAACTTTTTCACTCTCCTCATTCATCAAGGGGCTCTTTAGTTTTTCTTCACTTTCTGCCATAATGGTTGTATCATCTGCATATCTGAGGTTATGGATATTTCTCCCGGCAATCTTGATTCCAGCTTGTGCTTCTTCCAGCTGGCATTTCTCATGATGTACTCTGCATATAAGTTAAATAAGCAGGGTGACAAAATACAGCCTTGACGCATTCCTTCCCCAATTTAGAACCAGTCTGTTGTTCCATGTCTGGTTCTAACTGTTGCTTCTTGACCTGCATACAGATTTCTCAGGAAGCAGGTCAGGTGGTCTGGTATTCCCATCTCTTGAAGAATTTTCCACAGTTTGTTGTGATCCACATAGTCAAGGGCTTTGGCATAGTCAATAAAGCAGAAGTAGATGTGTTTTTGGAACTCTCTTGCTTTTTTCCCTGATCCAGTGGATGTTGGCAATTTGATCTTTGGTTCCTCTGCCTTTTCTAAATCCAGCTTGAACATCTGGAAGTTCACATTTCATGTACTGTTGAAGCCTGGCTTGGAAATTTTTGAACATTATCTTGCTAGCATGTGAGATTAGTGCAGTTGTGCAGCAGTTTGAGCATTCTTTGGCATTGCCTTTCTTTGGGATTGGAATGAAAACTGACCTTTTCCAGTCCTGTGGCTACTGCTGAGTTTTCCAAATTTGCTGGCACATTGAGTGCGTCACTTCCACATCATCATCTTTCAGGATTTGAAATAGCTCAGCTGGAATTCCATCACCTCCACTAGCTTTGTTTGTAGTGATGCTTTCTAAGGCCCATTTGACTTCACATTCCAGGATGTCTGGCTCTAGGTGAGTGATCACACCATCTTGCTTATCTGGTTCATGAAGATCTTTCTTGTACAGTTCTTCTGTGTATTCTTGCCACCTCTTCTTAATACTTTTTACTTCTTTTAGGTCCATACCATTTCTGTCCTTTATTGTGCCCATCTTTGCATGAATGTTCCCTTGGCATTTCTAATCTTCATGAAGAGATCTCTAGTCTTTCCCATTCTATTGTTTTCTCTATATCCTTGCACTGATCACTGAGGAAGGCTTTCTTATCTCTCCTTGCTATCTTTGGAACTCTGCATTCAAATGGGTACATCTTTCCTTTTCTCCTTTGCCTTTCCCATCTCTTCTTTTCACGTCTATTTGTAAGGCCTCCTCAGACAGCTATTTTGCTTTTTTGCATTTCTTTTTCTTGGGGATGGTCTTGATCCCTGCCTCCTGTACAATCTCACCAACCTCCATCCATAATTCTTTATAGTCCAACTCTCCCCATATATGACTTCTAGAAAAACCATAGCTTTGACTAGACGGACCTTTTTTCACAATGTAATGTCTCTGCTTTTTAGAATGCTGTCTATACTGGTCATAGCTTTTCTTCTGACATCAAGCGTCTTTTAATTTCATGGCTGCAGTCACCATCTGCAGTGATTTTGCAGCTCAAGAAAATAAAGTCTCTCACTGTTTCCATTGTTTTCCCGTCTATTTGCCATGAAGTGATCTAGAAATTAACAATATCCAAACCAGTATTTAAGGGTAGATTCAACGCTGTTGACTTCAGCATTTTGTACAATGAAAAATTTTAAAATGCCCTAAATGTTTATCGGAAGGAGATACAGTCTCTCTTAGGAGATAGAGAAATCTCTTATGCTGAAGAGTGAACTGAGGGAAGTGGGTCAAGTGTGAGACTGTAGGGAGATGTGGGGACTCTAGAGAACAGGAGGGCGGTTCCTTTCTCAAGGGCACTGCCTCTCAGCTCCAACTACTTGTTGCTGTGAAATTGCAGAACTGAGCTGGGCTGCCAGGTTTTCCAGTTTTCTGTAAAAGAAGCTGGAAATTGGATTCTGAAACTTAGTAACAAAAGAAAACACCATGTGGCTTTTATTTACACATATATGTCAAATTTGACTTACAAAACGCCAATTTGTGCCACCTAATTTATACTTTGAAATACTATATAACCATCATTGTGGTAGATGGGTATACTGGCCCCACACTGGCTTTCCCTACTATGAAATGAGTTTATGTACCCCACGCTCTAGAGCTTCCCTGGTGGCTCAGTGGTAAAGAATCCTCCTGCAAGGCAAGAGAAGCCGGAGATACGGATTCAATCCCTGGCTCAGGAATATCCCCTGGAGGAGGGCATGGCAACCCACTCCAATATTCTTGCCTGGAGAATACTATGGACAGAGGAGCCTGGTGGGCTACAGTCCATAGGGTTGCAAAGAGTCAGACTTAGTGATTAAACAGGCACAGATATATGTATTAAAGAAAATTCTGGAGGATATACAAAAATAGTTGATGGTGATTTTCTTGAGATGTGGAGCTTAGGACAGTTTTTACTTCTGTTTGTGTATTTTTCTGTATTTTTTATTTTCTATTACAAATCATCTTTGTAGAAAGAAAATAATTAATATCCTTAGAGGATTGATGGTTGGAAGAAGCTCAGGAGCCACATAGATAATAAAGTCATCCCATTAGAAGATTTCTCCCCCTAAAAAAAAGTAAATATCTGTCTTCTCCTAGAAACTTGATTGTAGAGCCAAAACTAGCCAGGGAAGTCCCCCAAAATAATCAAAATGCAGAGATTTGCTTATCGGGATTTTAATAATTATTATAAACTCTAATAACTTTAAGACAAGTGTGGTACTGGCACAATACAGGTATATGAACCAATAATGAAATGTTCAACATGTGTACATATCTAGAAACTTGATTCTTGATACAAAGCTAGCAAGTGTGAAAGAAATGAATGTTCCAACAACTAGTGTTGGAAAATTGGCTATCCAAATTTGAAAAATGAAACTGGACCCCTGCCTCACATAGTAACTCAAAATTAATGTCACAAGGCTTTAAAGCTTTAATAGGAAAGGTAATATAAAACATTTCTTAGAAGACAGTCTACAAAAGACTGTAATGACTTTGGAAGAAGGGAGGGATTTATTTAATATAAAGCTCAAGCCATGAAAAAATGATTAATTCAATTACGTTATACAATTTCTGTTCATGAAAAGACTTCATTAAAAAATTAAAAGTTAAATTAAAACATAGGAGCTATTAAAAATCTGCAACTGGCAAATATTTTTATTTAGTAATTTTTGAGTGCTTACTGTGTGATAGATACTGTACTCAGAATTTTGCCTATATTAATGAACTTCATTTTCACAACTACCCTGTGAGACAAGTCACATTGTCATCCCTACTTTATGGATATCACTGAGGCACAGAGAGATTAACTTGCACAAGTCCACACTGTAGGTGGTAATTTGGGACTTGAACCCAGGCAGACTTGCTGCAAAGTTCATTCTTTTAGCCACTTGAACACTGTGTTATACTTCCTCGGCTATAGTAAATAAAGTATGATGATCCAAAATATATAAAGAACACCTACAAATCAATAACAAAAAGACTAACTACAATAAAAAATGGGCAAAAGATTTACCATTCACATCACAGAATAGGAAATATCAGTGGTCAATAGTCATGTGGATAATGCTGTTTCATTAGCCATCAATGAAATGTAAATTAGAACTACAAAGAGCTATAATTGCACATTCACCTGATTGGCCAGGATCAGAAGGTTTGCCAAATATTGTAACATCAGGCATACAGGGACTGTAAATTGATCAATATATTAAAGTCATCCTCATAAGAGTTAATTAATTGGTATTTTGGTCCTACTATCTAAAGTCTTTGTTAAAAAAAAAATCCTAGCTCTCTTTAGGCCACTTTTTTTTTTAATCTCACATGGACACATGAAATAGTCCCATTAAAAATGGAAGCAGATATGTTTCAATTTATAAAATATGCTTATGAAGTTCATTAAATGGCTTGTAAAATATAAAATTAGTCTTTAAAACTTGATGGAAAAATTGAGCCTCATTCAAGTCTATTTTCATTAAGTAGAGGGTACATATTTGAGTGAAAAAAGTATTTAACTTCTTCTTGAGTCTAATTAAGAAGGATTTTTATACTTCTTTGGAGGGGTTGACAAACCAAAATAATAACTGTGAATTAATTGCAGGGTTTTAGGCTGTGTTTTATTAATAATTGAATCTGAGGCCCTTTGCCTCATTTCTCACTGTTCCTTGTATGATATTTATCTTAAAATATTGAATCAGTCACAGAAGTGTCAGAAGATTAGTTCACCTCAAACCAATGTGTATCTTTACCACCGGCCTGCGCAACAGTCTCAGTGATGTTATAAGAAGGCCAGAGAGGAAAGATTTTAAGAAAAAAAAGAGGCTTCTTGTTCTAGAAAGGTTCCTAACATCAGTGCTAAAAATCATCATGTTTAAACTATCATGGTCATAGTGAGTAAAACAGTAACAAAAGCCTCCCCTCCATCCTTCAGTCCAGTCCTGGAAGAATTAAGTCTGAGAGGCGGTCCCTGTCCAGTTTGTTTGAGATATTGATCTGTGAACCATCCGGATGCTAACAGCAGCTCATGGGGCCCGAAGTATAATAATAGGGTAGATTATGTTTTCTTTTCCATATCTGCACGCTGAGATTGTTTTGGAGATCTTTCAACTTTGCTCATTATAATCAAGTTGTACCAGCCTTTGTTTTAATAAGATTCTAATCTCGAGGTCTATCCTTCACGTCAATGACTTTACACTGTTAATTGCTTTCTTGTCCTCCATTAAATTGCGGTTGCAATTGCTTCAACTTAACGGGCGATTTGTGCTTTGTATTCTGCCCCATGCTCTGCAGACACACTTACTAACATCATCTTCCTAAAGAACGAAATTACCTATTATCCCTTTAATTTTGATGTACTTTTTTATGTATTTGGTTTCTAGCTAGTGTCCAACCAGGAAGCTACATATTATATTCTTTAAAAAAAAAAAAAAGTTTGGTTTTTTTTTAAGCAACCTAGCATGGATGGCCAGAATTTATTTCTAGACAGAACTCACATAGTACATTCATTTATTATTTTATAGGACCAATTAAAAAGACAAAGGGGTCTATTCTCCCTTTGATACACAAGAGTGACTTCCATTAACATTAATGGAAGGGAAACACTTGCATAGAGATGAGTGGAGCCATCATATTAGAAAGCGAAAAAAAAAAAAAGAATCTGGCGTGAACGTCTCCATGTTTTTCTCTCGAGAAGCTGCACAAAAAGCAAACAGCTCAATTCACAAATGTGTTTTCCCCCTACGCTTTCTGCTTGTTGTACATTAAAGAAAATCAGTGAATAATTTCAAGGCAGTTCCATCCTCCACAAATCAGTCGGATGTGAATTTGTTATTTTAGCACAAATGACACAACTTACAGAAGGAACTCAACAATGAAAAGCAGTCGGGAGACTTGACAGGTTATTGCTGAGGCAGAGTCCTGTGAGACTTGATTTTGGAGGCAGAGGTGAAAGTAGAAATTGGTTACCTGAAGAACTCTGTACACAGAAACTGAATTTTCAGGGGAGCCAGGCTGTCTATGTCAGGCTTCTCTTCTGACACATCTTGCCGGAAACCTGTCAAAATCTGGAAACTACTCCTGACTTTGCAGGGTAGCCTCTGAATCAGTGATCCTCTTGCCCCACTTGTGTGCCTTATGAAACCTTTAAATGTTAGACTGATATAACCTGATGCAAATTGGGCAAGCTTCTCTTTCATCATTTTATTTTCTAGTTAATTGCCTGGGAGGCAGATTATTTAAAGTGTGACTAGGTCCCCATGCCATCATCTTTTCTTTGAAAATATTGAGACATTCATTTTACATCTGGCAGATGTTGAGTTTACATGGGATTTTAACCTTCAAAGATGAAAGCAGCCCTTCTGAGTAACAGCCCTCTCCTTGGTATCTTTCAATCTTGTCCTCCTTCTCCTTAGCCTGGACTTTGACTACAAAATCCAGGCTCCATAGTATCATTTTCTGCCTCCTTTCTTGTTACTATTCATACTGACCTGGAAAATGCTTCTGAGGTGTTTCCTACTTTAATTGCTTCCTTTCTCAACTGTAACAAATTCCATGCTTCAGTGCATTACCTTCAGCTTTCTTTGGAGCCAAAAGAGATTCAGCTCCTATAGCCAGCGTTCTCTTTTTATTTAAAATGTGACCGTATCCCAGTCCTTTATTAATCACTTTTAATATCTTCTCCCTTGTCTTGGGATCCAATTCAACCTTGATCTACTGTTGTCAGAATTCCCTAAAGAATCATCCTGTTTATCCCCTACTCATAACAAAGCCCTGTTTTTTTCATCCTCAGTATTGTGAAGTGGTTTGAGAAATGTATCCAAGGAAAATTGATGTTGGAGAAAGTAGGGAGGACAGTAAAGAGGCCCCATAGGCATTTTATTTTAACTTTATGTTTTTAAAGTACTTTTATTTCCCCCTAATGTCCCCCATTAGGGCTTCCCTGGTGGATCAGTGGTAAAGAATCCACCTGCCAATGCAAGAGACTTGGGTTTGATCCCTGGGTCGGTAAGATCCCCTGGAGAAGGAAATGGCAACCCACTCCAGTCTTCTTGCCTAGAAAATCCCGTGGACAGCAGAGCCTGGCAGGCTACAGTCCATGGGATTCCAAAGAGTCGGACACAATTTAGTGACTAAAACAATGTTTCCCAGTGTGTTAGTTCAGGTCTCCTAAGAAACTGACACCAATATGAAAACAGATGTACAAGAGCTTTATTGGGGGAAATGCCTGTAAAGGTACGTAGAGTAAGCATGGATGAGTAAGGAGACACTTAGGCCTGGATGTACATCTGACACCTGTGAAAGGGGAGGGGGAGGAAACGATGATTGGGTAGGCCCAGCACCATTCTCAGAAAGCTTTGGAAGGCCAGTGGGAAAGTCGTCAAGCCAGTCACCTGCTGGAGAAATCCCTCATCAGGCTGGAATGGAACTGCACTGCTACTCACCATGCTCAGCAGTGGCAGGGAGCACCCTGGGAGAACCCTGGCATCCTGAACATGGTGATGGACCCAAGAGGTGGCAATCGAGGCTGTCGGGCAACTGTGTAGGAGATCAAACTGACACCTTTTTAGGCCCCCACAACCCGCTGTTTGTTTTCCCACTTGCAGAGTAGTTACTGCCCTCAGGGTAAGATACCAGCAAACAATCAGAGCAGTCAGTTCCTTCTGGCCAATCTCCCAGTACCAGCTATTGTTCTTTAGAGAATCATCATGGGATCCCTGATGGGCAGTGCAGATCTTTCCCCCACCGAAAGCTCGGAAATTGATGAAAACCATACATCAATTAAATTATCTCCAAGGCAATGCTGTAGTCAAGGCTGAAAATCCATTTCCTGTTCCCCATTTCAAATTATGTATAGCCATGTTTCTAATAGAGCACATAACAGGTTGTAGAGATCAAACACCGTTAAGTCTCTTTAATAAGACTGCCAATATGAAGACGCCCTAAGTTTGAATAGAAATCCACTCCCATTTTTCAAATTCCTGCAAAGACATTTAAGTCCAAATTTTAATAACTTTACAAATTGAAATTCAAAGTAAATGAAGTCTGCAATCAGGTTCTCTTGCCCTACTGAATTAAAATAAAAAAAATCCAAAAAAAATAAATAAAGAGTTCACTCTCTCCAATATTTTATGTTGTTCAGGGCCAACTACTGGGGTTCTTGATACCTACAGGAGCTAGAGTTTCTTTAGCAGCTTCATTGTGGACTGTCCAGAATTAGGATGGATGTAGTTTCTTCAATGCTTTGTAAATTGCTGGGTAATTTTGAAAGAGTCCATGAAGTTCATACAAACCTTGAGATTATTTCAACGCTGACCTCATACTTATCCATACTAGACCTTGAGCTGGTCCCCAGCGTCTAATGTAATTATCCCATCCCCCAAACCGCAGCAGAGATTCAATGGTAAATTAGTGAAGGGTAGGGGGAGAAAATCTTGGTTCTAGTCTCCCAAGAATTCCAGGCCATTTATGCCTAATGCCCAGAATCCATGACCTGTGAGAATAAATTCAACTGGGAAAAATATTTCCATAAGAGGTTAATTAGGCCTTATACATTTAAATCTATGGGGCAAAAAATCCATCTGTTTAAATGTTCCACTCCAGTGAATGTTCTTGACCCAGGAGTTCTCTTTTCAAACACTTATCTTGAGGCCAAGAACTATGTCTGTCATGTACACCATGGAATTTCTGGCACCCAGAACTATGCCTAACATAGAGAAGGGGCTTGATAAATAATTGTTGTAATAAAATGGAATATAATAGAATATAATTCCCACTCATGTCATTCAAGCTTCTATATGACCTTAGTTGAAAAATAGCCTGGTTTACAAGGTGACCTGTTAAAATATCTATTATAATTTACAACTATGTGATGCAGGAATTTCTAAACACTATGCAAAAAAGGAAAAGTAGAAATAAGTCAGGCTCTGAAACCAATATTACTCTGACTGTCATCTTTAACCTCTGATTTAAAATTCATCACTGTAGCCATTTTCATTCATTCATTTTATGACAAATGTTTACTGTTATAACTGTTTAAATGGTTATAAACAAAGCATATTTATACAAGTAAAAAAATCATTTAACAAAGTGTGATCTTTTTAAAGCTAGTTTTCTGCTAATAAAGTTTGAAAATCGCTGATTTAGCAACTGTAAAGCTGGCTTAGAGCCAGAGTTTTATCTGGATTCAAATTCTCTGTCACAACATATTTGAGACTCAGGTAACTCTTTTGTAAAATGGAAGTGATTATATGTAACTCAAAGTTTGTTGCAAAAATTGAGAGAACTAAGTAAAATCTTCCAAGCCCCTGGCACAGAGCAGCTCTCTATATGCCTTTATACAGTGGACAATACAAGACAGCAAACAAAATAGGCACTTATTTTAATTTTATTTTCAGTATTTGGAGATATTTTCCTTATTTTAAATAACTTTAACTATAACTGGGTAAAACAGTTTTTATTATTAAAATTAATGACTTTCCACTGTTTTATGTTATTAATTTTTTATGCCTCTGCTCCAGCACATACCTCCCACTAGACTTTCAGTGCCTTAAGGTTAAGGATTGTGTCCTAGTCTTCATCATCACTATGGGGGCCTATAATCATACTCAGTAAACTTCTGAATAAATACTATTTTTTAATTCAGCAAACACATGAGTAACCCTTATATGTATCTGTCTCTGCTATGATCCTCTGAGATAGCTACTCGCATCACACCCGTGTTATAGATGGGGACTCAGGCACAGACAGCTTAAGTGACCTAACTAGAGTCACAGGGCTGAGTAAGTGGTGGAGTCAGATGGAGCTCAACGTTGCCTGGCTTCAAAGTCCATTCTCTTGATCCTTACACAGTGCTGCCTCCTTTTGATGAAACTGATGATCGTATCACCCAAAAGGGAGTTGCAATAGCAAGCTGACTGAATTAGCAATCATTCAGTACTAGACTTGAATTGTGGTTTCCATAGTAACCTTAACTCTTTGTTCTTGGGATGTAGTTGTTCAGTTGCTCAGTCCTGTCCAACTCTTTATGACCCCATGGACTGCAGCATGCCAGGCTTCCCTGTCCTTCATTATCTCCTGGAGCTTGCTCAAACTCATGTCCATTGAGTGGATGATGCCATCCAACCATGTCATCCTCTGCCACTCCCTTCTCCTGCCTTCAGTCTTTCCCAGCATCAGGGTCTTTTCCAATGAGTAGACTCTTCACATCAGGTGGCCAAAGTATTGGAGCTTCAGCTTCAGTATCAGTCCTTCTAATGAAATTCAGAGTTGATTTCCTTTAGGATTGACTGGTTTAATCCCCTTGCTGTCCGAGGGACTCCCAAGAGTCTTCTCCAGCACCGAAGTTTGAAAGCATCAGTTCTTCGGCACTTAGCCTTCTTATGGTCCACTTCTCACGTCCATGACTACTGGAAAAACCATAGCTTTGACTACATGGACCTTTATTGGCAAAGTGATGTCTCTGCTTTTTAATACACTTTAGGTTTGTCATAGCTTTTCTTCCAAGGAGCAAGCGTCTTTTAATTTTGTGGCTGCAGTCACTGTCCACAGTGATTTTGGAGCCCAAGAAAACTGGATATGTGTGTTATTTATAAAAGAAGTATTTGTCTAGTTGAGCTCCGTGTGTTGTGGGTGTGGTCTTGATACATGGAACCATTTTATCTATCAGTACTGTGAGCACAGTGCCTCAGGCGTAAGGAAGTATTTATGAAAGGAAAAAAAAATTCTACTGTAAAATAAGAGAACTACAAAACTTAAATTAAGGAATATCTAGGAAATGTAGTAGAATGCCAACTTTGTTAATTATTCAATTTCACACTCACAAACATTTCAGTACACTTGCAAACAGTCTAGATTTGCTTACTTCATTAGAATCCCTGAGTAAGCAGGATCAACACTGAATCATCATAATCGCTCGTATGTTCCATGAGATATTATAGAAAATATTTTTAAATAAAAATTATAGAAACTTTTCAAATCCTGTTTAATAAATATTTCATGTCAGTATATTTTACTGTATTTGGTGTGATGTGTAGCAGGATCTATGAAGGTCTTAAAATAACCTTGTAATGACTCGTTTCACTTCAGTCCTTCACAAACTCCGTAGCCTGTGGCCCGCTTCTCTGTACTTGTACACAGCAGCCATGCTGAATGGAGTCAGGAAGAAAGTGTACATTGTCTTATTTATAAGCTTCATATGTAATCAATTTGTAAAAATTAATAGGTATTTTTCTTGAATACTACCATGCAAATATTTGAATTATGCCTCCTCTGTCTTCTGATTTTGTAACTCTTAAGAAATGCACCCTGGAAGAAGCAGCAGTAAACAGCAGTATCCGGAAGGCGGGAGGGGGGAAGCTGGAGAAGGAAGGGCTGGGAGTGACAGGTGAACCAGCCCACCGCCCAGATCATAAACTCCTGAGGCCAGTGACACACCTGGGACCAAGAAAACTCTGTGAATACATAAAGATTCTGTGAATACATAAAACCAGGGCCCTTAGCCCATGTGCATTATTTTGAATATCCCATGGCTCCCTCTCAGCACCTAGTACAGTCCTCAGGAGTTTGGAGGCTTTTTAGTTTCATAATGCTGCTGTAACGAACCACCACAAACCAGGTGGCTTGCAAGGCAAATTTATCATCTTTTGGTTCTGGAAGTCAGAAATCTAAAACAGGTCTGAAGAGCTGCATTTCTTCTGGAGGTTCTAGGGGGAGAACCTGTTTCCTCACCTCTTCTAGCTTCTAGAGGATACTGGCAGTTCCCACCCCTCCCTGCCCCCCATCCCGTCTCCCCATCCCCTGCCTCCATCCATCTTCAAAGCCAGCAACTGTCTGGTAGAGTCTTTCTCAGTTGCATCACTCTGACTGACCGTGCCCATCACTTCCACCTCATGATTGTATCGCATGCATGCTAAGTCACTTCAGTCGTGTCCGACTCTTTGCGACCCTATGGACTGTAGCTCTCCAGGATCCATTGTCCGTGGGATTCTCCAGGCAAGAATACTGGAGCAGATTGCCATGCCCTTCTCCAGGGGATCTTCCTGACCCAGGGATCCAACCTGGGTCTCCTGCATTGGCAGGTGTGTTCTTTACCACTCATGCCACCTCGATTGTATTGGGCCCTCCCAGATCCCCGACAATCCAGGATTGTTTTTCCCATCTCAAAATCTTTAATTTGGTCACATCTGTAAAGTCCCTTTTGCATGTACAATAGATTCCTGGAATTAGGACGTGCCGTGGGCATCTTTAGTGGGTGGTGGTATCTGCCCACCAGAGGCACTTGGCAGGCTCTAGGTGAGTAGACTCCTCAGGCCTCTGAGTGATTTCCAGAGCTTGTTCAGCTCATCTTGCTGTGTTCCTTGTATGGCTCCCCTAATGCACCTTGCGTTCTGCCTCTCAAGTTGCTGCCGCATCTCTTCCTACTCATTACTTTACCCTTAAACCTAATGATAGGGAAGTTGTATGATTCACTATCTTCCTTTTATTCTCTTGATAATAATATCCTGTGAGAGACCTTTGATGGGAACGGGAGCTGTGTTCGCAGATACGTGTGTGAGATGTCTGCATATCCATACTGACATTTTTCTATCCCGTATTTATCTCTGTTTTCTCTACGTTTTAGTTGGGAAAAAAATTTTAAGAAAATTGCCACATGCAAAGAATCCTTTCAAGATGCCATATGAGTTACTAATGGATGTGGCTAATAATGACCCTGTTCCCCTGCTCCCCACATCTCTTCTTCCTTGTCCCCCATCATTTAAAGGAATCAGAGGCAGCAGGGGAGTAAAGCTATCAGAGTCAGATCTGCCATGCAGCTGTGAATCCTCAGTGAATTTCTGATTCTCTCCGTGCCTCAGTTTTCTCATACAGAAAAGGGAATGGCGGTCAATTTCCTGCTTCATACTGCACTCAGGAACCAGTGTTTCAGTTTTGTCTTTTATTGAAACCCATTTGATTTCCAGAACAGCCCTCTGCCTGCAGGACAGAGAATAAACTCCTCAGCACAGAGGCTCTTCAAAGTCTGATCCTACCCGAACTTTGCAACTTCATCTTTCATTGCTTCCACTGCACACAGCCCTCCAGCAAAACCCTTCTTGCCTGGCCCCAAACATGCTGAAGAGAGGAGATGACAGAGTTCCCTCTGTGTGGGTTTTTTTCCTTTTTTGAGGAATAGGGAAAACTGGGGCTGGGGGAGAGCAAGTATCACCCATTGTTTGAGAGATTTTCTAAAATATTAGAATGATTATCTTGCCTTGGAAAAGGAGAGGAAATAGAGTGTATTTAAATTCAGATAAAAATGAATGCTTCGATTTAGAATACACAGCTCATCAGACATAACATTGTAGTGGCAAGTGATACCTGGCCAGAAGGATGTTTTAAGCATTATTAAGCCTTATCTTGAGCTTCCCAGGTAGCACTAGTGATAAAGAATCCACCTGCCAAGGCGGGAGATGCAAGAGATGCAGATTGAATCCCTGGATCAGGAGGATTCCCCTTGGGTAGGAAACGGCAACCCACTCCAGTATTCTTGCCTGAAGAATTCCATGGACAGAGGAGCCTGGTGGGCTACGGTTGGACACGACTGAGCATGCACACACATTACATCAAGCCTTATCTTCCCTAAACAAAGTAGGTGGGCAAGCCAAGAATAACTGAGTTCCTGCTTCACTCAGTGGATATTAGGAGTAAGCAAATAATGGAAAAGCAGCTTCTTCTTGGGATGTCACGGCCTGATTTTGGGAGGGTTGAACATGGAGACCAGGAAGGGTCCCTCTCATCTCTGAAGATCCCCCTTTTGAGTCACCTGATGCCTTAACACCAGTTAGCTGGTGAAAAGCAACACGCGTCGCATTCCCCTCAGGTCACTTTCCTATGAGGAAGAATGCCTCAAGCAAGAAAATATCGTGCTAAGGGATCAGGGCTGTGGTAACAGAGGAAATGGGCCGTTGCGCCTTCATTCTCAGCTTCATTCTTCAGCCTTCTGCCCTTTACACGGTCCTCTTTTACTTTTTAAGAGCTGTGTTAAGCGTGCTCAATCCGATTGTTCTGGTGGATGAATTTTTGATAGACTGTTTTCCCCAACACCCGTCTCCACCTCTCAAAGAAGCCACCCAGGACGCATGTTATGCCCTTTCATGCCCCGAGACTTTTGTACATGCTGTTCCAGCAGCCGAATCAGCCTTTTACCTGCCTCCACCAGCACAGCAGGCCATTCCTGCTCATTGTCTGTACCCAGCCTCGGACCTGTGAAGCTCTTCCTAATGACTGGTGCAACCTGTCAGGCACAGCCAGGAAAGGTCATTAATTAAGACTGTATGCTAACCTTTAATGTGTTATACTGAATGTATATGCATATAGCAGAATTGCCCTGCAGAATTTTCATAAAACATTTCATCCGGCAGGCTGAACTGGCCACCATAGAAGTCAAGTTAACTGGCTATGATGTCTGTGTTTCAGGGACATTTAGATGTATATCAAGAGGCAGAGGCAAGAGGGAGAGGAAATGAAAAGAAACCAGATCAATCATCTGAGAAAAACCATAAGCTTCTCACCCTACTTGACCACTAACTTTTCCTTTAAGATACTAAATAACATCAGCAAAACTTCCATGGGAAAGTATGATATATTTTCTTTTTGCCTTACAAAAAGCTCACAGGTTGTTTTCATATTCGTTATCACACTGGATCTTGACAACAACCCTGTTCAGTGCACTTTACAGATGGAGAAATCAAGGCCCAGCAGAGCAACCGTTTAAAGTAACAGAGTCACTGGGTGAGAGTTAGGAAAGGAGGGTGTGGTCATCCATCTACCGTTCCTCCAACAAGCCTTTAAAAGTGAGAAGTGAAATGTGTTAGTCGCTCAGTGGTGTCCGACTCTTTATAACCCCAAGGACTATAGCTCGCCCAGCTCCTCTGTCCATTCTCCAGACAAGAATATTGGAGTGAGTAGCCATTCCCTTCTCCAGGGATCTTCCTGATTCACGGCTCAAACCCAGGTCTCCTGCATTGCAGGAGGTTCTTTACCATCTGAGGCACCAGGGAAGCCCCAAAGAGGTGATGGCGGTGGTTTATCGTTCAGTTGTGTCCTGCTCTTGCGACTCCACATACTGTAGCCCACCAGGTTGCTCTGTCCATGGCAGACAGCAATAGCTGGGATGTCCTACACTAATAACAGCACAAGGGAACACAGGCTCTGGTTTCGCCCCTCAAGAACCCGCTGCCTTGTTTTGCCCATGCTCCATCCTGTGTTTCTCCCCCTTACTGCTTATTTGAGCCACCTATTATTTGAGTAACTCGTTCCATGCTCAGTTGGAAAGTTTGAAATCTGGAAGGTCATAATTTGTGATTCATTTCCTATGTCTGCATACCTTAAAAGAGCTCCATATCATGTGCTTCTTTTATGCAGTTTTTCTTGCCACCACACCATGTGCTAACATCAGACTATTAAATGATTGAATAGTCATCTTCTGACTTAAACAGCTTCCCATCCATTGGAATAACAGGAAGAACTTGGTTGGAAGAACTGCAGGAGGCAGTGGCACCCCAGTCCTGAAGGTTTTTATTGATAATGAAGATATGAAATGACAACCACAGCAAGGGGAGGAGCAATCTAGGGAACTATTACCAACAAATACAATAAAATGTTGACTGTTTTATTATAGGGAATGCTCATACAAATAAGGGAAAGCTAATACATCAATACAGAAAGAGACAAAATACACAAAGAAGCAATCGATAAATAGACTGGTGACCAATAAAAAATATTAAAAGCTTATAATCTGAGTAGTAGTCAATAAAATAGATATTAAAACAGTGTCAAATTAAAGCATCTGTCAAATTAAAGAAAAATTATATATATATTATATGTATATACAATGAAATAGGCATATTTTAAACATCATGGGTAGAGATATAAGCCTCTGTAAAATAAATTGGGACCATGTATCAAGAGCTTCAGCATGGTTCATATTCTTACACTTGTGCTGTGCTTAGTTGCTCAGTTGTGTCCAAACTTTTGCAACCCCATGGACTGTAGCCTGCCAGACTCTTGTCCATGGGGGTTCTCCAGGCAAGAATTCTGGAATGGGTTGCCATGCCCTCCTCCAGGGGATCTTCCCAACCCAGGGATCGAACCCAGGTCTCCCACATTGCAGGTGGGTTCTTTACCGTCTGAACCATTAGGGAAGCCCTTAATGAAAATTTCCATTTTTCACTTTTCATTCTTGCACTTATAGTTTCATTTTTAAGACTCTACTTGAAGGAAACAAGCAGAAGTCTGATCAAATAATCAAAAGCAGAGATGGTCAACCCAGCATTATTTTTAATAGTATAAAATTGGAAGTTTAGATAAATAATAGCAAGAAAAATGTACGTAAATAATCATGTAGCCATGTGTTATATAATAATAATGCAAAGAATATTTAATGACAAGGGGAAATGTCAATTCATTAAGTGTTCAAAATTCATTCACCTAAATCTTGGAAGAATGTCATGGCTCTTCATATGGTGAGACGGTGAGGTAAGAAGAGACCTTCTCCATAACTAAGAGGGCATGTGAGGCGGGAAGGGGACACTGGGCTGAGGACCAGATGCCCTGGCTGCCACCACTAACTAGCCAGGTGGCCTTGGTAAGGTCTCTAGACTACCCAGATCTCCCAGTTCCTCCCAGTGCCCTCTGCTTCTGCCTCAGAGTGAGGACTGTGAGATGACGTTATGAGACCTGCCTTGTGGTGGTGAAGCTGGCTGCTGTTAGTATAGAGTGCAGGTGCTCAAGACGGAAAATTGTT
Organism: Capricornis sumatraensis; assembly: GCF_032405125.1. Classification (NCBI taxonomy): domain Eukaryota; kingdom Metazoa; phylum Chordata; class Mammalia; order Artiodactyla; family Bovidae; genus Capricornis; species Capricornis sumatraensis. The sequence continues at coordinate 36,405,217 of NC_091091.1, forward strand.
AGTAGGAGGGATGCTGCTGCTGCTAAGTCGCTTTAGACGTGTCCGACTCTCTGAGACCCCATAGATGGCAGCCCACCAGCCTCCCCTGTCCCTGGGGTTCTCCAGGCAAGAACACAGGAGTGGGTTGCCATTTCCTCTCCAATGCAAGAAAGTAAAAAGTGAAAGTGAAGCTGCTCAGTCGTGCCAGCTCTTAGGTACCCCATGGACTGCAGCCTACCAGGCACCTCTGTCCATGGGATTTTCCAGGCAAAAGTACTGGAGTGGGTTGCCATTGCCATAGTAACTGTAAATGCACTTTATAAACTAATTTTCAGTTTACGTTTAATATTTTAATTCATTCTTAATTTTCATTTTTTTCCACATTGAGAGCATGTGTCTCCCCAGCTGTCATCAGCATCTTAAAAAAAGAAAGTGGAAGTGTTAACTGTTCAGTTGTGTCTGACTCTTTGTGACCCCATGTACTATAGCCCACCAGGCTCCTCTGTCTGTGGAATTCTGCAGGCAAGAATACTGAAGTGTGAAGCCGTTCCCTTCTCCAGGGGATCTTCCCAACCCAGGAATAGAACCTAGGTCTCCTGCTTTGCAGGCAGATTTTTTACCATCTGAGTCACCAAGGAAGCTCCTTTCACTCAAACAGTTCTGAGTCCTTTGATCACACCCAACAACCCCAGCTCCCAGAGATGGTTCTGGCCTCACATGGAGCCTTGCAAAGTAGAATTGTGGTTAAGATGATCAGCTGCAGGGTCAGGACGCCTGGTTCAAACCCCAGCTATGTCACAGTACCTGTTACAAAACCTAAGTCAGCATGCTCACACTGCTGTAAATCCACAGTTTCTTCTACTATAGGGATGTTGGAGATAAGAACCTCAACCCCATTGGAACCATGGGAAGATCAAATGAAATGGTCCAGGTAAGGGCTTGGCTAGTGCAACACCTGGCACAGAGTCAACAATAAATGGTATAGGATGAATTATTATCATTACTACTGCCCCAAACTCCTGCTTGGCTTTCAGTTTCCAGTTACAGAGCAGTGCTTCTAACATGGTCTGGTTAAGGAGTCCAGGACATGTCAGCCAGCACAGGAAGCATAGGTGATGTTACAGAACTTGGTAGAAATCCCAACAGACATCCAGACTGCCTGTGGATTCCCCAGACTGTGAACTGCAAACTGTGGATCCCTACTTTGATGTAGGCTTTGAGTATAAGTGGAAACCGGTAATGGTTAACATTTGAAAACACTTCATGGAGAAATTGGGAGGCATCGTGTGTCAGGGAAACTGAACACTGGGAAAGGATATGCATTGAGAGGAAGAAATGTGGTGTGATCTATAAAGCATGTGGAAGTGATGGAATCGTAAGTGCCTGTGATCAGAAAGCAGGCATTTGGGGGTGAGAAGCCACAAATGAGTCAAAGTAGAAGGAAAATGAGGCACGCATTGAGCTCCTTCCAATTTATGAATGCGTCTCCTTATTTTTCAAATGTTAAGCAGTGAAATAATGGAAGATAAATATGGGCTTTATAGTAAAGATATATCCATCTGAATGCAGAGTTCCAAAGAATAGCAAGGAGAGATAAGAAAGCCTTCCTCAGTGATCAATGCAAAGAAACAGAGGAAAACAATAGAATGGGAAAGTCTAGAGATCTATTCCAAAAACTTAGAGATACCGAGGAACATTTCATGCAAAGATGGGCACAATAAAGGACAGAAACAGTATGGACCTAACAGAAGCAGAAGATATTAAGAAGAGGTGGCAGTAATACACAGAAAAACTATACGAAAAAGATCTTCATGACCCAGATAACCACAATGGTGTGATCACTCATCTAGAGCAAGACATACTGGAATGCAAAGTAAAGTGAGCTTTAGGAAGCATCACTCAGAATAAAGCCAGTGGAGGTGATGAAATTCCAGTTGAAAATTCCTATTTCAAATCCTAAAAGATGATGCCATAGAAGTGCTGCACTCAATACGCCAGCAAATCTGGAAAACTCAGCAGTGGCCACAGGACTGGAAAAGGTCAGTTTTCATTCCAGTCCCAAAGAAAGACAATGCCAAAGAATGCTCAAACTACTGCACAATTGCACTCATCTCACATGCTAGCAAAGTAATGCTCAAAATTCTCCAAGCTGTGCTTCAATGGTACGTGAACCGAGAACTTCCAGGTGTTAAAGCTGGATTTAGAAAAGGCAGAGGAACCAGAGATCAAATTGCCAACATCCGTTGGATCATAGAAAAAGCAAGAGAATTCCAGAAAAACATCTACTTCTGCTTTATTGACTATGCCAAAGCCTTTGACTGTGTGGATCACAACAAAGTGTAGAAAATTCTTCAAGAGATGGGAACATCAGACCACTGACCTAACTCCTGAGAATTCTGTATGCAGGTCAGGAAGCAACAGTTAGAACTGGACATGGAACAACAGACTGGTTCCAAAATTGGGAAAGGAGTACGTCAAGGCTGTATATTGTCACCCTACTTATTTAACTTATATGCACAGTACATCATGTGAAATGCCAGGCTGGATGAAGCACAAGCTGGAATCAAGATTGCTAGGAGAAATGTCAGTAACCTCAAATATGCAAATGACACCATCCTTATGGCAGAAAGTGAAGAGGAACTAAAGAGCTTCTTGATGAAAGTGAAAGAGGAGAGTGAAAAAGCTGGCTTAAACTCAACATTCAGAAAACTAAGATCGTGGCATCTAGTCCCGTTCAGTTCAGTTCAGTTCAGTCACTCAGTCGTGTCTGACTGTTTGTGACCCCATTGCTTCATGGCAAATAGATGGGGAAACAATGGAAACAGTGACAGACTTTATTTTGGGGGGCTCCAAAATCACTGAAGATGGTGATTGCAGCCATGAAATTAAAAGACACTTGCTCCTTGGAAGAAAAGCTATGACCAACCTAGACAGCATATTAAAAAGCAGAGACATTACTTTGCCAACAAAGGTCTGTCTAGTGAAAGCTATGGTTTTTCCAGTAGTCATGTATGGATGTGAGTGTTGGCCTATAAAGAAAGCTGAGCGTCAAAGAATTAGTGCCACTGAACTGTGGTATTGGAGAAGACTCTTGAGGGTCCCTTGGACTGCAAGGAGATCCAACCAGTCTATCCTAAAGGAAATCAGTCCTGAATATTCATTGGAAGGACTGATGCTGAAGCTGAAGCTCCAATACTTTGGCCACCTGTTGTGAAGAATTGCCTCCTTAGAAAAGACCCTGATGCTGGGAAAGATTGAAGGCAGGAGGAGAAGGGGATGACAGAGGATGAGATGGTTGCATGGCATCACTGACTCAATGGACATGAGTCCGAGCAAGCTCTGAGAGTTGATGATGGATAGGGAAGCCTGGCATGCTAGGGTCCATGGGGTTGCAAAGAGTTGGACAGAACTGAGTGACTGAACTGAACTGCACTGAAGTATGAGCTTTAGAGAGAGAAGAAGATTCAAACCTCAGCTTTGCTACTTCCTTATAGCCCTTGGAAAAGCTATTTAATTTCTCTAAGCCTCCATTTCCTATTTGTAACATAAGTATAAAAATACTATATCCCACCCCACTCTTGTGAGAATTCGGTAAAAAGAAATACTTGTAGAGAAGCAAGCATATATTAAACAGTGAATCCCTTCCTTCTCTTCAGTAGAGAACTGTTTAATGCAAAGATTGCATTTTATGCATTTGCGGTGTTAGAAGTCAGTATTGTTCTTGTGGCTTTGGAAATATCTAATCAGACATGCTCATAAGTCTTTTGAAGATTAAAAATATTTGACAGTTACAAACAGGTCAAGTGCTAAGGATGTAACGATAAGTTAGACAAAGTTTTTGCCAGTGGGAGCTTCCTAGAAAGCTGTTGGGAAAGACAGCAGATAATTAATATGTATACAAATGATGCATAAAAGAAAGCTTTTCATTGAAAAAATAAGATATTCACACGTGCTTAGTTTGCATGACTTTTAAATGGAGATTTTGCTGATTGATTGATGATCTTAGCTGGTGATAAGAACAAGTGAATAAAATCCTGGACTCCAAGGTAAGCAGATCCTAAAGAGATTAGAGTGAGGAGGTAGATTTTGAGCTGAGAAGGCTCACGTGTTGATGTCTAAAAGCGTGCATTCTATAAATTGTGACATCTCTGAAAACGAAGTCAGCTAGCTTTCCTAGGCCAGCAAATTGCCAGTGACCCTGGAGAATTGTGTGAGGCCACAATTTAATTGCACAAGCTTTACGAGATCTGCAGTCCTTTATCCCATTAATTCAACCTGCAACTGCGTTCTCCTATCCTTTTGAATATGCAATTCTCATTGATTTCAATGGGAGTTACAGACTCAGAGAAAGGGAAGAATTGGGCCAATTATCTGTTCAAAGCAGAGCATCATTTAAAGCACAGTTTTAAAGTGTTTTCAGGCACATTAGTGAGTCAGCTCCTCACTCGTTTGTCCAGAAGGCTTTCCAGCTTGAATGGAGCATTTTAAAGGGCAGCTTCCTTCCCCAACATCTCATGTCATACTCATGCATCAGTAATCTGATTGTGACTGCTGGGAGGCAGTGACTTTACATTTTAGTCTCCATTTTACTGCTGAATTGTTTCGGATTGAAGCTTTAGCCTAATCATAATTACCAACCCCAAATAACATTACAAATTCCTAAAATGCCTGTCGAGCTCAGACTGGTATTCCACAAGGCACGTTAAGTTGACCTAGCCTTAACCCTCAGAGACATTTTTGTTTGAAATAGTCTCCGTCCATCAGTCCCACAGCAACAAACTGCAAAGAGGGAAAAGGGCTGTAAATATAACATTTAAAGCCACATGAATTTGTGCAGCCAGTGAATACAGCCTGGTGATTTCGGCTTTCCCTCACCTTATGGTCTATGTGTTACAGCATGTGGCTGCCCAGTTAATATCTGTAAAACAAATCCTAATTTTCTACTGACTCCCATTCTGTAATTCCACATGCATTAGAATTCACAGAAGTCTCATTTGAAAATGTCAGTGGGGAGAGATCCAGATGAGGTTAACTGCCAGACACCCTAGCTCCCCAGCTGTCCAGTGTCTGTAAGGCACCTCTCCACGCTGGGACCAACTGCAGTCCTGGGAGCTCAGAATCTCTCTTTGCTGGGCCTTAGAAAGTTATTTCTTCTACTTTAAGATACCTTGCTTGACTTTGTGTGCCAACACCCCTTCTTTGCTTTTGTCCCAGTATTTAAAATGTTCAGTAGGACCAGGCTTAGGATTGGTCTCCATCAGAAGTCCTCTCTAAGTGGGGCACTGAGTCCTTTTGCTATGCAAATGAAGAGGATAAGCCATATCCAGCCATACAGGTTGCCCAGCCCAGCCCACGTATGGCAACAGTGCAAATGCCGTCATCTTGCAGCCCAGCAGAGGGAATGTTGTAGGGGTTTGGGGGTGGATTCTCATTCTGCCTTCAAGTTTAGTGGCTGTAAGATCTTGAGCAATCCATCTATGACCTCTATAAGAGGAGGCCATGATATTCAGCTTCTGGAGTGATTGTGTGAACTAGATGTGATAAGTATGCCAAAAGCCTGCTCAGGAGGTAGTGGTTTTCTGTTTGGTTGGTTTTGTTTTGAATGAGAAGGGTTACTTAAGTACTATAGACTTTCTACGGTGTAAAAAGTCCTATGTGATTAATATTAAAAAAAAAAAGCTTGTTTATTTTTCTCAAATGCTATTTCATAAAAGAAAAACAGAGACCCTGTGAAATAAGCTCACCAAATAGTTATGATAACTATATTCTGTTCATAATAGTGCTTGAATGAAAACTTCTGCAGGGGTTGATTATTAGTACATGAGGTCAGCTCACTGCTTACTTATCTGGTATTCTCCCTGTAAGCAAGCAACCGCAAAATAAGCAGGAGCAACAGAAATCCCTGCTATTATAATTATGACACACAGGTATTCTTTGATTGGTTGGCTTTTGTTATATGAAATCCTATTTCTAATAATTGTTAAAATAGTAAATACTAGGTCCCAGAAATAATGATTGCTATCATTTTAAAATCTTTTTAAAGGTGTTTCTTGCCTTACTATAAATAAAGCATCCGAAATTTGAGTGATATGTGTTCTAGCTTACAGCAGTTTATTTTCCAGTATCTTCTTTTTGCCTTCTGAGTAATTATGGATGAATATGTAGTAATAGCTTACACGACTCGTAGAATATAGGATTAAGACACTCTCAGGAAGAGTGTAAAAAATTGTAGGACAACTAGTTGAGTAAATTTTAGGAAATAATTAGCTTTTTTGAAAATACTACAAGTGAGTGTTTCTACAGTAGAGGTGTAGTGGGGTTAGGGATTTGAGGATCCTCTTCAGTCTTAAAGATAGAACATTAAACAATAAAAACCACCAGGAGTTGAATTATGTAATGCAGGCTTCAGGTGCTAATAAGTTCAGGAGAGAAATTTTAGTGCAGTCTTTGGTAATCAGAAAAGCTTGTGGAGAAGTCAGGTCTTAGGCTGGATGCTGAGAAACAGAGGAACAGAATTTGGATAGGCGGACAAAATATACTCCTTAAGTGTTTTGCACCTCTGGTCTGCAGTGAGAATCTGTGAACTCTTTCACCTTATAAGAATATAAAACTTTTCTAGATAATGAGCAAACGTAAGAACTTGACTATGAATGGCTAAAGTGACTGACCTTTAATTCAGCAGTAAAACTTCACAGAGATGACCCCTTGGGAAGAGGGAATGCTCCCACTGAGGCCCACCTTTCCAGTTGGCATGCCAGTATCGCCCTGAGTTTTTCCAGGCAGATCTTCAAAGGATAAGGGGTCAACAGATTGTGTTTATGCAAATGAGATATTCGAATTCTATTTGGGAGCACAAGCAAATAGGAAACAAGAGAACTTGAAAGTTAGCTAAATTGGAAAGCTGGCTGAAATGCTAAATGGAACATACTTGATAAGAAATGATGGGTTCTCTCAGCCTGGAGGAAGTGCAGCAGAATGGAGACTGTTTTCTAACACAGCTCTGCTCATTATGATCCCAGCTCAGAGTTCCCCAGTGATAGGTACAGAAGGCATGTGGGGAGCTCTCCACATGTCTAATTATTTCCTGCTAAGTCTGTCATCCAAAAGTGCAGATATTTAAGAATCACAGTGAATTTTACCTTCAGATAAAATGATGAAAACTTTAGAATTCTGTGCTATAGATGATATATATAAATATACACGTGTAAGTATTTAGTTCCAGATATTTATATGTTGTTGTTTAGTTGTTCAGTCATGTCTGACTCTTTGCAACCCCCATGGACTACTGTAGCCCACCAGGCTTCTCTGTCTATGGTATTTCCTAGACACAAAACACTGGAGTGGCTTGCCATTTCCTTCTCCAAGGGACCTTTCCCACCCAGGGATCGAACCTGAGTCCCCTGCATTGGCAGACGGATTCTTTACCGCTGAGCCACCATGGAAGCGCACAGATATACATAGAGGTGATATGTAAATTACCACTCATAGTTGCCTTAAGAGTCTGCTCACCTGCCCATGTCACTTCCTTGTACCCTCCTCTCATCTCTCTACAAAATCCCATCCTTCCTCACTCATCTCAGAACCTAGACCAAAGACAGCCATTCTTTTCCCAATCTTTCCCACGACTCCATGCCCATGTTATGTTACATTTGTGGGAATCCTATTAATTCTCTAGGTCTTTCATGTTCCAAACAGGGGTGGCTTGTTCCCAGCGTTGATGGCTGTGGTGGTATTTAAATATGTCCACAAATTCTTTGATACTCCCTCCTTCAAAGATGGGGCCTGATTCTCCTCCTCCTGGGTGAAGGCTGACCTCAGTGATTCCCTTCTAACAAAAAGAACAAGATAAAGGTGACAGTGTGCAACTTTTGATGCTGAGTTATAAAAGGCATTTCCGCTTTCCCCTCATTCTCTCTCCTGGATCACTTGTTCTGAGAAATGTCAGCTGCCAGGTCCTGAGGACACAAACTACCGAGAGGTCCCCATGGTGAGGAACTGAGGTCTTTGTTCAGCAGCCAGGAAGGAATTGAGGCCTCCTGCTGACAGCCATGCAAGTGAGCTTCCGAGTGGATCCTCAGATCCCAATCAAGCCTTCATTCAGACGACTGTAGCCATGGCCAGCATCTTACTTACAACCTCATGAGAAGCCTGAACCAGAACCATTGGCTTAGGCTGCCCAAATTTTGACTCACAGAAACAGTGAGATTAATAAATGCTTATTATTCTAAACATCTACTTTTGAGGGTACTTTGTTATATTAGGACTTCTCTGATGGCTCAGATAGTAGATCCCCTGGAGAAGGAAATGGCCACACACTCCAGTGTTCTTGCCTGGAGAATTCCATGCACAGAGTAGCCTGGCGGGCTACAGTCCATGGGGTCACAAAGAGTCAGACACGACTGAGTGACTAACCCATTCACTTCACTTTCTTATATTTTATATATATTATTGATACTGTATACAGTGACTTGGTGTAATGTGTTCAGTCAGTTCAGTTCAGTCACTCAGTCGTGTCCAACTCTGCCGCCCCAAGGACTGCAGCATGCCAGGCCTCCCTGTTCATCACCAACTCCCGGAGTTTACTCAAACTCCATCCAGTCGGTGATGCCATCTGACCATCTCATCCTCTGTCATCCCCTTCTCTTCCTGCCTTCAATCTTTTCCAACATCAGGGTCTTTTCCAGTGAGTCAGTTCTTCACATCTGGTAGCCAAAGTATTGGAGTTTCAGCTTCAGCATCAGTCCTTCCAATGAATATTCAGGACTGATTTCCTTTAGGATAGACTGGTTGGATTGCCTTGCAGTCCAAGGGACTCTTAAAAGTCTTCTCCAATACCACAGTTCAAAAGCATCAATTCTTCAGTGCTCAGCTTTCTTTATAGTCCAACTCTCACATCCGTACATGACTACTGGTAAAACCACAGCTTTCACTAGACGGATCTTTGTTGGCAAAGTAATGTCTCTGCTTTTTAATATGCTGTCTAGGTTGGTCATAGCTTTTCTTCCAAGGAGCAAGCATCTTTTGATTTCATGGCTGCAGTCACCATCTGCAGTGATTTTGGAGCTCAAGAAAGTAACATCTGTCACTATTTCCACTGTTTCCCCATCTATTTGCCATGAAGTGATGGGACCAGTTGCCATGATCTTAGTTTTCTGGATGTTGAGTTTTAAGCCAACTTTTTTCACTCTCCTCTTTCACTTTCATCAAGAGGCTCTTTAGTTCTTCTTTGCTTTTTGCCATAAGGGTGGTGTCATCTGCATATCTGAGTTTATTGATATTTCTTCTGGCAATCTTGATTCCAGCTTGTGCTTCATCCAGTCCATCATTTCTCATGAGGTACTGTGCATATAAGTTAAATAAGTAGGGTGACAATATACAGCCTTGATGTATTCCTTTGCCTATTTGGAACCAACTGTTGTTCCATGTCCAGTTCTAACTGTTGCTTCTTGACCTGCATACAGATTTCTCAGGAGTTAGGTCAGGTGGTCTGGTATTCCCATCTCTTGAAGAATTTTCCACAGTTTGTTGTGATCCACACAGTCAAGGTTTGGCATAATCAATAAAACAGAAGTAGATATTTTTCTGAAACTCTCTTGCTTTTTTGGTGATCAAACAGATGTTGGCAATTTAATCTCTGGTTCCTCTACTTTTTCTAAATCCAGCTTGAACATCTGGAAGTTTATGGTTCACAAACTGTTGAAGCCTGGTTTGGAGAATTTTGAGCATTGCTTTGCGAGCGTGTGTGATGTGCAATTGTGCAGTAGTTTGAGCATTCTTTGGCATTGCCTTTCTTTGGGATTGGAATGAAAACTGACCTTTTCCAGTCCTGTGGCCACTGCTGAGTTTTCCAAATGTGCTGACATATTGAGTGCAGCACTTCCACAGCATCAACTTTTAGGATTTGAAATAGCTCAGCTGGAATTCCATCACCTCCCCTATCTTTGTTTAAAGTGATGCTTCCTAAGGCCCACTTGACTTCACATTCCAGGATGTCTGGCTCTAGGTGAGTGATCACACCATCATGCTTATCTGGTTCATGAAGCTCTTTCTTATACATTTCTTCTGTGTATTCTTGCCACCTCATCTTAATACCTCTACTTCTTTTAGGTTCATGCCATTTTTGTCCTTTATTGTGCCCATCTTTGCATGAAATGTTCCCTTGGTATCTCTAATTTTTTAAGAGATCTCTAGTCTTTCCCATTCTATTTTTTTCTCTATTTCCTGGTACTGATCACTGAGGAAGGCTTTCTTATCTCTCCTTGCTACTTTTTGGAGCTCTGCATTCTCCTTTGCCTTTCACTTCTCTTCTTTTCACAGCTATTTGTAAGCCCTCCTCAGACAACCATTTTGCCTTTTTGCATTTCTTTTTCTTGGTGATGGCCTTTTTGCATTTCCTTTTCTTGGGGATGGTCTTTTTCTTGGGGATGGCCTCCTGTACAATGTCATGAACCTCCATCCATAGTTCTTCAGGCACTCTGTCTATCAGATCTAATCCCTTGAATCTATTTCTCACTTCTACTGTATCATCATAAGGGATTTGATTTAGGTCATACCTGGATGGTCTAGTGGTTTTCCCTACTTTCTTCAATTTAAGTCTGAATTTGGCAATAAGGAGTTCATAATCTGAGCCACAGTCATCTCTCAGTCTTGTTTTTGCTGACTATGTAGAGCTTCTCCATCTTTGGCAGCAAATAATATAATCAGTCTGACTGACCATCTGATGATGTCCATATGTAGAGTCTTCTCTTGTGTTGTTGGAAGAGGATGTTTGCTATGACCAGTGCATTCTCTTGGCAAAACTGTATTAGCTTTTGCCCTGCTTCATTCTGTACTCCAAGGCCAAATTTGCCTGTTACTCCGGTACTTTTTGACTCCCTACTTTTGCATTCCAGTCCCCTATAATGAAAAGGACATCTTTGGGGGGTGTTAGTTCTAGAAGGTCTTGTAGGTCTTCATAGAACTGTTCAACTTCAGCTTCTTCAACATTACTGGTCGGGTATAAAGTGTTATCCTGAAGTAAAAAAAAAAGAAAATTCAAGGAGTTAGATGAGAATTCCTTATTTATTTCGATAGCCCTTAAAACAGGAGAATAAGCCTTGGTCTACCACTATTATTTTTCACACCTGGACCAAAGGAACACATTGACAGCAGTGATTCTCAGTGGGGGCAATACTGCCCCCTAGGATTTTTCCAGACATCTGTAGTACACTGGATTTTCATAATGATTGGGGCCACTAGAAAGGCAGATAGCTTCAGGATACAGAGGGCCTAGATGCCCTGTAGAACATGGACAGTGCCACACAGCAAAGAATCATCCTAACTCCCTCACCACTTTAGAGGACCCTGCTAGATAGACATTCATGAAGGTAAAAACGAAAACTGTTTTAAATTGTCTGAACTTAGAACTTCTGTTTTATATTGAACTCAATTTTAAATAGTTTTTACTATATATTGAATTTTTCCAGAAATAGAACCAGCAGGTAAGTTGATAGCAGATTATACCTTTATTGGCTTATCATCTTTCCACAGTTGTTCAAAACCTCACCAAAAAGACACTGATAACAATCTGCATTTGTACCTGAACAATTCTTGGAGAGTCTTTAATAAGTGAAATGATATGACTACTCATAGCTGTAATCAAACATTGCATATTGAGAACCATTGCTCTCAATCATTGCAGATGTGTTGAGAGGCAAAGTAGAGTGACAATCAGACCCAGATTCAAGTCCTGGTGCTGCCATTTACTGTGAGTTAGTAACTTTTTCTTTCAGGATTAAGGTTTCTTGTCTGTAAAATAAAGTAATATTAATAACAACTACCTTGCAGAGTTTGGGTAGGGTTAGAGTTAATGTTTTCAAGTGTTCAGGATGGTGCCTGGGCCACTGTCAGTTTGTAAGAATGATATATATCTTGGTACATAATAGTACATATCTTTGACCCATTCAATAATGGGCAAATCAGTGATCATTCCTCCCAGGTATGCTAGCTAGGATGTCAGCTTGATTCTGAAAACTAAAAATAGTTTTTCCTAAAAATAGTAATAGAAAAACCCAATGAAATATAAGATCTCATTCAACTGGAGAGTAAAGAGACAAAGCTTTAAGTCAGTGGAGAGCTTGAAAGTAATGCACTAAAATTATTAGCAAGCTAAGGGATCTCTTTTTTTTTTAATATGCAGTAACATTTTCAGTTTTATATTTCTGATGCAGATAATAGCTGTCACCCATGCCATACAAAGTGAAAGTGATGAGCTTCCTTTGTGGCTCAGATGGTAAAGAATCTGCCTGCCATGCAGGAGACCTCAGTTCGATCCCTGGGTTGGGAAGATACCCTGGAGAAGGAAGTGGAAACCCATTGCAGTACTTTTCCCTGGAAAATCCCATGGATGGAAGAGCCTCGCAGGCTACAGTCCATACGGTTGCAAAGAGTCAGACACGACTGAGCGGCTTCACTTTCACTTTCATGCCATAAAAAATGTTGCACCAAAGCTGCAACAAAGCACAATGAATCTGAGATCTATGCTTCTCCCATAGTCACCACAGACCCCACCATCCAGATCCCTCCTCTCATGAGGATGCGATGATTTGAATGTCAGTGTTGAGAGTTGTTGTGTTCTGACACATGCTGTTCTCTGATCTCTCCTCTGGGCCCGTTGGTGAACAGAACCTCAATCTGATGCTAGCACACCTGAGGAATTGTGCTAAAACATATTTGTCCTCATCCCAGTCACCATTGCCACTACCGATGGAACACAAGACCAGCAAAACCTAAAGTTATCACAAGCCCCTCTGAAGAAATGGCAAAAGCCAGATTATGGACAGGAAGGGGTAATAGTAAGACAGTCATTCTGAGACTCACACATCCCTGCTGGGGAAGACTCTGATTATTTATCTGCATTAGAACTCAGAGGCCAAGGAGGGCACAAGAGCCCAGGTAGTCAGATCTGGCATGAGACTAGAGATGCTCAGGAGGAACACTTAGAAGGGGCAGACCAGCCCCAAAGTGCATGGAGTGGCTTTAAACTGTCCCTTAAAGTGACCGTCCACTGTTAACCAAAAATCTGGATTCATTTCCACTGTACTTTTTGAAAAAAATCACCTTCGTAACCCTAGATGGAAACATTTATAAAAGAGTGAGCTTTTCTAATCAGTATACATAAAACGAAGTCATATAAACTCAATGTTTTCTAAATATTGCTACTGAAGTTGCAAAAAAAATTTAAGAGAAAAATGAAGATGTTAAGAATAATCTAAATATCAATGCTTTTTTCTATAACTGATGTATATATGGAAGATATTGAAATATAAATTATCTGTTAACCAAAATGAGGAGATCAGAATAGCACAATAACAGAAATGATGATTGAAACCATTTGAAATTTCCTCCAAGTTTCACAGTATCAGGTACTGATATGACAGTCTAAGTTGGTCACAGACTAAGAGAGTATTAGAGAAATTTTAATAGACATTATTGTAGTTTCCCAAAAGGAGGTTCCTGAAAACTAGAAGATGGTTTAGATAATGCAGTTATTTAATCAAAAATGCAAATACCAGCCATTAAACCACCTGCTCTTTAAAGTAAAGGAAACCAGGAACAAAAAGGAGTGTTTTTAAAAGAAGAATAAATGACAAAAGGAAGAAAAAATCATAATTGCATTCAGTCTCAAAGTTACAGGTGTAGCTAAGCAGTATTATTCTCAAAAGTGTATATCAGCATACTAACTAATATGTATTAAAGGATAAAAAGAAAATTGTAGTAATTAGCACCTTTTTTAAAAAAAGGATGAGTAAGAGGCTCATGCTACAACATCTTTTAATGTTAAGGTTCTTTCATTCTTGAATACCTTCTGCCTCCACGTTTCCAGCTTGTTCTGTGCTGCAGTTTGAAGAATACCGTCCTCATTTACCTTCTGGCTGCAGCTGTTCTTGATAGGGCTTGAATCTTAAGGAGATCGCTCAGGTGTTGACAACAGCAAGCAGCAGGTGCCGCGAGTGTACACCTAGCATCAGTACCAGGAGAAATATAATGTGAACACTTCAAGCAGAAATTGATTTTCTAAGAAGCACGTCAGTATAAAACATTAGTGAATCCCCTCATATTGAGGTAAAATTATCCTAATAACCTCTTTATAACTGCATTTTCAAATATTGTCATATAAAAAGAGATCACCTGAACGTTGTGAGTAATTCAGGGTTAACCAAAACTTTCTATTTTCAAATCTATGAGTGAAAGTATTGGGTTGGCCAAAAAGTTCATTCAGGGTTCCCCACCGCCATAAGATGTTACAGGGAGAAAACCTGGATGAACCTTTTGGCCAACCCAATATTTCTTAAACATTCGTCCGCTCCCTGTCTTATTGGTTTGGACCCACCTGGAGTATCGGGGCTAAGGTTTGCTTGGCTGAATGAGGCTGCTTGTCCGCCTTATTACCCAGGGCTTGTAGGTGACAGAGTGCTGGATTGGGCCTGAAACTTCTCTGAACCCAGTCTCACATTCCCACTAGATATTTTGGGCTCCAAGTTTACCTGAAGTGAAAAATTTTGTGGGTATATGTAGGCAGTTTGGCATTGCCTGAGCTTGGGAGAATATTTTTACTTTAATTCTTATCTTTTAGAGAAACAGTACATTTTGTCCACTGGGATTTGTACATTTTACTAAAGAAAATGGAATGAAGAGTGGTTTGTCTGTAATCATTTAGTTAGAATTGATATCATTAAAATTTTCAGAGGATAAATAGCCCATCAAAATTAACTATAATTTAAGATAATGTGACCCTTCTAAGGTGACTTCCCTGGTGGCTCAGACAGTAAAGAATCCACCTGCAATGCGGGAGAGCTGGGTTCAATCCCTGAGTCAGGAAAATCCCCTGGAGGAGGAAATGGCAACCCACTCCAGTATTCTTGCCTGGGAAATCCCATGGACAGAGGAGCCTGGCAGGCTATGGTCCAGAGGCTTGCAAAAAGTCAGACACAACTTAGCGATTAAACAGCAACAACCCTTCTACATATATAAATAAATAACCAGGGTAATATTCTTTCTGAAAAGTCAGTAGGATTATCTCTGGCAAAAAAATACTCTTTTCCATATTGACATCTGTGATAGTATAAGAACAGATTAAAATTTTTTTTAACTAATGAGAAGTAAGGCAAGCTCTTTTATATGTGGGTTGCCATTTCCTTCTCCTATATGAAGAATAACATATAGATAAAATAATTGTAGGCCTAGAGAAGAAGAAATTAAATTTATTTCTATGGAAACAAAGAACCGATGGAGTAAAAATAATTTAGCACAAGGAAAACACAACTCGTGTGTGGTAAGTGGGTACATGGATTCTTTTCTTCTCTCCTTAAGATAGTAATGTTTCCTTCCCTCACAGTAAAAGGAGAATATAAATTATTTCCATAATTCAACATAATGTGTGAATCTTAAAAAGCTTTTCGATTCTTTGTTAAGATTATTCTGTAGGCACTTACAGTATTTTCTTGTCCAAAGTCTTTACTTAAGGATTGAAAGGTTTCTAATAATGGTGAAGTGACTATGATGAATTGGTTCCATGATTTAGCTTTTTATATCAACATCTTTATGCAACTCAGTAATTAATGTATATGTATGGGTTTCCCCAGCTGGTGCTAGTGGTAAAAAACCTGCCTGCCAGTTCCAAAGGCGAAAGAGACATGGGTTTGAGCCCTCCATCGGAAAGATCCCCTGGAGGAGGGCATCGCAACCCGCTCCAGTATTCTTGCCTGGAGAACCCTATGGACAGAGGAGCCTGGAGGGCTACAGTTCATAGGGTCGCAAAGAGTGGGACACAACTAAAATGACTTAGCACGCATGCATGTGTATATACATATATATACATATATAATACATATGTAGGGGATCAAAAGCATAATTACATTTCATTGAAAATTTTTGAACATTTGTTTAGAATAGTGTGATTACTGTTGCTTTTAGTAATCTTTGTATTAAAAAAATATATACCAAAATTTAAATTTAAAAAAGGTATAGAAAACAACATAGGAATGCCTTGTGACAGTCTAAGTAGGAGAGACTTTTCAAATAGCGCATAAGTATAGGAGTTCTAAAGATGATTTGTAACTTGAAACTACGTCTGAAAACAAAACTTTGATGCTAAAAGAGAAATAAAGTAAAAAGACAAATGGCAAAATTATAGAAATATTTGCAGTACCATTACAAAAAGTAAAGACTGTTGTTGAATGTTTCTTTATCCAAACCATTTCACAGTGATACAAGCTTGTAAATGTATTTGACAATATTTCATTAACTTGTCAAAGGAATCAGTGCACCATGTAGATGCCAGGAACAGTTTTAGTGCTGTTTCCATGCTAGTTTTTAAAAATCTAAATTCTACAGTAGGTGTTTCAAGTTATGATTCAGCATGATCTCTCAGCTCAGACTATACTCTTAAACCTTAGGGATGGGAAGTAGCATGGTTCAGGAGGAACTGAAGTCATTTAAAAGCCAAATTAGTCAGCACTTGAATAATTCTAACTTCTGTGCTGGTTTCCAGTGGAGAAAATGAGAATACACCCTCTTCACTACCCTGCTCCATGAACAGTTTTGGAGAAGAAATTGTTCTTTCCCCATTTGTTAAACCAGAGAATTTCTAAGATTCCTTCCAGCTCCAAAATTCCCTAGTTCTATGAATATGTCTATTATCATTACACCTCATTTTGCTTCAAGAATGTTAAATCAGTAGTCTCTTATCTTACATCTATCTTTGTGAGAAAGAGTGAAGAAAACTGAATTCAGTTTCTTCATGATTAATGCATTTGTCAAATTCTTTCCAAGCAGCAAATTAATTTATTGTGTTTTTTTTTTTCACAAATGCAAATCAAAGCCATGCAAACTATTGTGGTAAAATTTAGCAATCCTTTTTCATAAATTAGAGCTAACTGATTTAATGGTAATGAAAGGAACTATTTTCAAATACAAATTTTAATAACTTGAGTGGAAAGAAAATCTTAAACTTTATAAGCTTTTCCTTACATAAAATTCATATAACTTGCATAGAAAGTTATTAAAATATAATTTTCTATAGTGAAGCTTGTATTAATTACCTTGTATGAAATTCTAAGAATTTCCTTAAGAACTGTCTGGTCCTGTGTATCCCTGAAGAATTGTCTATTGATTAGTTAATTATCTCAAACCAAGGGTCCCAGATTTAGTTTTTAATGATCACTGTTTTACCGTTTTCCTTGTTTGAATATTTTTTATCAAAATCAGAAATAAAAGAGTTTTTTTCTTTTTCTTTTTTTTACATAGAAAGTATTTTGCTTCTGTTCATATTGATAGTACAAACAGAACTAGTATATATTTAATAGAATATTTTGCAACTTGTTGGTTCTTAGGACTTAATCTAATACTTCATGCATATATGTCTGTGTTTATGTGTGAAAAGCATCTTTATTAGTAGGATAAGATTTTAAGGATGATTTTAGAAACCTGTCCTGTGAACTTGAGTCCTTCATCCTTTTAAAATTGTTAAATTCATTTCAATAGGATTGTAATAAATAAAGTCATTTCCAGACTCACATAGTCCCACAAACCTCATTTTCTAAATACTTATCCTGAAGAACACAAGACACTCTTTAAGTCAGTATTTTCTTTTGCAGTTGTATTATAACTGCATTTATGCTTGTTTTTATTTCACTCAGTTCAGTGAGAAGAAATTTCAATTTTTTTATATTGACAATAAATATAAACTAGAGGAACTCATTTATGCTTAAGTTTTTTAAAAGAAAAAAATTTGCAGATGCTAAGTTTGGCTGCACATACTTCATACTGGGATTTAGGAATTTTTGTGTAATAACAAAAGTACCTGTTTTTTTATATTAAAGTTTGCAGTATTCACTAAATTCAAAAGGTAGTGCCAGCTTAGATTTAATCTTTACTTAACTCTAGAGCTAATCATTTAAATTGAGAAAGGGAAATTGTTGACACATCCTATCTTAGTTTTGTCATACTTAAAGTCATAAAAATCGATAAAATGATGAAATTAAAGCTGAAATGCATCCAAAAATCTTTTTGTCTCATCATTTAAGAACCAGGGAAGTGCCAAATATGAAGGAACCCATGCTTGAGAATGTCACAGGGTCCAGTTAGTTTATCTTGCCTCCAGGGTTTTAGTTTAAGAGAAAAATGAACTCCTGGAGGAGAACCACTGGCTTCCCATGATGAACATATGTAATGTTTTTCACCCACTTTTTAGTTTGTCTTGGCTGCCTAATGTCTTCTTTCAAAATGTCAGCAGTGATTAGATTACATTATGGGATAATTAACATGAACTTTTATCTCAAAGCTAATTTTGAGCAATACTAGAACAAAACACATGTCAGTATATTAAAGGCTGAAAGTTGAACAGATTGCTTATGTATATAAAATATATTTTTTCTCTTTTCAGTTCACCTTTCTTTTCAAATATCAATCCAATGTAAATGTTTGAGAAAGGTTAAATAACTTATGAAAGAAGCACCTCTTGAAGTTTGGTGGCAGAGTTACTAAAATTTTTTCATAGATTGTGCCATGCATGCTTGCATAATAAAATATAGGACATGTTGGGACACTTAGGGAAAATTCTTCATGTACCTGGCCTAAGGGGGTGACTATATTTGATATATTATGTTGAATTCACATTTTAATGCCAGTGCTCCATACTTTAAAATTATCTCCCTGTGGCCCCCTGTGGCCTGTTTCCTTCTTCTAAACAGGCTTTTTCCCAAATTAAACTTTAGTCATTTAAAATTACTAAATTATCTATTTCATCCCACAGGAATATTAGAGATTTATTAGACATTTGCCCCGACGTTGCTTCTGCCATGTTTAATTACACATCTAAATAGAGGCCATGCTCAGAATTGGAGTGTAACAACTCATCATGTTGGATCATAAACTTCAGAAATGATCTAGTAATACACGAAGAGCACCATAAGTGGATACTGATATGAGTGGTTCAAACAGCCAGGCAATTCAGTCACCTCCACTTCAATTGCTTTTATTTAGATTAAATAGAATTGGTTTTGCTATTGATTCAGCTGAGTGTCAGTTCTGGCCAAACAAGTAGGTTCATTTTTTACAAAGATAGTCCTCCATCTCAGGCAGGTCACCCAACACTTTTTACGAATAATGTTGTTTATAATCCCCTTTAAAGAGTG
The DNA here is from genome assembly GCF_032405125.1 of Capricornis sumatraensis. Taxonomy (NCBI): domain Eukaryota; kingdom Metazoa; phylum Chordata; class Mammalia; order Artiodactyla; family Bovidae; genus Capricornis; species Capricornis sumatraensis. The sequence goes on from NC_091091.1 coordinate 36,424,371, forward strand.
TTCTAAACATGCAGCTGAGAGTCATGCTGATAGACAGCAGACATCTAAGTCAGGAGCATTAGGATCTGCTTTTTTGTAATGATGACTTTCCATCCTTTGCAAATTATCCTGCTGCTGCTGCTGCTGCTGCTAAGTCGCATCAGTTGTGTCCGACTCTGTGCGACCCCATAGACGGCAGCCCACCAGGCTCCCCCATCCCTGGGATTTCTCCAGGCAAGAACACTGGAGTGGGTTGCATTTCCTGCTCCAGGGCATGAAAGTGAAAAGTGAAAGGGAAGTCGCTCAGTCGTGTCCGACTCTTCGCGACCCCATGGACTGCAGCCCACCAGGCTCCTCTGTCTATGGGATTTTCCAGGCAAGAGTACTGGAGTAGGGTGCCATCGCTTTCTCCGGCAAATTATTCTAACTGTTAAAAATAATGGGTGGCCCTTTGACATCTTGGCTCATTAACTCAAGATCAATATTTTACTTCTCTATTTTCTTCTCTCAATTCTCTCTTGACCAAAGAAATACAAACAACTGATTGTCTATTTGCAGCTCTAGAAAGTGAAATGAGAATGATATATAATTAATTATAATCTGCAGTTATTCATCAAGGACTTGCTTTTGTTTTGATTATTATGATCCCAGTTTGTCAAAATACTTTTTAAAAGGTAGTTTTATACACACAAGGAAGACTCAATTTAGTCAATTATAAATAAGACATTTATAGTTTGTCCTTTCAAAATCCCCTTTTACATTGTTTTGGGCAAGTCATAAATACCTTTGCAAATAATTCCAATCAGCATTTCTCCAACTTTAATGTGACGGTTTAGCATAAGGAATATGAAACAAATCTGATGTAATATATGTACTTTCTAAAACCTGATAGTACCATACTTCTGCTGTACTTCTCTATACTTTTCTTAAATTTAGTGCCTTTAAAATGTAAGTTTCTTTTGATTATTTAAAACGAATTCTTTTTTTCTTCTAATTATGGGAACTCATCGACCATTGGGTTGAAAGTCATCGGCAGCTGGGTGGTGAACTGGCCTTTTGCCCAGATCTCAGAGTAAGACTAATTTGCAAACTCTTTACAGAATGCAGCCCGGAGCCTCCTGCTTAGAAGATCCTGCTCTAATCAACCATTGATCATAAGAGATTGCCTTTATTGACCTGAAAGCAAGTTTTTTCATCTTCTTGCTAGCTGAGGCCCTTACTGAAAGTAGGTAGATAATATCCAAAGTGAATATGCCTGATAAAGAGGGCCGAGTCTTCCATTTCTCCCAAGTGACCTTCTGATTCTCCAGTGGACCTTCTGTAATGACGTGCTATTAAGAATTTCTATCTCCACCCATCTCTTGACCCATTTCCCGCCACCTCTGGGGAACCTGTGGTTAGCAAGACGTCCCTTCTACAAATACACTTGGCAGATCTCTTAGGAAACCGTAGTCAGGGTTTGTGGAACAGTGTGTGAGAATTCTCTTTGTGTCTGGAGATAGCTTGGAGTGAATGCAAGGCCATGTTTATCCCCCTGGATATAACATCAGAAAGTTCCAGATGACTCTGAAGGCTGCTCCCTCTATGATTTACCTGCCTGTAGAGTTCGAAAGGTTTCCACTAGCGCTGACTCTTTGTGACACTTCTCAATTTACAGTGGCTCAGAGGCCACTTTCATTGCTCCCAAAGGCAAAGTAGGGCAAACTGATACCTTTTTCACTCAGCAGGGTCAGCATTTATGGGACATGCTCAGTCAGATTCTCAAAACTGCATCAGAGAGTGAAGGTTTCTTTTATACTATCCTCTGTGAGATTAAAGGAGGTCATTTTAACAAACTACTTCCCCCAAGTCCCTGTTTTGAATTACTGGAGAGAAAGTGTACTATCTGGGGTCCTGGATCACTTAGCAAATATTCAGAGAAATGGTTCAAAGTCTGTTTTGAGAAATACACTGTCCAACTATATTGCCTTTCCTTCAGTGAAAGAGATTTATCAAGGATCAATTTGGCTACAGTCACAGCTGTTTTTCTTAAAATGCCTTTGGCCATTAAGTTATCCTTAATAACTTTTGGTAAGGTCTAAGCAATTTGTAATAATATTAATGGAAAAATCATGATTCTTTATAGCATTTTTCTCATCCATTTTATCTAAATGGCTAGAAATGAGGATTTGCATAATTTTATCTGTTTTTTTCCCCTCCCATTTTTGCCAGGATCTGAGTTTTATATAGAAGGCATAAATTTGTCATAGAAGTTTGTTAAAATAGTATTTTGACTATGCAGATATAGTTCCGTGTTTTCAACTTCTTTTAATGTTGAAATTTCTTTTAAAATATTGACTGTTAGGAACTTAGAGGAGCAGAAACATCACCTTGGACAATACTAAATTTTTTTAGTTTTGGTTGGTAACTTGTCCTTTAATATTCAACAGGGGTTTATCTATGTAGTCAAAGCTATGGTTTTTCCAGTAGTCATGTACAGATGTGAGAGTTAGACCATAAAGAAGGCTTAGCACTGAAAAAAACTAATGCTTTCAAGTTGTGCTGCTGGAGGAAACTCTTGAGAGTCCCTTAGACAGCAAGGAGATCAAACTGGTCAGCCCTAAAGAAAATCAACCCTGAATATTCATTGAAAGGACAGATGCTAAAGCTGAAGTTCGAGTACTTTGGCCACCTGTTGCAAAGAGCTGACTAATTGGAAAAGACCCTGATACTGGAAAGACTGAGGGCAGGGGGAGAAAGGGGTGACAGAGGATGAGATGGTTGGGTGGCATCACTGACTCAATGGACATGAGCTTGAGCAAACTCCGGGAGATAATGAAAGACAGGAAAGCCTGGCAGGCTGCACTCCATGAGGTTGCAAAGAGTCGGATATGACTTAACAACTGAACAACACTGAATATCTGTGTAAAGAACGTTAAGTGTCAGGGAAGTTGCTCAGTCGTGTCCGACTCTGCGATCCCATGGACTGTAGCCTACCAGGCTCCTCCATCCATGGAATTTTCCAGGCAAGAATACTGGAGTGGATTGCCATTTCCTTCTCCAGGGGATCTTCCTGAGCCAGGGATCGAACCCAGGTCCCTACATTGCAGGCAGACACTTTACCATCTGAGCTACCAGGGAAGCCCCTACTTGTAACCATCTCCTACACACTCTTGTAAGCGTTATGGGCAGCAGTGATTCACATCACCAGTCAGCACTGTTTAACCTTGATTTAAAATTGTAATCTAGTTTCTTTAAAAAGATTCATTTGTATTTTTGTGTTGGCTCTGTGCTTGCACAATTTCCAGGAAGATCTCAGTACATGAAAGGTGAACTGATTTTTTTCCTCTGGGGAAGTGGTCCATCCAGGAACCAAAGGAAGCTTATGGTTGTACTGCCAAAGTTGACTTAAAATATTAAAAGTCTCTGCAAAGACATTCAGGGAGAATTAAATGGCTATTGCTTTGATGCCAAGCAAATGTTGCAGGCGTTTCAGGTTTTCAGTATTGTACACACAGCCACACATACTAAAACCCATTTAGGGACAATGTTGACCAGCATACCGCGAGCCCGATGCTCACGAATGTAGCTCTCACTCTCGTGGCATGAGCACACCCAGTCTTCAGGAAGGGGTGTGGACACTTTGCAGCACAGCGGCTTCATGCAGGAAACTTTCCCCTGGGTCACCTTCTTGGACAATAGGTTAATGGTAGCCATGCTGGTGCTGGGGTGTCCCTCCCCTGCCATGCCTGATTCCCACCTTCCTCTCAATAACTTCTCTGCAACTAAATACATAAACATAGGGCTTCCCTGGTAGCTTAGCTGGTAAAGAATTCGCCTGCAATGCAAGAGACCCTGGTTCAATTCCTGGGTCGGGAAGATCCGCTAGAGAAGGGGTAGGCTATCCACTCCAGTATTCTTGACTTTCCTGGTGGCTCAGCTGGTAAAGAATCTGCTTGCAATGCACAAGACCTGGGTTCAATCCCTGGGTTGGGAAGATTCCCTGGAGAAGGGAAAGGCTATCCATTCCAGTAGGCTTCTGCACTCTGGCCTGGAGAATTCCATGGACTGTATAATCCATGGGGTCGCAAAGAGTTGGACACAACTGAGTGACTTTTGCTTTCAGAGAAACATAAGAAGGAGGCCAACCTGTATTTTCAAATACCTTTAAGGTAAAATACTGGACTTCCCTGGTGACTCAGATGGTAAAGAATCTGCCTGCCAATGCAGGAGACCTAGGTTCAATCCCTGGCTCAGGGAAATCCCCTGGAGAAGGGAATGGCTACCCACTCCAGTATTCTTGCCTGGAGAATTCCTTGGACAGAGGAGCCTGGCGGACTACAGTCCATGGTGTCAGAGAGTCAGACGCAACTGAGCGTTGTGATATACCATTTAGTTCTCATGCAAGTAATATTTATCAACCACTCATCTTAAATTAAGCATTGGGATATAAAGGTAATGAAAATGTAATCCCTGCTTTCAAGGTGCTCCCGGTCGTGAGTGGTAGGCAGAGTTATAAAGACAGAATTGTAATATAATGTGAGGAATTAGAAAATTAAACTGAAAAAAAAAATGTCTATTAGCTTGTTCATAGATTGCTAGGTGTAACATCAAGTCCCAGCCTGGTCTTTGACACTGCACAGATTCTTTACTTCTCTGATGTGAGACTTGGAGCCAGTTTCTTCAATGACATCATATTAGTAGAAACCACACCTTACAAAGAATAAGTAACAACACATACCTGATATTACCAGTGTGGTTCTCACTCAGGTAGAAGTATATCCATTCCTTCCCAAGTCCTTAACTACCAAAAATATGTGCAGATTTCTAGCAAGGAATATCTTGAATCCAGCCAGTCCCCTGACTTCACAGTGGTGCCTGTGGCAGTCACGTGAGAACACATGTGAGAGAGGAGGTCAGCAGAGATGCTGGGTCCCCACTGCTGGCCTGCTGGAGAAAGGCAGCTGCAGTCATAAATTCATGGAGCCAGAAGTGACCTTAGCAGCCACCTTCTCCAACTTCCTTCCAAGAGAAATCTCTGGGGACATTCTGAATTCCAAATCAAGAAAAACTTGGAAGCCACGAACTCAGCTGTCTTACAGTTGTCATGGAATTTGGGGGCTATTTATTGCAAACAGAAACAGGAGCCACAGGTTGTAACTAGCCACTGCCTAGTCTTAAAGAGTCTGTGGACTGTTTCAGTCCTGTCTTCTACGTTTTTGGGTGTTCAGATCTTCTCATGGGCTCCCCTTCTCCATTACCAGCCTTCTGCTTGGTCCTTCTCTCCCTCTGACTCTCTTTGTACCAGGCTTTATCCACTGCAGTGGCAGAGGCTGCTGGCCCTTCAGCCAAGATTTCTCCTTCTCTCAAACAAGGAGAATTGTTTCTGGGAAGCTGATGGCATTGAAACAGAGTCTTGCACTTTTCTGGTCCAAGGTGGTTTAGAAGGGGTTGAACCTTCTTCACCCTCTCTTCTCCCACCCACCACCTCACAAAATATTGAAGGCCCCATTTCATGGCAGTTTTAGAGTTGAACTGCTGTAGTAAATAACTGGGCATTCTTGATAATTGAACATGGAATGTGCGCACAGGGATAGGACGTAACATTGCATTTACCAGCATTGTATTGTAAGTGAAAAATGTAATGTCTTAAACAAAACTGTTTTTCAAATTGGCCAAAATCTTAGGGGGCTTCCCTGGCAATCCAGTGGTTAAGAATCCATCTTGCAATGCAGAGGATACAGGTTCAATCCCTAGTCCAGGAAGATCCCACATGTTGTGAGGAAGCTAAGCCACAACTGGTGAGCCCATGCACCTACAGCCCATGCTTAGCAACAAGAGAAGCCACTGCAGAGAGAAGTCTGTGCCCTGCAACTAGGGAAAGCCCACATGCAGAAACGAAGCCCCAGTGAAGCCAAAAGTAAATAAATAGATCTTAAAAAAAAAGCACACCCCAGTATCTCAGTGCTCAAGGCACTCTGGAAACCCGAGTGATGCATCATCAGGCTGGGTCCCTGAGGAACTACATAGAATAGATGCTTTCCTCATCCCCTCACACATCCTGACACCAGTCAGGACTCCCACCTCAGTCTTTATATAGTGAGAAATAAATCTCTATTTGTTAAGCCATTGAGATTGCAGGATTTAGCTGTTGTAACAGCTAGTATTACTCATCCATACGTTTACAAAGTCCTCATATTCAATACATGCAAATAGCCTCACGGGGCTAGACTTATGCCCAGGCTTCACACCTGCATCTCCAACTAGACATCTCCACTCGATGTTCCACAGGTCATCAAACTCAGGATGTCTAGAACTGAGTAAGTGATCCACCCCCTTCCGCACACCCTGATATTTCCTGGTCCTCTTTCATATAGTAGCAAATAGCATCTGTATGCATTCAGCCGCCCAAGCTGGAAAGCTAGAAGTCATACAAGGCTCCTCCCTGTTGTTAATCTCCCATATTAATCTCTCTTAAATATCTGTCCAGCTCATCGCTTTTCTCCCTTACTTTTTTTCATTTTTTAACTATTAATTTTATATTGGAGTATAGCCAATTAGCAGTGTTGTGATGGTTTCAGGGGCACAGCAGAGCGACTCAGCCATGCATGTACTTGTCTCCATTCTTCCCCCATTTTCTCTCTCCTTACTGTCTCTATCTTATCTGGCTTTAATAATTGTAGACTCACCTACCACTCCAGTCTGTCCGTGGTACCAGTAGAGGTATCTCTTTGAAGTGCTTTTCTAAGGTGACTCTTAGAAAAGTCTGATTATGCCTCTCCTGTCCTAAAATCCATTCCATGGCTCTTTCTGGTTTATAGGTTAAAAGTCTATTTCCTACTTTGGCACCTAAGGCCAGTTTGTGGACCCACTTCTGCTTAACTACCTTTCTTCTCTCTCATCATTCTCCATTCACTCCTATGTTCCACCCATAGCAAATGTCCCGAGGTTCCCCAAACATCCTTCCTCTCCCTGCAGTGCGTGTTTGAGTTCCCTCTACCCAGAACATACCACATTCCTCATGCCAATAGTCTTCATCTGACTACTTCCTTCTTATCTTTCAACTTCAGCTCAGAAATCATCTTCCCTGGGAACCTTTGACCCCCATACCCACCGCTCAGATCTCACTTGTATCTTTCTTCCTCTCTTGCCTCATGCCTACTTTATAGAATTTGTCTCTGCACCACTGTTAGCAAATCTAGGAGCTTTTGTACAATATCGTCCTCGCTTGATGCTATTTGGTAGTGACTCTTTAGCTCAGCTGGTAAAGAATCCGCCTGCAATGCAGGAGACCCTGGTTCAATTCCTGGGTCAGGAAGATCCCTGGAGAAGGGAATGGCTACCCACTCCAGTACTCTGACTTAGAGAATTCCATGGACAGAGGAGCCTGGCAGGCTATAGTCCATGTGGTCACAAAGAATCGGACATGACTGAGCGACTTTCACTTTCACTTGTTCACACTTTGACAACAACTGACCTCAATCACACTGCCTGTAATATGCCCTCAATGCATGTTGATGGGTTTAACCTGTATTATCATCCACTCCTATCTGCATAAATGGATAAAATAATACATATAAAGTGTGGAGGGCATTGCCTGGCATATAATATCAGTATTTACAGAATAGTTATTGTTTATATTATTATTGTTGTTTTTATAACTGTGTTGTTGTTCAGTCACTAAGTCATGTCCGGTTCTTTGGGACCCAGTGGAATGCAGCACTCCAGGCTTCCATGTCCTTCACTATCTTCCAGAGTTCACTTCAATTCATCATGTCCATTGAGTTGATGATGCTTTATAACTATTTAGCAATAATGAATGCCTTTGACCATAACTGATTTTAAATCCCTACCCATTTCTTCTTTTCTTTTTCTTTTGGTTCAAAATCATGTGTTAGCCATTTGTACTAACACAGAAGTTTCCTGCTACTGGCAATAAATCGAGCAAAGTGAGAGTCAAAGGATCTCGAATCCTGGGTTCGGGTCCTGCCATGACCACCAACTGTGTGCGCCTGAAAGTCATTCAATCAGTCTGTGGCTTGTTCTGGCCATCTGTGAAGCAAGGATAAAAATAGCTTCCTGGCCTACTTCAACAGAACAGTCTTAAGGAACAACCTAGATAATTAATGTAAAAGCATTTTTAATTCTAAAAAATGGATGCAAGTTAATTATTAGTGGTGTCTTTAATAGTACAAGCAGTATTAATATAATGTTTTCTTTATTATTGTCATTCATCTATTTTGCCATTATCACTTTCAGTTATTTTGACATTCCTTAATGAGCAGGCAAGACACCCAGGTCATTCATATGTTCATGAGCAAGTTCTCATGTTTAGTATCCACAGTATCAAAATAATTGACTTCAGTTCTGAATAAAGTATCACCTCACAGACAGTATTGCTCCCAAGTGATACTGTCTGTGAGTCTTTAAGTCTGTCTTTCTATCAAATTTTTCCCCTTCCTTTTTCATTCCACATGATAGCTATACTGGTTTTTGAGTGAATTATTGAATGAATGAGCCTAAAGGATAGAGAAAAAATCTTGAACACCCAATGTTTTGTTAATTTCCTATTTAACGTCAGATTTCCCACTGTTGATGATGATGATGGTCATGGACATGTTTGAGCTTTTATATGCCAGGGACTTCTCTAAGCCCTTCACATTCAATCCTTACAGTAACTTAGTCAAAAGAACACATGACCTTGATTCACTATAATGTAAACATCAGGAGCTACAGAATCTTTTATGTCTTGTCTGTCTTATTAGCTTAACCCTGATGGACCAAAGCAGTACCTGGCATATAGTAGGTACTCAAGAAATAATAGTTGAATGAAGTGATCTGCTGTTGAAACAACTTTTTGATCCTTAGGAATTTGGAGTTTTCTGAACATTTATGATTTGATTGTGATTTCTTATTATTGGTGGTAGTATCTTAATATTCTGAGCTTCCCAGATGGCTCAGGGCTAAAGAAGCCACTTACCAGTGCAGGAGACACAGATTCAGTCCTGGGTTGGGAAGATCCCCTGGAGTAGGAATTAGCAACTTACTCTAGTATTCTTGCCTAGAAAATTCCATGGACAGAGGAGCCTGCCGGCTTGCAGTCCACAGGGTCAGTGGGATATGAGTGAGCACACACTCACATACACACACACACACAAAAGAACTTTATTATTCTATTATTGCAGTGATTAGCTCACTTTGTTGGAAAAGGCAATGGCACCCTACTCCAGTACTCTTGCCTGGAAAATCCCATGGGTGGAGGAGCCTAGTGGGCTGCAGTCCATGGAGTTGCGAAGAGTCAGACACCACTGAGCGACTTCACTTTCACTTTTCACTTTCATGCATTGGAGAAGGAAATGGCAACCCACTCCAGTGTTCTTGCCTGGAGAATCCCAGGGATGGGGGGAGCAGGGGGGGCTTCCATCTATGGGGCCACACAGAGTCGGACACGACTGAAGCGACTTAGCAGTAGCAGCTCACTTTGTATAATGCTCTATAGTTTATAAAATACTTTCACATATAATTTCATTTACTCTAAAGCAAACAATGACATGATACTACTAGAAATGCTAAAATACAGTGTCTCTACATAATGGAAAATAAAATATTGCAATGTTTATAAAACTGCTCTGGTTCAGTTTCTTCAATAAGCAGTATGCTCTTAAATTAAAGATAATTAGGGCTTAAAATAAGGGATTATCATATAACAGATTTTTAAATTGAATTAAGAAAATACTAGGATATATTTTCCCTGTTGGCTTAGAAACGGAATTCTCAATTAGAAATTTACTTAAAAGCTTGAAGAGGCAGCTGCAAAGCTGGTTCTTACAGTGTTCGTGACTCTAAAAAAAGAGTCACAAAGTATTTCAAATGAGTCAATAAAATTTCCTAGTATATAATTAAAATCAGAACTGAAAGGATCTAAGAGAAACTTTGCTTGTGAAGAACCATGAGGATTTGCCTTAAACAATGACTTGAAACAGTACTCTCCATGATCTGTTCAGCTCATTCCAATGAGGAAACAGTTCATACAAAATTCAGGAAGTGCTCAGCACTGTGGTGCTCAAGCAAGATTACATTTTGTAGAATTTTATAGTATGTATTTAAATGAAAATTTAAAATATTATGATGTGTTAAAGGCCAAACAAAATTTTATAAACCAGAAGACAATAATCATTTGTATTTAAACACTGGCATCTGTAGTTATCACTGGTTTTTAGTAGGTGAAGGGAAATCTCTCTTTAACTCTCAGACAAATATGACTAGTCCATTTGTCATTCCAGTATCTTCAGCACTTGAAGTATTTCAATTTTTGTTCAACAATGTAACCTTTGGAGTTTTGCCTAATAATGACTTCAGCGGTGCTGGCCTTCCAACAGACAAATTAAAATGGAAATGCATATTTTCTAATTATGCATCCAGCCCTAGTTGCCTGTTGGCAAGGGTGGCCACACTGAATATTAAATTCAGTCTGCACAATAGCACAAGTCTTTGTCACACCAAAGTTTCCCAAAGTCACTTTCTTAATCGTGTGAAGGATAGCCAAGACTCCGATCAGTAGTATGTAGCTGTATACAATCAGAGGGAAAGCATTTAAACATCCCAGCATGGTATTTCCATTTAAATCTGATTACAGTGAAATAAAACTGTAGCCATTAAAGGTTTAGAAGAACTACAAATACAAGCCGTAAAAGAAGACAGATAGTAAATGAGGTAGTAAAACATTCCAGCAGGGCAAACAGTTTACAGCACTCATTCAAGTCTTCCTGAAGCAGGCTGTGCAATTCACTACAGACCCAGAACCATTCCCTGAGCTCCACTTAAACCTGCAATTAACCTTTCACGCCTAATGAAGCTGTTTTCTTGGAAAATTAAAATATATAGTGGTGCCTGCTCTTACACAGACTTGGGAGGAGAGCATTTCAAAATGAATGACTTTTCTGAGGCTCTGTTCAAATGTAAAATGGAAGTGTGATGTTTGTACATAAAGCCAGAGTGTTCTTTCCAAGGCAATTTCATTTGATGTGCAGTATTTTATTACTGTACTTATTAATTGTTCTGCATAATTGTAAAAAAAACAAACAAACACACATCAGTAATTTTGTGATTAGATTGTTACTGCTGGCACCTACTAATACCATTTCACTTCCATTAGAAAAAGCTAACGTTTTACTCAAGATAGCTAAATTCCTAATGTTTCTCCTTGGTGGTTTTTATCTCAAACTTTGTGGTCTTAGAAGGATATATTTACCATTTAAATTATTTAGCTGGTACTCATTTCCATTGCTTTCTCTTTTGGGCGTGTCTGTACACGTTTACTGATAAATGAAGTTCTTAAATTTAAGAGGAAAACATAGTTTGTTAATCCGAGGTGCTGAGTAAAGGCCTGGTTTGGGTGCATCTTCTTCATGTTCTAAATATCTCTGGTAGCTCTTGCCATGCGAACCAGTGACTACTAAACAGTGCCAGTGTTCTAAAAGAAATGTGCATGGCCCCAAAGAAGCCTGCTTTCCTCCCAGCTTGCTCCACCCTGGTAAACCAGGGCAGCCTTGCTGACGCTCCCCATTAGCAAGCGCCAGTTCAAAATGCCAAGAGGCCATGGAAAATGGAATCGGAGATAGAAGATGGCACCTTCTCCCTTATAAGGTTGATAATTCATATTTTAAATAATCTAAATATCATAGTATCTGGTATATAAGAACTAAAAGTGCAAAAAGGTAAAGCTTATAATAAATATTTAAATCCCAGCATATGTATTGAATCTCCTGGCATATTTTGATGTAAATTTTGCTAGCCTGTAGTGTCTGTGCATCATCTTGACATGGTAAATGAAATTCCTTTAGACCACCAGTCTAAAATAATGAATTGTTCCCCAGTTAATTGTATTGCTTTGATAACAAGAAACTGTGCTAGGCCTAGAGAACACAATAAGTGGATTTCATCAGATGATTTGTGTGACTTTTTGAAAAATGATCTTCGGGAGTGACCCGCTTTTAATGGAACATGGGGCGTGCGCCACTGCGCAGCCTCCTGCCAGGAGGAAGTACTTTCTCCTGCGGCTCTCCGAGTGTGGCATCATCACCAGAAAAACCTCTCACTAGGAAAAAGTTCCTAGCAAAATCTAAACCAGGAGAAAGCATTTGCTTCAAAGACCGATACGGAGACCTCATTTCTAAGTTGCTTTGATTTTCTTGATGTACGTTTTCTTAACAATCCAGGAAAGATCTCAAGCTGCCTTTATTTCCTCGTTGCCAGTGTGACAATAAACCAAGACCAACCAAATTAGAAGCAAAGACAGCTCATTCAGAACTTGCTACCCAGCGAGGGAGTCATCCATCATTGCTTGCTTGCACTGTGGCAGAGACGTGTTGTTTAGTTGTTAAATCACGTCTGACTCTTTGGCGACCCCAGACTGTAGCGTGTCAGGCTTCCTCTGTCTATGGGATTTCACAGGCAAGAATATTAGAGTGGGTTGCCATTTCCTTCTCCAGGGGATCTTCCTGACCCAGGGATCGAATCTGCATCTCCTGCAATTCAGACAGATTCTTTACCACTGAGCCACTGGGGAAGCCCAGCGAAGACTTAAGACACAGGCAAATGTGTGCAAACATTCTATAATGGAAAAAAAGAGAGGCCTTCAAGTATGTGCTTCTTGGAGACTGTTGGCACCGGAGAGCTGGAAGGCTAGAGGCGGGCTAACCAGAAGTGGGCATCCTATGTGGTTGGTTGTGTGTTTAGTTGCTCAGTCATGTCCAACTCTTTGCAACCCCATGGATGCCTGCCAGGTTCCTCTGTCCATGGAATTCCCCAGGCAAGGATACTGGAGTGGGTTGCCGTTCCCTTCTCCAGGGGATCTTCACGACCAGGGATCGAACTCGGGTTTTCTGCATTGCAGCCAGATTCTTCACCATATGAGCCACCAGAGAAGCCCGTATGGTTGGTTAGGGATATATATTTACCTTTCTCCGTCTATGGGGTCGCACAGAGTCAGACACGCCTGAAGCGACTTAGCAGCAGCAGCAGTAGGTCCTAAGTTGAAAACAGGGACAAAAATTAGGGAAGCTGTCAGTCATTAATCAAGTCCTGACTTTTCAGGGCTCATTGTTACAGGGGTAATTGTTTGACACCTTGAATTGTTACTAAAGATAGCAGTCTGATTCCTATAAGCCTGACATAGCAGGTGGGGTTCTTGGGCTGGTGATTGTAGAGAAGAGGTTGGTTTCCTGTGCAGGTTGCTACAGCCTGTGAGCCAGAGTTCTGTTTTCATAGATTATCTGGCCATTATCTGTATCTTTAGTCTCTTACCAGCATATAACTGTTCCATTTTCTGGGAGAAGGGAGGCAATATTTTCTTTCTTTAAAGAGCTACTGATTTGACTTCCTTTTCTCAATTAAGAAAAGTAGGTTCCTTACAATAAATATGCTGAAAGGTAATGACAGAAATTAATTTCCTTCTCTCTCTTTTTTAATGAGTCCTTCACACACTCATTAAATTTAAGACAATTTAAGAAGATAGGATTTTTGTCTCTCCAGTTTACTTTTGTGACCAGGGCCTCTTACAGGTTGAAGGAAGACCTATCAATTTCGGGATTATTGTTGCAATGTTTAAAAGTTCTTCATATATGAGTGGGCTTCCCAGTGGCTGAGTGGTGATGAATCTGTCTGCATTGCAGGAACCCTAAGAGATCTGAGTTCAATCCCTGAGTTGGGAAGATCCCCTGGAAGAAGCCTGGCAACCCACTCCAGTATTCTTCCCTGGAGAATTCCAGGCAGAGGAGCCTGGCAGGCTGCAGTCCAAAGGGTTGCAAACAGTCGGACCCGACTGAAGCAACTTAGCACACATACACACATATATGAAAATATGAAAAAATACAAACATAATAATAAAAACTTACACTTAATTTAACACAAGGCACACACACATGCATGCAGTTATTATGATGATTGTGCTGTTTCTAATTAGATTACAGTATTTAAATGCAGAAGAACTCATGGTGTGCCACCAGTTGTGTGGTCCAGTGAAAGGACTCAAGCTTAAATTTGAATAAAAGCATCATTTGGCCCATTAAGAAGATAAGACCTGGGCAGATGGCCCTCTGAGTATCCTCTATGAGTATACATGGTGGTCACTCAAACATCACTGCCTGGAGGAAAGCACAGTTTCTTGAATACAAATTGCTGTTAATGTAGAATCTGAAAATGCAATCGGTTGTTCAGTTTTCATAAGAAAGGATAAAAAGCTGTTAAATTAGAAACAAGCGTGATTTGTCATTTTAGTTTCCAATTAAGGACTGAAATATGGTTTATGACTGATTAGTTTCAACTGAATGTTTCTAAGCTTGCAAATCATTAGTAAACCCAGACTTCACATTCACATACCCCAAAATACACAGATACAGTCACAGTTTAGGATTAGCACAACATTTCCTGTTTGGGCCACTTAAACTGCTTACTTCTTTCTAGGCCATGTGTCTTCTTTACGGAAAACAATGTTTGCAGCCGCATGTGAGTGGTCTCTCTAGGCCGTGTATCTTCTGTATGGAAAACAGTGTTTGCAGCCACATGTAAGTGGGAAGGTGTTATTCCTCAGGGCTCTTTGGACGAGGTCATGCAATAGTTTAATGAATAACATGATTTCATATTTGGATGCTGTGATCATCAGAATTAGTGTAAGTGGTCTCTGTCCACATTAAAAAAGACACGTATTATTTTTCATATTTGGCTGTTTCTGGATAAGATGGTGCCAAGGATGAAATAACAGAAGGTTGTAAATTTTGACAGAAGTGTGCCAGGAGATCCTTGGAAACTTAATGCCTGTCTGAACAGAACTGTCACTTAGCACAACCATGGTCTGTTTTTTTTGTTTGTTTTTTTTTTTTAAAATAATGTGCTTCAACTCTCTCCCTTAAAGAAATAACAAAATAATTATTTCTTACAGCAGAGTAAGTGGTTAAAACGTCCATTGTTACACTTCAGAAGTTCATATGGGCTCTTCGTAGGTCACAAAAGCAGTTTTTACTTAAACTTTGAACCTGTGAGCTTGCGTTATCTCTAAGAAACTCAGGATAGTTGTTTAATATCCTAAAAGAGTAGTTTATTTAGCAGCAACTCTTAAAAGGGAAATATGGAAATTATCAGCCTAGCCAGTGATTAATTTTTTAATCCCTTCCCTCCATAACACCATTCATTTCTCCTTCTCCATAAATACCTTCTCTTCTGTTTCCAAATGTACCTGAAACTCTGTTTTCCTTTTAAAACTGTATGAACTCAGATCATCACATGCATTCACCTAGATCTCATCTGACCCTACTGCTTCCTCTGTGTACCAGCTTACTTACTTCTTTCCATTGACAAATGTCATCAACATAGAACTAATATCTGTTGGTCACACTCCCTCTCACCTCATTACCTGCCGAATTGTCTGGCTTCCATTCTCAGCTAAGTACGGAAATGACTCCAGGATCACCAGAATCATCCTTGAGCAGATCCAAAGGCCTCTATGGCAAGCCTCACCTGCTGGCCCCTTGTTTACTTTATGCAGATGACATGAACCCCCCTTTCCCTTGATTTCTACAGCACACTGCTGTGCAGGAGACTAGTTGACCTTCTTATAGTGCCCATTTCCCCTCACTGGCATTCTTTTCTGTTCATAAATTTCTGGAGTTCTGTTCTTGCCAGATCATATTTGAGACTTATCTAGTATGCATTGACCCACAGGAATAAAATAATTCAACAACACCTCGCATAGCATGAAATTCCAATGTGAGGTCTTCCTCTAAGAGCAGCACATTGAGAAGGTGTCTGTGAGAGCTCAGGGACTGGTTCAACTCAATTCAGAATCAAGTCTCCAAGACCTTGTGGAAGGGAAATTGGTGCCTTCTTGAAGCAAGCAGTCTCGTCTCATGTATTAGTATGGGGATTAGGCACATCTCATTTTATTCAAAAATTCTATGGAAGTCGACAGAAACTAAAATGGTTCTTATATAGCTGTGATAAACCAGGGTATGAGGGTGACCCAAGACAGATGGGTCATGGTGGGGAGTTCTGACAAAACGTGGTCCACGGAGAAGGGAATGGCAAACCACTTCAATATTCTTTCCTTGAGAACCCCATAAACGGTATGAAAAGGCAAAAAGATACGACACTGAAAGATGAACTCCCCAGGTCAGTAGGTGCCCAATATGCTACTGGAGAAGAATGGAGAAATAACTCCAGAAAGAATGAAGAGACAGAGCCAAAGCAAAAACAGTGCCCAGTTGTGGATGTGACTGATGATGGAAGTAAAGTCTGATGCTACAAAGAGCAATATGGCATAGGAACCTGGAATGTTAGGTCCATGAATCAAGGCAAATTAGAAGTGGTCAAACAGGAGATGGCAAGAGTGAGCATTGACATTTTAGGAATCAATAAACTAAAATGGACTGGAATGGGCTAATTTAACTCAGATGACCATTACATCTACTACTGTGGGCAAGAATCCCTTGGAAGAAATGGAATAGCCATTATAGTCAACAAAAGAGTCTGAAATGTACTACTTGGATGCAATCTCAAAAATGACAGAATCATCTCTGTTCATTTCCAAGGCAAACCATTCTATATAACACAGTAATCCAAGTCTATGCCCCGACCAGTAATGCTGAAGAAGGTGAAGTTGAACAGTTCTATGAAACCCTACAAGACCTTGTAGAATAAACACCCAAAAAACATGTCCTTTTCATTATAGGAGACTGAAATGCAAAAATAGGAAGTCAAGAGATACCTGGAGGCAAATTTGGCCTTAGAGTACAAAATGAAGCAGGGCAAAAGCTAATAGAGTTTTGCCAAGAGAATGCTCTGGTCATAGCAAACACCCTCTTCCAACAACACAAGAGAAGACTCTACACATGGACATCACCAGATGGTCAATACCGAAGTCATATTGATTATATTCTTTGCAGCTAAAGATGGAGAAGCTCTATACAGTCCGCAAAAACAAGACCGAGAGCTGACTGTGGCTCAGATCATGAATTCCTTACTGCAAAATTCAGACTTAAATTGAAGAAAGTAGGGAAAACCACTAGACCATTCAGGAATGACCTAAATCAAATCCTTTACAATGATTCAGTGGAAGTGACAAATATAGTCAAGGGATTAGATTTGATAGAGTGCCTGAAGAACTATGGATGGATGTTCGTGACATTATACAGGAGGTAATGATCAAGGTATCCACAAGAAAAAGAAATGCAGAAGGGCAAAATGGTTGTCTGAGAAGGCCTTACAAATAGCTGTGAAAAGAAGAGAAGTGAAAGGCAAAGAAGAAAATGCAAGTTCCATTTGAATGCAAGTTCCAAAGAATAGCAAGCAGAGATAAGAAAGCCTTCCTCAGTGATCAGTGCAAGGAAATAGAGAAAACAATAGAATGGGAAAGGCTACAGATCTCTTAAAAAGTTAGAAATACCAAGGGAATATTTCATGTAAAGATAGGCACAATAAAGGACAGAAATGGTATGGACCTAAAAGAAGTAGAAGGTATTAAGAAGAGGTGGCAAGAATACACAGAAGAACTGTACAAGAAAGATCTTCATGAACCATATAAGCATGATGGTGTGATCACTCACCTAGAGCCAGACATTCTGGAATGTGAAGTCAAGTGGGCCTTAGGAAGTGTCACTTTAAACAAAGCTAGTCAAGGTGATGGGATTCCAGTTGAGCTACTTCAAATCCTAAAAGGTGATGCTGTAAAAGTGCTGCACTCAGTATGCCAGCAAATTTGGAAAACTCAGCAGTGGCCACAAGAATGGAAAAGGTCAGTTTTTTTTTACTGCACAGTTCCAATCATCTCACATGCTAGCAAAGTAACACTCAAAATTCTCCAAGCCAGGCTTCAACAGTACGTGAACTATGAACTTCCAGATGTTCAAACTGGATTTAGAAAAGGTAGAGGAACCAGAGATCAAATTACCAACATCTGCTGGATCATCAAAAAAGCAAGAGAGTTCCAGAAAAACATCTACTTCTGTTTTATTGATTATGCCAAAGCCTTTCATTGTGTAGATCACAGCCAACTGTGTAAAATGATCTTCAAGACATGAGAATACTAGACAACCTTACCTGCCTCCTGAGAAATCTGTATGCAGGTCAAGAAGCAACAGTTAGAACTGGACATGGAACAACAGACTGGTTCCAAATTGGGAAAGGAGTACGTCAAGGCTGTATATTGTCACCCTGCTTATTTAACTTCTATGCAGAGTACATCATGAGAAACGCTGGGCTGCAAGAAGCACAAGCTGGAATCAAGACTGCTGGGAGAAATATCAGTTACCTCAGATATGCAGATTGATACCATGCTTTATGGCAGAAAGTGAAGAGGAACTAAAGGGCCTCTTGATGAAAGTGAAAGAGGAGAGTGAAAAAAGTTGGCTTAAAACTCAACATACAAAAAACTAAGATTGTGGCATCTGGTCCCATCACTTCATGTCAAGTAGATGGGGAAACAATGGAAACAGTGAGGGACTTTATTTTCTTGGGCTCCAAAATCACTGCAGATGGTGACTGCAGCCATGAAATTAAAAGATGCTTGCTCCTTGGAAGAAAAGTTATGATCAACCTAGACAGCATGTTAAAAAGCAGAGACATTGCTTTGCCGACAAAGGTCCATCTAGTCAAAGCTATGGTTTTTCCAGTAGTCATGTGTGGATGTGAGAGTTGGAGTACAAAGAAAGCTGTGTGCCAACGAATTGATGCTTTTGAACTGTGGTGTTGGAGAAGACTTTTAAGAGTCCCTTGGACTGCAAGGAGATTCAACAAATCTATCCTAAAGGAAATCAGTCCTGAATATTCATTGGAAGGACTAATGTTGAAGCTGAAACTCCAGTACTTTGGCCACCTGGTGTGAAGAACTGACTCATTGGAAAAGACCCTGATGCTGTTAAAGATTGAAGGCAGGAAAAGGAGATGGCAGAGGATGAGATGGTTCGATGGCATCACTGACTCGATGGACATGAGTTTGAGCAAGCTCCGGGAGTTGGTGATGGACAGGGAAGTCTGGCATGCTGCAGTCCATGGGGTCGCAAAGAGTCAGACATGACTGAGCGACTGAACTGAACTGAACTGAACTGAAACCAGGGCATTGGATTCAGCCATTGCTTGTATAAATTTAGGAAATGCTTTACTATTTCTGTACATATTAACACATGTTCCTGTCAATTAGTGGACAAAACAATATTCTTCATTACTTTCGATAGCTAAAGATCCACTTTCATGTAGATATTTGACTGATAATACTAATGATCTTTTTCTTATATTTAAGACATTCATTCACTAAATTTCTACAAGTTGTCTTTCTCCTATGTGCATTTCACAGCTCTATCCCTAGGGTACTTTCTTACCTCTTAAAAGCAATGTAAGAGAATGAAAAGACAGACAACAGTCTGGGAGACAATATTTGCTAAATCTGTATCTGAAAAAGGACTGTTATCCAAAATGTAAAAAAAAAACTCTTAAAATTCAACAATAAGAAAACAAACAAGAAAATTAAAAATAGACAAAAGGTCTGAATGGATACCTCACTAAAGAAATGTGTGCATATGACAAATAAGTATAGGAAAAGATGTCAACATCATATGTTATTGCTGCTGCTTCTGTTTAGCCGCCAAGTTGTCTCCAAGTCTTGTGACCCTATGGACAAACTGTAGTACCTCAATACAATAGAATATTATTTAGCAATAAAAGAAATGGGTCATCAAGCCAAAAAGAGATATGGTGGAACTTAAAGGAATATTGCTAAGTGAAACAAGACAGTCTGAAAAGGCTACATACTGTATGAGTCCAACTATATGACATTCTGGAAAATGCAAAGCTATAGAGATATTTGAAAAAAAGATCAGTGGTTACCAGAAGCTCAGGGGAAGGGGAAGGATAAACTGGTAAAGCCCAGGAAATTTTTAGGGCAATGAAACTATTTTGTATGATGCTTTCACAGTGAGTATATGACAGTATGCATTTATCAAAACCCATAGAACTTTGTGTACAGCCCAAAGTGTGATCCCTAATGTAGACTATAGACTTTAGTTAATAATCATGTATCAATATTGGTTCAACATTTCTGTAAACCTAAAACTACTCTAATTTAAAAAAAAAACAATAATATGCTGACTTTTGTTATATACACACACATACAACCAGTAGTAACACTGAAAGTTCCTTATACTTTTAGAACACACTTGTGTTTGGACATAGAAACAAAGGTGTGGAGTCATAGCCACACTGATTGTGGTGTTTTGTCACACAGCAATTTGATTGTCCAAAGTCAGAGTCAGTTTATTTTGTTAGGTCCTTGTTCTTCATGTATACAGTTCATATGTCCAAGGTTAGAAATATTTTTAAATGTAAAAAAGAATGTATTTATGCATATAACTGAATCACTCTGCTGTATAGCAGTGATTATTAAAATGTTGTAAGTCAACTATGTTTCAATTGAAAAAAAAGCAAAACAAGATATAAGTAAAGGGTAGACCGCTTGACAACTTCCAGTAAACAGCTGAATATAAAACAATACTAAGGCCACCACTGTTGCCATCCCCAAAATGTCTAACCAAACATTTACCTGCCTTTTTCCTCTTCTTCCAGGCCTTGCAATTGCCAGTGCCCTAATAGATATTTCACAGCAGAAGCCTTCAGATAGTAAAGACAAAACTTCAGGAGTCCGAAATCGAAAACACCACCTCTCAACGCGTCAAGGAACTTGTGTCTGAGAAACAGAAACTGCTCCTGTACATTCTGTCATGTTTGACTCTGTAAATGGCTTCTATTAAAGGCTGGTCCAAGGCCTCAGTTTTCACGGAGACAAATCTCTGTATGGTCCCAGGGCCCAAACACAGTTCCCTCTGAAAGGGGAATGACCCGAGTGGCCAAAGAATGTTCATGAGTTTTATAAAATTAATAGTATTGATGGTCACAGGTGATAAAGTTAGTTTTTACAGCTATCTTAGGCTTATCATAGATAACATTAAAGTGGAAAAAAAAGATGTATATTGTTTCTTAATGCAGATGAAAAATATGTAATTCATATAAACCAAACTGTTTATATCCCAGGACTTTAAAGAAAGACATTTTATAATGCCTGAGTGATGAGAATTGTACAGTTTTTGCCTCCTAAGCAAACTTATGTCACTTGTATATGAACAGGAAATGAACAAACTGCAATGGCTTTAAATACTCTTTTATCTCCTTGTAAATGTAAAAGCAAGATTTTGATTTAGTAGGATGTAGGTAAATGTATTTAAATATTTCACAGGACCATATCATGTCCAAACTCAGTTTTCAAATGTGATTCTTTTTCACCTAACTGGAATGTAGACCAAAATGAATCCATTTGGCTAGATGGTATTGTGCAACTTCACAGGAGGTTTATTAGAATTCTGAGTGACGAGGACATTGCTGTTGTCCATGCCAACTGCCTAACTCATTATCAGAGCTGATAGAGCATGGAAAAGCCTGTCCAGCAATCAATTTTTCCCCACCTTCCCAAACCAGCCTCCAATGCCACAAACCTGAAGAGAGCTGAAATAGTTATTTTACAGTATGCAAGCTTCTGCTCTAATATGGAAATTTTTTTAATGGCCTCGGAATCATTGGATCAGACCTCAATGATCCATCTGCATTTTTATAAGAACAGATCACGTTCGTTTGGCCCTCCTCTCCTAGCTGCTAGATTTTATCTACCTTTTACAAACGCTGTGAAAAGCATTTTAGAGTCGAAACCCCCTCCAAGTCATAATATGACCCAGGTTTCTTTCCTGCCAACTGTTTTCACTTAGAATACAAGTAGAGAAGAGCATTTGCTGGCAAGCATCTACAGTGTTCCTATTTCTAACACGAGCACATTGGTGTCATGAAAGTCTCCAATTTGAGAAATAAAATAAGCTTGTCACTGCCCGCATTCAGCATATTCTTAATGATTCAAACGTCTGAATTACGGCAGAAAGGGAAGATGGTTTAAGACAGCTTTCACATTGGAACGTAGAATCACGTGTGTCCTAATTTTTGACAGCCGTCCACTAGAACTCAGTAGATGAACAGAGCTTGTTTGGAACTGCAGTTTCTTAACTTCAAGGTGACTACAGAATATATGAAGAGAGCAGTGACAAGAGACACATCCAAAGCTGCTCTGTGCAATATAGTTTTGTTCAGTATGAAAGTCACTTAAATATAATTGATGTTTAGTACTCTCTATGTACTTATCACATTCTTTGGATTTCTGGAAGATAATGACACTTTACTGTTTACAGCTAATGCATAGTTACTTGCATGCCATGGTTGTACAGTAGCAGAATATGACCCTATTGTGATATTAAACGTTTATTTCACAATGCCACTTCTACATAGCCAGCTTAATTTGATGAGGATCGAATGTGATGTATAGCAGGAATGATCATAAATATGTAGTTGCTAGGTTGCATCGAACCATGACTATGTCATTGTTTTGATGATTAGGCATTTATGAATTATAGTATATATTCCTTATGTTGGCATGATAATTTTGCTATTTTCCATGCATTAAAAGTTAGACTGATTCTTAGATCAATTTAATCTATAGCCTATGGGGTTTTGGTAGGGATAGGAAGTGGAGCTGTTTGTTTTTAACCTCCCTATGAAATTTTCTTTCAAAAAAAAGAAATCAAGCGAAGTTTGTAAATGTCTCCTGAAAACAACAAGCAATTTTATTAGCTTTTTGGGGGAGCCCTTTAAATGTTCATTTGTTTTCTCATGGAAAAATAGATTGACAGAACTGATGAATACAAAAGTAGAATCATGTAAAAATAAAATGATTGCCCAATTTGCTTAATACCCTGTAACAGTTATAATGGAAGCATGTATAACCAAAAGACAGAAATATACAGAGTTGAATGTAAAATCTATTTCAGCTGTATTTTTAGAGAGGCTAAACATGGAATTAGTGTGAAAGAATTGTCAAGCCTCATTCATCTCAAATCTCAGAGTTCTTAAAATTTGTAAATTTGAGTTTTAGACAATTATGGGACATAATGCAATGTTAAGTTAAAGTCATATACTCTATGTTTCTGGGCCAAATATGGCTAACTCTGTGACTGAATTATGCAATATCTTCTCAACTTTCCAAAGCTTTTTACTGGCAAGAATACTTCACCCTATGTGAAGTATATTGAAAAGACCTTGGGGATAATGGCTTTGAATCTGTATCATTTTCTTTTTTCCCCACATCCCAAACACTTTTAATCTGGAAGCTTCCTTTGAAAAAAAAAAAAGAAAGAAACCACAAGTATACGCAGATACTGTTCAAGAAGTTAGGCATTAAATGACTGATTCTCTTGAAAATTTACCTTAATGGAACTCTGTGCATTTCAGTTTAGAATGACTTTGAAAAATTCTTTAACTTTTAGGATTTCTTATTCCACCCAAGATGAAAAGCTTTGGTTAAAAAAATTTTTTTAATCATTTTAATAGCGGACAACTAGAGATTTGTTAAAGAGGATGCACATGCTCACAGATCAATTTAATACATTTGAAGAGGACTGAGATTTTCATAATTGCTTTAAAATGAAAATGTATTTAGTGAGACACATAGAAGGAAAATGTACGCCATATACTATGGTGTTATGTTCAGAGGGAAAACTACAAATAGAATATATTTGAACCTGTAATCGCTCCTTACTGTGCTTCCCAGTATCTCATTTTCTTTGGGTTACAGTAAGACAGCAGTGACTACATGGCTTTGTGCTGCTGCAGAGTCACTTAGAGTGCAGACCGGTGGTTGGGCCCTACCGAGAACAGATGTTGCAGCCAGCTTTGAGCTGTGTGGTGCTGGCGAGTTTTACCCTTTCGAAGCCTCAGACTTACCATCTGTGTGGGGAAGCTACTGTACTCACCTTGCAGAGTGGACCTAGAAGACGGTGGACATAATAGACACAAAGCTTCCACGATGGGCCCGCAGTGCAGTATAAGTTGCTGGTTTTTAACAACCATGGGGCCACCAAGCCACTCTTTTTCTACCAGTTGTTTTACAAATTCATCTATTATTTTTTCATTCATATTTTCACCACCTATAAAAGCCATGTAGGTTTTTGCAAATGATGATTTCATAAAAACCTCGAGTCAGTTCCTATATTTCTAGACTATAGAGATTTCTAAAAAATATCTACTTGGGTCAATATCAGCTTTGACTCTTTCAAAATATATAGTTTTAGTAAAGCATTTTTTAAATGATTGCTTGGTGACATTTAGACAGGAACATCGATTGTCACTTTCATGTTCAAATTTGGCAAGAAGGGATTGATCCTTGCATTTGGTTGTCATACAGGATACGTCTTTGTGGCATTGAACATAAAACTATGATTTGAAAAGTGTTTCGTATAAAATGTCTTAAAAAATTAAAACTGATCAAATGAACTAATTCTACCCGCTTTAAAAAAAAAAATCAACTTTCCAAAGCCTCTTTGCTAAAATAGGTGTGAGTTTACTTAGATGAGTTTGGAACTTGATCATGTGAACTACCTGGGTCAGTGCACGTTCCTGCCTTTGCCTGTAGAGATTAAGATACAGAAGGACTGGATTGGACCCTGGAGACTCATATGCTTAATAAGCAAGCACCTCAGTGATTCTTAGGATTAGACAAATTAAGGATACATTGCACTAGGCCAAAGAGCTGCCTTTATTTACAGTTAGAAGAATTTCTTTAAATAATGAAGTCATCATTCTAAGTCAAATGCTTTAAATAATTTTTCAAGGAATACAAGCCATCTGGTTGGTGTTACAGCAGTGTTTTCATTATAGTGTACATTTAACATTTTAGTTGTATCAAATTTTTTAAATTGAGAATTAGAACCATTTCAGTATATATGTATACAGGTATGCATGCCAGTGTTAAAACAGATTGTGTAAAGGTTCAAACCTGCTTTAAAAAGCCAACATTTTATGATATAGTATGCTATTCATCAGGAGTTTAATTGCTGAAATAAAAACATTGGATCTTCCAACCCCCATTGCCAATGCAGTTTTGTTATATATATTTTTTACCTACCCAAGATCATCTAGGAAAAAGCACTCAACCAAAGGATAAGTTTATCTGCCATCTATGACTTGGTTATAAAATTTGGTTGTTGAATTCCACATTCAAAATATATTTCTCTCTCCTTCACCTGATTTTTGTTGGCCTTTTCTACATGTTCTCTTCGGGTTTGTTTTTTTAAAAGTTTTTTGGATGTGGATCATTTTAAAGTCTTTATTGAATTTGTTACAGTGCCTCTGTTTTACATTTTAATTTTTTGGCCATGGGGCATATGGGATCTCAGCTCCCTGACCAGGGATCAAAGCAGAACACCCTGCATTTGAAGGTGAAGTCTTAACCCCTGGACCAGCAGGGAAATTTCCCTACATGTTCTCCTTGAATTGCAAGCTGACCAGTTCGATTGTTCCTGAGAATGGACGCCTAAGTGGCCAAGATTCCAGCCAAAACTGAGGATCTCTGTCCAAACCACGTGTTCTGTGTTTACATAAGTTGTTCTTGTTGTTCTTGAGTCACTTATTCATGCCCGACTCTTTTGCAGCCTCATGGACTGTAACTTGCCAGGCTCCTCTGTCCATGGGATTTCCCAGGCGAGAATACTGGAGCACCCAGGTGGCCATTTCCTTCTCCAGGGGATCTTCCCTGACTCAGGCATGAAACCTGTGTCTCCTGCATTGGCAGGTGTGTTCTTTATCACCGAGCTACCAAGGAGGCAGTGAAAGTTCTCTTTCTGACTCTGGTGCAGTCGGGGCATAGCTGAGGAGTTTTCTAAGAAAAGTCTGCTTGTTCTTTGGCGAGTTTTGGGTTTCATCCCCACTTTGCCCTCTGTGTCCTGGCCCATGTCTGTGTCACTGCTCTTGTGGGCCTCAGTCTGGCATTATTAAGAAGGGAGTAGCCAAGACAGGCGCAAATGCCTCTCTTCTCTCCAACCCCACTGGAGAACCAAGCATCTCTGACCCTTCTTGAGCTCAGGGGCTCAGCCAAGCCCTCTGTCTCCTGACCTAAGGCCGAACTCTGAGGGTGGCCCTGCTAGTGCTCCGGGGAATAACATGGCAGACCCTTTCTCCTGGGCAGCCCAACTCCACACATCCCAGAGGTCAGGTCAGGGAAGCGGACCGCTCTGCCCTAAGAAACATGCCCAGCCTGCTAGCATGTCCCAGAAAAGGTGAGAGTTTAGGGGGCGGGCCTCAGAGGAAGATGTGGCCTCAGAGGAAGATGTGTCTGAAGCGCGTAGCACTCAGAGTTGAACCCTGGAGCCTCTTACAACAAAAAGCAGCAACTTCTCTGAACATCTGCACCTGGAGCATCCTCTTCTTCAGTTTCTTGATGGTGGATCAGTGCTTGGCAGAGGATTTGAGGATTTCAATTCATCAGTTATTTTTCTCTGCCCTGAAGAGATTTCCTCTGAGAATCACCTGTAAGTGGCTGGAGTGAGGGAGGGGCTGGCATTCTTTCATCTCAAACTCACAGTGCTTTCTGATGAACATGCCACCCCATCTCCAAATTCTAATGGATTCTTCTTGTTTAGCATCAGGGTGCTTGGCACAGCTACAACCATCAAAAAGTATTGTTGACCTTTACTTTTTCCAGGTGAAGTGAAAACAGCAAGTATTATTATTTTGCTTCCTAAATATGAAAATACATTGTATTTTGGATGAGCTTCTAGAAACTGCACCCCCCCTCCTCCACTCTGACCTGTGTGCCTTCCAGGGATCCCACCCTTTGATGAAGAAATAATTGTGCCCTGCTTGACTGGTTATGCAGCAGCCCTGAGTGAACAAGAAACTGAACCCCTTGAAGACCCCTCCAGATATGCTGTATTCTACTCGTCCATCCAAAGGTTTGACCAGTTTTATTTTTGGCAGAAGTGAAATTTTCACTGAGGCAAGACAGCAGTTTAAGCACCGTCCTCTTTAAACCAGCTCTGAGCATGGCCAGATAGGAGACCTCACTCTAGAAAATCCACCCTGGGAGATGGCATTACTGAGCAAATTCTTAAAACAGTTCTTTGTGCCTCTGTAGCCCCTGTTGCTGAAAAATACCTTAAGTTTTGTGCTTTTCAGTGATGTATAGGTTGTGTTAGAATAGGTCTTGTGTGGGATACATTTGAGTTTTAGTGTGAGCTCAAATGCCAGTTCTTTTAATGGCTTGGACCAATTGTCTAAACTATTCCTAAGTAACCTGGGATAAAAAGTGCTCATCTATCTTACCTAGGTGTTGTGATGGGTTTATGTTGTTGAAATAGGAAGTAGATCAGAGTTTGATGTTTTATCCTTTTACTATGAGAAGATTCAAAGTTAAATTCAGAGAATCATGTGCAACAATTCTCTTGATTATTTTGGGTAACACTAAAGCGCATATATGTGCCAGAGTTCCCAAATAACCAAATTACAATAGAAACCAATGGTATATATTACCTGGTAATTCAGAGTTATGCTTCTCAGGATTTTTAAAGTACTTATTACATTTTGCAAATATTTTCTCAACTTTAGAGGGTAATTTTACAGCAAATACCAACAGATTGTTTTTCTTTCCCATCATCACACAATCTTTCTGACCCTTCATCAACTAGTCAGCTTGTTTCCCCCTGTAGCAGGGTAGCACTCTCATATCTCTATCAATGCTTAAAAAAATAAATAACATAAAATAGGTCTTGAACATCCTGGTTCCCTTGTGACAATGCGCATCGGCAGTGGTAATCTTTTCCTTTAGATCAGCTTGTTTGAAATACGATGGTACTTAAAAGGAAGGCCGGCTGGAAGGACACCAATAAAAATACCAGCTCAGCTTAAAACAATTTGATTTCAACCTAAAATGAATTACCTTGCAGCACAAATAGATAATGGCAAATGGGATATCCTACTTATCAGGACTATTCCCTGCGGAGAGTTAGAACTTCAGGTTCATCTGAAGCTCATTGCCCTGTGAGGATAAAGAATACGGTCTTCTGAACATTTCTGTGCAGATGAACTAGTTGGAAGGGGAAACAAACTCTGAGTACACAACATCCACCCCTTGCTGATTTCTGAAGTGACAACTCCAATTTGACCTTCAACATTGCAAAAATGCAATGTGTTGACTGTTAAAAGAAACAACCCTTCTGTAAGGGAAAAATACCAAATAGCATCATTTCGTTTCTCAAGAGGCTGTGTCTCTCATAAGCTTTACAAACTAGACGTTTATAAAGATATATAAGGATGCTTTGTTTGTGTTTTTGTACATAATAGGCACTGTTTTAGTGACAAGATTTTCCTTTCCTAAACCATAGAAGATAGTTAGGGGATAGACTTTCCATTAGTAATTCTTACTTTGAGAGCATATATGAACCACGTGGCCTTTCGCACACTAGTGAATTGAGATTTATTTTGTCCTAAAGTAGAATGGCCAAATAAAGAATATACCTTAATGGGAATCCATGAGAAAAAATAACAGTTTTTCTACTGTTTCAATATATCATAAGAGTCCTAGATCCTCTCATAATACATTGATTCAGTTAACAACAGTCTCCTTTCTCTGTCCCTCTCAACCTCCCCTCTCTCCCATGCAAATTACTTTGTGTAGATAGTGTCTTGGTAATGTAGTCGTCAAGGGTTTATTTACAGTATTTTCAAAGATTATGACAATGTCAAATTTATTATCTTGGTGGAATAGAAGATAAAAATAATAATCAGAAATCTTTACAAAGTTTGAAATCTACTGTGACTGTTGGTAAAAAGTTTGATTCCACGTGCCAAACAAGTCACTTCATGTTACTAAAATTAAATGCAAACTCCCAGAATTGGGTCTTAACCACATTAATATCAGTTTTGAAATGGCAGCATTGTTTGGGTCATTTGTGCTTTATATTACATGAACCAGTTTAAGCTATACATGAACCAAAAACACCCAAAGAAGCAGAGGTGGTTGATCAATTCTGTCATTTTTTTCAAAGGCTGTTGACCCATGAGCTAGTGGATAAAATGGAGAAAACTAGAATAAAACCAAGATACTATCCTCAGCTAAATAACAAGTCTTACCATGCCTCCTTCCTTCCTGGGTACTTAGGAGAAATAGAGTTTTCAGAAACTCAGATCCAGTCCCATATGACTGTTGTTATCAGAAAGCCGTCCAGATGGCCGTGTGTGTGTGAACCTTTAGTGATATTCTTTACGTTGTCATAGCACCTATAATAATTTTATTTCCTAATGCTACCCTGTGTGGGAGGGTAGCATTCAGTGTTTTCTAGATTGAGAAGGCAGAAGAGTACATCAGGTCTCACTGGACCCACAGAAGCTCCTGTATTTATTGTATTGCTACATAAATAAATGACTCAGGTGCAACATCATGATTTGAATTTCCATTTGTAGCTGGATTTTGTGAAATTTAACATTGCTGCTTTCTATCCTACTGTTAAATGATAAAGTTACTCATCTGTATATAAGCATCTGAAGAGTTGGATAATTACATAAATGAAGTATTTTACAGAAAGCATTAAAATTTGTACCAGAAAGAACAGCTTATATTATTTCTCAACCAATATTGGCACATGTAAACCACTTTGAAAGCTCTCAACAAGATAATAAGCTCAGACATTTCCCCCTCTTTCCTTCTGAGTCCTTATCTAGATATTTTTCTTTTAGATAAACAATCAGCGGTGTGTTTACTGAAGCTCACATTGATATTCCCCAATAGTGTTTGCAACTTGAGTTTTATTCCAGCAGCTACACGAAATGAGTCCACAGTGCAGAGCAGGAGGCCCCTCTGGAACCTGAGATTATTTGTTCTCTCACTGTTCTAAAGGTAATTAAGGAGCATTGCATGTTTCTCAATTAATGATTTCTCATTCAACAGGGGATCTTTGATGCTAATTTGTTTTAATCAGGGCAGAGGCTGCTCAAAAACTCTAAACAATTCAGTGAAGAGGAACTAGGAATTTTTAATCAAGTGGAAGAGATTTAAATGCTATGAGGGACGCATTTATCATGCACATTCAATTCCCGTTCATTTAACTTTGCTCTTTTGAGTTTTAGACACCAATGTGAGAATTATTAAATAGAGTATATTGCGTTACATAATATGGTTTTCCTTACGCATTTGTGTGTGTGTGTGTGTGTGTGTGTTTCATAGACCTCTTCTCCCATTTAAGTCCTATTTATTTACAAACTTAATTTCTCTGTCTGTATAGTTGTGTTTATACATACATCTCACACCCTTATTTATTATATGCACTTACAGAACATGCTTATGTAAGAGTCATTTACATATAGGTAGCAAAAGAATCAAAGAAGTTGAGTCATAAGGGACCAGTAGGTTTAAAACATTCTTTTCACTCCTTGGGCAACTGGCTTGAATGACTTCACACCTTGAGCTGCTGAATCACATTGCATTATGTACATGGAAACACTCATAATCTATGGAGAAGTTGCACCTTGAAGAGGCATTACACTATGATTAGATCATAGTTTGTGTAAAAAATGACTTCAGCAGGAGACTACTGGCTTATGAATATAAATATTCAAAGTAACAGCATTAAAATACTGTTTTTTCTAATAAAAAGGTTCTGATCATCTCATTTTGATATCTTCAAGTCAAGGCTACTTTACAGGAATGTCTATCATGTGAAATGAGGTGGGTTTCTTTTTTCCTTTCTCTAACCAACTGAATATAGACAAATGTAAAGAAATGTTTGAGAGGCCTAACTAGTTAAATACTTACTGGTTCTCTGTATTGAAATAAGTGAAAGAAACAAAAAAAATTTTTTAACCAGTGGTTCTCAAACTTTTAGAGTACATCAAGATCACCTGGAGGGCTTATTAAAATAGATTTCTGGTGCCCAATACTAGAGTTTCTGATTCAAAAGTTCTGGGACGCAGCCCAAGAATTTTATTTCTAATAAGTTCTCGGGTGATGCTGAGGCAGGAGCTGGTGACCCCACTTTCAGAACTCCTGTTGTAAACAAATCAATCAGAAGGAGAAGGCCATGCTTTGAATGCACCACTGAACAAAGACTCCAGGTCCTTCACCTATTCCAGTGTGTTTCTCAGAGATTCGCTGTCAGGAAGCGGCTGGACCTTGTATCTCTGGGGTGAACTCTGGGGAATTTCTGGATCAGTTGGGTAGGGGCTAAGTGGTGAACTTGAGCAGAGAGATGACATTAGTGCCTATATTTTAATTCATGTAAGCTCCCTTGAGGGCTTTACTGGAATCGCAAACATTTGAAAACAAACTTAGGAATAAAAATAAGAATCTAGTACACCTGTACTAGTGGGCTTTGCCAGAAGCCAGACTGGTTTGTAAAAAGCTAGACCAGGATGATGTTTTCCAGCCCTGCTGATAAGAATGATCTGGGGTTCTGTCAGATATCTGTGCTTATAATAAGGGCTCCAGTTAGCTCAACAGACAAGTTTGGAGAACTCAATGTAAAGAACATTTTTTTTCTTTTTCATAGTGGTGCTGAATTTGCTGGTATAGAGCTTCAGAGAGAAGCCCATTCATAACTCCTCCGTCTGGGCCAAGTGCCCGCCCACTGCACAGACTGACCTCAGTCGCTCAGCTTTCCCTGACATGTGGCATACTTTTATGGGTCATGAATTGGCCTGGTCTATCTCTCAGTTGTATAATTAGGCCACATTGTGTAATAAGTTCAATTGTGATTTGCTCTGTTTCCATCAATTCTTCTGACTCTTGTATCATAAGGCAGTTTGGGTGCTGGGGAGACTAGGTTCTCCTGTAGAGGCATGAATGGTCATTTCATTGTTTACATTTGCCCTTAAAATCAGTCAATAGGTATCGAATAAGCTTCCTGAAGATGATTCTGTTTTGACAGATATCTCCTAAAAGTTCAAATAGTGAATAGTACCTACTATATGCCAGGAAGTATGCATGTTATTTAATGTTCTTACAACCAATAAGAAAGGATAATTAGAATCCCCTATTTTACAGATGAGAAAATTAACCTTCCCAAGTTCAAGTGGCAGATATGGGAAAGGATCAGAGTGTGCCCCAAAACCTGCTGGTGATTAATTAACATACAGCTTTCAGACAACAGCAAGAAAAATGATGTCAAAAACTCCAGCCATCATACCCTTGCTATAACATCTAATGATCAAAACAGTTTTAATCAAAGGGATATTTTGCCCTTTCTAATGAGCAATCTGAGCTTTCCGAGCCATCACAAAAATGAGCTGTAATTCTCCCCAGCTCTAGGCAGTCGCGGGCTTTCAAATGCCCATGACTCACCGTGCCCGTGAACTGACTTAGTTAATCACACAATCATCATGTATGTTCCTGGACTGGCTTCAGACCTAATCATGTCATATCGTTGGGTCACAAAAAGTGCCAGTGATCTAATTGAATGTGACTTTGCAATTACAAGTTACATCTTGATGTGATCATATTGTCAGCATTCCACTTGGTTGGGATTTACAAATCTCTGTGGTTGGGCGGTTCATCAAAGTCCAGAGCAAAAGGTCATCAGAAAGGTGGTCAGGGCCCTCACAGAGACTCAGTTGTCCATCGTTACTATTCCATTTGGATAGCATTTATCACGCTGCCGTCTTTTACTCTCTCCACACCCTGTACTGAACAAAGCTCTCTTTGCTGGATTCTATCTTGCACTGTTGCTTACCCAACTCTTCCCAGGGGGTTCGGAGCTCTCAGAGAATAAAACACAGGTTATAATGGGTGCCCTGTATTTGTATCAGTTCAAATCACATTACAAGTTGCAATAAGAGGCATTCCAGTTCTTTCCTAGAACTCTTGTATTATTCTCATCAGTACTAGCTGCTCAGAAGACTTCTTTACACAGGTCTGGGCTTCCTTGGTGGCTCAGATGGTAAGGAATCTGCCTGCAATGCAGGAGACCCAGGTTTGATCACTGGGTCGGGAAGATCCCCTGGAGGAGGAAATGGCAACCCACTCCAGTGTTCTTGCCTGGAGAATCCCCATGGACAGAGGAGCCTGAGAGTCCATGGTGTTGCAAAGAGTCAGACACAACTCCTTTCCTTACACAGGTCCTACAATAATAGGAATTGACACACAACGCTTTTCAGTGAAAGTGTGTTTGTGGAACTAGTCTGGCTACTTCACTTTTCAATCTTAGTTTTCTCAGCTATCTCATAAAGGCCCATGTCAGGACATGCTGGCTGGTTCTCTCTGCCTTCTTACCAGGTGACAATGCTATTGTGCCGGCCTGGTTTACTGTGCCTTAGATTTTTACAGCATTAGCTCCAAGAAGGCTGCGTTAGAACCCATCAGGTTAGTGAATGTGTGTGTGCATGCTCAGTCCCTCAGTTGTGGGCACTCTTGGTGACCCCCATGGACGGTAGCCGACAAAGCTTTTCTGTCCCTGGAATTCTCCAGGCAAGAATACTGGAGTGGGTTGCCACTTCCTTCTCCAGGGGATCTTCCTGATTGAACTCGAGACTCTTGAGACTCTTACATTGGCAGGCAGATTCTTTACCACTGAGCCACCTGGGAAGCCCTTCACAAGAAATACATGTCCTTAAAACAGCACAGAAATCTTCACAGGGGTGGCATTTTCGAGGTCACAGTTTTTATTCTGATTTTGTCCCACTTTGGTTATATTTCAGATTGGCATGATATCACATTGAAAGAAATGGGTATGATAGCCTTCTCACACATTTTCTTTATTTTTTTTTTACAAGAGAGCCTTTGAGGTACACATACTTCAAATATCTTTTATTCACCACCACCAGAATACTCAATTCTTGTGTCATTTCTCAGTGAAGCTTAATTTCTACCCAAAGGACAACATATTGTGCCTTCATTGTTTCAGCTGCGTGTCAAACCTTCATCGCCTCTAAAGAGACATTCTTTCTACTCAGAAGATAAAATGAGATGCGGAGAATTAATCAATCATTTGGACATTAAAAGATTCTATATGAAGAACTGCTAGTTAACAAAAACAGAAATGTTAATGTCCTTTAGTCTCCAAAAGAGATGGTTGAAAATATTTTTGTGGCAGCCAGCTTTCAGAAGAGACATCCCAATTATATTAAGATTATATTGTGGAGAAATAGTCATTTTTCCATTCAGGGCCAGAATAAACAGCAAGTGTCCAACAAACATGGCTCTAACATTTTAGAAACATGCCAATGCTAGGTAACTAGCTGGTGTGTTTATATGTAACATGCAGATGTCTGACCTAGATACATCTCTAAAAATTAATTTAACAGTGCTGCACTGGGCTCGGCTAATACTCTAACAAGTTTTTTTTTTTCCCCCTTTAATGATGAGCATAAACCCTGAGGGCATTGTGTTTGATAGAAGTGACAGCTCTGCAAGATGCAGGCTCCTCTATGAGTAAGTGTGCTGACTCAGAAAACAGAAGGAGAGCACTGGATGGGAGGGGAGTTGTCGGGCAAATTAGTAACCTTCTCATTTAGAAGTTATGTAGCTCATCAGTGCTATAGGCATGCTATAGCCATATCCCAGAGGCAATGGTGACGTCCTTAAGATTTACTTCTTAAAAGAAAAATCGGTATAGAACCTAGAATCGGCGCTATGAAACATCCTGGGATTGTTTGATATATTTTTGAATTCCAGAGCCTCTGAATAAAGGAAGTCATTTTTTTCCTTCTTTCTTTAACTCCCTTCTCTCCCTACCCTCAGCCTCAAGAAGGTCCATCATGTTACAGAAGCCACACAGGGTATTGAAGTCTTTGTCATTCAAATGTGCTTAGAAATAAAATTGCAGATGTTTGTATATTTCTATGATATTGCATAATTAAGTCTGATCTCAATGAGGGAATTCGAACAAACAATTCTACCAGAAAAATAGGTGTTTATGTCTATTTGCCTGGGATTTTCTTTAAAGTAGCTCAAGTTACACTGAGGATTAATTAATCTTGTGACTGATTGCTGTGATGCATGGAGCTGAGGGAGCATTTGGAGGATTTGGGAAGTGTTTGCATGAGATGTGGTGCCCAGACTGAAATAAACGTACTGAAAGGGACGTGCAAGAAATATCTTACATGGAGAGGGTTTAGATATTTTAGATAAAAGGGGAAGTGACTTAAAGGGCAGCTCAATGTCAACATTAGATTCCTAATTATTACAGGTAGGATCTACCCAACTGTAACTTACAGAAGTAACTAAAGAATTCTTGAGACCCTATTATAAACTCTGGAATGAGAATCAAAGGCACACTTACCATATAGTAAGTGCATAAAGCCTCATAGTAATGATTGGAGGTTCACACAGGAATTTCATCCCACTCCTCACTGTGAAGAACAGGTGGGTTTTTAGTCTTCAGTCCTTTTAGTCTCCTTCTGGTGGTTGTGTCTGGACTCCAATTCTCCATGCCTTTCCTTCTTCCTTAGGTTTCTTCTGAGGTCAGGTATATGCAGCTACAAACAATAGCAACCTGAGCAAACAGGGATTAAACCATTTATATTTTACTTAACAAAAAAGTCTGGCAGTAAGAGTTCAGAGATTTTGATGGCTTAGAGATGTTCCCCTCGTTTTCCTCCTCAGTGGACTGACTTTTCCCCTCGAGTGTGTTTCTCTTGGTCACAAGATAGCTGCTGTTATTCAAGGCCTCAAGTCTTCTGTGACGTTACACAAAGGGCGATCTTGTTTTCTCCTTAGAATTCTCTGGTCTTTCATCAGGAAGAAAATCTCTCTTGGAAGTCCATCCTGACCTTCAACTCATCTTCTTTTAGCTTTCATTAGCCAAGACTGAATCACATGCTCATCCTGGACCAGTCCCCAGCAAGGGGTAATGTGATTTCTGTGACTGGCTTGGACCCTCTCTATTCAAGGTGTGGCCCAAGGAGAAGCACAATTACTTCACCAGGGAGCCTGTTAGAATTGCAGAATGCTCAAACTACTGCACAATTGCACTCATCTCACATGCTAGTAAAGTAATGCTCAAAATTCTCCAACCCAGGCTTCAGCAATACGTGAACCGTGAATTCCCTGATGTTCAAGCTGGTTTTAGAAAAGGCAGAGGAACCAGAGATCAAATTGCTAACATCCGCTGGATCATGGAAAAAGCAAGAGAGTTCCAGAAAAACATCTATTTCTGCTTTATTGACTATGCCAAAGCCTTTGACTGTGTGGATCACAAGAAACTGTGGAAAATTCTGAAAGAGATGGAGATACCAGACCACCTGACCTGCCTCTTGAGAAATCTGTATGCAGGTCAGGAAGCAACAGTTAGAACTGGACATGGAACAACAGACTGGTTTCAAATAGGAAAAGGAGTATATCGAGGCTGTATATTGTCACCCTGCTTATTTAACTTATATGCAGAGTACATCATGAGAAACGCTGGACTGGAAGAAGCACAAGCTGGAATCAAGATTGCCGGGAGAAATATCAATAACCTGAGATATGCAGATGACACCACCCTTATGGCAGAAAGTGAAGAGGAACTAAAAGCCTCTTGATGAAAGTGAAAGTGGAGCATGAAAAAGTTGGCTTAAAGCTCAACATTCAGAAAATGAAGATCATGACATGTGGTCCCATCACTTCATGGAAAATAGATGGGGAAACAGTGGAAACAGTGTCAGACTATCTTTTGGGGCTCCAAAATCACTGCAGATGGTGATTGCAGCCATGAAATTAAAAGATGCTTACTCCTTGGAAGAAAAGTTATGAGCAACCTAGATAGCGTATTCAAAAGCAGAGACATTACTTTGCCGACTAAGGTCCGTCTAATCAAGGCTATGGTTTTTCCAGTGGTCATGTATGGATGTGAGAGTTGGACTGTGAAGAAGGCTGAGCGCCAAAGAATTGATGTGTTTGAACTGTGGTGTTGGAGAAGACTCTTGAGAGTCCCTTGGACTGCAAGGAGATCCAACCAGTCCATTCTGAAGGAGATCAGCCCTGGGATTTCTTTGGAAGGAATGATGCTAAAGCTGAAACTCCAGTACTTTGGCCACCTCATGCGAAGAATTGACTCATTGGAAAAGACTCTGATGCTGGGAGGGATTGAGGGAAAGAGAAGAAGGGGACGACAGAGGATGAGATGGCTGGATGGCCTCACTGAGTCGATGGACGTGAGTTTGAGGGAACTCCGGGAGTTGGTGATGGACACGGAGGCCTGGCGTGCTGTGATTCATGGGGTTGCAAAGAGTTGGATACGACTGAGCGACTGAACTGAACTGAGACCTATTGAGTCTGCATCATGATCCCAGCTTTAGACCAATAATGATTCAGCCTCTGGGGCTGAGCATGTTCAAGGGAAAATCAGGATTATGGCAGCAATAAAGATGGGAAGTGCATTGAGGGTAGGCAGCCATCAGTATCTGCCACAATCTTCTAGTCTCGAATCACTTGGAATCATCACTTGTTTTGGTGACTATGATTTTCTCTCCACACAACTCTGCAAAATGTCATCTGCTTCTATTATGTGCTAACCCTTGGAATACTTTTGCTCCACTTGAGTGACCCTGCAGCAGTCTCCCTCGTCTGCTGGCCCTCAGATCGTGCCAGTGATCTCCCTGAGTGCTGGGTGTCATCCACTCCCCTTGGCAAGAGGGTTCCTTTCCTGTGTAGGGCCCAAGCTGAAAATGGTCTTCCTGTTTTGGTAGGCAGAATAATGGCCTCCAAACATACCCATGTCCTAATCCTTGAAACCTGTACAAGTTACTGCAAAAGACACTTTACAAATATTATGGAAGTAAGGATTTTGAGGTGCTTCCCTGGTGGTGGAGAGGCAAAGAATCTGCCTGTCAATGCAGGAGATGCGGGTTCGATCTCTGAGTTGGGAAGATCCCCTGGAGAAGGAAATGACAACCCACTTCAGTATTCTTGTGTGGGAAATCCCATGGACAGAGGAGCCTGGTGGGCCACCATCCATGGCATTGCAAGAGTCAGACTTGACTAAACCACCACCACCAGGATTTCCTAGCTGCTAAATTGGGAAGATTAAATGGTGGTAATGTTTCATTGCCTGGGGCAGAATGAATGTTCCAGAATGTCACATGCAATGCTTAATCTCAAGCCAGTTGGCCATTTGGTCCCTTTACAAGAGATGGATGGTGGCATTGTGCCCTACTTGAGGTGTTGACAGACTTAGCCATTAAACAACAACAAGAAAGGATTTTTAGATGGGAAGATTATCCAGTTAGGCCCTAAATGTCCTTGTAAGAATAAAGAAGAGGGAAGATTGATTTCAGATGGAGAGAAGACAGTGAGACACCAGAGTTGAGGTTGGAGTGATGAGCGGCCCACTGGGGAATGCCATTGGCCACCAGAAGCTGGAAGGGGCAAGGGAGGGATTCTCCCCTCGAGCCTCAGATCGAAGCAGCACTTGCTTTTAGTCCCAAAAGACTCATTTCAGACCACTGGCTGCCAGAGCTGTAAAAAGAATAAAGAAAGAAATACATTTTTCTTGTTTTAAGCCACTAGGTCTGTGGCAATTTGTTACAGCAGCCACAGGAAACTAACACACCAGCTTTACAGTCCCTGTAATTCCCTGTGGCACAATTTGTAATCCAGCCATGTTACCTTTTCATGATTTTAGTATAGTTTGCAGATGGAATTAATAGTTTCATTTCTACAAGACCTTCAAACACTGTCAAAAGAAGATCCTCTCTGGGTTAGGATAAGAAACTAGACCTAGGGAGCCTAGTGAGGCGGTCACCTGTGCATGATGTCACTGTTACCATCTTCTCCCTCCCAGAAAGAGGAAGGACATTTGGGAGTGGGGGAGGGGGGCAGTGGAGAGGGAGAAGCTGAGCTTGACTTTAGCAGCTCACAGAGAAGGACAGTTCGAAAACCAGCTTCACCTATGCCTGTCCGCTGCCATTCTACAGTGAGATGAGTCAATTGCACTTCTCTCCGCCAAAACCATTTGACGGGACAATAAGGACTGAGAAAGGTCAAAAGCAGAAGCTCTGAGGATACCCAACAGGCCACTGAAATGAATAAAGGGTGGCCATTAGCAGCCATGGAGAGCCACGAGATGGGTCCGGAAAAGGCTTAGTAGGGGCCCTAGGGTCTCATGCAAAGCAGGGGCTGCCGCCGGGTGGGCAGAGGTCACAGCGCCAGCGGTCTCAGGGGAGGCGGTAATTCTGCAGACAGGGGCTGGGGGGACCTGACCTCCAGCAGGGAGAAGGAGCCATGGCTGGCATCGGCACGTTTGTGCTGAGGGAGGCTTTTAAAGGAGCTCTTTGGACAGTGTTCATCTCGGGCCGTTCGGGTGGAGATGGATGAGGGTCTGCAGGGAGGCAGACTAATGTGAAGAATCATTGTTTGCGCTGCTGGGAAGGAGGGGGAAGGAGCTGTCACAATCTTGCAAGCACAGCTTCTTCTCAGAAGTGAGCTCGCAGCCTTGATCTGCTCCTAAACGCCCTGTGCTGCTAAACGATACTGGTGACCACTCATCCCACTGCCCGCCAGGGAGCTGGGGCACTCGGGAGCCGGCTTCTCACCTCCAGTTCTGTGGAGCACAGAGCCTCACCCCTGGTGCTGATTCCTTCACTTGGAAAGAGCCAGTTTACCTTTCACCACTCGGCTCTCTCTCCACCACTGCTGTGCTTTGCCTATGGAGAGGACTTGTTGTTCAGTCGCTAAGTTGAATCCGACTCTCTGTGACCCCTGCACGGAAGCACACCAGGATTCCCTGTCCTTCACTAACTCCAGGAGTTTGCTCAAATTCATGTTCATTGAGTCAGTGATGCCATCCCACCATCTCATCCTCTATCGCCCCCTTCTTCTCCTGCCCTCAATCTTTCCCAGCATCAGGTTCTTTATCAGTGAGTCAATTCAAATCTTCAGCTTCAGCATCAGTCCTTCCATTGCATATTCAGGGTTGATTTCCTTTAGGATTGACTGGTTTGATCTTCTTGCTGTTCAAAAGACTCTCAAGAGTCTTCTCCAACACCACAGTTTGAAAGCATCAATTCTTTGGTGCTCAGCCTTCTTGATGGTCTAACTCACACATCCGTCTATATATGACTACTGGAAAAACCATAGTTTTGCCTATACAGACCTTTGTTTGCAAAATGATGTCTCTGCTTTTTAATACTCTGTCTAGGTTTGTCATAGCT
The DNA here is from genome assembly GCF_032405125.1 of Capricornis sumatraensis. Classification (NCBI taxonomy): domain Eukaryota; kingdom Metazoa; phylum Chordata; class Mammalia; order Artiodactyla; family Bovidae; genus Capricornis; species Capricornis sumatraensis. Next base: position 36,464,352 of record NC_091091.1, read on the forward strand.
TTTCTTCAAAGGAGCAAGCATCTTTGCCATGTGACATTTATTGGGTGGGTTTCTGTTTTCATTTTTGTTTCTTGGACTTTGCCCTTTTTTTGTTTGTTTACATCATCTTTGTGGTGTACCTCACCTCAATAAAACAGATAGGCAAGCAGAGCAGACCTGGTTTCTTGTTCCCAGAGAAAGAAAGAACAAGCAAAACAGAAAGAAAATACATTAACATTCATTTCTGAGTTTTAAGATTCCAAGGTCCAAAGCTTAGCAGGAGCAATAGGTTTGACAGAATATATAGCCAATGGGCCTCTGCCCTCAACCCTGCTCAGCCATGGAAAGGAGCCATGAGAGATGCCTATACTGATGTCAGGGAGAATCCAGAGAAGAAGAGAGAGCTGGACAAAGAGTTGAAGGCCTTGTCCCACCCTTGCTCTAAGACAAAAGGTCATGGGAGTGTACATGTCCATACCTTTGGGTGTCAGGGCCGTAAGGTCATGGCTGTTGACAGCAGCCTGTGGCTCATGCAAGTCCAAGGTTAGCGAAGAACCAGCTGCCTCGGCAGATACCAATGGGAGTGTTGATGGGCAGAGCAAAACAGCATGATAGCCATCCCCAGATGAGTCAATTCCTAGGCAGGTTGATAAGAAGTCCAGGATAAGAGCCCAAGGAGAAAGGGGTCTGGAATTTTCAAGGAGGAAAAAAGGACAAACCTTTTCCCTCTACATTCCTTAGGATTATATAACAATAATGTATCCTGCTTGAGGACAGTTTCTGGAAAAAACCTTCTGGCTAATCCCATTATCTTAAAATGTAAATTATGGGAGTGGGTCTAGTAAGGTCTTTACAACCTCCAGACATTCTTCTGATTCACTGTAATAACTAATTAAAAGTGTGTAACTCCATTGCTAACACTAGTGAGGGCGTACTCTTTCTGCCCTCTTCTGATGTCTATGTCAGAAGCTTTCTCTGTCTCCTTTATACTTTAATAAGACTTTATAACACAAAAGCTCTGAGTGATCAAGCCTCGTCTCTGGCCCCGTATTGAATTCTTCTCTGGAGGCCAAAAGTCCCGGCATCTTTCGTGGTTCAGCAACAACCTTTCACAGAGATGCCTCCATGAATAGAAGGTGGCAGGAAACAAAGACCATCTTTCCCATTGACATGGGCACACCCCCTGCTTCCCCTCACTCTGCCTGCAAGAGGGTAGATGTGCCATAAGGGAGAGATACAACTGGAGACCTTAGGCGAGACCTTCAAGTAGCTGAGTTTCCTCAGCTTGCCTTAAATTCTGCCACAGTTGGAATGGAAGCTTGGGAAAATCAATGGTTTGAGTAGCGGGGAATAGTTAAACTATTTATACACCTGAGTTAAGTGGCTTATGAAGTAGTATAGCCAATATGCCCATTTTATTTCACCACAACCGTGGGGCTTCCCAGGTGGTGCTAGTGGTTAAGAACATGCCTGCCAATGCAGGAAACATAAGAGACATGGGTTCGATCCCTGGAGGTCAGGAAGATTCCCTGGAGGCCAGGAAGATCCCTGGAGGAGGGCATGGAAACCCACTCCAGTATTCTTGCCTGGAGAATCCCACGGACAGAAGAGCCTGGTGGGCTACAGTCCATAGGGTCGCAGAGTCTGACATGCCTGAAGCGACTTAACACACACACAGCACATCATAAAAAAAATAATTCCTTTCAGCTCTCCATTTCAGCTCACTGTTTGGAGAGAGTCTGGTTGGACATTTCATCTACTTTGCCTTTTCTAGCCTTCCCAGTAGGGCTGATGTGAACAAATGATGGATTCCTCTGGATGGTCTCATTCACCCTGTGAACTCATTGAACATGGTTCACATGTGAATTAAAAGTACCCATGATAGAGAGGAAGAGCCATCCAAAGGGGACTAACACTAATACTTGTGGTGACACCATTGTTCTCAGAAAATATCTTGCTCCATTCAGTCCCCTCCAGTGACCTGTGATGTGGTTGCTGTAAGTCTCCACTTGCAGAGAAAAAAGCAGACTCTCAGTGGTCTACCCAGCAATGCATGACCCGCACTGTACTGCCTTGCCAAGGAAATCTGGAAGTACACTGAATAGAAGACCCACAGGAGACTGAAGAGGTAGAAGGTAGAAAATACCAATGTTGAACAAATCAGACCCTCTCGGGGACTAGAGATGCCTCAGCCTGGGGGATTGCCTCTCTAGAGGCTGGAGTTCAGTCCAGTAGATGGTAATTGAGGAAATAATTTTAGATGAGGCATAATCGGTAAACAACAAGTTGCGGGACACCAAAGGATCTGATTAAATGGATGTTACATGGAAAATCATAAGCCCACAGACAGTCAAAGAATAACATGCATAGCAGAATAACATGGCATCCAACACAGAACCTAGAAACCTAGCTGTTAATGAACGAGCTAGGCATGGCCCAAGTGTCACTGAATGTCACTTCTCCTACTCAATGTCAGTAATGAAGCAGAGCGGGCTCAGACTCTAAAGGAATATTTACATGCCAGAATGCCTGGCATCATCTCCTCAAATGACCATACTCTCCCTCTGGTGGCCAGCATTTACACACATGAGCTGGCCCAGGCATCATCCTCAGGATGCCAGCAGCTAACTCTGTGCTCATGGATCAGTTACCTCTGCTGAGCAAGTAGCTGTGTGATGAGGGATCAGTTACCTCTTCTCTTATACTTTCCTCTGCATGATGAGAGTGTTGGGGATAGTGGAGACCACTCCCAGTTAAAACACACTGTGATTCTCTCATCATAGTAAAGTGGGTTTAGCTCCAGTGTCTTCATCCATTCAGGGTGCTATAACAGAATCCCATCAATTGAGCAGTTTATACACAGACTCTGATGCTGGGAGGGATTGGGGGCAGGAGGGAAGGGGGACAACAGAGGATCAGATGGCTGGATGGCATCACCGACCCGATGGATATGAGTTTGATTGAACTCCAGGAGTTGGTGATGGACAGGGAGGCCTGGTGTGCTGTGATTCATGGGGTCACAAAGAGTCGGACACGACTGAGTGACTGAACTGAACTGAACTGAATACACAGCTGAAATTTATTTCTCTTGGTGCTGGAGGCTGAAAAGTCCAAGATCACAGTATCAGTAGACTCGGTGCTCCCCAGACAGTGATCTTTTCATTGTGTCTTCACTGGGCAGAATGGACTAGCAAGCTTTCTGGAGTCTCTTATCAGGACACTAATCTTATCACGAAGGCTCAACCCTTAATACCTAATGATCTCCCAGAGGCTACACCTGCTAACACCATCACCTTTCTGGTTGGGATTTCAACATATGAATGGAGGGGGGAGGGTAGTAGACAGGGAGTGCACCAGTATTCAGACAACAGCACCTGATGGAGAAAATTCTGACTTCAGCCTCAAGTAACTGCAATCAGTCCAGAGTGTGCATGAAATGGTTTTCTTCTCAGAGAGCCCACGGCTCCTGGTGATGTGATTAGCATTCAAAGTTACAAAAATCTGTTTATAAGATTCTTTGCTCCTGCCGCAAAGGAACTGACTTACATCTTTGTCCATGCATAGCTTGTTTTCTGAACATTTTTTAAGCAATCAAAAATTCACTGTTATCTAAAATGCCCGACCCTTTATAAGGCTCCAGTGATTTTCCTCTGGCGCACTTCCTCCTTCACACAGACTAACATTTCACTTGCCATCTTTACGGTTGAATGTCCAACTCCCTCTTCGTGTTCCTCCCAAGAAATCGTGTCTGCAGGCATCCAACGCTCCAAAACTGGGGAACAATCTCTCTGGAGCTCCCCGCCCCTCCACCCACTCCCCAGGCTCTGGTTCATTTCTCTCCAACTATGATTTAATGAGAAAATGCTCCCCCCTACCCCCTGTAGATCTTCAACTTCACATAACTTTCTGGGTTCTTCTGAACATAATCAGAGCTTAGACAGCACTTGATTTTATTTTTCTACCCCAATAAATCTGTTTTTCTATGTGAACAGGACACGTTTTAACCCATAGTAGATTTCTCTTTCACGTAATAGAAGATGTCTTTTCCTTCCAAGTAAACAGGGTTACAGACACCTGCTTAGCTTGATCAATAAACAAATGGATTATCAAGTATCCTTCAAATAAATAGCCCATACCACTTGACTGCCAATGCAAGTGACATCTTTGAACTAAATCTAATAAAGGCTGGAGTAACTGATTCCTGTGTGTGTGTGTTTTCTTTCTTGAGATAAGATGAAACTTGAGCCTACAGACAACCCTGTCATTGATTTTTAGCCTTTTATCTTCCATGACAGAATCCCCCTTGTTCCAGCTTTTGTTGTTGTTCAGACTTTAAGTTGTGTCTGACTCTTTGCAACCCCATGGACTGCAGCCTGCCAGGCTCCTCTGTCCTTTAGCAAAATAGCAAATAGTCGTTGCCTGTTTCAAGTCCTATGTGCTCTCTCTCTCCCCTCCTTGGATTAGGGGGTCACACAGTCCGTGGTGATGCAGGATTCCTCAAGAAAGGCCTCTGGCTCCTCCATTGGTCCCCCTAAACCTGTTAGAACATAGCAGGTCAGGGAAGGTGGTGGGGGCTGCAAGGTGGTAGGAATGCACACAGCTTCGGCTAAGAACAGAAATAATGCAAAAGGCTGTTGAACAGCGGTGAAGTGCAGCATTGATGGGATTTAAACACACATATAAGATGTGCCAAAAGATGGGGGAATATTCAGTTATTCAAGACCAGTGACATGAGCTTAGAACTAATGAGCTCACAGCACACCCAGTGGAACCACGCGAAGGGGAGCCCGGGGGTTTTATCCTGCAGGTATACTTTTTATTCAAGTCCACATCTGATAAACCATCCCTTCTCTCCAGACCTTCCTAGGACTCGGCTTCCTCCTGGGACCCCTTGCAAAGGAGCAGCTAATGATTCTGCTTGACCCTCAGGAGCCCACAGTGGCTGAGCCAGACCACTAGCCTTTTCTGTCGCCTCCCCCACGCCTGGAGTCTTCCATTATTCAGGTGTGTGTTGGCACCTAGCAGGAAGTCAGGACTGTACCCAGGGTTGGAGAGAGAAGAAAACTGTGGCTTTAAGCTTTTTGATTTTATGAGGTAAGTCCCTGTCTGCGACACAGCATGATAGGTGCTGTGAGACAATAATCAGAGCAAGCATGTGAGTACCCCTCCCCTCCACCGCTCTGAGTGATTCACAAACATTACATCAGCATTCAGTGCCCACAAAAGGCACTGCTGTTACACCCATTTTAGAGATGTGGAGACTGAGGTGTCTACTCTTAAGGAATTGCTCGAGGTTGCAGCCTTGTCTGCAGCAGTCCAAGGCCAAAGCTATCATGGGTACAGAGCCAGAGGAAGTACGAGGGATTTTTGAGGATACCCCAGCAACTTTCTAGCTGACTTTGGCAGACACATCGGGGGAGAGCCATGTCTGAAGGAGAAGCAGGGTTAAATATAACTGCAGAGGAGGAGAGTCATTTCAAATATCAAAAAACAGCATGGCCGTAGACGCAAGGCTAATCTGAGGCTGTGATCCCATTGGGATCATGCCTTGGGTAGGGGTGGGAGACAAGCTAGCAGATGAGGCCAGAATGAGACACCCTTGTGTTCTGGTGAATGCTGTCATCCCAGCCTGACCTCTAACAGCTCCCTCTTGGTTCAGAAGCGTCCTGGTCCTGGAGGGGTGGGGGGAAGGGAGGAGGGTGCGGGGCTTCCCAGGTGGCACTAGTGGTAAAGAATCTGCCTGTCAAGCAGAAGACCTGGGTTCAGTCCCAGCGTTGGGAAGATCCCCTGGAGGAGAGCATGGAAACCCACTCCAGTATTCTTGCCTGGAGAAGCCCATGGACAGAGGAGCCTGGTGGGCTACAGTCCATGAGGTCACCAAGAGTCGGACAGGACAGAAGTGACTTAGCATGCACTCACGTCCTGGTCTGGATGGTAAATTGCATCATTACCTTGGGCCAGACGGAGAAGCCAGGAGGAGGTTCTTGCTAAGGAAGCGGACGGAAGTTTTGGAAAAGTTTTCCTGATAGCAAGGGGGAGGGGTTGAAGAAAAATGAGGGACCCCTCAGGAGGTCATGACCAGGGCTCAGAATGTGGCCCTGAGCCCAGGCAGTGGCTGTGGCAGTGACAGGAAGGGAAGAGCCTCTTGACCAGAGGTTAATTGACACGACTCTGGAACTTGTCATTGAAAACTGCGGACAGATGACAGGTCTAGTGTGGGCGGCTAGAGGCACCTTGGCACTCTCGGAGGGCACAGACTAAAGACCTGCTTTTCGAAATCTTGAACTTGAGTTGCCGAGGAGCTTCCTACACGCAGAAGGAAACGTGGGGCCACCGACGGGAAAGGAGTGAGATTTAGAAGGTAGATTCAGGAATAGGCAAAGGAGATTCAGATTTTGAAAGGGAAGGGATGCCTGAAATGAGAGAGGAGAGGCCAAGGCCTGAGAAAAACTATCAGGGAGAATGAGGGAACAAGAGGAGCCCAAGAATCAGAGACAGAGAGCAGGCAGGGACGGTCCACGGGCCATGGGCTGGCTACTGCTAGCTGTGCCTTGAGAGAGCAGTGGCAGAGGTGGGAGCAGAGATTTCCTTCAGGGCTTTCCAAGGATTGCGACTGGTGAAGGCAGAGCCTGGGGTCCAGAGCAAGATCCCGGCAGGAAATGGATCAGCCCACCTTGCACCCAGAACCCTACACCCCTCCTCCACGGCCTCCCTGGTCTTTGCTCTGGCTGTGCCCAAGGCCCAGCCCACCCTAGCTGGCTTACTACTCACTCACTCCAGACCCTTCTCTTCTCTTAATTTTCTCACCATCCGCAGAGAAGCAATCAGCAAATCCTGTCTCAACCACTGCAGGGGTTCCAAAGCCAAATCAGAGGACCACCCCTCACGTCCCCACCATCACCTGTCTGGTCTGAGCCAACACCACCCATCACCACCTCACCAGTGCCCTCTGCTCCATCCTCCACATCAGATCCAGGGCGGGCCTTTTAAGGTGTGAGTCACAGTGTGACACTCTCTGACTCGATGGCCACCAGCCAACTTCAGACCTTAAGTTCTTGCTGGGGCTTAGGGATGTGGTTCTGATGCCCTGGTTCTCTCTCCAAACAACTATTCCTGAAACCCTCCCTGGAGCACCAGCCTCGGGCCCCTGCACTGCGTCCGGTGGTCTGGAACATTCTCCCGTAGAGGGTCACATGCCCCACTCGACACACTAGCTCTCTGCTCCAATGTCACTCCCCTGCCTCTCCCTCCGCCCATCTACAATGCAACCCCTTAGCTGCCTCTTTCTCTTCCCTTAACCTGTTTTTTTTTTTTCATAATCGTTATAACTTCCCATTATATTTTCCCATTCTCCTGATATAATCTACATACAGTAAAATTCACTCCTTTTAATGCACAGTTTTCTGAGCACTGAAAGAAACTTCAGTCCTTTCATCATCACCACAGTCAAGATCTAAAATAGCTCCATCACTCCCCAGATTCACTCAAGCCCCCTTGGAGTCAATCCTTCCACACCTGGTCCTCAGCAATCTGTTTTCTGTTCTTGTAGTTTTGCCTTTTCCAGAACATCATATATATTATATGGAATCATATAATAGATGGTGTTTTTGTGTCTGTCTTCCTTTCTCAGCGTAATGTGTGTGGGTTTCATTCATGATGCAGGCTTCAGTAGTTCATTCAGGATCCAGTAGATTGTTCCTTTTTTGTAACTGTGTAGTATTCCATTGTGTGGATGACTGCACAAAGTTTATCTATTCCCTATTGAGGATATTTGAGTTGTTTTTAGTTTTGAGTGAATATGGTTACAGTTCCTCACCAACTTGTGATCAGGTTCCTGCGAATACATGAGGTCTCATTTTTCTTGGGTAAATAAGTAGAAGTAAGAATTGCTGGGCCCTATGGTAGCTGCGACTTAGCAGCAGCAGCAGCAGCATGGCACCTGCATGTTTAACTTTACAAGAATCTGCAGCCCTTTTCCAGAGTGGTGGTACCATTGCACCTCTCCGCAAGCAAGAGGTGACAGCTGCAGTTGCTCTGCCTCCTCACCAGCACTTGGTGTTACGGCTTTTGGGGTTTGTTTTTGTTTTGCCGTTCTAACCAATGTACAGCAGTATCTCATCATGACGCTGTCATTACCTGTTGATTTGTGGGTCTATATATACAAATGGACAATGGCTAGACCACATATGACAGTAGAACTCTAACCCACCACCTCTGTAGCAACCAGCACAATATGGTCCAGCCTGAGTCAGAGAGTACCAGCCCCCTCTAATGTTTGCACCCCATGCACTTCCAACTCAGGACCTACTCAAAAGAGTCAAATATGCTCCCCTAACCAAGCACGTAGGGTACTCTGCTTCTGTTAACCCCTCTTCAGCTTCCCGAGGTCACCAGCCTGCGGTCAGGGCACACCTGAAGCCTTCCTTTTACATCCACTTACATCTAAAGCTGTCCCACATCCTGCCTGCCTTTGACTCTGCCTAACATGAGTGATTGCAGCCATGAAATTAAAAGATGCTTACTCCTTGGAAGGAAAGTTATGACCAACCTAGATAGCATATTCAAAAGCAGAGACATTACTTTGCCAACAAAGGTCTGTCTAGTCAAGGCTATGGTTTTCCAGTGGTCATGTATGGATGTGAGAGTTGGACTGTGAAGAAAGCTGAGTGCCGAAGAACCGATGCTTTTGAACTGTGTTGTTGGAGAAGACTCTTGAGAGTCCCTTGGACTGCAAGGAGATCCAACTAGTCCATCCTAAAGGAGATCAGTCAGGGGTATTCTTTGGAAGGAATGATGCTAAAGCTGAAAATCCAGTACTTTGGCCACCTCATGCAAAGAGTTGACTCATTGGAAAAGACCCTGATGCTGGGAGGGATTGGGGGCAGGAAGAGAAGGTGATGACAGAGGATGAGATAGCTGGATGGCATTACCGACTCGATGGACGTGAGTCTGAGGGAACTCTGGGAGTTGGTGATGGACAGGGAGGCCAGGCATGCTGCAGTTCATGGGGTCACAAAGAGTCGGACACGACTGAGCAACTGAACTGAACTGAACATGAGTGAGGGTAGCTCGCTCCCTGCTCTAGGAAACACTCAATAAATAGCCTCTGCTTGTTCTCCTTTGGGCTTCCCTGGTGGCTCAGACCATATAGAATCTGCCTATAATCCCTGGGTCAGGAACCCTCGATCCCTGGTTCTCCTTTGGTGGTCTTCATTTATTTTCCAAGTTTGTGTATTTACTGTCTTCTTCCATCAGGAGAGGGTCTCCAGGAACAGTGCCTGGAGATGGTAATAGATGCTCCAAAAATTCTGTGGACAGACTTCAGGAATCTCTAGGATTCAGTTTGAGCCATTGGCTCATTCCCTTTGAGGGGTGGCAGAAACTGTAGCCCAGGAAGTTGCCTGATTAGTAGGTCCTGGGGCTCTGGCAGGTCCCCTGCCCTCTGCTGGGGTTGGGGAGCCAGGTGTGCCCAGCTCTGCCACTTCTCCAGACCCACCCCATCTCCTGATAGGCAGCTTGCCTGCCCCATCTGAGCACCTTCCCTCTGCTTCCCTGAGGAGAGGCTCAGACAGTTTGGGCCAGCTCAGGGCATATGGGGAGAAGACCTTCTAGTTCTTTCTAAACATCTTGTCTGCTGTGGAAGAATGCAAAGCCCCAAGAAAGAAAGCCCACAGGAAGCTCTTTCGAAGGCAGCCAGAATCTTCTCTACTTTTGGAAACTGCCTCGTGGGAAGAGAGGCCTGTTAGACTAAACATCTCGGAGTCCCAAACTGCAACAATTTTGGAAATGCTCCCCAGGCTATGTCTCTCTCTGGGAAAAGGGAATTATAAACCCTGAGTCTGAAGCAGCTCTATGTGCATCTCAGCCCAAGGGCTTTCTAGAGTCCCTTCCGGAAGTCAAATTTGGAAATTGGGCTTGCAGCAGCAGAAAAGCAGATGCTCCAGCCCCGGGTGGGATGGGGCTCAGCCCTGGTCTCCATGGGTCCCATCTCTCCTGAGGCTGATGGGGGGGTGGCATCGGTGCCATAGGGGGACCTCAGAGCCCTGGAGGCACCCACTAAACTGAACGGTAAAAACAAACAGCAGAATAAAACTTTCAAGACTGCATCTCCATATGTGAGGATTTTTTAATATTTTGTGTCACTATGTTAGTCACCCAGTCATGTCCAACTCTTTTTGGGGACCCCATGGACTGTAACCCACCAAGCTCCTCTGTCCATGGAATTCTCCAGGCAAGAATACTGGAGTGGGTAGCCATTCCCTTCTCCAGCGGATCTTCTCAACCCAGGGATTGAACGTGGGTCTCCTACATTACAGGTAGATTTGTTACCATCTTCACCATCTGAGCCACCAGTCAAATTTATTTTCTTAAATATGTCTAACTGTTCCTTAATCAGCAGTTGTTTAAAACACCTCGGTTTCATCTCAGATTAAGTAATGATCTCCAAAGGACAACTTGAAGCTACTCAACAGGGCTCCAATTTTTCTGTAATGTTATCCCTTTTACCTACTATCTGTTGGAAAACCAGCCACTTGGTGAAATTTTTAAGAATGAGTTAATGCTTGATGCAGGGATGTTGGGGGGGAGGAGGCTCTCCATTCTCACCTGAGCTTTGATCCTATAAGATGCCTCAGCTTGAGCAGACCTGAGCTTGTGCAGGACGCCTGCGGAAGGGCTGTGAATTTGGGCTCTGGGCTCCCTAGCTATAGATAAGACAGCAAGTCTTCACATTTTTCTGGTCGGCAACCACAGGGCGACTCATGAAGTTTGGGCTCCATAGCTCAAGCAACACTTGACAAACAGGAACCTTTATTACTACACATACCAACCCAGATAGTTCAGACACACAAACACAGATTGAAGTTGGGAGACCATTGGGCAGAACTGTGATGTTTGAAGTATGTGCACCTATTGCCTAAGACTCTTGGTTGTGTTCTAGGAGGGAGAGTTTGTTTTGATTCTCGTGGATCACTTTGCTATCAATGAATTTTTTTTAACCTGGCAATACTGTGTAGGACACACTTCAGGTTCATTTCCAGGGGAGAAATCAGAACCATCAAATTACTGACAATGAATGAATGGATGGGTGAACTGATAGGCATTGAGTTGTTGAAGCTCCAATATTTGGCCACCTGATGCGAACAGCCCACTCAATGGAAAAGACGCTGATGCTGGAAAAGACTGAAGGCAGAAAGAGAACAGGCTGACAGGATGAGATGGTTGGATGGCATCACCAATTCAATGGACATGAACTTGGGCTAATTCTGGGAGATGTTGAGGGTCAGGGAGGCCTGTCCCTGGGGTCACAAAGTGTTGGGCTTGACTTGGTGATTGAACAACAGAAAACGAGTTTCTGGGAGGCACAGATATTGGGCCAAGGGATTTTACATTTTCTTTTGTCTTTTCATCTGCCCAGCAAAGACTTCTTGTGAAATATCTTAACAGAACAGGATGCAGGCTTACTCAGTCATGTCTGACTCTTTGCGACCCCATGGACTGTAGTCCACCAGGCTTCTCTGCCCATAGAATTCTCCAGGCAAGAATACTGGAGTGGGTTGCCATGCCCTCCTCCAGAGGATCTTCCCCACTCAGGGATCAAACCCACGTTTCCTGAATTGCAGACAGATTCTTTACCCTCTGAGCTACCAGGGAAGCTTACTCAGGATTACTGAGAGGCAAAGATGAAGTCTGATCCCAGCTGAAAGGGCTCTTGGGGTCATGAGTGCCTGGACTTGGGTAGAACCAGTGACTTCATCCTGAGCCTCAATGATGCTCACCCTCCCCTCAATGATGCTCACCCTCGCCTTTTCCTGATCCTGGTGAAGGAGCCTTGCAAAGTTGGGGTATTGCCCAGCGGGAGGAGGAGAGGTGAGTGCAGAGGAAGTGATCCCACACCGTCTTTCCCTCATCTGAGTTTTTCCCCCGGGCCTTCAAATGATTTTCTGCTCCCTGACACCCTCCATCTCCTGCATCGGTAATGACTGGCCTCCTGGGCCCTCCACCGCTTCTCCGCTGTTTCCCTGATCCAGCACTTTTTCCTCGGTGCATTATTTTCCCCTGGATTTCCAAATTCCCTGTGGACCCTAATCAGACAGCAAGCTGCGCACACTTGGCAAGGTTTGAATTTTAATAAAAAATCATGTTTATTCCTGTGAAGGGTTTTTTTCCTTCCCCATGAATTCTCCTAACGAATGCAGGTTTTTTCTTGACTCGGGCTTTTTATTGAGTTGGGTTTTTCTTTAAAGCTAACTCTACTCACAGGTTCACTCTGATCTCAAGAGCCAGGAGACGCGACGCCAACAGTTTCAGGTCCTGGGGAAGACTTGCATTAGCCCCCTACTGGTTTTTGCTCCTGGTGTGTCCAAAGCAATTTAAAATATCAAAGGAAAAGGGGAAAAAGAAATAAGAAATGACCCAGGCCTACATGAAGATGTAAAAGGCATTCTGATATTCTGAGCAATAAATCAATGGCACCTGATGTCTTAGTCGAGAGCCGGATGGGCAGCAGGCCACCTGATATGTCTGTGGTCCCCAGTTCTGTCCTGGGAGCCACCACGGCAGGGACCGCTCTCTGATGCTATGTCACGAATGTGGGGAGGATGATGTTCGCAGAAACTGGTGGTCCCGTCAACCCAGTCCTTCCCCATCTACTATTATTACTATTACTCATAGTTCACCATGAGCCTGGTGTGTGTGCCTAGTCGTGTCTGACTTTGTGACCCCTTGGGCTGTAGCCCACCAGGCTCCTCCGTCCATGGGATTTCCCAGGCAACAATACTGGAGTGGGTTGCCTGCCCTCCCCCAGGGGATCTTCCCAACACCAGGAATGAACTCGTGTTTCCTAAGTCTCCTGTATTGCAGGCTACATCATGTCAAATAGCTGAACTCTGTTTCTTCCTTCCCTCCCAGTCTTTTAATCCTCTAGCATTGGAGGTGACTGGCAATGAGGCAGTGAAAAATGTGAAAATGAAAAGAAGTTGCAAGAAGGAGTAAAGACCTTGTACTGCCTCAGTTTGCACCTCTGGACAGTGGAAGAATTAGACTAGATCTTCATCACGTGGAATGACCTGGAGAGCTTTCTAACACTGCATCTGCCCAGTCCTGACCTATTTGATGTCTCTGAGGAAGGGACAGATTGTGTATTTTGTTGTGCATTCCTTGGTTGAGGGGCTTCCCAGGTGGTGCTAGTGGTAAAGAACCTGCCTGCCAATGCAGGAGATGTAAGAGATGAAGGTTTGATCCCTAGGTTGGGAAGATCCCCTGGAGGAGGGCATGGCAACACACACCAGTAGGTTTGCCTGGAGAATCCCATGGACAAAGGAGCTTGGCGGGGCACAGTCCATAGGGTCACAAAGAGTCATACACAACTGAAGCGACTTAGCATGCATGCATGCACCTTGGTTGAGACCAATTGGAGAAAGTGATGACTGTCAGGATCCCTCCCCATTCAGACGCTGAGTCAGTGAACCCCGTCTGCCAGAGACCACAAACTCCTAGGAGATTGTTTCTTTCTTCCCAGAGGATGACACCCTTCCCATCAAAACATAGTAGGTACTCGGGAAACATTTCTGGAATCAAGTAGACGGAGTTATCTTCTTGTGTCTCATTTTCTCATTTCTGCTGCTGAAGAAAATGCATTAGTGCAAATGGACAATTGTGTAACCCCTAACCTTGTGGATCCCTTTATAACACAAGGTTAATCTAACCCAGGTTAATCATCCTGAAGCTCTTAGCCATTTGGAACCTCTCTCTGATGGGACAAGAGGTCATACATTTACAACATGTGGGTTTTATGAATAATTGTTTCCTCTTCCATATTAAGCTTGTTTTCTCAATGAAAAAAATCTATGGTTTTTTTTTCCCACCTGATCTGAGGTTCTTCTTACACTTGGAGACACCTCAGCCCTTTAAAAAAAATAAATAACTCTGGGTCTTTGGACCTTTCATCTCAGTTTTGCTACATCTGCCCCTAGATGCAGTAGAAAAATCTATAACATGCATCTAGCAAGTGGCCTCCAGAGGGGCCTGACTTGTGGCTCACCGCACCTGTGTTTTCTAGTGCTTTCTCATTTTAAACGCTCCTAAACCAACAGCCGGCAGCACCGGTCATTAGGGAAGCCGTGGACACTGAGCCGGTGCATCAGCCCAATTACCGGGGCAGGTCCGGCAGGCTTTCTGCTGTGGGTCAGGGCCCCTGGCACTGCATGCGTCTTCAGTGCATTGGCAGCCTAACCACTTGTTTTAGGCTTACTTGGCCCAAGGCTGGTACATGGACCCCAGCTTTGTCCCCTAAAGCAATGCACAGAGCACTGTAGTCTAGAAGGGATGCGCTGCTTCCGCAAGGCGTGGTACAAGAAGAATAAAGCCTTGGGTCACTGCTGCCACATGGTCACTGCCACCTGCTTTGGCCCCTCTCACCTGGGGCTTGCTGCGTAACGTGGCATGTGGTGCACCAGTAGTGATGAAATGTACTTTTCTTTTTAATTCTGAGCTCCAACCAAATGCTTTCCCATGATGTTTTTCTCCCATAAATCAGCCTCAAGAATAAAGCATGTGTACACAAACATTTCTTACCAGTCAGCCCTTTCTTGACTGCTTTGTAGGAAAGTGACAGTGCTTTTCCCACCCTGCTGTCCAGAGAGTGGGTATAAGGAGCTCTGGGAGTGGGAAACCAGACAACAGGCTGCAGCCCTGGCTCCGCCCCACTGCACTTGGGACATTGGAGTTGCCATTTAACCTCTTCTAGGTGATGGCTCCCCACTCCAGTACTTTTGCCTGGAAAATCCCATGGACGGAGCAGCCTGGTAGGCTGCAGTCCATGGGTTGCTAAGAGTCGGACAAGACTGAGCGACTTCCCTTTCACTTTTCACTTTCATGCATTGGAGAAGGAAATGGCAACCCACTCCAGTGTTCTTGCCTGGAGAATCCCAGGGATGGGGGAGCCTGGTAGTCTGCCGTCTTACTGGTTCACACAGAGTTGGACATGACTGAAGCGACTTAGCAGCAGCAGCCTCAGTTTCCCCATAGGAAAAATAGAAATAGTGATACCTCTCCTGTCTATCTCACTGATAATTTAATAATTGTTGTTGCTGTTCAGTCGCTCAGCCGTGCAGACTCTGCAACCCCATGAACTGCAGCATGCCAGACTTCCCTGTCCTTCAGTATCTCCTGAACTGTGCTCAAATTCATGTCCATTGAGTCAATGATGCCATCCAACCATCTCATCCTCTGTCGCCCTCTTCTCCTCCTGGCTTCAGTGTTTCCCAGCATCAGGGTCTTTTCCAATGAGTCAGCTCTTCACATCAACTGATCAAAATATTAGAGCTTCAGCATCAGTTCTTCCAATGAATATTCAAGGTTGATTTCTTTTAGGATTGACTGGTTTGATCCCCTTGCAGTCCAAGGGACTCCCAAGAGTCAGTCTTCTCCAGCATCGCAGTCCAAAAGCATCAGTTCTTCAGTGCTCAGCTTTCTCTATGGTCCAGCTCTCACATCCATACATGATTTCTGGGAAAATCTATAGCTTTGACTGTAGGGACCTTCGTCGGCCAAGTGATGTCTCTGCTTTTTAATAATTGAGAGAAAGCAATCTGTGAGAAGTACAAAATTATCCAAATGCATGGTGTTGTTAATTTCCACTACTTGAATGAATGGGGATTTTTCCCTTTGAATCTGTGTGGTGGCCTGTTTTTCAGTTGCCACAGAAAAGTGTCTTCAGGTCTGGCGTGTCTGGTAGCAGTAGTACAGCCCTCCTTCCTCATCTGTCACTGTGTGTCACATTTCCTAAAGAAGATCTCTGTAGATCATGTGCCAATTTGTTGGGGGCAGTTATCCATCAAGGCGGAACCTGGGTCATTCATCTTTACACCTGGCAGCTGCCGTCGACACATAGCAGATGCTGCCCTGAAGAGCTAAGAAGTGACAGGAACAGCTCATCTGAGAGGGAGCCACAGCACCCCATGACTTCAATGTGTGGTTTGGGGGAAGAAGTTCCAAAGAGAGGAGGTATGTTTGAAATTATTGCTCCCCAAAACCCCAATTCTGTTTCACATGTGTGGGGTGTTTTTTTTTTTTTTTTTTGCCCCAATCTAACAGCCAAGAAGGAAGGGATGGTCTTGGGAGACTCTGGTCCCATTTCCAGGTGTCTTATTGTCGCTATGATTAATATTCAGTTCACAGAAGGTATGGAAAGCTCAGGTGAGGCTTTTGTGACCATTCACACTTTGAGGAATTAGGCATCATTTGTGCAGTAAATGTCTGAGCGTGCGCTCTGCTCCTGGAGTACGATGATGAACAAGACAGACAGGGCCTTTGTTCTCGAGGTCTGACAGTCCAGGGGGAGGACAGGATGACAGGTAACAGGCAGTCACTGCATAATGTGACATGGAGACGTAGGGGGATCGAGGAACTTCTAGGGAGGCAATTCATCTGGACGTGGAGCCTCAGGGAAGCTGCTGAAACATTAACCAGGTGGGAAGGCTGGGAGTCAGAGGGTGGGAGGGCTGTGGGGGCAGAGGGACAGCAAGTGTAAGGCCCAAAGTGGAAGGAGGGGGCTGCATTTGAGCAGCAGTCCAGGACTAGCATCACCTGGGAATTTGTTAGAAACGCAAAGTCTTGGGCCCTACTGCAGGCCTACAGAATCAGAAGCTCTGTGAGTGGGGCAGGCCCAGAAGTCCATTTTAAGTAGTTCCCAAGTCACCCTGATCCACATTCTAGTTGGAGAATCACCATGTTAGAAGAAGTGTAAGTTGTTTAATCCAGAATTTACCCCAACGGAGCATCTTTCCTTCTGGAAGAGACATGACCTCCATCTCTGCCACTACAGTGGGGTCCCTCCTGGCACCCTGTCCTCCTCTTCTTCCCTGCCATTTGACTACAGGGTTTTATTAATTTTCTCAGCTTCTAGTGGGAATGGTACTCAACTTTCTGACCTCCACATTCCCCTCCCCCAAACAGCTACAGAGAGAAATAGACATATCCAGTTACAGTCAGAGATTTCATCAGTCATCTCTCCATAACTGAAGGAATAAGGAAAAACAGAAAATCAATAAGGATAGAAAAGACTTGCACAATAATATCACCCAACTTGACCTAGTTGACTGTTATGAAACACTCTACTTCCAAACAGGAAAATATACATTTTTTTTTTCCAAGTATGCACAGAGCATTTACCAAGACAGCCTACATTCTGAGTTACAAAATAAGTCCCAATAAATGCAAAAGGATTCAAGTCACACAAAATATTTCTCTGACCACAGTAAAATTAAATTAGAGATCAATTACGGAATGATATCTATAAAATTCCCAAATACTTGAAAACTAGGTAATATACATCTAAATATCATATGACCAAAGAAATCAAAAGGGAAATTACAAAATATTTGAACTGAATGAAAATGAAAACACATTGTTTCAAAATCTGTGGAAGGCAGCTAAAGTGGTATTTAGAAGGCCATTTTTAGCATGAAACACCTATACATGAGAAGAAAAACCTAAAAGAAGTGACCTTAGTTTCCATCTTAAGAAACTAGAAAAGTAAAGGCAAATTAAGCCAAAAGTAAGCAAAATAAATAAAGACCAAAGTAAAAAGCAATGATGTAGGAAAAAAACAAAATAGACAGGAATGAAGCCAAAATCTAGTTCTTTGAGACCGTCAGTAAAATTAATAAGATTCCAGCCAGATTAATCAGGAAAAGAAGAAGAGATAGAGAAAAGACACAAATTGCTAATATCAGGAATGAGAGAGATAATTTTACCACAGATTCTACAGATATCAAAATGATAATCAGGGCATAATACAAGCAAATATGCCAACAAATGTAAAATCTTGGATAAATGGACAAATGTCTTGAAAGACAAACTACAAAAGTTCATTCAAGAAAAAAATTGGTAACCTGCATAACCCTATAGCTTTAAAACTGAATTCCTTTACATTTTAAGTAAATTCATCCCATGAAATAAAACTCCAGACTCTGATGACTTCAGTGGTCAATTACAACTGAACATTTTAAGGAACAAATGATATCAATTCTATAAAAATTCTTCCAGATAATAGAAGTGGGTTATCTCCCAAACCTTTCTTCTGTGAGACCAGCATTACTCTAATACCAAAACTAGACAGACATCGCAAAGAAACTACAGGCACTATCCCTCATGAATATATATGCAAACCTTCTCAACAAAAGTTTAGTAAATAGAGCTAAACAGTATTTGTTGTTGTTGCTCAGTCCCTAAGTTGTGTCCAACTCTTTGCCCATGGACTGTAGCATGCCAGACTTCCCTGTCCTTCACGATCTCCCAGAGTTAGTTCCAGTCCATGTCCATTGAGTCAGTGATGCCATCCAACAGTATCCAACAGTTAAACAGTATATCTACATAAAATTACACCATAACAAGTGGGATTTATACTAGGGATTCAAGACTGCTGGGAAAGTTTGAGGGCAGAAGGAGAAGAGGGCATCAGAGGATGAGATAGCTAGATGGCATCACCAATGCAATGGACATGAACTTGGGCAAACTTTGGGAGATGATGAGGAATAGGGAGGCCTGGCATGCTGCAGTCCATGGAGTCACAAAGAGTAAGACATGACGGGGCGACTGAACAATAAGACTGTTTAACATTAAAAAATCAATCCGTTTATTTCACATTAACAGGATAAAGGGGGAAAACTACATAATCCTCAAATAGATGCAAAAAGAAAAAAAGAGAAAAGAAGGAAGGAAGAAAAAAGTATTTGACAAAATCAAGTATGTATTCCTAGTAGATGTTGCCAAGCCAGGTGGAGAAAGGCGTCTATAAAAAACACAGTTCTTGGTGTTCTGAGACTCAGTTTCAACTTTGGGGTAGAAGAGGGGATGGCAGTTCCCCAAACATACAACAAATGATTTTCAGACACTAGTAGGGTATCCTAGAATTCAACTAAATTCTGACATTCTCTGACACCAGGAGACAGCATTAGATTGCACAGGTTAAGGGTTCAGTCCTACAAGACTCCTGCCTCCAGCACCTCACCTACTCAGAAGCCAGTCGAAAGCCCACGTTGTTATCTGTGCTTCTGACCAACTGGCTATAAAGCCAAGGTTTCTATGGTCTCCTCCTCAGATCTGATTACCTTGTGAGAGAGGCTCACAGACTTAGAGGAAAAACTGTACTTACTAGATCACTGGTTTATTATAAAAGGCTGTAACTCAGGAGCAGCCTGATGGCAGATTTGCACAGGAAAGGCATGTGGGAGGGACTCAGAGTGCCCGTGCCTTTCCAGGTGCATCCTTTTCCTAACATCTCCATGTGGTCACCAACTTGGAAGTCCTTTGAACCCTCTCCTTTGGGGTCTTTATGGAAGCCTCATTGTTCATGCCAGTGTGCTAAGTCGCTTCAGTCATGTCTGACTCTTTGCAACCTTATGGACAAAAGCCCACCAGCCTCAGCTGTCCGTGGGATTCTCCAGGCAAGGATACTGGAGTGGGTTGCCATGCCCTGCTCCAGGGAACTTCCCAATCCAGGAGTCTCCTGCGGATCCTGCATTGCAGGCAGATTCTTTACCTCTGAGCCACCGGGAAGCCCAAGGCCTCATTACACAGGTGCAATTGATTAACTCATTGGCCATTGGTGATGGAACTCGATCTCCAGCCCCTCCCCCTTCCCCAGCGGTCTGGGGTTGGGCTAGAAGTTTTGACCCTCTAATCACATAATTGACTCCTCTGACAAATCAGCCCTCTTCCTTTGGTTAAACCTGGCTTTCCAAAAGTCCTCTCATTAACATAACAAAAGACACCTCTATTGCTCTTTTCATCAAGGAAATTCCAAGTGTTTTAGTAATTCTCTACCAGAAAAGAGGAGAAAGACCAAATACATAGTTCTCATTTTACATTACCAGGGTTCAATCCTTGTGTCAGGAAGATCCTCTGGAGAAGAGAATGGCTACCCACTCCAGTTATTCTTGCTTGAAGAACTCCATGGACGGAGGAGCCTCACAAGCTACAGTCCATGGGGTCTCAAAGAGTGAGACACAACTGAGCAACTAACACTTTCACTTTCATACATCACAATATCACAAGTTAACATCATAAAACAGTGACAGACTGATTGCTCTGCACCTAACATCTGAGCAAGGCAAAGATGTCTGTTCTCATCACTTCTATTCACTTTGAGATTCTAGCCAGTGCAACAATGCAAGAAAAAAGCTTAAAAGACATCCAGATTGGAAATAAAACAGGAAACTCTTTATTCACAGTCAGTATGATTGGATAAGAAATCTACAAAAATTAAAAAAAAAAAACTAAAAATCTATAAGAACTAATAAGTTAACTATAGTGAGGTTTCAGGGGACAAGATCAATACAAGAAAATCAACTATATTTTTAATTATCAGAAACAAACAAATGAAAATTTAAACAAAATATCACTTACAATACCATCAAAAAATGAAACTAGGGATTGATCTAACAAAAAGATGTACAACTAAAATTCCTGTCATTACTAAGAGAAATTAAAGAAATCCTAGGTAAATAGAGAGGTATAGTTTGTTAAAATATCCAGAAACTGGATATTATTTTTAATGTATCAGTTCTCCCCAGATTGAATATACATTCAATGCAACGCAATATACACATACAATGGACATTATGCTAAGTGAAATAAGCGAGTCACTAAAAGACAAATACTGTGTGATTCCACTTACATGAAGTATCTAGAATAGTGCAGTTTGGAACAGAAAGTGGAATGGTGCTTGCCTGGGGCCAGGAGAAGTGGGAGAATAGGACACAGTGTGTAATGGATACAGCAGTTCAGTTTTACAAGATAAAAAATTTCTGGAGGTGGATCATGATAACATTAGCACAGCAGTGTAAATGTTCTTAAAGCCCCTGAACTATATGCTTAAAATAGTAAATTTTATATTACTATATTTTATCATATTTTTTTTTAATTTTTTTTTTTAATTTTAAAATCTTTAATTCTTACATGTGTTCCCAAATTTTTTAAAAAGTCACAAAAAAACTTATGGAAGTCATAGGGATGTTCACTATCTTGATTATGATGGTTTCATGGGTATATATAAATGTCAAAGTATCAGACTGTGTACTTTCAACATGGACAATTTATGACAAATATATCTCAATGAAAGATGTTTAAAAAATTTAATACAAAGAATTGCATACATAATGTAAAGATGTAGATTCTTATGAAGTCTGCATGTATTTTTTTTAAGTGTTTGAAAAATTATCTTAAAGTTCACTTTCAGGAGTAATCAAACACGCACCTCTCTTTTTGCCTTGTTATGCCTTGTATACTTGTCATTCCTTTTCCCACAAAAAGAAGACTGGCACAGCCTTTTATCAAGGAGTAAATTATTCACTCATTCATTCTCTTACATGTGAGATCCTGCCACAGACCATGCACCCGTGGCATCAGCTGCTGGCACTCAGAGAAGAAGAACATCCCGTTAGGGGCACCTGGCTCCCTGCTGAGGGCGAAACAGTCAGAAAATCAGCCTACAGGACACACATGAGAAATGGGCTGAGACTGTAGTCATGTATCAGCTGGATCTGAGAAATGTACAGATATCAAATGGTGAGAGGGGAGGAAACATCTTTTCAGAGATAGGGACCAAAGCGTGCAGGTGGGGTCACCTGGAGCACTGGGTGAGAGGTTCTGTGTTGCTTTCCTGGGGCCACGAACGGACGGTTGGCCCAGAACACTAGCTCCTCACAGTTCTGGAGACCAGAAATCTGGAATGGAGGAGTCAGCAGAGCCATACTCCCTCGGAAGTCTCCAGGGAAGGGTCCTTGCATGCCCATTCTAGCTGCTGGTGCTTGCCAGCAATCTTTGGTGTTCCCTGGCTTGTGGCAGCACAGTTCCCAATTTCTTCCTCCACCTTCACATGGTTGGCGTCCCTCTGTTTGTATCTGTGTCTCCACGTGGCTTTTTTATGAGAATACAAGTTATTGGATCAGGTACACCTTCATCTCAAAGAATTACACCTACAGAAATTCTGTTTCCAAATAACGTCTGAGGTTCTGGGAAGAAGTGAATGTTGGGGTCCCAGGCTCTGTAAAGGATACATCAAGTCCCTGGTGGCTTAGCTGGTAAAGAATCTGCCTGCAATGTGGGACACCTGGGTTCAATCCTTGGGTTGGGAAGATCCCCTGGAGAAGGGAACGGCTACCCACTCCAGTAGTCTGGCCTGAAGAATTCCATTGAGTTGCAAAGCGTCGTACACGACTGAGCAACTTTCACTTTCAGGTTCTGTAAAGGCTACATCAAGAAATGGGAGGGTAGCAAGTGATAAAAACTGAAATTGATGAAGATTGCAGATTGATAAAGAAAGGTTTGGGATTATTCTAAAGGCAATAGATTGCCTTTTTCTATTTCTGAACAGGAGACAGAGGGTGGTCAGATCACCACCTTTAGAATCTGTGTAGTATCCACATAGTAGATAATTTCAGAAGGAAGAGATGATGTAAAGTGTCCTAAATCTGGGACTATTATAATTTTTCTCTTTATTTTTAAAGGGAAAAACTATAAGAGGCGCAAAAGCATGACTGGATTATGAGAAAGGGTACTGGTTGGATGTGGAAAAGAAAAATAAAGAATAAAGGAAAGAAGAATTTCAGGAGAATGCACGGTTTCCAAAGTGGAAAGAAGGAAACCTTTATAGAAGGAATTACAGAGCCCTGACAGGAGAAAGAGGAGCGTTAGCAACATTAGCAACCGAGATGACAGAGGGGCAGCTAGTTGCTCTCCGGGCCGGGGGCTCAGAAGGTGGGAGTCAAGTTTTATTGTAAAAATGGAATCTAGCATGAGTCATGTGGGTCAAACCCAATAGACGAACAGTTTTGGAAATATTAGGAGTCAACAGTGCTCCCGAACGTCAGCCCACAGTTTTTCCCAGGGCGCTGAGCCGGGACTCTTATGAGCAGTCAGAAAGAGGGATGGGACACTTAAAACAAAAAAATGGAGACTGAAAAATGGAGATGTAGGATTCTCTTCTGGAACAGGCATGTCTTGGTTCAGCAGGGTGGGGACTTGGATACGTCTGCAGAAGAGGGGAAGGAAAGTGCTTCTTCCTAAGGTTTCTCTTTCCCTCATATTGTGCTGGCTTGGATTGGGCTGCAAGCCTATGCCTGTATCAGTCAACAGCAAGAAGACTGGGCGAGCTGTCTTGTACCAATCACTGGGAATGGGGAGTGGGGCTGGAATAATTGGAAGTCAATCAATCCACAGAGAGCATGTAAGCGCTAAAGGGGCCGGTGGGTCTCCACAAGAAGGCATGGACTTCCCCACTCTGAATTAAATACAGAACTATTTTTGTACAGCCAGTTTGAGGAAGGTTGTCCTATGGAGCACTCCTAGAAGAATCTTTAAAGACTGAGCAGGAATAGCCAGACAGGTAGGAGGAAAACAAGCACCCAAGATATCAGATACATCAGGTCCAGGGGACTTCCTAGAAGGTAAACACTTTCTCTAAAGACTCTATTTAACCTTCATTCAAAAGGTAGTTTGCATGTGTTGAAAGTGAAAGTTACTCAGTCGTGTACGACTCTTTGCGAACCCATGAACTATATAGTCCATGGAATTCTCCAGGCCAGAATACTGGAGTAGGTAGTCGTTCCAATCTCCAGGGGATCTTCCCAACCCAGGAATCCAACCAGGGTCTCCTGCATTGTGGGTGGATTCTTTACCAACTGAGCCACGAGGGAAGCCCAAGAATACTGGAGTGGGTAGCCTATCCTTTCTCCAGTGGATCTTCTTGACCCAGGAATAGAACCAGGGTCTCCTGCATTGCAGGCAGATTCTTTACCAACTGAGCTATGAGGGAAGCCCAGTTGGCCTCAGGTAATAAACATCCATATTTTAATCAGCCCTTTTCCCCTTCTCACCTCCAACATCCCACCTATGCCCTATCTGTTCTACTTCAACAGATTCCACAAACCAGGAGATTCCACTCAGTGCATAGTCAAAAGGGAGTGCTTTCACATGGCCCAGAGCAGCAAATGTCCCAGTGACTGATGACTGTATTCTGGAGCAGGATTTGGGGTGTGTGTGTGCGTGCGTGTACACACACACCCCATCACGCATGTCATTCTTCTGCAGAAAAGAAGAGAATAAAAAATTCCAACAGGTAAGTTAATGGCCAAGGTCATGCTATCGCTCCTCCCACCCCACACACAGAGGCAGGCAGAGCTCAGCAAGTTCACAGATGGAGCCCACTTAAAGAAAATGGCACCTCTTAGAAGCCACTACAGCATTCAGAATCACTATGGACAGTGATTGCAGTCATGAAATTGAAAGACGCTTGCTCCTTGGGGAAAAAGCTATGACAAACCTAGACAGTGTATTCTAAAGCAGGGACAACGTTTTGCCGACAAAGGTCCATATAGTCAAGCTATGGTTTTTCCAGTAGTCATGTACAGATGTGAGAAGAATTACATAAAGAAGGCTGAGTGCTGAAGAATTGAAGCTTTCGAACTGTGATGCTGGAGAAGACTCCTGAGAGTCCCTTGGACTGCAGAAGATCAAACCAGTCAATCCTAAAGGAAACCAACCCTGAATACTCATTGCAAGGACTGATGCTGAAGCTGAAGCTCCACTACTTTGGCCACCTGATGCGAAGAGATGACTCACTGGAAAAGACCCTGATGCTGGGAAATAACAAGGACAAGAGGAGAAGTCGCAACACAGAAAGAGATGGTTGGATGGCATCACTGACTCAATGGACATGAGTTTGAACACACTCCAGGAGGTAGTAAAGGACGGGGAAGCCTGGTGTGCTGCAGCCCATGGGGTCACAAAGAGCTGGACATGACTGAGCCACTGAACAACAGTATCTACTTAAATTGCCAGCTCAGTAGTGGGCATTACATAGCAGGAGGGACCCGCGGTCTCTTGACTAAACGAAAGCTGCTTCTGGTCTGCCCTCTACTCAGCTACAGACATGTGCCAAGGAGGAAAATGCTCCCTGGGGCGGGCATTAAGCATCAGGTCCTCGGGCCTGAAGCTCCTTGTCCATTGCTCGCTGACCCTGGTGGCCCCGTTACATAGGCTCGTTTGTTTGCTCACCCAGCTGTCTCAGTTTAGAAACCTGAGGGAGTTCATGATGGGAAAATGAACTTGGTGCATGCGCTTCTAATAGGTGTGGTGCCTGCTGCCCGCAGATACACAAGCTGCATTGTTGCTAGCTGGGTTTTCTCCCAATGAGACAGAGATTAATTATAGGAGGCGAGCAAAGACTCCCATTCAGGAATTTGGGACCGTGCATCAGTAAAGACAGAGACAAATTAGGCGTGCCTACACCCGAGGTGCCTGTCAGAGGAGGACTCGAACAGATGGGCTTTACATGCATGCACTTCAGAGGATTGTTTCTTTCTTCATGGAAGCCAAAGCTTTCTAAGGAGGGTATCCGGATACAGAACAATAATGGCTGCCATCTGCATTTCAAAACCAATGCGGACAGGCAGATGAGGGCTCAGGGACTGAAAGAATAACCATCTCAAGGAAATCACTTTTAATCATTGCTCTTGGAGGCTGGCTCATCAGTCAAAGCAGCAACTGTTACTGACAGCGCAGCTTTCATACATTTGATATGAAAGTGTAGTCAAGAGACCCCAATCTCTCTGAATTCTCTTCAGCCCATTAAGCGACTCCCCATGAGTGGGAACTGGTGACCTTGAACAGGGTAAATGATGCAGTGAAAGGTGTGCAGTGAACTTATCAATGGCGGGGCATTGGGACAGCGGCAGGGCTGTGTCTTTCTGAGAGAAGTTTCCTTCCTGACAGATGGGTGTGTGTTGACAAATCCCTACTCCTTTCCAGGGTGTCTGCCTCAAAAAAATGCTGGGATTGTGGAGTCGGAGGTTCCTGTTCTCTGAGTCCCACAGCAAGATGATGGTGGGACCAAAGGGCTGGGTGCATCCCCTGCCCCGCCCAGGTCAGGGGCATAGCTCCTATGAGCCATTTGAGCCAAGTCCAGCCTTCTGGTCCCCAGGAAGGCAGATCCAGCCCTTTTCTGTGAAGGAAGGTCCTACAGTAAGACTAGATGGGCTGAGAAATAGTAATTGGGGGTGGGGGTGGGAGGAAGGTGAGTTGGAAAAGGGAAACCAGCTAGGCTTTAAAATACTTTTCAGTAAATCTTAAATTCTGCATCTGGTTCGTGTATCACTGTGTCCCTGGCACCCAGAGCAGAGATTGGCCCATAGTAGGTTGTTTCATGAATATTCTTTCTTCTCTTCCCAAAATCTTTCCACGGAGGGCTGGTTCTTAAACCTCATTTCATGGACCTTACTGCCAACCTACTGGATTGGAATGTGAGGGTGGTTTTGAGACAATTTCCAAGCACCACAGGGTGGCCTGCATTGTGTAGGATCTTGAAAGGCAGGTTTGGCTTCTGGAATTCAAATGTAACAAATCACTCTGGAGCAGGGGCCATCACAGAGCCCTGCAAGCAGAGCATCTTGTTCTTGGTTTTGATCTGTCTCATCCATAAGCCAGTCAGTCATTATTCACTCATCAAAACAGACAGTGAGAAGGAAGGGAGGCATTAAGCTGTCTGTCCTGTACTGTGAATAAGCTCTTTTATATGCTATTTTTTTTTTACTGCAATTGAAATTAATCAAAGACAGGACGTCCCGTTTGATTATAGAACCCTTCCTTGAATGTGATGCCTTGCAGGAAATGTTGACTCCAGCCAGTTCTGTGCTCTGGTCAGCTCACCCTGGATGATGGGCGAGCTGACCAGAGCACATCTCTTCCCAACCCCTGTTCAGAAGGCATATCGCTGGCTGGAAATTCAACATAGAGGGAGCCCACTGACTCTGGGACAGACAGTCATACCTGCTCTGAAAATACAGAATCTTACTATTGCATTCAAGGGAGTGTGAAAGGAGGAACACTTGCCAGACGAGAACCAGATGTTTCCCTACAGGATGCCACCCTGGGAGGGCCAATGTGACCCTCTGGGGTACACTGTAGCGCTTTATGGGCATCCCTTCCCCACTCCCTTCTGCCTACAATGGTCCTCCCCTCTGACTCCACCCACGTTTGTCTTCTTGTCTATCCTGCTGGTTCGTAACACCAACCAGCATGCATTTCCTCAACACTTAATGAGCCTATTCCTGTGTCTGGCAATGAGGGGCATGAAAAGGTGTTTGAGGCTGTGCTCCTAAAGAAATTAGGATGGAAGAGGAGCTATGAAAAAAGAGGATAACTTGTGAGCGCATTAATGAACAGCGAAGCGAAAAGCCAGGAGCAAACTGAAATTCAGAGACTACAAAAATGAGGGCATGCCAGGGGCTTCTGAATAACGTCTTCAGCTCCCTTGTGATTCTGCAGGTCCCTGTGCCTGCCTCCTTATGTAGGCCCATACTGCATTCGAATGGCCACTCACACCTGACCCTTGTCCTGGCCCTTGGGCGCCCCATGGGACACAACGGGGGTCTGCTGTCTTTATAGCCAGGCTGTACATGGCAATGTCCAGTGGGTCCCTGATACCCAGCAAGCAATGGTAGGTGGGGGTGAGTGGATGGACTTGAACCTGAAGAATGGGTGGCACTCCAAGTCTGGGGATTATTGATACACACAGTGCTGAGAAAGACTTGCCCAGGGGCCCTGAGAAGCCCAGCGACACCCCCTCCCCATCCCATACTTCCCACCCCCAGGATGGAAGTGCCCTTTGTGGGAGCAAAGGGAGTGAGGTTGAAAGGGGAAAGTGAAATTCATGAGAGCTTGGGCCTGCCTGAGCAGGTCAAAGATTTTCTAATTATGTTCTCCCGAGAAGCCCCAAGGCACAGCAGAGGTGCTCCTGGAGCTCTGAAAATAATTTAAATTTAATTTTCCAAATTACACATTTTAAACAGTAATATGATTACATCGGCACATGCAAATTTGGTTTACACTAAATTTTAACACGTTGTTGACCTCCAGTCGATTAACTTACACTACCTGATCAATTCTCTGAATACAACTGTGGGCATCGCTGTTTAATTGAAGACTATTTTGAGATTGCCACACATGCTATTAAGCTGTAAAGGGTGTCAGTTTTACTGATGTGAATCAAGATTTTCTCCATTTTATGCAACTTAAATCTCATACAGAAATAAATTACATGCTGAGGCTAATATAAGATTACCATTTTCTTCCATAAACACAGATTTCAAATTTTTATGTTCCTCAAAATAGCTTCATTATTCTCATTGACTGTCGTCATTGTATTCACAAATGTTTAATCATTTGGACTTATGAAATAAATTTATATTAATGCTGCAGAATACCTAAGCAGAAAAGTAGACCCTAAGATTTTTTGAAATCTTACTGAGCAGAGCTAAAAAAAGCAACTAAGAAAATCCAACGTGCCTTTTAACAAACCAAAACTGATCATCTTATAAGGAGCGGGAATGTCAAAATTCCTTTGGGGCAAAAGGTTTCTTTGTTTTCAGAGAAACATCCAACTGGGGTCTTTATGAAAATGTAAAGACAAAACTTTTTCTCTGAAATAGAGATATTTGAGATGTAAGGCATTGCTTTAAGAAGCTAAAAGCTGCTATAGGAATGGGGAAGAAAGTTAGCTAACATTAAGGGACAGAAGCAAAGACGATGGGTTGAATTGTGTCAGCCAGAAAGGTATGCTGGATTCTTGTGCTTCTAAGCTGTGCTTAGTTGCTCAATGGTGTCTGACTCTTTGCAACCCCATGGGCTATAGCCTGCCAGGGTCCTCTGCACTTGGGGATTCTCCAGGCAAGAGTAAAGGAGTGGATTGCCATGCCCCCCTCCAGGGGATCTTCCCAACCCAGGAATCAAGCCCAGGTCTTCTGCATTGCAGATGGATTCTTTACCATCTGAGCCAGCAGGGAAGCCCAAGAATACTGGAGTGGGTAGTGAAGGAGTCTTTTGGGCCTAGAAAAGAAAACAACAGTTTCAAAGGCCCTTGCGAATCATCTAACTTTGGAGAAAACAAAACAACTTTAGGTCCCGCCCTGATGCTCCAGGTCAGTTGCATCTATCTGGGACTTATCACCCCCCTGTCCAGAAACCTTCCACCCCCTACACCTGCCCAGAAGACTTATCAACCCCTGTCAGGAAACCTTCAACCCCTTACACCTGCACAGAAGACTTATCACCCCCTGCCCAACTACAAACGCCATCTCAACTAAAGAATACCCAAAATATCCCGCCTGATTGATGTTTCCCCTATCGCTTCCACAAACCTCCCTATAAATATGGAGCCTCCCTGATCCCTCTCCGCGCTCAGGCTGGTCATTAGGCTGACTGTCACCCATCCTTGCCTGAATAAAGGTAACCTACTTCTGTTGAGGTCATCTTTCCTCTTTCTGCCTTGGCCCGAACTATACCTTACAGGTAGCCTATCCTTTCTCCAGGGGATCATCTTGACCCAGAAATTGAAACAGGGTCTCCTGCTTTGCAGGTGGATTCTTTACCAGCTGAGCTACCAGGGAAGCCACACGTTGGATTCCTAACCTACAGTAATTCAGGATATGACCTAAATTTGGAAATAGGGTCTTGGCAGAGGTAATCAAGTTCAGATGAGGTTATTGCTGTTGTTGTCCGGTCACAAAGTCATGTTTGACTCTTTGTGACCCCATGGACTGCAGCACATCAGGCTTTCCTATCCTTCATTATCTCCCTGAGTTGGCTCAAATTCATGTCCATTGAGTCCATGATGCTATCTAACCATCTCATCCTCTGCCGCCCCCTTCCTCTTTTACCTTCAATCTTTCCCAGCATCATGGTCTTTTTCCAATGAGTCGGCTCTTCACATCAGGTGGCCAAAGGAGCTTCGGCTTCAGTATCAGTCCTTTCAGTGAATAGTCAGGGTTGATTTCCTTTAGGATTGATTTAATCTCTTGCTGTCCAAGGGACTCCCAAGAGTCTTCTCCAGCACAGCAGTTCAAAAGTATCAATTCTTTGGCCCTCAGCCTTCTTTATGGACCAAGTTTCACACCCGTACTGATGTCCTTATAAAAAAGACAAATGGGTCACAGAGACAAGCACCCACACAGGAAGAATGCCAATGAAGATTGTTATGTCACCACAAGCCAGAGGACTACTGGAAACTAGGAAAGAGGGCTGGAACAGAGCATTCTCGAAGAGCCTGCAGAAGGACCAGGGCCTTGTAGCAGCTTGACCTCAGACTTCCAGCCTCCAGAGCTGTGAGAGAACACGTTTCTATTATGTAAGCCACTCACTTTGCGGTACTTGTTATGGCAGCTCTGGAACACTGTACAGCGGGCCAGGGCTGCTCCTGGAGAAGACACGGAAGAGCATCGTGGCATCTGCGGATTACCCGCCACTCCCAGGAGCTGAGCCCCTGCTGCTTAAAAGGGAGAGAGGGCCAGCCCCTCAGGGGAGCTTCTGAGCAACAAACACAAGGCCTGTGCTTCGGGGCCCAATTCCATCACAGGCTGGGATTCAACAGGAAGCTGTTTAAAAAAGGAATTCTGCTATTAGAAAGAAGCTTGGGTGGCAAAACAGAAGTATTTTAGGAAATCTATCTGTTGGTGTTATACAATGTCATTTAACAGCTGCAGCCCCCCAGGCAACTCAAGTCTCCCACCCTAGGCCAGGGTGGGGGCACCTCCAGTCACTTGGGGCCCGATCTTGCTCAGAGCACAAAATCGCCTTGAAGAGTGATTGGACTCCAAGCAGGGAGTTCTCTGGAGCCATGCGTGATCATCCAGAATGAAGTCAAGAAACTTTTTTTGCAACCTCAGAGAGGAGATGGGAGACCAGACAGGACTTCTGCTCAGGGCTCATCAGGCTTTTCTAAGCCAGATTCTCTTAAGCTGTTGACCTGGTCAAAGGGAAACCTTGCTGCTCTGAGTACCCTGTTCCTGACTTAGTCTTTTCTCTTTGATCCACAGATTGAGAAAGGAGTTTAGTCAGTAAGTCGTGTACAACTCTTTTCGAACCTACTGACTATAGCCCACTAGGCTCCTCTGTCCATGGGATTTCCCAGGTAAGAATACTGGAGTGGGTTGCCATTTCCTTCTCCAGGAGATCTTCCCAACCCAGGGATAGAACCCATGTCTTCTGCTTGGCAGGCAGATTCTTTACCACTGAGCCACCAGGGAGGGGAAAGGGGCAAGGATGGCTGAGCAGGGCAGGCTGGACATCTGCTCTGAAGCGGAAAGTGGCTCTAACGGCCTTTGGAAGAGCCCTCCCCAAGTATCTGGGTTCCCCTGAGCCTCTGGGAATGGACTGAAGGAAGAAACAGAACAGGGTCTGTCTTGAAAGCAGGACTCCATCTTGGGCCGGACTGTGGACTTTGAGCTCTATGCCCAGTATCTATGGCAACGACATACCAACTGGAAAACCAGGCCCGGGGGAGGAAGAGCCCGAGGGCTCTCCATCACCTATACCCTAATTATCTGTGTAACCGAATAGAATCATACATTCTATTATGCTTATTGGGGTATTACCACAAGCTATTGATAATTGTCCACTGTTAACTACCTAGAAGGCAGATGAACCACTGGTTAACTTTGATTGTATCTTTCTTTTTCCTTTGTTCAGACTGCTGCTGCTGCTGCTAAGTCGCTTCAGTCGTGTCCGACTCTGTACGACCCCATAGACGCTAGCCCACCAGACTCCCCCGTCCCTGGGATTCTCCAGGCAAGAACTCTGGAATGGGTTGCCATTTCCTTCTCCAATGCATGAAAGTGAAAAGTGAAAGTGAAGTCACTCAGTCGTGTCTGACTCTTAGTGACCTCATGGACTGCAGCCTAACAGGCTCCTCTGTCCATGGGATTTTCCAGGCAAGAGTACTGGAGTGGGGTGCCATTGCCTTCTCCATTTATTAAGACTAGTTTCAGGGAATTTGGGGAGGTGGTTTAGGTACATATGCTTAGGGTATATAAGGTTTTCACAAAAACCGATTGGGGTCCTTGGCTATGAGAAGACTCTGCCTTGGGCCCGCGGGTGTAATAAACTGCACTCCACTATCTACATTGTCCTTCTGAGTTTGTTTCCCGGAATGCGTGGCTACAACAGGACTAGAGAGTCAGCCTTTAACAATTCACCCACCCTCAGATAAGAGGTCACCTGACTGGTTGTCAGGGCTGCTGGCTGGGCAGGTGGCCCTTTGATACCGCGTGGCAAACTTGCACATTGTTTAATGAGTTTAACTTGGTTGCTTTGCTTGATTTGACCATTTGGCTCCTTCATCTTCTCCTGGCCTTTGAAGTTGATTGCTGGTGAAGTACTATTGTTCATTCAGAACTTGAATAAATTCAAGAAACCACCCACCCCCTAAAAGAAGTGAAGCTTAAGCTGCCAGATATGGAGCTGGATGAATGCCCTGCCTGATGCCCTACGAGGGCTGCTCAGGGTAGCAGACCATGCAGTGGGATTGGAGGGTCTCGCTGACCCCAAACATTTCACCCATAGACCTGTGCTAAAACCAGAACTCCCATTAATGTGGTGAGCTTTAGGGTTAATAAATGGGCTGTCACATTTGTCGAGAGGGCTTACCCTGTTGAGGGAAATATATTTTATCTGGGGTAGCTGCTAAAGTCAATGGTCCTTTATCGACACTGTCAAGGACACAACCTACCATGGGTGAGTCGTGGTGAAAAGAGAGGATGGCGCGGGGCCCCAACTCTAGGAGCCTTTCCCAGCCTCTCCCCACAAGCCTCTGAGCTAAAGATGCCTCGAGTCCTGCAGCCTTAGTGGAACCTACCCTCTGCTGGCTACGGCCCTCTGCTTTTTTTTTTTCCAAATATTTATTTATTTGAAAGAACTGAGTCTTAGTTGTAGCATGTGGGATCTTTAGCTGTGGCAAGTGGGATCCAATTCCCCAACCTGAGATTGAAGCCAGTGCCCCTGCATTGGGAGTGTGGAGTCTTAACCCCTGGACCACCTGGGAAGTCACATCCCTCTGCTTTTAACCAAGTGCTTAATTAGAGGTTGATTGTTTTACGTGTAAAGATCGTTGGCCTTAAGCTCTCTTTCCCCTCTTAAGTCCCTTCCCTTCTCCAGCTTTATTTTTTCTTCTTTAATAGTAATTTCCATGGTTCTTTAACTCTATCATCCATTAGTCTGAAAGTTTCTTTCAGGCATGGATGGCAAATTTTCCTGGGCCAGATATGCTTTGCCCTCTAAGACCCAGCTGGGTCTTCAGTTCAGTAGCTCAGTCGTGTCCGACTCTTTGAGACCCCATGAACCGCAGCACGCCAGGCCTCCCTGTCCATCACCAACTCCTGGAGTTTACCCAAACTCATGTCTATTGAGTTGGTGATGCCATCCAACCATCTGATCCTCTGTTGTCCCCTTCTCCTCCTGCCCTCAATCTTTCCCAGCATCAGTTGTTTCAAATGAGTCAGTTCCTTGCATCAGGTGGCCAAAGTATTGGAGTTTCAGCTTCAACATCAGTCCTTCCAATGAACACCCAGGACTAATCTCCTTTAGGATGGACTGGTTGCATCTTCTTGAAGTCCAAGGGACTGTCAAGAGTCTTCTCCAACACCACAGTTCAAAAGCATCAATTCTTGGGTGCTCAGCTTTCTTTATAGTCATTAGGGGAGCCTTTTAAGTCCTATGAGTTGACATGAAAATGGGTGTGCTTCATCTTGCCCCAGTGCAGCCAGAATCACAAAGGAAGACAGTTCTGACTCCCCTGATCACATTCCCAGAGTAGTTACGTTAATGACATTCATCTGCTTGTGTGCTCTGTCCTTCCAACTCTTTGTGACCCCATAGACTATAGCCCTCCAGCTGTCCTCCTCTGTCCATGGAATTTTCCAGGTAAGAATACTGGAGTGGGCTGCTATTTCCTACTCTAGGAGATCTTCCTGGCCAAGGGATTTAACCCACGTCTCTTATATCTCCTCCATTGGTAGGCAGATTCTTTATCACTGAGCCACCTGGGAAGCCCAGTCATAGGGACCAGCCTTTATTGACTTCTCTCTACAAGTCTGGACTTGTGTTGCCTTATCTCATTTAACTCCCAGAGTCTCTCTGTCCTGCACATATGACTATTGAGCTCTTAAAAAGTAACCATAACCAGCCTGAGCTGAATGAGTTGTAAGTATAAAATGCACACTGAATTTAATAGACATAGTGTGACAAGAAGATTATAAAACATCTCATTAATGACATCAATAATATTTTATATTGGGACTTCCCTGGTAGTCCAGTGCTTAAGACTCTGAGCTCCCCATACAGGGGACCTGGGTTCAATCCCTGCTTAGGGAACTGGATCCCCCATGATGCAACTAAGACTCAGAGCAGCACCCCCACCAAAAAAAAAACAAAAAACAAAGAGTAAGGCATTGTTATTTCATATTGATTATGTGTTGAAAAGCTACTATTTCAGATCTACTAGGCTAAATAAAATATCAATTCAATTCAGTTCAGTTCAGCCGCTCAGTCTGTCCAACTCTTGTTAAAATTAATTCCACCTGTTTTCTTTTTATTTATTTTTAAGTAGCTACTAGAAAATTTTGAATTGTGTCAATGGCTTATGTCTGTGACTCTCAGTATATTTCTACTGGACATCACTGCCTCAGAGCCACAGTCAGAAGGGCTATTATTTTCATTTTACAGGAAGGACAGTAAGGCTCAGAAAGGTTAATAAATGACTCAGGGTCACATGGGCAGTAATTGAAGGAGCTTGGATTTGACCCCAGGTCTTTCTGGTTCTAAACACTGTATACATGACCATTTCATTTTCCTGTCTCTCGAATTTATTACTCTGTAAGTGTATTTTGATTCTCAACAAGAGCTTAAAGCCCACCCATGGGCTAACAGAAGAGGGAGCGTTTATATGTTTTGCACACTAGCATCACATATGATTAAAGTCTCATCATTCTTTGCACCGTGCTAAGCCAGAAGTCCTTGGAGTTCAAGTTCAACCACTGAGAACCAGCCTGCATGCTCTTCATACCCCGGCAGACCTCAGGAACTTGGCTGGCTTCTTCAGTGTCTTTTAGGAGCAGAGCATACAGTCCTCGCTCTACGTGAGTCTGTTGACTGATGGAGGAATAAGCGGAGACAATTTTGATCGGATATAATCTTAAGGTCAGACAGAGGTCGGAGTGACAACTGTCCTGGGCGGATAGAACAACAAAACCCGAGACACACTCCGACTTGTGAATCCCATCCAGAACTTCCAACCTGTCACTCTGCTTGATCAGCCTTTAATAAAAGGCAGTTCCTTCTCCCTGACGGCTAGAAGAGCAATATTATATATCTGTGGTTTGGGATCTGACGGGAAATTAGAATTCACCCAGAGAGGCTGGGCAGGGGGAGGGATGGGAGAACCAGAGCAGTACCTGGAATCTGTGAGTGTTTTCTGGATGTGTTTTTCAAGAACACCTTTATTTTAAGAAAAGGCGAGAACAAAGCAGCCTTTAAAGACAGAGCTTTTATTTCTCATCTCAAAAAATATCCAAACGCAGTGGGGTTGTACAAGTGTCACAAAAGAAATTAGGTTTCTCCTTTTCTCTGCAAGAACAAATGTTTATAAGTGTGTCATTTGCTGGGTCTCACGGTGAGGAACATAAATACACGATTTTGCTATGCTTTCTGCCCAGAGCAAAAGAAGGGAGTGTTGTGAGCCTGTGTGTTTTGGGGGGTTGGGACCTAGGGGTTGGAAGTAGCTTACAGGAGACGAAAAAAAAAAAAAAGGCGAAAGAAGCTCTCCCTTTCCCCTTTTGTCTTCCTGGCTAAAAACCCAATTAAAACTTTCCTGTTGGTCTGTGGGGCTGCTGACAGCAGGTTCCACGTCACTGAACTTTGGCTGCCGTCCTGCTCCCAGAAAAACAATGTGAGATTTCTAAACTGGCCTCGGTGTTAATCAGGGCCATGGGGGATGAAGCGGTACAGATTGCTAGGGGCTCTGATCCAGTGTGTTCATTCATTTATCTTGCTTTTTCCCTGACATGTTTGCTGTCAGCTGCAGAGCTAAATACTGAGGCATTCTGAGCTGGTTAACTTCTGCTGAAGCTGAGAAAATAGCTTTCGGAGCCCCTGATCACCAAATCAATCTATCTGGTAAACCCCTGAAACTAAAATAATATGTTTTCACAAATTCTCTTCTGGTGTTTGACGGCCCTGCGAAGTTATTTTTTTCAATTTAGTTTAATTTGTCTTTCTCTCTCTCTCTCTTTTTTATTTTTGCAAATTGAGTTTTTATTTCCCCTGTTCATTATTTAAAATTCCTTTAGAGGCAAAGTTCTTGAGACTCTCCTGTCGATTTTTCTGGATTTTAACTCAATGCTGCCCTGCCCCTGGCTCCCCTCTGCTCCTGTGTGCTGACTGGGAAATAGCTAAGTCAAGTGTACCTGGAGGCTGTCCTTGGAGGGCACTTTTGGACATCTTCCTGGTTCTAGGGACCTGTCATCTGGCAGTTTGTGCTCTTGAACTCCCAAGAGAAGAGGTGGCCTAAGTCAGAGCTGTCCAGCTGAAAAATAACATGAGCTACATATGAAATAATACATTTTTTAATAGCTACATGAAAAAAGTAAAAGAGAAAAAGGTGAAATTATTTTAGTATGTTTTATTTAATTCAAGATATTCAAAATGTTATTTCAACATGGAATAAATATAAACAAATTATTAAAAGAATTGTTTTCAGTGCTAAGGCTGGGAAATCCTGTTTACCTGACACTGTACATCTCAGTTCCAGCCTGGCTGCGTCTCAAGTTCAATAGCCGTGTGTGGCTGGTGGTACCATAACGGACAGCTCCGGTCGAAGTCAGCAAGCTGTGCTCACTCTCTCATGCCTGCCAGCTGTTTGGGAAGAGCCACGTGATTGTTTAAGGAGAAATGTGCCAAGTCAGCCCAGGAAGTGGGCACTATGACCCTGTACTGAATTACTGGGAAGAAATGAATGGGGGATGGGGACTGGAATTTCTAAGAAAGGTTTCCAGAGGAGACAGGACAGAGCAGATGCCATAATGTCAAGGACAGAGGAACCTGTAAGCTGGGCTGGGAGCATCCACATCTCCAGAGGCAGAGAAACTGAGGCAGGACATTTCCCTTCCCTCTCCCAAACGCCCTTCCCTCTCCCAAACGCCCTTCCCTGAGTCAACTTCCCAGCAGCTCAGCGACATGTCAGGGTCGGGGGCAGCCATTCCATTTGGGGTGGTGCAGAGGACTTGGGGCACATGGCAACATTTCTCAGAGACACTCAAAACACAGCACAGTACGGCTGGACAAGGAGGGGCTTCCATGCCAGTCATCCTGGCTTTACCATTTAGCAGCTGTGGGCTTTGAGCAAATGGTTTACCCTCCCTGAGATCGTTTCCGAAGATGAGGACAACGGCAGCAACTACTTCATAGGGTAACTGACAGGACTAAATGGAGTCCTTGGCTCAGAGGCTGGTAACCCTGATGGTAGCTCTTCCTTTTTTTCAGAACGGTGAAAAGGATCGAGTGTGGATTTCTGTTACAAGCAGCATCAGCAGGTACCGTGTGTGTCAGGTCGCAGGTCAGGGGGGCTTTCAGGACATGAATGGGCCAAGGGAAAGCGGAGGCTAGTTTCCAGGTGACTCCCATTGTTCCCTGCTGTTGTTTGCATCTACAAATGCCCAAGCTTGTACATTAAGCTGAGATTTGACATTCTTCCTTTCAAACTCGGATATTTTTGGTCACTTAAGTTCCAATCAGGAAGTCCCTCTGTGACACTGTCCTCCAAAATTGATAGCCCAACAAGAGGAAATGTATTCCATTTTTTTGGACTTGGAAAGGGGTGTTGGGAATGATCATTCTGGGATGGTCAGAGTACATGTGTTTATGTCTCTAAAACAAGAGCCCACCCCGAGGGGTCATGATATTTTTCACAATACCTGTATTTCTTCAAATTAACTTTTCCATTGTTTGTGTGGTCTGTGACTGCACTGCAAGCCTGATCTGGCCGCATGTCTCCATCTCAACATCATCTGCTCCCAGTCCTTGGGTGGGAGGAGGATCCGTCTCCTCTGCATTTCTTCTCCGTGGCTTGGCCTCTGCCCCCAAGACCGTGGCCCAGTGTCCGTGAGGCTGGCTTGACAAACCCCTCAAAGACAGGGCCCACTTTAGAGCCGTAGGCCCAAAAGACCCTTTCCACTCCACTGCCGAGTCCCAGGAAGCTTCCTTGTCATTGTCATCTCCACCATTTATTAAGCTTTTATTATGCTCCAAGCAGTTGCACACATTTTCTCTAATCCTCAGAAAAGTCATGCAAAGTGGCTACAGCTCAGCTGTTTACTCACATCTCAGACACAAGACCAACTCATTATCCTCCAGGACCACTCTCTTCTAAGCCTTTGAGTTACACTGACCCTGAGAGAAATAAGCTTTGTTAAGACACAGTTCTGCACGGGAATTGACTGCTTCCATGCTTTTATCTGCTCTGGGCACTATAATTTTGACTGCAAAGTCAGGCAGGGTCTGCTCAGTTAAGATACTTATCTGTAAGGGCATGTCGAAATGTTCTTTCACTCAGGGACTTTATAAAGACAGCCAACAAATTAGCTGAGAACAACTGAAAACCCAGTGTGAGGGAAAACGGCATATGTTTTATCACAGTCAACTAGGCTGTTTACTTCTTAATGTTTCTCCTCTTCCTCCATTTAGTGAGGTTCTGCTTCAGTTCTTCTTCTCCCTCTCTCTCTCTCTTTTTTTAACTAAAGAACTAGTAAATCTTTCAGTAAAAGTGGGTAAAAAGAAGAGAGACTTCACGGTCAAACCCTGATATGGCTTTTCAGGCATTGTCCAAATTATCAGATTTTCTCTTTCTGTGTCACCCTCTCCTTATGTTTCCCTACTTAGCACTCAGATTTTTCTTCCTTACACTAAGATCTGTCTCTCAGTCTGTGCCTTTGGACTTGCTCACATGTAAGCACAGACCTATCAATTCCATTGCACACGAGACAGTGTTTTCTTTCCAAGACCCACCCAAACGCTGCTCCCTGCTTTTCTCAGTAGCCTAAGTCCAGCTTCTCACTTTCTTGGCTTAATGCACAAATCTCAGTCCTCTTGGGTTGCAATTTTCTTTATATGTGGTGCAAGGCCGTGATTGGTGGGATATGTTAAACAACATTTGGGGGTTAAACTGAAAAGGAAATCTCCTGTTAGACAGAACCATGAAGACCATATGGGACACTACTCACCATTTTTTCTCCTAGATATAGAAGCTCAGGAGAGTCTTCTCATCTTAACATTTCACACTCATTTGCACATCGTCGTGGTCGGTGTGAACGGAAGTGTGAGCATATGGTCTCACTGTGGTCATCTGCTCACAGCACAGCTGTCCCCTAAACCATACTCTGATTGTGGATTATGAGTCAGGCATTGATAGCGCTGGAGGTGGGGAAAAGGTAGTGGGACAAAGTGCTTTAATCAGGAGTTCATAATCTAGAAGGGAAGAGGGAGTCTAGATGAACCTAGAGGACGCCACTTCTTCAGGGGCAGAGTTTCACTGAACACCAGAGTGAGCACTCCAGGTTGTCTCCTGGGAACTTAGCAAGTGGAAGAGTACTGCTGATCAGACCAATAATGAAACTTCTAGGAGAAAGTGCAACGACAGAGAATGGAGCTGGATTGATCGGTTGGCTTTGATAAGTACAGGAACATAGGAAGGGCAATCAGAGCAAAGGATGAATATCTTCAGTGACATAACCCATTCAAAAGAGACCAGCCTAACTGGTTAAAAAAGGTTCATGCTGGGGACATGCAGAAGAAATGGTAGGATGGAAAGACCAGTGTCCAACAGATGGTCTAGGAATGTGTTGTCCACTGTGCTTGTCTGTAGCCAGGTGTGGCTATTTATTTTCAAGTCTAAATTAATTTAAATGAAATACATTAAAAATTAAGTCCCATGTTTTCAGTAGTCACATTGCAAGTGCTCAATAGTCACATAGGTCTAGTGGCTACTGTATTGACAGTGCATTATAGAACATCCTTTTCCATCACTGCAGAAAGGTCTAATGGACATCCTAGGATACCCAACACCATGCTGAAGAATATGGCTTTTTCATAAGGGCATCAGGGTATCATTTATGGTATTTAAGCAGGTTACATGAGGGTGCATTAAAGGGAAAGTGTTAATTGCTCAGTGCTGTTTAACTCTTTGCAACCCCATGGATCCTAGCCCACCAGGATCCTCTGTCCATGGAATTGTCCAGGCAAGAATACTGGAGTGGGTAGCCATTCCCTTCTCCAGGGGATCTTCCCCACCCAGGGATCAAACCCAGGTATCCCACATTGCAGGCAGATTCTTGAGGGCATAGTCACTGAATTTTTAAAGAATAAACACTTGTTGAAAATTTTATTTAACTCAGTAATTAATGAAGGAGCTAGTAAAATGGTACAACAGCTTCAGTAATTGAATTTTTAAAAATTGAGATGAAATTCACATATAAATAGCATAAAATGAACCATTTTAAAGTGCATACCTTAACGTCTAGTTGTATTTGAGGAAAAAACTTTAAAAATATTAATATGGTGGCTGTATGAAGGATGTTCTGGTAGGGAAAGAGATAGGAGACAGGGAGGCCAGTTGGAGATCTGGGCAGGGCACTGGGTCTAAGGAGCCTCTGAGGCTTGTATCAGGGAAGCAGGAATGAGGTGAGTAGGTAAGGAAGAGGCAGCAACATTTACAGGCACAGCTGGTCAGATTGCTGGCTGGATAAATAGATGATAGTTAGCAATGCAAAGTTCCTGAAAAGTGGAGAAGTTGTTGGCCTGAAGGAACAGATAAATTCAGACCCGCTCTTCCCGTAAGTGGATGAAGAACCATCCAAGAAATGGCTTCGACAAAGCATTGGAGGTAGAGTCGTAGAGGGACCAACGTGTGGGTCTGGCACATCGTTGGTTGCATTAGGTGAAAGGTGTGCAGATGTCTTGACATAGACAAAGGCAGAAGGGCAAAGCCACAGTGAGAGACATTCTGCAGAAGAAACGGAACAGGTGGTTAAGTAGGATGGGGAAGGAGGGCTTGATTCACTTAGCCAATATTCATTGATAACCTACTATGTGCAAAGTATCTTGCTGATCCTGGGGAAATGATGGTGACGATGCTGCTCAAAACCCAAGCAGCTCCGAGACTCATAGGATATATGATTCAATGAGAGAAGATAGATTTGGAAACAGGGAAGTGGTCATTGCCAATTGCTGCCAAAAATTCAATGAGGAAAGGGTGCCCCAAGTAGAGCTTTTGGGTTTGGCAAGAAGGCAGCTGTTACCAGAGGCTAGGAGAGACAGCCACAGAATTGATGCTTTTGAACTGTGGTGTTGGAGAAGACTCTTGAGAGTCCCTTGGATTGCAAGAAGATCACACCAGTCAATCCTAAAGGAAATCAGTCCTGAATATTCATTGGAAGGACTGATGCTGAAGCTGAAGCTCCAATACTTTGGGCATCTGATGTGTAGTACGGACTCTCTGGAAAAGACCCTGATGCTAGGAAAGATTGAAGGCGGGAGGAGAAGGGGACGACAGAGGATGAGATGGTTGGATGGCATCACTGACTCGATGGACATGAGTTTGAGCAAGCTTTGGGAGTTGGTGATGGACAGAGAAGCCTGGTGTGCTGCAGTCCATGGGGTCGAAAAGAGTTGGACACGACTGAGTGACTGAACTGAACTGAGCTGAGTAGAGTCAGCAATCCAAGAGAGATCAAGAGAGCAGAAGGCAGATCGCAGAAGACTGAGGGGAGATTGGCAGGCAAGGAAGTGGAGACAGCTGCCGTCACCACCACTTCAGGAGGCTTATCAGTGAGAGGAAGATAGAAAACCCGTCTCTAGAGGAGGCAGCAGGTCTGAGCAGAGGCTTTTCGTAGGGATGGTGTTATTCTGAGGGCAGATGGCAAGAAGCTGGTGAGGAGCAAGCTGGGAAATTTACTAGAAGGAGGTGCTAAGAGTGGGAGGGAAGTTTCTCAGGAGCTGTGAGAGGATGAAATCTAGTGCACAGGTGACAATTTCTTTAATTAATTCTCTTTAAATGAAAAAAAGTACACATGCTCATGGTAAAACTTCAGAAAATGATAAAGCATCTCTCTCACTCTTCCCAGAAGTAACTGGCACCAATTCCCTATGCATCCTTCTAGATACTATATCCACATGCAACTAGGTATGCACCTGAGTTCGTGTGTAAAATCCCAGTTACCCCCCTTTTAATTTATGTAATCGGGTGGGAGCAGATACTATTTTCTTGTCTTTTTCCCTTTTACAAGGAAGGTTTGGAAATCATTTTCTATTGATACTTAGAAAGCCAGCTAATTATTTTTAACAGCTACATTTTCTTAAATATGCTGTTTTATTTTTGTACCAGCTTCCAATTCACCAACACTTAGGTTTTTTCTGGTATTTTGCTATTACACACAGCATTGCAGGGAATATCTCATGTTAACATATTTTCTTTTTTATTAAGATAAACTATGCATTAAATAAAAAATTTAAATGTACAGTATTCAGTGGTATGAAGTACATTCACATTGTTGTGCAAATCTCACCACCATCCATCTCCAGAATTTTTTATCTTATAAAATGAAAATTCTACACCCATTAAACAATAATTTCCTTTTCACTGCCCCAGGCCTGCCACCCCACACCCTCTGCCTTCTCCCATCCTCTGGCAGCCACCATTCTACTTTTTGTCTCTAGGAATTTAGCTACTCTAGATACCTCATATAAGTGGAATCAGACAGTATTTGTCCTTTATGTGACAGGCCCATGTCACTTAACATAATGTCCTCAAGGCTCGTCTATATCATAACATGCATTTGAATTCCCTTCCTTTTTAAGGCTGAATAATATTGCAGACTCTGGGAGATGGTGAGAGACAGGGAAGCCTGGCGTCCTCAGTCCATGGTTTCGTGAAGAGTCGGACACAACTTGGCAACTGAACAACAACAATGTTCCGTATTATGTATATACCACATTTATTTATCCATTCATCTATCAGTAAATGTTTCTCCCTTTTGGCTATTGTGAATAATGATGCCATGAGCATGAGGAAGCAAACGTCTGTTTGTGTCCTTGCTTTTCTTTCTTCTAGATATCTACCCAGAAATGAAATTGCTGAACAATACAGTAACTCTATGTTTAGTTTTCTGAGGACCTGCCATACTATTTTCCAGCGACTGTTCTATTTTACTTTCTCATCAGCAATGAACAAGGGTTCTAATTTCTCCATATCCTTGCCAACACTTGTTATTTTCTGTGTCTGTTTTGGTTTGTAAATTGGCTGTCTGCATATCCTTTTTGGATAAGTAGCTATTCAAGACCCTTTCTCATTTTCAAGTTAGGCTGTTTATAAATTAAATTCATATTTGTAGAGTTGCCAGATTAAGAGTTGGTGCATTTGAACGTTTTTACATATTTCAAGTGATTGTGCAAAGAGGTGCTATGGACTGAATGTAGGGTAGTATATGGGGATTATCAAGAATTCAATATGAGTAGAATCATACAGTATGCACTCTTGATTTTCTGTCTCTTTTTGCTCAGCATAACTATTTTGAGACTCATCTATGCTGTGTGCATCGACAGTTTGTTTGTTTTTATTAATGATTGTATCCCTTTTAGAGCTATATCACTGTTTGATGGATATTTGGTTTAGTTCCAGTTTAGAGCTATTAAAATAAAGCTGCAATAAACATTGATTTCAAACAGGTCCATATGTAAATACATGCTTATATTTCTCTTGGATAAATACCGAGGTGTGGAGTGACTGGGCCGCATGGTAGCGGCATGATTAAATTTTTAAAAAACTGTCAAACTATTGCCCAAAGTGGTTGTACTATTTTACATTTCCCAAAGCAGCATATGAGAGTCCCAGTTGCTTCCCATCCTGGCCAGTACTTGCTTTTGTCAGGCTTTATAATTTTATTTATTCCAGTTAATATATAATAGTATACCAGTGTGGCTTTATGTTTCCTAATAACTAATAGTGTTGAGCCTTTTTTCATGATCCTATTTGCCATCTGTAGAAGTAACTGATGAAGTAACTTGCTAGTATTCTTATTATTATGTTGTAAGAGTTTTTTTTTTAATGTAATCTAATGACAAGTCCCTTATAAGGTATATGTTTTACAAATATTATTTCCCATGCTGTGGTTTGCATTTTTGTATTCATAATAGTGCCTTTTAAATACAACTTAGATGTGATAAAGCCCAATTTACTTTGTTTCTTTTGTAGTTTATGCTTTTTATGTCCTGTTTAATAAAATCTTTAGGAAATGTAAGATTGCTTAGAATTTTTCCCCTACCTTTTCCTCTAAAAATTTCCTCTAAAAATATAGTTGGAACATTTACATTTAGGTGTATGATCCATTGAGTTAATTTTTGTGTATTATATGAGGTAAGGGTTGAAGGACTTTTACTTCTTTCAATCCAATTGCTCTTTTTGGCTTTATTTAATTATTTATTTATTTGGCTAATCAGCTATTCCAGCACCACTGGCTTAAAATATTGTACAATTTTCATTGAATTGTTTTCATACCTTTCGTATAATCAAAAAGACCAAAGGAGGCCTATTTGTGGATGCTAACCTGTTACGGTGATCTATATTTTTACCTTATACCAATGCCATACTGTTGTAATCACTGTACCTTTACAAGGTCATGAAACCATTTAGTGCAAGCTCTCCAAATGTGTTCTTTTGCT
This sequence comes from Capricornis sumatraensis, assembly GCF_032405125.1. Classification (NCBI taxonomy): domain Eukaryota; kingdom Metazoa; phylum Chordata; class Mammalia; order Artiodactyla; family Bovidae; genus Capricornis; species Capricornis sumatraensis. The sequence continues at coordinate 36,508,926 of NC_091091.1, forward strand.
CATATTTGCTTTGGCTTTTCTGGGTTCTTTCCTCTTTCATAAAAATTTTAGAAATAGCTGGTCAATTCGTGACCAAAAAAATAAATAAATAAATTCTGAGATTTTTATTGGGAATACATTGTGTCGAAGCTATAGATCAACCTGAGGAGAACTGAGAGTTGCCTTTCCAAGCTTATTTCCTCAACTTCAAAAGTAGAAAACAGTTGTGAAACCAGAAAATGTCAGATGACAAGCTGACTTAACGTCTCATCTTTGTTTTTGGAAGATACATTTGCTGGCTGCAGAATTCTAGGTTGAGAGCCCAAACCCTCCCCTACAAAAGAAGCCCCAAACCAAACAAACAAAAAACCTTTCAACAATATCTAACCACTATCTCTGGGTTTGTGCTACTTCTGAGAAGGTATTTTCTGTCATTCTTATCTTTATTCCTCTGTAAACAATGTACTCTTTTTCCTCTGTCTGATTGTAAGAGTTTGTTTTTTGTCACTTGTTTTAAGTGTTAGTTGCTCAGTCCTGTCTGACTCTGCAACCCCATGGACTGTAGCCAGCCACGCTTCTCTGTCCATGGGATTCTCCAGGCAAGAATACTGGAGTGGGTAGCCATTCCCTTTGCCAGGGGATCTGCCCAACCCAGGGATCAAACCCAGGTCTCCCTCATTGCAGGCAGATTTTTTATTGTCCGAGCCACCAGAGAAGCCCACTTGTTTTAAATAGCCTGATTATGTATATCTTTGAATAGTTTATATATGTATTTCTTGTGCTTGAGGTTCTTTGAGGTTGTTTGGTCTGTGAATTTATTGTCTTCATCAAATTTGGGAAAAAATTGATGAAAATATTTTTTTAAACTATTACTTTAAAAATATTTTATCTGTCCCTTCCTCCTTATCCAGAGGACTTGGTGTTGTCTCACAGATCACTGCTTTGTAGTTTGTTTGTTTATTTGTTCGCTTTTTAGTCTTCTTTCTCTGTGCTTCATTTTGGGCATTTTTAGTTGCTGTGTCTTCAAGTTCAATTTTCTTTAGTATTGTCTTATATGCTGTTAATACTATCCGGTGCATTTTCCATCTCTTCGTAATTTTCACCTCTAGAAGTGTGACTTGCGTTTTTTAAGTATCTACCATGTCTTTCCTCGTCATGGAATGTAGTTATAAATGCTTTAATATCCTTGCCTACTAATTCTAGCATCTATGTCATTTCTTGGTCCATTTCTATTATTGACTTTTCTCCTCTTTACAGGTTGTTTCTTACTGGTTCTTTACACACCTGATAATTTTTATTAGCTGCCAAATATTATGAATTTTACATTTTTTGGTGCTGGATATTTTGCGCTCCTTCCATAGCATCCTAGTTGTGAAGGCCATGGCTATCTCTGATGCTGAGCTGGGGGCTCTGATGCTGAGCTGGGGGCTCTGATGCTGAGCTAGGGGGTCCGATGCTGAGCTGGGGGCTCCAAGGGGGCAGAAATCAGGTATATTGTGTTCCTGCTGATTTCCCTGATAGCTCAATTGATAAAGAATCCACCTGCAATACAGGAGACCTCAGTTCGATTCCGGGGTCAGAAAGATCTGCTGGAGAAGGGATAGGCTACACACACCAGTATTCTTGGGCATCCCTCATGGTTCAGCTGGTAAAGAATCTGCCCACAATGCGGGAGACCTGGATTCGATCCCTAGGTTGGAAAGATCCCCTGGAGAAAGAAAAGGCTACCCACTCCAGTATTTTAGCCTGGAGAATTCCATGGACTACAGTCCATGGGGTCGCAAAGAGTTGGGCACAACTGAGTGACTTTCACATACACTGATTCCCCAGCAACTAAAAGAGTGCCTCGTATGCTTAAGGTACTCAGCAAGTATTTGTCAAATGGACAAATGTAAGAATGAATGAAAAAAGAAAAAACCACTTAGATGTCCTTGTGTTTCAGTTTTCCTTTGTTGTGTAACAAATAACCTCTAAACCTAGTTGCTTAAAAAGACAACCGTTTTATTACATCTCACAGTTCTGTGGATTGAGTGGGTTCAACCTGTAAGTTCTTTTGCTGGTCTTGAGCCTCTCAGGTGGCTGCAATAAAATGGGGCTGGAGTTGTATGAAGGCCGATGGGATGCTAGAACAACTGGGCCTCTCTCTCTCTCCACCTGGCCTCAAGACCTCCTTCTGTGCGCAGTCTCTTGCTATGCTGGCTCCAGTGGGATAACCAGATTTTGTGATTTGGGGGCCCAGTCTCTCTGAGACACATATGTACCAGGAGGAAGGAATCTGAGGCTGCCAGTCCCCTGAAAGCCTAGGTTCAGAAACTGCTCATCATCACTTCCATAGCCTTCCGCTGGTAAAGGAGCCGCAGGCCCAGCCCCAGGGCTGGCAGAGAAACTGGACTTCACTTTCTGATATAGCACTTCAAACGCACCTACTCTGTGAAGAAGCCCTGGGCTCACATGCTCTTTTTCTCTGAAGGACTTGTCTTAGATTTAGCTACAGCCTCAGTGGGAAGACCAGGAGGGTCTCTGGTCTCAGGTATTTCTCATTTGGGGTCCTTACCTGCTGGTGAAGTGTCCTCAGGGATCGCAGAGTTCCAGGTCAGCATAGCAGTCCTGACATCGCCTAGTCTTCTAAGCGGAGTGCCTGTTTGCTGCAGACCCTGGGCTGTGCCTACTTTTCATGCCACCGTTTTTTTCTCTGTGACTATTTTTAGAACTCCTAATATTTAGAACTAGTTTCTTTCTTTCTTCTTATAAATTTCACTTGGCTCTTGAACTTTGGATCTTGGATCTGAAATAGTTTTTATTTTTGCCAAAATGACATTTTTTATTATTTTTTTCTCAACTGGTGTTTGCTTCTCAAATCCTAACATGATTTGGACAATTGACCAAACTTTTTTAAATGTGGTACATATAGGTTTTGCAGAGTTGGAAGAGTTCTGGAAAAAGAACTTCTCTCCTTCTTTGCCAAATTTTCATTCAGGGAAAAATAAAACCTCAATGAAAACCTGAGTAGGTTTTTTTTTTTTTCCCCCCCAACACTATAATCACCAGGAGGGCAGGAATAAAAGCTATGAACGTCTGTTTTCGTAGTACCTCCTACAACTGGCATTTGAGAACCTGAGACATGCTTGTCAGAGCTGATGTTAAACAGAGGCTTGACGACCTCCAGGAGTTTTAGTCTTTGGTTTCATTTCCTCATTGGCCGCCCCTGAAGATCACAGTCTCCTCAGACCCAGATGTTTTGATGATCTCGACCCACTGCCTTTCTGTCTGAGGTCACCAGAAGTTCAACTGAACTAACTAGAAAACCACACATTTCCAAGTTTTAGATTCCACGGCAGACACTCATGAAGAGCTGGACTTGTTAAGTTACATGTCTCTATTTGGAACTTCTAACTCCCTCTGTCAGCAATGGAAATGCATGTTTATTTCCACAAGAAAGGAGAAAAGCTGTTTTCTCCCATACATAGGTTCCTATACCATCAGTCAAACCCTCTTCCCTGGAGATTATCTGATGAATAAATTAGCCTTCTATAAATATATGTTGCAAGCACTCTTGTACCATTCAGAACCATTACTGTAATTCATCAAAGCAAATCTATAAATGGGACAACTACATCGAGGAGGGAAGAATTAGGACATAAAGATTTACCCATATTTTTGAGCAGATTTGAAACTTCAATTTGGTACCCAATGATTTGGACCTTACCAATGTCCTTGGAAAACCCAGAAGCCTCATACCTGGCCCCCTTCCCACTTTTCTGACATTTTTGCTTGGGATGCAACACATTGCGTGCATTGTCTGATATTTTCTGCTAGATAATACTTTGGGCTATTTTTTAAGCCAAGCACTTGAGCCGATAAGAGTCATATTTTTCCCATCTGTATTTCCAACATATTGCCAGAGGTTCTGGGCAATAGATACGTTTTTGAGTAAATAGAATACTAAATTGAGGCAATGGATCATAAGTTTCAGGCAACAAGGCTCTGTCTTCACCATCCAATAAAAAAGGTCACTAGACAATGAGAAAGGAACAGAATGATGAGAGACAGAAAGTTTTAATAATGCCGTCATCAGAAAGATCAGTCAGGCTTTTCTTCCTCTTCCCGGACTTGAGAAGATGAAGTCCTCATCAGAGCACAGGAAACACGCCTATTTTCCATCTTAAAGATGTGCGGTTCTGGGGAATCGATCACAGCAGTCCCTGCCCTAATCTCCTGAAAATTCATCAAACTTGTCTCTCTTGGGTCTGGGGCTTGAGTCATCGCCCTGAGAAGGTACAGGAAGGTGCTCATTTATTGGACTCTGTGTGTGTGTGTGTGTGTGTGTGTGTGTGTGTGTTTTAAAAAGAAACAGGAGCCACTTCATCTTTGCCAGGGAGGCTGAACTTTCTTTTGGGTTTGAGACCTTTTCTTCTAAGGGCCCTCTTGCCATTGGTGGAAACAGGAGCTTGTTGTTATTTAGTCAGCAAGTCATATCAGACTCTTTTGTCGCCCGACGGACTGTAGCCTGCCAGGCTTCTCTGTCCATGGGATTTTTCAGGCAGGAATGCTGGAGTGGGTTATCATTTCCTTCTCCAGGGGATCTTCCCAACCCAGGGAATGAACCCGAGTCTCCTGCATTGGCAGGAAGATTCTTTACCACTAGCCACCTAGGAAGCCCAGTAAGTGAGAGCAGAAGGGAGTGAAAGAAGTACCGTCTCCTTTATTGGCTGCTAAGATGAAAGAGTGTGTAGAAATTAGAGGCTAGAAAACCTCCTCACCTCGCTTTCACCCAACCCCACGCCAAAGCCTTTGGTATGGTGAGCATTTACACTGCCAGGAAGAGCGGGAGAGGCAGTGAGCTCGTGGGGAATGAATGAACAAAGTTGAGAGTTGGTGTTCTCTGCCCTCTACCTGTCCCTCTTTGAGGAAACATTATCATCCCTCATCTCAACTTGAAATGCTAAACCCTGGCCTTGTTTTCTCAGAAGTTGACAAAAGGAGGAGTTGCTTTTTATTTTAATTTTTAATAAATTCAGCAACAGTGCCAAGTGATGGTTGATTGTGAATTACCTCTTGTAGCGCAGCTGCTGCTGTTGGAGAGTTCTGCTGATCATATAAACAAATCACTTTTTTCCTACAATGGTTCTGAGCTCCATGGTGGCTCAATTGCTTGTGTTGTTTTTTGCATTGTTCTAGAAGCAATAGGCCATTGTACAGTATCTTGGGAAGAGAGCTTCCGTCTCGGGTTTAACTGGCATCTATGACTCTGCTAAATTTTTTCAAACTTATTTTTTTTTTCTCTCTCTCTCCTACTGCTTCTAAGCTCTATGTGATGTTTTATTTAATATGGCATATAAGATATTGGTCTTCAGTCCAAATTGCAATTTCACATCAAAACAAATTCTCCTGACAATTGGATGCGGATGATCCATTTCTGAAGTTTACATGCTGCCCTAATTCTGGAGGGGAAAATAGAACAGCTACCTAGCTTGAGACTTTGTCCACAATATAACAAAGATTTTTCCCCCAACCAGTGTGATGTAATTTACTAGTCTCCTTCAAATGCTTTGCTGCAATAAGGGATCATGGTAAAATACTGCTGCATTTCCCAAGAAACAGGCCCATCGGCACTTTAAATCTACACTGGCATGCAACTCTAACATTAACAAGAATCTGGGATTACTGAAGCAATTATCTGTGAATTTTTGAGTTTCTCCTTCACAAGATCTGGGCACTACCTGGCCTTCCATCTCTTCATGAAACATACAACTTCATCAAAAGTTTTTATAGACTGATCTTGTTAATGACAGTTGGGTCAAAGCCACTGAAAGAAAAACTTTAAACTCATGTGCTGATACCTTTTTAGCAGCCTAGACAATGTATTAAAAATGTTTGCCTGTGGAAAGAAAAATAAGATGGCAATCTTAAAAGTACATTAATAATTGTTCTTAAGGCTGAAATGAACAGAAGGGCCCTAATTCTCTATGGAATGTGGTAGGGTGGCTTTCAGCTCTCTCGAAAGGATGACCCCAATTAGCCTTTCAATTTTATGTCCCATTGCTTCCCTGTTTGTTGATTAATTTATTCAGTTTGTGCAACCAGCGTTCATGGAGTGTCTTCTATGTGCCAGGCACTGTGCTTGTGTTGAATAAACCTGGTCCTCTTTTTTCTCAGCCTATAGGAATCCTGCCAACTTTCAAGGTCAAAGAACATTTCCGCTTCCTCCTATACCTTCTCAGATGCTCCCAGGCCACAGGAATCTCTCCTGACTCCTTTGTGTCCTCCTTCAGCTCATTTTGCACTATTCTCTCTCGTTCCCCACAAGTAATTCTTCCGGGATTCTGTTGTCCTGAGTCACAAGTGGGTGTATTTCCTCCTTCAAGGCTGGATTGCTCCTTGTTGTTTCTCCCTTGGCCTCATAGCTCACAGGAGGTGCCCAGTGTGCGTTTTAGTGAGTGAGTGGTCACAGGGCCCACTGTCCCACCTTCTCTAACCGCAGCCGTTCTAGCCTTCTGTGAGGCTCCTCCAAGCACACTGCTGCTCAGAGGCTTGACGCTCACTGTTCCCACCGTTTGGAACACTCCAGCCTCAGTTATCTGTGTAACTTCCTCTCTCACTTCCTTCAGGTCTTTACTCAGTATCTCCTCACTGAAGAGGACCTTCCTGACCACTTGGTGTGAAACACCACCACTCTCTACTGGACTTCATTCTTCTTTATCACTCACCACTGGCCGTATTCTTTGCTCATTGGCCTGTCTCTCACCCCTTACTAGAACATAAGCTTCTTGGCTTGACAGACCTTTTTTTTTTTTTTTTTTTACTAAGCTATGTCTTGAGTATCCAGAGCCGGGTCTGGATCACGGGAGGTGCTCATATCTGCATGGAGTTAGTGAATAGAACAAATGTGTTTTGCAGGGCAACTCTGCCACTGTGGTGGGTCCTTCCTGAAGGATTTGTACAGCACAGCAGTGGGCATCAGTATCATGCTCAGGAGCCCATCTTCAGGTAGATTTGAATTAGCCAGGATTGACAGTGTGTGCTCTGGGGTTTATTACCCTGCCAGAGTCTCAGACCAGGTCCAGTCATATTCCTCATAGCAAGGTAACCTCTCTCTCCCTTGGTTTCTTTACCTGCAAAATGAGAATTTTTATTGTTGTAAAGAAAAGAAAAATCATAATTCAGCAAAGTTGGTAGCACAGTGCCTGCCACACAGGAAAAGCTTGGATAATGCCAGTTATTACTGAACTGGATGGATGGCTTTCGTCCACTCTTTGGTGCTGGCCATGAGAAAGGCAGTATAGACAATGGGCTTGTGTGGACTCTATGAATGTCCCTAATTCATGAATTCTCGAGAATGCAGATGTCAGAGAGTGTAGGGATCTTAGTTCCCCAACCAGGGATTGAACCTTGGACCCTCATCAGTGAAAGTGCTAACTTTCTGCAATTTCTTTTTCATACAGAAAAAAAAAAAAAAAGAGAGAGAGAAAGAAAGTCCCAACCATTCAACTGCCAGGCAGTTTTGGGAATGTACTTTCTTTCTTTTTGTTTCTTTCCATACTTTCATTTCTTTGTCAACTTGTGCTCACATGGTGGTGGTCACATTTTCAGGAATTCTGTATGAAAAAGAAATCTCTAACTTTGGATGCTAAAAAGCATCTTAATGTACAGAATCCTGTCACATTTTCTCCCTTCTTCCTATGACTTTCTCTACAATTATTCATAAACAGATGTATTAGTGACAATCATTCTGCCACAAGGCATCATAAGACTCAGTCTGTTGCTGTTGCTGTTTAGTTGCAAGGTCTTGTCTGACTCTTTGTGACCCCATGGACTGTAGACTGCCAGACTTCTCTGTCCATGGGATTTCCCAGATAATAATACAGGAGTGGGTTGCCATTTCCTTCTGGGAATGGGCTTTCAATGACAGGCCTATAGGGCGTCAGTCAGCTGCCCTGATAAGAAGCACTAGGGGCCATGAACTTGGCTGTGCCCCTCACCGAAGCCCAGTCATCTGATTGCCCCACAAAACCCAGGCTCCAAGTGAGGGTGGTAGGTCTGATTTTGCCGTTGGCTGGTGCTGATCTGACATAGAGATAATGGAAGAAAAGGAAGAAGAAAACGGGAGAGAATTCCAATGTCAAAACCTCGGTGAAACTTGACTGATTGCCTTTAGGGAGTTCTCTCCTAGGTTGTTTTACCTACACAAACAGTTTGACTTTTTTTTTTTTTCTTCAAGTTTTCCTTTCATGCCTTTGTTCAGACAGGGGGAAGGAGACAAGAGCTTCTAGATGGATTTTTGTCTTGTTCCCCTGGTAAGCACAATTGGTTTCGTGCAACCTAAGGTAACAAATTTATTGTAACCTGCAAATATACCCAGGGCTTTGGTCTAGCAGCTTCCCATGTGCATGTCAGAAACTTGGCATTGATCAGCATCAGTGCCACAGTAGAACTAACTCCTAGCCTGCTACCTACACACTTCAAATACTGTGTGTCTCTCCACACAGCGCATGCTTTTCTTATTACCTAATTTTAACATTTGATTCATTCTCATAACTCTAAAAGGGGATTGGAGTTCTCTTTCTATTACCTATCATTAGGATGCCTAAGAATAATTTTCCTTCAGTGATCCCAAATATTCTTCAAAGACTAATTTGACCTTGAGAAGAAAAGTCGTTTTCATATACAATTTGACAGCAGAGCTGAAAAATCACCTCTGTGCCTCCTAACAGGCGCTCTCTTTGGGAAAAGCCAAGGAAAGCTGAGAAATGAGGTGCAGATGCTCTTCAATCATGTTTTCTCAAAAGGCATATCTGATCCTGAAGTGATGGAGTTTGGGAGAGAAGATCAAGTTGTTGTTGTTTGTTTTTTTTTTGAAAAAAAAAAAAGAAAGGAAGAAAAGGATGACTAAAGGAGTTTCATTTTCCTGAAAAAGTTGAGACAGTGGTCAGACATTTTTCTATCATGCTACCACAATATTAAATTTCTTACTTACCAGAAATTTAAATAAAAAGAAAGAAAACAATTACCTATCACTTTCTTGCAAGCATCACTCTTTATTGACAGCACCTGCATTCTTTTCGTAAAAATGGCTCATCAGCCAAGGACACAGCCTTCAGAAAATGGGACAGATTATCGTTTTCATAGGCGATGCCTCAGCAACCTCCACATTCCTGCCTGCCTCAGGAGGTCTGGACTTGGGCCTCACTGTGAATTTCACATTTCAGAGCACCTTATGAGGGGGAAGCATGGAGTGACCGAAAGTTTGAGGTGTTTATAACACTTGTGACGGTTATCAGCGAAGGTTCTGGATCTGGGTTTACATCTAGTTTCTTCCGTGTACAAGGGGTGAGCTTTCTATGCCTCAGCTTCTGCATCTTTAAAATGGGACTAGGACTTCCTTTGTGGTCCACTGGTTAAGAATCTGCCTTCCAATGCAGGGGACATGTGTATCCCTAGTCAGGGAACTAAGATCCTCTATGCCGTGGAGTAACTAAGCCCTGACCCCGTATCTACTGAGCCCACAGGCCACAGCTAGAGAGAAGCCTGCACACAACAACAAAAGATACCACATGCCACAGCTAAGACCCAATGCGGCCAAATGAATAATGAAAATCATATAATGGGACTGATGATCCTGCCCCAGGAGTGGGAGGCTGGGATGAGGTACTCCCAGCTAAGGAACGAGAGCGGGGCCTGCCCCTGTACAGCCTAGGCATTGCTGCTGCTGCTGCAGGTATCAGCGTTTCTATCATTGGTTGAGTCTCTGGATCTGCGAGGGTAAGATTCCTGGAAGCAGGGCTTGGGAGACTTAAAGGCATAGAATCCAAAGAGGCACACGTTGTTTTGCTTCTGCTGTTCCCATTTCGATGCCAAAATCGAAGTCTGGATTGTAATTTTGAGGACAATGTGTTGACAGTCCTGGGAAGGCTAATTGGTGTTGTTTTTAAGCCCACTAGAGAACACTGACGTATCTGAATTCAATGTGAGTGTTGGACACATGCAATCTAAACACCTCCCAGCATCCCAGCCTTCTTTCCCAGGAAGAGGAGTCAGAACTTCTGTCTTATCTGTCTGGGGAGAGACGAAGTTTCACAGCAGTCATTTCCAAAACTCATTCTCCAACCATCTTCACGTCTCTTGCCATGTCTAAGTAATGTAGCTGTTGTTTAGTCACTCAGTCCTGTCCAACTCTATTGCAACCCCATGGACTGTGTCACCTCACTTCAGTACTCTTGCCTGGAACATCCCATGGACAGAGGAGCCTGGTGGGCTGCAGTCCATGGGGTCTCTAAGAGTCGGATACGACTGAGTGACTTCACTTTCACTTTTCACTTGCCTGCATTGGAGAAGGAAATAGCAATCCACTCCAGTGTTCTTGCCTGGAGAATCCCAGGGATGGGGGAGCCTGGTGGGCCGCCGTCTATGGGTTCACACATAGTTGGACACGACTGAAATGACTTCGCAGGACTGTAACCTGCCAGGTTTCTCTGTCCATGGGATTTCCCAGGCAAGAATACTGGAGTGGGTTGCCATTTCCTCCTTCAGGGGATCTTCCTGACCCAGAGATTAAACCCAAGTCTCCTGCTTTGCAGGCAGATTTTTTACCACTGAGTCACCAGGGAAGCATTTAAGTAATACCAGTCCTATGATTGACTTATTGTTATTTACATTTACCTAAACACACTAGTAAGGAGATCCAACCAGTCCATTCTAAAGGAGATCAGTCCTGGGTATTCTTTGGAAGGAATGATGCTAAAGCTGAAACTCCAGTACTTTGGCCACCTCATGCGAAGAGTTGACTCACTGGAAAAGACTCTATGCTGGGAGGGATTGGGGGCAGGAGGAGAAGGGGACGACAGAGAATGAGATGGCTGGATGGCATCACCGACTCGATGGACGTGAGTCTGAGTGAACTCCGGGAGTTAGTGATGGACAGGGAGGCCTGGTGTGCTGCAATTCATGGGGTCGCAAAGAGTTGGACACGACTGAGCGACTGAACTGAACTGAACTGAAACATACTAGGGGTTTACCTGATGGCTCAGCAGGTAAAAATCAACCTGCAATGCAAGAGACACAGGAGATGTGGGTTCAATTCCTCAGTCAGGAAGATCCCCTGGAGGAGGGCATGGCAACCTACTCCAGTATTCTTGTCTGGAGAATCTCATGGACAGAGGAACCTGATGAGCTACAGTCCAATGGATTGCAAAGAATCAGACATGACTGAGCGACTAACTTGTACAAACATACTGGGTCAGGATAGCAGCCACTTCAGTATTCTTGCCTGGAAAATTCCATGGACAGAGGAGCCTGGTGGGCTGCAGGCCATGAGGTCGCAGAGTTGGACACAACTGAGCTATTGAACACGTACAGGTTGGGAAGATCCCCTGGAGAAGGGAATGGCTACACACTCCAGTTTTCTTGCTTGGAAAATCCCATGGACAGAGGAGCCTGGCATGCTATAATAGTCCATGGGGTCATAAAGAGTCGGACAAAACTGAGGACTAACACTTTCACTTCAAACATACTGACTTTTATTATTGTGCCTCATTCTAAGTAATCCTACCTCTAAAATTATTGGAACATTTGGATGCGCTAATTGTACTTTCAATAATACCCAGGAAAGTAACTCCATAGAGATTAAAATGAAGTCTACATCTGTCTCACCTAAAATGAGCTTGTCCACCAACTTTAGAACACAGGGCCTCCTTTGGGGGGCTCTGGCCCTAAGAGTCTGGTGGGAAGGAATATTGATTTGAGGCAGATCCTTAACCAAAGGCCCCTTCAAAACCATGGCCCTGGGCCCTCAATGGTTTTGCTCGACTGTCAGCCCAAAGCCGAGGACTCTGGAAGGACAGACGCGGAGGAGCCAGTTTCTGTCAGTGACAAGGGAGTATGTCTCAGACAGATGTCACTGAACAATTAATCTTCAAAATGAGATCTCAATTACCAAACATGTGTTCTCATGAGCAAGGCCCTTGTCTCATCATCCAGAGCTACTATTAGACAAAAATAATATACATTTTTTCCATTCATAATTATCTCCTTTTACCGCAGTCTCGATGACTATGATGTATGTTGTAACTGGTTGACTCCTCGCAGTTGGAATTGTTAACATATTGTGAAAATATGCACAAAATCATTCTTTCTAGGCTGACTTTTGGTGTTAAAATTAGAAAGACCAATATGAGTTTGAACAGCATGAAGAGGAAGATTAGATGATCAATTCTTGTGCTTGGAAACACAATTGCCTCTCTGGAGCCAGGATTTCTTGCTTTTACATCTTATTTCTTCTTGTGCTTATTAAAATAAAGACAATAAAGTAAAGTGAAAGGGGGTGGAGGCTGAGAAGGTATAATGGGATATTTTAGAACAAAGTGATTTTGATTTTAACATTTTTCTATCTGTATTAACAGATAGACTTAACTATTAGAATTTTTAAAGTACACTTAGTGTTTTGAGGGGTTTGGAAGTGAATTTTTTATTTTAATGTCTTTTGATTTCCTGTTCATCCGAGGAGAAAAAGTATTGAAGACTAGAAAAAAATCCATATAATACACATATCTTTTAAAAAATTGTCACTAAAATTAAACACATATCTATTGAACTGACAAAGACCAAGTTGATTTATTCAGCTCTGAAACTTGACAATGGTGTCTCCAAAAAGGCTGATGCTTTTGATTATTTATAACACTTAGGATGCTTGTTTTAACAATTGTAACTGGATGAACAACACTTGCTGTTCTTTCTCCCAACCCCTTTGAGAATCCCTCTGATTTCCGGCCCAGAACTGATTTTCTGTCTGCCACTCTTCCTTGGCATTTTGTTCCAAGAAACCATTAGGAGGAACAGGTCAGTCACTCAGGGAAGCTGAAGTTGTGTTTTTGGCTTTTGATCCCAGAAGCATTCCATGACCCACAAGTCCCAGAACTGAGGTCCAAAGGCCATTCTCAACCCCACCCTGTCACCAGAACACCCTGTCATTTTACCCTGACCCTACAAAAATCTCCCCCTACTCTGGGTCACAATAAAGCCATCTTCCCTGTAAGGGCTCCAGCCTTTATAGAAGAAAACCTTGTCCTGAGGGTCTAGTGAGTCTGACATATAGAAATCAGAAACCTGCCTTGGTGAACCCCCCAAACTTGTTTTGAAATAATGAGCACTTCCCTTGTTTTAAATCATAAGCACAGATTTGTTACAGTTCAGCAAAGAGCTGTCTGTCCCTCCTGCATCAAACGCTAGTGGTAAAGAATCTGCCTGCCGATGAAAGAGATGCAGGTTTGATCCCTGGGTCAGGAAGATCCCGTGGAGAAGGAAATAACACCCCACTCCAGTATTCTTGCATGAGAAATCCCATGGACAGAGGAGCCTGGGAGGCTACAGTTCATGGGGCTGCAAAGAGTCGGACATGACTGTACGACTGAGCACACACCTGACTCAAGGGAGTATTTCAAAACTTGAGTATTCTCTTTGTACCCAGCACTAATGAGAAGCAGAGGCTGATAGGAAGAGACAAAGTTCCTATAAGCACATATTATGAAAAATTAATACCATCCCAAAGCAGACCACCAGGACAGAAAACATGTCTCCTGTACAAAATGAGGGGTGAAGGAGACATTTCTAATTAAGTTTCAGTCTTCATCCAGATCTTTGTTAAAGCACAGAGAAAATTTCCTTGCAATGTTTGGTTTCACTCTGGATAGTATGAAAAGATAATATGAGGTTTAGCTCAGCACCAGAATCTCCATTAATATTTATTTCCACAGAGTCTGGGTTCAGGGTCTAGATCTTTTTATGGGAAAGGAGCTACCAAAATCCTAGTACAATGTTCCCTTTGGATGGTGTTAAAAATTGTACATAAAAGTTTATTATTTTAAATTGCACCGGGTACTTTATGGAAGCATACTTTCAAAGTTAATATAACCTGATAATAAACATTGCAAAATAGCACATGATCTTTTAAGGAAACATACCTTGAAGTTAGGATAACCTGGTTATAAACATCTGTCTCTGTGTTTCATCAGAAATCTCTGGAGTTTTGGGTTTTGTGGAGAAGTGAAGTCCTGGAACATTTCTGAGAGAGCCTCGGTTAGGTTGATGGGTAAGTTGTCTTGGCTTAAGCACTTACCTTGGTGGGGTACTGATCAGAAGCTGCATATACAGTTTTACTTGATGTCCTGACCGTTCCAATGGATTAAATGTATTTCAAATAGATAAGCTAGAAGACGGGGTTTTAAATATGCAGAGAAACAGAGCAGGAAGTCCATATGGCATGGAATAAAGACACATACACTTCTGAAAACTTAAAAGGCTGTCATCTGCTAAGCCTGTGCGTAATAACCACTCTCAAAGTTAATTGCCATCCATGTGTCCTTGATGAAAAATGCATCATGCTGCCCAGGAAATTGGCTTAAACGGCAACAAGAAAGGTGTAGATTAGCTGAGGTAGGACTTCCTGCCTGACCAACCTGGGTTATGAGAGTGAAGGGCTTAGATGGGCTTTACTGTCCTCAGACTTCCATCACATCTCCTTGTTGGAACCTGAACTTCTCCTTGAGCTGCAGAGTAGATAGAATGTGTCTCCAGCATAATTGGAAATATGGGAAAGTGAATTTTAAGGAACTTAGCTTCTTTCCTCACTACTCATGTGTGCAATTGTAAAGGATTCTGATGGAGTCAACCAGTGCAGGAGGACTGGACCAGCTTGATCACCTTGGGCACCATTCTGGTTGCTGGGTGGCTGCACTCAACATCTTATCAATTGGTCAACAAGGCAAGCCGTAAGCACCCAACAATCTCATCCATAGGCAGAGCTTCAGGAAAATGAGAGGGTGGAAAGGGCAGACGGTGAGGACCATTTAGGAAATGATTTCACCCACTGAGTAGGACAGTTTCAAAGATGGATAGACTGGGGCAATGGGATGGTGGGGGAATAGACAGACTTGAATCAATGGGTTCCCCATCCATGCCTGCAGAGCTGTGGGGTGGGGACAGGAAAAGTCAAAGAGGGAAGCAGTCAGGTTTGAGATCTTACCTCCTGAGCCTGATGGGACATGCAACAAGCATGGCAGACCCACGGGATTACCAGGAAAACCAATGACTTGTATTCCATTTGAAGTCAAAGCTTTTGAATCTTAAGTGTTTTCTTGAATCTCTTGAAGCTGTGAAATTTGAGAACATGCTGACCAAATTGGATTTGCACTTGGATTTGTACTTCTGTACACAGTTAATTAAACTATCATGAGATCCTTGATTATATGAACAGACAGAACTAAATGCTGCTGCCTCTGAATCCATGTCTATGGGGTCACTTCTGACTCCAGAGCCCTTTCTTCCTGGGAGCACAGCCCCCTGCCCCAGCAGCTCGCAGAGGCCTGAGAGGGGCCACCGGGGCCAGGAGGGAATGCCCAGCACTGGCATTTGTAGATCTGGAGTGGATATAGTGGTTTGTTTTCCTCTCATGGACTGCATGGGCTTCTTATTCTGCATGTTCTTTGGTGCCTGCCCATGTCTTCCAGAATGGGGGTTACCGGAATCTGCCCTTTACAGGCCCCACTTCTTTTCAAAGCCCCACATGCTCAAGCAGGGAATGCAGATGAAACCCGGGCAAGACTTCCGCTATCCAAGCATCAGGAGTCGGGCCCCACATCCCCTTCAGCCTACGTACCAGGCCCTGGTGCATCTAAACAGTTCTGTCAATGCCCTTGAGCTGCATAATTTGCACTCCTGCTTCAGAGACTGAGTGTTAGAATTAGAAACACGCTTTTCTGTGGATCCTAGGCTATTTTGTCTATTTGGGGGTAATAATTCTTCTTATGCTTTGTGGTCCTTTTTAATAAAAATGACATTCCCCTTATCTTTAAAGGTTGAAATCTCAGCCTAATGTATGACCCATGCTATCCTTGGAGAGTTATAAAAATTAGATTATATAACCTCACATTTCCCACTAATGAACATGGCGATACTTCTGCCCAATGAGAGGGAGACAAGAGATGGGGATTTATGATTTAATAATCCTGCTTAGATTGGTGTGTGTGGCTATGGGCAGCGGGCCACCATTGGGCGCAGCAGGCACTGTGGCTTCCTGGCCAACAGGGCAATATTTTTATAGCAATAAATCTCTCTCGGGTAAGGGCTTCTTATATTGTATCAGGGGACAGCTCTGGCAGTGGCTTAGTGTATGAAATTGCTCTGAAAATAAGACTAGTCTTATCATCTGGAAAAATGCTACTTAGAACTGTTGCTCTTTGGGTCTTAATGTTTAGACACTGTCCTGGGCCCCCACTGGTGCCAGGCTTGATGCTGGTTGCCATGCTTATCATTTTTCCACCTAAGCTTCCTGCTGTTCCTATGAGGAAGGCATTGTGAATGTCCCTGTTTTACACTGTGACCTTTCTGAGGGCAGAGACCATGTCTTCATTTCCATGTCCCCAGTGTGTAGAGCAGTTCATAATAGGTGGTTAGTCAATGTTGCTGAATAATAAATAACAAACCTGTGATGGTTAATTTTATGTGCCAACTGGGCCAAGCCACAGTATTGAGATATTTGATTACACATTATTCTTAGATGTTTCTGTGAAGGTTGTTTTTTTTTTTTTTTTTGGATGAGATTAATAGTTATACTGGGAGTATAGCAGATTATCCTCCATAATATTGGCATGCTTCATCTAATCAGTTGAAGCCCTTTATAGAAAAAGCCTGCTCTCTCCAAACAAACAAACAAAAATTCTTTCAACAAACTGCCTTTGGGCTAGAACTGCAGTGCCTCTCTGGGTCTCCAGCCTGCTGGTCTACCCTGCAGATATTGGATTTGGCAAGCTTCTGCAATCATAGGAGTCAATCCTTTAAAATAAATCTCTCAGATAGATAGACAGATAGATAGATAGGCATCTATCTTTCTAGGTGGTGCTAGTGGTAAAGAACACACCTGTCAATGCAAGAGATGTAAGAGGCACGCGTTCAGTCCCTGGGTTGAGAAGATCCCCTGGAGAAGGACATGGCAACCCACTCCAGTATACTTGCCTGGAGAATCCCATGGACAGAGGAGCTGAGCAGGCTACAGTCCATAGGATGGCAAAGAGGTGAACACGACTGAAGTGACTTAGCACACACAAAGATCTATTATCTATCTCTTGTTGCTGTCTATCTCTTTATCTCCTATTGGTTATGTTTCTCTGGGGAACCTTAACTAATACAAGACCTAACAGATTTTTAAACATGAACCTCCTGAGACGCTTTAGGGATTTTGAAACAAATACTAATTTCCTGGGCCCCATAATCAGATATTCTGATTTAATTGGTCAGGGTATAGATAGAAAGTATAGTGCTGTCGTGTCTGACTCTTTGTGACCCTATGGACTGTAGCCCCACCAGGATCCTCAGGGTATAGATAGGAAATCAGTGGTTTTTTTTTTTTTTTTTTTTTAAAAGCTCCCCAGGTAGCAATCAGAGAAATGAAAATCAATGAGATTCTAGGATGGCTATAATATAAAAGACAGATGACAGCAAGTATTGTTGAAGATGTGGAAAAATTGAAACCCTCATCCATTGCTGGTAGGAATGTGAAATGTGCGGCCAGCTTGAAAAACAGCCTGAATGTTTCAAAAATGTTAACTGTAGAATTACCATATGACCTAGCAGTTCCCTTGCTAAGTATAAACTCCAAAGAAATGAAAACATACATTCACTTAAAAACTTGTGCATGGGTATTCATAGCAACATTATACACAATAGACAAATGCAGAAACAACACAAATGCTCATTAACTGATGAAGGGATAAATGTGTATTCAGTCACTCAGTTGTGTCCGACTTTTTGCAACCCTATTGACACTAGCCTGCCAGGCTCCTCTGTCCATGGAATTGTTCAGGCAAGAATACTGGAATGGGATGCTATTTCCTAATCCAGGGAATCTTCCCAACCTACGGATTGAACCCACGTCTCCTATATCATGGGCAGATTCTTTAACACTGAGCTGTTGGGGAAGCCCCTTGAAGGAATAAATAAAATGTGGTATATCCATACAATACCAGACTATATCTGGTAACAAAAGAAAATGAAGTACTGATACATGCTACAACATAGTTGACCTTCGAAAACATTATGCTGAGCATAAAAAAACAGACACAAAGGATATACATATGATTCCATTTATGTGAAATGCCCAGAAGAGGAAAACCTATAGAGACAGAAAGCAGATTAATGATTGCCTAAGGCTGGGGACAGATTGGGGAGAAATGAGGATTCTAGTTTACTGGATTGTTAATGGATACAGGGATTCTTCTTGTGTGATGAAATGTTCTAAAATCAGTTAGGTGTTGGTTGCATGACACTGTGAATACAACAAAACCACTGAAGTGTATCCTTTAAATGGTAAGTTGTGTAGTGTGTGAATTATATCTCAACCTGTTTAAAATGTTCCCCAGGGTGATTCTCCTATGATCTGAATTCGAGAAACACTTGCCACTTGAAGCATGGGCCACAGAGTGGCAGTCCTGGCCTTATCTGGGGCTTCTTTTTAAATTAAATTAAATTTATTTATTTTTGGCTGTGCAGGATCTTTGTTGCTGTGCAGGCGAGCCAGGCCTACTCTCTAGTTGCCATTTGAACACTTCTTGTTGCAGCGGCCTCTCTTGTTGCAGAGTACCAGCTCTAGGGTGAGCGGGCTTCAGTAGTTGCCGCATGTAGGCTCAGCAGTGGCAAGTCTCCCTTACCTGGGCCTTAGGAGTATAGAGCCC
Organism: Capricornis sumatraensis; assembly: GCF_032405125.1. NCBI lineage: Eukaryota > Metazoa > Chordata > Mammalia > Artiodactyla > Bovidae > Capricornis > Capricornis sumatraensis. Next base: position 36,527,621 of record NC_091091.1, read on the forward strand.
TAAACCTGCGAGATCAGAGGCTGCATTTGTCAACAGTGCCAGTGGCTTCCTGTGCACATTCAAGTTTAGGAAGCAGCCACTGTAATGACCTCCCCAGGCCTCTGTCCACTAGGACAGCCTCTTCCTGGAGCTTCCTGGATGTGTGGGGCAGCTTCTCCGAGCTTCCCTGAAGTTACATGTTGTAGGAAACATTTGTATTATATTTGGGCCATTTTCATTTACAAAAGTGAGACCCTGCTGCCAGTCTTCATCCACTGAGAGGATGAGCAGTGAGGGAGCAAAGAGGGAAGACAGAGAAGGAGGCCCCCAACGACGGCTCTGTCTGTTCACCCTGCTTCCAGAGCAAGGAGAGCTCAGGCTTAGATTTCCAGAGTGGCTCCTGCTCCATGGAGCAAGCGTGGCTCTGTGTAAATCAGCTGCTCTGTAAATCATTCATTCCTTCATTGAGGGGAGTCCTTCAGGAGCAGGAACCACATCTGAGATGTCCCTGACTCTGGCCCTTGGTGGGTCCTTGGTAAACAGGAGCTGAAAATTCCATCTGCTCGCCCTCCTCTGTGCCTGGCCCTGTGCTGAGCATGTGTCCTCAGCTGCCCCGTTCACGCCTCACCTCCGCCCCTGGAAGTGAAAGGAGCACCGTGTTCATGTCTACAGGACAGATGAGGAAGACAGAAGACTAACTTGCCCAGTGTCCCTCAGCTACCACCTGCCAGGGCCAGGATTCAAATCCAGGGTGTCTGACTGCCCAGTGGGTGGCGGGCATCCAGTACCTCGGGCTGATTTGGGGTTACTGGTGTCCGGGAGTGCGGATGCGTTATGGCAGAGAGCGGCGCTCTGGGGCAGGCTGTCCACCAGGTGATTTGGAGAGCTGGGAGACTGAGGCTGGGACCCAGGGAAGGTTGACTAACCACATCCTCTGTACACCCAGCCCCACCAGCTACCGGCCAGGGACAAGTGAAGGACCTGGTGGCAGGGGGGAAGGTCTTTCCACCTGCTCGTCAAGGCTACACCCGTTCACCACCTCCTGACTGACCTGGCCTGCTGCTTGCGTTAAATCATAAACACAGTGCGAGTTCAACTCCATTCCGATTCTTCCTTTTTTGGCGTCTTTTTTGTTGGAACACTGAGCCCTAAAGAAGAGAGGCCAGTGGCAACAGATGGCACTTCAGAAGAGCACCTGCGAAGGGCAGACCTCTCTTTTGATCCCGCTGATTGTTAGTAGCACATTTCCATTTCACTAATTGCAGGAAAAGTGTCCCTGAGCGAGTGGCCAGCAGTGTCCCCAGTTCTCTGCCGCTTTCGCTTAGGGAAGACATTCCCCACGCCCTCTTTCCAGGGTTTGGACCCGACCTGAATCTGTGGCCAGGGGGTCAAATGTGAGTTGGCTGCCTCTGGCACATGTGGAAAACCTGCCCAATCCCCTCTGGGGACCCCAATCCACATCCTCCCCTGTTTCCTGTGCCAAGCATTCTTATCTCCCGAGCATTACAGACCAACACAAGGGCTGGATTTTTGTATCTTGGAGAGGCCATCAGGTCCTCCAAGTCCATCTGGATGGAAGGAAAGTGCTCCCAACGCTGCCCTTCCCTGCACCTGGGCAGAGCCCTCAGCCCCAAGGCTGGGTCCCCATGCCCACTGCAAGGCCTGTGCTTCCTGGCTGCTAATGTGCTTACCCAGCCCCCAGCCTTGATCCCCACTAACAGTATGAACCCACTCTTGCTGTGTTACAACCTGCTCCACAGTTGTAGCTGAGTGCAACCACTAGTTACAGATCTTGTTTGCATTATGACGGGTATAAGCCCATCCTATGGGAGAAAGTGAAGAGGAACTCAAAAGCCTCTTGATGAAAGTGAAAGAAGAGAGTGAAATAGTTGGCTTAAAGCTCAACATTCAAAAAATGAAGATCATGGCATCTGGTCCAATCACTTCAGGGCAAATAGATGGGGAAACAGTGGAAACAGTGTCAGACTTTATTTTTGGGGGCTTCAAAATCACTGCAGATGGTGATTGCAGCCATGAAATTAAAAGACGTTTACTCCTTGGAAGGAAAGTTATGACCAACCTAGATAGTATATTCAAAAGTAGAGACATTACTTTGCCAACAAAAGTCCGTCTAGTCAAGGCTATGGTTTTTCCAGTGGTCATGTATGGATGTGAGAGTTGGACTGTGAAAAAAGCTGAGCGCCAAAGAATTGATGCTTTTGAGCTGTGGTGTTGGAGAAGACTCTTGAGAGTCCCTTGGACTGCAAGGGGATCCAACCAGTCCATTCTGAAGGAGATCAGTCCTGGGATTTCTCTGGAAGGAATGATGCTAAAGCTGAAACTCCATTACTTTGGCCACCTCATGCAAAGAGTTGATTCATTGGAAAAGACTCTGATGCTGGGAGGGATTGGGGGCAGGAGGAAAAGGGGACGACAGAGGATGAGATGGCTGGATGGCATCACCGACTCAATGGATGTGAGTCTGAGTGAACTCCGGGAGTTGGTGATGGACACGGAGGCCTGGCGTGCTGCAATTCATGGGGTTGCAAAGAGTCAGACACGACTGAGTGACTGAACTAAACTGAACTGAAGCTGAAATTATCATGTCAAAAGTGCCTTTAATGCACTTCACCCAAAACAGCATTGCTAAGCTTCACCCACCGCAAGTGCACAGAACTCTCACATGAGCCTGCAGTTGGGCAAAATCATCTAACGCGGAACCTATTTTAAAATGAAGTGTTGAATAGTTCATGTAATGTTTTGAATGTTTGCATATGTGCTAATTCACTCAGTTGCATCTGACTCTGAGACCCCATGAACTGTATGTAGCCTGCCAGATTCCTTTGTTCATGGAATTCTCCAGGCAAGAATACTCGAGTGGGTAGCCATTCCTTCTTCACAGGATCTTCCCAATCCAGGGACTGAATCCAGGTCTCCTGGATTGCAGGCAGATTCTGTACTGTCTGAGCCACCTGGGAAGCACCCATCCCTCCCCTCTTTTAAATACTGTTTTGAAAGTGAAAAACAGCATGGTTGTCTGGGAACAGCGGCTTTGTCAGCGTGTAGGCTGTTTGTTCACCCTCGTGATTGTGAGGCATCTGCCCAGCACCATGAAGCAGTATCACATGGAATATTACTAGCCCAGGAAAAGATTAACATTCAAAATTTGAAGTTTGGGGGTTTTTACAATGGCTTTCACACCAGATGAAGATGAAAAATCTCAAGTTGAACTATGGCTAACTCTGGGGCCATCTAGATATGGGTCACAACTCATAGGCAGGTCATTTGGTCTAGTTGGAACCGTATGATTCTTCTGGTCTTAGCTGGGCTCATGCAGGATTTTATTATATGCAGCGGGATTGCATATGAATAGAAAACTGTTTTTCTAGAGCCATCACCTAAATTCCTCCTGGTCCACAGGAGGAAAGTGGAAGATTTAGCTCATCTAGTCCCAGAGTATCTGAAACACAAGGGGGAGATGGATCATAGCATTAGTTAACACTGTTGCCTCCTATGAAATAAATTTCTATGAAATACAGTATGGTGATTGTTGGGGGAATAGCTATTCTACGTTACTGTTAACCAGACCTGCTTTGTTATCTACCATCCTATATATAAAGGATGGATTGGAAATACTTCGTTTCTTCTCATTTTAATCCTTGCTATAGCTTATCCAGAGCATACCAGGAAGTTAAGAGACTTATAACGACTTGACCATGCACCTTTACACCTGATGGTTGCCACTTCCAGTATAGGACCTTCTGTTAACAATCTCTGGCAATTGAAGTTTGTTTTATCATAGCTTCTCAATGGCTTGTGGATGAGCTAAAACCAATTCTCTGTTATGTTTCCCAGAAAAACTACATCGCCTCAACGTGTATAGGCATTCATAAGAACTTCTGGGTAGTAAATAATCACAAACAAATGAAATACAAAATACCTGCCAAGATTTTGTTATGACAAGTGAAATAAAAATCAGAAGGGGCTGTTAGGATCTCATTAAAATTGAAAGCTTAGCTAGTATTTCTCATTCTCTCAAAGAAGCTAGTTGAAATGAACTTCCAGGGGAAGGCTAAGTTTGGCAGTCAGATCTGGTCCTGAGAGAACTTTCACTTAGTTAGCTGATGTGACCACATTGCAAGGGCTGTATTGACCCAGAACCTGAAGGATACCTCAAAGGCTTAATCACAGCTTTACCAACCAGAGTTCAGTTATTGCTGTGGAACTAGTGAAAGCCACATAATGTAGCCTTTTATTGTGTAACTGGTCAAAAAGCTCAAGTTTTATAAATGCCTGGGTAAGATTTCTCGTCAGTAGACTTCATCAAGAACTATACCTTTCTAAGTACGAACTATATACTATATACCAACTATATACTAACAATACCTTTCTAAACTATAAAAGTATACCTTTTAAAGTTTACCTTTAAACTTTACCAACCTCACAGGTGAGAGACTTCTTGTCTCTCTCATCTGCTGATTCTTTCTTTCAGTTCTGTTCTACTGTTGAGTCCTTCTAATGAATTTCTAATTTGGTTATTGAATTTTCAACTCCAGAATTTCCATTTGGTCCTTTATTTTTTATAAATTGTTATTTCATTGTTGATATTCTCTATTTGATATAATACTGCCATCCTTTACTTCCTTAAGCATGGTTTCCTTTAGTTTTGTGAACACATTTACAATGGCTATTTTGAAATCTTTTCTCTTTTATAGTAAAAGGACATCTAGATACTTTCATAGGTATTTTCTGTCACCTAGTGTCTTTTTTTTTTAGTGTCAAGCCATTCTTTCCTCTATCTGTGTATGTCTCATACATTTTCTTTTTTTTTTTTTTTTTAGTGTTCAGGCTATTCTTTCCTCTATCTGTGTATGTCTCATACATTTTGTTGGAAAGAAGACATTTTAGGTAATATGTCACAGCCACTCTGGTTCTTGGTCCCTCCCTGGGACTTGTTGCTATTATCTTTATTTGTTGAGTGATTGGCTGGATTATTTTAGTAACTCTGAGGGTAAAGAGTGCCTGCAGTGCAGGAGACCTGGGTTCAATCCCTGGGTTGGGAAGATCCCCTGGAGAAGAAAGGGCAACCTACTCCAGTATCCTTGCCTGGAAAATTCCATGGACGAAGGAGCCTGGCAGGCTACAGTCCGTGGGGTCACAAAGAGTCAGACATGACCGAGCAACTTCACTTTCACTTCATCTCCACTCCCCAAAATGTGAAGCTGCCAACATTACTTGTCAGGGGGCGTGGCTTAGAGTAGGCCCACAGTCACCCAGGGACGGCAGTAAACTTGACTTTTGACTGTCTCTCCCTGACCATACTCAGCTGTTAAATTACACTAATTGCCATCTGATTATTCTACTTTTTCAACATTGCCCTGAGGGCTTAAACTGATAAACTCAATCAAATCCGAGCTCTCTGAAGGGATAATTCCCACAGTCGGGGTTTTGGATTTGTTCTGACCCTTGGGGGGCTCCTCCCTGGTGTCTCTTTCCCTGCGTCTCTCCAGCAGACTTACTGGCCTACAATTTAGCCTGTGTCTCCAAGGAACCCACCCATCTCCTCTCAAATGCCTTTTATCACAAATTCCACAGTTTTTGAGAGTGCTCTTAGACTTCACACTCCATTGCTGACAAAGTCAGTTACTTTGGGGAGAGATTAGGAGTCCTGTTTCTTCCCCCAAGCAAAGTCTCTGCTCTACAGTTGTGGAATGGGGTGAGGGAACAAAGGTGTGATTCTGTCTGAGTGACAGCCCTATTTTAGGAGCCAAGTACTTGGTGGGCGGATGGGATGGGGAGGCAACAGACTCATAACTTCTCAACTTGCTGCTCCTGACATGGAACCATCATCTTGTGAGCCAGCACAAGGGTGACTAGGACTCAGTATTCTTTTTTTTTTTTTTTTTTACATTGGAGCATAATTGCTTTACAATGTTATTAGTTTCTCCTGTATAATGAAGTGAATGAGCCATAAACATACATATATCCCCTCCCTTGTGAACCACCCCCCCCAACCCATGCCACTTCTCTAGGTCAGCACAGAGCACTGAGCAGAGCTCCCTGCCCTATACAGCAGCTTCCCATTAGCTCTCTGTTTACACATGTATTTTTAGCAATCCTACTCTCGCAATTTGTCTCACCCTCCCTCCCCGCACCCCCATCCCCCGAGAAGGAAATGGCAACCCGCTCCAGTATTCTATTCTTGCCTGGAGAATCCCATGGACAGAGGTGCCTGGCAGGCTACGGCTCATGGGATCACAAGAGTCGGGCACGACTTAGTGCTATCTTTCGCCTTCCCACACTGTGCCCACGTGTTTGTTCTCTACGTCTTGCATCTCTATTTCTGCCCTGCAGCCTCATTTCTACCATCTTTCTGGATTCCATACATATGCTTTAATATACTGTATTTATTTTTCTTTTTCTGACTTATTACACTCTGTATGATAGACTCTAGGTCCATCCACATCACTATAAATGACCCAGTTTTGTTCATTTTGGGGGCTGAATAAACACTTCACTGTATATATGCCCCACGTTTTCTTCATCCACCCATCTGTCGATGGACATCTAGGCTGTCTCCCTGTCCTAGCCGCTGTGAGTAGTGCTGCGATGGACACTGGGGAACATGTGTCCCTTTGAATTATGGTTTTCTCAGCATATATACGGGTTTCTATTGTGGCTCAGCTGGGAAAGAATCCACCTGGAATGTGGGAGACCTGGGTTTGATCCCTGGGTTGGGAAGATCCCCTGGAGAAAGGAAAGGCTTACCCACTCCAGTATTCTGGCCTGGAGAATTCCATGAACTTTATAGTCCTTGGGGTTGCAAAAAGTCAGACAAGACTGAGCCACTTTCACTTCAGGATATATGCGTAGTAGTGAGACTGCTGGGTCACATAATAATTCTATTTTTAGTTTTTTAAGAAGCCTCCTCACTGTTCTGAGTGGGTGTATTAATTTACATTCCCACCAACAGTGCAAGAGGGTTCCCCTTTCTCCACATTCTCTCCAGTATTTATTGTTTGTAGATTTTTTGATGATGGCCAGGACCCAGTATTCTTACTGGTGCCTTGATCAAGGTAGAGATTTCATCCTTTGAGAGCAGGCCGGGTGAAAGGAGAAAGCCGCTACTTCTTAGTTACATTAGTTATTGATTTTCAACTTAATCATATTATAGAGAAAACATGCTTTGCATGATAACAGTTATATGGAAGTTTTTGAGACTCGTCTTATAGCTAGAATGATCATATAATGCAATGTACACACAGGGACAATTTTATCTGGAGTAACTGCCAAACTGAATAGATGGGAAGACAAGATGTATAAACTGGTACTGTCCTAGAAACCAGAATGTGTGTTATCCTACTTAAGGCTGAGTATGTGATGAAATTTTTAAATATTTCATGGGCGTTTGAGAAGAATATTTGTTTAGTTCAGTCTTCTTTGCATGTCCATTATACCAGACTTGATTATTTTCAAACGTTCTTTATCTTTACTGAATTTTTGCTTGTTTAATCTCTCAGTTGCTAGAAGATGTGTCAAAATATTCCAAATGATTATAAATATATCTAGTCATTTTTGTAGACTGTCAATATTTGTATCACATTTTGAAGATATGATGCATATCTTTAAAACAATCTGTATAGGTTTCTTTGTATTTTACTTTTATAATTTTCAAGACCTTAACCTCCACTAACGATTTTTTCTCAAAATCCAAAATGGACAATCTGCTTCTAATACAACTATATCAATTTTCTTTTAAAATTTCTTCTTTATATTTTTGGCTGTGCCGAGTGTTTGCTGCTGGTGTGGCCTTTTCTCTAGTTGCGGCAGGTGGGGGCTACTCTTCATTGTGGTGCAAGGGCTTCTCAATGCAGTGGCCCCTCTTGTTGCAGAGCTCCAGCTCTATGGCACGAGGGCTTCAGCGGCTCGTGGGCTCTACAGCACAGATTCAGTAGTTATGGCGCGCAGGCTTTGTTGCCCCAAGTCATGTGGGATTTTCCCGGACCAGGGATCTAACCCCTGTCCCCTGCATTGACAGGTGGATTCTTAACCACTGGACAACAAGGGAAGTCCCTCAACTTTCTTCCAGTAGAGACTTGGTTAGAATTTAAACCTTAGGATACTACCATTAACAGTATTATTATTATTATCATCATTATTCTGAACAATCAATGTTTCAATTTAAGCATATTCTTTCCTCTATTCCTCCTTTATTCTCAGATCTTCCATGTGGAAAATTTCAAAGAACACATAACTGTATAATGAAGCCTAATGTACTCTGGCTTTTTAAATATTTACTCTTTATCTTTGGTGTATTAAAGTTTCATATGTGTGTGTTTCTTTTTATATATTTGTGGGGATCACTGTGATTTATTGTTTTACCTCTTCAAATATTACTTTTGCTCCATTCCTTTTAACTCTAATTCTGGAACTTAACAAAGATCCAGATTTCTCAACTTCAGCACTATTGTCACAATTCTTTGTGGTGCAAGGCTATCCAAAATATTTAGGCTGTCTAAGACTGCAGCCATGAAATTAAAATCTGCTTGCTCCCTGGAAGGAAAGCTTTGACAAATCTAGACAGCATATTTCAAAGGAGAGACATTTGCCGACAAAGGTCCATCTAATCAAAGCTATGGTTTTCCCACTAGTTATGTATGGATGTGAGAGTGGGACCATAAAGAAAGCTGAGCACCAAAGCATTGATGCTTTTGAACTGTGGTATTGGCGAAGACTCTTGAGAGTCCCTTGGACTGCAAGGAGATCAAACCAGTCAATCCTAAAAGAAATCAGTCCTAAATATTCATTGGAAGGACTGATGATGAAGCTGAAGCTCCAATAAGTTTTCCATCTGATGCAAAAAACTGACTCATTGGAATAGACCCTGATGCTGGGAAAGATTGAAGGCAGGAGAAGAAGTGGGTGACAGAGGAAGAGATAGTTGGATGGCATCACCCACTTGATGGACATGAATTTGAGGAAGCTCTGGGAGTTGGTGATGGACAGGGAATCCTGGCCTGTTCAGTCCATGGGGTCGAAAAGAGTCGAACACAACTGAGCAACCGCACTGAACTGAATGGACCTGCACCCATGACCTCTAGCTACTAGATACTAATAACTCATACCCTCTACCCTCTGCCAGTTGTTACAACTAAGAATTTCTTCTGGAAGCCCAAACTACCCCTGGTTGAGAATTGCTGACTTAGACATATATTAATATTAAACAGTTTAATTTGTCTTTCCTATTTCTTAATGTCTTGTTCATGTATTCTAAACCTTTGTTATTTATTGACAGTAATTTGGATAATTTCTTCACTACCACTTTCTTAAGCTATATTGTCATTTTTTATAGTGTTCGTCGCTTCAGTCATGTCCGACTCTTTCTGACGCTATGGACTATAGCCCACCAGGCTCCTCTGTCCATGGGATTCTCCAGGCAAGAATACTGGAGTGGGTTGCCATGCCCTCCTCCAGGGGATCTTCCTGACTCGGGGATCGAACCACATCTGCCTGCGTCTCCTGCATTGCAGGTGGATTCTTTAGCCACCGAGCCACCTGGGAAGCTCCATAGTTTCCTTATCTCTGCTTATATTCAATATTATATTTTACATCTGTAAACATAATTCTCTTAGATTCTGTCTCTGATAATTTTAGTATCCAAAGTTGATACAGATTTTTTTTTGCCAATCATCACTTTTCTTCCTTCGTTTCTGTGTATGCTGAGCAAATGAGGTGTTCATTTTCCTTGGGACTTTATATGTGGGGATTTCTTATCTGTGGAATAAAGGTGGCTTCCTTTAGTGAGGGTTTAATTTGGCTTCAGCGGTATGCCTGGAATCACTACTAATCTAGGGTCACTTAAATTGTGGGGTTGAGGATTTTCAGAATCCAGGTCATACGAATTTTGACTGTAGACCTGAGCGTGGACTTGCTTGTGGGTATCAGTTCTCAGGAATTCTTTGTTTCAAAGTTCAAGGTAACATTTCCAGGAATGCCATTGGTAGTAGGGAGTATAGTAGAGTTACTTCTCATTCAGCCTTACATGCAACTTGCGGGTCCTGGGATCCTAGTTTTATTAGTTAGTGTCTCCTATTCAACTCCTTCCCAGGCGGACCCTGCCCTCTTCTGTACCCTGTGAAAAATCTAAGCTCACTATATTCAGTTCTGCAAATGCCCCCAGGGTGAATGAAAGCTGTTCGGTTTTCTATTTACCTCTTGGGTTCATACCTTTGCTTGTTTTATTATTATTATTATTATTATTATTATTTTGTCTTCATGCTCCTTATTTTCTTGCAAGCTCATCATGCATTTCAGAAGGTGTTTATAGTTTTTCTTTTTGCTAACCTTTCCAACTATTTTCATTGGGAAAATTGGTCAAGGTACCTCGTTTGTTATTTTGCTGGAAATGAATATCAAGTTCCCTGGTTTTTTTCTTTCCCTGGTTACAGACCAATTAGTTTATTAGGCATGACACTTATAACTATACATGTTTTATCCACAGTGCACAGCCAGCCTGAATTTCTTAGGTCGGTGTTTTACAGGAGGTGCAGATGGAAAAATGGGTCAGGAGTACTATTAGATGGCTGTTTTCACAGACCTTTCTCTCCTTGTTGATTCCCTGGCTACAACCAATTATAGGCCAATATGTGTGAACCTAACAAAGTCTTGTTACTGAAGCTTGTCCAGACCCTGCACTGGGATACCACTGAGCGTATCACTGTCACAGCTCCAAATGGTTGCCAGACTGATCAGTTAATAATTTCCAGCACCAAGGAAATAATTTCTGCATCTTTTAAACTTGTTCCTTAGTGATTGAGGGCACTTTTTTGAATGAGCTTGGAGAGTGCCTGCATGCAATAAAGAATAGAAAAATATGCCAGGAAGATAGTTTGCTGTTACTACCTGGGAGCGGCCAGTAACAGTAACGAGCAAGAGGATGACATTGGCTTTGTACTTTGTACAATTCACCATTCTTGCGACTTACCCAGACTTATCAATCCAGGTGATCTCATCTAATTAATCTCAAGAACAACTGGCCCTGCTGTTTAATAATTGCCAGAATCAAAACTGATCAAGAGCTGCTGCATGGCTAATAAACCACCTCAGCCATTCACCTCATTCACGCACCTTGCCATTAAATTTTGGCAACTTGCTCAGGTAGGTGGGCAAAACTCTCAGCATTGCACCCCATAGATGTTTCAATGGTGTATTTTTATGGATGAGATAGATACTTAGTTTTCCTATTGCGAAGACATCTTGAGATAAAATTATTACAGTTATATGACATGAAAATGTTAGGCAAGAATCCATATTTGTCTAAAACAGATATTTTGGGGAATGCCCTATGGAAAATCTTGGGTCTGTCTGCAGGGGCATCTTTCATCATGGCCAAATGGAGATGGAGTGGCTTCCTCATCTAATTCAGAATCTGGATATACAGCCCATTCATTCTGTACACCAGTGATTTCCAAACTTTGTGTAAAACAATCTCAAACCTACCCCAAATTTTGACAAGGACACTACAAACAGCTTTTCTGTTCTGAAGTACTTGAGGGTAAGCTGCTGAATTACAGATTATCAACTCACTATTTTCATTCCTGTGTTGGCACAATCTTGTCTTCACTTACCGGTTTTGCCTCTTACATGGGTAAAGATTGAAAAAAACTTAATGAAGTGAAGGTCAGATGACACGGTCTTGCCAAGAATAAAAGAGGGGGGTCTATTTGGGAGGACCATGGGGAGCAGCGTGTGCCAGCTGGGGTCTGGTTCTCACACTGCTCTTGGCAAACCTGGATGACAGTCATCTGAAGGGCAGGGATTCCATGCCTACGTTCTGAAGTCTGAGACCTGTTGTGAAGAACTCAACAGAAAGTTCTTATAGGAGTCATGGGTTCATACTGACATATGGGATGTTTAAGGGGAAAGAATCAGCTCCTAGGGAAGTGATCCAGGGGAAGTCTTTGGTGGTAACAGAAAATATCTCGTCCATTTTCGGTGAGATTTTTGTATCCCAGTTCCAGGACTTCCAGTCTCTAAACACTCTTAACTTATTCTTGTGTTTAGACAGCCTATCTCTCCTTGTGGGTAGGGTGATTCCAAGATGGGGTGAGCTTTGGGAAGTGCCTGAATGACCTTTATGTTGTTGTAAATTATTATAACAGGCAGGATCCTTCTATCCAGTTTACACTGTGAAAGCGATGCTGCTCAATTTTTTAAATTGATTTCTTAAGATGGCTCGAGTCTTATCCATGTCATCACGGATGGAGAGAAAGAACATGAGCTTGGGGAGCTCACTTCTCAACATGCTAGGTCAGCAGAGAGATGCATTTATAATCCTCATCTGTAAAATGGGAGGAATCATCACGTCTTCCTTATGGGCTGCCTCGAGGAGTTAATGAGATGAAATGTAAAGCGCTTTCCCAGTGCCTGACATACGGTGGGTGCTGCGTGAGGGTAGCTGAGATGTCGATGGTGTCGACGCACTCAGTGAGTGTTTTATCAAGTGGGCAGGGCAACAGCGGGGAGCTCCCAGGGTGGGAGATGGGGGTTGACTGTCCCTGCCACTGGGGTCCTTCTCAGCTTCACTCTGAGTGGAATTGGTTGACTACACTACCTTTCAGAGGAATCACTGACCACAGTGATTGTTAAAAAACAATTACCAAAGTCTCTCCTGGAGAAGGGAATGACAACCCACTCCAGTATTCTTGCCTGGAGAATTCCAGGGAAAGAGGAGCCTGGTGGGCTAGTCCATAGCATTGCAAAGAACTGGACATGACCGAGCAAATAACACTTTCACTTTTTCACTTTTCACCAAGTCTTCATCTCCTAACTGCCAACTCAATTGCTTGACTTCTCGGTAGACTTTTCCAGCAATACTCTGCCAGCAGGTTAAATATCCTGGCCCCGGCATCCAACATGATCCCCCTACCCCATCTCGCCTGGTCCTATCCCTGGAAGCATCTCTGAGCCTTCCTTGCATCCGCTGCCTTTTTCCCTGCTTTTCCAAGCCAGGGACTTTCAATATGACAGCATTTCCCAAGAGCCAATATATAAGTTAAAATGGGGAGTGTGGAGTGGAGGGCAATAGAATAAGCACCCACACCTAACCCTCCCCTTTAGCCCTGACCCTGGGGCTCACCCCAAAGCTCTGGGGAACAGTTTGAAAGTCACTGCCCAGGACAACTGTGACTGCCTTCCAAAGGGCCCCCAACCCCTGCTGCATGCCACTGTCACGGGGGTATCTTTGGTAACTTCCGGCTATGTTCCTTCCCTGTCTAAACTGTCTACTGCTAATACAGCCCACTGCTCAGCTTGGTATTGCTGGCTGTGTGACACTGGGTAAGTAACTCAGTCTTTCTGCATCTCCATTTCCACATCTGTAAAATGGGGTTGTAGTGAAGTCAGATCCAATTATGCATAAAAAATCCTCAGCTCTATGGCTGGCACATTTTGAATAAGTGTTCAGGAAATCTTAGATGACAAGCTATTCGTTATTTAAAGACAACTCATGCTTTTCTTATTCGATTATAAATTTAACCCAGAAAATTTATAATCTAGTGCTTCACAGGGGGCCTGACATATACGTTTTTGCTCAGTGAGAATTTTGACTTTCTATATAGTTTTTCAGAATTGTGGCTTTGGACTGCTAGATCATTATCTCAAAGTGTGGGTCAGATATGATCTGTATCAGAATCATCCCGAGCGTGTGGAAATGCTGAGACCTTATTTCAGACTTCCTGGGGGCCCAGGAATCTGCATTTCAACATATATATGTAGGGATTCTTTTTAAAATTAATCAGTTAGGCTGCATCGGGTCTTAGTCGCAGCACGTGGGATCTTAGTTGCGGCATGTGGGATCTTTGTTGCGACATGAGGGATCTTTCGTTGCGGTGCACGGATTCTCCACTTGCTGCGTGTGGGCTCTCCAGTTGCGGCGTGTGAGCTTAGTTGCTCAGAGGCATGTGGGTCTTAGTTCTCTGATCAGGGATCAAGTCTGCATCCTCTGCACCGCCACTGGACCCCCAGGGAAGTCCCACATCTGGAGATCCTTGTGCGCCCTGTAAACGGACGTGCGTGTTGGATCCTTGCCTCTGGTTCTATCCTAGGCTCAGAGGACCTCTCTCAGCTTTGAGATGGCGATTCTTCGGTCCCATTCCCATCAATCCATTTGTATCAACATTTAATTTTATTTCAAAATCCTCTTCCTGCCCCACGATAATGCGTGTGTTAAGTCTGACTGTGAGATATAGCCCAACAGGCTCCTCTGTCCATGGAATTCTCCAAGAATACTGGAGTGGGTTGCCATTTCCTTCTCCAGGGAATCTTCCTGATCCAGGGATCGAACCCAAATCTCTTGAGTCTTCTGCATTGTCAGGCAGGTTCTTTACCAGCTGAGCCATTGGGGAAGCCTCCCCATACCATCCTCTACTGCCCCATACTGTCATATAATCAGCCCCATGCCCAAAATATTGATTCAATGCAAGAAATTCTTCCAAAGCTATTTCTCCTCTGGCTTAAGTCATGATGTTATCTGGGGCGGGGGGGGGGGGGGGGGTTGGACTGGGTCTTTTTGAATGGCTATGTCTCACTGTTTAACAGTTCACAATTAACAGCAAAAGGCTTTCCATTTTTTCACTCATTTACCTTCATGGTGAAAGCTTATTTTGGTTCCATAGAGGCAACTAATTAATTACCTAATGTTCTTTTGCATTTTTACCAACATTAGACCAAATTTACATCATGGAATAAGCCATCCATACCGTATGTGTCATAATTACTGTTTTGTAATTTCACACCAGCAAAAATTTATTAAAACTTCACGACTCATTAATAGTTAGTGATCATAATCGCTTAATAGAAAAGGAAACTGTGCTAACGATGGCAGCTTTGATTAACATATTTGACCTTAAGTCATAAAGTCAAGTGAAATTAATATCACTGAGTGTTGAACATAAGGTTTTTTTACAGTTTGCATCATTTCGATCATCATAAAAGGCAAATAAACTAGTTTTGAGTTTGACTAGATTTGAAACCCTCTTAACTCTTCATAACAGATTGAGGGAATATCAATGAGCTTCTATATAATGATGATGAAGTGAGAAAAGGTGAGCAGATGCAGAGGTGGCTCTTTTCTGTCAAGTCCTGGAGCAACACCACCCAACTGGCTGGGTGAATGTGCAGAAACGGCACTGGGGTAGGAGCTTGTCTTGGCAGAATCCAACATATGGTGCAGGCATGCTAAGTCGCTTCAGTCTTGTCTGACTCTTTGGGACCACATGGACTTTAGACCGCCAGGCTCCTCTGTCCATGGAATTCTCTAGGCAAGAATACTAGAGTGGGCTGCCATGCCCTCCTCCAGGGGCTCTTCCCGACCCAGGGATTGAACCTGTGTCTGTCTCCAGCATTGGCAGGCAGGTTCTTTACCATTAGTGCCACCTGAGAAGCCCCTAACATATAGTAGTAAGGGACTTCTACCTCCTAATTTCGTCCACTCCTCTTGCCCTCAGAACCTGTCCCACCCTCCTTTGCATGGGCCCTGTACTGGCCCTGACTGTTCTCTCTGGCCCTTTGCTGGCCTCATGGGTATGGGAGACCTCCTGCCTACAGTGCCCTCTCCTAGTGCACAGGGTCCCTACCCATCTCCAGCTTCCCCATCTCTCTCCTCAGTCCCTCCATGCCAGCCTCCAGCCTCCCTGGACTGACCACATTCATTCCCACCTCTTGGCCTTGACACCGCCATTCACCTGCCTGGAGCACTTACTCCCCACTCACTTCTGGTGCCTTCTTAATGTTTAGACTTCACCTCTGAGGATGGGCTTCCCAGGTGGTGCTGGTAAAGAACTCACCAGCCAATGTAGGAGACATAAGAGACACAAGTCTGATCCCTGGGTCAGGAAGATCTCCTGGAGAAGGGCATGGCAACCCACTCCAGAAATCTTGCCTGGAGAATCCCATGGACAGAGGAGCCTGGCGGGCTGCTGTCCATAGGGTCACAAAGAATTGGAGCTGACTGAAGCGACTGAGCACACAAACTCAATAAGCACTTCCCATGTATTTGGTACTTCACTGCATGGCCATATTGTAAATACCTTGCTGAATAAGCTCACGTCATCCTCAGCGTCTCCCTGGCATTATCATCCTTATTTCTCAGATGAGGAGATCGGAGAACTGGCCAGCTCGCATGTTATTTGTTTACCATCATAAATGCTCTTCCCTTGCCTGTGTAAGGGCCAATGGGAAGAAAGGTTTGTCTTCTCATATCCTCCAACCTGAGCCACCCAGGTGGCACCAGTGGTAAAGAACCTGCCTGTAGGAGATGTAAGAGACTTGGGTTCGATCCTCGGTTCAGTAAGATCCCTTGGAGGAGGAAATGGCAACCCACTCCAGTATTCTTGCCTGGAGAATCTCCTGGACAAAGGAGCCTGGTGCGTACAGTCTGTAGGGCTGCAAAGAGTCGGACAGGACTGAGCAGACACAAAAAAGATCCTCCAACCCATCCCCTGTGGGAAGGATGCCTGGTACCAAGTAGGGCTGACAGAAGTCAAAAAAGCCTGTGGGTTGCAAGAGTTGGAGGGAGGAGAACCTCCCCTGTGGGCAGGCTGGTTTGAGGAAGGTTCATTCTTCCCAGGGAGGCGGGAAATACTGGAAACTGCGGGGGTGGGGAGGGCATAGGGAAAGCCGTCCTGGGTCCTCACTCCAGGTGGCAACTGAAGCCAAGCCAGGGCAAAGGATGAAATTGCCAAAGAGGGCAGGGCAGCAAGACAGAACAGAGGGACAGAGACTGAGCCTTTGTGGGCAGGGGAGCTGCTTGTGTAGATACACAGGCAAAGTTTGGAGTCAGACTCATGAAAATGCCACCATTTCACTCATTGCCTTGTTTTAAAAAAAACGGGGTATAGTTGCTTTACAATGTTGTGTTAGTTTCTGCTGCACAATGAAGTGAATCAGCGGTATGTGTACATATATCTCCTCCTGGGCCTTCCCCCAGCCCCCAGTCCACCCCTCTGGGTCATCACAGAGCCCCTAACTGAACTTCCTATGCTGGACAGTAGGTTCCTACTAGCTACCTGTCTTACACATGGTATAGATGTTTATATGTCAATCACAGTCTACCAATTCAGCCCAAACCCCACCATGTCCATACATCCACTCCCTACATCTGCAGTTCTATTCCTACCTTGCAAATGGATTCATCTGTACCATTTTTCTAGATGCCACATACATGCGTTAACATATATTTGGTTTTCTCTTTCTGACTTCACTCTGTATGACAGGCTTGTTCATTGCCTAAAGGACAGTTCTGTTTCACTGTCAGTAAATCCCAAATTAAGAAAAAAAAAAAAATCCAAACACATACGTTGGTTTTTTCACATCACAAGAGGATTACCAATTTAAAACCTCAGGTTTCCTTAAAGATCTAATCCCTCTGTGGCTTTGACAAATGATGTGATTTTGCAGGAAGCCGCTTCCGGAGCCAAGCAGTTGCAGGATAAACACCCAGTTGGTATCAGGCAGACCCTCAAGTTGAGCTGCTAGGGTTTGAATGCTGGGGTCTCCCAGCCAAGTTACCTGACCCCTGAGGCGATTTCTTCATCGGCAAAACTGGGACAGCAGCTCTCGTTTCAGGGCTGCTGGAAAGATCCAAAAAGAGGGTATTAGTGCTCAATAAATGAAGGGCACAAGGAAACACACGTCTTCTACTGAAGATAGGAAAAGGCAAGGAGCAAGCAGGGACGAGACTAGAAATGGGCTCGATACGGGAGGGGGCCAGAGACAGATCTGGAGTTTCCAGCTCATCCCTGGGCTTTGCGGTTTTGTGCAAGCGCTGAGTTCTGAGGATGCAGCCACGCTGGGCATGGGGGCTCCCTGCCGGGCGAGGCAAGGCCAGCTCATCAACACTTAGAGGTAACAGGGTCCACCAGTGGGCAGCACCGGCACTGCCCTCGTCACCACCTACCACGGGGTGTGCAACCTTGCTCTTGGTGTGCAACCTTGAGACATTTTATTGAGGTTGCCACCATCCCTGGAACAGAAGCCACCCTCCCCTGCCTCTTCTTCATCTGTTGGTCCACCATGGCCGAGGCTTCAGAGTAAGGGGAGAGCACAGATTGCCTAGCAGATGGGTGCGAAGGGTTTGGATTACAGAAGAGGGCTTCCCTGGTAGCTCAGCTGGTAAAGAACCCGCCTGCAATGCAGGAGATCCCGATTTGATTCCTGGGTTGGGTAGATCCCATGGAGAAAGGATAGGCCACCCACTCTAGTGTTCTTAGGCTTTCCTGGTGGCTCAGACAGTAAAGAATCCGTCTGCTATGCAGAAGACCTGGGTTCGATCCCTGGGTTGGGAAGATCCCCTGGAGGAGGGCATGGCAATCCACTCCAGTATTATTGCCTGGGGAATTCCATGCACAGAAGACCCTGGCAGGCTACAGTCCATGGGATCACAAAGAATCGGACATGACTGAGCGACTAAGCACACAGCACAGATTACAGAAGAACACTTAATACCCTTTAAAAATTGCCTTGAAAAACTCAGTGGAATTAAAAAAAAACAACTCTAGATGTGCTCGGCAAAAGCTGATAGTCAAAACAGTTTGCAATTCCCCAGTGAGTGGGAAGATGCCAGCAAAGGAGAAGGGAAGCTAAGGAGAAGGTCATGTTGTGGGAGGCGGGGCTGAGTGACAACTGGCAGGGGTGAGGTGGGGGGCTTCTCTACCACTTGCAGGATAAAGACCTTTCTGGGATTCTGTTTTCACATCCATAAAATGGAGGTGCTCAACAACTCCCCACCTGGCAGTGGGAGAACAGAAGGAGCTTGGCAAGCTGTAAAGCACTTGCAGGTAAAGGAGATATTATCTGAATACCCTAAGGGTCCCCTAGGGACAGAAATGTTCTGGAAGAATGAAAACCAAGGAGCTTCGCATCAGAGCAAAGTCGCTTCTTTCCTATTCCGATCCTGGTTCCCATGGTTAGTGGGAGAGGCCTGGGGATTCAGTCTCAATTGACTTCAAGGGAAGCAAACCTAGATGAGGCTCATGCATTACAGAAATCACTTTTTCTTTCTGTCTGTTGTCCATTTTCTTCTCAATTTGGGTAATATTTTCTGAAGATCCTGTCCTGGAGTGGGAATGGAATCCTGGCAAGTCAAGGAATAAGACCCACTTTCCATCACTACTCTTGGTCTGTCTACTTCGAAAGTAGATACCCTAGGCCTGAGATAAGATAAAGGCAGCTGCTAAAGCCACTGGCTCTCTCTCCCCGCACATCTTCCAGTCATGGGGCAGGAGTGGGAGAGGTCAACTTTAGGGTATGAGGGATGATGCGGTTTTGCTGAGCCAGCCACCCTGACATTGACAGCTGGGGGAGTTACGGGGGGTGGGAGTGGTGTTCTGAGGATGGTGACTGGGTGCCCCTCGAAGTTGGTACTGGGTCAAGTACATCCAAAATTTCACAGTAACAGGCCAGCCATATTTTTCTGGGCACAGTCTGTGGGTAAATGAGATCTTGAAAGCAGTTAGGCAGGCTTTTGTCACTTGGTGTTAACTGTGTATGTTGCAGTGACTTTAATTGGTTTTATGTCTAGAGTGAGGGACCGAGATGGAAGTGGGACTCTTGGGGGAGCGGTCCTGGCGCTCAGATGGCTTGTCACACTTCTTTTTTAATCTGCTGTTCTTTTCCTTAAGGCAAGGGAGGTAATGTAATTATCTTTTGAAGACGAATGCATGCTGCAATATGTCAGCTTGGGCTGCTCTCATAACATGGCCTCCAGTGTGGGTGGAGGGAAATGAAGTGGGAATGTGGGTGGGTCTGTGAGCTTTCCTACTCAGAATCCAGGAGACTTTTCCCCAACAGGCTGGAGGGCAGAGAAGAGTTTGAATGGGTGCAGCCCTCGAAAATATGAATTCCTGTCCAGCTTTCCCTTGGCTGTGTGACTTTGCATCAGTCATTCACCCTCTCTGAGCCTCAGTGGCTTTTGCAGCAACATGAGATTAATTCTATCTAGGAGTTACTGTGAGGACTGAATGAGATCCCATGCACAGAGCCCATCCATCCTGGTCTGGGGGGCACATGGTGAGCATCCAGTCCCACCAGGCCGTTACTGTCCTGAGCATTCTGAGGGCACTATCCACAGTGCAGGGTGGGCAAACCCTTGACATTGTCACCAGAAGAGCCGACCCAACCTCCCCTTGGCTGGATAGGCCCTGCACAGAGAGGACTTCATCCCGTGTCACCAGCCACAGAGGAATTATTTTAAAAATCCTCTTATGCACACAGTATACACAGCACCTCTGAGGTGCTTCTTCCCCAAACTGTGGCAATTCATCTCTAAAGAGGTTCTGCAGCGCGGATGCGCACTGCCTCTTGGGCTCTGTGGGGCTTTGCTGGACACAGTAGAAAAACTCCAGTCCTGAGTGTGGGCTGAGGCAAGGCTGCGCCCGCCTCTTTCTTCCGAAGGGTGGGGGCCAAACCCTGAGCTGGTTTCCAGCCACTGCACATCTCAGTTTACTTTATTCTTTTCTTCTTTAACACTATTGGTAAAAATAATATCCAGACATGGTCAAAATGCTGAATCCAGGTAATATCCATCCATCCATCTAGTCATCATCTATTTATCTATCCACCTATTTACATCTTCTATCTATCATGTCTTATCTATATATCATCTATCATGTTTTTAAATGTATACAAATAGGACTGTGTTTTCATTGTTCTGTACCTTTGCTTTTTATTTAACATATACCACAGACCACTTTCCTTTTCAGTAGATGTACATCTAATTTTAAAAATAGCTGCATTGTTGTTCAGTCACTCAGTCATGTCTGACTCTTTGCAATCCCTTGAACAGCAGCAGCACGCCAAGCTTCCCTGTCCCTCACTATCTCCCGGAGTTTGTTCAAACTCATGTGCATCGAGTCGGTGATACCATCCAACCATCTCATCCTCTGTCATCTCCTTCTCCTCCTGCCCTCAATCTTTCCCAGCATCAGAGTCTTTTCCAATGAGTTGGCTCTTTGCATCAGGTGCCCTAATATGCCCTTATCCAAATGCACTGAGTTCCTTTACTAGTTCACTGTTGATAGACATCAAATTGTTTCAAGTGCTTTGCTACTGCAAATTATCCTGCCATGAACATCCTTTTGCATGTATCTTGGCACTCTGTGTAAGAATGCAGGGTAAACTCCTTGCAGTGGAACTGTTGGCTCAAAGAGGATGTGGATGTTAAATTATGATATGTATCGGCAAATGGTTTTCTAGAAAAAGATTGACCGTTTTAATGTACCCACCCAAGGTTTTTTCAGGCCAGGCGCTCACTTTATCTCTGAAACACGGTGAAGTCTTTGTCTACTAGCCGGGAAGGGAGAAACCTTCTCAAGGATAAAACTCATCAGGGCAGCAGCACCGCCAGTTTATGTGACTTTTATGGATACTCCTCTCGTATCTTTCACATCATTGTGTTTTCATTTATGCTTTATTTATTTCACCAAACACAAGCAGTCTTGTATCTTGTTTCTGTCACTGCTTTTATTCACTTTCTTGGTATTTCTCTCAGGGTTTTATTAGTCATTGCTTGTTCCAGCTCCTAAAATTTCTATCACCTGCATGCTGGGGATTTGGTTGTATTCAGGAGATGATTAGAATACTAAGAACTGCTGGAGGAGGCTTGAGGTCTCCCTCCCCTTTTCTGTTTGGTGATTCAGGGGATGGCAGAGTTCTGTCCTTCCTGGGGGGGCCAGCCTGCTGCTGCTGGTCTCAGACTGAGCTTGGAGTTTTGATCAGGCTGCCCCAAGCCTGATGAGATGTTGGGGTCTAGGGTTTTCTTGTATCTTTAAAATACCAGGCTCAGCTCCAAAGGCTCACAAACTTTGAATCCAAACTATTGAGTCTGGCAGAAATCACCCTAAACTTGATCATTTGAAAGCAGCTCAGAAAGGGAGTAGGAAAACACAATTGAATGAAAATTCACAAAGAATAAAAATATTTTCTACAGAATCTCAAGCAAAATGCAGCCTTCTCTGTCCTAACAAACAGCAAGGTCTTCTTGGTGTTGAGTGGGCTACAGCTTTTAGACTGAAGCAAATAACAACGGTGATATTAATTGCTGTGATTTGGGTTTTAATAATTTATCTTAAACAAGCCAGGTGGTGATTTGGTACCAGAAATAATTTCCCAGGGAAGTGAGGAAGTCATATTTTGAGCAATCATGATCATGATAAAAATCCAGCCTTATGTGATATAAAGTGATTCCTCCTTGCCCCAGCGCTGAGTTAGAAGCTGGAAATAAGAAAATGGCCCTTGCGAACTTCCCTGGTGGGCCTGTGGTTAAGACTCTGTGCCTCCACTGAAGGGGGTGTGGATTTGATCCCTGGTCCGGAAACTAAAATCCCACATGCCGAAAATGGTCTGCTCTGTCTCAGTTGCTGTTGAGCACTAAGTCGTGTTCAATTCTTTTCGACTGTAGCACTCCAGGCTCTTCTGTCCTCCACTATCTCCTGGAGTTTGCTGAAATTCCGTCTTTAGTTTTTATCAAAATATTTACAATTTGTAACTGAATACAAATAATTTACCAAGTTTCCCTGGTGGCTCAGATGGTAAAGCATCTGCTTGCAATGCGGGAGACCCAGGTTCGATCCCAGGGTCAGGAAGACGGCCTGGAGAAGGAAATGGCAACCCACTCCAGTACTCTTGCCTGGAAAAGACCATGGATGGAGGAGCCTGGTAGGCTATAGTCCATGGGGTCGCAAAGAGTTGGACACGACTGAGCAACTTCACTTCCTTTTCACAAATAATTTAATACATGTGTGATGGTAACCAGAGAACCCACCAACCTTATCCTCTTAAAAAACTGCACATTGAAGACACGAGATAAATATCAGCGGTGGCCTCACACTAGAACCAGGTTCCTCACAATATAGCACAAAGGAGCTATTAGGTTGGGTCTAAAACTGTGGCTTCAACAAGTGGTGATGTTGGACATTTGCTGCCGCCCCCTGCCAGGGACTTACAGTGTCTTTGGCGGAAGGGAGAGGCAGCCTCTGGCATCTGTGGGTAGAGACCAGGGATGCTGCTAAACATCTTACAATGCATAGGACCAGAAACCCCTTGATGTCATGACACTGGGGACTTCTAGTGTTGGGAGATTTCAGTATCACTTTCCAATGAATTACAATAAAAGAAAAAGGCACAATGATAATCAGTTTAAAAAAAAAGAAAAAAGAAAACAACGTTTATTAGGATATTCTGGGGCAGGGGAGATGGTTGAAGGGACTCCGTACGTACATTCTGCAATGCTTGAGCAATATGCTAACAGAAAATTCAAATATCACAAAGCTACTTCCAAGAGTCCAAAGAACAAAAGGTGTACTTCTGCATGGAGATGGTCTTGCGTGGGTGGTGGTGATAAAGCAAGGCGCCAAATGTATGAGGAAGCTGCGTGGGAAGGACCCCAGGAGAACATCCAGCCTCCTCAGGAAGCACATACATGAGATGATGAAATAAACACATTATCTTCTACATGTGAAAAACTCAGGAAACACACAATGTGAAAAGGAGACCAGAAAGAAAGCTGCTCATCCATACCCTCTTCTAACCGGGGGCTTCCGCAGGGCTCATTCTACCCCTCAACCCAGCTCTGATGAGGCTGGGTATCTGAACCCCTCTCCCAGGACAGAATTCTAAAATGATCCTAAAACCCAGAATCCTTCCGTTAACTTGCGTGAAATAGAACTAACATAACTGAGATGTACCCTCCGGTTAAGAGTAAAAATGCAACACCATTCAAAAGACACAGCAAAACAACCCCACTTCCTACAGCTCACAGGGCTTCTCAGCAGGAGCTGGATTAAACAAGAGAAAATAATTTCAATATCAAGGGGAAATGCACAGAGGATGAGAAAACTCTTTAAAGCAAACTCCGATTTAAAAAGTGTTTGCCCACCTCCCTTGGGGGAGAGAAGGGAGAAAAAGAGAAAAGACAGATAATTAGGAGAACTCTAAGGCCCTGGATTTCAGGTTTCTGAAACCACTCCTTCAACCCTCTGAGGACAATCAGCTCTTTCTGAATCCAGAAAAACACATCAGGAATGTCTGATTACCAGAAGACCACAGCCAAATCAGGCAGGCAATCTGTGATTTGGTTCTATCGTTTCCATTCTCTTTTTCTCCCCCCACATTTTAGAAATGCCTACAGCTAAAGCTAAAAAATACAAAACCAAATTCTAGACCAAGCACGCTTTGCACACCAGGAAGATAAAGCTGGATCACCCAGCCCTGCAGCACTTGTGACACAGAAATAGCATGGGAGCTTTATAGATGGCGCTTTAAGTGCCGCTGGGCCCAGAGAGCCCAGAGGACCTTCATCTGGACCCATGCAGACATCCTGCCAGCCTGGTGACAGGTGGCAGGCTTTTATTGACTTCTAACAGCCTTACACCCAGGGCATCCACTGGGTGTTCTGATTTCTCATTCTGCTCTTCGCTAGTTCTAAGATTTGTGTTTGGCGGACAGCTCTGGGGTCTCCCATTCCCACCGCACCATGGTTGATGCCTGGCAGCTGGGACTTCCACTGGCCTGTGGATCCGGCCATGCTCCGTGCTCAGTCCCTGGAGGCTCAGAGGGGTGACTCCACTGGATTTTCCATGTGGCCTTTTGGGTACAGGCTGAGGGTGGATATATCTGCCTTCTTCATAATGGGTGGGTTGTAGACATGTGGACTGAGACTTACCTCTTACAGACTGAGTCTGAGAAACAGCTTTATGGACTATCTACAAAGACAATTCAGATTCTCCAAGAGATATCAGAGTGGAAGATTATGCCAATCTGGAAATGATGGTTGTTCCCTTAAGCGGCTGTCAGAGGGCTTTGTATTCTCAACTTAGCTTTGGCTCCAAATGATGGTTCATTCAAGCACAGTAGATGTTCCACACACAAGCTGAATTGTTCAGCACCTGAGTTCGCGTCTCAGGATGCTGGCAGAGGCTGCATCCCTGGGGTTGGTCAAGACTGGAGGAATGGTCCATCTTTCTTGCCAGCATCCTGCACTTGAGGCAAGGTTAAAACATCAGCAGACTCACTGGCTAATTTCCCACGAAGTCCACCCCATGTGGAGTCCTGTCCTTCCTTTCCGGTGACGCTGGCCCATCTCGCTCAGCTTTTCCTGGGGACAAATGCTAGGTTTTCATCTCTCAGCAGAAAATGCAGCAGACAGATTGAGAGTCACTTTGACTCTAATGTTTTCTTTCACCCTTTCTCCCAGGTCACCCTCAATAGCTTCAGGAGGATACCCTGCAGCATCTCCATGACTGCAAGAGGATGTTAAATGGTCCAGTCTTGACTACTCTATTAGAGGAAATCCTTTGACATCCTGAAGTTTTTCGTTTACCCAGCAGTGTTTCACTTCCTACTATGGGTCATAGCTTCTGCTAGGGAAGCTGGTAAGGTGAACAGAAAAAAATGTTAGAAAGAAGGAGGTGATGGTCTATGGCCAATCCCTTGGCATTTTCTGCAAAATGAAAAACGGGGATGGGTAAGAAAGCTGGGCCTGGGATGAAGAGAAAAAAATCGGAGAAAACCTTCTATTGATGCTGGTGCTGGGTTTGGCAGCTGCCCTTGAGCAAAAATAAACTCCCCGTGGCAGTGGGACAAGATGCTGAAACGGGCACCTGGCAGCAGCAGATCGCCGAAGTCGCAGCTGTGCTGGTCAAATGAGCCTGGAGTCCTCAGGGGGCTGGGAGCACCATGGCTGTGAGCAGGCTGCGTTCTCTGCAGGCAGTTTATTGAAACAGGGCTTGCGTGCCTTCCCCACCCCTCCGGGCTGGGTCTCAGAGCAATCAGAAGTGCAGGTGGTGCAGCCCGCTGAACGAGCCGGGCTATCTCCGGGAGGGAGGAGAAGCTCGACAAAGAGCTCTGGGAGCCACAAAGGGATGCAGCTGACAAGACAATCCCAGAGTTCAGAAGAGGGAGCTCCGGGAGAGGGCTGGCTGGCTGAACTTTCTACTCCGGGATTAGCATCATCTTCAAATCGCCTGGCTCCTCAGAGAGACTTCTCCGGCTTCAAAAAGCCAGGGTTACGTGTGGAACCAGCATGTGACTGAACAGGAATTAATTTGGGTAGGACTAAATTTAGAATGATTACAATGAAGAACTGATAGGAAGGGACTCTGTTAATTACTTGGGCAATAAGTAACAAGGGTGGGGACTGGGGTTATCAATAATCAGTATGCAAGAAAAGGGAATCAGCTGGTATCTTAAATTAATGACCCTTGGGCAATGAGGTGTCTCACTGAATACATCCCAGGATGGAGGCAGTGGCCAAATGCACAGATTTAAGGCCTCTGCAGTGAGAATGAAGTTTAGAGGTATAGTCGTCTTGAAAATCCTAGACAACAGACTTCAAACAAATGGTCACTTGAGAATAAAAGCTGTGTCAAAGTCAAGAAGTATCAGATAAACACACGAGATGCTTATCTTAGGGAGGAGAGCTTACATAGCTTGTAAGGGTGTCTAATGAAATTCCCAGCTGTTTTGTTGTTTCAGAATTTCTAAAAAGGAATTTCTTCCTCTGTCCTCGAGATATTAGCTCTGGCTTGCTTTCTGCAAAGGCACTGTATCTAATTCAGGGAACTCTGGCTGTTTGGTTGGGACAAGTTTCCTATTGGGATCAGATGGCATGCTCCATTCAGCCATAGCAGCGGCACCTTGATCTTTGCTCCATCTCTTCAAACCCTCCAGGCTCAGGGCAGACAGGCCCTTTGGCCAACATCACGTTCAGGCCATTGATAACTCACTCTTGTGTGCTGTCATTGCTTTGGGGTCGTTCTTGAAACGGTGGGTCTGACATGGTCTCATTTGTTTAATCAAAGAGCAGGAGCAACAAAGATCAGGGGTGTATGAATCCAAGAGATCACGGACAGTTTGAAAGAGAATGAGAAACTGTGCGTTCATTTAAACAGGCATTTTCTGGCCCTGCAGTTTATTGACTTAAATAAGTCGTGCATGCCCGACTACATGAATGAAAACTTATTTTCCAAAAGACAGCTCCTTGGAGGCCACTATTTTGTAAATAATAACAACAGAAATACATGTTAGCTGGATTCTAAGAAAAGAATTTGCTAATTATATAAACTCCCACTGCTCTTACATCTCTTTTCCCAAGCACTTAACACTGATTCAGAAATGCTTCCGCTCCTCCACTTCCCCAGCTCAGCAGATGGAGTGTTTGGGAGTGTCTGATTTAGACTACAAAGGGCAGGTGGGGGATGGGGATACAGCTGGAGACAACCCATCCCTGGAGCACGTGCAGGATAGGAACAATCTTAATATAGACCACATCAAAGGCCACAGCAGCTCTGGAGGAGCCGTGGCCTATTATTTGATGAGCTTGAAGACACAGCATCTAAAACATTTCTTACTACAGGATTAAGAATTATTTAAAAAAAAATTTTTTTTTCTACATGGAAACAACACTCCTATCACACTTTGGATACAGTTTGCTATACTTAATGAAAAATAATCTATGTCATTCTCAACTTACACTTCTTCTACTAGAGCCTTGGAAAATATCAAATACGGAAAAATAAATATTCGGGTGGCATTCTGAATTTCCTCTCTTTATTGTGCCCTTCTTCCTTCATGTGCTCTATTTTAAATACTCCAACACCCCCAACACTTACTCCAGCACCTCTTGGTCAAAGATACTCAGTATCTCAAGTGGACTCTATGTGCTTCTAATCGGTTTCACAATCTTGCTTTTTTTTTCCCCCTTCTCTGAAAGGAGTGGGACATGGCTAGACTTGATTTGGGGGCCATTGGTCTCCATACATTTAAGTTACTATCTTATGTTTTGCCAAAATCAACTACGAGATGCTTTCTGCAACAGGCCCAAACCTCAGCAAACAGTCCTTGGATTTGGGTGGCACCTTCAATGCAGGGCAGTGAAGGACAGGAAGTAGAGAATCATTTTTTGCTTTTAGTGCTGCCAAAGGAAGCCAGAGAAGATAAAAGGTTTGGCCTGCTCCAGTACTGGGGCAAATGATCGAGTTTCTGGGTCACCATGTTAAACTGAGATCATCCCAAATGGCATAAACACTTGCTTGGCATGATTTTTCTTGTTTTGGCCACACTGAGAAGCAGGTGGGATCTTAGTCCCCCGATCAGGGATCAAACCCACACTCCATGCAAAGGAAATGTAGAGTCCTAACCACTGGACCACCAGGAAAGTCCTGGCATGGGTTTTTGAGAATCTCTCTAATGAGTTGTCATGGAACATCCTTCCCCCTGTTTATCGGTAATTCATTTTCAGGCTGACGATTTGGTAACTCTCATGTGCTTCTATCTCTGAAGAAAAATGCGATCTATGTTGGTGAAAGATGAGGCTGTTTACAATTTAATTTATGTGTTGCACATCCACGCATTCTTCACTGAAGGCTACCCTTGTTAGCTCTGGTAACTTCCATTTCCTCTTTGGTCATCTGAAGCTAATTAGAGATGCTGTTTATTACAGAAGTAATCAATAGCTTTCTACAGTAGATTACATAGAATCAGACCTCTATGCAATTAGTCCAATGTAGATACACAGATACCTTAATTAAAACAAAATATGCTCTGAAGAGATATGTTTTCACAGATGACTGGAATTCCAAGTATTTCAACACATTTAATGTGTTTATTCAAAGTACGAGTCTTTATGAAACCTTTCACTAATCGAATTTGTTTGATGAATTTCCCTTGAAAACATTTTGAAGTGAAAAAACTCGGTACTTAGTATTATACATTTATGTTTATTAACATTTGGATATAAATGTACTTCAAACACCAACAGAGCTAAAAGACTATGCCTTCATCTTGGGTTTAACAGATTTCCCGCCCTAGTAACTGGATTAATTCTTACAAGGCAAACATCCGTGGGCAAAGGGAATCAGGATGAAATGGGCACTGTGGGTTTCCTCCTCCATCCACTCCACTGATGTCGGAAGAAAGCCGACTTTTCGGACACTCTATTGGGTGGAATTTCCTCGCCTCTGTTCAGTTGCAAAGAAACGTGGCTACTAGCACTCGATCCTTGTAGATTTCAAATCTCACCATTTCAACCAGACTTCAGAAGTGCACTTTCGGGGCTATTCACTGAAGGAAGAGAATGATGGAAGAGACGTGCAGTTAACAAGTCAGATGCCTTATATCCAGAGTCCCTGTTCTGTGTCTCTGGGCCAACTTATCTCCATGGACCTAATGGTGACTGTGACTCTCTTGATCCCCCAAACTTTTTTTCTTTTTCGCAGAGTTAGTCACAGTCTATCACGGAGGACACAGACCACAGTGCAAGCAGATATCTGATGACTTCAGACCAAACCGATCCATGGAGCGGCCAAGCCATTACAGCTGAAAGTCAAGACAATCCTTAGGGAAAGAGCTGTGTACCCTGGGCACGGATCTGCTTCAGAAGACAGGGCAGCACATCCTGTCTCCTGTCCCAGTCAAAGCTGCCATTGTCAGGTAACGTGAAAACCAAGGTCCTGGTTCGTGTCAACTGGCAACGGTGCCATTTGTAGAGTTTGTAGAACATTGACGAGTAGCCACCAGTTTTCCCACAGGTATGCACGCTTGTGTTTCCAGAAATGATAAAAGACAATGCCTGGCCTCTCTATTTCCTGCTGCCTGTCCACAGTAACATGATGCAGAGCTTTCTGCTAAAGCATGAGGCTCCTCAGAGTCTGCTGTTGAAGACCTGTCTTCAAGAAGTCAACATCGAAGCTAATGCTACTTATGAGAGGAAAACAAGCTCCATGTATTTTGTATTAAACCACCGGTAAAAAAAAAAAATGAAGACAATATCATTACTTTCAAAATATAGAAAGTCAATAGTTGAAATCATTTAGTAGTAAAATTTTTTTCTACATATAACCTCATACATGTAAAGATTATTAGAATGATGCTTCAGCTATATTTGACTCTTGTTAATGTAAGGGCTTCTCACTCAAGTAAGGCTTTGGAGACTGTCTCAATGCTCAAGGGTCTGTGAAGTCTCACACCACTCTCATTCTCTATTTTGACTAGGAGACAGACACTACAATGAATGTGGCAGGTGTTTTTTTTTGTTTTCGTAGGAGAGTGCAGAGCTGTTTACTGTACATAAACATTAGCGTGGAAAACGCTAGTACATATAGAAAGAACACTGGTACAAGCTTGTTTGCACAAAGTCCATCAAGATTGTCATGATGAGAATCTTCGTTTTGTGCCAAAAAAAGTTTGGCTTCCACATACCACTGCCGTGGTAGGGTCATGCCATCAGAAAGCAAACCTAGTCCATGAGATATAGAAGATTCTTTAGGAATACCGACTCCTTCTCTAGCTAGTCAAGACCAGAGTGAAACTTAAAAATCATCATCCTTATCAGGAGCTTGAAAGCCAAGGCTCCAGTCCGCTTTATAGCGGACAACAACAACAACATCAACAACAAACCATCTCTTCACAATCCAGCATGCCCCAAAGCCTTCTGAGTGTGGAATGTAGCACTGAATCGGGGGATCCCACAAAAGCCTTAAGGATCACAAGAAGCTTTCTTAGAAAAAAAAAAAAAAAAAGAAAGAAAGAAAGAAAAAACTTCCAGTTGGATGAAACTGTTTTAGCAGTGTCTCCACTGAGCTCCTAAAACTGGAATTTTGGATATACAAGAAGACAGGAAACAGATAACTTGGTTTTCGTCTTTTCACATGTCCATGTGGTTCTGTAAATGCAGCTACGATGCTTCGGCCAAAGATAAAGACAATAGGGTGGACAGGGCAGTTACCACCAGGGCCAGCAGTGGGCTCAGACCGCAGCTTGGAGGAGCAGCCATTGATTTTGTGGTTATGTGGCTGGAAGCCCCAGCGAGACCATCCTTTTCATAATCACGCTGTAAGAAAGAATGTTTTCATTATCACCACTGCATGTGTTTGTTCTATCACCGCATATTTTAGCCGCACTCTTTCTCTCTCTGATCCCCGCCCCCAGCTAGCTACACGGGTTACCAAAGCCAACGCAAGATTTTTACCCCTGCTCCTAAGGTCACCCATCAACTGTGCAACATGGAACCATCCTCCCTTTGGGTATCACTGACTGAGAAGGGATGCTCGCCCTCTCTATCATGAAGGAGGGCAGGAAGAATCATCTCAGGAAGCCTGCCCAGGCAAGTACGGGCTCATATAGAGATGGGTCACAAATTGCATTGGAGCCTGGCAGTAGCCTTTCCCTCCACTGGCTGGTTCAACCCTGGACTTTACAGATGGAGGATCTTGCCCTGCTTGTCAGTCAGAGTCCCAGCCAGGACCCAGGCTCCTGAACTCTCAGTCAGCCCAGCTGTTCTTCCCCAGGGTGGATTCCTTCACCCCCATCCCTAGGACCTGCTCAGTCCCAGAAAACTGCATCTCGCCATGATGAGCTCTAACTGTAAACTGGGGAGGGTAACATGGCCTGCATTGGCTACTTCTGGGTCACTGTGAAAGTCAAAGGAGCAGTCTAGGGGACATCTGATAAGCAGCGAGAGGTGTTCTGTATCTTCTCTGTGCCAGCTGAACTCATGTGACTGTGATGACAGAGGCTCTCACGGTACCAGGGCAATGGTATCTGTGCTGGTCCAGTTCTGAGATGAGGATCCCACACTCGGCGCTGCTTTGTACACCAGCATCTGCGCCTGGCTCCAAGGGCAGAGGGACACCAAGGGGGACTTGGATTTTTTTCTGGGCCTGAAACCTTGTTGTCTTTGAGCCCTTTCACATCATACTCTGTTCCAGGGACCCGAAGGCTCTGTTTCTAGTTGCAGGGAGACTCAGAAAGAAACAACTTACATCAGAAAGACAGAGGTGGGTACTGCCTGATATGTTGGATTTCAGCTTCTGTGCCTGGGAAAAGACAAACACACACAATTATTTGTACATACTATGGAAGAGCTGGAGAAGGGAATGGCAACCCACTGCAGCATTTTTGCCTGGAAAATCCCATGGACAGAGGAGCCTGGCAGGCCACAGTCCATGGGGTCACAAAGAGATGGACATGACTGAGCAACTAAACCATTATGGAAGAGTAGTTATTGATGATCAACAGTATAAGACCGTGTCACTGTTAGAAATATGTGAGTCACAACTGTGAGCCCATACACAATTAAAATTTTTCTACTAATCCCATAAATAAAGAGATAACAGGTAAAGAAAATTTTAATGACATTTTCTTTAACTCAGTATATTACCATTTCAACATGTAACCAGTATAAAAGATGATTTATGAGATACTTTTCTACATTCTTTAAACTTTCATACTAAGTCTTCAAAATTTGGTGCGAAAAAAAAAGTTGGTGTGTTGGACAAAATACACCTGAGTTTGTACCTGCCCCCTCTCAAAGCCACTGCACAGATTTAAAAAAAAAAAAAGTTTTAAAGTCATTTACAATCTGTACTCATTTATAGTTCTGAATATTAATGTTTATGAAGTGCCTTCTAGGTAAAAATGTAATAAAAATTCTCATTCATCAGTAATATAGAGATAGGTCTTCCCGAATCTTGTGTATTTGTTCATTTGTTTATTAGTTGTTCCAGTCCACAAACACTTACTGAACAATTTTCCAGGGTTTGGCATACAGTGATATGACAAAAAGGATGTGGTCCTGGGCTCCTGGGCCTGCCTTCTGGTGGGTAAACCACTCAGTGCTGGGGGGCTCAGGCACAGGGCAGGGACCCTTTGACAGGTTCCTTCCAAGAACCGTGAAGGGTATCACAGACCCCAGATCTATCCATCTTAAAACTGCTTCCTGGGCAGTTATAAGTTCCTAAGCTGTGAGGGCTTTAAGCTCCCTATTTTCTCACAAATGGAACAAGTTTCCACTGGGTTTCTACCTGAGAAATTGAGTTAGAGGAAAAACTCCATTGCTCAATTATAATAAAAACTGCTGACCCAACACAGCTCTCCTGTTTTATAAAGGAAAACAAATTAGAGAGCAGAGATGTTAAGTGACTTATTCAGGGTCACAGAGTGATCCAAGTTGTAGTCGATATTCAGAATACAGGCCTCTGAAACTTCTGAATGGAACCGTGCTCTTTCCTGCTTTCCAGTGTTTCTCCCAGAGATACTAGTGTGCTTGACTCTTCATGCGCTACTTGCCCTCCAAATCCACTCAAAGAAACCCTCCTACACTCCCTCCCCCTGAAACCAGGAGCCCTTTGGTAGCAACAGACAGAGAGTTTGTTTGCCAACAGGATGGCCCTGGTTAAGCATCACACCTGAATCTAGGAGCATCTGGGCAACCAGCTCTATGGGGATGCACTGGTAGGCTGCCTGCTGCAGGACAACTTTCGCAACTTGTTGAAGACGTGCTAGGCTGAGATCATGGTATAGTCACACAAGGAGTAATTTATTGACCATAATGCTACTTGGCAGGCATCATAATCTTTACCTCTATTTGCATATGCCAGCTGCGAATATGAAATCGAAACCTTTAAACAGGCATCAAGAAAAAGACACTGTGAAGCACCCCTGGGCTGTTCAAAGGTCACTAAATGTTACATATAAGAAGATCAGAGGGCAAATCAGAAGAGGGATGGAGCCTTCCTCAAAAGCCTACTTTTAATCTATATTAATAGCAAATCTGGTCCACTGCACTGTAACCTATAGAGAATAATATGTAGAACTTTGCACATTTTATTTCTGCTCAAAACTGGAATTGTGCCAGACGCCAAAATGGCCCTAAAACATCACATTCTGTCTTTTCTTTTCTAGGTGGTAATCTACAAAAGACATAAAACCTTGCTAAGTACCTTTGCATAAGTAAGAAGTTCACTAAGACACCCAACACTTTGCAACACTATATACTGTAGCCTGCTGGCGAGGCGTCTCTGTCCATGGGGTTCTCCAAGCAAGAATACTGGAGTGGGTTGTCAATTTCTACTCCAGGGAATCTTCCCAACACAGGAATCAAACCCACGTCTCCAGTATCTATCTGCATTGGCAGGCAGGTTCTTTACCACTAGTGCCACCTGCTGCTACTGCTACTGCTGCTAAGTCGCTTCAGTTGTGTCCGACTCTGTGCGACCCCATAGACGGCAGCCCACCAGGCTCCGCCATCCCTGGGATTCTCCAGGCAAGAACACTGGAGTGGGTTGTCATTACCTTCTCCACCTGGGAAGCGCCTAATCTGTAAGAGACATAAAGCCCTGCCCAAGGGCCTTTGTAAAACTAAGAAGTTCACTAAAACGTGCAGAGAAGGCAGCCTGACTTGTCTGAGACACATTAATCCTTCAATTTGCCTCTGTGCTATTGCCACAGTTAAGCCACACCTCTGTGTCCTAGACTGCAGTGGCCCCCAAGAGATCCAAGGGCTGGTTGGGCTTCCCTCCTATTTTGTTCTATATGATTAGCAACAGCCTGCACTGTTTTTCTCTTTGCACCATCTAAGAGACTCACTGGCTACACTTCAAAGTCACTTTAGGAACCTGCTGAGGTATTAGAAAAAATGCCCATCTATATTATGTGATTGTAAAGCGGCTACCACCAACGGAGTTTAAAAGGTCTTTGCGCTGTGCTATGGTTAGTTGCTCAGTCGTGTCTGACTCTTTGCAACCCTGTTGCTACTTTAACTAATTTTCTTAACTGGACTCTGCATTGACACAGGTAAATTCTGGTCCTCAACTAGTCACTGAGAGTTCAACTGTGTACAGGATTCCAGTTGTACAACTGGGTAGACATGCCCTGGTCTAAATTCCTAGGCTCTTTCTTTCTGTCTGAGAATGGTTGGGACGACTGGTCAAATCACACAGGAAAATACATGGAGACCAACTCTAAGCCTGTGAAGGCTCTGGGCTCTTCTTCCTCGCAACGTGGGCCTCTTGTTGGCCTCTGTCTAAAGCAAATAGTCAACTTCTGGCCTTGTCTCCCTGCAGCCTGATGGCTTCATTAAAGCTAGAGGCAGTGACTTCAAGCTCATCTGGCTTCAAGAACTATTCTGTGGGCAGAACTGGATGACCTGCTGAGGGAAAGTAACCATGTGCCAGCAGGCTTTTGCAGAGTCTCTGAGAAAATGCCTTCTCTCCTGTCAAACCCATGACCAATCCACAGAGGCACTCAGCACCCCAGAAGCTTAGCAGTCCACATACGCCAGCTTCTAAATACTCTTGCTTATATAGTGAGTTGACACTGCTTCCCATCGAGAGGTTGGGGGAGCCTGGAAACCCTCACAACCTCAGAGCCAGGGCAGAGCAGACCCTGAGTTCCACCAGAACCTCATGAGAACCACAGTAAGATCTGTGATGTGATTAGGAGGCAGAAGGAAGATAACACCTGCATAAACGAATCAGATTGCACACAGACATGAGATCTTTCAAAATCCCACACCAAACCTGGGCTGGAGGGCCAGTGGTCTGCTGCTTGGACTCAATGGTGTCAGCTGGGTGTCCAATGCCTCTAAGGGTTCATAAGCTGCAGGTGGAGGGGCAGAGCCTGGGAATTTACACCTGTGCATGTACTGGCAGCTTGCATGCTTGTAAGTCCTGTATTCATTCTGAATCCCTCCTGTGACCACCAAGGGTCAGATATCTCCTCTACGCATATCCAGAGCTCACTTAAGAAAATCCAGCTCTTGAAGTCCGTTGTAGAAGCCTGAGCAATCTGTTACTTCCACCATGAAATTAAAAGACACTTGCCCCTTGGAAGGAAAGCTATGACAAATCTAGATAGCATATTAAAAAGCAGAGACATCACTTTGCGGACAAAGGTCAGTACAGTCAAAGCTTTTTCCAGTAGTCATGTATGAATGTGACAGTTGGGATCATAAATAAGGCTGAGCGCTGAAAAATTGATGCTTTCAAATTGTGGTGCTGGAGAAGACTCTTGAAAGTCCCTTGGACTTTGAGGAGATCAAACCAGTCAATCCTAAAGGCAACTGACCCTGAATATTTATTGGAAGAACTGATGCTGAAGCTCCAATACTTTGGCTACCTGAAGCAAAGAGCCAACTCATTGGAAAAGACTCCAATGCTGGGCAAGATTGAAGGCAAAAGGATAAGAGGGTGGCAGAGGATGAGATTACTAGATAGCATCAGCAACTCAATAAACAGGAGTCTGAGCAAACTCAGGGAGGAAATGCAGGACAGAGGAGCCTGGCCTGCTGCAGTCCACGGGGCCGCAGAGTTGGACATGACTTAGCGACTGAACAACAACGGCAACAATCCTGAGTGCTTTTTAAAACATCAGCTATCACTGTCTTACTAGTCAGGTCTGATCAGTGCAAACATACAATTACAGGGCATCTCCTACTTTTAACTATTACAAAGATTATTCACATATTTTGAACATGGCCTCAGTTGATGAAAATTGGGACAGTCCCAGGAAAACTGAAAACAAAGCAAACCAACAAAAACTTCTGAGACCTTGGAAAGTACCAAGAAGGTAGAAGAAACTGGAAGAGCATCATTTCCAAGTCCCAAATTGATAGAAGCAGGAGTGTAATAATGGAACGCGTCCCATCTGCCAAGCCCTGCTTATTAAGAAGTCAGGGGACTTCCCTAGTGGTCCAGTGGTTGAGAGTCTGCCTTCCAAGGCAGGGGTCGCCGTTCTATCCCTGGTCTGGGAACTAGGATCCCATATGTTGTGTGAAGCAGTCAAAAGGAAGAAAGAAAGAAAGACAGATAGGCAGGGGCCCAACATAGAGCCTGACTAGCTAGATCTATCTAGACACCAAACCATGCAGTTTGTGGC
This sequence comes from Capricornis sumatraensis, assembly GCF_032405125.1. Classification (NCBI taxonomy): domain Eukaryota; kingdom Metazoa; phylum Chordata; class Mammalia; order Artiodactyla; family Bovidae; genus Capricornis; species Capricornis sumatraensis. The sequence goes on from NC_091091.1 coordinate 36,564,308, forward strand.
TTTAAAATATGATATCTTTCTCTTTAAAAAAAAAGGGGGGGGATACAAAGGAAGAGAATGGATTTCAGTTTTTCTAAAAGTCAATTTTAACCACAGTTCCAGCATGTTGAAAAATGAATTATTTAATCTCTTTTATGAAAGAGGGTTTCCTATCACCTAATTCATAGTTATGTGGTTATCAGAGAAGCCTCCAACTTGGGGAAATCAACACCACCAAAACAAGGTTTTTATTTTGAGACAGTGAATAGGCTGCTAGAGAAACCCATCCACAAACCAGTAGCTTTTCTCTCTTTCTGGAACTTGGTCTTTAGGCTCTTCACAACTCTTGTCCCTCCAACAGTCTTATAAAACTGTCACTGGCAGTTATCCCCAAGTCCAGGCACGTCACATAATAGAATTTCCATGTCACTGTAATTGCTGCCAGACTCCGTCAGTCCCTGGCACTAGAGGGTTAATAAATGCATTAGATGCTATTAATCTCTGTTACCTGGAGTCAGACCATGACTCTCCTGCTTTTTAACCCTGTGATTAGCATTTGGAAAGCCTGCCTGGTGCCGACTGCTTTCCTGTACAGAATGTTCAGACATACATAGAGTCCAGAACTCTTGGTCAAGCTAACTCATCAGGAACCGCGTGCTCCATGCATTCTGGCCACAGTGGGCTCTCCCGGAGCCTCGAGTGGGATCAGGCTTTGGAGTTGCACACTTGCTCTGTTTACAGAACTGGAGACTTAATACCATACCCACTTGCAGCTTGGCTTTTGCTGCCCCAGGACTCCATTTCTGTAGAGAAGCCAGTGTTTAACCTCAGGTTCTTAGGCAGCTGTCAGCCAGCAGGGGATGGAACATTTCTCTACTCTCCTCCATGTATAAGAAAAGCCAGTTTCTGCTCTACCTCCAGAAAATAAAACTGGAGGAAGTTGCTCAATCCAATAGCAACAGATTGCCCAGGCTGCAGCCAAATGGTCATAATTAATGATGCTTCTGGTTCTTTTCTCCCTTGCTTTACTGATTAGAGAGATTTGCTATATTAAGAACCTGTTTGCTTAATGACAGAATACAAGCAATAAACAGAGAAATACACAGACTGTAAAATGCAATCAACTTTGCTCTCCAGCACTCACTAAGTACCAAGCTGTATCTATCACACTTGTCAATACCAGTTTATCAGCATACGAGCCTCTTCTGCAGCACAAATTGGACCGTTGCTAGGGAAAACCATCGCATGAGTTCTTTCTGAAATAGTCCAGAACTCAAAGCCACTTCTCAATTTAAATCTGCACATTTTATATTTTCTCATAAGACAAAAGCTTATAAGAAGGCTGTGTACCTAATTTGAAGGATAACAGAGCAATCAGTTATTACTTTCTCATTTTTCACACTGCATTTTAACAAAATGGATTCACCCTATTATAGACATTTATGGGTACACTTTACTATATAACAATTCTGTGTGTGCACTTGACACGTATTTGCCCAAATTAATTTCTACACACACAAAGAAGGCAGAAAAAAGAAGTGGATCTGAGCAAGGTAACGGTCATGTGCCCAGCTGCACACTTTTCAGCTTTTCGGATTTTGCCTGTTGACTTTGGGAGAGGCAGGAGATGTTTTATTTCTGGTCAGGTCACAAGCAGTTGGCCAGCCTTTCTAAAATCCCTGTCCCTGTGTTTTGAAACTCACCTTCCAGGTGATTTGCTTTTGCTACGAACTTAGTAACAACCGCTTGCAACCACTGGTCTGAATAATGTGTAGTCAAGTCAGCGTGTAAAACAAGTGGACACATAAATAAGGTCTGCTCTGAGCCCCTGGGTTTGGGTGTTTGTCTTTCAGAGTCTATGTTCGGCTGTTTGCTCCAAGCCGATTTCTGCCAGCCCCACGGGCTGGGAAGGGGCGGAGGGTCTGTGAGGAGGGTACGAATGAGATGGGAGTGAAATAATTCTTGGGCAGCTTTCCTACCACGTCTCGTCTACCTACTCCCTCCAAGACACTGTGTCTGCATATTACCTGAACCTCAGCCAAAAGGCTTTCATTATATTAAGCTCTAAGAAGACCTTATAAAGATGTTTCACTCAGTACAGTTTTCGGAAGGCTTATTGGGTGCCAAGTTTAGTTAGTCTGGCAGGCTCTGGGCAGGTTGAGGCTGGTCATAAGAAGGGGGTGGGGAGAAGACTGGAGGCCTGAAGGCATACTTCCTCACCCCAAGAATGCATAGGCTCAGATCCCATTTGGGCTGTTTAGACAAGGCCTCCAACAACCTGAGTGCAGTAAACTCAAATGAGGCCAGATTGCGTGTGTGTGTGTGTGTGTGTGTGTGTGTGTGTGTGTGTGGTAGCCTTGAAGGTGATGTGGATTCATGTTCTAGAGTCTAGAAGGTCTTGGATTCTTGGTACCTGTGGGTTGTTCCAAGTGTAACATGGCAACTTAGGTTGAGTTTACGGCCAAGCCTGAGGAACTTCCCTGGTGGTCCAATGGTTAAGACTTTGCCTTGTGATGCAAGGGATGCAGGTTCAATCCCTGTTGGCATCAGTGGCAAAGAACATGCCTGCCAATGCAGGAGACGTGGGTTCAATCCCTGGGTCGGGAAAATCACCTGGAGGAGAGCATGGCAACCCACTCCAGTGTTCTTGCCTGGAGAATCCCATGGACAGAGGAGCCTGGTGGGCTACAGTCCACAGGGTCGCCAAGAGTTGGACACGACTGAAGCGACTGAGCATGCATGGCCAAGCCTAGAGCAGAAACTTTCTAACTTGACAGCACTGGGGGCTGGGCCCTTGCTCATTTGAGAAATTAAGTTAAAGAGCAAAATCACTAAATCATTTTAAAATTACACATTTGTATCCATTTTTTTAAATTTAGAAACTCCTCTTTTATAATCACTGTGATAAGAACACTTCACATGAGATTTACCCTCTTAAATTTTTAAGTACAACACAGCACTGTTATGGGCAGGCATGAGGTTAAACAGCAGATCTCTAGAACTTACTCATCTTGCATAACTGACCCTGCATCACTGCTGAACATCTCCTCGTGTTCCCCTCCCTCAGCCCCTGGAAACACAAATTCTATTCTTTGCTTCCATGAGTTTGACTATTTTAAATACCACATGAGACTGGAATCATGCAGTATTTGTCCCTGTGATGGGGATGTTTCACTTATCATGAGGTCCTCCAGATTTGTTCACATCATTGCATATTGCAGAATTTTATCCTTTTTCAAGGCCAAGTAATATTCCATTGTCTATACTGTATCAAACATTTTAATTCAAAAATGGAATGTCATGCATTGACTGATTTTTGGATACATAATCAAAGCCACTTTGAAAAGCCATTTAAAGAAAGAGTTTGCTGACTGGAATTCCCTGGCTTACGTTCTGCCTAAGCTATACCTATTGTTTACAATCTACAACATCCAGTTTTCATTTCTTTAAAACAGGAATGACTTTTGTTTGATACCCACCAGGGAATCTCAGTGCACAATTTCTATTTACTTAAAATTTTTTTTTTCAGTCTTTTATTGTTGGTTGGCCTACACCTAATCCAAAGCCATTTTTCAATGCAAGGGGAATTTAAACTACAGTGTAGTCAGCTTATTTAATTAAAATAGGTAAGCAAAATACCAAGTACAACGGCACCTAAAGGTTTGAGAACAAACGATCCTGAATCTTTCAAGCTTGCATCTCCACTGGAGAAAGCAAGGGGCCCAGGTGAGCAGGAGAGAGGCCCCTAGTGTGGGGCATTCAGCCTGCCTTGGGCATCGGATGTTTACAGGCGAATGGAGAAGAGGATGGCTTATGTGGTGAACTGGTTAAATGTGGGTCAGTTAAAACTTCTAGAACTGACTGAGAAATCTAAATTGAATGATTTAGAACTCACTCCTGGTACCAGCTTGACTGATATGGTATGCTATAAAGCACACAGGTTAGGAAGGTCCTGTCCTGGCTTTTCAGCCATCATCTATAATTATAATAACTGCACCCTGCTGCCCACTTCACAGAGTTGTGAGAATCAAACGTGATACTCGTGTTGGAAGTGCTTTTAAAAATCCAAGTTGCTGTTGATGATCTCTGAGCTCTTCTCTGGTCCCTATGCTGAGCGTTCTCGGATTCAGGCAGGGGTGGGGAAAATGCAAAAGCTTCAGCTAATTTGCCTTGTGAACGTGATACTGAATAGAACTGGCTCGTGATCTTCCGTGTTTCCTCGGATTTAAAAATGAATGCGATGAAAGAGATACAGCCCTGTAAGATATATCAACAGTCCTCCATTAGCTAAGCAGTCCCTCGGGCTGGCCTGTCAGTCTCCCGCACACCATAAAAGGATGTCTGCAGCCTGGCGCTTGTAATTTAACACTAATGGCAGGATGGCAAGTAGCGCTGTGTGCAGACACTGTCTACAGCAGGGAGCTTAACGTGGCACTCAGCCTGGCCTTTCTTCTTTCCCTAACTTCACTGGATCATCTTACATCTATTTCGCTTTCCCCCAAGTTGGGGCAAACACAGGTTGCCAACTACATCAGAGAACCGTGTGTTTTCATTCATGCTTAACTTGCTTGATTAGTAAAATATTCAGACAAGAAGCAATTATGAGCTGCATTTTAGAAAATTAGGCCCAATTAACAGGAAGATTATGCCAAACATTGCTTGAAACAGACGTTTTGGTTTGGGGGTGGGGAGGAGCTTTGTAGAGCCAATATTCAGTGATCATGGTGTAACAGTGACTGAGGGGAAAGCCCTAAAAGGAAGAATTTGTTTTCTCAAATGTGCATTCAGAAATGCAAGTGTGCAGAGAGCAGCAGAAAAGATTCATCGTGGTCCCTGATGAGAAGTGCATAAAGCCAGTCTCATCAGACACGCGCCCTCATCACCATCAGATAATATTTATTAAGCCTCTCATTCTCCTGTGCATTTATGTGCAGCTGAGAGTGTCCCTGTAATGGTTCTGTGACTTATGGTGGCAACTAAGGTTTGATATAAAACACCCAGGTCTGGAGACAGAACGGACCCTGGGCTTTTGTTCACTTGCTGGATGGCAAGATAGAGCCATCCAGCTCTATCTTGTTTCTTGCAGCAAGAAACAAAGTAAACGCAAAAAACTGAAAAACTTGGAAAAAAAAAAAAAAAACACCGTGATTTTAGTAGCCAGAGAAAAATATTCTAGAAAATAGAGGAAAACCAAGTGGACTGATAATGACTGTGATGATCATGACTGCTACTCTTAAGAACCTCCATTGATAATGATTCCATCCACATGTTACTGAATGCCCTCCAAGAACTCAAATGATTTTCTGAGGGGGGCATTCCCCTTTGGTACAGATCAGGACACAGGGGTTTCAGAGAGGTTGGGACCTGCGCAAGTTTCCACAGCTCTGAGTGGCTGTCCTGAGATTTGAATCTCTTTGATTTCGGTCTCTTCTAATGTAAAACTCATGCATATTAATTCTATGCCAGACAGGGTGAACTGAAGTTTTAAGTTGCTCACTTGTGTCTGACTCTTTGCAAACCCATGGACTGTAGCCTGCCAGGCTCCTCTGTCCACAGGATATCCCGGGCAAGAATACTGGAGAGGGTTTCCATTTTCTCCTCTAGCAGATCTTCCTCACCCAGGGATCGAACCCAGGTCTCTGCATTGCAGGCAGCTTATTTACTGTCTGAGCCACCAGGGTACACATTACCTATTATCACCCATAATCCTTAGATCAACCCTTAGAATAATAAGGGTAAGATGCCTGGGGTCACACAGCCACCATGGACAGAGCCAGCTGAGGCAGCCTAGAATCAACCCAAAGGGTCAGAGGTCAAGCCAGGCCTAGTGGATTTTGCTCCCCCAAGAGCCCCCAGAGGTGAGCATCTGTCAGGTCACACCTAAGGTCCCTGTAGCCAAGGGGCAGGCAGGGGATAGCTGCCCTGGGGGAAAATTCTGCGATGTCTTCTCAGTACCCACCATCCTGAGCTCACTCTCTAGCCTTATTCATGATGTGACTGGGCCTCAAACAGGAGGGACGCAGAGGAGGGGAACCCTTCATTGACCCTCCCCTCAAGAGAACCAGAGCCAGTTTCCTCCCACAAGTGAGCTGCACGGCTCAAACACAAGGCACAGTCTATTATTCAGGGAAGCACCGTTGGTTAGAAGTCCAAAGGATAAAAGGTCAGAAGGGGATACAAGAAATTGGATTTATTTATAGTATGTGATCTAAGTGTGCTCAGAGGTATTCTTGTAGGTTCCCCAGAACAAGAGAACATATTTATAGCCAAGATGGTGCAGACGTCCTATTCCTTTTTATTAAGCATGTTTATTACCCAGCAATTGGGTTAAGCAATTGTCCAACTGCTGAATTACTATCCCTCTGATGGGCCGGCCTCACTGCCCTCTGGACCACAGGTGCTGGTGGCCTGATGGCTTTTCCCAGAATGCACTGAGGGGGCCTACTCTTCCCCTCCCCATCCTTAAGTGGTTATTCTCCCTTTTTGAGAAAAGTAGCAAAACAAAAAAAAAAAAGTTTAGGAGAACACATCATAAACGGGTGATCATATGAAATTATTTCAACTTGAGACCCACTTCCACAGGGTCCACACCCTGTACAATGCCCACGTTCATTTCCCAGATTCTTTTGGGATAAAAGTCACTGAATAGTCCCTCCGTAGAGGTTCCTCCTGTCTCATGGTCAGCACAGATGAACCAAGAGGATAAAATAATGATATAAACAGTTACTGTGCTGGAGGCTCAGTTACTATGCTTAAGAATTTTAATTTGCTTAATTATCACAACCCTCCCAGGTGGTCTGCACATTTCCTCCATATTACAGACGATGAATCCAAGGACTGAGGAGCTGAAACTACTGTCTGCTACAGTCCACAGGAAGGCCCGATTTTATTGTAGCAAGAGGTCTGGTCCTTCAGTATTTTCTACTTCGAAGCACATGGCCTCTTTTTCCTAAAAACGCAATTTTGAGAAACAACCGTGCCACTCTTGATATACTGTCTACATGATCCCTTGTCCAGCATCGGCACGGTCAAGGCTCGAGGTACATTACCTGAAAGTGAACTTGGTTTTGGAGAAAAACAAATGATGGCATTGCCTTGACTCTCTGAAGGAATCCAGTATTACTAAGTGATACCCTCCCCTGATATAACATAGGGGTTGTCGAGTGCTGCGGTGGGGAATAAGTGCAGATAGCAGCTGAAGCCTGGAGCACATGCCTGTCCCTGGGCAGCAAGAATGCCCTTCAGCTGTGGCATCAATGCTGAGACGACCCTGACCTGGCAAAAGATATCCAAATGCCACTGGATAATGGACAGCCTTATGTTGCTCCTAAGCAACACCAAATTTCAAACAGAAATTCTCTGGAGCTGACTAAGAAGGGTGTATCATCTAGAGCAGGGCTTCCCTGGTGGCTCATTGGTAAAGAATCTGCCTGCTAACGCAGGAGATGCGGGTTTGATCCCTGAGTCAGGAAGATTCCCTGGAGAAGGAAATGGCAACCCCACTCCAGTATTCTTGCCTGGGAAATCCCATGGACAGGGAAGCCTGGTGGGCTACAGTCCATGGGGTTGCAAAAGAGCTGGACACGACTCGGGGACTAACCAACAACAACAATCAACTAGGGCCCTGAGTGTGCGACAGAAAAGGAGGTAAGGCCGCATCATTTCCAGGTGATGCGGGAGATGGGCTGCAGCCACTGTGGATGCCCACTCCCCTTTTTACTTCTCAGGTGGGCAGTTCAGAGTCAGCTTCCCCACTGTTCACAGAACAGACAAGGCTGCTTATAGCAGAGGAGAAACAGGCTGTGGGCGCCAAGTCCTCAGATTGCATCTCAGAGAGAAAGGATTCCAGCCACACAGGGCTTCTTCTGATTGATGCCATTTCTCTGTAACAGAAACAGGGCTCTGAGCCAGAGCTCCACCCCCCTCACGACCCTGGAGAAACACGCTGCACCCAAGGATGCTGGAACTGTATTCCCAAGGTATGCTCTGCATGCTCCATGGTTACCGGGTTTGGGTACCTGGCCCAGGACCTCTTAACTACTTTAGTAGTGGGACGATATACCCTGGAAAACCCCAGAAATACAATCACACGAACTATAAATTCCAATGATAACATGACACAAGGCCTTCTCCCTGATATCATATGCCAACACTTTTATTATGTGTAATGAGGAAATCAATCCTGAGTATTCACTGGAAAGACTGATGCTGACGCTGAAGCTCTAATACTTTGGCCACCTGATGTGAAGAGCCGATGCACTAGAAATGACCGTGTTGTCAGGAAAGACTGAGGACAGGAGGAGAAGGAGGAGGCAGAGGATGAGACGGTTGGATGGCATCATCGACTCAATAGACATGCGTCTGAGTGAACTCCAGGAGATAGTGAAGGACAGGGAAGCCTGGTGTGCTAAAGCCCACAGGGTTGCAAAGAGTTGGACAGACTGAGCGACGGGAACAACGACAATAGTGTCCAATTGTATGATCATGAGGGCTTCCCTGGTGGCTCAGACGGTAAAGAATCTGCCTGCAACGTGGGAGATGTGGGTTCAATCCCTGGTTTGGGAAGATCCCCTGGAGGAGGGCATGGTGGGCTACAGTCCATGGGGTCACAAAGAGTTGGACATGACTGAGCAACTAAGCACAGCAGAGCAATGTAATAATGTGGGGCTCCCCATGTTGCCACTTACACCACAGAATGGTGAAGTAGGGGGTTACCTGGAGGCATTTATACAAGACTTAGAAGAGTTCTTAACTTCTTAGAGTTAAGAGTTGGGGTTGAAGTGGTGAGATCAAGGGGCTATTTGTAAAATGCAGAATCTTAAGAGAAAGCCAATTCACTCCCTATTCCTACTGAAACTTTACTGGCCTGGCTGCCATTCACCCCGTGGGGGCCACAGGCTTATTCCAGCTCTAGGAGATTAGGGATTTAAGAGGGAAAAGGGGGAAAATTATAACTCAGAGACACTGTACTCTGTGCGCTTAATTTGCAGGGCTTTGTGGCTGAGAAAAATAGATGTCGCGATCTGCCTTTGTTGAGAAGGTGACATCTGGGTTCATTAAAGGTGTACAATAGATCTGGATAAGGGCTATTTTTCTCAGTCATTAAATTGGTTTTTAGGAACTTTACACTCTCCTTCATTTGAACAATTATTAAACTATAAAATAGAATTGCACAATTGCTAAAATCGTAATCTGAAATTTTACAGCCAGCTATAAAATGCTATATTATTAAACTATACTGAAGATGCTCAAGCCCATTACAACTTTTTAAATGAATTATAAAACCCTTTACTGCTGATAAAATAATCTTAAATTACAGTATTGTGGATTCCAACAATATGTTGAACTGAAGTCAGCTACCATGCAAATATGCCAATCACAAAGAAATCATTACTTGAATTAAGTTTGCAGAAGCCCAAAATCTGATAGCATCAGATTCAGCAAGGCAGACAACACCTGATGTTTGTAGGCTTCTCGGGAGAGCTGGTCCCCTAGGGAGGTGCCTTTCCTCTCGCCATATTCCTTCAACCACAGAACCACCAACAGTCAGATCCTCTCATGTTCAAAGGCTGCACAGGGGACACTTAGCAGAGCCCTGGGGATTGAAGAATTGCTTATGATAACAGCAAACTTCTCCCCTTAAAGTCACTCCATAGGCGAGATTTTTAAAATGTCAAATGTTTTGTTGCTGAGTACCTGCCACCTGTGTTATGTTATGGGCTCAAAAATTCATACATTGAATTCCTAACCTTCAGTTATCTCAGGATATGACTATCAGTGGGGTGGTCACATAGGTGACAATGGATGGAGACAGGGTCTTTAAAGAGATAATTAAGTTAAAATGAGGCCATTAGGGTGGCCCCTCATCCAATCTGACTGGCATCCTTATACAAAAAGGAAATTTGGACACACAGACTCGAGGGTGTGCACACACAGAGGAAAGGCCATGTAAGGACACAGCAAGAAGGAAAGGCATCTGCAAACCAAGGAGAGAAGTCTCCGGAGAAACCAAACCTGTTGACACCTTGATGTTGGACTTCCAGCCTCCAACACTGTGGGAAGGACAGCATTGGCCAAAAAGTTTGTTCGGGTTCCCTACCCACTACATTTCTGTTGTCTTACCCGCTCAATCTACGGTACTTTGTTAAGGCTGCCCCAGCAAACGAACACAAGGGATGACATTGCACTCTGCGACAGGGTGATGTGCATACGCACCTACTAGGAAGCCTGGCCTCCGAGATGAAATTCCTGTGTTTTGGTACCCGTTTTACCCTGCAGGCTTCCATTTCCAATAGGCTTTGACTACACAGTTGAAAATGCGTTCTGGCATGCTGGACTGTATGGCAGCTTTAACAGAGTCCTACCCAATTCTGAACTCTGAATTCAAGCACTCTCCTGGATGAAGGGCTTTGAAAACGCTCTACAAGCAGTTATTTCCAAAAGTGTTTTTACAACAGCCTATTTCCTCCCGGGGCTACCGTGGGTGGATTCTGGGATACGGCTTCCCTCTGAGTTCATCTGCTGGCACCTGAAGCTGGGAAGATTAAGTCCCAGGAGGTCACTGTCAGTCTCTACGCTGTGAGTAGCTGGGCCCATCACACAGGGCCCTGGGGCCACTTGGCAGTCTGATCCCGAGCTCTGTCACCAGGCTACTGGGGGAACCCAGAAGCCGAGGGGGTGGGGGGCCCTGAGGCCTCGTGCTTCTGCTAAGGGAAGACCACCCCCACCCCTCCAACTCCCCGCAGCTCATTTCTCCCAGGACATAAACTCTCTCTGAGCAGGAGAACATTCTGCAAAGGAAACTCCAGGTGCAGCCAAAATTTGGATTTTTTTTTTTTATGACACACAAAACAACAGTGGGTGCTAGAAAACACTCTGTATTACACAGAAATGATGGCAACCTCACAGAAACCATAAACCAAGCGCCACAAATGGCATATCGCACCAAGACTGTTTCCTTAAACATAAGGCCCAGGAAATGGCACCCAGAAGTCACACTCATCTAGATACAGCGCATGTGCTGAGGGCTCAGCGCTGACCCGTCTGGAACTGGCCTCATGATCCCAGTGGGTCCCAGCCCCTCCTAAAACTCCCTCAGCCACAAAGTCCACGCAGGAGAAACCCAACTGCAGTTTGGTCTAAACACTTCTATCCATTCTGGTTGTGGAGTAAAAGTCTTTTGACGTGTCACCAACAAGGCACTTATTTGGGATGCTGGCTGGGTAAAATTATAACTCAGAGGGGCTGAGGCCTCAGAGGAGGCCCAAAGGCCACAGTCACCTGCAGGTCCCTGAATGATGAGAAGCAGGTTAAATACTTCTGTTAATACCGCTTAGGACTCTATCACGGGCCTCACTCTGAAGGGAAGTTAAGTGTTGCAAATTGGGCATGTGGTGGTCACCAGAGCCCCTTTTTGTTGCCCTTGCTGGCACAACTTAGAAAGGTTTGGTCCAACGCACCCATCTGCTCTTCCATCTCACCACACACAAGAAAGAAACCCGAAAAGACTCTCACACACTGCCATCTCCCATATTAATAGAAAGGAAAGAGGGCTTTTGAAGCAGCTCTCATTTCCTGGGTGAGTGTGTGTGCTCACTCGTGTCTGATTCTTTGCGGCCCTATGGACTGCAGATCACCAGGCTCCTCTGTCCATGGGATTCTTCAGGCAGGAATACTGGAGTGGGTGGCCAGTCCCTCCTCCAGGGGACCTTCCTGACCCAGGGATCGAACCTGAGTCTTCTGTGTCTCCCACACTGGCAAGTGGATTCTTTACAACTGAGCCACCTGAGTGGTCCTCCACCAGGGGTGAATATGTCCTGCAGGGGACATTCGCTAAGTATGTGGGTCCACTTTTGGTTGTCACAGTTGGGGAAAGGGGCTCCTGGCATCTAGAAGACAGAGGCCTGGGGTGCTGCTCAACAACCTACCAGGCACAGGGCAACCCCCACAGCAAAGCATTACCAGGCCAAGAGGTTGACAGGGCTGAAACTGAGTAAGCCTGACCTACAGAACTCTTCAGTTCATAGCCAAGAGGTCACCGAACAGCCTTTATGGAAGTTTCCACGATTGAATTTTTAGCCAGTTGGTCAGAAAAGCAGGTGGCCTGGAGACCCCTGAAGTCTGGCTGGCATCTGAAGTGGGCAGTCTTGTTGGGACTGTGCGCTTAACCTGTAGCATCTGTGCTAACTCAGGGGGCTAGCGTTGGAATTGAGTTGTTCCGCAGGACACCAGTTGGCATCAGAATAAGCATCATTACCTTTTTTATGCTAGTTTATGAACCAGTCTGGCACCTCAATCTGCCAGATGTTCAACAAGAATTTAGGGACTGATTTAGTCTCTATTGAATGCAAAATGTTATCCAGAAACAAAAAGGTAAAATGTTCTGATTTACGTATTATACAGTATAGCCAGTTAAAAATGCACAGAGGAGAAATAGGCTGCTGTTCGATTTCTCTTCTCCTGATCAAGCCTCTCTGTGTCTCAGGTCTATCATCTGAAAAATGGGAATAACAGTAGTAACCTCATGAAGTTACTATCAAAATTGAATGAGTTTATATACATATATATATGCACACATACATATTGTTGTTCAGCTGCTCAGTCATGTCTGACTCTTTGTGACCCCATAGACTGCAGCATGCCAGGCTTCCCTGTCCTTTACCATCTCCTGGAGTTTGCTCAAACTCATGTCTATTGAATCAGTGATGCCATCCAACTATTTCATCCTCAGTTACCCTCTTCCCCTCCTGCCCTCAATCTTTTCCAGCATCATATAGCATATATATTTATGTAATGTGCTTAGGATAGTTCTTGACCCACTGAAAGAACTATTTGCATATTTGCTTTATTAATACAAAACCATAAAAAGCAGAGGTGATGCAAGTTACCAAAGAAAATAGCTCTAGGATCTGTCATATGAATAGATTTTAATGTTTCCTAAAGTGGGGTTTGGGAACCACTTGCATATGGGACATTATTTAGTAGCATAAAAAACATTTTTATTACTTTAATATATATAATGATTTTTTAAATATAGATAGCTCTTGCATTGATTCTGGTTTCACAAATGTTATTAACAGTATACCTATTAATAGACACTGAGTTTAAAGATAAACATTAGGCAAATAAGAGTGCTGGTAGAATGCAGAAACAGGAAAGGCTGCAATCTCCTGGTCTTTGAGGCTGAGAGGCAGGGTTAACTCTCAAACACTATCTTTTCAGCAAATAAGAGTGCTTCCTTTTTACCAGTGTGTCACCTCCTCCCAGTGTCAGCACTAGTTAAGGAGATGTGGCAACGGCCTAGGGCAGACAGTCCTACTCTGACACCCAGGCTGGACCAAGACCTGACTACTGTCATGACTCCAAGTTCACAGCACCGAGAATCTGATTTTAGGTGGTTCTCTTACTAGACTCCTGGGCATGGAGGCATGGAGCTTCAGACAGTTCTAATCCCAGGTCCTTTCTTTATTGCTTTGGGTTTCCTTTCCTTCTTGGCCTGCTGTCCATAGACTATTCCTCCCCTTCCCCTCCTTCCCTGGGACATTCTACAATGACCACATAGTAGAAGCAGCAGGATATCATGAGGTTCAAACCCTTCTTGCAAGTTAAGAAAGCAGAACCTAAAGGGCTCCATCTTTCCTCATCCATGTCCCCTCCCCCACCCCCACCCAAAACTAGAGAACAACCTTCCTGTATGGCTCCAAGATCCAGAGCTAAAGCTCAACAATCACGGAAACAGTGGCCACTTCCAAGTGCAGAGGGCTGGCTGGTCATGCTGAGCCCTCTGCATAGTGGCACTGGTTCTCTAATCCTCACAACAACCCCCAGAGGTGGGTGATAACTTACAGGAGACATTCAGAGACAGTAAGAAATATGTCCCAGGGCAGAGAGCAATGGGAAGTGAGCTAGGAATCTCACTCAAGTTCAACCAACTCCAAAGCTGGTGCTCTTCCCAACAAAGCAACTCTTAGGCTGTCAACCACAAGCTGAAAAGGAGGAACCTGCAAGGCAGCTCTAACCACTGGCAAGCATGGCATGAGTGCAGGGGACAAGTCCGCCATGCAAGGGGCCGGATGTGGAATAAGCATCTCTCCCAGCAGTCAGCCTGTGCAAAACCCCACCACCCTGGCCTTGCTCTCCAGCGCCTCCTTTCCAGAAGATTAACGGGATGCCAAAGCACCCCATTGCTCTGCTAGCATAAATTGCAAGGAAAACATTTAGAATATTGATTAAGTGCTTCATGCTAGAAGATTTAAATTTACCTCCTGTATTTCCAGGATTAGCTGACATAATGGGGTCAGTCTGCTGGCACAAATGATTTACAGAACACCCATTGGCAGCTTTCCTTTTAAAACTCAACACTTAAAATTTTCACTTGGTCACAGCCAGCAGAGTCCTGGGTATTTAGCAGGGTTGGATAATTGCCTTCTTGCCATATTGAGACTTTTGGGGTTTGGCCTGTCTGGGAAGAGCTTCAGAATCATTTCCGGTCTAGTCTGGCCCTATCCAGGCAGATGGACTTTGTTTAGGTCTGATGAGGTACTGGGGCAGTGGAAGGGTAAGGCATGCTGTTTTTCCAAGATGGACGATCTTATTTCAGATAGAGATTTTTGCAATATTCTAATATTCAAATATTCTAATATGTATGAGTTAAAGAGGTTATATGCAGAGGTTAAAGACAGCCAAATTGCATCACCACCTGCCTCTACTGGGCTTTCCTGGTGGCTCAGCTGGTAAAGAATCCACCTGCAATGAGGGAGATCTGGGTTTGATCCCTGGGTTGGGAAGATCCCCTGGAGAAGGGAATGGCTACCTGTTCCAGTAATCTGGCCTGGAGAATTCCACAGTCCATGGGGTCACAAAGAGTTGGACATGACTGAGCAACTTTCATTTTCACTTTTCACTTTCCTGCCCCTACTACCAATCTGTAAATGTTGTGCTACAGCACACAAGGGGTTTCCCTGGTGGCTCAGTAGTAAAGAATCTGCCTGCTAATGCAGGAGATGCAGGTTAGATCCCTGGGTTGGGAAGATGCCCCGGGGAAGGATGGCAACCTCTCCAGGATTCTTGCCTGGAAATTCCATGGACAGAGGAAACTGGCAGGGTACAGTCCATGGGTTTGCAAAGAGTTAAACACAATTTAGTGACTAAACAACAACATACAAGTTCCCAATGCATTTCCATAAACTTCAAACTGTACTTGGCCAAAAGAAGGGACTGTACTGAGAGGCCAGGGAGGTGCAGACCTAGCCTGAAATCGAGTGAATCCAGGTGGTCTGCTCCAGAAAAAAAATGCCCACCTCAAAGTCTTTGCCATCGTGGCCCACAGAGGGTCAGCAGGGTTCCTCTCAGGGCTAGCACGGTCTGACTGCCAAAGAAAATGACACGATTGTTGAAGTGGGGAAGGGACAGCCAGGCTTTGCATTGCTGACTTTAGGAATAAGCATTCTTGCAAAAGTTATTCATTTAAATCCCGCTCACATCTCCTTTCTGATTGAAAAAGTTGCTCTTATGAATCCTTCCCTAGAATGCTGCCTTAAAAGTCCCACTAGGATGAGGGGAGGGGACTTAAACCCAAGATCCACAACTGGCATCCCTCCATGTCTCACTCACAGATATGTTTTTCTGGTTCATAAAAACAAACTGACTTTGGATGTCACTAGCCGTGTTCCCAAGAGTCCCCACCAAGTGCCCTCAACGACCTGACCTCCATCCTGCAGCTTTGGCTCTGGGCGTGTGCCCCCACCTATCAGATTTTCTTCTCTCAATCACACATCACATCTCCTTCCAAGAAAAGGGACAGAGGCAGTGAAGATTTCTCAAGGATCCTCAGCACTAATCCCAAGGCTATATCCCTGAGTCTCTACCATCTTATTTTATCGTTGTAAGCTAGGGCCGAAAGAAAGGCTCCTTTAAGAGGTCGTCACTTTAAGCCACTAGAGTTAAGTGATGTTCAACAATGCAAAGTAGAGATTTTTTTCTAACACCTACACTTCCAAAAGATATTTACTTTAAATAAGTGACAAGTACAGTCCATTTGATTTAAATATGCTGAGCTTTTTCCAGCTCCCAGGCCACTCAAGTGCACAGAAGATGAAATAATTGGTATGATTTTTAATGTTTCTTTATCATGTGACCACTTTGTACAAGTCAAAGGGATATGCCAACAATAGCACAGCCTGTGTCACGCTTGTTACTAATATGCCTGCCAATTAATCCTGACATGGGAGCTTGGCTGGTTACCCAAAACCTGGTATTTTATCACCTCAGGGGGTTAGCTCTTGGATGTTTCTATGACATTTTATACTAATCAATCAATTTTGCTTTTTTTAAAGCTGAGCCTTTCATAGGAACTGTAGATGAGCCCTATGCATACCACACCCAAAGCTACACATTTCTCCAAACAGAATTGTGTTTGGTTTGTTGATAATTACACTTTGAAACCGACTTTTGAAAATGTTTATTCTTATTTCTTCCCTTCCAAGGGGGAAATCTATCTCAAATGTTAAGACAGAAACCCAAGTCCCTCCGAGTTTTCTCATATTATTGTATATTTAAAAATATTACAAGAGGGTGCTTCTCAAGGGAAGTGAACTTTAAAGCTGCCAAAGATAGTTGACTTTCTCCAAATCTGTTACCAATGGATCCCAAGCTGGTTTAAGTCAGTTCTATTCTGAGGAACGACACATGCACCGGGACAAACACCATTCTAAGATATTTCTAGGACCCCCTGGCAAATGGTAATTTGTCTGAAGACAGCCAGGCAGGCAGAGGAAGGACAGATGGGAAGAATGAGTCTCCTGGGAGCCCTATGTTGAAGCAGGAGTCCTAAATCAAAGCCAGGGACCACGTTCTCATGGGCTAAGTCCCATTTCTCATCAGTCACTCATCCCTCCCGATCCTCTGGCTTCCACTGATTCTTTCAACCATTCTTAATGTAGGTCATTTTAAAGAGATCATCAAGCCGCAAGAAGTTTTACTGGCAAACTTTGTCTTTCCCTTATACTCTCTCTCCTGGGATTTAGTCATAAAACATCCCTGCCTAAAGCATGAGCTTTCTGATTTTTCCATCATTCGAATTGCTGCCTTCAGGAAGCACTGGGACACATGGGTCTGTCAAATCCAGCTTCTCCTTTCCTTTTTTTCCTATCCTCCCTACCCTGCTACAGCTTTATGGAGGTATAATTGACAAATAAAAATTGTATTTACTTAAGGCACACAACTTGATGTTTCAATATATGTGTATACTGGGGGCTTTCCTGGTGGCTCAGATGATAAAGAATCTGCCTGCAATGCAAAAGACCTAGGTACGATACTTGTGTCTGGAAGATCTCCTGGAGAAGGGAATGGCTACCCACTCCAGTATTCTTGCCTGGAGAATCACATGGGCAGAGAAGTTTGGTGGGCTACAGTCCATAGTGTCCCAAAGAGTTGGACACAAATGAGCCACTAACACTTTCACTTTCATACACTGTGAAAGGCTTACAGCAATCAAGCTGAGTAACATATTACACACCTGACATAGTTACCAGTTTTGGGGGTGGGGTGGGGTAAGAACAACTAAGATATATTCTCTAAGCAATTTCAAGCATATAATATGGTATTGCTAAGTACCGTCACCATGCTATATATATCCAGAACTTGTTCATCTTGCATGTCTGAAAGTTTGTATACTATAACCAGCATCTTCCCATTTTCCCCACTCCTAGCCCCTGGTAACCACCATTCTAGTCTCTGCTTTAAACAGTTCAACTTTTTTAGATTCCACATATAAATGAGATCACGAACCTAGAGGACATTACACTAAGTGAAATAAGCCAGACACAGACAAATACTGCATGACCTCCAAAGAATGACTGTGCGATCTCGGTTAAGTTCCTAGCATGTCCCTGCCTCAGTTGCCTCATTTGTAAAAGAGAAGGATGACTACCATACCTGACTCGTGGGATGCTATGAGGACAAAAGAGCACAATGCATGTGAAATGTTTCACAAAAGGAAACTCACTCTACAACTGTTCGTGCTAACTCACACCACCGTTCCCCAGTGTAACACCCCAAGCAAACCACAATGCCACCATCCATCTCTTGCAAAGGGACTAAATGGCCAACTGACTTGGGATTAAGCATCACATGTGACATTCTGGAACATTCACTATACCCCAGGCAATGAAAAATTACCACCATTTAATCCTCTCAATCTAGCAGCTAGGAAGTCTGACTCTTTGCAACCCCATGGACTGCAGCTGGCCAGGTTCCTCTGTGCATGGGATTTCCCAGGCAAGAATACTGGAGTGGGTTGCCATTTCCTTCTCCAAAGAAGTCCTAGCATTTTGTAGATGAGGAAGTGGAGGCTTGGAGAGGTCACACTGTTGGTGAGGATGAGAGCCTGGGTCTGCACACATGCTTGACTGCAAAACCCAAGCCCTCACTCCTTTCCTCACATGTGCAAAAATGAGCTCTGATAGGGAGTCATCTTAGGAGGTAAGGTGAGGTTTTGTGGAACCCTTAAGAGCTCCCTAGAAGTAAAATGCTGTTTAGCTGCCAGGTGGGTGGATTGTGCGTGTGTCATTGGGAAGAGAGGTGTAGCTGTCCCCCTGCTTCCTCTGTATTCCCCTGTCTCCACTGCCCCACTTTGCTGAGAAGTTAAATGGCAATCCTCAGAGAAACATCATGCTTTAATTGTACTCTGTCCCTCTGTTTATGAGGCAGAGTCCCTACCACTAATACAGGGGAAGGAAAGGCTATTTCTTGGGAATAGATTTCATGGGTCCCCTGACGTTGCCAGGGAAACCCTGCAGTGGTACAGGGTTCCCCTTACAGGGGAGATGGTTGAGCAGATCTAGATGGAGGTAAATACTGGTGGCCAGGCCAAGCACCACACCCCAAAAAGCAGAGGACAGATGATCTGGTGGGGTGGGGGTGACCAAGGAGATGCAGAGAAGAACACCTCCTCATGGACGGCAGACTGCTCTCCCATGGGGAAAAACTGATTTCAAGGAGCTTCCAGGAATGACTGTTCTTCTGAGATGCCACCTATTCACGGAGTCTGAACTTCCAAAGACACTGACCAGCTGCATTTTGCCTACCATTTGTGCATTCACAGAGGACAGAATTTCAGTTTTGAATGCCCACCTCCACGAAGTTTCCAGAACACCAAAGGAGGTTAATAAGCAGGCTGGACACTGCCTCTGCCGTCAAGCTCCATGTACTTAGACACGAGCAGAGAAGAACCTGTTTCTGCTGCAGCCAGAGCTTTGCCTCTTCCTGTGGTCACGAACCACCTCTGGCCACTGTTATCACCTCATTATAACAGGGTCCTACCCTCATCTGGCCACCAGTCTTTACTGATGCTGGAATCTGAGCGGACCCGACAAGAACGGAAGGCTGACCTAGGAGGAAGCAGGACACTGAGGCTCGGCCACAGAGAAAGAAGAGACTGCTCTGCGGTGCTATGTCTGCTTCTAGACACACCTCTAACCAGCTGGCGACTTGGTGCAAGCGGCTTCCCCTCCCTGAACTGCAGGGCTCTGCTGCAGGCTAGGGCGGTTAGATGCTGCAGTACTCCCCAAGCCTCTTCCTACTTCTGGCATTTTTTGCATGGTGCTTTGAAGATGAGGACGGCTCAGGAAATGCTTTAGAAGTATGAAGAACATCTGGTTGACCCTAGGCCTGTGCCTTCCCACCCACCTTCTCCTCAGTCTTCTGCGTGAGTGCATTTGTGAGTGTGATGTTGGTGGGGACCCAGGAGGACGAGAACAGAAACATAGCTCAGCTGAACGGCAGGTGGGATATCTAAGAAGAAGAGGGGAGTGTTGGGGCAAGAAGATAGCAAGCAAAGCAGAAGGACAAAAACTGCCCCCGGGACCTCCCTGGTGGTCCAGTGATTATGAATCCGCCTTCCAATGCAGGGGACGCAGGTTTGATCCCTGACCCCTGGTCAGGAAATGAAAATCCCACATGCAGCAGGGCATGAGGACTGCCTGAGGACTGCGCTAGAGAGAAGAGAACTAGCAAGGAGGCTGAGCACCACGGCGAAGGATGCCATGTGCCACAACTAAGACCCAGCACAGCCAAGTAAATGAATAAATAGTGTAAGACAGAAAAAAAGAAAAACTGCCCTAATACTTTCTAGGGAACAGACGAGGCGGTGAGTCAAGAAGGTATTTGCAGAGAAGTTTCTGGTAAGTGTTCTGGTGAGGGGGGTCTCGGTGGGGCCCGGGGTGGGGGTGGTGGAGAGGTGGGAGGACATATTTCTGTGACAAGGCTGAAGGGACAGCACTGTGCTTGGCACATGTCCCTTCCCCTAGCATGGCAGGAGGCAGCGTCACCACGTGGTCACCACTGCCTTTCAAATCCAAGAGGAACCGTGGAAAGAACACAAGCCTCTAGATTCCAGGGCCGGTTCCATGACTTGCCAGCTCTGTGGGCTCAAGCCGAAGTGTCCCCTCTCTGAGCCCCACATCCTCTGATGAAAGAACAAGGTGGATAACACTGTAGTAACAACACAATCATACCAGCTCTCTCCCAGCCACCAGGAGGGCAATGTCCGAAGAGGTGAGGTGTGTGAGAATCCTTGGTGAGGACATGAAGAGGTTCCCAAACAGCTGAATACTCATTATGATGAAAAAAATAAAAAGGCAGAATAAGCACTCTGCTTTGACTAAAGTCAGGAAATGACCATTCGTAGGTCATTGTGGTCCTGGCCCTTGGAGATCTGCCTCAACCCCAAAGAAGTCTCTGGGCCCTTTTCACTGGACTCTGTTCACACAAGGGGCTTGCAGAGCAGGGTTTCACAGCAACTCAAATGAAAGAGTATCTTCTTGTGCTTCCTGAAGAATGATGCTGTCCAGGATGCTACATTTGCCTTATACTTCACTAATAACACTGTCTCTGGCAGAGCTTTAGACAGAGTTAAATACTCCACACTGAGTCTAAATGCTAGTGACGGAGACAAAGCCAAGGGCTCCCAAGACAATCCCCTGAATGGGAGAAAATATTTGCAAGTGATATGACTGATAAGGGATTAATATCCAGCACATATAAACAGTTCATACAACGTAACATCAAAGAAATAACCCAATTAAAAATGGGCAGAAGAACTGAATACACATTTTTCCAAAGAGGAAATGCAGACGGCCAACAGGCACACGAAAAGATGCTCACCATCATGATCATCAAGGAAATGCAAATGAAAACCACAAGGAGATATCATCTCACACCTGTCAGCATGGCTATCATCAACAAGGACACAGACAACATGTGGAGGGTGTGGGAAAAGGGGATTCTTGAGTACTGTTGCTGGGAATGTAAGCTGGGATAGCCACTGCGGAAAATAGTATGGGAGGTTTCTCAAAAAGAACAAAAGATAGACTATCACATGAGTCTGCAGTTCCACTCCTGGGTATAGATACAAGAAAAACAAAATGCTAATTTGAAAAGATACCTGCACCCCAATGTTCACAGAAGCATTATTTACAGTGGGCAAGATACGAAAGCAAACTAAGTATCCATCAACAGATGAATGGATAAAGAAGACACACATACACACACACACACACACACACACACAACGGACAACTACTCAGCCATTAAAAAGAATGAAACTTTGCCATTTGCAGCAACACGGATGACCCTGGAAGGCATTATACTAAGTGAAATAAGTCAGAAGAAGACAAATACTGTACATCACTTTTTGTGGAATCTTAAAAATACAATAAACTAGTGAATATAACATAAACGAAGCAGACTCACGGACAGAAAGAATAAACTAGAGGTTACAAGTAGACAGAAGGATGGGGGGAGGGGCAATACAGGAGTGGGAAGCACAAACTGCTGGGTATAAGATAGGTTCCAGGATATAGGACAAGGCATATAGACACTATTCTGTAATAGCTGTAAATGGAAAGCAACCTTTAAAAATTGTATAAAATTTTTTAAAAAATTCTTTTTCAGAAAGCCAAGAATTCCTTCTTCCTTTTCTGTATGCTGCTGCTTTGGACAGAACACCAAAAAAGCATACTAAATAAACAAATAGCCAACTCAAATCTACCACTCTGCAAACAGAAAGATTAAGGCTTCATCTGCCCAAGCCCCTCATTTCATAGGTGAGGACACCAAGACCAATACGAGTGCTTGGACCAAAGGCCCATGCCTTGTAAATGGCAGAGTTGGTCCCAGAGTCCATCTGTCTCTCCACTCTACAGTACATCATGATCTTCACCTCTCATGGTTAAAATGCACTTAATAAGGTTTAAACCTGAGCAGCATTCTACTCTTTCCAACCATCTCTAAATGCACTTCAGAAAATGAGTCTGTGTCCCCACCCAGAAGTCCATGCCAACAGAGAGTTTGGGCCTCCTCTCTTACCTGTAAGTTTGCACAAGGTGGTAAAACATGAGTGGGGATTTCATTCTCAGAGCCTGCTGGCCCCAGGGGCTTGTTCTTGACCCGGAAGGCTGTGGTGGTGGTGGCAGTGGTGGTCTGAACTGGGAGGGCTGGCTGCCACACAGTCACATCCGAGCCATTGCCAAAGGCTTGAATTGCATTTTCTGCAGTAAAACAGGAGGAAATCCAATTTCAAAGTCAAGCAGCAAATGTAACGGACAGGATATGTGAAGCCAGAGAGGCACACTAGAAATTCTGATGAGCGCACTGGACTTCTCTAAGCAAAACCCATCCATCCATCCACCCACTACACACTGAGCCAGCCACGGGTCAGGTGCTCTAAAATCAATTCAGTCATTAAACCCTGAGCTGGACACTTAGCTATGCTCTGTAAGTGCAACAAATATTTACCATGTCCCTCTTCAAGTACCAGGTACTGAATAAGATCCTTTCCCTGAAACATCCATCAGTCAAGTCTTTTGAAACTTGACTCAAAATAGCCTTAGACCTGCTATTTGGGAATCACAATCATTGTTCCATCTTTCAAAAAAATGCTTGTGTCAAAATTTTATACTAAATGCAAGCTAATTAGTAAGTACCAAATCCCTAATTATGAGACTGGGGTGACTCAGTAGCATTCATACGAATTCAGCAGGCAGTGAAATCAAACAGCAAAAAGAAAAAAAAAAAAAAAGTGATCTGCTACCAAAGAGCACCTACTATGAGCTCGGCATTGCTCAAAGTATAAACACAACCGATTTCTTTAAAAGAAAAATATATCCCAAACCTCATCAATAATATATCATGAAAATGTAAGCAAGATTATTTTTTTTCCTTTCTGCTCCCAGTCTTCTGAACAAAATCTGCATAATTAGGAAGGTGCAGCCCTGCTTAAATGAAAAGTTTAAAATGTAAAACTTTAAAAGCTTATTACAATTTCATGGGATTAGATTGTTTTTTATGGCAAGAGTAAATTGGTTGTGTGTTGTTCCCCTCCCCGAGATGAATAAAAAACAGGTTTTAATCAGGTCCTCAGGGATTTGGCCTGGATTTAGAAATTTTTTTTTTTTATTTCATATTCATTGTATAAGAAATCAAACTCTTCCATTTGGGACCTGAATGTGCAAATTGTTAATATATGACTCTTAGCTGGCATTTTTCGATATATGAGACAGAATAATTTAAGCCTAATCTTCCTCTCAGAAGTGACATTTTGTTCTAAAATTGTTATCCTTGAAGTTCAGCAAATTGGAAGCTTGTTTTTGAAAACTTTACATTTTTTAGTCTGTAGGAAACAGCTTCAAATTAATATCAATGCTTCTTGAGCTCCCAGCTGGGTTACAGAGCTTAACGAGTGGGTGGAAGGTAAAGACCGTGGTACTTGAGCAACCAGTTTCCTTAAATGACCCAGGACTACAACAATAAAACAAAACCTTCCTTTGTCCTGTTAAGGCATGTAGATTCAGGAGACCCATGTCATTTGTTGAAACTGTGATTTCCAGCATGTTTGCCTTGTCATTTGGGAAGATTGTCCACTTGCTCACTCAGTCATTCAGGTGTCAATGGAATATCTACTAAGTGCCAGGCACTGTTCTGTGCTGAGAATCAGTGGGGGACAAATGACACCAACTCGACAGAAAAGTCCCTGTCCTCTCAGAGGTTATATTCTGGTTGAGGAGGCACATAGAGAAAGTATACAATACACTGTTGTTGTTCAGTTGCTAAGTCATGTCTGACTCCTTGTGACCCTACAAACTGTAGCCTGCCGGGCTTCTCTGTGTTTGGGGCTCTCCAGGCAAGAATACTGGAGTGGGTTGCCATTCCCTTCTTCAGGGGATCTTCCCTTCCCAGGGATTGAACTCGGGTCTTCTGCATTGCAGACAGGTTCTTTTACCATCTGAGCCACCAGGGAAGCAATAGATTGGCGTCATGCTTCTGCTAGGGGAATTAGAGAGGTCTGGTTAATTTGAAGGGATGGGGGAACTGGGTTATTACATTTGGGTTGAAATCTACAAATTCCAATTCCTTCTACCCTAGGGCCTGTTGCAAGAGGCTGAATTTAGTCTGTGTCTTTGGTGGGCTGTGCTCCATCTAATCAAAGTATAAATGGAATGACTATGAAAAATTCTGGCTGGCTTTGGTCCTCATTGAAGGCCAAATGTGTTTACGTTTATTAAAAAATCATTAGCATTAAGATACCATTCTCCCCTTCACCAACATATTATTAAACAGGGACCACTTTAATTTCTCTCTGAGGCAGTGGTTTTCCAGCCCAAGTGAGTATAATCTTTTTTCTCACACTAACCTCTATTGTCATTGCTTTATCTTCATTAAAACCTGGATTCTGCCAGAAGAGTGTGCAGGACATGAAAAAGAGGATACACACACACACACACACACACACACACACACAAACACACACACACATGATTTATTTCAGTTAAGACCAAAGAAGAGGCTTAAGGTATAGTTCCACGATATAGTGCCCAATGTT
Organism: Capricornis sumatraensis; assembly: GCF_032405125.1. NCBI lineage: Eukaryota > Metazoa > Chordata > Mammalia > Artiodactyla > Bovidae > Capricornis > Capricornis sumatraensis. The sequence continues at coordinate 36,589,164 of NC_091091.1, forward strand.
ATTCTGGCAAATGTCTCCACACTTTAGACTAGTTTCAAATTTCATTTCAGTACCCAAAAGCTTGTTTTTGTTTTAAGATGATCAAAGCATTTGGTTATAGCCAAGTACCTACTGAGTGAATCTCTTAGATTTGTCTTTTCAACAAAAGAAACAATGAGGAGGTTTCTGAAGTAACACTTAATAGCTTTCCTGTGTGCAAGCAGTAAATAGTTTGCTAATTCTTTAGAAATCAGTCAGAGTACCATGGAGAAATTGTCACCTAAGGGCACAGTGCTCAGAGATAGGTGAACCTTGGCCCATGCTTCCCACTGGGAAGTTCTACCTGGTCCTTGATGTTCAGGCTTGTGTTTTTATGCACCAGCCCCTCAATCTCAGGCCTGATGCAGAAGCCCACGGGGTGCAGGGGCTGCACAGGAAGGAACTGGTTGGGGCTTTGGATCCTATCTCTGGCGTGGCTGGTCTAGGTGAATACCAGCCGCTTATTCCACTGTGACATGCAGATACTATAAGTGCATCTCCTAGGATTCTTGTGCAGGTTACAGTCAATGAGACAATGTATTGGGCTGGCCAAAAAGTTTGGTCAAGTTTTCCCTAACATCTTACGTGAAAACCCGAACAAGCTTTTTGGCCAACCGGATATAAGTTACACTCCTCCTAGAGGGAGTTTGCACAAAGAAGAGACACCCGATACATGAAGGGCGGCTGCTGCAAGACACGAATGAGGTATTCAGCTGGATCTCTGCCTGGGGCACACACATCTCAGTGGATAGAAGGGAGACCTGGCACAGTGCTTTCCAAGTTCATTTGATGAGGCTCATCGTTCACACCCGTACATTTCTCTCTATCCCTCTTCCCCTGGGAAACGTGTTTCCAAATTGCCTAAGGGACCCTGCAATAATACTAGTACTGTTTCCAAGCAGAAACCTCCCCCCAGCCCCTACCCCCAGTTCATCTCATCTCGGAAGCTTCTGGCTGCATCACCAGCCCATTCCACTCAAGAACTGCTGCTTCTCCTCTGAGCCAACCCTGAACATCCAGGGGGCTACTGATGTTAACAGCCTAATTTTTCTCACAGGGCCCTTGGAGGCCTACCCTCATCTAACTTGCCCAAGTCTTTCACATTTCGTATGCTGCCCAGGTTTTAAAAACCTCTGGAACTGACGTGGGGCTGGTTGCCAAGATCAACATTTCATCTGTGGGTGGAAGTGTTCCTCCCCACAGGATGTGCCCTTGGCTATTGAGTCTTTCGCTTCCTGGGGCCTCTGGACTCGCCACCTTGGCAGCACCCAGTTCATCACTTGCTCTGGTCCTGCTGCACCATGCGTGTGGCTAAAAGGATTCACACACAAAAAAAGACAGACACGGACAGAGAAGGCAGAAAAAGAGACACACACACACACACAGAAGGCAGACATAGGAAACACAAAAGTACAGTTTGAACTTAGGGGAAAACGTCTGTGTGGCTGTTGTATGTTTTTTCAAACTCACTAAGACATGTGTTGTCCTTGAAGAAATTCAGAAATTTCAAGCATTCCTCCAGGTCGTTTCCACTGTTGTTGCAGTCACACCAGGGGGCCACGCTGAGGCTACTGGAGTCAATGTAGTTTGGGGTCATGACTGTACCTAAAAGAGTAAAAAAACAAGGCGTTTTATTCTTGTGTGATGATATAAACTTTCCTATAGCCTGAAAAGAAACAAATGTTCCCCTGACTACGGATGCACCATGGATAACACCGTGGATAATTACAAACACTGTGTTTGCTGAGTGGGAAATTATGTTAAGCAGTGCATTTTCTTGGCAATTTATCTTGAGCACATAAAATAATTTACACATTTACTTAAAAAATTCTAACAGAACTCCTTGAGCTGCGCTTAGGGTATTTTTCTCTGCACAAATGGTATGGATGTCATGGAGCAGGAGAGAATTAACTTAGAATGCATGAATTGCCAAATCCCTTGCATTTTCTTGAAAATGCCATTAATCTTCACAAATAAATAGAGCTGGTTTTACATATCTTAAAAGGCCTTTTAGGACTTTGCATCTACTTCCATAGGAAGCAAATGGCTCCTTCAGAGTAACCCAGGGAAGCTTAGAAGCTTTCCTTATGGGTTACCCCACGTTCCAGATGTATTCAAGAATGCCTCTGCTCACTAGACTCTCAACAGATTTAAACAAGGTCTTCCAAGTTGTGATGAATTGGAAATAAACAGTGGAAATTTCCTAAGCCAGTGGCTCCTCGAGTATTGTCCTAATAGTCCTCAAAAATCCTCAAAGAAATGCTGGGTGGTCTCTTGCCTACATCTTCCTGTGCACTCACTGTTCTTCTGATGAGTTCTGTGTTGGTGCGAATTAACAATGCATTTACACTTAACACGACCCAAATGTCTTCTCCTGGGTGGCTCATACCAGGCAATGCCTACTCATGCCAAGAAGCCTTCTGTTTCTATATATTTTGTGGAAGTAAGAAGTAATAGGCAGTCCAGTGAGCCACAGGATAAATTTGGTTCAGAAACAGAAAAGGAAAAAAAGAAAAGAATTCTTTTTAAGCTCTCAAGGGCATATCTTCTTTGCCGTACATTCCTTACCGACTTGAACTAAACAATGTCCCATTCTACCTTGGGATGAAAACTTCAACCCACAGCAGAAAGAAGCTCGTAACTTTAGGTATGAAAGGCACAGGCATCCCCAACACTGAATGAAGAGGTTAGCATATGTCTGCTAAGCACCCACTGTATGTCTGGCTCCAGAATGGATCCCTGACATTTGGAAAAGGTAGGAACTAGCTTTGTCTTCAGAGATCTTAGAACCCAATGAGCAGAGTGAAGGGAATGATCTGGACCAAGAGAGAAATAAATTTTGGCTCACAGAATGCACTGTTTCAACTAGTTCTTCCCTTAAGTGATTTCATTATCCTCAGGTATGCAACAGTTTGTTGAGCTTGAACCCACATCAAGTTTTCAATGAGCATGTGCACCTCGAATGTGCAGACTAAGGTATTAACAATGATTACATCTGGGAGTGGGGCTAGAGATCTTTTAACACTGTGGGTTTCTCTGCGTTTTAAAAAACTCTTTACAATTTACACAACTCAATTCATTCTGTTATTTCTTAAACATGTAATTCTATCATTGATAAATAATCCTTACTAGGGACTACTTTATTTAAGAAAAGGAAAAACTGAATGCAAATTTGGAGGAATGACTTCCCTGGCTGCCCAGTGGTTAAGACTCCAGGCTTCCACTGCAGGGTGGTCACGGGTTTGATCCCTGGTCAGGGAACTAAGAAGCTGCATGCCAGTCCTGCCAGTCTCACAGCATGGCCAAATAAAAAAATAAATAAAAATGGAGGGCTGACTTAAGGAAGATAAGCTCATGGGACCTATCAGTGAGAATGGTCAGTCGTTGGTGAAAGGTATTACCCAAGACAGCACAGGTATCCTTGCCAATAAAACGGCTGAGTGTACAGCACCTGTAATATCCCAGCATTCAGTATGGCCAGTGATTTTCCCAGTGACTCTTGTGAAGACATGCTGGCGACAAAGACGGTCTATGCCGTCACTTTTGCTACGACATTCTTCCTGCCCAGTGACGAGTGTGAGAGTGGCAGGAGCTGGCGCCCTGGCTGAGCCATCAGGCTTCTGACAACTGTGATTTCCCTCATTCTTCCCCAGCTTTCACTATGTGTTCCTTCTCACACAACAGTCGTGAGGGAGCCCTGCCTCCAAGGCTTCCCACAGCCCTGGTACCAGGAGCCACATTCTTTTCTCCTGCTGCCCTGTTTATTTCTGGGCACGAACCCGCCTCACTCCTGTCCTCTCCCAACTCACCAGTGCCTTGCCTAATTGCACGGCTCTCCTGAATGCCAAGAACCTCAGGTCTTGAAAGACAGAACAAGACTACTTCTGCTATGTTGGTTCTCAGGGAGAAAATATTAGGGAAACCTCCCCTCCCCCTCCCTAACAGGAGCTGAATTACCCGGACTAGTAATGGCAAGCAGGACACCAAGTCTTTAGGGATTTTCCTTCCAAAGGGCCATTTCAGGGAAACAGCCTTTCTGACTTCCCCAGACTGCATGGCTTCCCAGGCTCCCCTCTCCAAAGTTACGTACTTCAGTTCACTTGGTTTGACTTGCTCTCCTCGTCCATAACCACGCTTTCCCTGCTTACTTTTGTTCTGTGCGGTCAGTTCTTCAACTGAGATGCGTCCCCGGTCTTAACACTTGCTGCCTCCCTGCTCTTTAATAATCCCTGCTCCCTGCCTTCTTCCCCACACCCCCTCCCCGCTTTTTTAGAGACAAGTCCTAAAGGACTCAACATCAAAACACCAGCACAGAGGGTTCGAGAGTTTTACATCCACAGAGAGTGGCAGGCTACAACGGAAGGACTCTGGGTGTTTGTGAACCAGCATTTTCTCCCATCCCGTGTCTCCCCATCTTACCAATAAGCCCCGAGTAGGCGAGGAGGCAGTCAGCGTAATTTTCCTTTAGACAGCTGCTGACGGACCTTGACTCCGGCTGGCAGTTGGTGAAAAAATCGGCCAGGCGAGATCTGCAACAGAAGAAAATTGGGGGAGGGGGGAGGATGTGCTTTAAAATAGCCCAAGCTTCTGCACAGACATAATTTTCCCTTATTCCTTTCTCGCTAGGCCTTTTTCAACATCCCCAAATACAGAGAGTGTAGACTCTTAAAATGTTAGCATCTTCTCTTATATACAAGCCCCCAGCCATCCCCTCGCCCACCTGTGTCTGCTCCTTTGCAGAGAAGTCTTCAGGGCCTGCAACTGGAGAAATCTTGACGCTTTGAAGTTTCCCTTCAATATTTATTTCTGACTAGACTTATTTGCATCTTTAGGAAATATGCTTCTGCACACACTCACCGGAGATCCACACTGGGAAAATATTTACTTTATACAGAAACATGTCCCTGGCGTCCAAATAGGATCGTACAGCCCATCTGCTCCCGTAATTCCTAGTGGCTTTAAAAATATGCGTATCTGGTCTTCTAAGTCATCTCTCATCTACCACCCCAGGGAGGGGCAGTGGTATATACCAGCCAAGGGATGCTGAGGGGGGAGTTTGCCTTTCCAGCACTGCAGGGAAAGGCAAAAGGGACCGGGTGACACTGGCTCAGGGTGCGACCAGGTGTAGGGGGTCCCCTGGTCGAAGTGCAGCATCTGTCTGCAGTTCGGGAAGCCTCCACGGGCCAGTGCAGTCCACCCAGAAGCCCTGGGTGGTGGTGAAGTTGCCGAAGTACAAAGGGGCTGCAGACATCACTGGTCTGCAGAGGAAAAGGGCTCTTTGTGGCCAACCGGCTGTTTTTCAGTCTGAAGAGGATATTGTTGGAGAAATTCTAAATGAGCACGGGGCCATCTCTGAGGTCATCCGAGCAGACAACAGCTCTGTTTCTATGTGAGGAACACAATAGACTTCAAGAGAAGCTAAATTATCTGGCGATTACAGGAGACAATGGATGGCTGTCTTAGCTCCTTCTCTTTAGCGCACTCGAGTTGGCAGCCAACATACCCAGGGCTGTTTTTACCTCTTTCCACCCAAGAAATTGTATTTACTTAGCACCCCTTATGGTATAAACAGGGTTGCCTGGGTGGGGCTGAGCAAGGTAGAATGTGTGGAGATCACAGGGGGTTGTAACGGGTGTGTAGGAAGCATATTCTGGGCCCTTTTCCTACAGTTTGAACTGGAAGAAGATTAAAAGGCCTGATGAAATGAGCTGTGTGCACAGCACATTGGAAAGGCTGCGCAGTGTTCCTTTGGGATTGGTCTCTCCTTGAACCCATGTAAACAAGGCGTGTCTGAGCTTCCCTATCTGCGCCGATCTGTACACTCCGTATGTCGTGCGCCTGGTTCCATCCCTGTGACTCCCCGGGGCAGGTGCTGGAGCTCTGTTTTATTTTCTTTGCACAGCACCTGACACTCCTCAGAATGCTTCCCGAGTGGGGCCATGTGGTGCAGCAAAGTGGCTTGGCAAAAATCCTCCAAATGAGGCTGGTGCATGCGCCTGTGTGTGTGCCTGCATCCCTCCCACAGTCTGAGCCTAGCTGGTGTTTTCTGACTCTAACTGAACACACCGAAGGGCGTAAAACCTGGCCATTTTCTGTAGCCTGGTTAAAGGATTTATCTTTCAGAAGAAATCCCTAAAGGTGACTCAGACTTACTCAACTGGCACCAATGGCATCCATCTTGGATGGAGTGTCAATTTCAGAAGAGTTTTCCTGGTCATGAAAGTTAATGATCTCATGGCACTGGGTTTCTAACTTTGCAGAGGCCAACTGTGTGGTTCAGGCAGCTGGGACTCCAGCTCTGCACACAAGCCGATCAGCTCCCTGACCTGGCAGCCCCACGCTCCCAGCTGCCCCCCAGAGAGGGATGAAAGGTCGTGCTGTCTCCAAGCCTCCTGCTTCTCGTAGTCTCTCGAGCAGACTATTAACTGAACAGCACCGTGACTCGGATTACTATCCTCCAGCGGGAGGCTAATGCCACCAGACTCATTTTGCTTAACAACCTCAGAATTGACTCACAATTGGACTCTGGAATGAAAGGCTAATTGAGTTAGTCTGCTGCAGAGAACATAACCCTGATTGGGAGGATAAAACTAGATATACTGCTCTGAGCATCTCCCCGAACAGGCTGGTTTTGGAGAGAAGATTGTCAGCCCAGATCTCGGTCCTAAGACAAAACCAGCCAGCGGATGCCAAGAGTTTCAAAAATAATGGTGAGCCCACATGGCATTGCTGAAACATGAACATTTCGCTGGTTCCTTCACCTCTGATCCACCTCCCTCTGCCATTCATGTTTGGAGACACGATGATCCCTTTATGGGATTCACATTTAACAGATAGAAAAACTGAAGGTAGAAGAAGTTTATATGGTGGTTGTGCAAGCAGGTGGACTGGTACATTTTCATGAATTCTGCAAGTTGGTTAACTTCACAATGGTAGCTTGAAAGTGGGCTAGGTGGGAGACTTTTCATCATGGTAATCTGCCAGCTCTACAAATCACAACCCTATGCTGTTCTTAGAGAACTAGTTGTTAAATATTTACTAGCACAATGCTCTCAAAAACCCAGCATGGTGTAGTCAATCCCACAGATAAAGGGAGTATCTTTACTTCCTTTGAGTTCTTGGGAACTCAAAAGTTCTTGGGAGTTGAATTTTAGCACTTCCTGGATGAGCTACCTCTCCCATCCCTAATCACCTTTGTGTCAAATGACATGTGAAATGGTGTCATAAATTAACCTCCCATCTCCAGTATCTTCCAAAGAAAGAAAACAGTTCTCTCTAAAGATGCTCCCATCCCAACAACACAGCCACCGAAATCTCTCAAAGCAACGTGTGCAAATGATTACAGGTATTGACAAAGCAGCTGACTTCTTGTCCTTTCTATTGACTGAATGACGGGTCAAATGCTTGTGTTAATAAGGATGAATGAGTTCCCTGTCCCTGAACCCAAATAACCTGCCATTTAGAAGGTGAGAGAAACAAGTAAAAAGATGATAATACCACGATGGCTAGTTCTCAATAAAAGACAAGAAAGGTTCCTAATAAAAGTAACACAGCATGAATCGAGTGTTTAGAATATGTTAGGTATGTCTTCATATACTTTATATTTTTTCCTGGCAACTCTAATAAGGTAGGGACTATTACTCTGTTATCTTAATTTCCCAGAGGAGGAAACAACATCTTATTGAGTTTAGGCTAGAGTGAAATAGTGAACAGCAGAACCAGGATTTAAAAGCTATGAGAAATGTAGACAGCATATTAAAAAGCAAAGACATCACTTTGCTGACAAAGGTCTGTAAAGTCAAAGCTATGGTCTTTTCAGCAGTCATGTACTCAATGAAAGCTGGACCACAAAGAAGGCTGAGTGCCAAAGAACTAATGCTTTCGAACTGTGGTGCTGGAGAAAACTCTTGAGAGTCCCTTGGACAACAAGGAGATCAAACCAGTCAATCCTAAGGGAAATCAATCCTGAATACTCATTGGAAGGACTGATGCTGAAGCTGAAGCTCCAATACTTTGGCCACCCGATGTGAAGAGTCGACTCACTGGAAAAGACCATTACGCTGGGAAAAACTGAAGGCAGAAGGAGAAGAAGGTGGCAGAGGATGAGACTGTTGGATAGCATCACCGATTCAATGGACGTGAACTCGGGTAAACTCCAGGTGTTAGTGAGGGACAGGGAAGTTTGGCGTGCTGTAGTCCATGGGGTCGCAAAGAGTTGGACACTTCTTAACAACTGAACAACAACAACAACAAATTCTGATTCTACAATTGAAGCTTTTAACACCAGAGGAACTAGTTTCACAGAAGTTGTAATATTGAGACTGAGGCTTGGAGGATCAGTAGGATCCTTCAGGTAAAGGTAGAAGAGGGTGTTCCCTCTGCAGAAGGAAGCAGTAAGTGATAAAGTAACCACATTCATAAAAATCCCAGAATAATCACAGAGTATTTGTACCTGCCAGGCACTGATCGAAGTGTCTGGCATCTATTCACATATTTAATTTTAACTGTAATAGGTGATACTCCCAGTCCCATTTAGCAGATGGAGACACTAAGGCAAAGAGAGGTTAAGTAACTCCTCAGAGGTTGTAGAACTCTGTGCTGGAGCTGTAAAGTGACCACATTCTATGCGACTCCAGAACCACAGGACATTCTCAACCACTACACCTAACACACAGAGTCAAACAGACTCAGACATGACTTGGCAACTAAACAAAAACAACAACAGCTAACACATGCATCATCCAGAAAATTGTCAATTGTTCACTTGGGATGGCGGGGCCACAGGTGAGTGACAGGAGATGGTGCTGGCAAGATCAGCAAGGGCCTTGAATGACCTAAGAGGCTGGATTTCATCCTGAAAGCAGTGGGAACCACCAAAGGATTTTAAACAGGGAAATAACACGATCAGGTCTGCAGAACAGAAGGACTCTTGGGTGTTTCCGTTCTTAAGCAAAGATTTGCTTGAAGCTTCTTCTGTGCCCTCCCTGCTCTAGCAGAGATGAGAAGAGCAGGAAACTGGCCAAAGGAAGGAAGGAGGCTGAGCCAGTGAGTACCCAGAGGCAAGAACTGAGGACTAAAGGAGGAGGAGAGAAGGAGGATGCCCTGAATGGTAGGTGTTGAGTGAGTGAGTCAAAGTCGCTCAGTAGAGTCCAACCTGCGACCCCATGGACTATAGAGTCCATGCAATTCTCCAGGCCATAATACTGGAGTGGGTAGCCATTCCCTTCTCCAGGGGATCTTCCCAATCCAGGGATAGAACCCAGGTTTCCCTCATTGCAGCCAGATTATTTACCAGCTGATCCACCAGGGACTCATGGTGGGTGTTGATGGAATGGAAGTCAAGACTGGGGACTTCCCTGGTAGTCCAGTGGCCAAGAATCTGACTTGCAATGCATGGAATTCGGGTTCAATCCTTGACTGGGGAACTAAGATCCCGCATGCGTGTGTGCTAAGTCGCTTCAGTCGTGTCTGACTCTTTGTGACCCTATGGACTGTAGCCCGCCAGACTCATCTGTTCAAGGGATTCTCCAGGCAAGAATACTGAGGTGATTTGCCATGTCCCCCTCCAGGGGATCTTCCTGACTGAGGGGTCAAACTCGCATCCCTTATGTCTCCTGCATTGGCAGGCATGTTTTCTACCACTAGCGCCACCTGAAAAGCCCCAAGATCCCACATGCTATGGAGCAACTAAGCCCAAGTGCTACAAGTACTGAGTCCTCGTGCTCCAGAGGCTGTGCGCCACAACCAAAGATCCCGAGTGATGCATCGAAGATTCTCAGTGCCACAACAAAGACCTGACACAGCCAAATAAATAAAAATAGTTTTAAAAAGAAAATCAAGACTGCAAAAAAAGAAGGGGGCAGAATCAGCTCAGTAGACTGTGGCGTCACAGCGTGTAGTGGGGGACCCAGGAGAGGACAGTTTGCAAGGAAGATAAGAGAGGTGGCTTATGACTGTGCTGAGACCATGGCACCGTGGGAGTCAGGCATCCAGCAGGTTGCGCGATTCTCAGACCTCCATCTGTCCAGTGGCCAACCAGCCCCCACATCCCAGGACTGCCTGGCGCACACATCCTCCTGCCCACCCTGGGGATAGAACCACACTATAACCTTTTTCAATGACTTCCTCTGCCTGAGCTGCAGTGATCCAAACAAGAAACCTTACATGGCCAGGGTGGGATTAACAAAGAAATTCCACAAGTGCATGTCTTCTGGAGATATGAAATCTCCATGACAACAGCAGTGATGAACCTGATTGTTTTTCTCTGAGAAAATGAAAAGAAAATGAATAGGCACTAATGTAGAAATGTATCTCCCTCTGAAAAGGGAAATTTCCCACCCTTAAAGAGGAGAAAAATGCCGGCAAATGCCAAGTTGGCCTTAGGAAATCTGCTGAAGAGAAAACAATGGTTTATGCAGAAAATATCGCATTAAAGGAAGCATGCTGCTAACTGGAAATAGAAAAATGATTATAATGATAAAATCTAGGAGAGTCTTCTCAAACAGCAGATGGTCTTTTGACAGTGGAGAAAAGATCACTTACCTACTTTTTCTGCTAACATTTTTAGGAAAATAGCGTTATGGGGAACAGTTCAAAAACATACTAGTAATGCCTAGTTTCACTCATCCTGGATTATTCTAATCCTGTAAATTTTTTTTTTTTTTTTTCTCCCCAGGGCAAATCCCATACTTGGACACAAGCTGTGTGGTTGATGGAATGGAGCCTTGTGCGAAGAACTGTGAGAGCCTGAATGGGGTCCAGGCTCTGACATTAATTAACCAGAGTTCCTGAACATCATCATATGATGCTTGACGACTTTGGATTTCCCTTCCACTTCAGAACAGTCTGTTGGACACTTGAAGCTACTTGGAGAAGAAACCCACTTGTTTTCCATGCGTTATTATTATTTTCATCCATGATTCCACTCCACCATTACATGTGATTTTAGTGTCAAGGCATTTGGTTTGAGTATAGAGATCACATTTTTTTTTTTTAAGATGTTTTTGATGAGGACTATTTTTTCAAGTCTTTTATCGAATTTGTTACAATACTGATTCCATTTTATGCTTTGATTTTTGGCCCCAAGGCATGCAGGATCTCAGCTCCCCGACTAGGGACTGAACTCGCACCCTCCTGTACTGGCAGGTGAAGGCTTAACCACTGGGCCACCAGCGAAGTCCCTAGAGACCAGATCTTTCTACAGGAGCCCCGCATCTCACATGCAAGAAAGCCGAGGGCCAAAGAGGTTAAGGTCCTGCTCACTGTCACATGGTGAGTGGTGGCAGAGGGCTTTCACTGGAAGAGGAATTGCTAGTTGTCTATAACAGCCCAGGAAGGGAGAAGTAAGGAGGGTGCTGGACTTTCAATTTCCCTGGGATTGAATTAAAGTCATCTAATGTAATGGCAACCCACTCCAGTGTTCTTGCCTGGAGAATCCTAGGGACGGGGGAGCCTGGTGGGCCGCTGTGTATGGGGTCACACAGAATCGGGCACGACTGGAGCAACTTAACAGCAGCAGCAGCAGTGTATAACTGCTCTGTCCTTCCCACTGTCTGACGAGTGTGTTCTTCAGTCCTCTTACTAAGATTCTGCTGACTTAGCCTCAGCGAGCACTTTGCAGGCAACACTGGGGCTCAGGACGGGTCAGAGAGGGTGCAAGACTCTGCCCAAGAAGGTGGTGAGTCTGTCCATGGATGAGGCTACCCTTTATTAAGGAGTCTTTGGGGCAACACCACTGCCCATACAGGACTGCAAGACGTGGTGACCCACTAGCAACTCAGAAGCTTGGAATAGAATCCATTCATTAATTTGCTTGTGTTAGAAATCACTGGTGTTTTGCTCTGAATCCAATAGGAGTGTTAGGGCTTTAAAGTCTTGGATCTCAACTCAAGCCACTTAGTTTCTAAAAGCTCTCTCAGTGGGTCAGTTGGAGGAGCCAAAAAATGACAGTCCTGGGAATGGCATGCACCTATTTCTAATCCCAGTCCTACCTGCCATGGTTAAATAACTTAGCTACGTACTGGACATCTCTAATCCTGTTTCATCACCAGGAAAATGGGGTAATGGAACTAGAGTTGCCTTAAACGGCGGCTGTGATACCTTACTGACAGTTATATAAAGCACCTTGCTCAGAACCTAGAATACACTTTGTGCAACACATTTTTATTTCCCATCCCTTCAACTTTTCTCCCCAATTTCTGGTCCATTCTAAGGTGAAGAACTTGCCACAAAAACATATAGCAAGCTCAACACAGAGAAATATGTATCTTAATCTATCTTCTCCTGGTCTTTATATGACAGACGAGCAGACCTCAGAGATGTTGCAAGTTTGGCTGCAGACCACTGCAGTAAAGCGGATACTGCAATAAGGCAAGTCACACGAGTATCTGGCTTTCCCATGGATGTAAAAGTTTTGCTTTTACTATATAGCATTCTCACTAAGTGAGGGATACCATTAGGTCCAAAAAATGTACATACCTTAGTTAAAAATACTCTGCTGTTAAAAATACCAAAACAAATGCAGTAATAGCATCGAAGGTCACTGATCACAGACCACCACAACAAATCACTTATGGATTAACTATTACAAGAATTATCAAAATGTGACATAGAGATACACAGTGGCCAAATGCTATTGGGAAAATGGTGCAGATAGACTCATTCAATGCAGGGTTGTCGCAAACTTTCAATCTGTATAAAACACAGCTTCTCCGAAGTGCAATAAAATGAAGTATTAACACATCTGTGCCTAAAACAGGTTAACCCATGTCACTGAGGGCAGTAAGTCTGACCAAAACAAACTCAACAAATCTGAAGCTAGGGATCCTGAGGTGTTACTTAAAAGCCTCTCAGCCATATGAGCTCACAGAACAAAAGCATTTTAAGAAAAGCTATTTTCCACCCCCAGGAGTTTAGGGGGGAAAAGATAGATTTTTAAAAATGACTAAACATTATAAGTTTGTTAATACTGCTGATTTCTTATGAAGAATAAAATCAATTAGAAAAACACACTGCCTAGGATGACAAAGCAAGAGTAAGGGAATGGTAATTTTCTGGAACAGTGACACAAAACAGATTTTTTTCTCCTTCTGTTTTTAGAAAATTACCTTAGCCCTTCTCCAGCAGCCTACTAGAGAACACATCTGGGAAGCATCCTTCAGCAAATCAGAGTCTATGTTGAACAGATTTTGCGGCCAGGGGGTGAGGGGTGGTGGTGGTGGTGGTTGTTGACTTGCTGGTCCCTTCCTTGGACCGTACATTCTGGCTTCCTGAAGCAGAGGCCTGGTGTTTGCCAGGGTCGGGCTGGGAAGTGGGGCTCAGGCTGTCCTTCAGAAAGCCCGGGTCCTCCCACTCCCTTGCAGCAAATGTGATCTCCCTGGAGCAAAGGCCCGGGGGGCAGGTTCGCACGCCGCAGGCGCAAAAAGCCAAAGCCCCACTGTGCTCCTCGGCCCTTTGATGTGGCTTCCCACCCTCAGCCAACTGATGTGTTTCTTGGTGACTTAGCCAGACCGCAGCCACATGTGACTGGGAAAGGGAGGTGTGAGGTCCCAGCAGTCTTAAAGGCTTGCCTAATGTTGGTGTTTCCTGGGACACAAGCAGAAGTCAGTGCCTGTTCCCCCTCAAATCCCTGCTCAGGGTCATCCAGATTCTTGGGGAGGTTCCAGCCCCTTTGACCCAAGGCCCTGAACCTGTGCCTCTCATCCTGGGGAGGCCTTGCTCCGCTGGCTCCTTGGCGGCTCCCAGCCTAGCACATGGGTCCCAGGAGGCTTAGGTCTCAGACTGACCCACAACAAGAGCAAATGTAGGTGGAGGCACGCATCGTTTTAGTCCATGCGTCTGGCTTGGGGTCTATCTCGGGGTGGTGGGCTCGGTAAAAGCAGGCTGCAGGGCAGAGATGCGATGCCTCCTCAGCCTTTCTGTTCACATCAAACTGGAGCAGCCCCCAGAGGGAAGTCCAGGTCAGCATCAGCTCAGTCTCCACACCTCTCACCAAGTCACCCAGCATGAACAGTGACAGCTGTCCATCCACACCTGCAGAGGGCTGACAGGGCTTGACAGCTCATCTCTATGTGGCAAATCTGAAAAGCAAGCTAGGGTGGTTGGTACGGGGATCCATCCCAGCCCAGAAGAGGCTCCTTGCAGTCCCTGATTCGATGCCCCAGAGCTGTCCTTCAGCTGAGACTCCTCCCTTCAGCTCCCTCAGCAAATTTCTCCAACACACACACTGCTAGTCATGCGGTAAGCAGACTCTCAGTCATGATAGGAGTATAGCTACATTACAAACAACGCTATGCTGCATAATCAAATCAAATAGATCAGTTTTGTATTATTCATGCTATAGCACGCCCATTATTGCAGAAAACCTACCTTTGGTGGTACTTGATCTTACAGGAAGAAATGGAGGTAGAAAAGAAATTGGGAGGTTTTTTTTCTGGATAATGAAAGTATCATTTATGCTCTCAAGTATCCAACAGCTGTCTGTGACAAAGATGCTAAGCCTCTTGAGTGAATCTTATCCAGTACTTTTTTTTCTTTAATATTTCTGCAGGAAAACTTCAGTAATCAGTTTTGTGACTTCTGGCCACTAGGAGAATAGAAATCTAGATGTTCACCCAATCTTTCGCCAGTAGAACCACATCTTAAAAACTTCAAACCAACAAGCTGTGAATTAACTTCATATGGAATTCTGCAGGTGGGGCTTCCCAGGTGGCTCAGGGGTAAAGAATCTGCTGGCTAATGCAGGAGATGAACATTTGATCCCTGGGTTGAGAATATGCCTGGGAGTAGGAAATGGCAACCACTCCAGTATTCTTGCCTGGGAAATGCCATGGACAGAGGAGCCTGGTGGGCTACAGTCCGTGGGGTCACAAAGAGTAAGACACAAAGTAGCAAATTAAAAAACAAAATCAACAAGAATTCTGCAGGCACCTCCATCTTCGGGAGTGAATTACGGAAGTTGCCTGACATTCATCCTGGAATCTAAGAAACTCTAAGTCAACTGCCTTAGGTACCCAGGGCAGCAAAGGTCACCCACCATGGTTTCATTTATTTATGCCCACTCTTGCTTCAGAAAGAATTTTAAGATGAATTCAGGTGTAGCTTTAAAGCAATAGAATAAATGCAAAAATTAATGTGGGTATTTGGGGCCAAGAAAGATAATAGAGAGGCAGTGGTGTGGTTAGTACAAGATGCACACATTGTCCTGGCTAGATGAAAGCTAGGTACCTGGCTCTGTGATTTCTAGAAACCACTGGGAAGGCGGGGTGGGGTGGGAATCTAGTTCCCCAATCCATGGTACACCAAAAATTGAAAACAAGATGGATGTTCAGGAGAGAAACTACTATGGGAGGCAGAACAATGGCCCATGAAGATGTGCGCATTCTAGACGCTGGAATCTGAAACCTAAGACTATGTCAGCTGACATGGTAATAGTGCCTCCTTGCAGATGTGATTACAGTTGTGGACCTTGAGGTGGGGAGATTAATCTGGATTGTCCAGATGGGCTCAATGTAATCACAAGGGTCTTTAAAAGTTGAAGAGGGAGTCAGAAGAGGAGGTCAGAGTGATACCATGTGAGAAAGACTAGACTGGCTGCTGCTGATTTGGAAGACGGAGGGAGGGGCCATGAGTCAAGAAATGAGACAAGATTCCAGCAGGAACTCAGCCCTGCAGATGCCTTGATTTCAGCTCAGTGGGATCCAGGTAGTGCTTCTGACCTCCAGAAACTGGAAGAGAATACATCTGTGTTATTTAAAGCCACCACATTTATAGTAATTTGTTCCAGCAGCAACAGAAAATGAAAACACTATGAAAAAGCAGGACTCAGTAAAGGCTTTGCATATAGAATTTGAAAATGGGCCAGGACTTAAATTTCAATTCAATCGCTTACTAAACCATGACATTTGGGGCAAGTACCTTAACTTTCCTGAAGCTTAATTTACTCTGGCTGAATGACAGGAAGTCCTTCCAAGTGTTCCTGAAGGATTATGTGTACCTGGCACCTATCACCTGTTTACAAGTGAAGCAGATTCCTAGATGAGGGTAGCGCTCATCTGCGCTGCTGTTTCCTGTTCTGCTCTGACCTTGAGACCTCTGTGAAGCCCGAGGGTAGAGATGACCACACAGATACTTCCCTTAGAATCCATCTGCTAATAAGTTGGCAGATGAAATGCTTTGTCCTAAGGTCACTAATCCACCTGTTCAAGGTCTGTATGTGCTCGATAAGCTCACGATTAACATCAGGCTTTTTCCTTCCATTAGGACCAAAGAGAGATTTTTCTGGTGAGGCCTCCACATCTTCAAGCAGAAAAATGAGTTTTATAGGGCAGTGGAATCACACCCACAGAAACAGGTCAAGGCAATTCTACAGGTCACCACCCATGATCCCAATATGGTATCCTCTACTGGCCTAGCTGGCATCAAGCCAGTGCAAATTTAAGGAGGTGCTGTCTGCACCCCCAGAAGGACATAATGTTGCACCACAATGTTTATGACCAGACAAACTGAACAATAATTATGGATACTTCTTTGATGAAACACAGGTAAATTCTAGAAATTCTCCCAAATGCTGCCTAGCTTTCTTCAGTCAAACCTTGCTGTTTCAGGGTTCCCAAAAAATGAAAAATTAAAATTACACAGGCTCTCTCGACTTACCAATTTGCAAAGCTTCCCCTTTGTCCCTCTCTACCCCCAAACGACAGCCCTGTGAGACCCGTGTCCCAAGCTGCAAGCTCTGCTCCGTCGAATGTTAATCTGCCACACATTAAAGGAGCCTAGCTTCTGTGCCCTGCGAGGGGGTGGGGAGGGGGAAAGGCGCACGGATGTCTGAACGGTTACAGCGTGTACTTGCACAAACAGACTTTAAGCAGAAACATATGAAAAGAAGATCTCCTATTAATCTTTAATAGGGTTGCAGACTTCCTAAGGAAAATTATGTTCAATAGTAAATACACACGAGGTCATTTTTCTTCCAGGCAAGTTGTTTTAAGGTCAACAAAGACTTTGAGCTCAGCAAACAACTAGTCCCTAATATCTTCCTTCCTAGATGGGGCACTGTTCGGGAGACGGAATTGTGGTGTTACACGTCAAAGGAATAAATCACTTATTCCATTGCCATCAGATGATAACTTCCCCCATATTTCAGAAAATACATACTCTTTTTAGGGACCATGTTTATTCTCATGTTTAACATCCTCCTTTCAACAGCACGCTTTCACTTCACTCCATACCCCACTGCACCCACACTCCCAATCCCAGTTTCTACGTGTTACCTAATGCTCTCAGTTGAATTTAAAACTATATTCCACCTTTTTCCCCACTGCAGAGCAAAAGCAGCTGATTTCCATGGTTCTCATGAACCATTTGTTCCCTCAACTACTCCGCCCAAACCGGTGATCTTGAAGAGTTATTTTGACCCATTTACAGTGACATCAGGGGTCTCCTCTGAGCCCTCCCACCAACTCTCCTCCCCGCTCTGAGCCCCACGCAGCATGCTGGCTTTGGCCTTTGCATCCACATCTCCCTTCCGTCAGTTTCTTTTTCACCTCTTCACTTTGATGATACACTGCTTCCGCCATGAGAAGGCAAGCAACTGGGATCAGGCCTGGCACAAGTGGACTGTGACTGCAGTCATGAAATTAAAAGACACTTGCTCCTTGGAAGAAAAGCTATGACAAACCTAGACAGTGTATTAAAAAGCAGAGACATTGCTTTGCTGACAAAGATCCGTATAGTCAAAGCTATGCTTTTTTCAGTAATCATGTACTCATATGACAGTTGGACAATAAAGAAGGCTGAGCACCAAAGAACTGATGCTTGCAAATTGTGGTGCTGGAGAAGATGCTTGAGAGTCCCTTGGATAACAAGGAGATCAAACCAGTCCATCCTAAAGGAAATCAACTGTGAATACTCATTGGAAGGACTGATGCTGAAGCTCCAATACTTTGGCCACCTGATGTAAAGAGCTGACTCACTGGAAAAGACCCTGATGCTGGGAAAGATTGAGGGTAGGAGGAGAAGGAGGTGACAGAGGATGAGATGGTTGGATGGCATCACTGACTCAATGGACATGAGTTTGAGAAAACTCTGGGAGATAGTGAAGGACAGGGAGGCCTGGCGTGCTGCAGTCCATGGAATTGCAAAGAGTCGGACAGGACTGAGCGACTGAACAGCAACAAGGCAGATGTTCAGAAAACATTCACTGAATGAGTGAGTGAACAAATGAATCCAAGTGCCACACACTACGTACGGCTCCAGTCACCTGCAGGTCAATATTCTTCATGGACATCTTGGTGTTAAGAGTTGGGTTCAGATGAGGGGATACAGCAGTCCACGTCCAACTGCTCCAGGCGCTGCACAAACAGCTAGGTTTATTCACAGCCTGTCACCATGCCCCATAACACCCCATAACCTGACCAGCCAGCTTAGTCTTATTTTACAGTGGAGGACCCGGGGGTCCAGAAAGGCCAACGTCCAGCTGGTAAGAGTTAGAGCCAGATTTTGCAAAGAGGACCAGGGATCCTCCACCTTACACTCACTCCTGTAGCAATGAAAGAAGAATTAATGTTCCATCTTTTAATTCTAGCTCTTGGACATTTGCCGCCATTTTGCTGTGAACTGCGCACATAAGAAGCCGAAATCTGATTTAAAGGGATATAAGTGATCTTTACTAGGCCCAATAAAATGTAATGACAGAATTAGTGGGCATTCTTTTGGTTTAATAGTGCTTGCAGTTTAAAAACATAAAATAAAAAATAATATCTGTTGTTACTGCTCAGTAAGGTCCAAATGCATTCTGAGGATATGGCCGTGTGAAGTCATCCTGGCCCAGGTGGTCCCTCCCTGAGCATCTCACCTCCCCAGGCTGTGAACACGGTCATCCTCTTCAAGGGAGGGGTGCAAAACATGGGACTCCCCAGACCCACAGGGAGAAGACAGCAGCTCCCTAAACACACTTTCCTGGCTACAGAGGCCACTCCGGAGTCTAGAGACATGAGACAGGGACTGGTCTGGCTGGGACCACCTCCTTGGGTGCCTCGCCCAGCAGAGCAGACACACGTGTGGGCCCTCCTTGGCACTGGAGGGTGTTGGGTATAGTGTAAAAGGGTGTGCGTGAGCCCTGAGGTCAGACCATGGTTCCAATCCCAAGAGCCCCTGCTGGGTTTTGTCTCTGCAGTTCCCTGGGTGTGAAATACAAGCTCCTGACAGCAGGGCTGTGGGAGGATTAAGGCCCAGAATCCAGTGCCTACCACCGAGTTCAGCGCTCCACGAAGGACCAGATATGAGTGCAGCCGCTACTACTATCAAGGGGCTTTCAAGGCCGGCTCTGTCTCTCCAGTCTCAATCCTGAGGGGCAGGTAACAGGCCAGGTGAGTTAAGTGTCCTTTCACATGAAGGGACAGGTATAGAGGAAGCAAGTGCGTTCTCCAGGACCCTCAGCCTAGGAGGGTCACAACCTCAGCTGGGTTCCAGAGGCACCTGAGGCCAGCACTCTCCACTCCCATGTGGTCAAGGACACGAAGCCTGGCTCCCTCAAGAGGATGCTCTCCCGAGGGGCTTGAGATAGAGTCCCACGGACAGGCAGTGTTCAGTGGCACCTCTTATAAATCCAGAAAACAGCCCTTCCTGCTTTCTCCGAGCCTAGGGATGCTGGGGAACAGCCTAGACAGAACCCCAGCATCTGACTAACAGACTAACAAAGGTACCTCAGCATCTTGGTGCCCAAGACCAAGGGTGCTGATCACCTAGCGCCTGGCACAGTGGCTGGCACAGGCTGCACTGGGTTCAAAAAATACACCAACTTTCCAAGGACCACAGTCACCAAGCACCTACAATGCAAGATGCTGTGTGTGACGTGGTGGCCCCGGTGGGACAGGGACAAAGACGGAGACACAGCCCCGCTGGGACACTGCATCTGGTCCCCCACCAGCGGCACCTGCCCCATGACCAGCAATGAGCTAGCGGCAGGGAGACAGCCTGCATATTTATTTGAACAAATCAAGGTTCACAGTGATCTTGCTCATGGAATTATAGCACTTATTAATCTTGAACATCCATGTGTGGTTGAGTAACCTGTGTCACAGCTCCTCCATAGGCAGAGCGCATCCCGAGTTCCCTCCTGACAACCAAAGACACTTCCACTTGGAAAAAGCAACAAGAAGAGCAGAATGCGCATGTCAGCTTTCCTCATGCGAATCATTCAAGCCGAAGATTGCTCCGAAGGGCATTTTAGGAGGAAGATTTCTATTCAGATAATTGTCTTAAAACGCTCAGCTTTGCTTTCCTTTTTTTCTGGCATAACTCAGCCAAATGAATTCCAGTCTCAGGCCAAGCTCAGCCTATGGATGACCAGACTGGCTACTTCCTCTGCACAATCAATGCAGGCAGGGTTCTGCCTTGCTGTAGGAACAGTTCAGGCGGTGACTAAATAGATTCACCTTGGCCGTGGCTCAGCATCCTCTGAACCATCCATGGCTCAGTTATGGCCTGGGAAGACCTTAGAGTCCTCCACGGTGGATCCCACAGCCATCCAGATAGAGCCCAACTTAGGGCAGCACAGAAACTGCCCAGCTGTTGTTTCCTCCTATGCACCACCCTGAAATCTGGGCTAACAGTCCACACTTCAGCCTCAGTGTGCTGGCCTCTTCTAGGGCCCCTGCTAACTCTCAGTGCCCCACAGGGCCTGTCTAGCTGCTCACTCCTTCACATCCTCAGCTTGTAGACCCCGACAGCAGACTGAGGTCCATTAGCCTTGGCTATCACCTGGTCAACCTTCCTTATTTTTGTTCAGTTGTTAAGTCATGTCTGACTCTATGATCCCATGGACTGACTGTAGCCTACCAGGTTCCTGTAGCAACGTTCCTTAAGACAGTGTCTTTCCAAGTGTGGACCCCAGATCAGTATCAGCGTCACTGGGAATGTTCTGGGCCCCACAAAGCACCGGGCACCCCAGCTCTGCTAAGCCACTGAAGGAATCCACCACCTGCTAGAAGGTTTGAGCAGAAAGTCAGCTTTCTCAAACCATCTTTGTAGTTAAAAATGCTTCAACTTGAATTTTTCAACTTGGAACATGGAAGAGGCATTTCCCATTTGCTTTGGTCTATTTCCACAGAAAGGTTTTCCCACAAGACGATGTCAGGATCCTTTGCTGGAGTGAACATACATAGACAGATGACATACTCTCCCCAGACCCTCATTCTAAGAAGTTTAAAGCTGTTATATGGAGCCAGCTAACCATCCAATAGGAATTCCAATGTCCAGGTGCTCACAGGACTCTCAAACTGCCAGTTTACCAGCATCTCTTATTTTAAGGGTTATCTCAGGCCTGAGTCCATTACAATCCTTTAGTATCTCCCACAGCAGATGATAATGGAGCGGGGAAAGCAGAGAAGGGTTGCCTCTGACATGGTCCACATTCCACATATTGCAAGGACCAGAAGGTTACCGGGCACACTCTGACCAAGCCCCTCCCAGAAAAAAAAAGCATCACCAAGTCTTGGACACAATGTGTTTTTATACGTCAGTGCAGAGTTCTGCCTGACTGCGCTAAATACAACACTAAAATGCTTTGTTGCACTAGAAACCAGAAGGGAGGCGCTGTCTGTCAGGAAGGCATCTCTCAGGGCAGGAAAGCAAGCTGGGCCAGACTCCCTCACTGCCACACAGCCCCGGAGTGGCAGCTGATGGGGAAGTTCAGAAGCTTCCTGGTTACTGGTACCCACTTCCACCTGGAAGGGCTGTGGCACCGGCTCCCAGCCACCTCCCCCAGCCTCACCATCCTGACCTGCTGGAGTGAACAGGCTGGACACGAGGCGGCCACACACACACACTCAGACTGTCTCAGTTCCAGGAGACCACATGGACCCTTGTGGGCACACGTCTTCCAGCCCAAGACGATTCTGATCTTAGTGCAGCAGTTCTCAAAGTGAAGTGTAGGAACCCTGGCAATCTCAGAGAGCCTTTTAGGTGTTCCTGAGTCAAAACTATTTTCCCAGTCACGCTAAGTCTTGGTTTATCCTTCTCATACTCATGTTCTCACGAGAGTACCATGGAGTTCTTCCAGAGGCCAGAGGTAACATGTGGTACTGAAACCGTCTGAATGCCGTAGCAGATATTAGAATCCAGGTGTCCTCTGGTCAGATACTAGATTTCTGAAAGTGTAAAACGATGTCACGCTTCTCCCTGAATTTTTTTTTGTTTTGGAAAAATGTAAGAATTTTTAAAAAAAAAACTATGTTCTGTTATTTATGGTAACCTGTAATGGGTATCTTGGTGCTATTTTTAAATGAAGTAATAAATACATAAACACTTTTCCAGCTTTGACTCCCAATATGGTAAGCATAGATAGATTTAGCCCACATATACAAAACTCAGTAATTTTAAGAACATAAAGGAGTTCTGAAACCAAAAGTTTGAAAACCACTGTCCTAATGAGAAGCAAATCATTGGGTTGGCCAAAAAGTTCTTTCAGGGATTCTTCGCTGCCCACCCTGTAACATCATATGCAAAACTGAAAGAACATTTTGGCCAACCCAATATGTTTAATGAGGGGGCATTTATGCCTTATCAAGAGTGCAAGGTCTCTTATTTAAAATTTTTGCTTTAAAATGAATAAATAAAGAGTTAGAAACAAAATCAGCTGCAATATCCGACTTCACACAACACCCGGAGAGGGTGGTTTTCAGGAGACACATACATCGCACCAGAAATAGGCAGACAGCGGACAGAACCCTGGCTCTGCGGCCCCTTGGCCCCTCTGGGCTCTGGTTCTAGTGACACCACTTGGAAAACTGCAGAAGCTGCTCAAGATCATGCCCCCTCCTCTGTGGACCAGGGAGGAGGACGTCAGCCCCCACTTCCAGGGTGGTGGAGTGCCCAGCACAGTGCCTGGCGTGCTGCAAATGCCACATAAATGTCACCTTCTTCGTCATCACCTTCATCACCATCACCGTCACCCACACGTTCCTGCAATAATGTCCCTGGCTCTGCGGATTCTGAGCCCCTAAGTCTTGCACGAGCCATCCTGCGCCTGGCAGGAGGATCAGATGAATCATGGCACAGAACCACGCAGACGAGAGGAAGGGTCGGATTCAGCGGCCCTGAGTCAGTGACTGCCCTTTGCTCGATGCCTCACATCCCTGACTCAGACACAAGCACCTCTAAGGACACTTTATTTACGGTTACTCTGGGTCACTGAAGCAGCACGTGCCCAGAGAGGCTGCCAGGGGCACCCCCACTGCCCATTCAGTTTAAACAATAGTGAATCTAGGACTCCAGGCCCAACAAACTCGTGGCCAGCTCCATCCACATCTCAGTGGGTATCTTTGTATGGTGATAATTGTCTCTTCTAGACAGAAGCGTTCTTGAGATGACACATGCTCCAAA
This sequence comes from Capricornis sumatraensis, assembly GCF_032405125.1. Taxonomy (NCBI): domain Eukaryota; kingdom Metazoa; phylum Chordata; class Mammalia; order Artiodactyla; family Bovidae; genus Capricornis; species Capricornis sumatraensis. Next base: position 36,612,564 of record NC_091091.1, read on the forward strand.
CACCTCTGGACTCTGTCAACCCCCACCTCCGCCTCCCACTTTTCCCTAATGGTACCAACTGAAAAGATGGTGATGTATCAATATGAAGCTTAGCAGCACAGCCTCATGTAACTGTGTTGGAATTTCCACATGCTGCTTAATGCTGTGGGTGCATAAAAGTGTAAAGCAGTAAAAACCTACCCTTTCCACCCACAAATCCTACTTTAAAGGTCTCCGTCTGCTGATGGAGCAGGGATGGGGTGGGAAATGTTGCATTTGGAATCTTATACTTCCTTTGTCCTCTATGATCAAAATGTGTGGAAAGTTTGAGGAAGAGAGAAAGGAAAAAAGATTTATTGAATGTTTGCTCTGTTAGGTGGCAGGCTCTGTGCTATCATCTTTGCCTAGATATTGCATTTAACCCTTATGGCTGCCCTGTGAAGATGGAATCATTTATAGATGCAAAACTGAGGCCATGAGCTGTTCATGTCCTTGAACCAGCAGAACCCAGATGAGAGCCCAGGGCTACCCCACTCACAAATACACTGACAGCTTACTGAAGGGGGAAAAAAAGGCCCAACTCCAGCTTGGTGACACTTTTCACATTGATGGTTGTTTTAAATGCTTGTGTTTTTGTTTTGTTTTTTTTTTTTTGATGCAACATTTTCTGCATAATTAATTGCTTTCGGAAATCACAGAGCAATTTCCCATTCACTGAGCCAGAAATGCCTTGTAGAAATGCAAATGCCAACGTGCCTGAAGGATGTCTAAGTTGGGGTAGTGCCTGAGTGGGCATCTGGGGTGTCCTTGGGTAAAGTGGGACTCCAAGTCTGGGTGTGAGAGCAGGGCACTAGTCAAACGTGACAGCCACCTGGTGTGGGGCAGGGTGGCGGGGCGAACTTTCCTGCACAAAATGAGATGGCTCTGGGTAACAGGCTAAGGGAACCACTGTCAGCAACAAACTGCACATGACCAAAAGAAGTCGTGTGTCCTCTGGAGGCTGGGATGGGAGGGAACAGCCTCAGCTTAAGGGCCCAGTATGCCAGCCAGAATGGGTACCCATGGACCCCAAAGGCTGTTGGTCTGGATAAGGGGGAAGCCAGCTGGGAATACTAGGATCTCTCTTCCCCCCAACTGTTTGCTCCGTGGATAAAACACATGTGAAAAAAAGAAGGGCATGAAATGAAAGCATCCCCTTCTGAAAGAACAGAAAAAAAAAGAGAGAGAGAGAGAGACTCCAAAATCTGTATGTTGGATTTAGGCCTAGACTTAACGGGGGAGCTAGGTGACCCTGTCTGGGAACTTCATGGGGCCCTAGTACCTGAAAAGGTCACTGGGCAGAGCAGAAGAGTTCCCCTTGGAAGAGCAACAATCTGCACAAAGCAGCAGAGGGGACCAACTGGGATCTTTGACCAAATGGTCTGAAATCCTGGGTCCCAGAACTCCCTGCAAGTCCCCCACCCATCCCCATTTCATCAATTCTCACCCACCACATGTTTTATCAGCACTGCATTCAAGATGCAAGCCACAGCATGGAGGTTTTCCTATGATTCATGAACTGGCCAGAGGGCAAGGAGAACATACGTAGGAAGACCAGCACTTGGATGACCCCAAGTTGGGGACAAAACCATGGATTGTTTAGAGCCTGCTGTCACTCTGTGACAGCAGAGAGTTCATCTCCCCTGAGATACACAGCCAAGTCCCTGATATCTGCTGCCCGGGGGAAGGTGACGGTCAAGGACTCTAAACTCCAGCGACAGTTCAGCAAGGAGTTATGGAGGGCGCCCAAGCAACCAGGTGAGTGGGAACTCCTGGGTAACAGTCACGTGACACACACCTGGGACCCTCAGGCCAGACAGACTGTGCTCAGTGAATGTGCCCGAGTAAGCACTTGAGTTAATACTAAGAAAATCAGTGTGGTCTGGAAAGATTTTTTCCTATTTGTAGAAACATCTCTTGCCATCAGTAAGCTGTCACAGAGAAACCACTCTATAATAAGCAATGAGTGCTCAAAAGGAAATTAGATGAAGTAAGAACTTGCTGAGCATGTATTACCTGAGGAGCGCTTTTTATTTTTTTTAATGTTTCGAATGATGCTAAGAGGCTGTGATGAACATTATGTCCTAAGCTCTGTGAAAACTGTCTTTAAAACTGATGCTGTCTTAGTTACTGAGCCATAAAGAGCGTCGAGATCCAGAGGCTGGCCGGGATGATCATTCTGCCTGTCTGGAATGAAAGGTAGTAAGGCTGAACGATGTAAGAACATTGCATTCTTGTCGTGAAAGACAATCGTTTGGAAAGAATGACAGAAAACAGGTTTCGGAGTGAGCGAGACCAGCTCCTCCACGTGGGCTGGGATCACAGAGACCAGTGCCTCTCATCATTAAAACCCAGCAAATGGGTTTTTGCTCCCACGTCTTCCTCAAATCCACAGCCCTGGGCCTCTATCCCGTTTCTACCACCGCTGGTCTCTTCCATGTCGCTCATCCTTTCGGCCCTATTCGGAGGGCAGCTTCTCCAGGAAGTTTTGCTGACCCTCCCAGGCCAAGGCCCAGTTGGCTACTCTTATCTCTGCCCTTCCATAGCACTTTGTGTCTTCCTGACCACAGACTCCCACACCAGGCTGAAATAACTGTATTTGCACCTGTCTTCTTTTTTGTATGGCTGGTGAGAAACCATGTCTTTACTCCTGGCACAGTAACTGCAGACCAGCTGGATGGATGGACGGATGGACAGACAGATGGATAAGAGGATGGAGGACAGACGAGGGATGGATGGATGGGTAACTGGAGGAAGAGAGGGATATATGTATAGATGGATAGGTGGACAGGTAGATTTCCTATATGCTAAGTCCATTCTGAATTCTCCTCTTCCACCCTCTTACCTTTGAATGACACAACAAGGCTCATCCCACTTTTAGTCCTAAGAATCTGATCTCCCTCAGCTCTGCTGAGGTCTTTTGTTGATTCTCCAACTCTCCAACTTCCTGCCTCTGTAAGGCCGTTACAGACACTTTTTACCATAAACCTGGTGTTCCACAGGTTCAGTCTTTGGCCTATTTCTCTTCTCACCCACTTTCTCTGGGGAATAAATTCCATCATATTTACACCCTCAATGACTTCTATGTTGATGATCCTCAAATCTATCCCTATATTCAACGCCCTTCTCTGACCTTCCTTCAAGTTTTACATTGATTCACTCATTTATTCATTCAGCAAATATTAAGTGTAGAATACTGTTCAAGCACAGTTTTAGGCACTTGGGATATATCACAGTTCGAGAACCCTAACTGGGGAAGTTACATTATAGTGGACAAAAGAGGCAAACAATAATCAAAACAAATAAATAAATTATATAGTATGTTAGAAGCTGATAAATGTGTGAAAAAAAGGAGAACAGGATAAGGGGGGTGGGCAAGGACTTACATGTTAAATAAGGTGACCAGTGTGAACACGTTAAAATGAGATTTAAGGAGACGTGGAGGTGATGGAGTTTGTCTGGGAGCATCTGGGGAAAGAGTGGGCCAGCAGAGACAACAGCTGGAGCAAAGGCTAGAGGTGGACACGCCTAGTGCATTCGAGGACCAGCAAAGGGCCCAGAGTGTCTGAAACAGACGAAGGAGAGACGGGGAGCCAGAGAAGAGGCCAGACAGGTAAGGGCAAGGGGACAGTTCATGTTGGACTCTGAGATCATTAGAAGGTCTGCATCTTCATCTCTGAGTGCCTAGCTGTATGGGCACTTCCATGTGGATGGAAGCGTGCACTGTGGACCCCATTTCATTTCCCTGAGCCTGGTACTTTCCCCTCCCTCTTGCTGTAGACACTGCCTACGGTGGCTTCCACTGGGCCAGAGGACATAGGCCCTCTGGCTGGTCCAAGGATGGGTACATGAGCCAAACAAGGCTAAAGTCTGTGGCTGGGATTTTCCCAACAGGTTTCAGAGGGGGAAGCCCACTCTTTGATGGTGAGGTGATAAGTTAAGCACCTCTTATCTTGGGTGGGGGGAGGAAGCAGAGCCCCTGAGCTGGGCAGGCGCAGGGAGGGCCTGGCTAGAGAAAGCCAGAAAGCTGAGTATATCTGGACAGGCATTTTTCAGCAACAGGCTCCAGCAGGAACAGACAAATGGCTTCACACTCGCCTCTGCCAAAGGAAAGATAAGGAGAGAGACAGGAGGCGACAAGATGGAGAAAGTTGTAGTGGGTTTCCGCTTGATTCACAGCTCAGGTTACCCCTGTGAGACAGGGACACGGCAGGCTCAGACCCTGCTTAGCTGGTGCCAAGTGGATGTGCAGGCTCGGGGGTGGAGATCTGGGAGACCCACCAGGAAGTGCGCTCCTCCCCACCATTCAGCAGATGCTGCGGGGAGACATCCCTGCTCTCTGCTTGATGAATCTGTACACATATAGGAGCTTTCCCCAACCCCGTGGGAGTCCTGGGGGGCTCCAGCCTGGAGACTCGGTGGCAGGCAGTTCATGCAGGTGGGGCACCTTAAAAAATGAGCTATCCCATCCTGCACCGCTAAAGACACCCATGTAATCATTTGAAATGAAAACTGCTCAAATGAACTGGAAAATGTTTTACTTGTGTTTTCTCATATTCCTGAACCTTTCTTTCCATGGTTCAAAAGTTTGCATTGTCTAATTGCTGATTTCCATTTGTGAATGAATCAGCGTAAAATAAAATTAAGTGACAAATTAATCTCCCCTTTTAGTTTTAGGCATTAATTATCCTCTGAGCCATTTTCTTGTGCGCTTGCCACATGTCAAGACAAGCCGGGAGATCACGTGATGTCGAATCTAGTTTTCAACTCAGGAAGGTAGCCCAAAGAGCGGAGGATGTCCTTGCTCTTTAAAAGTCGCAGTTTACTATGCAAAACAGCTTTGATTCCAAGCAAAGGAAATACATTCTCCCCTTTTAAAGATATATTAGTACTGTCAGGCCAAGGAAGTCACTGGAGAAGAAATTTGCTGCATGGTTTTGTGACATGTTTCCCCAGTTGTCCCAGTTAACACATTAACAACAACATATTTCCTCTAAGTATAACAGGGTCAGCGTCAGTGTGGAAAATGTGGTGTTGGCTAGGGCAGAATTTTGAAAGTTACATATGCTGTTCCTCTGGAGCTGTACCAAAGGAGACCTTCATGGTTCTGCTAAAAAAGCAAAACACAACAAAACACAACCAGGCCCCCAGGATACAATTATAGGATCCTTAGTTCCCGGGGAAAGCTAAATCCATATATACTCGGTCACTTGGTCAAAACTACCACTCTTAGCAACTATGGGGAGGCAGAGCCTGGGTACCGAGGCGGTTTTGTTTAGTTGCTAGGTTGTGCCTGACACTTTGGCTACTCCATGGACGATAGCCTGACAGGCTCCTCTGTCCGTGGGATTTCCTAGGCAAGAATACTGGAGTGGGTTGCCATTTTCTTCTCTAGATCTTTCCAATCCAGGGACTGAAAACCAGTCTCCTGCACTGGCAGTGGGTGTATATGTTAGGTCACTTCAGTCATGTCCAACTGTTTGTGACCCTATGACTCTTTGTGACCCCACCAGGCTCCTCTGTCCATGGCACTCTCCAGGCAAGAATACTGGAGTGGATTGCCGTGCCCTCGTCCTGGGGACCTTCCCAACGCAGGCATCGAACCTGCGTCTGTTATGTCTCCTGCATTGGCCGACACTTTCTTTACCACTAGCGCCACCTAGACAGCCCCTGCACTGGCAGAGAAGCAAGTCAGTCTTGGAGGAGGTGTGGACAAGAAAGCCTTGGAGACAGAGGGCCCTGATCCCTTTCCTTTCAAAATTCAATATTATCAGAATCTGCTGAAAAGGTATGCAATACCCTTGACCAAGCACTGTTTAAGCCTTAAAAAAGCAATATGGAACAATATGGATGAACCTGAAGGACATTATGTTAAGTGAAATAAAACAGTCACAGGACAAATACTGCATCATTCCACTTTGCATGAGGTATCTAAAATCATCAAACTCACAGACGCAAAGAACAGAACTGTCTGTTGCCAGGAACTAGGGGGAGCAGAAGCAGATAGTTTCTGATCAGTGGGAACAAAAGTTCAATTATGCAAGACGAGTAACTTCTAGAGTTCTACTGTACAATATTTTGCCTGTAGACAATTCCATATTGCACACTTAACAACCTGTTAAGAGAGTAGATTTCATATTAAGTGTTCTTATGGCAGAAAGTGAAGAAGAACTAAAGAGCCTCTTGATGAAAGTAAAAGAGGAGAGTGAAAAAGTTGGCTTAAAGCTCAACATTCAGAAAACTAAGATCATGGCATCTGGTCCCATCACTTCATGGCAAATAGATGGGGTAACAGTAGAAACAGTGGCTGACTTTATTTTTGGGGACTCCAAAAATCACTGCAGATGGTGATTGCAGCCATGAAATTAAAAGACGCTTACTCCTTGGAAGGAAAGTTATGACCAACCTAGACAGCATATTAAAAAGCAGAGACATTACTTTGGCGACCAAGGTCCGTTTAGTCAAGGCTATAGTTTTTCCAGTAGTCATGTATGGATGTGAGAGTTGGACTATAAACAAAGCCGAGTGCCAAAGAATTGATGCTTTTGAACTGTGGTGTTGGAGAAGACTCTTGACAGTCCCTTGACTCTGCAAGGAGATCCAACCAGTCCATCCTAAAGGAGATTAGTCCTGGGTGTTCACTGGAAGGACTGATGCTGAAGCTGAAACTTCAATACTTTGGCCACCTGATGCAGAGAGTTGACTCATTTGAAAAGACCCTGATGCTGGGAAAGATTGAGGGCAGGAGGAGAAGGGGACAACAGAGGATGAGATTGTTGGATGGCATCACCGACTCAATGGACATGGGTTTGGGTGGACTCCAGGAGTTGGTGATGGACAGGGAGGCCTGGCGTGCTGCAGTTTATGGGGTTGCAAAGAGTCGGACACGACTGAGTGACTGAACTGAACTTAACACAATAAAACTTCAAGAAAAGAAGGAAAATGTTAACTGTAACACTCAATCCCACCTAGAATGCACTGCCAGTCGAGGGAGAGCCTGAGATGCTGTGTGCTCAAGCTGCAGGGCCGGATCTAATGGGAATCCCCTAGGACCCAGCCCCCAGGGCAAAACGTCACATTTTGGGAAATAGTGGCTGCAGATTAAGTAGGAACTAAGAGTTGTTACTCTGCACCCAAGGCTGTGGGACCTGAGCTGCAGGTGCAGAATGACCCCGAAGGGCACGGCCACCAAACCACCAAGCATACTCCAGGCTGTTCACAACAGCGACACCATGTGGCGGCCGCGACAGTCACAAGTCAGGAGCGCTGGCCAGTAGCCTCTGGCTCCCTCTTTGCCTGGTGTTGGAAGCAGAACAAGTTCTGGCACATAAATCTATAATTCGTAGATGAAAACAGGAGGGGGCTTGCTCAAGAGGAAGATGCTAGTTCTTTTGGTAATGAAGAACAGCGAAGGTGCCTGAGTGATTAATTAGAAAAATTTAAGAGCTATGAACATATTTGTTTGTAGCACCCAATAACCTCAGATATGCAGATGACACCATCCTTATGGCAGAAAGTGAAGAAGAACTAAAGAGCCTCTTGATGAAAGTGAAAGAGAAGAGTGGAAAAGTTGGCTTAAAACTCAACATTCAGAAAACTAAGATCATGGCATCTGGTCCCATCACTTCATGGCAAATAGATGGGGAAACACTGGAAACAGTGACAGACTTTATTTTGGGGGGCTCTCAAATCACTGCAGATGGTGATTGCAGCCATGAAATTAAAAGACGCTTACTCCTTGGAATAAAAGTTATGACCAACCTAGACAGCATATTAAAAAGCAGAGACATTACTTTATTAACAAAGGTCCATCTAGTCAAAGCTATGGTTTTTCCAGTAGTCATGTATGGATGTGAGAGTTGGACTATAAACAAAGCTGAGTGCCAAAGAATAGGTGCTTTTGAACTATGGTGTTGGAGAAGACTCTTGAGAGACCCTTGGACTGCAAGGAGATTCAACCAGCCCATCCTAAAGGAAATCAGTCCTGAATATTCACTGGAAGGACTGATGCTGAAGCTGAAGCTCCCATACTTTGGCCACCTGATGTGAAGGACTGACTCATTTGAAAAGACCCTGATGCTGGGAAAGACTGAAGGCATGAGGAGAAGGGGACGACAGAGGATGAGATGGTTGGTTGGCATCACCGACTCAATGGACATGAATCTGAGTAAATTCCGGGAGTTAGTGATGGACAGGAAGGCCTGGTGTGCTGCAGTCCATGGGGTCGCAAAGAGTCAGGCATGACTGAGTAACTGAACTGAACTGAGCCAGGGTCCAAGTGCTGAGCTTACTTAGTATGTCAGAGTTTGGGCAGAAGGAGGAGAGTTTAAATTTTGTACATATAACCAGGTGCATCAAGGATAAAGGAATTGGCTCCCTTTAGGATCAAACCAACCAGAGCAAACTGGCAAGGGAGACACTGTGCTTCAGGGTAAGACCTGGAGGCTGTTACATTTCATCACCCACTTCCTCCGCTACCTCCGAGTTTGCTTTTCTGCAGACAAGCTTAGGAGGACTAAACAGGCAAGCTCTCGCCTCTCCCTTACCACCCCGAGAGGAAAGAACCTGTTGGCTTCTCTAAAAGGGGAAGGCAGAAAAGGCAAATAAAGTCAAAAGGCAACGCTGAAGTTGCGTCTCCTCTGTTTGAAGGCATAAGGCCGGAGAAACAGGTTTTGTGCAGAGGCACCGCTGGTCCCTGGGGAAGGAAACCTGTGTGCTTGGAGTTGGAAAACATTAAGTGCAGGGAAGTTTTAATGAGCTTCAGCAGCTCTTTGATAATGGCTGATGTTGAGATGGCAATGGAACATTTGAAAGGCGAGCTTTCAAAGAATATGCTTTTTAGGAAGCAATTTCCCCTCTTGTCATCCCTTCCCTTTGGGGATCCTCACATTGGGCCTTTCGCCATCCCACTGGGGGTACCTCCCTTCCTCTGATGGATCTAGGTCAGAGCTACTTTAACATGAATCCCCCTCCGCCAAAGCTCCAGCTGCTGCTGTGGGTAGTAGTAACTACAAGGGCTTCACTGAGATGGATTGAGCAGGGATGCAATAAAAGGCATAAAATTAAAGACAAGATTAATAAAACCTGATGAAAGAAAACACTGCCAGCCTACCTAGCAGCTTAAATTACATTTACCACATGCGACAGGGAGGGGGGTAATCATGAGTGATAAGTCCAGGCTCAGCTCGGGAAAGAAATTCCAGTCTAAATAACGACAGGTAACACCAGGGGAAGTCACTGATTCACCTTCCTAGAGAGGACTCAAGACGGGGGTATAAAACCCATCAATCACACTGAGGCCAATTTCCCCTGGTCGGGCCCCCAACAGTCTAGGATCTAGATTCCCAAACAGCCCAGAGCCAGAAACACGGCAGACACACAAAAGCGGCTTCTGGTTGTCACTTCCAGTCCAGTGGTGGCTGCTGTCACTGCAGCCCAACCTTGGGAGTGACCAGGCACAGTCAGTCCTTAGGTGAGGGCTGTCCAGCTGTCCCCTGTTCCTTGTCGCTCCATCAGCTGAAGTCACTCCATGCTACCGGGGCTGCCACAATGCACATGGTCCCTGGAGCCAACCTGGTCCCTCAACAGCACCCAAACCATCCCCTTCCCTATAGATTCTTCCTGCCGCCTCCTCGGAACACTCCCAAGTTCCCAAACTTCTTGCTGTTTCTCACCGCAGCTTAGCAGGGAAGCAATCCGATTTGACTAGTTCTCATCAACCCTCCAAAGAGTTTCTCTTTTTATAGGGCAGGCCAACTGATGCAAACGAACCCTCAGAATAGGCTTTCAGGCTGCAGAGCGGGTATCAGGAAGCCTCTCTGGACGTCTCGTGCAAGACACACCTCGCTAGAAGAGGAGGGAAGGCTCCATCACCATGCTCTCTCCCTCCTCCCAGCCGTGGCCTAGTGGACGGAGGGCTGACTCACTGCTCCATTCCCCCCGCTTATAGCAGCCTCCCGTCTCCAGGCCTCCTGGCTTGAACCATCAGTGAAAAGGTGACGTCTCCTGCAGAGACAGGGATGGCTGTAGCTGGCTTCCAGCCAAGGAAAACCCTGGAAAGACCTGCTCTTAGCAGAAGGACTCCTGCTCAAAGACTGAAAGGGCCCAGGAACATGGGATTCGGGTGCAGGGTCTTCAGGTGATAATCTTTAGATTTTCAGCTCCCTGGCATTCTAATCCCAGGTGAAGCTCCCACAGTTTCTCCCTTGGTCTGGCCCCTCATCGCACTCCGTGGTAAAGAACTTGCCTGCCAATGCAGGGGACATAAAAGACACGGGTTCAATCCCTGGGTGGGGAAGATGTCCTGATGGAGGGCCTGGCAACCCACTCCAGTATTCTTGCCTGGAGAATCCCATGGACAGAGGGGCCTGGCGGGCTACAGTCCATGGGGGTCACAAAGAGTCAGACACGACTGAAGTGACTTAGCACTAGAGAGTTCTCAGAGTCCCTGGATGATTGGTTTCCCCAGGTTATGGCTGCAAGGAGGCCCTGCTTCTTCCTCAGGACCCCTGGAGCACAGCCATCCCCGATCACAGTGCTCAGCTAGGAGGGTCTCAATGAAACAGGGGTGACAGGTGAGGAAGAGTCACACTGCCTGAACACCTGACTTCTCCCACAAGCTCAGTCATTTGAGTTCTTCCTCACGTAGCTTCCATCTTGGGAAAAAAATGGAGACATTACTTCCAGAAAGTCTTCCGCATGAGGGGGGTTCTCCGGTTAACGAACACTTTTATTTTCCTTTGGTCACTAAGGAAATGGCAACCCACTCCAGTGTTCTTGCCTGGAGAATCCCAGGGATGGGGGAGCCTGGTGGGCTGCCATCTCTGGGTCGCACAGAGTCGGACACGACTGAAGTGACTCAGCAGCAGAGCTAGTCTAAGGAAAGAATGGGACTCCGGTCTATCAGAAGAAAACTTAAACTGACCAGAACTTTCACTCACCAGAATCCTCCCAACTATCAGACAGATTCTTCTCTGCCTTCTGCTCCTAAGAAAGGGGAAGCTTAGAAGAAAACAAGCATATAGTCACACCTTCACCTACTTGTCCGCCGTGAAATTTATCAAGTGCGTGGGATTTTGTCAGCGACCGTATTTGAAGACTCCTGACTCTGTCCCGAGGGCAGAGTACAGGTGCTGTCCGATGATGCCCCCGTCTGCATCTCTAACCTGACATCCACCCTGTGCTCTGAATGCAGCACCAGCATTGCCTCAGGCTGCGAAGACTCGAGTCTCTGCTAATCAAAATCTACTGGCTTCCATCAGCAATGAATTCAACCCGAAGTTCTGGAAGGACACACATCAAACTGTCGACAGTGACGGCTGGGAGCAAGTGAGAACAGAAAGAAAAGACACGTTTCCTTTCTTTCTACTTAATTCTCTACAGCTTTTTTGCTCTGAAAAAAGTATATATACATAGAATATATTCATGGAGTCCCTGAAACATTAAAATAAATTAATACATGGCCAAAAAGGAAAATAAGTGCCTGTTTTCAACAACACAGCCCAGACTCTGCCAGGTCTCTGATCGGGGCTGAGATCCAGAAGCATGGAAAGCATCTACTCTCAGACAGGTTGATGATTAAATGACCCAGAACAGACCTAGGCATTCTGGAAGTTCTCCTCTTCAGGGCTCGACACAGCTCCACCCTCTTGCTGCTGTCTTCCAGCTTTGTGATCTTGATGCGAAGCGCCCCTATATTTCCACCAGCCCTCATTCCACTTACTAAACCCTTTTTGACCCCTGGCAGCTCTCAGTTCTGGTAGTGGGGGCACATGTCTTCAAGCTCACCTGACCTCAGGTGACTCTCTGAACTTATTGAGCACAGTCCTATTTCCCTCATTCCCTCATTCTCAGATTAAAGATGGAAACCTTCCTGAGTGCAAGAGCCTGATGCCTGCCCAGTTTCTGAAGGACCTTGTCCTGGAGGCAGAGGTCAGTTTTGGCCCCATCCATCCCAACCACTCCCCTCTCCCACCCCACGCAGAAATTGAGAAAACAGAGAGCGGGCCACTCTCTGCCACCTCATTCATCACGCAGCTGCCGGTGCACTTACCTGCAGATGTAATTGGTCTTGCAGGACTCCTGCAAATTCAAGCAGTTGGGTTTCTCCCTCTCCTCGTAGGAGCACACGGGCACAATGGTCTGCCGCCTCCGCTCGGTGCAGGCGATGTCTCGGCAGGAACAGAAGAGCATCCCATAGCTGTGCTTGGCCGGGACCTTGTCGAAGAACTGCCGGAGGGCCTTGTGGCACTTGCGCCGGTTGCAGACGTCATTGGACATGCTGGTGGTGCACGGGGTGATGTAGGCCGACCTGTACTTCTTGCAGGTGTCGTCCAGGTTGCAGGCCTTGGCGGCGTCCAGGCAGTTGTTCCCTTTCGAGATGTGCTCCACTGCAGAAAGGAGAGAGAGGCAGGTGACCACGGGGCTAGGTGCGGCTCGCACAGGTCCTCTGCTTGCACTGAGATCTGGCCTCTCACCACCTGGCAGCCCTGGCAGCTCTCATCAGCTCTGTGTTTTGAAGCTAATAACTTAATGAGTTTGTGACAATGAGGAAGCATCAGGGGCACAGAGGCTGGGAACCCATGACTGCACATAAGCTCCTAGCATTGTCTCAGAGGTATAATTAGGAGGTATTGAGTGAGGCCAAAGGAGCTCAGACACCTGCCTGCCTGGGCCTAAGCAAGGCAACAGGAAAACAAGTTTCCAGCTCCTGGCTGGTAAACTGAAATTAGGATAAAAGAAAAAAGCAGCAAATTATATACTTGTTTATTATATAGTATATAAAATGATATGCTGAATGTAAGTATAATTGCCATGCGATCCTCCAGGAATATAATTATGTAATAAATGCACATAGTACATGCTAATTACTATATGATTACAGAGTAATTGCATGGTTATTTGAGCCCAGAAGACAAAATATTATGCCAGCTCTCTAAACAGGAAGAAGCAACCACATCGAAGCTGTATTTAAGTTTGAGCTCACAGGCCACTGGAAGGAAACCAGAATAAATTACATAAAAATTTGCAAACCTCAATTACCATTTAACTTACCACAGAAAATGTGGGATCTATGAGTACTGAGGTTGCAGATTAGAAAAATTCAGTTAGTATTTTGGATAGAACTTCAGTGGGCTTACAAATCATAGGCCTTAGGAATCTCACAAAACATATGTTGCCTTCTGCCCAAGCCCTCTGTGCTCAGGCTTTCAGAGAAACCAGGGCCATCCATGGCCAGGAGGCCTTCTGTGAGGCTGGAGACAGAACACAGAGGAGGTGGGGCCCACTGAGGTGGCTGGGTGGGCTGGCAGGGCCAAGTCCAATGGGCAAAGTTAAAAGATGAACGGATAAGGGAAATGAAGCCTATTTCCCACAATATAGGTCTTACCAAAGAGAGGGGGAAGTGATGGAAAAACCTCCAAGAGCTAAGTTATATATAATACGGCCCATGGAAAATTGATAATTAGGTACAGCAATGACCCTCCAGAGACAGCTAGGAGGCAACAGACAGGCACCACACAACTGTGGGATTCAAACCCCAGGAAGTTTCCGCTCAGGCCTCAGCCCCTTCTTGGGTTCTGAAACCCCCTTTCATTCTCTTTATATCCCCCATTGATGGGGATCATGAAGGCATTTGAGAATTAGCACAAGAGCAAAGAGAGTTCAGCCGGATTGGATGGGACTGAAAGACAGGGCAGTGTATTTAGTATCCATATAAAGGGCACATGGAATATTTTTCCACCTTAAAGAAAGAAGGAAATACGCCATATCCAGAAACACAGATGAGCCTTAAGGACATGATACTAAGTGAGATAAACCAGTCACAGGAGGACAGTATCCTCTATGGCTCTACATGTGCAAGGCATCGAAAACTCTCAGACTTCGAGAAGCAGAAAGTTGAATGGTAGTTACTGCTGTTCAGTGGTACAAATGACAGTTACTGCTACTCAACAGTACAAATGGTAGCTACTCCCCATTTCCTCCCTTGTTCCAGCATGGGAGGAAATGGGGAGTTGTTATTCAAGAAGTATAAAGTGTCAGTGATGCAAAATGAATAAGTTCTAGAGATCTGCTGTACAGCATCACAGTTACAGTTAACAATATTGTATTGTGCATTTAAAATCTAAGTGGCATGATTTCACTCTTCTTGATTGCTGAGTAATATTCCATTGTGTATATAAACCACATTTTCTTTACCCATTGATCTGTCCATGTACACTCTGGTTGTTTCCATGTCTTGGCTAATGTAAATAGCGCTGCAATAAACATAGGGGTGCGTATATCTTTTCAAATGATAGTTTCATCTGAGTATACGCCCGGGAGTGGGACTGCTGAATCATATGGCAGCTCTATTGTTAGGGTTTTTGAGGAACCTCCATACTGTTTTCCACAGTGACTGCACCAATTTCCATTTCCATCAACAGTGGAAGAGGGTTCCCTTTTCTCTACATCCTCTCCAGCATTTGCGTATTGTAGAGTTTTTAATGATGGCCATTCTGTCTGATGTGAGGTGATACCTCACTGTAGTTATGATTTGCATTTCTCTTAATAATGAGTGATGTCGAGCATCTTTTCATCCATCTATTGGCCATCTGTATATCTTCTTTGGAGAAAGGTCTATTTAGGTCTTCTGCCCACTGGTACCTAAAAATTATCATACTAAGTGAACTAAGTCAGAAAGAGAAAGACAAATACTATATGATATCACTTCTATGTGGAATCTACAATACAATACAAATCAACATATCTATGAAACACTAAGAGACTCACAGATAAAGAGAACAGGCTTGTCGTTGCCAAGGGGGAGTGGGGTTAGGGGAGAGAAGATATGGGAGTTTGGGATTAGCAAAGGCCAACTACTATACATAGAACGGATAAACAATGAGGTCCTACTGCATAACACAGGGAACTATATTCAGTGTCCTGTGACAAACCATGCTGGAGAAAAATGGGAAAGAATGTATATATGTGTATGGATGAGTAACTTTTCTGTACAGAGGAAACTGATACAACATCATAAATCAACATTGTAAATCAATAAAACTTTAAAAAGAACTATGTTAAGAATATAGTGTTAGTCGCTCAGCCAAGTCTGACTCTTTGTGACCCCATGGACTGTAGCCCACCAGGCTCCTCTGGGCCTGGGATTTTCCAGGCAAGAATACTGGAATGCGTTGCCACTTCCTTCTCTAGGGGATCTTCCCAATCCAGAGACCAAACCTAGGTCTCCTGCATCACAGGCCGATTCTTTACCACGTGAGCCACCAGGATCTCATGTTAAATGTTCTAGTATTGTAAAGGAAAATTTCATACAAGACAAGAACAGACACAGTAAGTCCAACATTTCAGGGAATGAAAAATTCCCCTTGGTCTACTGATGGTGTGTCTCACTTTAAGAAACTACTATGTGTAAATATCTGAAATCACAAAAAATATACTCGGACACTACCAGCAGTATTTTGTGATGCCCCAGGTTCATGTTTTTCTCTATGACATGTGAATTCAACAAGTTAATGCGCAAGGCGATAAACAAGACCTTCAGCCCTTCTTAGGTGAGCAGTGCAGGGCGCCAGCAGCTGCACGCACATCCTGCTGGTTTACCAAGCACACCCGGAGCATTTTCTCCATCATGATCTTCCCAAAGTGGCTTCGCTCCTGCGTCTCTGTTTTCACACTCAGCCATTTCAGGACCCAAGGAGTGAAATATTCACCACATGCCCCAACAGATCCCCAGGGCCTCCACCAGGCCCTGGTGACACTTCTGGTTTTCTCCTCTTTTGAGAGGTGGTGCTGTTGGGCCCACTGGCAGCAGTGATTGGTAATCCTGAGGGACTACAGCTGTAGATTTCTTTTGTTTCCACTTAAGGCTGTCTGGGTCTTCATTGCTGCACCTGGGTTTCCCCTAGTTGCGGCAAGTGAGGGTATGCTCCAGCTGTGTTACATGCGCTCTGGAGTGTGCGAGCTCAGTAGTTGTGGCACATGGGCTTAGCTGCCCCACGGCATCTGGAATCTTTCTAGACCAGGAATCTAACCCCCCAGGTCCCCTGCAATGGCAGGCAGATTCTTAACCACTGGACTACCAAAGGAAGTCCTGGAGGTTTCTAAGTTATGCATCTTGGAATGATGATCTAAAATAAAGGAATATGACCAAACTCTGCATCATCCGGATAAGGCCCTAAAGGCTAGTTGCTAAGTCGTGTCCCACTCTGTGACCCCATGGACTGCAGCATGCCAGGCTTCCCCGTCCTTCACTATCTCCCAAAGTTTGCTCAAACTAATGTCCACTGAATCAGTGATGCCATCTAACCACTTCATCCTCTGTCACCCCCTTCTCCCCCTGCCCTCAATCTTTCCCAGCATCAGGATCTTTTCCAGTGAGCTAGCTCTTCGCATCAGGTGGATGTTGATACACATTTCACCACCTACACTTTCACTTTCATTGGTGTTCAATGGTACTTTATGATCTCTGGCTAAAATGAAAGGAATATAGGCACATAGGTTGACTTAATACTTACATGATGTAGCCAGGGACATAGGAACAAACAGTTCATGTAAGTTCAAATGGAAAAAAATGACAGAAAAATTAAGTCATCGTATGGCACCCAGTAATGCAGGCCTGTCAAACTCAAAACAGTACATGTTGAAACAGAGAATTACATACAAACTGTAAGCACCAATTTAGTTTCAGCAGACAATATAATTTCTCATATTAAATGTATGTTATCAACTCACATTTCATAGTTTTTAATGTTTTGTTAACACTTAATTTGTGTGTGTTGTCTTTACAGTTTGTATAAAAGCAAAGAAAAAGAGCTGATGGTTTTATGCTTATAAACTTCAAATAAAATTATAATGAAAATAATTAAACTTAACACACAAAGTCCAGAAAATTTACTGCTCTCTGGCAGTTCTCCATATAATACAGTTTTTAAAAATTGGCCTGGAAAAAAGCTCTTTGACATGGGTTTTGGCAGTGAATTTTTGGGTATGACACAACCAATAACAACAAAAAATAAACAAGATGAATTACACCAAACTAGAAAGCTTTTACACAGCAAAGAAAACCATCAACAGAATGAAAAGGTGACTTATGGAATGCGAGAAAATACTTGCAAATCATGTTCTGATATGGAGTCAATTTCCAAAATATATAAAGAACTTGTACGATTCAATCACCAAAGTAACAAACAATAATAATAATAACTCAAATTTTAAAATGGGCAAAGGACCTGAAGAGACATTTTTCCAAAGAAGATATATGAAAGGCCAGCAGGTCCATGAAAAGATGCTGATTGGTAGGGAAATGAAAATCAAACCACAATGACATATCACCTCAGGCCTGTTAGAACAACTGTCATCAAGAGAACTTGTCAGAAAGACAAGAGATAATAAGTTCTGGGGAGATGGTGGAGAAAAGAGAAGCCTGTGCACAGTTGGTGGGACTGTAAATTGGTACAGTCACTACAGAAAACAGAGAAAACAGTATAAAGGTCGCTCAAAAAATTAAAAATAGAGCTAACATTCTCACATGACTGCGAGCTATCATATGATACAGCAATTCCACTTCTGGGTATATATCCAAAGGAAACAAAATCACTTTGTCAAGGAAATATCTGCACTCCCATGTTCATTAAAGCATCATTTGCAATAGCCAAGTGTTCATCAAGGAACAAACAGATAACGGAAATGTGGTGTAGATTTTCAATGGAACCCTATCCAGCCATAAAGGGAAGGAAATACTGCTTTTTGCAACACACAGGTGAACCTGGAAAGCGTTATGCAAAGTACAATAAGTCAGACAGGGACAAATATTGTCTGATCACATTTATATGTGAAATCCAAAGAAAAATTTTGCATGAAGTGGGAACAGGATGAATCATTTTATGTCCAAACCAATGCCTCATAGTTCACTCCACTTAGCACCTGGCATGCTTCAGCCTCACTTTGAGCTGATTCTGTTTTCACTGATAAATAACACTGCTAGAGCACCATCTCCTTATCATTATTTCAGCCAGATTCCACAGTGTGCAACCTGGCACATTAAGATAGGCAAGAGGCCACTAACTGATTTCCAGCTTACAGGTAAATGAGTGACTTTTTGCTTCTAATTCTCATTCACACAAAACATTCTCATAACCCTTCCCAAACTGATACATGAAGCCAGCATTACCCTAATAGTAGAATCTAACGCAAAAAAAGAAGAAAATTACAGGCAAATATTTCTTAGAAAAGAGCACAAAAAAACAACAACTTTGAATAAACTGGTAAGTAGATTTCACTAAGTTAAAAACTCATCAAAAGACACAATTTCTTAAGAAATGAAGAAAACAAATAAGACAAATCACAGACTAGAAGAAAATATTTGCAAAACATGTATCTGACGAAGGACAAATATTTAAAACATATTTGCATTCATGCTCAGTTGCTAAGTCATGTCCAACTCTTTGTAACCCCATGGACTGTAGCCTGCCAGACTCCTCTGTCCATGGGATTTCCCAGGAAAGAATACTGGAGTGGGTTGACGTTTCCTTCTCCAGGGAATCTTTGCAACACAGGGATCCAACCCATGTCTTCTGCAGGGGCAATTAGCAGGGGGATTCTTTACCACTGAGCTACATGAGAAGCCCAACATAAAAAACAACCCAATTGAAAAATGGGTTTTTCTTCATAAAAGAAGTTGTATGAACGGTCAGTAAGCACATAAAAAGTGTTAAACATCGTTAGTTATCAGGGAAATGCAAATTACAACCACTATGTTGGTTAAAATTTAAATCTGACAACTCCAAATGTTTACAAAGATGTGGTGCTCCTAGAATCTCATACATTCCAACAGGAAAGTAAAATCGTCCATCCACTTGGGAAAATTGGGGGCAGATTTTTATAAAATTACACATATACCTACCCTATAACCCAGCATTTCTACTTCTAGGTATTCATCCAAGAAAATGAGGATATATGTCCATAAAAATATTAGGACAAGAGTATGACAACACTTTATTGATAATAACCAAAGACTAGTTACAGCTTATTCCTTGGAAGGAAACTTATGACCAACCTAGATAGAATATTCAAAAGCAGAGACATTACTTTGCCAACAAAGGTCCGTCTAGTCAAGGCTATGGTTTTTCCAGTGGTCATGTACGGATGTGAAAGTTGGACTGTGAAGAAAGCTGAGCGCCGAAGAATTGATGCTTTCGAACTGTGGTGTTGGAGAAGACTCATGAGAGTCCCTTGGACTGCAAGGAGGTCCAACCAGTCCATCCTAAAGGAGATCAGTGTTGGGTGTTCATTGGAAGGACTGATGCTAAAGCTCAAACTCCAATACTTTGGCCACCTCATGCAAAGAGTTGACTCATTGGAAAAGACTCTGATGCTGGGAGGGATTGGGGGCAGGAGAAGGGGACGACAGAGGATGAGATGGCTGGATGGCATCACCGACTCAACGGACATGAGTTTGGGTGAACTCTGGGAGTTGGTGATGGACAGGGAGGCCTGGCGTGCTGCAAATCATGGGGTCGCAAAGTCAGACACGACTGAGAGACTGAACTGAACTGAACTGAGAAACAGCTCATGTATCCATCAGTAAGACAACGCCTAGCAATCTGTGGTCTATCCACATAATGGACTAGCACTCAGAAACAAGAACAGATGAGCTATTTATACACACAATGGCATGGATGAATCTCAAAAACACTGTTCTAAGGGGGAGGGGGGAACTTTACAAAAAAAGTACACAATGAGTAATTTGGGGTTGGCCAAAAAGTTCGTTTGGATTTTTTTTTCCATAACATCTTTTTAGTCAACTCAACATGTACTTGGAAGTTCTGGAAAAGGCAAAATTAATTTATGATGGAAAAATAATCTGAAGAGTGGTTGCTTCTAGGGGATGGAGGTGGGGGCTGACTGGAAAAAGGCAAGAGGAACTTTCTGTAGTGACAGTAATATTCGCTATCTCAGTAGAAATTTGGGTCAAAACTCAAGAGAATGGGACACAAAGTCTGTACATACAGAAATTTTACCTCAAAGTAAAAAGAAATAAATATTAAAAACTGGCTAATGGTAAATATCCTGAAGCATTTATGGGAGGCATATTGATATCTGCATTTTTAAAACTTTGATGAACTGCTAGATGCACAGAAGGACGCGTGGATGGATACTTACAGAGCAACTACATTCAAATGTAATGGTAGCTTCTAGAAGGCAGCTTGATGTAAAACTTTTTCCAGTTGACTGTAGGTTTGAAAATGTGCAAACATAACATTGAAAAAAGTTGATTCACATATATACCTTATTCTTTTTTAAAAAGAAAAGTCTCACATGCACAGAATATGGAAAACAACAACCCTTAGCACTGAAAACTTTCACCTCCCTCTTAAGAGTCCTCACAAATTCACTGCCAGCTCTCTCTCAGATACTCTGCTGCAGTGAAGTTCACAATAAGCAGAGGTGAAATCACAGGACAAAGAAGTTAGAGGTGAGTTTTTACTTGGTGGGAAAACTGATGCCCCATATGTATTAAATGCATTCCCCAGTGCACAACACTGCGACCTCAAAGACGAGGGCAGAGGGAGAACTGGCCAGAAGACATGGATTTAGGGCACTGAGTCACACCCAACATCCCATCCACTCACACACGGGAGGGCGGAGGCGCAGGCGCGCGCCTGGTTTACGGGCTGGGCACGCGCACCTTCTCGCCTGTGTGGGAAGGCTTCGGAACAGCTTTACCATAACTCTGAGTGCCATCCTCTCCACAGCTCATTTTAGAGCTCAGCATTAAAATGTTGCTACCCCCCTCCTCCTCCAACTCTAATCTCCCCCTCCATCTGCTGTTATTCATTCTTTAACTTGGTAGAATGTCTGGGATGCTGTCTGAATGGGAAGCATTCTCAGAATGAAGGCTGTTTACTAGAAATTCTTTCTTCTGGGGGAGGACGTGTGCCTGTGGGTTTGGCGGGCTAAAGAACTCCCTCCAGCACCCGCCGAGCACTGTGTGATGGAGAAGCCCATTACCCAGCTTTTCCTTTCAAAGTTACACATCACCACGCTGTTACTTTGCAGGTTACATATGGCTTTCTCTGTCATTATTCTAAGCTTTTCTGGCTGTGATCACATCTGATGTGACTTGTTTCCTGTTTTCTTGGGAGGTATAACCTTCACAGCAACTGAAGGGCCAGCTCTCAGACCACAGAATAAAAAGATGTTGCTAAAGGAGCAATGAATTCAGAGTCAGGGGGTTGAAACATGGTCCAGTTACCTGAGTGCTTTTTTCCCCATTTGTAAGATGATATATCTAAGGTCCCTTCAAGCCTCAAGGTTTTTTATTTGATGCTTATAGTGTAAATTGCCTTTTCTGATTATAACATCGAGTATTTAGGATACAACTTGATCAGAGATGAACGTAAAAAATGAAAACCAAAACCAAGCCAGCTCTTGACCTCTCAGCTGTTTGCTGCTCCGATGGGTACACGAACCAACAATTTCCACCCCGACCTTCAGACAGAGCAAATGAAAAGGGTCCCTCCAATACAGGGACATGTGGAGGTGTCAAGGATGAATTACGCACTGGGAGACTCTTTCACATTCTAAATTCCTCTGGCGCAAGGATCTGCCTTTATCCCAAGTACAATCCTCACACTGTCCCAAATCAAAGAGGCTATCGCTGTGGCTGGCAGCCCTTCATTATTTACACTTAGAAAATGCTACCATTATTGGCAATTGCTCAGACCAGCAAACCAGCCAAAATGATTCAGGATGAAACACAGATGCAAGGATCTAGAAATCATTTCTATAGGTGATGAGGTGGAATAGAACAGTAGCTATATTAAAATTTGCATGGCTCGCAAGAAGATGCGTTTTTATTAAGCAGAAAGTTCACAAGACACAGTGAAAGACCGTTGTTTACTAATACTTGGCAATTTCCGGGTATCTTTCTGCCCTTGTTTTTAAGGCTGCAGAATTGAATTCACAACCAGTTTTCTCTTACTTTCTGGCTTGATTAATTACCATGTTGACATAACTACTGTTCTTCTCCTAATAGGCTACCTCTAACGTGTTATCCCAGCAGATGAGAAATACGCAGGAAGCTCCAAGATCTTCACAGGCGTAGAACAGGCTTTTCTGGAAGCTCACATTGACAGTCTGGTCTTCTGCTGTCCGCGTGGATCAGATGCAAATCTGATAGCACAGGCTGTGACCCTCGTAATCGATCCTACAAGAGCTTGGCCTTTTCCAGCTGGGGTGCTAAAAATTACATTTAAAAGACAATGTTGGCTCTTTGGAGCCCATTTTGTCATTCATACACCATTTGAGACATATTGTATTACACAATGATGAATTTCCTCCTTGCCCTGTTTTTTCACACCTTCCACAACTACATTAAGCCTCAAGTCATATCCAAGATTTCTCTCTAGAGTTCACAGGGACTGAATTATTCTGAGTATCTGTGAATTTGGATGTAATTCTTCTGCCTGGTGAAGACAGTGCCCTGTATTAACCACAAGTCAGGCACTTGCCCCATGCTCACTCACTCCAAGTTCACCCATTAGAGCTTCCGTTTCCATAAAGAACACACTATGGCCCACACCCCCCACACCATCCATATCTTAAAAAATTAGATGCCTCCTGTAAGTGGTGTGTAAGTAAGTCACATGCTTGCTGCTGCAAAATGATTAATAGTGCTGTCTCAGCAAATGGGATCATTACATTTTTAATTAACCTTTCCAACCTCCTCCACCTTTTCCTTTTGTTACACATTGGATCTCTGAAGTTTTCTACTTGTTTATGTTCAACTAGGTTTGAAACAAAGGCATGAAAAACGATAGCAGGTGATGTAGGAGCTGGTGCCCAGGTGAGGTGCCTGGTGAGGTGCAGTGCCTCACTGTACACGGGGCCTGGGGACAGGCACTCGGAACTTGATGGCTGGGTTCCCATCTAATTTTTGTTTTGGCAGCTTAGCGTTATTTAATGGCCTTAGCTACCAGGAAACTGGCTTTTTAAAATCTCTTTCAACCTAATTATAATTACTGTGTATAAATCATACAATGATCAATTATAAA
The DNA here is from genome assembly GCF_032405125.1 of Capricornis sumatraensis. Classification (NCBI taxonomy): domain Eukaryota; kingdom Metazoa; phylum Chordata; class Mammalia; order Artiodactyla; family Bovidae; genus Capricornis; species Capricornis sumatraensis. Next base: position 36,635,636 of record NC_091091.1, read on the forward strand.
AATCTCGGGTTCATAAATATTTAACTTAGCATTTAAATCCACACTGCAGGAGTGCATGAAAATTCCAAGCCCATCTCTTTGCAAATAACTGCTTTATTACAGTTCCAATGCCAATTACTGAGAATTGAACCAAGTCTGTGTTGCAGCACACTCGGGCACATATTTGAGCATAATGCCATGTGCCTATTAAGATGGCACAATTTAGTTATTTCTAAAATATGCATGCCTCTCATTAAAAGACACTTGCGAAGTCTTCTACTGCCATCTTTTAATTCCTCAAGTGTGGAGAAGCACAAGTATGATATTAGACATAAAAACACTCATTAAAATATATTTTATCTAATGTACGATAGATTCCAAGATAATTGAGGTCAGATTTGTTTGGAAAATATATTATGACATGTGCAAACGCTGATGCAAAGAGGAAATGATCTCTTACAAGGATTCAAATAAAACAGCTAAATATTTTTCAGCAAAATCATAAAGCCATAATTGGATTTCAATTTAGTAATAGTCAGCCTAAGACAGGCCATTTTTAATGATCTAATTATGTGTTTGAGGGCCTACCCCAGAACTCAACCACTGCTTCAGAACTATTAATTGTCCTCAATGCTGTTGCATCTTCAACCATGAAATTTGCTATTACATGTAGGACTGACTCTCACTTATGAGTATTTTTTTTTTCCCGAATCTCAGATCATCTTTATAATGTCCTCAAATGCCTACTCCTTTAATTTGCCAAAAGCAAAGTCTTTAAATGACTTTCTCTGGACCAGGACACTTGATCCCAACTGGCTCAGATTTGTGGTCCTCCTAAAGTCACAACAAGACAGATCTACAAACATCTATCTTTGAAGATAAAAAGAGAAGCCCTTGCTTTTGTCTGATTTTCATTAATCAGAGGTATTTAATTACTAACATCTCTTGAGCAGTAAAATTAATGAGGACTTCAACTACAGGAAAAGATCTGCATGAAAGTGTGAACCTAATTCATTTTACGGGGTATACACTGTGACTCCACTAATATTTAGCCTGTGAAAGCGTCACGGATATCTAGCCGTTTCAACAGTGAAGTGCTAAAAACTTCTTCAAAATTAGTGCTGCTTCCTCCCAGAGAAAACAATAAACGTGAGCCAACCAAGCAACCAAGAACCTAATTTCCCACCACTTTTTCACCAATATACCAGAGAGAGCTAACTGGAAGGGAAACATGGAGTGGTTTGTCTAACAGTTTTCTGAGTTACTATAAAATAAGATAGCCTTAAAATAACGGGCCTGAACTTTCAAACTAGCGTGCCCAAATTTAGAAATTTCTAAGTGGGCGTCATGGAAAGTCTTTGCTCTGAGAAGCTGGACACTTATCCCAGAGAGGCTGCCAACACTCTGGACATTTCATGGAACTCTTCCCTAGAAGCCTGAGGCGTGTTCTCTGGAATATTCTGAGCAGCTGCAAACCTCTGCATCAGGGATGGATTTTAAAAGCCAAATGTCATATAGCACTAAGTGTGGTCATGAAATAAGTGATGATGCGGGGTAATGTTTAGGGGAAGAAAATAAGTGATAAATATACGTAAGGATTTTTTCACTGAAGTGGTTTTCCTGAACAGGTTTTGAGCCAATGAGAGCCCTGGAATAAGTGATTTTCCTCAAGGTGACTACTGGAAGGACAAGATGAATTTGGATGTGTGCGCTCTTGGTAGTTTTACTATCCATACTCATACCGATGTGCTGCATTCTCCAATGAGACAGAGCAAAAGGATGCTACCAGAAGGCAGGCTAGAGGCTTACATGTCATCATCACTATACAATCTGTAACAGTTTTTCTGACCTCTGATATATAAACAGAGAAGAAAAGTATGCATTCTAAAGCCAAACAATCAGCTGAAACAATGAAAAATGAAGAGGTTGAAGATCCTATTAAGTCCCCTGGACGATGCTGAGATAATAATGAATCATTGATGATGTTGGCGGTTGTCAGGGCCCTCACAGTGCAGGATTTCAGCAAAGATAAGCTAAATATCAGGTCTTTATTTTTAGTTAAAGAGCATAAAATCCAATGCCTTTCTTCCCACGAGCCTATTTACATACCTGCTGTGCTACCTATTTGCCTTCACCTGCTTCCCAATTAATACCCCATTAAGCCGCTCCACCTGCAGTGGCTTTTACCTCCGCCACAGCCCGGCAACCATCACTCATCTGCTACAGCTCAATTGTTTCTTTGGGGAAGATAAACAAAAGCCGCATGAATAATAATGGCAGGGCTTTGTATTTTTCAGGGTGTGCTTTCTCAAAAGATAGTAGCCAGACGCTGAGGCTGGTTTCAGGGAGAGAAAGCCACTAGCTGGGCAGAAATGTCTAGACTTAGTGTAGCCACATTCCAGAAAATGATGGAGAGAAGGGACATCCATCTTAACTGGCTTTGTGAATCTGCATTTCATCTATATGTATGCGTGCATACTAAGTTGCTTCCTTCGTGCCCAACTCTTTGCGACCCTATTGTAGCCTGCCAGGTTCCCCTGTCCATGGAATTCCCCAATGGAGTGGGTGGGTATTTCCTTCTGCAGGGAATTCTTCTGACCCAGGAATCGAATCCACGTCTCCCGTGCCTCCTACATTGCAGGCAGATTCTTTACTGCTGATCCACCAGGGAAGCTCATCATTATGTATATATATATTTTTTACTTTTTTTTAAATTAATTTATTAAAGAAAGATAAAATCCACCACGGGTGTACATGTATTCCCAAACATGAACCCCCCTCCCACCTCCCTCCCCATAACATCTGTCTGGGTCATCACCGTGCACCAGCCCCAAGCATGCTGTATCCTGCGTCGGACGTAGACTGGCGATTCGATTCTTACATGGTAGTATACATGTTTCAATGCCATTCTCCCAAGTCATCCCACCCTCTCCCTCTCCCTCTGAGTCCAATATTTTTTAAATGGTTTTGCTTTATTCAAGAAGGTGTTTCATATCAAGTCGGGTTAATAAAATTTTGTTTGGTTAAAGATTCTTAGGTGACCTATTTCAATGAAAATTAGCACACCTCTCTTTTTTGCCAACAGGTTTTAAGTGTTTGAAAAGTTCGTGGCTTCAAGCAGTGACAAACCTCAGGGGCCTCAGAATCCTCTGGAGAACAAACCTGAAGAAATAAGGGGGGGGGAACCCCAAACACACAGATTCCTAACTTTTTCCTGTGCTATCCTCCTGAGAATCTGTATTTTTACAAAGTTCCCAGGTACTACCAATGGTCAGACTTGGAATTCCCTGGTCTTCAGTCAGTTAAGCATTTCTATTTACTATCCACCTGCACCTCCATTTATTTTCCTAGGAAATCTAGACTTTCTGGTTGGTTCTGGTCACATTTTCAGGAGTGCAGTCCCTAAGAGGTACCTTCCAGTGGGTGGCTCATTCAGGCCTCTTTCCATGAAGACCGAGTTGAGGAGACGATCCTCCGTGACTGTGTTTCCAGTGTTACTTCATAATGAAGCCCAGACTAGACTTATCAGGGAGTCCCAGCCCGGATACTTCTAAGGTGGGCTAAGACAAGGCCTCTCCCGCACCCCGCCCCTCACAACCTCCCATGAGCTGCAGAGAAAGCAGACAGCAGGACCAGAACGGGCATGTATGTCTGTCTATGTACATGCCTCAGTGAACCAACGAGTTTATTTTAATGGTGTATTGGCAAATGTCCTTGCTCATTTCTAGCTTTAAATTGGTTCCAAATGCATTCACACATTTACCCTTCTGAGCCCCAGCATAACTTTCCTTAGATCCCCATTTGAATGACTATATCAATGAGCTCAAGGATTAAGTTTAAAACCCGGGAATTTTTACATTAAAGTTCCTTAGCCAGGACCTCCATTGTGTCTGTGCAACTTAATTAATCTGCAGCTCTGTCTCCTGCAGGAATGGCAGAGTAAATACAGCTATCTCTGCATGGTATTCAGTGGGCACCAAGCCACATCTCCTCCCCAGAGGTGTTCTCCCACCTGGTTCCCATCCATGGGATGCTGCGAGGCTGCTGAGGCAGTGGGTAACCCAGAAGTCTCAGGCCGCTTCTAGAATGTGTCCTTCCTCACTGTCTCACAGGAGCATATCAGCTATAGAGCAGCTGTGTCTCTGATGTACATACACAGTGTGTCCCTGAAGAACACTGGGCTCAATGAGAGCAACCCCAGCTCCTAGAACCTGATATTTCCACTTAGCTATGTGCTTCAGAGAGCTTCCCAGGTGGCTCAGTGGTAAAAAAAAAAGAAAAAATCCACCTGCCAATGTAGGAGTCGTGGGTTTGATTCCTGGGTCAGGAAGATCCCCTGGAGAAGGAAATGGCAACCCACTCCAGTATTCTTGCCCGGGAAATGCCATGGACAGAGGAGCCTGGCAGGCTACAGTCCATGAGATTGCCAAGTGGTGTCCAACTCTTTTGCAAGTTGGACCTGACTTAGCAACCGAACAACAACATGCGCTTCATCAAAACAGGTACTGTGTGTGCTAAGTCACTTCAGTCGTGTCCAACTCTTTGTGACTCTGTGGACTGTAGCCCACCAGGCTCCTGTGTCCATGGGATTCTCTAGGCAAGAATACTGGAGTGGGTTGCCATGCCCTCTTCCAGGGGATCTTCTCCATCCAGGGATCAAATCCACGTCTCTAATGTCTCCTGCATCGGCAGGCAGGTTCTCTACCACTAGCGCCACCTGGGAGTGGGTGCCCTTTCCCTTCTCCAGGGTATCTTCCTGACCCAGGGGTTGAGCCCAGGTCTCCCACATTGCAGGCAGTCTTTACCATATGAGCCACCAGGGAAGCCCCCTCCAGAAAAAAAGGTACAGTTTAGGCAAAATGCTTGTATTCTACCCTAAAACTTGTTCAAGTGTCAAAATGTGCCTTTTTTGATAAGAGATCCAGTTTTGCATATTAGCTAGTGTTTTTTTTTTCAAGAAATGGCCACTCAAATGGTTACATTTAACCCTGGGCTGAAGCTGGATGTGAGTGCTGGGGTCAAGATGATTCCATCAACTTTATGCCTGCAGAGATTGGAATGACATTCAGCATAAGTGCCAGGGTGCAGGCCAGCTGCTAATGCTGTCCTCAGCACCCGTGGACACGCCAGAGGTACAGGGTCACCCTTTTGCTAGGGCATTCAGGGACAACAGAAGTGAGAAAGGCCAGCTGCAGAGTGGCCAGCCACGCTGCTCATCGGTAGGAAAGGGATAGAGAGAAGAAAAGCAGCTGTGAATTTCTGCTTTATAGGAGGAAGGCCTGGGCCCCAAACACCCCTGCATTCATGGAAGAAGCTCTGTGTTGCAGAAAATCTTGTTTCAAGACACAGGAAAAACCAACCACACAAAGCCAGACCTTTTAGGTCTGTGATTTAGCCTTCTGGTAGCTCATATGGTAAAGAATCTGCCCACAGTGAGGGAGACCAGGGTTCAGTTCCTGGGTTGGGAAGATTGCCTGGAGAAGGGAACAGCTCCTCACTCTGGTATTCTTGCCTGGAGAATCCCATGGACAAAGGAGCCTGGTGGGCTACAATCCATGAGGTTGCAAGAGTCAGACATGACTGAGCGACTAAGCACACACCACAATATTGCCAAACACACGGTTGGCCTTAAAAAAATGAATAATGAACAACCCCTGAGAATTTCCCTTGATGTGTCTAGAGGTGCCTCCCTTACTGGGAAAGACTAGACGGTTTCCTCCCTGTGGTACTAGCTAATAAAATTGACCCAAGAGAGCTGGGAAAGTTCTAGAAAATTTGGTAGAGGGGACAGACTTCCGTGGAGGTCCAGTGCCTAAGACTCTGCGCTCCCAAGTTGGAGGCCCAGGTTCAATCTCTGGTCAGCAAAGTACATCACGTGTGCTGCTACTAAAAGATCCCATGTGCCATGCAGCAACTAAGACCAGGAGCAGCCAAATAAACAAAAATAAATATAAAGAGAAATATGGTAGAACTATAGGTCCTAAGGTAGAAATGGGGATTGCTCTGAATCAATAAGAGAGCTGGCATTCCCAGGGCCATCGTGTGCCCTCTGGGAAGTTCTTAAAACAAAATGAAAGCCCAGTTGGCCATTTGTCGGGGAATAAAGCTTTCCCAGTTTTTGTTTTACCTATTGCATAGGACAGATGATCTTCAGGGTTAGATTAAAGACCTAATAGTTTTACTGAAAGTAGCTCCCTCTCCAAAAGTGTTCTACGAGTCCGTCAAGGATTTCACATAAGAAATTCTGTTCAATATTATAACTGTGAACATATTTACTGGTGTTTGAGGGTGATAGTGGTGGCTTTTGAAGTTCAGAGATTTGACTTAGGAATTTATTTATTTAAAAAAAGCAAAAATTAAACATAGCATAATAACAGAGAATCAAAGTTTTGGAAGTCAAACCTATACCCTGGAATTGGGAATTAATTTCTGCATATTAGAAAGCTAAATAAAATTGTCTAAACCTATTTCTTAACACCAATGAGAGATACTCCTAGTGTGGTAAAGGCTTCTTTATAGTACTGTTAACTCAGAAGTGCTTCTCACTGGAGAGAAAATAGGAAGAAAATTATAAACGTGATTACATATAATCCACACAGTCTTTGAAGGAAAGGGATGGCAATCATCTGCTAAAACTGAACACCACAGAGGGGAAAAGGTATCCACAGGAGATGAGCGTGTCAGTAAATACATAAAGCACAGAAGTCCCACATATTTGACATTTGAAGAACAAAGTGATCCATCAATGTCCTTGCACAGATCGATCAGACAGAATGCTACTGCTGAAAACCTAATCGTATGATGGTAATAATGTAGTCATAAAACCTCTGGTCTGTAATTGACTGCTTCCACTTGAAGCTAACATGTCTAAAGCAGTGACTAATGTCCACCTAAAGATTTCACTTGCGTTGAATGACAATCAGTTACACCTGACACTAGTCTCAGTGGATGACTTGTGCTGGATAATGGGCCAGGGACAGACGCCAAGGGGTAGGGGGAGAGCACATCCCTAAATCAGTGATGCTCGGGTATGTGATGCTTAAATATGGATCTCATATCTAAATGCCACCTCCTTAGATCTGATGAGGCTGCCAGTTTCTGACAAAGTCATTAGAAATGTACGAGGCTATAGAGTCCAGAACCATTACAGCACGTTCCTCAGGGCATCCAGGTCTTAGTTGTTGAGTTTTGTTTAGTGAGCATATTACTGTAAATCCCATTCCTGGGCCTTAAGAGCTTATGCTCTCTCTCCTTGCAATAACCAGAGGCACAGAACCCAGATGTGTGTGGGGGAGGGTGGGAGTGGTGCGGGCAAGGCAAGGGAGGCGGGGGAATCAGCATTCACATGTCTTGGCTTTCTCTCCTCTTTTTCTTTAAGCTCCTGGATTGTCTGTGATTTGGGGGCCAGTCTGGTAAATAGTTTAGCTGATTGAGTCTTCTTACGGCTGGGCTGCTGGCAGTAAGAACCGAAGTCTGAAAGGAAAGCTCACTACTGTTGTTAGATGACAAAATGGTAGATTACCTACCTCTCAGTACAAATTCAGAGGCGCCCATTAGTACAAATAGCTACTGCAGGGCAGAGACCCTGCTGTGGGGCTCATTCATTGTGGGCCTTTGCCACAACCAGATTGATCAAATTCAACGATGCCTGGCCACACAGCAGGATCGGCAAGGGCTGGATGACACACATCTTAGTGTTTAGTTTTGTCTTTAATCTCCAGTGGAGCTTCACTGCACCTACCTCTCTGGGGGGCTTCCCAGGTGGCGGTAGTGGTAAAGAAACTGCCTGCCAATAGAGGAGATGTGGGTTCAATCTCTGGGTCGGAAACATCCCCTGGAGGAAGGCATGGCAACCCACTCTAGTATTCTTGCCTGGAGAATCCTATGGACAGAGGAGACTGGTGGGCTATAGTCCATAGGTTCAAAAAGAGTTGGATACGAATGAAGCAACTTAGCGCTCATGCAGGCACTATTTTGGGTGGTGGTTTAGTTGCTGTCATGTCCGACTCTTGCGATCCCATGGACTGTAGCCTGCCAGGCTCCTCTATCTATGGGATTCTCCAGGCAAGGATACTAGAGTGGGTTGCCATTTCTTTCTCCAGAGGATCTTTCCAACCCAGGAACTGAACCCCGATCTCCTGCAATGCAGGCAGATTCTTTACCAGCTGAGCTATGAGGGAAGGCCTACGCACCATTTTGGTAATGCTTAATTTCAAATTACGAGAATTCCACCCTTCCCTTCAACTCACACACAGGAGAGGATCCTGATGCTTTCCATTCACAATCCTGAGTAAGAGCCCTTTATATCTTGGATTCAAGTAAAATAAATCATTCCCAGGTTCCACTAAGGCCCTCCCCTGCCCTCAAATAGATTTGCAAGCTCCAGCTTTTCAGTTAGCCCATACCTATTTGTTACTCAAAGCAGAAAATTTTTATGCACATTGTAAAGTTCACTGTAACTAGAAATTCTAATTAATATGTCTGGTGGCTTCTAATGGACTTTGAGTACACATCAGATTGCTTTGTGCCCTTTGATATATACTTAAAGGTAATTGGGTAGTCCTACTGATGTATTTTTAAAGAGCAAACTATTGATTAATAATGTTTCAGTATTAATATAACCACTTTGTGTGGATCAAGAGACATCGATGGTACAAAAAAACCCCCCATATTTATCTACAAATTAACAACTCTATATAGATCTGTTACTTTAAGCTAAATGGGGTGCATCCACTCATTACCCTCCAACAGAGACTCGCCTCCTCATAATAAAGATTAAAGCCAAAGTTGGCCTTATTTCCCCACTGCATGAAATGAATGCTTCTCACCACTTCATGCCCTGGTGCAGCTGAAGAATAGCGGCAGTAAAGCACGGGTCCACTGCCCTCTCTGACAGGCCAATATTTTTAATGCCTGACTTGATGAAAACATTTCATACTTTGGGAGCTTTAATTGCCACCACTGCCGAGCAGAATGAAATAAAAGATGATTGTACCATTCAGGATGGAGGTGAGGATGATCCCAGCTTTATCCCTGCTTAAAACCAGTTGTACGGTTCATATACTCTGAGTGTATGTTCATTCAAATTGAATTACTGTGAAGAGAAAAGGCTGGGAGTATTTTGGAGACTTGTGATGAACTAGTTCCTGAGGCTGGGTTTTAGGACACTGGGAAAAGCATTTCTCAGACAAACAGGAACTGTCAGTTCCCCTTTATTTACTTTTTTAATACCTAGAAGTCCTAATGACTCTCCTAAGAAGATTGGATTGAATAAAATTCTTTGGTTGTCTTTAGCATAGGACGATGGGTCCACTGACCCTCAGGCACTCTGTGTAAACAACTGTTTGAGTGGCTAACAACCTACAAATGGCAGTGATGGTGGTTTCCAGGTTGGACCCCAAGCCAGATTTCAGAAAGGGTCACTTTGCTCTGAACTGATGACAAAATATCTGTACATTGCAACTGCTACCCAAATGTTGTTTAGATTTACGGGTCAAGGACAAGATAGCAGCTGGCAGGGCTTCTGGTCCTAGTTTAACGCTGTCTCTCTCCCCTACAATGAACATGGCCAATTTAACTGTATCTCCAATGAGCAGGAAGAGCCACAGATGGGGAAATTAACACACAGGGAAGTAAGAAACATGCATGAGGAGGTCACATGACCTCAGAAAAAGCCTGGAATATGAGACTCCAGGATCCAATCTTAAGCTAATGTTTTCTCCACTCTAATGTGTTTTGACCTGCAAGTGTGAAGGCTTTGCTAAAAGAGGTGAGCTGGCCTAAATGACACTGCTCTGTCGGGCAGAGTATCTGAATAGGGATTCTGAACGACATTTCACTAAACAGGTGACTTAAAATTCTGAAGAGCGATAAAGAATCTCCTGGAGAGCTTGGATCCCACTCTATAGAGTCTGATTCAGTGGATCTGGGGTGGGATCCTGTAATGTGCATTTTAACACACTTCCCATGTGATTCTGCAAGGCCACATTTTGAGAACTACTGCTCTGCTAAGAGAAAATGGCTTCCTAGAAAGCCAAGTCCATTAATGAGATCAATTTCCTGCATCCTAAAGTATAAGATAAGCCAATAATAATCTAAGCTATAACAAGTATCCTTTAAGAATTCTATCATATAACTCATTCATCAATTCATTCATTCAATCATTCACTCATATTCTAACATTAACATTTATTGTGTTTACTATGAGGCTAAGCTGCCTAAATTTTGCCCCTGTCATTCTAAGACAGGAAATGTGTGTGACTATTCACTTACATTCAGGTCAAGTGAGTGAATATTAGCTAAACAAATTGCAAGGGCAAAGTCAGACACCACTGAAGCGACTTAGCAGCAGCAGCAGCAGCAACTTTAGTGCTGGTTACCTGTGAAGACTACAAAATAATGCCAGCTAAGCAAGTTAGCCTTTTCTTGTCAAAGATCTCAAGGAACAAGCATACCCAAGGAAAAAACACACACATATATGTGTGTGTATGTATGTGTGTGTGTATATATATATATATATATTTGAATTTAACAAAAACTGTCCCTAGGCAAAAGTCGAGCTACTTAAAAACAGTCCTATGATAACTGGATATTCCCTTGAAAAAACTAAAATAAAATTAGATTTCTAGGGCATCCATACTCCAAAATAAATTCTAAATAAATGAAAGAATTAAATATGAAAAAATAAACTTTAAACCTTTAGAAGAAAACATAAATTATATTTATGACTTTAAGATAAGAAAATTTTAAAGAAGACACATAAATCCTCAAGCCACAAAGGAAATGTTAATAAACTAATTGCATTAAAATTAAAAACCTAGCAGAACAAAAAGTATCCAAACACACAGAACAAAGACAAGCCACAACTAAAAAAGGCACTTACACTCAAAAGATGACAACAGAAAGATATGCAAAAACCATTTAGAACTTCTCTGAATCAATATGAAAGAGAGAAATATGATGAGATTATCAATAATGGACTGTCAAACATAAAAATATACTGCATCAAGATAAAATTCTGAGAATGGAAAAATAGACTTTCAAAATCAAAGGGCAAAGGAAATAATATAAACTTTCTAACTATTAAAGGATATCTTAATAGTATATTATTTAAATGGATGCTAGTGAGAACCAAATCATTACACTATTTTCATTTCATTGAATTATTTTTCAATCTTCAGTTTTATCTTTAAACATCTATATTACAATGTTATGCAAATTAATCCTTTCCAACTACATAAACTTAGATTGAAATACTTTTTAGATGCCAACTAAAAATGTATGAAGAGTTACACAGTTATTCAAAATTTTTTTAGGAAATACCTGAGCGGAAAGAGTTTACAGGTCACAGCTGTAGAGCATCTCTCACACAGATGAATAAGATTTTCATTGTGTGCTGTTTACTTCTGTGTCATCATTATTATAACCCAAGTGCCCATTGACAGAACATAGGACAAATAAATTATAGTATATTCACACCTTGAAAACTATGAAAGCGTTAGTCACTCAGTTGTGTCTGACTTTGCGACCCCACGGACTACAGCCTGCTAGGCTCCTGGGTCCACAGGACTTCCTGTGCAAGAACGCTGGAGTGGGTTGCCATTTCCTTCTCCAGGGGATTTTCCTGACCCAGGGACTGAACCTGGGCAGATTCAATCGCTGTACTGTACTACAGGAGGATTCTTCGCTATCTGAACCACCAGGGAACCCCATATGAAAACTATAAATCCAGCGAAAATAAACGAACAAGAGCTATATGTATCAAAATGTATAACTCTCAAAACAATGTCTGAAAATAAGTTGTAGAAGTATTTGTACTGAATTAATAACAATTTAGGGCTTCCCTGAGAGCTCAGTTGGGAAAGAATCCTCCTGCAATGCAGGAGACCCTGGTTCGATTTTTGGGTTGGGAAGATCCCCTGGAGAAGGGAAAGGCTACCCACTTCAGTATTCTGGCCTGGAGAACTCCATGGGGTTGCAAAGAGTCAGATACAACGGAGCGACTTACACTTTCTTTCAATAACAATTTATAGAGAGAAATAATTTAAAAACAAGTGTACACACACAAACACATTTGTTTAAAAAAAAAAAAAACATGCAAGAGAATGAGAAACACCAAAGAGAGAATGTAGCATCTCAGCACACCACAAGCTTGGAGATCACAGCATACACGACAGGAGGAGATGCTCCTTTGAAACATGAACACAGAGTTTTGAACAGAAATCACGATGTGTTTATCACTGTGTATGCTACATTATCAAATACACTTCTAATAGAGTAATTCCAATGTGAGCTAGGGTTGATCAAAATAGGATAGTCTGCTTATAATTTAATATGTTGAATGATGTGACATTTTTTTCAGAGACTAGTTTCTGGCGCTATACATCTCAAACTGTTTCTCCTCTTCTACCCACAAATATCAGGTGTGGGCACCACAGGACACAACCATGTTACTCTTTGACTTCTGGTCCTGTGCCCTCATGTCATGTTGCTAGTGGGTGGGAACAGTGGGCAGTGGGGTATTCCTGGAAGCTGTGCCATCATGCCTCCACTGGGATGTCTTGCTGTAACTTAAAAATACAGTGAAGTAACTGGGAGCCTCCTAAACATATCCTGCTAACTCAAACTAAAGGTATTCGCAACATCAGCTTCCCCTTGTCCAGATGCTTGAGTGTCTGAGACGCGTCTGATCCTCTGGACACAGGAGGGAATATGTGATGGAAGAAAGGTCAGGGTGGAAAGAGACTGCGATCTTCACCAATTGCAGCTAAAATCTCTCACTTGTGTGAATTTTGCAAAGTTTTATAGAAGTATATAATCACTGAGACACTTTGCTAAGGCCTCTCCTAGAGATTGTGGAAGAAAGGGACCGTCATCTTAAGTTTCATTAGCTTCACAGCAAATCCTTCCCTGGGGAGCTGGGGATAATAAAGGGATCTGCAATGATTTATTTATCTGCACGTGCATGTGTGTCTGAGTCTGTGTGTGAGAGAGACAGACACACACACACACACACACACACACACACAGATCACATGCAAACACAGCAAAATGTTAAGATTTGAGAACGCCGGGTTGGTGGGTACTTGTATATTACACTTATGTTACTGTTTACGTTTGTATAAGGGAAATATTCCATTAAGAGATACTGACGGGGAACATGGAGCCCACTGAACGTGCCTGCATTCCCAAGTCTCCTGGGGAAGGGTGGCAGAGAGCCCTGCAGAAACAGGTGTGAGAGTGGATGGCTCCAGAGGCACTGAAAGCCCGACAGCTCTTGTGACAGCTGACCATCGCCAAAGGTCAAGTTCACGTGCACTACTGGCTAAAGCTGGGGGTTCACACCTAAATATATCCTGCTAAACTCAAACTAAACATATCCGCAACATCAGCTTCCCCTTATCCAGATGCCTGAGTGTCTGAGATGCCTCTAAAAATGCACACAGTTTCACATCCTTCTTCCAGGAGAGGCCGGCTCTTGTCCCTGCTCCTGACTCTCCACAGAAAGGCTACCTGTTTTATCAACAGAAAAGAAAGCGCCCGCGCCAAGCGTGACTCTCTCTCCACATGTCACTTCACATCGGCTAGCACATGTCAAAGGGCGACACAAGAAGCTGCCAGCTGCCATGCTCTCACAGAGCACATCAAGCCTCCTTTTGTGAAACACTTCAACAGCAAGCCACAGAAAATTTCCTTTATGAACCACGATGGCCACCTCAGTGAATGAGAGCGAGGTGAAATCTCGCCTCCTCGAACTGGAGGTGACAGAGGAGGAAGCAACCCTCCAAAAAGATCTCAAGTTAAAAATAGACCCTCCACTCTCCCGGCTGATGAATGTTCCTTCCCCAGATACTTGTTTCCTGGGGACCACTGTGGAGGTGTCAGAAAGCCACGCGGAGCCTTTTTTGGAATATGAGTTGTAACAGTTTCTTCACTAAACGATGGATATTATAGGATGGGACTGCTGGAATTCTTTCCACTGCGCTGTCATCAAAAGTGATACTGATGCAAATTATTTGGTGGGAGGTAAAGGAGAGGAGGCGGGGAGGATGTTTTCAGAATTGTGCCTTTTGTCTTCTGGCTTAAGCTTGGAGCACTTTATTGTAATAATTATCATGAATTTTAAAACTTTAAGGCTCAGTGTGGAGATCATCTAGTCCAATATTCTCATAAGGTGAGAAAAAGCCACACAGCAAAGCTAAGAGCAGAGACAGGAGAAGCACTCAATCTTCCCACAGCAGGAACCTGAGTGGCTCTGGACAGACTTTCAGCCCAGATCCCTACAGTCACGTGACTCTGGACAAGTTACATAACCTCTATTCTTCCATCTCTTTGTCTGTTAAATGGGGATATGATATTAGAGTAGGAACCTCTTAGAGGTGTTGTGAGGATTAAATGAGATCATGTCTGCCTCACACAGAGACCTGCCAACAGTGTTGGCTGTTTCAGTTTTATCATTAACTAGTTCACTTGCTTTGGAGAAGGCAGTGGCACCCCACTCCAGTACTCTTGCCTAGAAAATCCCATGGACGGAGGAGCCTGGTAGGCTGCAGTCCATGGGGTTGCTAAGAGTCAGACACGACTGAGCGACTTCACTTTCACTTTTCACTTTCATGCACTGGAGAAGGAAATGGCAACCCACTCCAGTGTTCTTGCCTGGAGAATCCCAGGGACGGCGCAGCCTGGTGGGCTGCCGTCTATGGGGTCGCACAGAGGCGGACATGACTGAAGCAACTTAGCAGCAGCAGCAGCAGCAGTTCACTTAACTTCTTCCACATTGCCATGACTCCACTATCACCTGCCTTGTTCCAGAAAGAGTTTTACTGTAGGTACCTACTGACAGACTAATACACAGAAAATGAGCATTTCCATATGATGGCTTCTATAAAATAACTGGCTTTGATCTTAGGAAAAAAAAATGATTTAACACGAGGATGCAGCTTTTTCTCAAGACATGGAGAAAAGAGAGGAAGGATGAGAAGATGAGAAGTTGGTAAACTGGAAATGAGACAAGTGAGAAAAATGCACCTATACTCTCATGGAATCAATTTTTAACTCGATTCAAATAAAATCTCCAACACAGTATTTTTTAAAGGAAAGAAATCGCTCTGATAATAAGAACCCACTGGGTCTAAGGGTGACTGCACATAACTGGACAGAGGTCTATCTGGGCACTGTCACCACGCGAGTGCCCCAGAAGCCTAGGAGCATGTGTGCATGCCAAGTTGCTTTAGTTGTGTCTGATTCTTTGCGACCCCATGGACTGTAGCCCACCAGGCCCCTCTGTCCATAGTATTTTCCAGGCAAGAACACTGGAATAGGTTGCCATGCCGTCCTCCAGGGCTCAAACCCATGTCTCTTGCATCTCTTGCAGTGGCAGGTGGGTTCTTTACCACTACCACCACCTGGGAAGCCCAGGCCTAGGGGAGTCACCAGCAAATTATATGGATTAACTATCTCCCACGTTACATGCGCCTTTAAAATATGCTTCCAGCGTGTGTCATGTTGGAGAAGTTATAGCAAATTAATAAGGGTCTCAACATGCCTGAGAATACTTGGGGTATAACAATGAAGTCATTACTCTTTATCTCCCTGAATTCCAAGAAAGCAAGAAATAGCAGCACAATAAAAGATCTTTCATATAACAGTTGATTAGAAAATATGGCCTGCAGATAGTCAGGCTCTTGTCGCACTTTGCACATTAAAAATCCAAATATGCCAGAGAAACTGGGATTTTTAACCTCCCACAGCTTTAACACAAAGGATCACATTAATAAGATACAATTTAGATTTGCATTTTTTAATAAGCTCAGGATCAAAGAAAATGCATAGCTGAGGGGGTATTAAGCTGTGTGCACACAAACTGCTTACTACACATTGAAGGGAGAAAACACGTATTCCCCCTGCAGGAAGGCACCTATAATTTGAGAAGTAGAAAATGTATTCTTTCTCTGGTACATGATCTCCACTGCTTAATAATTTCCAAGCATTTGATATCAGTTCAGGTAGATTCATTACTAATCTACTTACGGACTCAGCCTATCCCTAATGTTGTACCTTCTGATATGTTCATTGAGGGCATTCAAAAAAAGGACCCGATCTAGGACTTACCCTCTTATGCACATTTCCAGTTATGTAAAGATAAAAATAAGTCCCTTAAATCCTCCGGGTGGGTCAGATACGAGAGTGGTCTAGTATTTATAAAAATAAAGCTACTACCATTTTAAAGGGCTTTCCTGGTGGCTCAGTGGTCAAGAATCCACCTGCCAGTGCAGAAGCTGTGGGTTCAATCCCTGGGTCAGGAAGATCCCCTGGAGAAGGCAACCCACTCCAGTATTCTTGCCTGGGAAATTCTTCTAAAGCTTGGAATCAGGGTCCCAGGGGCCAAGACAGACTCATACAGAATCTTCCTTCTTAACATGTTCCAAGTGCTCCAAGAATGACCCACTGGGGGCAGGTCAATTACAGCCTTCTAAAGATTATTGGTCATATCAATTAATATTCACAGCTTTCTAAAGATTACTAGTTATATCAGTTAACATTTATGGAGGGTTGACTATATGTCTAGGCTGGTGTCAACTGAGCACTCTACCCACATCATCCTACTCTGTTCTTCCCATTTTAAAGATGAGCAAATGGAGGCCCAGAAAGGCGAGGTGCTGGGGCTGCGATTTGAATTCAGGCAGAGGCCTCACCTCTCGGTCCACTATATTCCTGAAGGCCTACTGCCCCTCCTCCTCTCTCTCTCCTTCTTGCTCCCCCGAACCCCAGGCCAGCATATTCCCAGTCCAGCATATTCCTCTTCCTCTCTCTACTCTGATGAACAGGATTTCAGTGCTCTCCACTGACTGCTAAAACCAAAAAAGGGTATTGAGGCAAGACCTTTTTATAAGCCCCAAATGGGCTTTCAGTGCCTAGGTTTCCAAAAGACACACCCAGGTTCTTAGTCCCCTCTATGAATTAAGCAGACGGAGTTGGTTTCTGTTATTCCCAACCACTGAAACCACTGAGGGAGAAACATTCCAAAGGGGAAGCTTGATACTTTATGCTACTGATGAAGGAAGCCCCTCCCAGACAGGGAGGCTACAAACACACACCCACCACGAGGCCATACTGGGAGGGGCACGCATTAAGTCACAACCACTCTCTAAGGGCAGGTAGCCAATGATCATTAATGAGGGACTGGAGCAGTAACTTATCATTGGATAAAATGGAACTGGAGATGACACTTGAGTGGAAATGACGAATCTGCCAGGAAGATGAGAGGTTCAAGCTCCTATGGCACAATGGAAGGAAGAGAGCCTGCCCGGAATCTGTGACTGTCAGTGAAGAGGGCAGAGAGCCGGCCTGGTGGCTGGTGAGGGTAGGATGCAGGAGAACAGATCCATGATGACCACCTGGCAGGCTGGGGGCTCTGGAATCCAGGATGTGCAGAGGCTGAGGACAGGCGGTCATTCATTTACTTATTCCGTTATTGAGCATCTACTGTGTTCCGGGAGTGAACCACAGCTCAGATTCAGTGAGGGAGAGAAGCAAGAAAAACAAACAAATACACAAACAAGATCCATAATATCATGGTAAGAGGAACGATCAATTCTACCACCCAACTGAAGGGGGAGAAGTCAAGGAAGAGCTTTCCCAGATCTCAAGGATTAAGCCAACCTTGGTGACCCGCAGATACCAGGAAGGAGACTCTTGTGTCTAGAACACAATGTGAGAGGGAGAAGGGATAGGAAATAAGATGGAAAAGCTGGCAAGGGTCAGGTATGCAGATTCAGAAGCCCCAGAAAGCATCTGGATAGTATCCTAAGTGCAACGGGAAATCACTGAAGAGTTCTCGTCAAGGAAGTGACAAGACCCAACTCACATCTGCTGGGTGGACAGTGGATGGGCATGGTGGTGTTAGGTGGACCAGAGAGGAAGCAGGAATACCAGCTGGGAGGCTACTTCAATTATTTAGTACCCTCCATGCTATGTAATATCACAATATCATCTTCATGACCACCATTTAACAATGTTCACCCAAAAGCCCCTCTCTAACAGCATATTCACCCGCTCGGTAGCAGTCAGGTATCAGTTGAGTTCAGTCGCTCAGTCGTATCCGGCTTTTTGCAACCCCATGGACTGCAGCACGCCAGGCCTCCCTGTCCATCATCAACTCCCAGAGCCTACTCAAACTCAAGTCCATCACGTTGGTGATGCCATCCAACTATCTCATCCTCTGTTGTCCCCTTCTCCTCCTGCCTTCACTCTTTCCCAGCATCAGGGTCTCTTCTAATGAGTCGGTCCTTTGCATCAGGTGGCCAGAGTATTGGAGTTTCAGCTTCAACATCAGTCCTTCCAATGAACACTCAGGACTGATCTCCTTTAGGACTGACACGCTGGATCTCCTTGCAGTCCAAGGGATTCTCAAGTCTTCTCCAACACCACAGTTTAAAAGCATCAATTCTTTGGCACTCAGCTTTCTCTATAGTCCAACTCTCACATCCATATATGACTACTGGAAAAACCATAGCTTTGACTAGATGGACCTTTGTTGGTAAAGCAATGTCTCTGCTTTTTAATATGCTGTCTAGGTTGGTCATAGCTTTTCTTCCAAGGAGCAAGCGTCTTTTAATTTCATGGCTGCAGTCACCATCTGCAGTGATTTTGGAGCCCCCAAAAATAAAGTCTCTCCCTGTTTCCATTGTTTTCTCATCTCTTTTCCATGAAGTGATGGGACCAGAAGATATGATTTTAGTTTTTGAATGTTGAGTTTTAAGCCAACTTTTCCACTCTCCTCTTTCACGTTCATCAAGAGGCTCTTTAGTTCTTCTTCGCTTTCTGCAGAAAGTGCAGAAATGAAGAAGAACTTTCTAAAAAAAAAAAAAAAGAAAGAACTTTCTGCAGTCATTTATACTCCAATTTAAATATGCAGTGTCTTTTATGCATTTATTTATTTGGATGTTATCTCAAAATCGCACACCTTTGCTACCATGATCACAGGACAAAGCTGTACGTGGACAAAGTGGACATCTTACATAATTTAAATTTATTTTAGTACCTGCTGCACTAGATAAGCTAAGCTGATGACATTTTACTATTGAGCAAATAGCTATTGCTGAAGTTAGGCAGGGAGTAGAAAATAAGTCCTTTTCCGTGTGTGTGCGCTCAGTCGCTCAGTGGTATCCAACTCTTTGCAATGCCATGGACTATAGCCCACCAGTCTCCTCTGTCCATGGGATTTTCCAGGCAAGAATACTGAAGTGAGTTGCCGTTTCCTCCCCCAGGGGACCTTTCTGACCCAGGAATCGAACCGGTGTCTCCTGAATTGGCAGGCAGATTCTTTACCACTGAGCCACTTGGGAAACCCTGTAAGTTCTTTTACTGAACACAAAACCATATGTCAACACTGGACTGAGTACTTTATAAACCTAGTCTTATTTAATGGACAGAACAATCAATCAACCAACCAACCATCCATCCATCCAACAAATAAATACCTTAAGAGGTCCTCTTTATTGTCCCAATTTTAAAGACCAAGAAACAGACTCAGGACAGTTAAGTAATCTGTTTAACAGTACAAAGGCAGCAGTCTGTGGAGCTCCTGAGCCAGGGGAGCTGGTTAGAAAATGGACACCAGGATTTTCAAAGGATGCAGAGACAAGGTAAGTAAGGGGAGTTCTGAACAAAAAAGTAAGACTTTCTCAGAGCACCCAGGGCTACGATTTCACCATGCCCTCTCCCTTTATCAACTCTCTGGAATTCCTAGAGCAGAAGTGGGTTACCACAGAGGAGAACTAGGACAGCTGTGAAAAGTCAGCAGTCTCCTATGGCTACCTGGTCAGGGTCAGGTCCTTTGTGCAGCAACAGGGCTTTACAAAATCCATCCCACCTAAGCCATGCTAGAGTTCCTGACAAGTTGGGTATTACCTGCTGCTTTGGAAATTAAACAGTCATCACCTTACGATGTCAGCTTGGATAGCTTCCTGTTTGAGAGTTCTTTAAAAAGTAGTAATTCTACTATCTCTGAAAGTAAATAATAAACTTTCTAGAAAATAGGAAAACATATTAATGACTTGAGATAGGCAAAAATTTCTAAAACTAAACACAAAGAGCAGTTATCATAGAAAAAACTGATGAGTCGAATACACTAAATAAACAAACTTTCGTTCATCAAATGATATCACTTCAAAAATGAAAGGCAATCTATCGTGTGGGAGGAGATATTTACAATACATTTATCTGACAAAGGGCTTGTATCAGGGCTTTATAAGCACTCTACAAGTGAATCACAGAAAGACAGATGAACCAGTTGAAAAATGGGCAAAGCACTCAAACACGCATTCACTAAAGACAACTCAAGTGGCTGAAAAAAATATATATAAAGTGCTCAATATCATTAGTCATCAGAGAAATGCAAAATAAAACTGCAATGAGATCCCACTACACACCCACCAAGACAACTAAAATGAAGGGACAAATTTTTAAAAAATATGTAAGGGAGATTTTGGAGCTTGTAGTTCTCTTATAGCCTACTGGTGGGAGCATCAGTTGGTACAACCACTTTGGAAAAATAAACTGGTAGCATAAAACTGAATATAAGCATTATAATTTTACTTAGCATAAAAGTTATGTACATACTCACCAAAAGAAACATACAAGAATTTTTAAAACTTTTTATTTTGTATTGAGGTATAGCTAATTAGCAAGGCTGTTATACTTTCGAGTGAACAGCAAAGGGACTCAGTCGAAAATATACATGTATGCATTCTCTTGCAAATTTCCCTCCCACCCAGGCTGCCACATCACATTGAGCAGAGTTTTATTGGAACATTATCCATAGCCCCAAACTGGATATGACCAAATGTCTAACAACTATAGAGCAGGCAAACTGTGATGTAGTCACAAGATGGAATGCTATATAGCAATGAAAACGAATAGACTGTCACTCCAGGCGGCAACATGGATATGTCTCATGCACATAATAAAGCTGTGTAAACAGGAAGAAGCCTCAAAAAGCACATATTATATAATTTCCATGTATGAAATGTGCAAATGGGCAAACCTAATCCATGCTGAAAGAGGGCATGGGGGGGAACAGTGACCAGGAGGGTACAGAGTGGGCTCCTGAATGCTGGCAATGCCCTATTTCTCCATCAGGTGGTGTTTCCATGGCTGGGTTTACTCTGCAAAGTTGCATCTAGCTGTATAATTAACTTCAGTGAAAAGTTAACTTTAAAAATACTGACTCCTAACACCTTCATCACAAGCACTTATTGAGCACCTACAATATACCAAGTCCTGGCCTGCAGCAGAGAGCAAAGGAGATCTGCTCCTACATAAGACCAGGTCCCCCCACTTCCAGCTTTGAAGTCCCTGAGTCCCACCCCCTTGGCTGCTGCTGACTCATCAGTGGAGACTATTAAATCAATAGACAATGAACCAGACAGTAGCCAGGGGATATCCAACTGAAAGCAACTCTACCAGTTCTTCAGGAAAGGGAATCACCGTGAGTAACAGAATCAACAGTCCAGAACCTTACCTGTGTTCTAGAGCGGGGGGTTATATCCTAGATATAGTAAAGCTGAAAATACTTGTTACTTTCAGTCTTCTCTTAAAGTAATACTATCATAAGAGTTTCTCAGAAGTCTTATATGTCAAGAATTTGATGTCATTTAATCCTCACAGCAATCCGAGGAGATATATCTAACTATTCCCATACTTAAAATATGAAAATAGGTTTAAAGCAGGTGAAGTAACTTGCTGCTGGTCACGAAGCTGGTGACCAGCAGAACGAAGCGAATTCAATGCAGGCTCCTGCCCTTGCACACCTTTCAGGAACTGGTGGCCCTTAAAGCAACACAGAGACACAGTCTCCCTCTAAATCCTCCACCCACTAGTCAAGGTAGGGAAGAGGTAAACAAAGGAGGCCACCTGTCACCTGCCTGTCACTCAAGGGTGCGGACAGGCAGCCCCAAGGTAAGAACGATTTGCTCCGAGTCCTCCGTCAACATCTCGAGAAGGCCCTGATGGAAACAAAGACCTTTCTTCCAGAGCCCAGAAACCGATCAAACATTAATGGAATACAAGATGATAAAATATGATTTTGTATTTCACCGCTCAGATTCACTGATTTGCTGGGCAATTTTTATCAACAGTCAGATTCAAGGAAACCCGGTGAACAAAGGCAAGCTCTGAAAGCAGTGTGCTGGGGAAAATGCGAGAAGGCACAATTAGTCCTCTGGCACCTTATGAAAAATTGAAGGGGTGGATGTCAGGGTGTAAAGAGCCCTGCTTCTGTGCCACAAAGCCTTCACGCCAGATGCATGGTGGAGCCACGGGCTGTGCCAGAGCCATAGCACTTTACAGATTCTGTAAAAAATAGATGGTTATAAAGACCAACCCTGGGTGATGAATCTAGCCCATTGGAAAGGGAGAAGCCCTTTGTTGGAACAGGCTTTCCAGCACACCCGCTGAAAGAAAATAGTAGAAAACAAAGAAGGCCACCATTCCATGCAGACCTGGGTGGCCCCGAAAAATTGGCTGCACGTGAAGCTGGTGCCTAATGAGATTATTTGCGTCTACAAATGGGTCTCTTGAGTCGAGGAAGAAAGTGATAAAGGGATCCAAGTTCAACCAAACTGAGGGGTGGGATAGAATCACAGCTTTCTGAACGGTTCCTGCTTCCAGAATTTAGACGGTAGATTGGCAAGGACAACAAAAGAAGATTCCTTTTAATGAGAATAATCTATCACCACCACATCAATCGGATTAATGTAATGGGACTATTTCAAAAGGAGGAAATTACAGGTCATTAGGAGTAATTTCAAATTAAGTTATGGGTTTCAATGATTTTCTTCAGTTTTCCACAGAATTTACCGAGAATTTTATTTTGCATGTTTCATTCAGAAGACAAGTAATATGTACATGATTTTACAAACCCTGCCTGTGTATAAAACCGTGTGGTAGTCGGAATGCTGAAATACAACTAAACCTGTTCCGAAACTCTGTCTTGCCTCCCACGTATGCCAGACCGTGTTTTTTCCAGTTCCATCGATCACACGTTCCATCCCAACTGATTATTTATTTTATTCAGTGATAAAACAAACACCTCAATTCCAGGTTGTTTACAAAGCGGTTTGATAATCTGATTCCAATTAAATGGCTAAGAACTACAATAAGAACAAAAATCTAAATCACGTTAACCATCTGTTTTTGGCTGACAAAGGCAGCAAATGGAAAGGTTACATTGATGCTCTTCTGCATTTCATCTGTGCTACTGTGGAAGGAAAACCCAATTAGAGACGATATTTCATTGCAGGCTTTACACTGTTTCTCTTTTGTTCTTTAATTTGAGTTACACCCATTGTTTTACCAAACTAGGGGAGGGTTCATTATCTCTTCCTCCAACGTGTGGCACTACCGTGCCCTCATTTATAAATTTAACATTGCCAATGCTGGCTAATTATAACCAGCTACTCTCAACTAACGAATAACTCCTTTGCAGTTTAGCAGCAGAAACTGTCTTCAAACCATGAGACAACAATGGACTGGATTGCAACCCGCATTGGTCTTCCAGGTCAAATGAATCAGGTGAGAACTCAGTGAAAAGGTGCTTTCAAACATTAAGCATGTAAAGGAAAGGTGAATCCAAACACTTCCTCTGGCCTCAGCTCTCTGGATGCCTTACGTGAGTGGGCAGTAAAATCTGGAGGTAGAGTATTCCGAAAGAGTTCATTGAGAAAATCTTGCTGGCTGACCTGAATGCAAATTCCTCTCCAGGTGGATTCCAAAGTAGAGTTCTAGTGATTTCTTCTGAGAGTCTGATTCGCAAAAGCTGCAAGATCGGGGTGTCAAATGCCCAGGAGAGGCAGACGTGCTGTTTCTTGCACATTTCTGAACTAGCCGCCTGGGGAATACTTAGCCCACCTGCTCTCAGGTCACTAATGGCAAAAGGAGACACCATCTGTTCTACCACTTTCCATAGAATCTAGGGTTCTGCCTGACCAGACCTTTATGCTTCTGAACACACCGCTCCTATGCCCTTAGCACCTCCTCGCCCTTCTGCCAATTTCCTCCTTGTCTCTAAAGAAAAAGACTTCTCTGCCAGCTTTACCATGCTGCCTTTGTCCTCCATGAGGCTTATCTTCTTCCAGGCCAGGCCACACTCTCACAGAACCGGTGACCCTTGCCCAGCCCTTGTGGGCATGTCTGTCTGTCCTGCTAAACTGAGAGTTCTTTACTACAGAACTACCTTCATAAGCTTTGCATTCCTAGTGCCATATACAGCAATGATTCTTGATGAAGGACTGAGTGAATGGATAGACAAATGGTCACAGAGTCAGTTCTTGTCTTGAATCTCAGGGGTGGTGATGAGGGGCATCTCTGATGGGCTCTGAGGTTCCCCTGTGCTGTGGTTAGTCACTCAGTCATGTCCGATTCTTTGCAACCCCATGGACTGCAGCCTGCCAGGCTCCTCTGTCCGTGGGACTCTCCAAGAAAGAATACTGGAGTGGGTTGTCATGCCCTCCTCCAGGGGTTCTTCCCAACCCAGGGAATGAACCCAGGTCCCCCACACTGCAGGCTGATTCTTGACCATCTGGGCTACCAGGCAATCCTCTAGCTTTGTATAAACACGGCAAACCTGAATTGACCGGAACCTTCTGTTCCTCAAAGAATAAGCTTGGCAGGTCTGAAAACCTCCAACTAGGAAGATCATCATCCATCTTGGAGTTACTTCTACTAACTAGTCCTGGTGGTGTATGACCTGTTATTCCTGTTTTCACTAGGAGTTGTCCCTGAGTTGTGTTGATGCAGAATCCCTATCAGATCCATCCTCTCTCCTACCCACCAGTGGAGGCAGTAAGTACACTCTGCAAAGAGTCGACATCCATGGGCTGGAAGGTGAGAGGGTTGCTCCTGGCCAGCATGCTGCCCAGAGAGCGATGTAGTCAGAGTGATCCCATGACTGAAGCTCTCCTTTGTGCCAGCGATCAAGCGCATTCAGAAATGCCATGACCAGATTTCTGGAATGAAAGCTCCCTGAGGGCTGGGATCAATGATGGGCATGGTGGCACGCTCAAAAGATATTTGTCGAAGGAATGATTCAGGCAAACACTTGGATGGTGGGCAAAACAGGTGGTTTGCTGTGCATTTTATTCATGAGGAAAGTCTGCAGGCCCAAAGAGATGGCTCTATGCAAGCTGGAGTTGAACATCAGGCATCTAATATGAGGCAGGCATGAGGCATAAGGTCCTGGAGCGGGGCCAGGCCACTAGACAGGAGACCATCAGTCCAGAGGAGAAGCCAGCAGGGCTGGGAGGACAGAGTCAGCCTGAAGACACTGGGGTCTAGCCAATGCTCAGCGGATGCTGGATCCACCAGAGATGAGGAAGGGGGAGAAGAGACCTGTTCCCTCTGCCCCCGGGGAACACTGAGAGAGAGCAAAACAAAGAGGGTGCCCGCAGAAAGCTGGAGCCCAGAGTCCTGGGGGCTACGCTGGTGCAAGGGCAGTGGGTGCCCAGGGGCCAGCTCACTGGGGTGCAGGGTGCTCCAGGCTCAGTAGCAGTACTGAAGGCCCCACACTGACACAACCTCTGCCCCCACAAATGATGCACCCACACACCCTGGGCCCCTCGGTGCCACCAAACACAGGGGCCGCCCATCGTCCACAGCAGACTGTTGCGCTGGAAGGCAAGAGTGCACTCTCACACCCTGAGAGAAACGGCTACGTTAGAAACAGATGCCAGCGTGTGTCCTGACGGTATTCAAATACGGATGACATTGCCATGGACCAAAATGAGTGCGCGCAGGCCAAAACGGTGGAGGAAGGGCAAACCAGTCTCTGTCCTGACCTCAAAGTCACAAAGATCAGGGCCCCAGGTTACCTCCTGGCCCAGCCTCTCTGAAGGGGGGGCAGGGTAACCCGGAACCCCACTGTCCCCAGCTCCTTCTGCACCCGTGGATCTTCCAACCCAGCGCTTCCCTCACGTGCCCCTCAGAACTGGAGGAAGGGGGTCACGTGAAGAAGGTTTCCTCAGTCCAACAGACCCGGGCCATCCTGGTTCAAAAGAAGCGGAGCACGTCTCTTTCTTGTTCCCCTTCCTCCCCCTGCCCCCTCCTCCCGCCTCCTGGGCCCAGTCCCTCTCCCCTGAGCACGCATGGTCACTGCAGACCTCCTCAGAGACTTTACAGGCCACCGTGTGGACGACGCCCAAGCGGGTGACACTGAGTACTGTGACGTGACCCCCACCGTCCTTCCCAGAATGGACCCCAGAATAGAGGAAGCCAGAATCTTCTGTCACAGGAAACCTCCCCACCAGATGGGGCTCCTTTCAGGGTCTAAAGCTCCATGGTGCCCGGGCCCCTGGGTCTGGCTGGCCAGAAGTGAGAATTCAGAAAGCTCTCCATACCCGGCAAGGCTTTTGTTTGGCTCACACTGTCCGCAGACAGGTGAGATGAGAGACTGTGGCTGCGAAGGAGGCGCCAGCCCGCTCTGCTGACCCCAGGTGCCCTCCTGCGGTGTGCGGGCTGCAGGTGGCCACGTCCAGAGGGCCAGAGGGTAGCACGTGCTTCCCCACCCCTCCACCCCAGAGCTGCATTTAGATAGGTTCGGAAAACAAAGAGAACACCAATTTGCAATTTACACAACACGCTGGGCTGTGCAAGGTCACTTTGGTCTTGTTTGACTCTTTGTGACCCTGTGGACTGTAGCGCGCCAGGCTCCTCTGTCCACGGGATTCTCCAGGCAAGAATACTGGAGCGGGTTGTCGTGCCCTCATCCAGGGGATCTTCCAATCCAGAGATCAAAGCCATGTCTCTTAGGTCTCCCGCCTCTGGCAGGTGGTTTCTTTATCACTAGTGCCACCTGGGATGCCCTTACAAATCATAGAAGTTACTAATTAATCCCACCTCCCATTGATGACTGAACCCTAAAGATTCCAATATGCAACACTGATTTTCTTTACAAAAACAATTATATGATTTTTTTTCCCCCACCAACCAGTATATTAAGGACATCCTTCCTGGTTGCCACACAGAACCTCCTCATCCATCCCATCAACTTCACTCTACCCCCTTGTAAGAACTGTCACTTATTCCCCGGTCCCCTGTTGCTGAACATAAAAAGACTTTTTTTTCCTTTTGGCTTTTATTTTCTGTTGTTACAAATAATGTGGCAATAAGTATTCCAGACTTTATGTCTTTAGGCACCACGTTTTTACCCTAAATTCCTAGAGACGGGACAGCAGAATCATAGGAAAGGCTATTTTTAATTTTAAAAGACATTGTCAAATTACTCTCCCCAACTGATGTAACCATTTTACATTCCTGCCAACACTATAGAAGGGTGCTTAGCACTTTCCTGTAATAGTTATTTGGGTGTATGTCTTATTTTCACAACCAGTCTAGAAAATGCCTAGCAGGCAGCAAGCATCACTTATGCATCTCTGAGTAGCACAGGCATGGTGTTTCATCTCACTCACACTAGATGCTCAAGGAATATTTGCTGGATGAATGTCAGTGAGAAATCATTAGACATCATTCAAGTGCCTGGAATGAAACCATAATCCACAAGCAATAAACTAAGATCCAGTGTTATACAACATGACAAAGGCATACAATTATCTGTAAGAATAACTGTCCTAAATGGGCTGGAGATCAATGACCAATTAATGGGCAATATAAGTTTCACAAAAGGATGTATTGCCTTTAACAAATCATGCCTTTAGACAACCCCCAAGTGGCAGGGACCACCAGGCACACGGCCATGAATAGATCTGAATCTCCACTCACACGCCACATTCAATTCTACGCAAGCCACCATGGGTTCCTGAACTACTCGGAAAGGAGGACACCTGTCAATAACAACAATGAATTATTAATTCTATGGCTACAGGATCTTAATTTACTGCTCACTTTCTCACAGGAAATCCATGCAAGAGTAGAAACCAGGACATTCCAGGGGCTGTGTCTCCTTCTCAGCAGGCAACCAGAGACACAGGCTGGTTTTCAGCCTGCAGGATGGGCTGGGGAGGAAGAGCTCAGTACAGGCGTGGGAGCTAAGCTGCCAATGGGGAGAAGAGAGGTGAGCCCCAGTGCCTCAGGCTTCATTCATAAGACTAACAAGATTGGGGGAGGGGTGCATCTTTAAGCACAGTTGGGGAAATTTTCCGCTAGAAAACATACTCTCCATGGTCTTCTGAAACTCCAAGTTTTCTTCAGTGAGGTCACTGCAAGCTCAATTCTCTCATCTGAGGCTTCTCCCATGACTCACAGCATCTGATGTGCTGTTTCTCCTGCTGGTTCGGAATCCAAGACTCTCACCTTCCAACTCCCAAACATAGATTCTCATGTGGGATAAACCCCACCATGTTGTACAAGAACAAATTTGGAAATAGTGGCGTTTCTGTAACAGAGCCTGGAAACCACCTATGTCAAGAAGGAAGCCGATAACAACTACACCATGAAAAAAGGGCATCCTTTGCAAAATCCACTACTATTGTGCACAAAAATTGTAAGCTCATCTGCAAATGGCTCACATATAAGCTCATTTTCAAATGGCTCTTGTTAACAAAGCACTGAGGGCCATTTAAGACACTCAGAATTCCCTCAGACCACAACCTCAGATAGTAACATTCAGCCAAGAAGGGGTTTGTTTTCCATGTTGCTTCCTGCATACCACTTTTCCCCTCAGGTTCAGAGGATTATCTTCCTGAATTTGTTATCTGGGACTCTCCTGAGTTCTGACCACATCATGTCTTATCAGCTCTCCCAGATTCCAAAGGTGCCAAGACTGGGTTAAGCCAGCAGTAACTGGACCTGGAGTCTCTGCAGCCAGGCCTGGCCTGGTCCATGTCATGGATCAGAGCAGGAGAGAATCAAGCCAGAGAAGGCCAGGGACCCAGGTCTAGGTAGAGAGAGGCAGAGATCAGAGATCCTATAGAGTAGCATTAACTCTAGTCTCAGAGCTCAGAGCATTACTTCTCCATCAGCTTTGGTGAACACCTGAACACCAAATTAATCAGTGAGGAAGCGGCTGGGGGCTGAGGCAATCTCGATGGCCTCCCTGAGCTGCTGCCTTCCTGGGCAGGACTTCCAAAGCTCGGCTGGCTCACAGTCCCTTCTTGCCACGTGGTCAGGCCTCAGAGTCCATCCCAAAGTTCATCTGCAGAGCCTCTGGAGAACGTACACACATACACACACACACAACGTATACACACACAACGTATACACACACACACAGAGACACGCAAAAAGCTCACAGGAGTGCAAAAATCCCACGTTTAAAACTTTCAACCATCAAAATAGATTTTTAGAAAGACAATTATTCCATCCTTTAAAGGGCCCTGTGCTGTGACAGTTGTACAGCTCTGTGAATATACTAACGAGCACTCTAAAGGGTGACATCATGCCTGTGTGCTAAGTCACTTTAGCCATGTCTGACTCTTTGGGACCTCATGGCTATAGCCTGTCAGGCTCTTCTGTCCAAGGGATTCTCCAGACAAGAGTACCGGAGTGGGGTGCCACAGCCTTCTCCAGGAGATCTTCCCAATCCAGGGATCAAACCTGCACTGCAGATGAATTCTTCACCGCTGAGCCACCGGGGAAGCCCAAAGGATGATGTCAATGGTATGCAAATTATATCCCACTTGCTTAAAAAAAGACACTGGCTTAGAAAAGACTTTTGCCAGGGCTGCGCCTGCCTTGAGTGGAACGACGAGGTGACTAGATTCACAAAGACAGATTTTGGATCTGGAGACTCTGTTTTACAAAGGGCAAGATATACCTTCATGTGGAACAGAATGGGAAGAGAGCCACCTTCTCATTGTAATGGTCACAAGGCAACTGACCACTCTCATGCCACAGGCTGCTGCTGGCAGGCGACCCCTGGTCCACAGTGTGGGAAAGGCCAAGTACCCCACGCTTAATCTCTCTGGGCCTGGACGGGGAAATCAATGTAATGACCCATAAGAGAAGCCCACTCATAAAGAAGGTCACTGAACACCTCTGGTTATTAGCTGGCTCTTCAGGAAAGAGAATACCATAAAAATCTGTGAATAGGGCATAACCCCATGCTCCATTAACACATGCGACTTGGGGAGGAAAAGGACTCATGAGCACTCTAAATAACATTTGCAGTCTCATTTCTGTACATGCCCACCACCCTTGCTGGGCTTCAGCATTCACTAAGTGCCTACAAGCCAGGTACTTGCTGGAGAAACACCAGGGGCCAAAGCAGAGGCCGACACACCAGATGAGCTATCTGTTCTGAACTCATGGAAGACGTTGTTGGAAAAAAGCTTATCCACAGACCAAAATTTCCGGCATCACAATCCTTCAAGGCCCATCCTTCAACCATCGCTGGTTGTCAGTTGCTAAGTGCAAATGCCCGGCAGCATCTTGAAATTCATGTGAATTCATGAATAAATACAATTTGCTCCTTGGAAACAGGCCTTGGCCTTTCCCAGGAGGCCTCCCTCCCCGCTGGGCTGGGCTGCCTCCCTCTCCCCATAAGAGATGGCCCAAGGCAGGTCCACAGAACGCAAAGCACATGGCCCTCACACTTAGGGGTCCTGGGCCCCCCACCTTCCCTTTGCAGACTGGAAGGTATATGGTGACTGTGGGGGTCATGGAGGCAGGGGGACCCTGGCTGAGCCACAACCTCACACTCTCCTTCAACGCTGGTCACAGGTCTTCTTCACATTTAGAGACTAACTCAAGTGAACCCTTGAGGGTCTGTGTCCTCAATTTAATCCCTCTCCCCAGCACCAGGGTGATGGCAGACATTGCATGCCAGTGGTCCCTACACAATGTCAACTGTCCTTGCTGTAGATGCTCCATAGATGTTCCCACTGAACCCCTTGGTGCTGTTCAGCTGACATCATTCCTGTCCCTGAAGAGGTCTGCACAGCCCTAGAGCCCCTGAGGGGATCAACAAAGGACAGCCGTGCTTCTTAGCCCCTCTTGTCACATGGGTTGTGTGCCCCAGACAGAATGCTGGCTAATTCAGACTGACAAGCCCAAAGATCACACTCTCCTGGATGGCCTGTCACACTCCAGCTCCTCATTACTGGATGTCTGAATGCACCGTATCCACGAACAGCAAGGCACAACCTGGAGTGAGGTACCATTCACAGAGCTTCAAACCCTCTAGCACCTCTCCTATTCTGCATTTCCCTTTGAATAAAAATTCAACACTGGCCCCCTAAAAACCTCAGACTGCTTGGTTTTTCCGTAGTTTTTGTGTAACCAATTAGCCTCTTTTGTGCTGTAGGTCCTGCTTGGGTTTGGGCTAGAGTGAACAGCATTTAAAATGAAGGCATTGTTTATTCACAAATCAAATAAGCTCCTGACAGCTGCCCCAGTGGCTTCCTCATTCAGTTAAATTAATGCCCAAGGCCTCAGGGTGAATGGTCTTCTGGGGAGAATGTGGGCATTTATTTTCGGATTCCCATTTGGTGTTGGGTCTTTTAATGCCAAATCCTATTTAATGTACTTGTGTTATGTTAAACTGTGTGCAAATTTATTCTATGGACTACTTGACAGAATTCGTACTATTAAAGTCAGATACGATTTGCACTTGAAAAATAAGATCTTTACTTCACTTCCAAACAGCAGCAACTCAGTGTCACCCTTAGCAAGTGGGAGCCTGACTGGACTTGTCCTCCCTCCAAAAACCATCTCTTGTTTTTTTCCCAACGACCAGTGTCAAAAAGGTCATTTAAAAGTACAGCTGACATCTTGTTCCTCACTTATGAAATCATTCATACGAAATTTTTGGAAGATTTCTTATTTTAAAAAAAACTATTTTTCTTTTCAGGTATGTTACTAACACTACTTCTGATATTGTGTTTTCTCATCCTACCTTGCAAGGACAGACAGCTCTTACTAACGAGTTGCTGGATTTTATAACTGGCCTCCAGACTCTCTCCTCTGGAAATACCAGGCTTCTCAGAGCTTTTAGTCCTAAAATCTCTGCACCTGTTTTGAGTTTTGAATCAAGTAGTCTTAAGTTTCTTTGGTGGTTCTCTCTTAAATACCTTGGCCTGTCTTCAACACATCCCAGTGGTCAAAAATATCTTAAGAATGCTCAAAAGAGCAGACATATAAAGACTCTGCATTGCGATATTTTGTTTTTATCCCTCAAATATGCATCTCCTACCGTGGATTGTTGTTGTTCAGTCGCTCAGGCCTGTCCGACTCTCTGCGATCCCACAGACTGCAGCACGCCAGGCTCCCCTGTCCATTATCTCCCAGAGTTTGCTCAGATTCATGTCCATTGAATCAGTGATGCTATCTAACACCATCTCATCCTCTGCTTCCCCCTTCTTTTGCTCTCTCAGTGGTGATTCAGATCAACTACCCACCCACAGTCATTAACAGCATTTTCTTTGGTCACTTCTAACCAGGATAACACGGGAATTATTGCTACTCTCCCAGCCCACAGAACAATTCTGGAAGCCACTGTGCAGCTAAGAAGTTTTCAGTTTCTGCCTTGGTCTTGGGCTGTCTGTCTCTGCCTATCTCTGTCTCTTTCTAACACACACACACACACACACACCCTCCTCATATACACATGAAAGAGACAGACAGGAACGAGGCCTCATGGCTAATTAAATCCATTCCCACATCTATCCTTGTTTTGTGGGGCCACTTCCCTTATCTCTTGCATCTTCAGTTAATCTCGATCTCTCCACAGTCTTTTTCTGTGCATAAATATATGCAGATCCCCTCTCCAAAGAACACCTCCCCTTAGCTCCTCAAATTGCCATGATACTATGGACAATCCCAGATCCTACCCTGGAGTCAGAAAGAGTAGAGTAACACTTCAATCTCTCTTTTTACCCTTTCCTTAACAGACCCACCCATTCCTTTAACTCTGATTTCAGCCAAAACCTGCCATGGAACTTCCTCCCTTGAAAGATCCAATGCCTTCCTTAATCTCAAATCAGACGTATTTTCTTTAACCTTGAAATAGCAGGAGACTGTCAACTGTTCCCTTCATGGGCTTCCCTCCCTGACACCAGACTCTCAAGGTCTTCCTAATTTGCCATCTGCTCTGCAAGTCTTTCCCATATCAGTACTTAGGCTAAAAAATTCCTCAAACTTGAACTTGTCTTCCTGCTGTCACCCACTGTCTGACTCCAACCCACCACTGCAGGTCCAGCTCCATGACGCCTTTGTCTTTGCTCCCCTCTGTCTTTCTCTCCCCTGAACAACTGTTAACACTTTATCTGATGCCACCCTCTTCCTCTCTACCTCAAGGTCATCTCTATTCTCATCATTCCCTCCCTGGCCATATCCTAACCTTGTTGCTGATGGAGACTGTCTCCATCCTCTTAAAACCTCTGTGCATTTGGCCCAGTGCCTAGAATGGAACCCCTGCTGCATGCTGAAGGAGTTCATTTTCAAAATTAGCTGTGACTCAAGTCATTTTTTCCTTCCCAGTTTCTTTGTTAGACTCTCAATTTGTGACCCTCGAAGACCAAAGCTGTCAGACTGTACTGTGCAGAATAATCCAGATAACCTGGAGTTTAAGATGGAGATTGCCAGGCTCTGCCCTCAGATCAGCTGAAGCAGAGGGTCTAGGCCCAATCCCCAAAACCTGTGTCTTCATCAAGCGTTCTGTGATACCACGACACACTTCGAGGAAGCCTGCTCTCTACTCAGAATCCCAATATAATCCTGCCTATGAAATACGCATGAGAGTTAACCTCTGGACCAGGTGCAACGTTCAGTCCTAATTCATGAAATTCTTAATTCTTATTAAGAGTCAATGGTCATAACCTTTTTAGGTCAAACAGGTCAATGTGATTGTCCATCGATAATTATTCATTGAGAACCTACTAGGTACAAGGGACTGTTCTAGGTACTTGGAATATGGCAATGAGTTAGAAAAAGCTAAAAACCTGCCCACCTGAGACTTTTGGACTTTTGACTTTTGGAGGAGCCTAGGCATCAGTTCAGTTCAGTTCAGTCGCTCAGTCGTGTCCGACTCTTTGAGACCCCATGACTGGCAGCACGCCAGGCCTCCCTGTCCATCACCAACTCCCGGAGTTCACCCAAACCCACATCCATCGAGTCGGTGATGCCATCCAGCCATCTCATCCTCTGTCGTCCCCTTCTCCTCCTGCCCCCAATCCCTCCCAGCATCAGAGTCTTTTCTAATGAGTCAACTCTTCGCATGAGGTGGCCAAAGTAATGGAGTTTCAGCTTTAGCATCATTCCTTCCAAAGAACACCCAGGACTGATCTCCTTCAGAATGGACTGGCTGGATCTCCTTGCAGTCCAAGGGACTCTCAAGAGTCTTCTCCAACACCACAGTTCAAAAGCATCAATTCTTTGGCACTCAGTCTTCTTCACAGTCCAACTCTCACATCCATACATGACCACTGGAAAAACCATAGCCTTGACTAAACGGAACTTGGTCGCCAAAGTAATGTCTCTGCTTTTGAATATGCTATCTAGGTTGG
This sequence comes from Capricornis sumatraensis, assembly GCF_032405125.1. Lineage (NCBI taxonomy): Eukaryota > Metazoa > Chordata > Mammalia > Artiodactyla > Bovidae > Capricornis > Capricornis sumatraensis. Next base: position 36,670,069 of record NC_091091.1, read on the forward strand.
CCATATCTTTCCTTCCAAGGAGTAAGCATCTTTTAATTTCATGGCTGCAGTCACCATCTGCAGTGATTCTGGAGCCCCCCAAAGTAAAGTCTGACACTGTTTCCACTGTTTCCCCATCTATTTGCCATGAAGTGATGGGACCAGATGCCATGATCTTCGTGTTCTGAACGTTCAGCTTTAAGCCAACTTTTTCACTCTCCTCTTTCATCAAGAGGCTTTTTAGTTCCTCGTCACTTTCTGCCATAGGGTGGTGTCATCTCCATATCTGAGGTTATTGATATTTCTCCCGGCAATCTTGATTTCAGCTTGTGCTTCTTCCAGCCCAGCATTTCTCATGCTGTACTCTGCATATAAGTTAAATAAGCAGGGTGACAATATACAGCCTTGACATACTCCTCTCCCCAAACCTATTACCAGGTCTCAAGAGAGGACAAGGCAGGGAAAAACTGATTTCCAAAGTTTCTAATAGGGTCAAACCACAAGTGTATCCAGAGCCTGTGTAACCAGTTTCCACCCTGGGCAGCACTGGCCCAAGATCCATCTGGATCAGCTACTTCCTTCCCCACTGTCTGTCTGCTGTGTGGCATCCTTGGTCCTGGTCTGGTCCCACCTGCTCAGCAGGCCTTTGAAGGAAGGGCAGAGGGGCTGACCTGTGCAAGTAAATGCTCAGTCCCCCTTCAGGTGACACAGAAGGGGGGCAGGGGAGGGAGAGGACAGGGTAGCCCTGAGGGGTCTGGGCAAGGGGTTTTCCTAAGGTCCCCAGAGAGCCTCCCTTCCACAATCTGGCAGGCAGAGGCTGTGGGGCTGGATGCTGAATCTTTCATGTGTATTGGCTGCTGTTTTAGAGCTGTTTTATTCATTGTTACTTTTATTTGATCCAACTGTTTCTTGACGCCAACCACATTCAGCGTGCAGATTACATACATACTAGATTTTCTTTCAAAGATAAAACCCACAATGACTCTGCTGTGTAAACAATCTGTTAGTACTTCTGATCACTTCAGTAGCTTCCCTTTGAAAACAAAACCCCAAGTGGTATGTCGAGGGGTATCCAAATGGGGCAGCCTTTGCCCCTGAGAAATGGGCAGCCATTTCTCGAGGCAGGCTGTGGGCTGAGTCTCATTCCCTGACCTTTACTCACTTTGTACCCATTCCCTGCACTGGTGCTTCTCTCCACTAAGAAGCCCTGCCTGCAAATTCAAAACACAGGATGAACTCCAGAGCCTCTGTCAGATTCACCCAGTGCCCCATGTGGGCATTAAGATTCTCCTTGACTTGTGTATTACAGTTCATTCTTTGCCTTTCAAAGGCTCATCTGTATCCTAAACTTTAAAAAGTAAAATAAAATACTCCTTCCCCCAAAGCTGACCCTAACTACCCACTCATCAAAGGCCTCAATGAACTCACTTTAAGGATAAGACTAGGAGGAAAATGATCAAGTTATCCACAACTTGACGCTGAGCCTTTCTTGATATGTAGTCTACTAAGTGAAGAGTTGGACCATAAAGAAGGCCGAGCGCTGAAGTATCGATGCTTTCAAACTGTGGTGTTGGAGAAGACTCTTGAGAGTCCCTTGGACAGCAAGGAGATCAAACCAGTCAGTCCTAAAGGAAATCAACCCTGAATATTCATTGGAAGGACTGATGCTGAAGCTCCAATGCTTTGGCCACCTGATATGAAAAGCTGACTCTGGAAAAGACCCAGATGCTGGGAAGGGCTTCCCTTGTGGTTCAGCTGGTAAAGAATCCACCCACAATGTGGGAGACCTCGATTCAACCCCTGGGCTGGGAAGACCCCCTGGAGAAGGGAAAGGCTACCCTCTCCAGTATTCTGGCCTAGAGAATTCCATGGACTGTATAGTCCATGGGGTCACGAAGAGTCGGACACAGCTGAGCAACTTTTACTCACTGATGCTAGGAAAGACTGAAGGCAGGAAAAGAAAGGGGTGGCAGAGGATGAGGTGGTTGGATGGCATCACTGACTCAATGAACATGAGTTTGAGCAAACCCCAGGAGATAGTGAAGGACAGAGAAGCCTGGTGTACTGCAGACCATGGGGTTGCAAAGAGTCAGACACGACTGAGCTGCTGAACGACAAGTGAATAGGACACAATGAGAAGAATCCTTCACCATTTTTTAGCATCTCCTGGGTATGTGACATTGCAAAGAAAGAAGGAGAGGTTAACCTTGTGCTCTCTCTGGGCTACAAGGCTCACAAGCATCTCACTCTACTTTCAAGTTCTCGACAGATAATTCATGCAAAATGCTAGGAATATGACCTTAAAATCGTAGTTACTCAACAGATGCTGCTCCACTCGCCCTGACAAACTCCCACATTTTGGGCCAAATCAAAGAAAACCTGTACCTTTTTGTAACTGACTACAATAGCAGAAGTCTCTTCCACTCTCTCCTTCCCCACCTCTTCCGTTAAACACATAAAAAGCAGATCTGATGCTGTGACTTTGGAATGCTCAATAAATATCTGAAGGCAATTTATTCATGTTGGTCAAGGCTTTGGAAATTTTGAGTTAAAGACTCAACGAGGCTCGGGATTCTATTCTCCAACAGGCCCCTGCTTTTTCCAACCTGATCATAATCAATCAAATGAAACAAGCTGGACTGTTTATGTAAATTTAAACCTATCAGTTGATAAAGCTGGGCTCAGATAAGCAAGAAAACCCCCAAGAGTTTTTTTAGACGAGAAGGCACCAGACAAAGAGCTTCTCCTGAAAGCTTATCTGTTCTCCAGGGACCTTGATTTGCATGGTTGTTGTTAACCTGATGTCAAAAAGTTCTGGAAGAATTCATTTTCAATGTTAAATATTCACAGGACACTTCCTTTGGCTAAAACACCCTGGCCAGGGCTCCAAAGTCATCCTCACAATATTTGCAGGCTAATCTTTCTATGTTTAGTTGTAAAAGCTGTCAATTACGAAACGCTCTCTCTGTGACAGTCAGGAACTGCCTCTTATTTTCATGTACATAGACACACTGTGAATCACAGGCTTCACTAATCCGTTAAGAGTGTTAGAGGTCCCTGGAGACTGTCGGAATGAAGGCAAACCCTGCCCTGTATTATGCTATTTCCTACTAATCCTAGGAAAATGAATGTTAATTTATCATGAAAAAGGGTTAATTATGCATTTATTTCCGACATAGGTACATGAGATCAGGCTCAGAAATAATACTGAGCCTAATTCTCTTTTAAATGAGGATTCCATTTTAAGCATTTTTATCAAACAGACGCTAAACTGGGAGCAACTGTGCTGAAGAAAAAGGGTGGCTGGGTAATGACAAGACCCAACTATAATTTTAATTAACCTTCTGATCCTGTTTAAATATATTTTGCCTTGTAAAAATCTGTAATAACATCTATTTCAATCTCCTCCGCTATTAGTTATTACATTGAAAATGGATGCTTAGACTGATTTGGCAAAGATATTCAAGAAATTTTTCTTTATTCTCTCTGGTTTATTAAAGTAAGAATTTGCAGCATAAAAAAGTTCTCTGATGAAGTAATTTAGTGTAATTAAATCACCAGATTTATTAGGCTTCCTGAAGCAGCACACACACAGCTGGAACGATGGTGATTGCTGGCAGATGCTGAACCACAATCACATCTTGGCAGCGGCTTCCCTTGAACCTCCCTGCTTCTCAGACCAAGAGTTCATCAGTTTCACATGCCCTCTCCCACGGACTCTGAGGTTTCGAACGTTTCTGCCTACTGACTCCCTCCCACTTACAATTAAAGAAGAGTCCCCAGGAAGGGTCACCCTATAGGTGTTGGTGTGGAAAGAAGCAGAGGAGGAGATGTGTCAAGGAAAAAAACACTCAGATTAGTCCCCACGCAAATGTCTCACGTCCTAGCTTGGTGGTTTCACCTCTTCCCTTCTGCATCTGCAACAGCAACTCCCCGCTGTCGTGCTCACCCCCACCCCCACCCCCCCCCCCCCCCACCTTCAACTGAATGCCTTCCTTGTCCCGGGGCTGCATTTCAAGACATTATCCTTGACTATCCTCGGTTCCGAGAACCCCTTGCAAACTGAGACCAGGTCAAATGCTTCTGAGCCAGATTTTGCCAAAGGCTTTATAAAGCCTTTGGGGTTTTTCTGCAACAAGAGCGGAAAGAATCCAGGATGACTCACAATCTTAATAGAATATGCAGTCCCCAGTCTCTTTGTCAGGCCGTTTGATCCTGGGAATTGATATACTAGAAGTTACCAGGTAAGACGTGGAAGCTTTCATATCTCCATCCATCCATCCACCCTCCCAACAGATGTTTAGTGAGAGCCTATGAGGCTGAGGTGGTAGGGAGGAGAAACAAAGACCCAGGAATCCTCCTCTTGCTAAGTTCAGAGTCTAGTGAGGAAGGCAGACACGGATCCTAAAAGTCACAGTCCAACATGGTAAGGTTGTCGGTGGGAAACAGGAGGAAGCCCAGACATAGGTGGAAGAGAACATGCAGAGGCTTTCAAGAAAAGGTAACACCTGCGTCCCTTCTCGAAAGGGAACAGGTCCAGAGAGAGAGGGCCAGGCAGAAAGGGGGGCCGGGAGGCAGGAGGCCACACAGGGACTGGAACTTGGGGGCCACCTGAGTAGCTCCAGCAGGCCTACAGGGCAGTCTGTGTAGGAGGAGGCTGGAGAGCTAGCAGGAGTCATAAGTGCACAGCCCTGCGTGCAGGCTGAGGTGTGGGGACCCTATTCCAATAGGGCTGGGCAGTCACCACCTGAGGGTTTCAATCCCCACCCTCTTGCTTGCTGGACAGACCGGATGCTCAGCTCTGTGCTGGAGGAAGGCATCTCTGTGAGAAGGTGGGCTTAAGAAAGGGCGTGCGCAGAGACCAAGAGCCCACTGGCGAGCTGTTGTCGACATCTAGAGCCGTGAGGACAAAATACTTGATACAAAAACATCCTCAGTGGGCCGCGTGCTGCACGTTTCAGGGGTTACTTTGAAGGAGGCAGTATCAATTTTGATACGTAAATTCATTCCCTCATGCTATATAAATATATATATAGACACACATATATACACATACACACATCTGCAGAATACAGTCTGGGTCTCTGGTATGGGATACATAACTCTTTAAAATCAGAAGCTGTTACAGGCTCAGTTTCTTACATCAACACACTTTTTTTTTAATTTAATTTTTTTATTAGTGGAAAATTGTTTTACAATGTTGTGTTGGTTTCTGTCGTACAACAAGGTGAATCAGTCATAAATATCTATATCTATATATATATACCCTCTCCCTCTTGAACCTCCCTCCCCTGCTCCCATCCCTCTCCTGTAGGTCATCACACAGCACCAGGCTGGGCTCCCTGTGTTACACAGCAACTTCCTACTAGCTACCTATTTTACACATGATGGTGTAAAATAGTGTAAAATCTTACACATGAGAGTCAATGCTGCTTTCTCAATTCGTCCCACCCTCACCTTTGGTCGCAAGTCTATTCTCTGCTAGGCTCATCAGTACCATTTTTCTAAATCCCATATATATATTCCAATACTTGTTTTTCTCTTTCTGACTCACTTCACTCCGTATAATAGGTTCTAGGTTCATCTACCTCACTACAACTGATTCAAATCCATTCCTTCTTATGGCTGAGTAATATTCCATCACATATAGGGTACCACATATTCTTTAACCATCTGTCAATGGACATCTAGGTTGCTTCCATGTCCTGGCTATTGCAAATATTGCTGCAATGAACACTAGGTTACATGTGTCTCTCTTCTTTTAATTATTTTAATTGGAGGCTAATTACTTTACAATACTGTAGTGGTTTTTGCCATACATTGACATGAATCAGCCATGGGTGTACATGTGTTCCCCTTCCTGAACCCCCCCTCCCCATCCCATCCCTCAGAGTCAGAGTCATCCCAATACACCCTGTCTCATGCATTGAACCTGGACTGGCGATCTGTTTCATATATGGTAATATACAAGTTTCAATGCTGTTCTCTCAAATCATCCCACCCTTGCCTTCTCCCATAGAGTCCAAAAGACTATTCTATACATCTGTGTCTCTTCTGCTGTCTCGCATATAGGGTCATCGTTACCACCTTTCTAAATTCCATATATATGTGTTAGTATACTGTACATCAATACACTTTAAAGAGCACTTTCATATAGATGATTTGGTCTCATCCTCACCCCTGCAGCCCTGGATACTGAGAACACCTCCCTGGTGGTTCAGAGGATAAAGAATCTATCTACCTGCAATGCCGGAGACCAGGTTTGAGCCCTGGGTTGGGAAGATCTCCTGGAGAAGAGAATGGCAACCCACTCCAGTATTCTTGCCTGGAGAATTCCACGGGCACAGAGGGGTCTGGTGGGCTGTAGTCCATGGGGTCGCAAAGAGTTGGACACAGCTGAGCAACTACACCACCACCACCATCACCTCTTTGGGGCTTCTCTGGTGGCTCAGATGGTAAGGAATCTGCCTGCAATGCAGAAGACCTGGGTTTGATCCCTGGGTTGGGAAGATACCCTTGGAGAAAGGAATGGCTACCCACTCTAGTATTCTTGCCTGGACAACTCCATGGACAGAGGTGCCTGGCGGGCTACAGTCCATGCAGGAGCAAAGAGTCAGACATGACTCATCAACGAACACTTCACACTTCACCCCTGCAGTCCTAGGTAGTGAGAACACCTCACTTCCTGGAGCGGGTACTATGGGAGTGGTGCTTTTCCGGTTGCTGAGCCACTTGGTCTTGCTTCCTTTATAGGAAAGGCTGGATCACAGTTCTGTGGGTGTGTATGATGGAGGCATGATGGCTGCTACGAACCCCATCACAGAGATAGAGAAACTGAGGTTCAGCGTGTCCAGTGTCACAGGAGCTCAATGATGGAGCTGAGACCAGATGCCCCTTTCAAACCTTCCCTGTGCAGTGATTTCTCCTATACTGCACTGCCTCTGATATAAGGCACATTTTATATTTTACTCCAAGTACAATGAAGAGTATACCTACTGCTCTCACACGACTGCCTTTCCAATAACTCTACACATTCCCTTTGAAAGGTACAAGACAGATTAGTACCCCCATGGATTCAGAACAATTCCCCTATTCTAAACTGAGGCACAGAATTTGATATTTTAAAAAACAACACATTGCATTGACTACCTCCCCTAATCTAGAAGAAGCTTTCTGTTATGTGTCTGTTTAGTTTGGACTGAACAGGTTTTTTGGCAGGTGGTCCGATCTACCAACCCTGATCTTTTCGAATTAAGCTTCTTTAAAAAGAGCACTTTGCTTTTTCTTTGCAAACCTCCAAAGAGTGATCGTGTCCTTGTGGGCTAAAATACGATTCCACTATATTTCTGATCCATATAAATTTACCATGTAACCAAGAGGCCCTTTCCAGACTCTGATATATCTATATTTCAGGAAAGGGCGCTTAGTGAATTCTAACGAACAAAATGAGCTAATTTTCTGAATCTTTCAACTAGTCTTTTCTCTGCATTCTTCTCCTTAATAACCTATAAATTTTAGTCATGAGAATCATTCTTCAGTGTCTGGGGCAGTAAAACTCTTGCTAAAAATCAATAGTCTGCCTACTTTTAAGACTTCAACGTGTTGTTAGGCTGAGCAGAGGAGGCTTTTCTTTATAGAACTCCATAATGACCTAAAACAGATTTGATTCTAGAAATCAGAATTCTCACACTAATAGACTTTCATTTAAGAAGGCTCTCGTAACTGAGAACAGACTCACCAAATGGGTTAGATTTTTCAATTTTATTCCTTAGTCCATAAGTGCTAATTTCTCAGTGGAACAGTCAGATAATATACTACTGGAGATTACTGAAACCTCTAGTCACAGTTCTAAATTATTAATTTAAAAGGCTATGCACCAGTGCTAATATAAATTATCTTTTAAAACTATCTATATGGGTAACATTTTAATAAGCTTTACACCATGATTTTTCTCTCGATATTGAAAGCAAAATATAATATATAAATGGCTTTGAGAGAGCTATGGATTTATTGTATTTTTTTTTTGCCAAAAGATTTGCACGACCATTTCCCGTAACTGATGAGAAAGCCCCAACCACGGGTCCTGCCTGCAAACGCACTGTCCTAATCAATTTCGGGTGGGAGGTGCACCTGGTTCCCTTGGTCCTAGGACTCCAAATGAAATCTCTTTCTTCCGCAACCTGTTAGAAAACCTGCACACAGCATTCAAGCTTCACCTGAGCACATCACGGCGAAAGGCAGGATACAGTCAGGCCCCAGGGGAAGCAAATAAAATACCAACGCTGCAGCAGCCTGCAGAAATGTCAGCTTTCCTCCAGGTTAATAGCGTTTGTTCTGAGCCGAGTGCAGAATGTGCACTGGGTTTTATCCTCAACATGGAGCCTTATCCTTGGGAGAAAGGATGACTTGGAGGAAATATGTGACTTCTAACTACGTGCCAGCTCCAAAAGATAGGCTTGACATTTATCAGAAAGCGTGGGCAAGCGAGAGCCCAGCAGGCTGCCTTCCACCAAGGACGGAGAAGGGAAAAAATGCAATGTTAGATTACCATGCATAGATCATTAAAGGGCGAGATGAATGCGAGTTGATTTTACGCTCATTACAATCCTTGCTGGGAAACCTCATCTTAGGATTTCCTTGCTTAGCTTGACTTTGTGGGCTAAATTATGAGCTTCAGAAAAATCAGTAAAGGTAACTGCACAGACATTTCCCATCCTCAGGGTCCATGTGTTTATGGGGCACTGCTTACCCTGCATCCCTCACCATGGGACTGCTCCATTTTACCATAGTTACAAAATGTAACCATCAATACGGTAATAAAAGGAAACAAAGAATTTAGTTACACCGCTTTCCATGTTCAGGAGAAAATGGAAATCTTGATTTTCTCCTTTTGTTAAGTTCATTGCCTTATTTTCCAAAGGGACCTGGCCATTTCAACTTTGCAGGGCCTAAGCATTAAGTTAAAAAGCAGGCCTGCATGGGAGATGGAGTTCCCAGCTGGTTGCCAAATGCCCTTCCTTTAGCTTTTTCCTAAGTGGAGGCTTTAAAAAATATAGGGGCTACTAATGTCTGACGCAAGCAGACTGTTTCCACCACAAGTAATCCAGCAAATGCACTGTTTTTAAAAAAGACAGCAAACAAAATCTTCCATTTATAAGTAGAAAAAACCTACCAAACAGCTTTTCTTCTTTTCTTTTTCATAGCCCAAGAGTTTTAAAGCACATTTTCCATAAACACGTCCACTGGTAAATACTTACTAAGAGCCTACTATGTGCCAGTGCTCCTGGTTAGACATGGAGCAGGAAACAAGAAGTACATGACATCCTCAGGCATCAGGGAGACGAGACAGAAGTGCCTGTTTGGAGAACAGGAATCCAAACGGAATTCATTCATTCCTTTCTTCCACCTTTCCCCCTTTTTCCTTCCTTCCTGTCTTCCCTAACTCTCCTCCCTTCCATCCTTCCACCTATCCAGCTATCCCTCCTTCTATCCTTCAAACCATCCCTGCACCAGTGATATCAAGCCTACCATGGACTGATCCTGGAGATATAAAGATAAGATTCGGTGTCAGCACTCAAGAAGTTACCTTCTACCAACACACCAACAGACAAGCAGGAGTGCCAGGCAGTATGGCAGGTGATGATGCAGAGCTGGGGTCTGTGTAGAGAGCTTTACAGAAAAGAGACTTCTGAGCTGAGGCTTGAAGGCTGAGCAGTCATTCTTGAAGCAAACAAGACAGACAGAGACCAACAGACAGCATGATCAAAAACGCAGAGGTTGTACGAAATCTGGCTTGTCTGGCAAAGGCAAAAATTCACTGAAAATAGAGGATGCTAGATAAGCTGAGGTGTAACGGAACGTGGAGCCCTGCCTGTGAAGAGTATCAAAGGCTTATAAGAAACGAAACCTTCCTCCTCCCACATAAGGAGTCACCCAAGTTTCTTGAACTAGACAATTATAGGGGCCTATCTGTGTGTGATGACGGTGACCGCAGTGGCAGTGCAGAGGACAGAGAGAGCAGAGCCATCAAGAGGCATGTGTGATGGTCCAGGCAAAATAACTAGGGCCTGGGCTAAGAGAGGAGATACAGGAATGGGACCAATGAGGAGGACTCGAAATTGACCCAGAAGGTAGAATCCCGGATCCTAAGGAATATCCACGTGGTGTGTGGAGAGGGGAAGAACAGGAAGAAGCAGGCTGAGTCCAGGCTCAGGGCTGACACAGGGCTTCTGATAGGAAACACAGGAAGCGAGCAAGCCTGGGCTTGGGGCACGGATGAGGCAGAGGAGGCTGAGGGAGGAGCATCAGAAATGAGGATCTGGAGCTTGGGAGGAAGGCCTGGGCCAGTTGGCAGGTATCAGAATACAGGTGGGTGACTGCATCCAGGAGGGCAGATGAGACTATGCAGGAGAGGGGGGGGGAAGGGAGCAAGCATTCACTCCCGATCTCCACAGGAACATGAGGCACCACCACCGAGATGGTACTTTAGCATGGAAAATGTATCACACGGACAACGAACAATAAAACTGCTTCCTGAACATCTGTGCCATATCACTGTAAATATTAAACACCTCTACTCACCCCCTCCTATTCATTCCTCTTGACAAATAAGTACACACACCTGGGTATTTGGGAGCACCGAGGACAAAGCCATTTTTTGTTGTTCAATTGCTAAGTTGTGTCCAACTCTTTGTGATCCCATAGACTGCAGCACACCAAGCTTGCCTGTCCTTCACTATCTTCTGGAATTTGCTCCAACTCATTTCCATTGAGTCAATGATGCTATCTAACCATCTCATCCTCTGTCACCCCTTTTTTCTCCTGCCCTCAATCTTTCCCAGCATCTGGGTCTTTTTCAGTGAGTCTGGCTTTTCACATTAGGTAGCCAAAGTATTGGAGTTTGAGCTCCAGCTTCAGGATCAGGCCTCCCAATTCTTGAGCTACCATGAAACAGTCTCCACCAAGGAGCCCAGGATCAGAGCAGCCATGAGACCCCAGTCTAAGCCCATTCTGCCATATCCACTAACAATAGGTCCTACAGCTACTGCTACAACTGCATTCTCAAAATGTGCACTTTGGCATTTCTTCCAATAAAGTATGCACATCAGACTTATAAAATGTACACTTTCAAAAGCAGGGACAGTTCTGCCTGCAGTGTTCCTTGAATTGCATATAGATTTTGTCGGGGCTTGGCTTATTCCCAACTGGTAAATTGTGAAGTTTTCAAATAAAGCTGAATTATAAACACACCGATCTTCGCAGCACCAGGAGCCCTCCCCTGGAGCACTTCAGCTCACAAGGTGTGTGTGTGGTGGGATAGGTGCTCTCTCTCCCCGACCAAAACTCATACAGAATGTATTGTTAATTAACTACTTCTTGATTTATTATTATTTAATTGTCATTTAGCCAGATGTCAGCCTTCTTAAGACAGGCAGATTTACACTGTTCTGTGAGTTCCCATGCAGGAATGCATTCAACAACTTCACCGCTTCATGAATGTAATTTAGCAGTTTGGAGAAGCAATCTGAAAGGTTTCAAAATTGGGTGCAGGAGACACATCCGTAACCGATGAGTAACTGTACCAAGTTCTAAAAGAGGGAGAAACCATGGGCACTGGACACCCAGAAGAGGGCTGGGGATTAATTACCGTCTGTGATCTGATCAAGGTCTTTCATGGTATATGTCTTTGCTGAAGTCAACTGATGCTGTTCAGTTGCTAAGTAGTGACCAACTCTGCAACCCCATGGACGGTAGCATGCCAGGCTTCCCTATCCTTCACTCTCTCTCAGAGTCTGCTCAAATTCATGTTCATTGTGTTGATGATGCCATCCAATCATCTCATCTTCTTTTGCCCCCTTCTCTTCCTGCTCTCAATCTTTCCCAGCATCAGGGTCTTTTCTACTGAGTCAGCTCTTTGCATCAGGCAACCAAAGTACTGGAGCTTCAGCTTTAGCGTCAGTCCTTCCAATGAATATTTAGGACTGATTTCCTTTAGGATTGACTGGTTGGATCTCCTTGCAGTCCAAGGGACTCAAGAGTCATCTCTAGCACCACAGTTTGAAAGCATCAACTCTTTGGTGTTCAGCCTTCTTTATGGTCCAACTCTCACATCTGTACATGACTACTGGAAAAACCATAGCTTTAACTATATGGACCTTTGTTGGCTAGTCAGCAAATACACTTAAACCAAGGGAACCTTGAGTGGAACCAAAGAAACACTGTCCCAAAAGGAACAGAGGTGCACAAATAGAGAAGCATCACCTGTGCCTTCCCCCTTCTCCCCTGTGCTCTTCTAGGACCCTTCCCCCAAGGGGTCATCCTCGGGGTCACCAAGAGGAATTTCAAGTCCAACCTTTGAAGCCCTTGTATGCACTGGAGCACTCTGTATATAGGGAGACCACCTCTGTTTGCTAGAGCCAAGCTCTTCCCAGCCAGGCCCAGCTCTCAACTGTTTCCTCCCTGAACCATGCTGATGTGTTATACAGTGTTAGATGCAGACGGAGCTACACAGAAGCACGGGGTTGGCTGGCCCCCAAGAAGATGACAGTCCAGATGAGAAGACCAACTGCAACCCCAACCTAATCAACTAGGCCCTCAGTATCAAATGGCTATACTCTCAGGACTCTATTTAACATATTAAGCCTAGGATATGTCAGGTACTGATCTAAATTTATAAAGAGTAACTAGTTAGCTCTTCATTAAAACCCTATAGGACATTACCACACGTAAAATAGATACACAATGAGAATTTGCTGTATAACTCAAGGAACTCAAACCAGGGTTCTGTAACAACCTAGAGGGATGGAATGGGGAGGGAGGTAAAAGGAGGCTCAAGAGGGAGGGGACATGTGTATACCTATGGCTGATTCACACTGATGTTTGGTAGAAACCAACACAACACTGTAAAGCAATTATCCTTCAGTTAAAAATAAGTACATTTAAAAATTAAAAAAAAAAAAAAACAACTATGAGGTAAATACTTTCATCACCATCTGACCAATCAGGAAACTGAGGCATGGAAGTTAAGTGACCAGCAGTGGTTACATGGCTGGTAGGTGGCTGAGCTGGCATTTGAACCCATCCCCTTAGCCATCACAATACATGGTCCTTCACTCGTGCAGACACCAGAACTGGCCTCCAGAGACGAAAGACACAGTCGGCCCTTTGGGGCCAGAGGTTTGAGAGAATGGTCTGAGATGGAGAGGCATGGGGTGGGCCTGGAATAAGGAGTGGGATTTAGACAGAAAGAGAGGGCCAGGAAGAGGCTACTCCAGGCAGAAAAAGGCTCAGAAAGAGAGTGCAGAAAGTGCTGAGGGATCCTGAATAAACTCGCTCGGCCGGAGTGTTGGGGACAGCGGGAGAGTCAGTAGGAGAGAAGGCTGGACCGTGTCCTACGCTCATCATAGAGCAAAGGCTGCCTGCCCGAGGCAGCAGGAGAAGACTCACCCATCCTGAAGGCTCTGAAGAGTCACAAGCGTTTGGAAATGAGCAGGTACTCTAGAGAGACGCATGTTTTATGGGAACAGAAGAGCAAGGGGCAGAGTGTAGAATTCAGGAGTCGTTGGCCCAGAGAGGCTGGCCCTGTGCGCTGTCCCCCAGACATGAGGTCACCCACCACGCCGACCTTGCAAAGAAGACATGTTATTTCTTGACTCCTGTAAGGCTGGCAATCCACAATTTGTCAGACGAATTCAATTCCCTAATAATCATTATTCCCATCCACGCCACTCAGCAAATATTTCTTCCTGAACAAATACAGAATTAATTCAGACAACACCTTTTTGACTCAAAGGTTTTTAAAGTGCTTGGCTGAGGTGAACATGCAGGAAAAATAATGGTATTTCCAAAGGAAAAAAATCACACGTAGTTCAATTTACAATATTGTAATAAGACTTGGCAGCATAAATTCCAGCACACTGGACAGAAAACCTATTTGTGTAGCGTGTGGGAACATAAATAAAAGCCAAATACTTATACTGTCCTCACAAATATGAAATTTTCTTTTGTGAATCTATGCTCCCTGACACATATTCCAAGAAAGTTGGGGCCCGTGATAAATATTTCGGCTTGAAGGTCTTCATCAATATCAATGCTCACTCTCATTATTCAGTTGCTAAATAATCAGGGCTATAATAATAGAGTAACAAATAACAGAAAGATACAATTAAAGTTATGTATCAACTTTCAGTCAATATTCAGTCACTACAAATTTTGTCACTAACTTCTTAACTTTTCCTCCCAACAAAACTAATTACAAGCAGACCTCATTTATTTGATTGCACTTTGCTTCATCGTGCTTCACAGATATTGCATTTTTTGCAAATTTGACAGCTGTGGCAACTTCATGTCTACCAAGACTACTGGTGCCATTTTTTCCCACAGTGTTTGCTCAGTTTGTGTCATAGTTCGGTAATTCTCACCGTATTTCAAACTTTTCCATTATTATTATTTTTATTACCATGATCTGTGATCAGTGATCTTTGACGTGACCATGAAGACTCACTGAAGGCTCAGATGATGATTATTGTTGCTGCTTAGTCAGTAAGTCGTGTTCAACTCTTTCGTCTGCCAAGCTTCTCTGTCCACGGGATTTCCCAGGCAAGAATACTGGAGTGGGTTTGCCATTTCCTTCTCTAGGAGATCTTCCCGACCCAGGAATTGAATCCGAGTCTCCAGCTTGGTAGGCAGATTCTTTACCACTGAGCCACCAGGGAAGCCCAGATGATGGTTAGACAATGGTTTTTAGCAATAAAGTATTTTGAATTAAGGTATGTACTTTTTTTTAGCAATATAATGCTATTGTACACCTAGCAGACTAGGTATAGTATATATATGTTTATAGTATAAACATAACCTTTATATGCACTGGAAAACCAAAAACTGTGTCACTTTATTGCAATACCTGCTTTATTGTGGTGGTCTGGAACCAAACCTGCAGTATTTCCGAGGTGTGCCTGTCCCTCATCCTTACTTTCTAGCTTCTATCCCCAACAACAGACAGACATTGGCCTCGTTCTACCTGCTTTTCCCCTCCTTTTTATCTTCTTTTAAGGATGCTAAGCTCTGTTTCGGTTTTGAATTCTGGGATTGAAATTTCTTTTTTGTTCCAATTAAAAGCTCCATCCCTTCTCAGCTTCCATAGCTCCATTACCACCCTCTTCAAATAATATTCTTTCTAGACTCGTCTGTAAACTGAGTCTGTAGTCTCTTTAGAAAAAGCATCCCTCTTCTGAGATCTTTGTTCCATTTCTGAACAGTGTTTATAAGCCTTTCACAGATCCACAATTCTAATCAGGAAAAGCCTTGGGTCCAGAAGCCCAATCTTTTCCTCCCTTCTAAATCATCACACGCAACTGCTGTCATCCATAAGTAATGTGTTTCCGGGTAGAGAGCCGATTTTGATGAAGCTCTTGAGGTGGATGGTAATAGTGAACTAAAACAAGCCCACTGGACTCCATTTGTGAGAACCTAGAAACAAAGACACTTTTATTCGTATGCCCATAGGAATAAGCATATGCTGGGAATACTACCTTTGCACTAGAGTACGGGAGGCACTGCTCGCTCCTGTTGAGTAGCAAAGAGCAGAAAACATGGGTAGAAATGGTCTGTGAGCACAGCCTTTGTGAGACTAATAGAACAGGATGGGAGAGGTGAAAAGCCTGGGTGCTCAGGTTCTGTCCAAGGGCTTGACAAAGATGTAATCAACAAGATGACCATGATCAGACCCTTTAATAGGCTCAAGTCACCAAGAGCTTTTAAAAAACTGAGGTCACTGACACAGTGGTGGAAAGAGCACAGAACAGGAGTTAGAAGCGGGGCCTAGCTCTGCCCTGTACGTGTGCTAAGTCGTTTCGGTCGTGTTTGACTCTTTGTGACCTTATGGACCGTAGCCCACCAGACTCCTCTGTCCACAGAATTGTCCATACAAGAATACCGGGATGGGTTGCCATGCCCTCCTCTGGGGGAATCTTCCCAACTCAGGGACTGAAGCCACACCTCGTACGTCTCCTGCACTGGCAAGTAGGTTCTTCACCACTAGAACCTCCTGGGAAGCTCTGCTGCACACCTTCATATATGTTCTTAGGCTAGAAGTCGCAGCTTAGTTGTTTGCAAAATAGCCACAATAGCACAATTTTTTCCAAGCATTCACTATTTTGTTAAAGACTGTTTTGATACAGACCATTTTTAAAGTATATCTATTGAATTTTTACAATATTGCTTCTATGCTTTAGTTTTTTGGTCACGAGGCATGTGAGAGCTTAGCTCCCTGACCAGGGATCGAACTTGCAAGCCCCCTGCGTTGGAAGGCGAGGTCTTAACCACTGGACCACCAAGGAAGTCCCTCCAAGAATGTATTAAAATGCTCCTGCAGAAGAAGCCATGAACTTGCTCTACCTCCAAAAGCACGAGTTGATCTTTTAAAAATTTTGTTTGGAAATATAAGAAACTGAACAAGATCTGAAGTGCAATATCATTTGTGCTTTTTAAAAAATGGGCACATAAAAGTATCTTTTTCATGGATACACATATATTCATGAACACACACATTCAAGAACACAGACTAAACACATATGAGTGGGGGTCGGGTTGGGGAGGAGGGCACCGATGAGAAAGGAAGGGGGGAAACCTAGATATACCAAAGCTGGATAAACCTAGATAAACCAAAAGGGCTGATGCTGCCCCTTTGACAATGTAGTGACAACTGTCTTCCATAAATCAGGGAGGATGATTAACTGACCAAATGATGATATTAATAATAACACAAGAATTTTCTTTCTGGCTCTGAATTTCATTTAGGAACCACAGGAAGAGAACACATCTTATATGTTCACTCAAAAACCAAACGTGTTTTAAGTGGCAGAGTTTGGACTGAACATCATTCTGTTTGTAATCACTTCCCTGCCCCCAACCCCCAGAAGTCAAAGCCTAATTTAAAAAGCACTTCGCAAAGTTGCTGAGTAAGCGGATCTGCAGCGCTCTCGACTCTGTGGCCAGCAGCAGTCACCGCGCGACATTCAGGAACACCCTAAATGCTAAGGCCAGTAACAAAGCAGATCAAGCTGTTCCCCATCTTCTGAATTGGACATGATCCAGAAGCAGCTCCGTGACTCAGTGACTCAGGAGCCAAGAAACCACCATTTGTCTCCTGTGCAACTTCTGGGACACTAGAAAACCCCACTCATATCATTCTCACGTACCACAGACAGAAAGACATGCAAAGGACTTTCGCTGCCACTTTGCCAGTTGTGAGAGCTGTCCAGGCTTGGGCTTGGAGCGCAGCAGGCAGCAAGCCAAGTCTAGGACTGATGGCTGTCATCACTTGGGCAATGACCTCCACCTCCAAGTCTCACCAAGGGCTGAGCCCACCAGGAAGACACTTCACAAGAATCTTGAGACTCTGGTTCCCCCACACTTCCAGCCTAAAGTAGCCCAGGAGTTTGTGATAACAGCATGGGGCAGTTTATCCATCAGAATCAAGGTCACCCAAAAAAAAGAAAGTGAAAGTGAAGTCACTCAGTTGTGTCCGACTCTTTGTGACCCCATGGACTGTAGCCCACCAGGCTCCTCCATCCATGGGATTCTCCAGGCAAGAACACTGGAGCGGGTTGCCATTTCCTTCTCCAGGGGATCTTCCTGACCCAGGGATCGAACCTGGGTCTCCCGTGTTGTAGGCAGACGCTTTACCATCTGAGCCACCAGGGAAGTCCAAGGGCCTCCCCAAATATCTTTCTAGACACACTTTGCCCTCTTCATTGTTCTTTACTTCCTGACTTTCCCAAGTCTTGAGTATTAAAGGGAGAAAAAAACATGTATTTTTTTCCTCTGAGAGAACAAGCATGGCATTTCTTGATCAATTTTCTTTTCTTTCACTATTTCAATACCATCTCATCAGTACATTCCGGAAAGATGAGGAAGCAGCTTTGCTCCCTGGGACTGGGGTTCAATGCTGATTGATCCCCTCAGATCAGATAAAGCCAAGTGGGCAAGAACAGCAACTCACACTGGGAGGTAACCCACCATTCAGAGAGCACCCCAACTGGTCCATCCTCATTCTAACGGTTCATACTCACTGCCTGCAGTGTGTGTCCGTGCCACTGTCTACTAAGGGTTTTAAATGCATTATGCTATGAAATTGTCTCAACAGCCCGCGAGGTGCCCTTTATCATACCCATTGCATGGAGGGTCTCAGGCTGAGAGAGGTTAACTTACTCAAGATCAAGAGGCTGGATTTGAATACTGGTGGGTCTGAAGTCATGCTATTTCACCCCCACTTTCAGCACCAAGTGGGCTGGACGCAGTGGATGGAGGGCAAGGTGCTCATATGCCATCAACTAGTAACAGCATGAGAAGCAGGAAGAGGAAGACACTAGCAGTTCCTCCCTTTCCCATCCTTCTCCACTCTGGGAAAGGCCAAGGGCTCCTCAGGCTGGGAAGAGATGTCCAGGTCATGGTCCTCCCTCTTCTTTTCACCCTGTCCCCATTTCTTCCTTTGCTCATTCACCTATTCCTTCTCGATGTTCACTGGGTCCCTCATTCAGATAAGGGCAACAAGGGCTGATGCCCTTGACTAGGCATCTTGGTACCAGCCTGCTCTGTGTTTGGTGACCCATCAGGGCTGATCTGAGCATCACTGCCCACCTGCAGATCCAGTTTCTGCTCGAGATCCCTGAAGGCTGGGAGAGTGTTTTCTCCAGCTCAACATCCCCAGGGACATGCTCTGATTTCACAATCAGGACCCGGGACGGATCTCCAGATCACCAGACCAATGTTCTTCACGCCACACCACTGCCTCCCCTGGGAACTTCACTGGTGTGAGCGTCACTGCCTGGGCCGGTGCTCAGAAGCATCCCAGGGCACCAGCTGCAGAAAGTGCTTCCTGAGGTTGCATGGATCATTTTCACAAGGTGTGGTCCCCACCACACCAGGAAGCCTTCCAAGAAAGTCACCTGCTTTTGCCTAAGCCCTACTACTCATGAAATGCACACCTGTAACAGATTCTATGATTTCCGTATCCTGTAAAGACAGGCCCAGAGGGGAAGCTTTCCTGACTTTCTATTAACCAGGTTGTCATATCTCCAGGCAAGCAATGAGATGCCCTCCAAAGCCCCCAGACAACCAGGGGAGCCCCTCAAAAGCATAGGCTGCCAGGACCTCCTGACTGGCTGTTAGAGGAGAGGTTTTGGAAAGGCTACCCACTCCAGTATTCTGGTCTGGAGAATTCTATGGACGATATAGTCCATGTGGTCGCAAAGAGTCGGACACAACTGAGCAACCAGAAGAATGAGAAGTTACCCAGCTTAGAGGAGGACGGGGCAGGCGGGCTCCTTCTCTCTAGGTCCACATGCCAGCATCCATCAGCTCCCTTAGTTTTCAAATATGCCCTCAACTCACCAAGCTAATGATAAATGACAGCATTTCCCCAGAGGAACAACGTGTTCCTTTACTGGACCTGGCAGGAACCTGCAGCTTCTGGGTACAGCCCCACACCAATTCCCAGACAGGCTGGGGTGGCTTTTGGCCACCAGAGAAGGCTGCTCTCTCATAAGGCCCTGACCTCCAACAGGAGGTGGCACCGTAGCCGGGCTTCCTGGCTGACTGCCCCAGGACTAATTGAAACGTCTTCTCAGAGGTCACAGCAGAGACACGAGGCCCCCTCGGTGCCTCTTCCCAGCCATGGCAGGCGGCAGGATTGAGTTCTCAAAGCAGGAGGCTCAGGGAAAATTGGCCACATCAGTTACACCCTGAGGTCTTGGCTGTTTAACCAGAGCTCTGGCCGATGAACTGGAAGCTTCTTCGCCTTGGAGCCAGGATCCATGTGGAGAGCGTATTTGGCGGGACATTCCTTTCACCAGGAGCCCACATGTCAAAAGGCCTTCATCCAAATCTGCCCTGGCTTCTCCCACTTCTCTGTCCTGCCTCCCTTGCTCCCTTCCCAGTTTTTTCAGGCAGTTCTTCCTTAAGGAATCATTTGCACACACATTCTCTTCTCAGAGTCTGCTGAATGCTAGCTGGACAATAAAGGCTGGGTACCAATCTAGGACAGAAACGGTATGGACCTAACAGAAGCAGAAGATATTAAGAAGAGGTGGCAAGAATACACAGAAGAACTATACAAAAAAGATCTTCATGGCCAAGATAATCACGATGGTGTTATCACTCACCTAGAGTCAGACGTTCTGGAATGTGAAGTCAAGTGGGCCTTAGAAAGCATCACTATGAACAAAGCTAGTGGAAGGGACGGAATTCCAGTGGAGCTATTTCAAATCCTGAAAGATGATGCTGTGAAAGTGCTGCACTCAATATGCCAACAAATTTGGAAAACTCAGCAGTGGCCCCAGGACTGGAAAAGGTCAGTTTTCATTCTAATCCCAAAGAAAGGCAATGTCAAAGAATGCTCACCCTGCTGCACAATTGCACTCATCTCACACGCTAGTAAAGTAATGCTCAAAATTCTCCAAGCCAGGCTTCAGCAATACGTGAACCGTGAACTCCCTGATGTTCAAGCTGGTTTTAGAAAAGGCAGAGGAACCAGAGATCAAATTGCCAACATCTGCTGGATCATCGAAAAAGCAAGAGAGTTCCAGAAAAACATCTATTTCTGTTTTATTGACTATGCCAAAACCTTTGACTGTGTGGATCACAATAAACTGTGGAAAATTCTGAAAGAGATGGGAATACCAGACCACCTGACCTGCCTCTTGAGAAAACTATATGCAGGTCAGAAAGCAATAGTTAGAACTGGACATGGAACAACAGACCGGTTCCAAATAGGAAAAGGAGTACGTCAAGGCTGTATATTGTCACCCTGCTTATTTAACTTGTATGTAGAGTACATCATGAGAAATGCTGGGCTGGAAGAAGCACAAGCTGGAATCAAGATTGCTGGGAGAATTATCAATAACCTGAGATATGCAGATGACACCACCCTTATGACAGAAAGTGAAGAGGAACTAAAAAGCCTCTTGATGAAAGTGAAAGTGGAGAGTGAAAAAGTTGGCTTAAAGCTCAACATTCAGAAAACAAAGATCATGGCATCTGGTCCCATCACTTCATGGCAAATAGATGGGGAAACAGTGGAAACAGTGTCAGACTTTATTTTGGGGGGCTCCAGAATCACTGCAGATGGTGACTGCAGCCATGAAATTAAAAGATGCTTACTCTTTGGAAGAAAAGTTATGACCAACCTAGATAGCATATTCAAAAGCAGAGACATTACTTTGTCAACTAAGGTCCGTCTAGTCAAGGCTATGGTTTTTTCCAGTGGTCATGTATGGATGTGAAGAGTTGGACTGTGAAGAAGGCTAAGCGCTGAAGAATTGATGCTTTTGAACTGTGGTGTTCGAAAAGACTCTTGAGAGTCCCTTGGACTGCAAGGAGATCCAACCAGTCCATTCTGAAGGAGATCAGCCCTGGGATTTCTTTGGAGGGAATGATGCTAAAGTTGAAGCTCCAGTACTTTGGCCACCTCATGCGAAGAGTTGACTCATTGGAAAAGACTCTGATGCTGGGAGGGATTGGGGGAAGGAGGAGAAAGGGACGACAGAGGATGAGATGGCTGGATGGTATACTCGATGGACGCGAGTCTGAGTGAACTCTGGGAGTTGGTGATGGACAGGGAGGCCTGGTGTGCTGCAATTCACAGGGTTGCGAAGAGTCAGACATGACTGAGCAACTGAACTGACTATCATTATTGTTACTTTTTAAACTATAGATATTATTGTACCTTTCACAATATCCTATAGGACTAGATTCCCCTAGTTGATATCTAGGCATGAGAACTCTGTACCGTCAGGAAAGCTGCAGTTTAGGGCCTTTTATTATTTTTTTCATGAACTTCATTATTTTGGGGAGGACTTCCCAGGTGGCTTAGTGGTAAAGAATCCTCCTGCCAATGCAGGAGATGCAGAAGACTCGGGTTCAACCTCTGGGTCAGAAAGATCCCTCAGAGAAGGGAATGGCAACCCACTCCAGTATTCTTGCCTGGAGAATTCCACGGACAGAAGAGCCTGGCGGGCTACAGTTCATGGGGTTGCAAGGAGTTGGATGCTACTGGGCATGCAGAGTTGGCTTACAATGTCGTGTTAGTTTCCTCTCTATAACAAAGTGCATCAGCTGTATGTATACACATATCCCCTTCTTCTTGAGCCTCCTTCCCACCTCACCATCTCATCCCTCCAACCCACCCCTCTAGGTCATCACAGAGCATCGAGCTGAGTTCCCCGTGCTATGCCGCCGCTGCCCTCTAGCCATCTATTTTACACATGGTAGTGTATATATGTCAATGCCACTCCGTTTTGAACCTGTTAAATATATTTTACTTTATCCTTTTTTTTTTGTTGGGGGGGCGGTGTGATGGAGAAAGGACCACAGGGAATTTCTTCTCAGGGCCTTAGGACACTGGGTCAGCCAGCAGTACCCTTCTGTGGTTTGATCAGGCCCCCAACACAGGATCGCAAGAAAGCCTCCAGTGCTAACTGGAGTGGCAGCAGCGCCGGCCCAGTGACAGTCCCCAGGAAAGAGTGACACTGCCGAGGGTTCAAATGCAGTTAAAACAGTTCCGGACCACCTCATCATTTCCAAACAGATTTGCATTTTACCAGTGATGAAATGTGACTCCCCCATACCTCCTCCGAGGAACCAAATGACAAGAGAAAAAAAAAGCCACATTACTTCCCGCAGAGGTGGTGGCAGCTCCTAATTACCGATGCGCCACTAAGCAAGGTCTTGCCAACAGCCAAGTGAGCGGGACACTTACAGAATGAGGGCATGTGGCCCAGCTGCTTGGTTTACACATATGCCAGTGACACTACAGAATTCTGAAAGGCCTGACTCTGTATCTGTATAAGTCAAAGGGGAAAGGCTCTTTTAAAAAAACTTACACTTAAATGCCATATTGTTTCCCATCCAATTATCTCTGTACTCTGTATACAGACAGGGGAAAATGCTGAATGTTCATTTTAAGTGCCATCTATCATCCGCTTAATTAATCGCAAGCAAACTCCTATTTGCATTTCAGGTGAACAGAACATTAAAGAAATGAGATTTTCCCAGCAAATGAAAGTATGGTATTTATAAGGAATATGATTTCTTCCCTCAAAGAAACAGAACAATATTAACCGCAGTTCATGTCTCAAGTCCATGTGAGCTTTAAGCAAACATCAAGCACTTTTCCTACTCACCAGCCAGGCTCAAGCTAATGTCCCTTCAAGCTATTACTCCCCAAAACTAGAGAGGACCTGTTCACACAGGGTCACATCTCTGGTCTTTCGTCAAGAACCAGTAACGTTCCTAGGAACTTGAACGTGAGAACTCAATGTACAGGTACCTTGAGGATTTTCACAGGTGCCTTCAGATAACTGCTATGTAAAGCATTGCACTTCAGTGGAAGACGAGGTTTTCAAGACAGTGAGGTGTAAAAAACAATGAGGGCAATACTTATATTTGTTTTAAAAAGTACCCAGTATTCTAGAAAAAGACTTACCTCTTCCTGAATGCAAATATTCTGTGAGTATTTAGTATTTACACATTGTTTTCTCAGAACCCTGTTCTAGTGTTTACTCAACCAGTATTTCTGGAGAACTCTGGGTGTCCCCTGAAGTCACCTCCTGCAGTTTCTCTTTCACACAGTAAGTCAGTTGGACTAGGTGCTCAGTGAGGCTCCTCTGACACTTCCTAGCCTTCTTCAAAGAGTTATATTCAAATTCTCCAGGCCTGAAAACTGCTATCTTATTTTTAATATTAATTAGCATAATAATCTAAGAGTTAGTGGCTTGAATAATCCAGTGAAGCAGCTCAGCCACAAGGCATTTTATCATTTTATCAGGCACAGGCAGGTGGGGATTGACTTTTCTGTAGAAGAAATGTTTTCGCTTTCAATTGTGTTTTATTTAGGTGGGTATTAAAATATGTTTACCTTCTCCGAGTACATACCCATGGAAGGGCTAGAGCAAAGCAGTTCACAATCTCGTTGCACTAGGAAAAGGAGTAGTCTGAAATCCAAGTGCTTGTGCTGGAAACTCTCTGTGAAGGTTGGGCAGACTCTAATGAGAATAGTTAGCATTTATCTCTGAAGCGCTCAAAACACAGCCACATGTATGACCTCATGAGGGTTCACAGCCAAGGCTAGAGCCAGACACCTTCCTTCACCCTCCGTCCACTACCCTACACTACAATGTTTACTGAGCACTTATCATGTGATAAGTAAGCACTAGGTCATGCTCCAGACAGACATCTAGATGCCTAGATGCCCCAGCCCTCTCAGATCTTGTAAGCTGGTGGAGCCATCAGACAATGAGGAGGAAACCATACACCTATACATAATTCAGGCAGACAGGAAAAATTAGAGCAACAAGGAGAATACAGGGGCCAAGAAGGGGGAAGAGATCTTAAGATAGGATGCTCTTCAGTGCACTGGGACAACCCAGAGGGATGGATAAGGAGAGAGGTGGGAGGGGGGGTTCAAGACGGGGGACACATGTACACCCATGGCTGATTCATGTCAATCACGGCAAAGACCACCACAATATTGTAAAGTAATTAGACTCCAATTAAAATAAATAAATTAATAAAAAAAAATAAAGATAGGATGCTCACTGCAACCCTATGGACTGTAGCCCACCAGGCTTCTCTGTCCATGAGATTCTCCAGGCAAGAATACTGGAGTGGGTTGCCATGCCCTCCTTCAGGGGATTTTCCCGGACCCAGGGATCAAACCCACATTTCTTATGTCTCCTGCATTTGTGGGTGGGTTCTTTACCTCTAGCACCACCTGGGAAGCCCTAGCACACAGCACAGGGCAACAAGGAGAATTCAGGGACCAAGATGGGGAAACAGAACCTCTTAGGATGGTTGGGGTGGGGGGCCCCTTTGGAGGCAACACCATTTAAGCCAAAATCTGCAGAGGGAGGGATCCAGTCATATGAAAATATGCCCATAGGAGCCAAAGTTGAGAAGAACAGATACGTGTTACATAGACTCTTGGTTATGATAAACCAGTCTCCAAAAAAGTAGACAACAATGAAGTAAGCCAGGCACAAAATGGCAAATGTGGTATGACTTCTCTTATATGAGGTATCTAGAATTGTCAAATTCACGGAGACAGCAGAAGGCAGGCTCTCAGGGGCGAGGGCAGGGGAGAAAGAGGAGCTATTGTATAAGGGGTACAGGGTTTCAATCTGGGAACGTGAAAAAGTGCTAGAGATGCCCAGTGGTGACGGTTGCACAGCAGTGGAAGTGTGTTTAACACCTCTGAATTGTACACACAGAAATGGCTAAAACGTTAGGCACAGCTAACATAAAATTGACCACTGTAACCACTTACGTGTGTACAATTCAGAGGCATTAAATACGGTTCCCTGGTGGCTCAGACAGCAAAAAATCCACCTGCAATGCGAGAGACCTGGGTTCGATCCCTGGGTCGGGGAGATCCCCTGAAGGAGGGCATGGCCACCCACTCCAGTATTCTTGCCTGGAGAATCCCCATGGACAGAGGAGCCTGGCGGGCTACAGTCCAAGGGGTCGCACAGAATTGGACATGACTGAACAAGTAACACGTATATTACTAGAATTATAAGGAAAAGAGAGATGGGCTGGCAATTGGGCATTTTTAATGCACCACGGCATGCTCCCTGGGCCAGCTAATGAATCCACCTGCAGGCAGAGATGTGGTTCTGCCTCTTCCCTGATTTAAAGGTGGAATAAACGTCCTTCCCCCCAAAGAGGGCAAGTGCTTGAGGTGGAGGGTCTCAGGGGGCAAATGGCACACAATACTTCTGTTCCTCCAAATCCTAGCTCAAGAAACATTTCCTCCAAGGACCATTCTTGACCAACACATCTTGTTTACCGAAGGACTAACGCTCCCCTCAGCTCCACTGAACTCTCTGCTGTGTTCATCTACACATTCATCTGCTGCTCTGTCTCAGAATGCATCGTCCCTCTGTCCGTCCGCCACACACTCCCACCCCTACTCCGGATACACCCTGAGCCTGTTTTATCCTTTGGGGCAACATTTACATCTGCAGCTAGATACATTAACTATCTTAAGTTTTATTCTCTTCAAGTGTCAAGTGCAGCAGAATTATTACATAAACAGGTTCTGAAATTCATTCATATAGCCGTTCATGGATACTTCTTGAGTGAAACATCTCTTAGGCAAGAGAAATAAAGAAAGTAGGTTGAAAACCATTGACTTCCCCAATTATATTCAACGCTTTGAGTCTGATTTTCTATTACAGTTTACAGTTCCAGTCTTATCCAGTACAATGCTTTCTTTCCAAGCCAAAGACAGAATTTTCTTTGAAAACCAGGGATATATAATAGTTATCTATTTCTCCACTTATAGCACTCATCATTTTAGAAGGTCAAGGCAAATGCACTAGGCTAGAGGTTTTTTTTTTTTTTTTTTAAAGAACTCTTTTCCTGAAGAAGGTGAAGGTGGGCATAGGCTTTCTAGAAGGAGACAAATGCCCCCCAGGGAGGCATTTCAAACCTGATGAGAGCCCCCAGGCAAAGGCAGACAGAGAAACCAACCGGAGCTGGGGAGGGCTCACATTCTGTAATTGGGATGCAGTTGAGGGGAGCAGTCGGAAGTCAGGCCCAGAGCCCATAGAGCATGCAAACACAACGGCAGGCTCCCATCGAATAAGAGAAGAATAGTTTATTCTCTGTGAGGTTCCCAGCACCCACCACGACACACAGTGGGTGTACCCAAAACTTCACAGGTGTTTGAAATCAAACTTCTAGAACCGAATCATCCGCAGACTGTACTTCTCTCAGCCTAGACAGAAGAGCTGAGCAGCGCACCCCACTTACTGAGGTTCAAGAGCAGTGAGCTCCCAGGAGGTCAGGTGCACCGGAGCCAGGGCTCCCAGACAGGAAGTCAGGGTGGGGAGCTATCATTTCCTCCCACTGGGGGCTCCTTTCCTGCAGAGACCTGAAGATTGCCACTTGGATCCCACCCTCTGCTCCACCGCCTATGCAGGGAAACCGCAGAACGTACGTCTCATTCAGTCCTTCCAAAGAAGTCTCAAAATCCTTCCCCCAAACACAGAATCAGGATCTGCCAATTCCCAAAATCCATTTACATTTATGAGAGGTTCTGAAAGAAAGTGAAAAGCAAAGAGCTGAGAGAGAAGAAAAAAGGAAGTCTGATCTGACTCTGTCTAAGAGGGGAAAAAAAAACCCACAAAGCCTTTCCCTTCATTCCCTTTGTGCCACCGATGTGTGTCATTTATTTGGTGACAAAGCCCTGAATGTTAATTGAATGCATTAAAGGCATAATAACACAATCCAGAGAATTGTTTTGCCATATTTTTAAACTTCCATGTGCCTGGCTACCTACAGCTGAACAAGAACAGGTAAAAGATCTCTCTGAAATAAAAAACAAGGGGACTCGAGAGGGGGAGCAGGCACCTACTTGAGTGTTCACAGGTTCCCATGGAGAAAAGGGCAACTGCCTGGTGCAAGGCAGTTTGGTATCAATGCAATAATTTCTGGATAGCTGCCAGTGCTAAGGTTAAAAAACAATATTACAAGGCTTCTATGATGACAGCCTACTGGGAGACATTTGTTGAAAATTGCTTTGCCTATCATTTAGTCAGCAAAAAAAACTCACAGTACTAGTTATGCTAGAACTCTGTTGAGTGTGCATCTATAAATGATTCAAATTGTAAGCACATAAAGCCCCCATACAGGTAGATGTAATCACCATAAAAGCCTAGAGCCTCAGCTCTGTTCTTTTACATTGATAGGCCGTATAAATTTTCACCATATGTTGCCAAATAAAAAGCATAATTATAAAGAAAGTGTATTCTGAGTTTTAAATTCAACTTTCAAAAATGAAATCAGAATTACTTTTTTTGGCACAAGGCAATAAACTTTTCAGCAGCCACACCATGAAAAACTGACATTCTAAACCACACAGCATCCTGCAACTTGACTTAATTTTAATGACACCTTTCACCCTGCAAGAAGGGACAACTCACACATTGCCAGGGAAACATGACAAGGTTTTTACTAGGCTGTCTCCTCCAAATACAGTTGGCCCTCTGGAGCCACAAGTTCCACATTGTGGAATCAACCAATCACGGATCAAAAGTATTCAGAAAAAAAAAAAAATTCCAGAGAAGTTCCAAAAAGTGAAACATAGCATTTACATTATACTTACAACTATTTACCTAGTATTGTTGTTGTTGAGTAGCCAAGTCTTGTCCAGCAATTTGTGACCCCATGGACTAAAGACCACCAGACTTCTCTGTCCATGGGATTTCCCAGGCAAGAATACTGGAGTGGGTTGCCATTTCCTGTTTCAAGGGATCTTCTTGACCCAGGGATAGAACCTGCGTCTTCTGCAACAGCAGGCAAATTCTTTACCACTGAGCCACCAAGGAAGCCTTACCCTGTATTCGGTATTATAAATAATCTAGAAATAATTTAAAATATATAGAAGGATAGATGTAGCTTATATGCAAATTCTATGTCATTTTAGATAAGAGTCTTGCTGCTGCTGCTGCTGCTGCTAAGTCACGTCAGTCGTGTCTGACTCTGTGCGACCCTATAGACGGCCATCCCTGGGATTCTCCAGGCAAGAACACTGGAGTGGGTTGCCATTTCCTTCTCCAATGCATGAAAGTGAAAAGTGAAAGTGAAGTCACTGAGTCGTGTCCAACTCTCAGCGACCCCTTGGATTGCAGCCTACCAGGCTCCTCCGTCCATGGGATTTTCCAGGCAAGGGTACTAGAGTGGGGTGCCACTGCTTTCTCCGAGATAAGAGGCTTGAGCATCCTCAAATTTTGGTGTCCATGGGAGGTCCTGGAATTGATCCTCTACAATTCCGGGGCAGGGTTGGGGGGTGGACTGTACCTAAAAACATTTTGAAATGAGCTAAAGCATTTAAAAGAAAACTGAAGGCCTGATATTTCAGTGATCAGGATAACATGAACAAATCCAAGTTAGTCTGCAGTCAGCAGGAGGGTAGGAATTGTCTGGTAACTGCGTAGAGCACAGATGAATCCTTTTTTTTGTTCCTCCCTATGAGTAAAGGAATAATTTCATTACTTAGTGGTTTGGGGCTTTTTGCCTGTACTGAGATAGAATGAACTTGTTTTGAATGCTCTACCCCACCCCCAGGCAATTCTTCGGCCGGTGGGCGAAGAATGTCTATCTTAAAGCAAACAAATACATCCGCATTCCGACCAGAGACTGGGAGTTGGGGTTTGCAGGCTGGGTGCCTTGAGGCCTCTCATCTAGGAAAAGAGCCGAGGTAGGTCTCTGCTTGCATCTAGCTGTTAGGGGTTCTTATGCCCAGGAACCACCATTCAACTACCTGTCCCCAAGCACCACCATCTTTGACGGTGGATTGTACATATGCGCTCAGTTGTGTCCGACTCTTTGGGACCCCATGAACTGTAGCTTGCCATGCTCCTCTGTCCATAGAACTTTCCAGGCAAGAATACTGGAGCGGGTTGCATTTCCCTTTCCAGAAGATCTTCGTGACCCAGGGATCCAACTCAGGTCTCTTGAGTTTCCTGCACTGGCAGGCGCATTCTTTACCAGCTGAGCCACCAGGGAAGTTAGCAGATGGTCTTCCCTGGGAGTCCCTGCTTCCAGGGCATCCCAAGTCAGATCAATACAAGGGTCTAGTGAGGAGTAAGTGAACTGTCCAAGGCAAATACAGAGCTGGCTTTGTCTGGAGGCTGAATCTACAAAGAGTCAAACTGAAGAATCTGAGAATCAGAAGAACCTGCCTAGTGTACCCGCATCCCAAGAGAAAACCTCTCTCTCAAAGCTGATAAGCTCCTGTCCATCCAGCCTCAGCCCCAGCGCATCCTCTTAGAAGCAGGGCTTATAAAAACACGAAAAACTCTATATGAAGGTGGCTGGGCCCTCTACGGTGCTCAAGATCCAAACTGGCCGTCCGAACAACCAGTTCTGGGCACCAAGAACAGTCAGAGAATTTGAAATGCTTCCTTTCTTTCTCAACCAAGCCTGGAGAAACAGAGGCAGTCCCAGGGGAGTGTGAGAAAGTACACTTTCTGCCTTTATGTTTTTAAGTGGTCAAGTGAAGGCAGAAACAGCCTTCACTAGGAATCAAGTCCCTCGGCCCTTCTCACAGCACCCCCACCACCTTCATCTCTCCCCAGCTCCCCTCCACTCACACAGCCAACCCCCATGACAAAAAGCTGCTCTCTGATCAAGCTGGGAAACCATATTTGTCAGGCTAATCTTCGGAAGTTACTAAAGTGGCCTGAAAAAATGGAAGCCAAGGAGCATCAAGATTATGAAATAAAAATAGATTTTTTTTCTCATTATTGAGGCATTTTAAGAGCAATTATGTTGCAGCAGTCATAACAGCCACTTCTGCAAACAGCAGGTTTAGAAAGTACAAAAGACTCCTGCCACCTCCACACCCACTCCAGGGGCTATTAAAGTTTGGGGAGGGGCAGGAAACACAAAGGATTTTTAAGACGTTGGGGTTTTTTTGAGTTGGTTCTTAAAAATCTATTAACTTATTCTTTACCATTCAAAGGAAATTAAAACCAAATACATTCTGGGGAGATGAGGTGAAAAAAAACTATGTTGGGGATAAGAGATAAAGGGCTTCATTAAGTCCCAAGTTCATGGAAATGTCATCAATCCCTCACCATCAATCACATCTGTCTTGTATTTTCTGATGTAGCCAGCAGAGAAGGACTGGTCTCCTAAGAGACACAAATCCTGTCTTTGTTGGAAAAATTCTGTATTCTGCTACTTGAGAAGTCAGGCAAAGCGGGTGCAGACAGTCTCAAAGCCAAGTCCAGTGGGGGCCCTCTTACATTTGAACTTGCTTCCAGGTAGCACTCCCTCCCTCCCTCCATTTACCTGTGCCAGCCCTGTACCAAGTCAACCAGTCAACAATCTATAAAAAGGAAGTTCATTATAAACTCTTAAATGAGAAGCCTTAGGATGGTGAACGAGTTACTAATAATTTGCCATCCCTCAACCTGCTGTATATGCAGACAGTAGTTTCTAAATATTCCTGTGGACTTATTTCACTATTTAAAAATTGGGTCTGTTAGGTAAATCAATGTTACCAAAGCTGACTGATAAATGAGAACAGAAAATCTAAAAATAACCACACAAATTCTTTCCCACCAGAAACTCAAGACAACAAAGCCATCTCCAATGAATCATTCCTGACCCAGCTCACCTTTCTAGGTCACCTTTAAACTACTTCTTACTTTGGGTGAACCCAGTAGACTCTCCATGCTCTCTAAATTATCTTGAAGAAATCGAAAGGGAGTTTGAAAGGTTAATTAAAATTTCTAGTATAGCTCTTGTCGATATCTAACTAAGTGCACAATGTTTAGCTGGATCAAGGACCAGTTTTCTGAATAATGAAGTATTCTGGTTGACACAGAATTACGCTATATCCATGGATTACCAATGCTCAACAATTAGAACCGAAACAAAAACACTCAGAAACTTTTTTGTGACCAACCCTTAGCCTACTGATTCACACACAGAGGAGCATCAATAATTTTTTGCTACATGACTGAATTAAGATACTCCAACATTTAGGAGCCCTTCTGAGACACTGAGAAGCTCATTTCATCAGTCCATCAACATCTTCATGTTAATTCCCTCAACAGACTGAGAACCATCTCTGAAACTGCTGATTCATTTTGTCTGCTGACCAAATACCTGCTGTGGAGGAAAGGAGGGCAGGGGTTCACAAATAATAAATGTTTTCAGTCTGTAGATCACATAGGCTTTGTGGAAACCGTTCAACCACCACTATAGTGCGAAAGCGGCCATAAACAACATTCAAATGAGGGGGTGTGGCTGTGTTCCAATATCGTTTTATTCATAAAAATAACCAGCTAGCAGGCCACAGTTTATGAGCCCCCTACACTAAAATAACATTCTCATTTCCTTCAGGGCCAAGTTTAGAAAACACATCCCCCACTGAGCCTTCCTTAGTGTCTTCTGAGAGAACTGTGTCTCTATTTTAAATTAATTTACTGCTTTTGTTCTATCTTTTTTGGTTATACCTTCATAGCCAAGTTCAGAAAATATAAATCCTCCACTGAGTCTTGCTTAGTGCCTTTGGGGAGCACTTCTTCCCTACTTTAAGTTGACCTACTGACTCAGTTCTACCTTTTTTGTTATACTTTCACTATCAGACTGAGGGTCACAGCCTGCCAAATGGACTGCTACTTTGGTGCGCTTCAAATTGACAGCCTTTATACAGTATCTCAGCATTCTTGTAGGAGGCAGGCCAAGTGCTGTTTCAGGGGAGGGTACCCGGGACCATCAGCAGGGACCCTCAGATTCCCTCCTTAGTTTCCAGCGATTCAGCTCAGACTCAAACTTGCAAACTCTGTTCAGTGAACCCTAAGCCTCACTAAGGAAGAGGGTTCCTTTAGGGTTCTCCTAGTTATCCCAAACTATGCATCAGACAACCTTTTCCATATATATCTTGTATTCTTTTTTCAGAAGAGTCTTATGGGCTTTTCTAAACCATATTTGATAATGTTTGAGCACCCCTCATCTCTGCATACATGGGTGCCCTAAGCAAAGGTCTGCAAAGTCCTTTTTTCTATGCAACGTAACGTAGTTCACACGTTTCAAGGATTTCTAGGCACAGATCCTTGGTGGGCCAATATTCTGTCTGCCATACTATCTTTAAAATCGAAAAGAATAGGGGATGAATGGACAGAGAGACAGGCATTAGTTTCTGAAGGAGCGTTGTGCTGCCGGCTGGGCCGCTCCCCACTGGGAATCCCCACCAGACACAAAGAAACCTTTTGAGTAAGGCTTCAAAATCTACCCCCAAAATTCAGATTGACTTTTTGGGAACCTGCATACCATTATTTCAAACAAGAAGCAGGTTCACAGAAAAGATACAGTCCTGGTGAGCTGTTGAAAAAACCAAGGCAGTCTCAGGGTGATTAACACTTAGTTCAAAGTGAAATGAAATACACATACACAGCTCACCATGCCCCTGGGGATGCCATGATGGAGGAGAAGCCTAAAAGCTAGTTAGGAAGGAAAGATTCAAACTGGGGGTGGGGTTGGGGAGAGAGACAAGGTAAACAGCTTAGAGTATCAAAGCAGAAGTGGTTGGAAGTCATCATTTCATAGAATAATAGACTACACAGGGTTAGTTTTCCAGATGTTGTCTAACTTCTTCATCTCATAGATGAGAAAATTCAAGCATTGAAACTAACTTCCCTGACAACACAGTAGTTAGGTATGATCCCCCCAAAAGTCCCCAAGTCTACCTCAATGCCAGTTTACTATGACACGAATTTTCTACTTTTCAATCTATACATTTTTAAGATTTTAGAGCAATTACACTTTAGTGACTATAAGAAAACATAAGAAAAAATAAATAAAATAAAAAAAAAAGGAAACATAAGAACCGCACCTTTGATCCATCATTATAAAAACCCTCATCAAGTTCTCTGGGGTTGAGACACATAGTTTTTGAGGCAGAAGCCTGGTGTGTCTCCCTTTGTCTGGCAAAGCAATAAAGCTATCCTTTTATACTTCATCACCCCCTACCCAAAAGAAAACATAAGACAGGGATTTAAGGAAATGGCAACCCACTCCAGTATCCTTGCCTGGAAAATCTCATGGACAGAGGAGCCTGGTGGGCTGCAGTCCATGGGGTCGCAAAGAGTCAGGATAAGTGAGAGACTAACACTTATCCAGTCAAACATATAAACCATGACCATACAGCCAGGGGCCTCCTTGAACAGAACAGAAAGCTAATATGTAGCATTAGAGTGACCACACATATAATCATTTTTCTAAATTCTATACAAGGTTATTTTTCAGAATAAGGCTCACCACAAAGCTATTAGTCATTCATCCACCCATCCATTCATTCAAACTCCCATTAAATACCCACTGTGTAGCAGGCCTAGAAATAAAAAGATGACTAAGATGCATCCCACCAACAAGAAGCCTGTAGTCTAGTGGAGGAGACAGGAAAGCCATTCTGCTAACCCTAACACTACATTCTATTTCAGACCCAGACTGGCAATACCACAACTGATGACTGGCTCACTTTAGTTAGCAATATGAACTTTGAATGACCTTGAACTTACTTCCAAAATCCAGTCATCCTCATATAACCAGACATGCACTAGGAAAGGATATTAGAAAACCTATATTTTATACTACTTTTTCTTAAGAATCACGTTTTATTATTTACCAAAAAAAGAGAGAGAAAAAGTTGTAATAAGGGTAAAAACAAGCTTTACACAAAAGTCCTACAATGTAACTTCCTTTGGTTCAAAGCTGTAAAAACTGGAAAATTTGTTTGTAGATACTAAATATGAAGTCACATAGTCCTACAGTACAGAGAGGCTAGAGAAGGTCTGCTGGTGCATCAAAGCATATTTCCTTTAATAAAAAAAATGAAAGTATGTACATTCTTACCAAAAAAAAGTTAAAATCATGTGTATGTGTGAGAGAAAGAGAGAGACAGAGAGAAGCAGGTAAATGGCACTAGGGTGGGCTAGAAAAGATGCAGGCACAAGCAGACCCACAGGAACTAAAATGATGAGTGAAGTGAGCCTGCTGACCCTGAGAACTAGAGGTGAGAGTTTAGATCAGGCACCAAGAGATTCACCAGGAATCAAATCCATAGGATAATCAATTCTAAGACAAACAGCAGGCCCTACTGGGTGATAGAGATGTGTCTGAGTGAACAGGGGAAAAAAATGTCAAATCCAAGTTTCCTTTTTCCTTTTTGCGGGGCGAGGAGAGGAGGGGTGACCATCAGAGTTACAATCCACCAGAGTGCTGTGCCTTCCCAGTCTGTCTATAGAGGCATATCCATCTGGCCCAGGTGTGAACAGCATCTAGCTCCCTCATGGAAGGTCAGGCCCCAGGGGAGTCCAGCTTTGGCTCTGGTGGGGTGTGCATGAAGGCTGCCTGTCCCTGTGCCTGTGAGGACTTCCCTCTGCTCCAGGACAGGCTAAGACCCCAAACCTCCCAGGGAATGTTTCAGCTCTGGCTTGGTAAGGTATGCTGCTGCTGCTGCTGCTAAGTCACTTCAGTCGTGTCTGACTCTGTGCGACCCTATAGACGGCAGCCCACCAGGCTCCCCCATCCCTGGGATTCTCCAGGCAAGAACACTGGAGTGGGTTGCCATTTCCTTCTCCAATGCATGAAAGTGAAAAGGGAAAGTGAAGTCGCTCAGTCATGTCTGACTCTTAGACCCCATGGACTGCAGCCCACCAGGCTCCTCTGTCCAAGGGATTTTCCAGGCAAGAGTACTGGAGTGGGCTGCCACTGTATAAAACTATATTATTTGGGGGAGATGCATTTCAAACAAGTCATAAAGATTCTAAGGATAATATTTTTAATTTCAATAAAGCTGTTGTGGTGTAGTAGACTAAACCTCAACCTGAGGACCAGCAGGCCTGAGTTTGAATCCCGACTCTTCCAAATGTGTGACTTTGGGTGAGTGAATAAACCTCTCTGGGTGACAGTTTTATCACCCACAGATCAAGACAACAATGCTTATCTCACAGGGTTCATTAATTTGACAAATATTATTGAGCACCTACACTCTGCTCAGCACTATTCTAAACACTGGGATGTAGGGATGAACACCACAGCAAGGGCCTGGTACCTGAGTAGTTTATATTCCAGCTGGAGAGACAGGAAAACCATAAGCAAACAAAAAATGAACAAATAATTTCAGACAGTATTGGGCGCTATGGTAGTTTCTTAGCACTGTTACAACAAATGACCACAAACTTGGTGAATGAAGATAACAAAATGTATTTTCTTGCAGTTCTGGAGGACAGAAGGTTAAAATGAAGGCATCAGTAGAGCTGTATACCTTCTAAAGTTTCCAGGAGAGAATCCTCCTTTGTCTCTTCCAGGTTCTGGTGGCTCCAGGTGGTCCATGGCTTGTGGCAGCATCACTCCAATTGCTGCCTGCATCTTCATGTGACCTTCTCTCTGCAGTTCTCTGGGGCCTCTCTTCTTCTTAAAAGAATAGCTAGTCATTGAATATAGGACCCCCTCTAAATCCAGGACGATTTCATCTCAAGATCTTTCACTCACACTATTTCCAAATAAGGTCACATCGTGAGGTTTCAGGGATCATGAATTTGGGGGGCACACTAGTATTTTTAAACCATTTCATTGTACCCTTTATATCCTAAATTTTAAGAAACAGTTTTTGCCGTCCTTTGTGGCATGTGGAATCTTAGTTAGTTCCCTAACCAGGAATTGAACCCGCACCGCCTGTCTTGGAAGTGCGAAGTCTTAATCGCTGGACCACCAGGGAAGTTCCCTGGGGCACACTATTTAACCCAATACCCATCTTGTACAGTGCTGTAAGGAAATAGATGAGGCAATGGAGGACCGTGTCTGGGGAAATATCTTCAACAAAGATGGCCAGGGAAGGCATCTCTGAAGAGGTGATTGCCTAACAAAGAGCAGCCTACTACAGGAAGAATGCTCTGGGGTCCAAGAATTCAAATGGATGCCTAAGGAGGTGACCGAGAACTGAATTTGACATGAGAACTGAACGCGGTGAAAGATCTCAAGAACCAGGAGGTATTACCTCCCTCCCCTAAAGGGCTCAAAGGACTGAGCTTGTAATCCCCCTACCAAAGAGAGTGGGTGGTCCACGCTCAGGAAGCCCCAACCCTCAGAGGGCCTCCCTTCCAAGAGCACATTAATTTATACGCCTCTCTCCCCGCCGCCCCTCACAATGCAGGTGGTTTCCTGACGCAGGATATTAACTTTCAGCTGCTGGAGGTCCCTAACCTCCATGCTGGCCTAAAAGGTTTCGTCAGGTTTGGATAAGCCTCAGATAAGGAGCTGAACTTTTGCAGGCTTATGAGAACTGCACCTCCAATCCTTCAGAGATTCGCTCATCACGAACCTTAATCCATCTCAAATAAATCTTGTGCATACAGACGTGGTTTCCCACCATGGCTGTTTCACAAGGAAAAAGAACAGCTTTGTCTGTTCTGCAAAAGCCCTCTCTGTTGACACTGTGCCCGTGGATTTAATTTCCGAGATTTACATTTTAATTCTTTAAGATATTCAAGAGATAAATAAACAGAGAGGCCCATGGTTGTGACACAGCCCTTTCCTCAAAAACCTACTTGCCTTGTTTTCCTCTCTCTGGAGCCGTTGTTTCTTTCTCTTACCAAATTTAATTCAATTTCCTTCTCCACTCTGCTCAGGGTTTCCTCCCTATCTTTCAACCCTTTACTTTCTTGTCGGCCACCTAGTCCTCCCATAATCCCCTCTCCTTATACTGGACCTCCCAGATTGGCTGTTCACTTGTCATGGTTGACTAGTGTCCCCAACCCAAAAGTTCATGCCCACCCTGAACCTCAATATGTGATCTTGCTTGGAAATAAGGTCTCTGCAGATGTCATCAAGTTATGACGTGGTCACATTGGATTAGAGTGGCCCCTAAATCCAGTGACTGGTGTACTTATAAGATGAGAAGAGGCAGTGTGGTGGTGAAGGAAGAGATTGGAAAGATGCAGCTACAAGCTGAGGAAAACCAAGAGTTTCTGGGAGCCTCCACAGGCTGGTTAAGAGGCAGGGAAGGACCCTCCCCTAGAACCTTCAGAGAGAGCAGGGTCCTGCCAACATCTTGACTTCAGACCCTTGACTTCTAAACCCGTGAGAGAATAAATCTCTGTTGTTTTAAGCCCTCAAGTTCTTGGTTATTCATTACAAGAGCACCCCGGAAACTAGCAGAGCACTCAGCCTGCTCTCCACCTGTCTCTCACCTGGGTCCCCACCTCACCTGGAATCCCACAGCTGAACCCCAGGACCGGCCCACTCCTCTAGGGAGGCCCAGCCTCTGACTGACCTCTCTTTATCCATGACTGTGGAGGCCATGTGATCTCTATTTCTATGAAGAACCCAACTAAGGTTTCTTTGTTTTCTCCATATTTTATTATGAAGTCTTCAAACATATAGCAAAGGTGAGATAATTTGCAATGAACACCCATATAGCTAACACCTACATTAACCATTAATCTGGTCCCTCCAAAATGACTTTGTGATACGGTGGCAAGAATTTGAACTAAGTCCAATTGCCTGGTTCTGAATTCAGGCCCTGTTCTTTACTAGATGGGAGACCCTCTGCAAAGTAAAGCTACGTGAGCTTTCTGAATCTATTTCAGCATATGAAAAATGGGGATAAAAAATGAAGATAAATGAGTACGTGAAACTCTTAGGGTCATTCTGGGGAAGAAAGCCATTAAAGTATGTGCGTGGCACATTGTACATAAGTAAGCAGAGCCCATCTT
Organism: Capricornis sumatraensis; assembly: GCF_032405125.1. Taxonomy (NCBI): domain Eukaryota; kingdom Metazoa; phylum Chordata; class Mammalia; order Artiodactyla; family Bovidae; genus Capricornis; species Capricornis sumatraensis. The sequence goes on from NC_091091.1 coordinate 36,708,339, forward strand.
TATCCTCTGCTACCCAGCACATAGCACTTTCATCGTGTGCACAGTACACGCTATTTCTCTGCTCAAAAAGCTACAATGGCTTTCTTGTGGTTCCTAGAACAAATCTAAATTTTGCTGCCTAGATTTAAAAATAACCAAGAAAACTATTGTTCAAGCTATCTAAAATATCAAGCTAGCTTTTGTATGGATTAGAATTCCATCAACTCAAGGGCATAACTAATTCACTGTAAAGATTAGAAACACTGATTGGTCAACCTTAAACAGCAAAAGGCATAAAAAAATGAATAAGAAAAGTGCAATAACTCAACAACAATACTATGCACTTGGTAGACAAAATCTTTTCAATCACATTGGTAGATTTAAGGGCACAAGAAAGCAGAGAGGGTTTTGGCCCTTGACAGTCTGTGAAGCCTCCATCACTGGTCCCACCCAGTCCTAACCTAGAGCCTGGTGAGTGTACTGCACTTTCAACATCCCATAAGCGTAACACCAAACTTGTCTTTGCCTCCACCTCCAATCAGATTGCCTTCCATCTGCCCACCTACAGGTCTGCCCTGGTCCTGTCCACTCAGGTCTTCCTCCTTCTTTAAACTATCTCCAGCCCCACTCTTTCAGCAGAAGAACCCCCACCCTCTATGACTTCCTCCAGCACTGAGAAAGGGTAGTGCCCATTGGCCCCTAAACAGACTGGCTTTGAGTTTCCAATAAAATTGTCAACTCTTGGAAGGTAGAAATGTGTCTGCTATGTATCTCATGCTCCTGCTCATACCCGCACAGACCACAGCAGGTAATATCTGCTGATTCATTCTGGGTCCAAAACCTGACCCCTCAAAACAAAACAAAACAAAAAAAACCAGCGGTGAAGGAAACAGAACGGCAAAAAGACTTTTGGACTCATGGATAAGAAAGGATTTGGCTTTGCTGTCAATATCCAGCTTATACAGTGACAGCATCTGCTTCAACCTTACTAAGCACCTAAATTGTCGAACATAAAAGGAAGTGTGTGTACATATGTGTGCACGTTCATGCATGTGCACACACATAAACCATACACACAAAATGTGGTTCCTCTGAGCTTTGTCGTTTTAGTCCACTGTTATTCATCAAACATCTATTGAGCAACCACTATGTGCTAAGCACTGCACTTGGTGCTGGGAATTCAAATTAAAAGGCACAGTTCCTTCTGTCCAGGGGCTTGATCTGGGGCGGGAAGACTTGCTCAAACAGATCATTACAACAACATGAGTTGAGAGAAGTGCTGATGGAAGCAGGAGAGGGTAATAGGAAACTCCGCAGAGTAGAAGGCAGAATTCCCCACCTGTTGGGATGAGCGAGTCAGGGTAACCCAGCAGAGAGGTATCCTGAGTTTTACAAAGTGAGCAGGAGCAGGGACATATCTAGGAGAGGAACTGGGAGGGCAGCTGAACTCACAACCATTTCAAGATAAAATGTCATTGCAGGGATTGTAAGCATGGTCCTAATAAAGACATTAGAAGAGACTGTGAAAATGCAGTGAGAAGATTGCTTCTCACTCACACACACACACACATTGGAGACATCAGCATGGACCAGAGAGCTCATTCCCTTCTGCTTCCTGGGGACACAGAGAAAAGACGACTTTTTCCAGATCAGGAAACCAGCCCACAGCAGACCTGGAATCTACCAGCAACTAGATCTCATACTTTCAGGCTCCAGAACCATGAGAAATAAACACCTGCTATTCGACACCCCACCCCACTCCCCGTTTATGGCATTTTGTTACAACAGCTGGAACTGACATAGATAGGTATCTAATAAACTCACCCCTCTGCATCTGGGGGGTCCTGTTGAGCCTAGGGAAGGTCAAGGACCTGTGACTGCGTTTCACCAGGAGTAGAAGAAAGTCCTTCAGTGGGAATCATGACAGTGTTGTAAAGCCTAAGTCAGACTTCCTGAGTTGAAAACCCTGGCTTAAGTGTCTCACCTTGGGAATGGGAATGTGCAGATAAGCAAGGGGAGAAGCCTAGAATGATCCATGTGGTAATAACGAGAGCTAGACACACCAGTGGAGAAGGCAATGGCACCCCACTCCAGTATTCTTGCCTGGGATATCCCATGGATGGAGGAGCCTGGTAGGCTGCAGTCCATGGGGTCGCAAAGAGTCGGACACAACTGAGCAACTTCACTTTCACTTTTCACTTTCATGCACTGGAGAAGGAAATGGCAACCCACTCGTGTTCTTGCCTGGAGAATCCCAGGGACAGGGGAGCCTGGTGGGCTACCATCTATGGGGTCACACAGAGTCGGACATGACTGAAGTGACTTAGCAGCAGCAGACACACCAGTAAGAACTCACACTTAACATAGATACAACTGGTTGTATATAGAAACAGACAGGCATATATACATGGGTTAGAATATACACACATGCGTTTTTTGCTCTGTCACCTGAGAGGGCTTAAAAGAAATGACACCCCAATAACAATAAGCGTACCCAGCACCCAGATCTTGGTTTCTAACATCATTCTCCAATAAAAGGAAGCAGGGCTCCTTTAGGAAATGGCTGACTCAAGGACAGGGATGGGAAATACACAAGATGAGCATGGAGCATCTTATAGTATCAGAAAGTATTGCAGAAGCCCTCAAAAAATAATTGACAGTAATATGTCAAAGGGACACAAGGAGTCCACTGAAAGAGCTTCCAGTGGACAAGCCAAGAAAATAAATTAAATATGCATTACATTGTAATCCAAGGTATAGAGTAAAATTCTATGAGGAGAAGAGCCTGGCAAGCTACAGTCCATGGGGTCACAAAGAATTGGACACAACTGAGCAACTATCACATAGGATAAAGAATCCTTTGCCAGAGCAGGAGTTGAGAGTTGGATCCCTGGGTCAAGAAGATCCCCTGGAGAAGGAAATGGCAACCCAATCTGGTATTTTTGCCTGGGAAATCCCATGGACAGAGGAGCTACAGCCCATGGACTTGCAAAAAGTCAGGCACAACTTAGTGACTAAATGACAACAACAAGATAGAATAAATAATCCTAAGTCCATACTGATCTAAATATATGATTGTATAAAGTAATAAATGAAGCATAGGAACCAAATCTCCCTTGCAGAAAAATAACTTGAGTAGCTAGCCTCTGTATAATCAGATGGAACACAGCTCCGCACTTTCCCTAAGAGTAGGCTATGCATAGATTTCCTTCCAAAGAGTACAGTGTGGAAAGGAGTCAGAAAGTAATTTTGCAGTGGAAAAACTTGACAAACACGACTTCAGCCAGGTGTTCAAGATCAACATCAAGAGTCATAGATCATGTTGACAGGAAATGCCTTTGATATGAAGTCGGGCAAATGGAGCTTTACCTCTGTGATCTTCCCCAAAACCCATACCCTCAGTCTAATCATGAGAAAAACAGGATTCAAACTCCCAGAGAGGGACATCTACAACAGAGACTTCCCAAGACACCAGGACTCCCCAACACTGTCAAGGTCATCAAAAACAAGGTAAGTCTTAGAAACTGTCACAGCCAAGAGGAGCCCAAGACACGGATGCTAAAAGTGATGTGATGTCCTGGATAGGATCCCCGAAAAGAGATGGAACATTAGGTACAAACTAAGGGAATATGAATGGGCTTCCCAGGTGGCACAGCGGTAAAGAATCCGCCTGCCACTGCAGGAGACGAAGGAGACGCAGGTTCAACCCCTGGGTTGGTAAGATCCCCTGGAGGAGGCAATGCAACCCACTCCAGTATTCTCGCCTGAAAAAATGACATGTAAAGAGGAGCCTGGAAGGCTACAGTCTACGGGGTTGCAAAGAATCAGACACAACTGAGCGAATGATCAGCACACATGTACTCATGCAAGGGAATCTGAATAAGCCATGGAGTTTAGCTAATAATAATGGATCAATATTGGGTCATTAGTTGTAACAAACGAACCATGTTAATGTAAGAAGTTAGTAATAGGGGAAACGGGGTGCAGGGTATATGGTGACTCTCTAGCTTCACAATTTTTCAGAAAACCTAAAACTTTACTGTAGAATAAGGTCTTTCAACCAAAATAAATAAATATGTATTGCCCTGGTCCCTGTCCCTTCTCCCTGCGCCCATCCCCTTGTGTCTAGGATTGTACCCTCTGCCCCCAGTCCAGCCCCAGTCCTTTCCTGAGTCCCTAGTACATAGTATAAAGTGGTTATTAAGTCTCCATGTGTCCCGGAGCTAGCTGCTGCTGCTAAGTCGCTTCAGTCGTGTCTGACTCTGTGCGACCCCATAGACGGCAGCCCACCAGGCTCCTCCGTCCCTGGGATTCTCCAGGCAAGAACACTGGAGTGGGTTGCCATTTCCTTCTCCAATGCATGAAAGTGAAAAGGGAAAGTGAAGTTGCTCAGCTGTGTCCGACTCTTTGCGACCCCATGGACTGCAGCCCACCAGGCTCCTCCGTCCATGGGATTTTCCAGGCAAGAGTACTGTAGTGGGGTGCCATCACCTTCTCCTTCCCGGAGCTAGGGCCCTGCCTTCATCTCAGCATTCACACCCACTTTCCCTCCCCTTCTGTCTCCCACTCCCTGTCCTGCTCTCTTTGGCCCAAGCCCCCCGGGGCAGACAGGTAAGTAAAGAAGAGAGCAGAGCAGAGGCTGAGGTTGGAACTGAAACCAGCTGGAAAACAGTGAGATAGCGTAGGAGGAGAAGGGTGGGAGACTTTAAGAAAAAGTCGGAAAAAGAGGAAAGGAAAAAAATAAAATAAAATTGACTCTGGTGGGATTTGAACCCACAAAATATAAAATAAAATAAAGTAAAATCCTGGCTCTACTACTCATGACTTGTATAAACATCACTAGATGGATTCTACTCTGTGCTCAGTTTTCTCCCCTGTAAAGTGGGATTACTGGTTATAAAACCTACTCCAAAAAATACGGGGACAGATTCAATGGGAAAATGTGTACAAAGCAACTGTCCCAATGCCTGGAATACAGGATGTGGACAAATACTGGTGGTACCGTCATCATCATTATTATCATCCCAATAAAATAAAATTTAGAGAAGAAAAATTCCTCTTGTTATTAGCAACCATATCAACAATAAAACTTACCCCCCTTTCATTGATCTGGCAGTTGTGAAACTCAACTAACTGGGAGGAGAAACTCTGAGACCTCACCTGAAACACATACTTCAGGATTGGAGTGAGGACACAGAATCTGCTACAAGGAAAAGCATTACTCGAGGCCAGCTGGCAGGGAACAGACCACCTTGCACAGCCCAGGCAGAATGTCATAAAGCATCTCAGAGAATGTGACTATTTAAATATGTCTATTGTTTTCCTACACAAGACACTCACACAAAGTGAATCTACATGAAATTAAATGATAATGTTCAGTTTGTGCTGGAAAGATGAATGCATTTCCTACATGACTCGGAATATTCTACTGACTCTGAACAGAAAGGGGGATGATATATATATATATACACCATAAATATTAGCATAGAAACGTGTGACCAGGGAACCAGCCACTTTCCACCATAAGAATGTTCACGCATTTTTCTCATTTACTTGTTAGCATCATATGACAACTTGGAGTTTTTCCCTGGAGGTGGTAACAATAGATTTAATTTATTCACCCAAATCCCACATTCATAAAGAAAACAATATTTCATAATGTATAATGTTACCAGGGGGACCATAATTCATGGCTAAAGGGTCAGAGTTTTATAATAGATGGGTTTTCTGAAGTGGTTGGGAAAAACCTAAGATCCAACTCCAGCAGTTAGACCAACACATTTGAAAAATGCAAAAGAGCTTAAGTCAAGCACATTATAAATGGCAGTGGTCACTGTGATCACAAACCCACCTCAACAATTAACGAGCTAGGCTGGGCTGCCAGGAAGCAAACTATGATTTATTGTTCTTTTCAGATTAGTACAAGCAATGCCATCCAGTGTGAATTCCATTATTAACACACATAGGAAAGAACTGATGTTTCCAAAAAGCCTTGAGAGTAGGTTACACTTCTGCAACCATGTTTCTTTTCACTTTAATTCTCAGCCACCTCATTCTCAACCTCTGTTTTCACCCATGTTCTCTGGACAATACTCGAAATCTGCAGCATGGGACATTTTTGTACTCATTAACTCAAGTTCACTTAAAACTTCTTTAACAGAGCATCAGCAGGAAGCCACGTTGGGTCAAGGATCTCCCCAACTCTCTCATTTTACAGATAGGAAAATCGAGGCTGCTGGGCAAAGCTATTGGACCAACCTCCTCAACAAAGGCAGCAGCCCTACTGGGGGAAAAACTGATGTCTACTAGGCATATTTATATATATATATATATACACACACACACTAATGTGCAGTGCTTAGTTGCTCAGTCGTGTTCGACTCTTTGCAATCTCATGGACTTTAACCTGCCAGGTTCCTCTATCCAGGGGGATTCTCCAGGCAAGAATACTAGAGAAGACTGCCATGCCTTCCTCCAGGGGATCTTCCCAACCCAGGGATTGAACCCAGGAATCCGCACTGCAGGCAGATTCCCTACCATCTGAGCCACCAGGGAAGCGCATACGTTAATAATGTATACGTAATATAGATGATGAAAACATATGTATGCACTGGAGCAAAGTGGCTTTTTACAATCTGAAGACACATAGAAGAATATTTTATTGGCGTCTGAGGAGTATAATTTGCCAGCCTTAAGTCATGGCACAAGACTCCACACAGGCACAAAATATGGTGCTCAGTAGAGGTGAGCTGGCTGGGTGGGAAGTTCCCACTACCCACCACACTTCCTCAAGGGAGCGACTAGGGCCTGAGGGCAGGGCCCCATCTCAGCCCAGCTCAAGCCTGCTCAGCACTCAGCCTTGGTCCTGGTTTTAACTTCTCACATGCTGTTCTTGTGCATTTTCACAGCAGTCAGTGTGGTGCTTTTAAATGTAACTAAGACCATGTGACTCTTCTACTTAAAACTCACCACTACCACCATGGACTTCCTTCCTCTGATCCCTAGACCATGCCTGCCCTCCTCTCCTTGCTCATTTCATACAACTTCCTCTCTCACACCAGCTTCCTTCTGATTCTGGAATATGAGGGCATTCTTGCCCACCAGGCCCCTCCCTTGCAAGTTTCCTTGCTGGGCCCCAGACCCTCCAATAGCTGGTCTTCCTTGTCGCTCTCTGGCCACCCGCACGTAACATCCCTGGCCCTCTGAGCCCCTACCGTACCATCCATGATATATTCTTCACTGCTTATGCTGTGCTGTGCGTAATCGCTCAGTCATGTTCAACTCTTTGCAACCACATGGACTGCAGCCCATGGAGAATCCATGGGGATTCTCCAGCCAAGAATACTGGAGTAGGTTGCCATGCCCTCCTCCAGCGGATCTTCCCAGACCAGAAATTGAACCCAGATCTCCCGCACTGCAGGCAGATTCTTTACCAAGTGAGCCATCAGGGCAAGCCCAAGAATACTGGAGTGGGTAGCCTATCCTTTCTCCAGGGGATCTTCCCAACCCAGAAATCAAAACGGGGTCTCCTGTGTTGCAAGCAGATTCTTTACCAGCTGAGCTACTAGGGAAGCCCTCACTTCTTGTATCCCTTTTGAAATTTATCTTGTTTATTAATTTGCATGCCTGGCACCAAATGTTCCCCAAGCTCGACCACGAGTTCCATGAGAACAGGGGACTTCGCCGTCTCAGTCACTCCTTTATCCTCATAGAAAGTACCTCACACACAGTTACTGGTTACAAAATAAACAAGTGCACTATGTTTGAAAGGTATCAAAAATTACTTGAGCTGGAAGAAAATCCTCTCTAATAGCAAGATCCCAGCTCCAGGTGAGAACTGAGGAGGAGGGAAGGCTATCCTCTTCGGGCACAGAGTCTATAAAGGACTTCAGTTCACTGAGCAGAGAATTAACTCAATGGTGAAATCTTTATATGGTGCCTGCTGACACTTTTAAACGCCCAGCTGAGTGGTGGTGTTCCCATTTCCAAGCCACTCAGTTTCCGTTCAATTTCAGAATCAAGGTTGAGCCCATGGATGAGCATTCAAAGGTGCTTCAGTAACTTCAAATGAGCTGTGCGGTGTGTGTGTGCATGTCTAGTCTTGACTTCATTATTAAACCATCAGTATAAAAGTGCCCTAAAACTCAAGATTCTAGACACATGCGCACGTACAGCATTTTCAATTGCATTTGATGTTGTGAGGAGCAAGTCTGTGGCTCTTCAGAATTCCTGAGAGCCATCCAATGGCTCATGAGCTCTGTGGATGCCAGATAATGCGGGTCAATTAAGGCTCCTTGAAAATGTGGCCCCATGGTCCCCAGAACTCCTACACACGGAAGGCCCAGCTGCGGACCCACTGGTCCCTGACTGTCCTCGGGCCCTGTGGTCTGTCACAGCGAGTGGCATTTACAGATGAAAGAACCGAGACAAACTCAGAAACAGCTCTGAGGGTAGAAATCAGCTCCCACGTGCACACACCACGGTACCAGCAGAGAAAGACCCGCAGTAGCTGCTACGCTGTCATCCACTATAACAAGATTGATCTGTAGTGAAAGAAAAGATAATGCTATCCAGAGGAAAAAACTTCGGTTTCCTCTGAGAACATCTGATGTTGTCAACTTGCAAGCCTGCTTCCCCCTTCTGCCAGCCCTGGCGTACGGCAGCCCCAGCATGCAAGGATTCCTCTGGGCAAAGAGACCTTACTTGCTCATGGCCAAGAGTACATTTTTGCAAACCGGCACTCCCCAACCCAGCTGGCCTTCAGTCCCTGGGTAAACCAAAGCAAGCCGGGCCTGATGCCCATGGCATGGTCAGCCCAGAGCCACTCACAGTTGCCTTGATGGGCGGCAGAAACGGCCCTGTGGCTTCTGTTCACCTGAAACCACATAGTTTTCTGCTGTTTATTTCTAGCACACTTCATGGCCCCTGTGTTTCAAGTTAATGGCACAATTCTGGTAGCAAAGTTTCTGCGCACCCATCCCCCACCCCACCCCCGCCCCAAGAAGATGCTGTGCAGTCACGTTTCAGACATTGTCTGCAAGACAGAGAAGCTTTGTCTTTTTCTGAGGTTACTGTCACTAACACATTTTTACTGTCACATTTTACTGAGCATTCATTTCACAGGCAGAATGGCCAGAAGCAGAGGTAAGGAGGGGTACCAGCTGGTGAGTTCTCGGTCATCATTTCAGAGAATGTCCCTCTGTATGAAACAGTCCTACAAAGGCCAGAGCCATGTAAATAATTCACAAAAGCAAGTTCAGTTCTCCCCATCTGTAATCCTAGTACTATCTCACAGGGCCAGGGATAGCTAGCAGCTTCTGTCTCTGGAAGATGTTATTAAGTCTCGATAGTCCATGATTTACAGGTGATTATAAGTTTTGCTCTGCATATCATTGTTACTGACAGTCAAATCCCATCAATGGAATGGCATGACTGATTAAAAAGGAGGCAAACTTGACATGAGCAGTCTGATAAGCCATTTTTTATACTGACTACAATAGCTCACGGTTGTAGGTAGAAAAGCCAGATCTGATACCAACCTTTTCTCTCTCCATTCTCCAGGAGCCTCGGCATGCTGGCTCCAACAAGACTTTTCCAAACTCACACATTTTATGTCTCAAAAGAAGACACGTAGTTCGGCATTGGGGAGAGCTTGGCTCTCTAGTTTATAGAAAAAAAAAAAAAAACTGCCTCCCATAGCAGGTCATTGAACCCTCAATGTGTCAAGGAAGAAAACGCACTGTAGCCAGGACCCTGACGGCACATGCTTTACACCCACAGTCGTGGCACCTTCTCAATTTTGCCCATCGCTTCATCTCCAGCCAAATGGAACTTATTACTTCTGGCTGGTTTAGATTTATGAATTATTTATAAAAGTAGGTCTATGACTCCACACTCTTAAAAGACAACACAAGTCCCTTCGTTGTTGCCCACAACTGCGTTTTGATCAGAGAAAGCAGACAGACCTTCTTCATCACACGCTGCATGTTTGGGGTAAAATAATCGTTGAGAAAATATCCAGCCCATAAAATTATCTGGAAGCTACTTATGTGATGCCTGGATTTTTTTTTTTTTTACTCCAGTCTCTTTTATCCTAAGGCAGCCTGGGATTCGAGAATGAGGTGGCAGGCATGGGATACACACACTTCCCACCTTGAATATATAAACAATCTGGTCTGTCCACTTTCTCCCAGTAGTTTCAGATGGTGATGAAAAATGGAAAGAGGCAGTTGCCCTCACGGTGTATCTAGTGGGTTCGATAAGGCCATGCCCGCGAGTCTCCCAGAGTGCAGAAGCTGTGCATCCTGAGTGGGGACTTAAACATGAGCCAGAAGGACACATAGCTTAGACACAGTCTACGCTTTCCCTCTCCAGCTCCCCTGAACATATAAACTTGACTGGAAAAATATGTAAGGCACTGCACACCCTTGCCGGGTTCCTCTCAGTCACTGGCCCAATTGGAGGGATTGTGAGGTCCCTCTGGGCTGAAGGGCACAAAGTGGCCAGCCAGCCATGGTCTTGCCCACACCTTTGCTCGACAGAGAAGCTCCCAGGTGGAGGTGGCGTGTGGAGACCTGACCAAGCAGAAGCTGGCCTGGATGCAGGGGCTCTGAGAAACAGGGGCCTCCACCCGATCCCCTCCAGAGACAGCTGCTCCCCACCTGTCTCACAAGCCCACAGCAGCCCTGCCCTCGGACAGGTGCCTGGCCATGAACCCGTGCCCAATGTCCCTGCCCCAACTGTCCAGTCCTCGTTCTACCCCCAAGCAAGGTCCAGAGGAAGGGGCAGAGGCTGGACAGCAGAGGTTCTGGAAGGCTGGGCACTTCAGGCCACCCCAGACCATCCTCCTCACGGTACGTCTGTCCTAAAGTCCCCGTGGCACGTCCACAGAAGGACGGAAAGCCCCATAACCCTCTGCACGCGGGTGATACTCTTCCCCAAGAGAGCGCAAGCAATAGAAAAGCAGGCAGGAGGCAATGAGCTTACCTTGCTGGAAAACATCTGCCAGGAGGAAGGAAAAAGGGAGAGAGAAAGGAGAAAAAAATCAGTAATCACGTTGCACATGACAGTGATGAGCATCATAGCTAACATACACTGACTGTACTAAACCCTCTTAGTACAATATTTCCTCTACTCAGAGACAGTGGTTAAAAGCTTGAGCTCTGGAAGGGAACTGCGTGGGTTTAAATCCTGGCTTGATGCTTACTAACCCTGTGGCTTACAGATTCCTAAACCACAAATACATTTGCATTGGAAAGATTAAACAAACTGTGTCGTATGTTTTAAAGTCTTAGACTGGTGTCCAGGACATGGTAAACATACAAAAGTTGCCAGTTACTATGCATTTTAATATTACTATTTTCACTACAACCCTATGAGGCAAGTTGCAATATTATCCTTACTTTATAAATAGGGATACTGAGCTTCTGGATGGTTGAGAAACTGATCCAAGACCACGGAGGAATAAGCAATGAGCTCAGGATTGAACCCAAATCTGTCTGATTCCACAAACCATCTTCTTGCCTACTACTAAGCTGCCGGGCTGGTTTATAAACAACAGAAGTGACAATGGCACACAACAGGATAAACAGAGGAAAGACCTGTGAATCTACTAAAGTTCCATATTTAAATCATAATAAGCACAAAATCTGTATGAATTCTCCACATATAATTCACAACTAATAACACCAGGTCTTCATATTAAATCTGAAGTCAAAACCTGTGACAAGTTGAAAAAAATAATACTAATTCATATGCCAAGCACTAGGTCTGGCATCTGAAAACACACATATTAGCAAAAAGCATAAATTAACAAGCACTGGCTAACGCCTGCCAACAGTAACCACTAGGCATACTTCTGGGCTCTGTGCTCATTTGCTTCAGTTATGGTCAGCTCTCTGTGACCACAGCCCACCAGGCTCCTCTCTCCTTGAGATTCTCCAGGCAATATTGGAGTGGGTTGCCATGGCCTCCTCCTCCAGGGGATCTTCCCGACCCAGGGAATGAACCCACATCCCCTGCATTGCAGGCAGGTTCTTTACCTGTTGAGCCAACAGGCTTTATACAAATGAACTAATCCAATACAAATTTGTTCTATCTGCCTTCTTTACTCTATAGTGATTATGGGAGTCATCCATGCTGTGGCATGTAGAAGGCCATTCATTCTCACTGCCAGGTAGTATTCTACTGGGTGATCTTATGATTTTATCATAATTTATTTCTCCATCCTAATGTGGATGGATATTTGGATTGTTTCTGAAGAAAACTGTTGGGCAATTACAAACTGTGATGTTTTGTCCATATCTTTTGGTGAACATGAATGCATAGGTCAGGTACATTTTTTAAGATTTTTTTTTTTGATGTGGACAATTTTTAAAGTCTTACTGAATCTGTTAAAATATTGCTTCTGTTTATGCTTTGGGTTTTTGGTCATGAGGCATGTGGGATCTTAGTTTCCTGACCAGGGATCGAACTTTTACCCCTTGGAAGGTGTAAGTCTTAACACTGGACTGCCAGGGAAGTCCCTGCAAGGTACTTTTTGACATCAGGCTTCTACAGACTCTCAATCACCCCCAAGATATTCCTGTCTGGTCCTACTTTCTCATCCAGTAATTCAAAGATGGAGGATAGCATTGGCAAGAATACAGACACCACTATGCAGATGTAAGCCAGTTCCTGCCCTGATCATGGAGTTGTGCCATGCTCAGTCGCGCCCGACTCTTTGCGACCCTAGGGACTGTAGCCTGCCAGGCTCCTCTCTCCGTGGAGATTCTCCAGGCAAGAACACTGAAGTGGGTTGTCATGCCCTCCTCCAGGGCATCTTCCCAACCCAGGGATCAAACCAGGGTCTCCAGCACTGCAGGTATTCTTTACCATCTGAGCCAACACGGGGTTGTAAACAGATATAAAACTTCTACAAGATAGTTTGACAGTATGTATGGAAAAGTTAAAATACACATCCTTAACCTAACACCACCACTGCTAGGAGTGTCATCTAATAAAGTATCTAAAGGTCTTCAAATATCTAAAGTCTACAAAGATGTTCATTACAGTATTGTGTATAAAGGACAAGCAACAGAGATTGTCTATTTGCCTGTCAAGGAGAAGGCAATGGCACCCCACTACAGTACTCTTGCCTGGAAAATCCCATGGATGGAGGAGCCTGGTGGGCTGCAGTCCATGGGGTCGCTAGGAGTTGGACACGACTGAACGACGTCACTTTCACTTTTCACTTTCATGCGTTGGAGAAGGAAATGGCAACCCACTCCAGTGTTCTCGCCTGGAGAATCCCAAGGACGGGGGAGCCTGGTGGGCTGCCATCTCTGGGGTCTCACAGAGTCGGACACGACTGAAGCGACTTAGCAGCAGTAGCAGCAGCAGCAGAGAACCAAATCAAAAACAATACATCTATTCAATGGATTATGGCTCAGCCATTTAAAATGGTGGAAGATTTTTATTATTTTTGAGCAAAGAAATCGGAAAGTAACATGGAACATGTATCCTGAGCCCGTGTATGTGCATGTATGGGTGTATATGTCTAGAGACCTGTGATGATGGTCACAGAAATGTTAACCTTCAGGTAATTGCATCTGGGATCATTTTAAATATTATATAAGAATTTCTGTATTATTTTAAATTTAACAATGAACATGCCCTACATTTACAATCTGAATTTAAAATTTACCTGCAATGTATGGCAAAACCAATACAGTATTGTAAAGCAAAATAAAGTTTAAAAAAAAGAATGCTAATATAGAATAATTTAACATAGAAAACCCTAAAAAAAAAAAATTAAATGAGAACTATATCATCAACATCTATATTTGCTGTCAGTCTTCAGCTAAAACATCCGCTCTCACAAGGTCACAAAGAGCCAAGGGGTCACAGATGGTGTGGATAACCATGTACTTAATGAGTTAAACAGACTGCAAGGAGAGAAGACCAGTGAGAACAGTTTTCATTCCAGGTTCCTCTGCCCATGGAAATCTCCAGGCAAGAATACTGGAGTGGATTGCCAGTCCCTTCTCCAGGGGATCTTCCTGACCCAAGGATCAAACCTGGGTCTCCTGCATTGCAGGCAGATTCTTTACCATCTGAGCCACCAGGAAAGCCCCCATTGGGGTACATGTGCCCTCATAAGGGTGTCACTCACGTGCAACACACATGCTCCCCAGGGCACACCTAGGCCAGTGGCTATAGGACAGATGAGACCAACATAGGCTTAAAACTCCCAGGGAGTTGGCTAAATCACCACCCCTCCTCTCACACTCAGGAAAGCCAACTGGAATGTAAATGGGCCACACTGGTGCCATTACAGGAAAACTTAAACCCTGCTTTAACTTATACATGCCATACATTACTCTCTAACCTCAGTAGTTCATCACTGGCCCAAGTTCTGACATAGCAGTGTATACAGAGCTACTCGGCCCCCATGCCCTGACGGTCCAGAGACGATGAGAAGGATCACGTGCAGCTCCCTGAATTAGCACAGTCACGTGCATCTGCTGCCTGCAACACACAGTCTGAGCCACCCACCCTCTGACCAGCCTGCACACCTGGAGAAGCCCTCCTCCTCCCCCTTCAAATGTCACAGCCACTGCGAAGTTTCTCAGAGTCTATCCCTGCAGAGAAGGAAGTCGCTCTTTCCGCCTCTGTGCTCCCAGAGTAACTTGTGCATGTTGCAATTAGAGTTCATACTATAATTAGTTATTTATGAAGACCATGTGCTCCTGAGAACAAGAGCTATGCGTCTTGATGGCCTCTGTGGATCCTAAGTGCCTGGCATGGTGTGTTCCCACACAGGAGGGAAGGGCAGGGGGGCTGGTATCTCTCAACACTCGTCTGCTACAACCCCCTTGTTTTATAGATGAAGAAACTGAGTCCTAGAGAAGGAAGAGATCTCTCCCAAGACCACACATGGTGTCCGTGAAAGGCTGAGCCAGGACGACATGAGATTCATTTAACCTTAATGAAGCACAAAATCATCCCTATTAGTAGCAAAGTACAAATTAGAGATTTATCATTCTCCTTTAATGAATACAGACAAAAATTTCCAACATTGAAAACATCAGTGAAATGAGATTAGCCTTTCAAATACGGATCCAGCCTCGACATCCGTCCAGAAACTTCAACCTCCTCTCCGTGGCTTTCAGTACTGATCTGAGTTACTGGAAAGTATCAGTGGGCAGGGAGGGAGGAAATTCAGGCAGAGATTCAGGAATCAGAGACTTTATTCGTTCCAATCCTACTGTATATTTCATGGTTTAACAGACAAACCTACATAGAGTACTATTCCTATCATCTATCCTAGAAAACTCTCCTGATTTTCATATAAGCTATCTCAGATTCTTTTCAAATCCACTTTTCAGCTTCATTTACATTTTGCACCTTTTTATTCAAATGTAAATTTTAATAAACACTAGTATAAATATTACAACAATTTTGCACATGAGTTATCTTATAATTTACACTCTAAATTTATGTCTTTTGTATTCTTATGACAGAAATCATTCCATTCTTAGCATTACCTAGCTCTTTGCTCTGAATAATAACTGCTTGGGTACCCTCTTTAAAATTTCACTTTTCCAAACAGAAGCAGCCATCCAGGCTCATGTTCACATGATTCATGGACAGAAGAATGGAAAATAAGTGAGAAGAAGGTAGATTCTGTGCTACTTTACATCTGCCAAAACTGCAGACCTCAAAGGGCATCAGCCACAGAAATACCTTTTGTCATCTTCTATTCTGGCACATGTGTCCACCACCCCCAACCCGCAAGAACTAGTCACTTATAGGAATTAAACGGCCTCAAACTTTGAGGGCAATCATCTCTGTCCAGTCTAACCAACCACTAAGAATTATCTGGGAGTCAATCACGTACAACCTTTGAACCAAGCTGACCTGGAGAGATTTTAACGCTCACGCCATGGCAGTGGGGAGGTTAAGTCCGATCATTTACACAAACATTTCCTCATCCCCCACCTGCTGCAGCAGAGAATGACTGAGAATAAGACTTGGTGCCATCTTCTCTGCTCCGCCAGGAACTGGAAATCATGCAATTAAGGAGTTAGGAGTTTCCAGTGCCCAGCCTAGCCACAGTCAGGTTGAACCCAAAGGACACCAGGGACACTTGTGCAGAGGAAATGAACTCCTTCAGACAAAGCTCTGCTCATACTCACTTCCCAAGGGAAAAAAACCTCAACCCTAATCATTCACGTCAACAAAGAAAAGCCTGTTCTCCGACCCCACCCCCACCAGAGCCATTCTGATCCTATAGATAGATGAAAGGGCATCCATAAATTGGCGATTCAGATGTAGGAAGAAGCAAGTAAAAAAGAACGAACTCAGATTTGCCTTTCTTGGCCTCAATGTCCACTTTCTTCTGTTAGGAATGAGCATCAAGGATATTTGCCCACCTCCCCTATAGCTACTGAGAGATTCACACCCCAGAGATCTTTAATGCACTGAGTCCTCCAGAGACAGGAGCCATAAAAAGACCAGATTATTTATTATTATTAATAAGTTATGGCAATTAGGCTGGGTGATTCCTAAACGTTGCTGATTAAAAACTTGCTTGAGTGCTACTCATCCACATGGCTCGTGTTTACCTCTATTAAAAATGATTTAACCACACTCTGGGTGAACCCTTCTCTTGTGCCTGGGTTAATAATTAGCGGTGCACAGAGCCACGCAGGTTAAGTGAGTTGGATCTCCTTTATTTATCTATTGCTTTGTTTTATGAGGGGAACTAGATGGCAGTCTTATTGCCCATTCAGTCTGCTAGGAATAATTTACTATTTCAATCCATAGCTCAGCCCATAACTATGGTTAGAGAAACCCTCACTATTATTACAATATCACATCTAGCCCACATCCCACAGCATTAAAGATATGCCAAATAGTGACGGTGTGCCTGATTTCCCTAAGACTAGGGGAAGTAGTTACTAGCCCTCGAACAATGTGATCATAGTACTCTCTCAATTTTGCTTTCTTTTCTAGGTTAAATTATGTATGAGGGGGGTTTAGTTTCTTGAAAATGCCTGTACTTAACTCCCATTTAGGAAGTCTCACCTGGGGAGAGAGCTGTCTTGTGAGTCCTCCTGTGGTTTGAACTACAGAAAGAAAATTCTCTTTCAAGTACCATTCTCTTTCAAATGCCATTACAGTAAAGCCCCATAAATGCTACTGGGACCTAACTAACCAGGGGCAAAAGGAGGGATGTAGGGAGCAGTTGGAAAGAACATCACTTCCTTGGATGGGGTCAAGTTCACCATTAACCAAAGTCAATTTCAAGGTCAGTGGAGCTGCCCCCTCACAAAGTTTCAAAAACCAGCAAGCTCTAGGCACAGATATTGAAGAGTTTCTAGAATTCAATCTGTATACTTCTGCAAATCTCTGTAAACGAACTGAAATTATTTATTTTCAAGGTTGACAAGTGGGGCTCACCAAAGCCTCCCCAGCACTCCAGAATAGTTCAGCTTCAAACTGAAGAAGTCTAGGTCCAAAAGTGGCAGGTGACCTTCTCAGGGAGAGCAGGGTTAACACCTTCTCTCCCAAATACAGTCCAGAGCTGAGTCTCCACATGATTCTGGCCACTTGAACCCATGACCTCAGATTGGGTCCCAGCCCCTCAACCAGGTGGAAACTCAAGGTGAAGCTTCTTGTAGCCTATGTTCTGACTTGTAAAATCAGCTGACAGAGATAAGCTTTTGTCCTACCAAAGGAGTATCATGAGGGTCAAGTTAGATCATTTAATCAGCATGAAGCTCATAGACTTCAAAGTCACATAATACCAGGCTCAAATACTTGCTAGTCTATCATCCTAGCCATCTTGGGCAACTATTCAACCTCTTTGAGTCTCAGTTTCTATATGTAAAAAATGACGATAAAATTTCTTTCGAAATTCATAAGATAACCCAGATCATATATGTAAAGCACTTTTAGGACATGGAGCTGGTTTATGGTAGACATTCAATAACTGAATTTAACGTTGGTATAACAATAAGCAACAGAATAGGGTAGCAGGGTAGCAAAGAGCTCAGGTCCTGAAGTCAGAACTAGTTCCGTGTCTCGCTGTGTGATCACAGGCAAATTACTTAACCTTCCGAAGACTCGTTTTTCTCATAAGCAACATGCAGATAATAAAATAGCTAATTTTTGTGCTGTCTCATAAATTGCTTTGGAGATTAAACGAGGTAAAGGATATAAAGTGCACAGGGACTAATATTACATAGACTTCTATAACTTGTAGCATTACTAGCCAACAGACATTTATTGATTGCCTACTACTTGAAAATAATCATCATTTGTGACTTGTATGTGGGGAATGCGCTTAGGTACTCAGTCATGTCTGACTCCTTGCGACCTATGGACTGTAACCCACCAGGCTCCTCTGTCCATGGGATTCTCCAGGCACAAATACTGAAATGGGTAGCCGTTCCCATCTCCAGGGGCTCTTATTCGAAAATAACCACCAGTTGTGACTTATACAGGACTGTAAAATATCATAAGAGGAAAATCCATTAAAATTAAATGATCATTTTAATTCCTTCTCGTCATCGGTAGCTACGTACCATTAAGAAACTCTAAGGAATTAGTAAATATTATTTTATGAATGAATCATTTTTAATCTTTAAGATCAGAGATCTATTGCCATCCTATCTCCAAACCCCAGTTTCTACCAGGCTGTAATGAGCACCGATGTTCCAGAAATCCAGAGCCTGGCCTTCATTTCTGGCACCACTCACCCCTCTGGCAGTCCCTGTGCCATTGTCTCAAGGCCACCAGGGAAGGGGCTCACCCATCCCTGCCCTAGGGTGTGATGAGTGGAGGTCCAGGGTTTAAAAAAGGTAAGACTGCACGTGGCAGCTGAACTGAGAACTGCTCTGCTCAGGACAGTGGGGTTTGATGAAGAATTTGCCTGGAAAAGGTTCTGCTGCTCATCAAATAAATTAGTAAAAGTTTGAACACAACAAACCACTTAAGTGGAACCCCTTCCTGTCCGAGTGCAGGTCTGTGCTCTCTTGGAGTCCAGCCAGAGCCCCTGCTTGGCCTCAATGGCACCACACGGGGGCTGTGATTAGTTTTCTGTGTCTCCAAAGCCAGACAGCACAGACAGCTCAGGCAGCCACGTGGCTACAGACCTCATCTCCCTGCCCCTCCTGCTTCCCCAGGGGTACCCAGGCAGCTTCCCACTGCCCGGAGCCCAGTGAGTCTTGGTCGTTAAGGACCAACTGCAAGGCCTCACTGCCCATCTCCTGCTCTCTGTCAAATACTAACTTGTTCTTTAACTTGTATGATCTATATCATCACTCTCTCCTTTTTCTTCTCTGGCCCATTTTGGATGCAGGCCAGGGAAAGTTCTCTTGTATTCCTCGCTCCTGGCTCCCCTCACCTTTTACCATGTTATAAATGAAGATACCCCCCCTCCTCCGCCTGTCACTGTTGCTGAGTAAGAAAAGACTTGCAAAAGCCCCAGAGTCTCTTCCTGGTCCATCTCCTCTGGAATGGGCGACCAGCTTCAATCTGAGGCTCTGGACTTGTGACCCATCAGCTGACGCTGAGTTGGGGAGGGAGTGTACAGGCTGTGAGCTAGTTAAGTCCCTAACATTTTTATGACACTCTATCCCGAGTATATCTCATTCCTAGCACAGAAGGATAAAGCTCTTAACTACTGAAAGAACATAAAAAAATAGATTTAGGAATAATACTTTTTATGATTGCATTCTGTATACTGTGAAAGTTATGTTCAAATCTGCTAGTACTTTATGGAGCTGATAAAGTAGAACAGTATGGCTTCCCAGCTAACAGGGTATTTTATATCCATTTAAAATGTTTTCTCTTAAATTGAATTACTTTTTGAGTAATTATAATAAGACTAATCTGGGCCTAATGAATTCATGTACAAATACTTTAGACTGCATTATTAAAACCTCTGTGATATGAAACTATATTAAACTCCATCCCTCTAGCAACCAGGGCTTTGCTTTGAAAAGCACAGCATATATGACTTTCTCTGAGTTCTTTTAAATCAGCTAGCAGGGAAATCATAAGAAACTACATTAATAGCTCAAACCAAGGAAGACACTGACAAACAATATTGTTCTAACTTCTCTAAATTTATTTCAGCATTAATTAGGAGTCACAGAAAATATTTTTATTAAGCACCGACATGTATAACGGGCTGAAGAATTGGTCCATCTTGCAAAAGAAATCAATTATAGCTATGATTAACAATGCCATAAAACCACTAAGGGTTAAAAAAAAAAAAAAACTAAAAGTGAGCGTGTGGGTATTAATCCTTATGTTCTAAAAACATCTCCAAACTCAATAATCTAAATATCTGGATTCTAGTTCACACGATGGGCCAAGCCACTTGCCTTCTCTGGGGTTCTGTTTCTCCATCTGCAAAGTGACTTGTATTAGATAACCTCTAACGTCCCTTATGGTTCTTAAACATGATGCTTTTAAGTTTAAAATTACACACATTATATCAAATGGGCTTTACGGCCTATAGCTTATTTGTCATCTCATTCACGCTAAATTACATTCACAGAAAAAATTTCATTCCCTACAGTTCACATACATCCACAAACATATCCATAATACGGCTGGTGATTTCAAATGTATTCCAAGATCTTATCTTGATGGTAAAGTATTTTTCCCATTACAGATAAATTATAAACCATCTGAAACAAAATTTAAGGGTTATGCTTCCTTGAATCAGTTTTTATCCACTTCCACCCCCATCCAACATATACTTCCTTAAAGATGCTTTCATCTCCACTTCAAAGCCAACTGATTAGTTTTATCATATATGAATTCCTCAGGCAGGTCTGTGAGATCTGGGTTTTAATTTGATTGGTTACCCAGTCTCCTAAATCCAAACTAGATATTTACAAATGTCTAGCAGAATAATCTATAGACAATTTTTCTTTGCCAGGTGATCATTACCAGGATGGACAACTTTTAAGTAAGTGTAAGACAATGGCATCATCATTATTCTGATGACTTGGCACAAATTACCGTCACAAGAGCTCCCGGGAGCCAGAAACAATTAAAGTCTGAGTTCAGAGAAGCTGCCCCAGCATCAAGCATTGTTGATGAGAATGATTTTGGAGTAAATGTTTCAGCAAATTGGCTCAAGTCTTCAAGGAGGAGGTTTGGCCACGTGATGTTCACTAGTCTGACATCAGTTTCAGGAGATACAGGTTCTGTCCTGGCTCTTCCATAAATCTCTGAATAAATGGGGAGAGTCATCTAAGCTTTCCAGGTTCCAAAGAAGGTTTGACTAGAGAGTCTCCACAATTCTTTCCTGCTCTAAAGTTTTATAGTGAACACAATCAGGATCTTCCAGTAGGACCCTCTGTGACACACTCAAATCCCACCTATGTGTCTTCTTAGTGCACAGATACACACTTGCAATTCTCTCACACTTGTAATTCTCTCTCTCTCCCTCCCTCTCACTAAGCTGAAAGCACTATGATTCCAGGGATGTTTTGTCCACTGATGTGTCCAAATCCAGGGAAGAATATCAGAGCATAGCTGGCCCTTTTTGGCATGCTGCAGATTATGGGGTCGCAAAGAGACGGACACAACTTGGTGACTGAACAATAACAATAACTAACATGTTTTCAAAGCTTCTCATGTATCAGGTACTATTTTAAGTGTATGACAGACTTTCCTTTAATCCTGTCAATCACCATAAGAGGTAGTTAGAACTATAAGCAGATAAGGAAGCAGAGACTCAGAGAAGGTAATAATTAAAGTTGTCAAAAGTCACAGGGAAGAAAGTGATCTGGGATTCAACCCAAGCAGTCTGGTCTCAGAGACTAACTCTACACCACTATGTTACACTGTCTCAATAACAGCCCAGATTGAGCAAACATACCACATTCTTGGGGCTTCTCAAGTGGCCCTAGTGATAAAGAACCTGCTTGCCAATCCATAAGAAGTAAGAGATATGGGTTTGATCACTGGGTTGGGAAGATGCCTTGGAGGAGAGCATGGCAACCCACTCTAGTATCCTTGCCTGGAGAATTCCACGGACAGAGGAGCCTGGCAGGCTACAGTCCATAGGGTCGCACAGAGTGGGACACCATTGAAGCGACTTAGCACACATTCTTTCCAAGCCTTCCACCCGCAGGAGTTAATTTGAGCCATGCCCATAATATTCTTTAATACCATAATCCCTGTATGTCTGTCTAGAGTTCTAACCTTTATTCTCTGCGAATTTGGGGTCCAATTGCAGAAACCACCTAGATGCACCTTTACCTTTTAAAAATGTTACAAATTCTCTTAAAAACAAAAAAAAGCAACTATCTCAGTAGGTTTATGGCAACAGCTAAGGCAAGGGTAAAGGATGCAGAGCGGAATGAAAAGAGGAGAATTCCAAGAAGAGGATCGGGAAAAGAAGAAGACACAAGGACACACGGCTGAGCTACCACGGTGTGTGCAGCTGCTCCTGACCCAGCTGTCATCTCACTAGGATTCATGGAAAGGGGGGTGTGGCAGGTGGAGAGCGGCAGTGGGAGAACGGAAGCAACTGGTTCAGTGCAGGTAATGCGCATGCGGGCTCCGGAGTCAAGAGTGTGTGCCTTTTGATCCCAGCTCTGCCGCTGGCAAAGTTAGAAGCCCTCTCTCCATCTCAGCATCTCCACCTGATACGGTGGGAATGACGGAGGCTGTCGTCAGGATTAAAGGATGTTAAGCTCCTAAAGACTCAACCCAGGGCCTGACACACAGAAGGCACTTACTGGAAGCAGGTAATCTGGACAGAGACTTGGGAGAAATTGAGTTTCAGGGTATCGTTAAGATCAACGAAGTTCTTTGACACCCCAGCCACTATGCCTATATTGGGATGAATGAAATGTACTTGCATGGATTCTACAATCAAACAATCAGACTCCAGTAAAATATCACGGAGCCTTCTCCCCAGGTCCACCACCCTCCAGCATGGAGAAATGCCGCTGAGGGGCAAGGACAGATATAGAAAACATCTCTAGCAGGGGAGCACGCAATCCCTCCCAGTCACAGGTGTGCTCTGGAAGCAGGTTCAATGCTTATCACATGAACAAACGTTAAACCCCAGAAGTATTACCCCACACTCTACATCACATACGTGCTAGTATTTTTCATGGGTAGCTCGGAGCAAGGAATCAAAGGTGAACTCTAGATGTATCAGGAATCGGTCAGAGCACAAGTCTTTCTTGTGGAAGGCAGTACATGTTTTTAAAGTCACCCACTCACAGGCTCGGGAGTGAATGCAACTCTTGTCCCTCCATCATCCACGTCAGTCACAGACCTCACACTGCGCTGGGCTCTTCTACCGTGAAGCCAGGCAGATCAGAGGAGCAGACAGAAGAGCTAAGGACACCTTACAAACAACCTCTGTAGCTGTAAATGTCCATCCTTGTGAAGAAGAGCCAGCAGGCAGTAAATGTGCTTACCATGGATGGTATCCCACTGAGCACCTTTGCAAAAGGTGCTCATTTAAACCTGTATGATATATTTCACCTAGTTTCAAAAGGATAAGGGGAAGTTCATTTAAACCTGTATGATATTATTCACCTAGTCACAAAGTCACGAATGTAAATGTCATTTTCATGAAGGATTTGTGAGGTTGGCTTGCCCTGAATAAAGGGATTCCAGCATCTCACAGAGCTTAGGAAATTTATATATCTGCATATATATAAGTACTGTAACATATACTGCATATGTAATATACATATTGCATATAATATGCATATATAACATAATAGGGCTTTCTACGTGGCTCAGTGGTAAAGAAACTACCCGTAAACGCAGGAGACGTAAGAGATCTGGGTTCGATCCCTGGGTCTGGAAGATGTCCTAAAATAGGAAATGACAACCCACTCCAGGATTCTTGCCTGAGAGATCTCATGGACAGAGGAGCCTAGCAGGCTACCATGCGGTCGCGAAGAGTTGGACACAACTGAGTACTGAGCCCAACCATGATAACATAATAAAAATATATGCATATACAATGTAATACATATGATATATACACAGGTATAATATTTCACACAATACACAAAAATTATAGAATAAAACTTCACATTACTACTCTTCAAGTCCAGAGGGCTAGATTCTAGTTCTAGCTCTGGCCCTAACTGGTTGTGGTTAGTAGCTTAGCCTGTCTTGGGCTCCACCTCAGTTTCCTCATCTGTAATTCAGAATAAAGTCTGCTTTAACTATTTCTTTGAGGAAAATATAAGATAGTAGATGTGATCACATTCAGGAAAAAAAAAAAAAACTTAAAATTCTTGATAGTTTTTTAGTGTCCACCAGAGCCAACCCACTAGAATGAGCACTTAATAGACCCCAAAGAAGCTAAAATCCAGACCTTATAGTCAAAGAGCTTATAACGATAAGGCAAGTAAGATGCACTCAAGGAAAAGGCGCTAAATTCTACACAGGGAGGAAAACAGCACCGTAAGGAAAAGAGATACTTCAAGGTTGGGACTCCGAGCAGTCTTCATGGACCAGGTACAATCTAAGCCAGATCCTGAAGGGCAGTCCTAAACAAATCCAACACTTATGAAGCCCTCAATTCTAAGGACTTTTCTTAAATATTCCACATACTGCTCCCCAAAACTCGAAGACGTAGCTATCATTCTTATTCCCATTTAACCAGTCAGGTTAATTTGTCAAAGATCCCACAGGCAAGCTGATTGTAGGGCCCTTCCTCACCACCGCACCTCTTGGGACTCAAAACACTTAAACGAGAGAAAGGGGAACAGCACAATAAGTGAGTCAGAAAACATCTCAGTATCTACCAGCTGGAGACTCAATATTATTAAGATACTAATTCTCCCCAAGTTGAGCTACATATGGAACACAATCCTAACAGCAATTCCACCAGACTTCTGGTGGGAAATGATAAGCCAGTTGTAAAATATATAGGAAATATAAGAATCTAGAGTAATCAAAATAATCCTGAAAAAAAGTAAAGTCAGAGGTCTAACACTACTTGACCTCAAAACATATAATAAAGCTATAATCATCAAGACAGAGAGCTGCTGTGTTGCTGTCTATCTATTTGGATAGACAAATAGATCAATGGAGCAAAATAGTTAAGTCCAGAAACAGACCTGAAGCTTTACAATCATGTGATTTCTGACAAAGGAGCTAACGCAATCCAGTGAGGAAAGGCAAGTCTCTTCAACAACTGGTACCTGAACATCCATATAGAGAATAACAAATTTAGACCCGTACTTCACTCCATACACAAAAAAATTCATGATAAGTCATAAGCCTACAGATAAATGCTTAAACTGCAACATTTCTAGAAAGAAAAAAAAAAAAAAAAACAGCAAAATACTCCAGTGACTTAGGAGTAGGTAACTTCATCTACAACTCACTAACAGAAAGACAAACAACCTGTTACTCAAATGGGAAAAATATTTGAACATACAGTTCGCAAAGGAAGATATACAAATAACCAATCAGTTCAATTCAGTTCAGTCGCTCAGTCGTGTCCGACTCTTTGAGACCCCATGAACCACAGCACGCCAGGCCTCCCTGTCCATCACCAACTCCCGGAGTCTACCCAAACCCATGTCCACTGAGTCGGTGATGCCATCCAACCGTCTCATTCCGTCGTCCCCTTCTCCTCCTGCCCTCAATCCTTCCCAGCATCAGGGTCTTTTCAAATGAGTCAGCTCTTCGCATCAGGTGGCCAAAATATTGAAGTTTCAGCTTCAACATCAGTTCTTCCAATGAAAACCCAAGACTTATCTCCTTTAGGATGGACTGATTGGATCTCCTTGCAGTCCAATGACCAATAAGCACACAAAAATTGTCCAACATCATTAGTCATAAAGAAAATGCAAATTAAAACCACAATAACATATCTCTATACACTTACCAGGATGGCTGAAGTTAAAGAGATTCACAAAGCCATATGTCAGTGAGGATAAATAACAGCTGAAACTCTCATTCATTGTTAAGGAGGGATGTAAAACTGCACTACTTTGGGAATAGGTCTAGCAATTTCTTATAAAACTAGAAATACACCTACACCATGATCCTGCAGTTCTGCTGCTAGGTACTTACTTAAAACAAATGAAAACAAATTCCTCAAAAACAACCTGTATGTAAATCTTCTTAATAGTTAGAAACAGTCCAGGTGTCCATCAACAGAAGAACAGATAAATAACCCTAAGTACAACATACTCATCAAATAGAACACTACTCAACAATATAAAGGAGAATAAATAGTAATAATACACAACATGAATGGATCTCATTAATACTAGGCCGAGTGGAAGAGGCCTTACACAAAAAGAGCATATACTATACAGTCTCATTAATATGAAATTCTAGAAAAGGAAAATTAATCTAAAGTGGAAAAAAATGGCAATACTCCCCAGACTGATTTACCAATCCAACACAATCCCATCAAAATTCCATTATTTCTTTGCAGAAATTGATGAGTCGATCCTAAAATTCGAATGGAATTGTAAGGGATCTTGAACAACCAGAATATCTTGAAAGAGAAGAACAAAATTGGAAGACTATATTTCCTGACTTCAAAACTTAACTACAAAGCTACAGTGATCTGTGGCATGGTTATTTATTTGAGACACACAGATCTATGAAATAGAATTAAGAATCCATAAAAAGAACCCTCACATTTATGATCAACTGAATTGATAAGACAATTCAATGGAGGAAAATAATATTTTCAACTAATAGTACTGGAACAACTTGCTGTCTATATGCAAAATAATTAAATTATTTAATTAATAAATAACCTCATTTCATATCATATACAAAAATCAACTCAAAATGGTTCAAAAAGGTAAAACTATAAAACTCTTAAAAGGAAACACAGGTATAAATCTTTTGACTTTGGATTAGGCCATAGTTTAAGTATGGCATCAAAAGCACAAACAATAACAACAACAAAAAAATAGATAAACTGAACAACTTCAAAATTAAAAACGTCAGTGTCTCAAAGGGCAACATCAAGGAAGTGAAAAAGAACCCACAGAATTATAGAAAATAATTACAAATCACATATCTGATAAGACACTTGTACCTAAACTATTTATAAAGATGTATTATAACTCAAAAATAAAAGACAAATAACTCAGTTTAAAAATGGGCAGAGAATCCAAACAGACAATTCTCCAAAGAAGATATATAAATGGCCAATTAGCACACGGAAAGGTGTTCCTCATCACTAGGCACGAGGGAGACGCGAAACAAAACCACAGTGAGATACCATATCACACCACTAGGGTGACGAGAATGGCTATAATCAGAAACATAACTGTTGGTGAAGATCTGGGGAGACTGGAACACTGCTGGTGGAAATGTAAAATGGTGTACCCACTGGAAAATCTGGCAGGTCCTCAGATGGTTAATATAGAGTTTATCACATGATCTAGCTAGTCCACTTCTGGCTGTTTACCCCCAAAAAGGACCACATACATCCACCAGTACATGAATGTTCACAACAGTATTATTCATCAGAGCCAAACCCTGAAAACACTTTAAATGACCATCAACTGGTAAATATTTAAATAAAATGTGGTATATCCATACAATGGGATATTGTTTGGCAATGAAAAGAAATGAAGTACTAATACACACTACAGGGTAGATGAATCTTGAAAACAGCATGCTAAGTATCATTCCATTTGTATGAAATGTCCAGAACAAGTAAATCTAGAGACAGAAAATAAATAGCAACCTAGCGTAGACGGCAGGAGAGGATGAAGGGAGTGATAGTTGAGGGGTGCAGGGTTTTTTCAGGATAATGAAAACATTTTAAAATGTTTTTAAACATTTTAAACATCCGACTGACTGACGGACGGACAACTCCGCAAATATACTAAAACCCACTATACAGTACACTTTATGTAAGTGAATTATATGGTATGTGAATTATATCTCAATAAACAGATTGAGGCGAAAAAGAGTGAGTCTTGGGTTGTTAGCTACCCTTCTAATAACTGGCAATGCCACTAGTTCTCTGGGCAAGCCAGTCTCATAACTGCTTCCAGCACTTCATCCTATGGACACATCTCAAGAATCATGCTTAGGTACCGGGTACCACACTGGGCAGCGAGAAAGCTGTACATAAACGAAAAGCAACATCCTCACTTCTCAGGGGATCACTACCTAGTGCTTCAGTGTAACCTACACACACTGAGCACTGAAACGTGGTGAGTCTGAATTGAAAGTGTAAAATAGATGCCGAATTTCAAGGACTGAGCAAAAAAGGTAAAATAGCTCATTAATAATTGTTTATACTGAATAACATGCTGAAATGATATTTTGGACAGACTGGGTGAGACTAAACGTTAAAATTAATTTCACCTGTGCTTTTTTTATTTTTTGAATGTGACGCTAGGGACACTTAAAATTACATCTGTAGCTCATATTCTGTTTCTATGGGGCAGTGCCGGTTTAGGTTTTTAAATATAAATAAAGCACTGAAACTTTCCTGACCCCCAGTGTTTTGGAAGATTATCTTCTACAGACTTCTAAATGGTAATTAACTCTGAAGTCCACTCAGTGGTTATAAAATGCCCACTGCTCTACAATTAAGGAGGCACAAAAGGTCTCTTGTTTGCTGCCCTCTGCCAATTGGTCCCTTGGACTAGAGATGAAGATGCTCGGCTTGGCCTTTTAAATATTGGCGTGCCCGAGTCTTCACAAAGCACAAATGTTTCCCAAATAAGGCAGGCCCAGAAAATTTCATCTGAACTCTTTAAGACTCACGATCAAAAGGGTTGCCTTTTGAAAATGATTAAAGATCACACTGAAATGACAGGCGCCTATTCACAGAAGGAAAATTTCTGCTGAAAGAAATTCCATCTACAAGAGGCTTTGCATGTCATCTGCGAGGGTTCCCTTCAGCCCTCACTTGTGAACCCTGAGTTGTTTAAAGAGATTTTCACTTCTCCTTCTTTGACTTCCTCTTTGATCCACATGTCCAGGGCAATAAGAACTGGGCCTATGGGGCAGAGGCAAGCTCTACACTCCTGACCTTGTTGAAACTTTATAAGAAATCCAGAGGTATGTCTGTGCCCTTGGAGAGGACACAGAAATGGACCTCAGATGTGGCAGGCTATGGAGATGAAATGTGATCACAAAGTAGCTGAGACTCCTACCAACACATCTTCTTCTTTACTTAGCAAATGCCCAAAGAAGTGTGCCAACTGACCTTTTTATTCCTTGGCTTTCTGGAGTTAAGAGAGAAGGTTTGGGGACTTCCCTGGTGGTCTAGTGGCTAAGAATCCACCTTGCAACGCAGAGGGTGTGAGTTCGATCATTGGCCGGGGAACTAAGATCCCACATGCCACTGGGGAACTAAATCCATGAGCTGCAACTAGATAGCCCACACTCCACAACTGTTGAGCCTGTGAACCACAGTGAGTTTCCCGCATGCCATAACTAAGACCCAAGGCAGCCAAATAAATAAACAAATATTTTTTAAAAAGAAAGACACAGAGAGAGAAGGTTTGGAGGTGAAGCAAGGTATCCAGAGTCGCAGTCCTCGTAAGTGGCACAGCCATGCTTCCAACTTGGGACAGCTGAAGTCCAAAGCTAACAACCTTCTTCCGCACTGAACTATACTGTCATCCTTTCATTCCACAAACACCATTCTGGGGTGTGTGCAGTGTGAATAGAAGGTCAGGGTGACATGTTTTGAAAAGACAATATGCACCAGAATCCTGCCTCCTCAAGTGAGATGCTCTTCAATTCCTACACCTAATTCTGTTCAGTAGCTCCAGTAAACTGAAATGGAAGGCAAGTTTCATTGGCTTAATTATCTCCATTCTGGGCATAATGGAAGCAGAGACAAAATCTCTCAGGATCCTTCATCTCCTCTGGGCCTGCAGTGGGTACAAGTAGGAAACACAGGGCTTCATTCAGCGTCCTGTCATAAAAGACCCACTTCTTCCACATGCTCCCAAGTGGAGGGCACGCTGTATACCATGCTCGTTCTACCACCCAAGGCAAGCCGTGCACCGTGCTCAGCGCTGGACATACAGAG
Organism: Capricornis sumatraensis; assembly: GCF_032405125.1. Taxonomy (NCBI): domain Eukaryota; kingdom Metazoa; phylum Chordata; class Mammalia; order Artiodactyla; family Bovidae; genus Capricornis; species Capricornis sumatraensis. Next base: position 36,738,352 of record NC_091091.1, read on the forward strand.
ATGCATACAACAGGGCCTCTGCCCTCTCGGCTGTTCCTCGGTAAGTGCCAACCAAGTTATTTTAAAGGGCCTATGTTTGGGGCAAAGTGGGCTGTAAAGAACAAAGCTCATTTCTGGAGCTGGTTTGTGGCTTGAGACATTGTCTCAAATTGTAACAGTCGTTACCAAATGTACCTGATTTTGTGTTTCAAAAGAACCGGCCGTAACATGGCTATTTCTAGACAGCCTGTTTGTAGCAGGGCCTGGGTAATAAAAGCTCTCATTAACCATTCTCCTCCCACCACTTCCATTTTCTCCCAGGCCTGGGAGACAGTAAGCAATTGCCTGCCTTAGAAAACCCCTGGATGGTGTGATTTGGGAAAGTAAAAAAATTATGATGGAAAGGACATTGTAGACCATCCTAAGTCTGAAGCCCTCTGTTCAAAGATATCTCAATTATCTCCAGCTAGAGACTCCTGGGAAGCCAGATGGCTTCAAAGGATAGCCAGGGCCAACACCCTCTCCTTTATCTCTGGGTATGCTGGGCAGAATAATGGCCCCTCAAAGATGTCCATGTTCTAATCCCAGGAATCTGTGTCTATTTTACCTTAATTGGCAAAAAGGACTTTTCAGATCTGATTAAATGAAGGGTCTTAAAATGGGGAGGTTATCTCAGATTATCTGGGTGGAAACAATATAATCACACGAATCTCTAAAAGCAGAGAGCCTTTCTCTAGAGAGATGCTCAGACAGAAAAGGGGCCAGAGAGATGCTAAGATGCTGATTTTGATTATGGAGGAAGAGAGCTATGAGCCAAGGAATGCAAGTGTCCTTGAGAAGTTGGAAAAGGCAAGGAAATAGATTCTCCCTTAGCATATGCAGAAAGAACACAGTCTTATTAACAAGTTGATGTTAGCCTAGTAAGACCCAAAATAGACTTCTGACCTATAGAATTGCAAGATAACAACTTTGCATTGGTTAAACCACTGAGTTTGGAATAATCTGTCGGGGCAGCAAAAGAAAACCAACACTCTGGTTACACCCAACCAAACAGTGGGATATCAGGCAATGAGGACAAGTGACCAAGGCAGTGACTGCACAGTCAGAACAACTGGCTTAACCAACTCGTCAATTCTGTCCCAAAGAAAGCTCAAGCCTTTCTATGGAATGACCCATACAACTCCCATCAAAGGTGAGACTGAAAGTGTAAACTCATCAAAGCGCTGGGCCGCAGAGAAGGAGCCAACACTTTGGGTTGATTCTGTATGTTCTTGTCGGTCCTACAGAACTGTCGCGTCATTATTCATCTAGGACCTGTTCAGCATCATAGTATCAGATAGACCTCTTCTTGTGTGGAAGGAGATTAGAGAAAGCAAGAGTAGTATTCCCAGAGTCTTGCTCCTAAGATTTTGATCCTCCCCAGCCTCCTTAAGTGTAGCCTGATGTGTTCATTGCAGATACTTGGAGTGACAAACAGAGCTGAGGAGGTTGCTCCTCTCCTGGCTTAAACCATAAACCTATGATGCTTCCATACAGAAAGTTAGTTGTAGGATTGCCCTTCCCCCCAACACACACATGTTTGAAGGAAATATGTTAGTTTCTGGAACTAACTGTTGGGGCTTAGCTCATGATGGAGGGACTGGTGGGCACCTGTCTCCCTCTTCCTTTTCTCCTTAAGGAACAGATGATGGTTTATCTTAAGCAGTTATCACTGATAAAAATAATTGTGTTGGAGCTTCTTTGAGCCGCTTTGTACTTGACCATATCATCCATCCACGTAGTCATCTACCTATCTGACAACTTTCTGGAGGTCTCAGTGTTTAATGTCATCAACCCAAAGAGCAAATAGGGTAACTGAGAACATACAAACTTGTCAAAAGTATGGCTCCTAACCAAAGGGATTCCTGATCCATTAGGATGAGTCTCAGCACCACTGCCTGAGTGCCTACCCTATTCAAAGTACTGCATATGTGTTTTCTGATTTAATCCCAATAGCATCCCTAAAAGATGAGTTCATTATCCCCAGGCAAGGAAACTGCGACGGATAACATGTTCAAGGTCACAGTGCGATTAAATAAAGGAGCTTGAATTCAGAATCAGGTCTCTCTCATGCCAGCATCCAGGTTCTTCTCACTATGTTGGACTGCCTTCCAGATAGAAAACACTTGTTCCCCAGAAATTTCTTAAAAAGTGCTACAATGTGTGTGTGTTTGTGTGTGTGTGTGTGTGTGTGTGTGTGTATAAAAGTCTCAGTTGAATATATATATATATATATATATATATATATATATGTATGTATGTATATATGACAGTCTCAGTTGAAATCTAGCTTCTCTAACCAGTACAGGGATGGGTTCTTGGTGCCATAAACAAGACTGGTTTCAATTCTAGAAATATGTATTGAGCAACTACTAAACAGACGCCATGCATATAAACAGGGCAGAGTCCCACATTCTACTAAAGAAATCAGGCCTGCACACACACATGTGCACACATGCACACAATTATAAGACAGAAAATAAGAATTGTATCAAAGCTGTCAGCTAGAAAGGTGCTAAATAAGCAGCAGCCACTGACATTAATGGGCTTCCTAGGTGGCTCAGTGGTAAAGAACCCACCCGACAGTGCAGGAGATGCACGAGACACAGCTTCAACCCCTGGGTTAGGAAGATCCCCTGGAGAAGGAAATGGTAACCCACTCCAGTATTCTTGCCCATAAAATCTCATGGACAGAGGAGCCTGGTGGACTAGTGTTCAAGGGGGTCACAAAGATCAGACACGATTGAGCAACTGAGTATGCACTGAAATTAACTGAGTATGCTTCAGAGAAAAGAGACACTCCAGAAGCAGAAGGAAAACATGGGGATGTGGAAACACAGAGCCTCTTGGGATGAATGGAGCATCTCAGTGTCCTTAGGGCAGAAGAAAACAGAGAGGACGCTAGAAAGGTAAGAGGGGGCTAGATTCCAGGTTGGGGAAGGCATTGAATATGATGTTAAGAAAGTTTGGACATTATTCTCTATTATAAAAATATTGTTATATATATATTTAAAATTCATTCCAAGGGGAACCATGAAGACTTCTGAACAGGGAACTGTTTTCAGCCGTGCTTTAAGAGATTTCCAGAGAGAGGTATGGGGATTGGCAATGGCAGATGGGTCCCTGTACAGTCCTGAGTCTGTGAGGTCTGACCAAGAGCCTAGATTTCTATTCCCAGCTTATTCACCACCCTCTGAGGTGAGTCAAGTTACCATAACTTCCTGAACCTCAGTCCTCCCATACCTAAACTGATGAGGTTGAACTAAGTAATTGCTAAAAATCCATTTAGCTCTAAACTGCTGTGATACAAAGTTACAAATCTGTACACATCACAGCAAATGTGCCTTTGCATCAGGAAAAGCATGGAGATAACTAGTCCGAAAATCACTTGGATCTCATTGTGGAGTCAAAAGACATAATTTATGTAAAGTCTTTTTTCTAATGTATTATACATGTTAAGTAAATCCAGGTGAAAGTTTCTTATTTTGAAGCCTACTTTGATTAAATGTCTTCTTTTCCCAGCCTTAAAAAGTAGTATTCCCTTTTCCCTTTCCAAATCAAGACCTTTGTCTTAACTAAAAACAGCTGCCAAGTTTTTCCCAACTCACCTGCTTAGTGAAGAAAAATAATCTGTTGGAATATACCCATAAATTTAAATTCTAACTACAATATAAAAGCTAATGCTCTGTGGCAGGCATTACTTCACATTTCCACAGCACCTAAATCAAGACCTGGGCACACAAGCTTATTTAAAATGAATTCAGCCAAGATATGAATCAACTGCACTTCCATCTGCAAAGAGGACCATTTCAGAGGGATTCTTTTTTTTTTTTCCAAAATATGGCTATGTGAATGATGATGTTACTCCTGGTATGGAGAGGATGGCCAAAGAGAAGAGAGAGGGGAAGCCAACCTCTCTCTTCCTCAATGGTTCACATTCTCTTCTTTTCAACAAATATCTGATGACTCAAAGGTCAACAGTTTCAGATAAGAGGGCTGCCTCTTTATGTCAAACTATCCAAAACTGCTGTTGAACTCTGGAAACTGTTAGAATAGATAGGTTAAAGATTAAACATATTCCATACTACTCAGAAATACCGTGAGTGAAAACATCAGCGAATTCATCCTCCTGGGGAATATACATTACAGTGTATAATTTGGGCACCCTCCAGGATCTTGTCTTAAATAGCTATTGGGTGACTTAAAGAGAAAAGTATTTTAGTGCCTTGACTTTTCTTTAAATATACACCATTTGAATGAATTCATCTATTGCAAATATGAAGGCATTGTGTTTTAAATTTCATATCTCAAAAAAAGTTCTCGGGATTTTTCTTTAAACCTTTTAAGATAGTTAAATGATTCCAAATTAAAAACAAAACAAAACAAAACTAATCCTGGTGTTTAATGATGATAAAGAACTTGTCTATTTTTGTAACAAATCACCAGAACAAAAAGCTATTATGGAGTAATTAAACACCACATTCGGCATAGATATGGAGAATGGAAGAATTGCAAATTACTTTTTACAGCTTGTTCTGAAGTCTTCTGAAGTGGAACACATTTTAATCATTAAATTCCTCAAAGGTGTTTTTTAAAAAAAGTAATCAGGAAGTTTATGGGACCATACTCAATTCTGGGGCCCCAAAGGCTCAGATGTTCCCAGGATCATCATCAGTGTGGAGTGCCATCTTGATCTTGGTAAGTCACTTCAGAGGGAACTCCTGGAAAGCCCACTTCTCAGGTATTTTCCTGTTTAGGAGATCTCTGACCTTTCAATAAATACAGCTTGCTTGTTCAGGTCAAAGAACAAGTTAAGTTCAGGCCTAAACCAGAACTCTAAGACACTCCCTTCTGTTCTGTCTTGTGATAATTCAAAAAGTATTCTTATATTGAATTGAGTGAGTCAGATTTCTGAGTACACCTGGCAGTGTGCGAGCATATTAAATTATAAGGATTCCGTGTCTCAGGGAGTTCCCAGGATTAATCCCCAGTATCTCAGAGCAATCCAGTTAATGATTTCCCTGCACAAATGCCCTCGGCGCATACTGCTGCAACCTGGCCTGGCCCAGCTAGGATGCTGAGTCTCCCTGGTTTAAGGACCCAAGGCTCACTCCCCTCTCTGGTGACCCTCTCCCATCATGCCTTGTTACACCTAGGGCTCCACGGAGGCACCAGCCTACCTGCTCCCTTGCTCACCTGGCTCCTCTCTCCTTCCCACCCAGAGCCACGACCCATGAGACACTCCCACTCTATCAGCATCTTTCTCCTTCTAGCCAGCCCAAATGGCTTCCTCTTTGAAAACTCAACAATCTAAACACTTTGCCTGGCTTCTTTTAACACACTTTTTCATTTTTTCCCTCCAACACAAATTATGTATAAAAGTCCATCTCACATAAAAGGGGAAAAAAAGAATTTATTTTCCCTAAACCTCACTAACATGGCTCTGGGGAAAAGTCTTTTATTTACTATAACTGATGCCTGGAATGGGCAGCTGAGAATCGATTCACTTTCGGATATGTTTCCTTTTGTTTCGCTCCTCAGCCCTTGGGTTAAATAAGCATTTTAAATCTCTTTACTCTTTGGGAATAGGTAGAACTGTACTTACATTTACAACTCTGATGAATGCAGAGTTTTTGTGCTAATCCAGAAAAGTGCTCTGATGACCCCACTATCACTGATTTTTGGTTACCTTTCAAATGCCCACACTGAGTTGTTTTGTTCCCTGTCCAGTGTAACTTTTAAAGTGCTGGGAAGAACTTCCAGCTACAGAAACTCATTTAATTCTCATTTGACTGGAGTCACACCACTTACTTTTAACTGGAGAGCATCTTGGGATCTAGCGATATAAAAGGACAAACATAAAAAAGAAGAAACCAGCTCCAACTGGTGTGGGGAAATCAGGGCTAGAATCCTAACATTTAGACAGCCTTTTTCACCTGGGATGGATATTTCTGAATCCTCAGAGTATAACTTAAACTCAAGATACATCAAGGGAGGTCCACTCATTGGGTCCAGATTAGCTAATTCTTCATAGACCTGGGCCTGTAAACTCGTCCCTCCATTAAATTATGCATTTGATCTCTTACTGTCCCCCTTATATACACAAACACTCTGTAATGTAAATTATACTACAGACATACAAAAACTGTATTACCCAGGGCCTCTAAATGGAGCTGAGGTTACACAAGGACCGACACCACTAACCCCGAGGAGCGCTAGGAAAATCAGTCTTCAAGCTCCAAATCCACTGAGTCAGGATCATCTGTACCCCTCTCAGAGATCAGATAACCAAACCACATCAAACCCTTGGAGCTGGTTTGCCAAGGCCAGTCAAAGGGAAGACACCTGTAGCTGAAAAGGACCATTGTAGCTTGTCTGAAAGTACATCATTTCCTAAGTAGCCCCAGGCTGTTAATCAAAGTTTCATTTTCTGATCCACAGATTTCCTTTTTTAAGAAATAAATCTCCAACTGCATGTACTCTCCCTAACAATGAGTGAAATGGTGCTGACCACAGCTGACTGAATATCCAAACATTTTGCTAACTCATAACCCACTCCCGGTACCTGGAATCCCAATCCAAACCAAAGAAGTTGATCCAGCCAGTGGCTGCCCCACACTGAGTAAGATGGCAGAGTCCACCAGAATCGGTTTCAGCAACTTTCCCTCCCCAAAGCTGACCGATGTCCATTTCTCACAGACTGAATGTCTATTGACCACCCTCCCCCCAGACTGCATCCTGCTGGGACCCTACTTCCCAGTGTGATGGTATCTGGAGATGGGGCCTTTGGGAGGCAGTTAGGTAGGGATGAGATCCCTCGTGCTGAGATTAGAGCTCTCAGAAAAAGAGACACCAGAAAGAGCTTGCTCCCCACATTCCAACCACCCCCCAACCGCCAGCAGACACGAAGAGATGATGTCAGCACACAGAGAGAAGGCAGCCACCTACAAGCCAGGAGGAGAGGACTCAGAATGAAACCTGCACCTTGCTGGCACCTTGATCTTGGCCTTCCCAGCCTCCAGTGAGAAACATACTTCTGTTGGTCAAGGCACCCAGGCTATGGTGTTTGTTATGGCAGCCCAAGGGCTTCCCAGCTGGTGCTAGAGGTAAAGAACTCGCCTGCCAATGCAAGAGATAGAACAGTCAGGAAGATCCCCTGGAGGGAGGCATGGCAACCCACTCCAGTATTCTTGCCTGGAGAATCCCATGGACAGAGGAGCCTGGCGGGCTTCAATCCATAGGGTAAACTAAGAAAGATATCACCCCTGTGAGCTTTGCCATTGCCCTTCAGGACAGTGACAGAGGAGGGACCCAGTGAAGGGAGCCAGGAAGGTCACGTCTATTCTGACCAAACCTTTGCTTTGGCGTTCGTTGCAGGCACATAACCAGCAGGAGATGAACGTGGGCGCCCCCTAGTGTCTGCTGAGAATAACCACCCCTACCCAACGTCCCCCGAGGGGAGGGGCCCCAAAACAATGGGGCTGCCACTCCCTCCCCTGCCTCACCAAATAACTCCCCGGAAAGATCCTGAAGGCAGTGCCTTTGCCAGAAACCACAGAACGGAGAACAACAATTCCCTTTCAGCACGGAACAGGGCCCCGGGTGGAAATTTTTCCCTCCATTTCCAAAAAGAAGGTTGCCAGGACCAGATACAAAAGTAGAAAAGTACATACTGTTTCGTATTTATGAAAATTACCAAGTAAGAACAAATCACTAGGAAGAAAACAAGCTAAATTAATACGGTTCCTGCCTTCCAGGAGACAGGTGATCGGAGGAAAAACATACCCAGAGGTGGGGGAAAATATGATTAAAACCAAGCAACTAGTGAAAACTACTGAATAAATCCTCCACATATATACAAATTAAATATCCACTGTGGCTATCCCATATGAGGGAAGAAGCAGCTGTTAGAACTAAATGACACATTTATTTAATCAAGAAAGGATTTGAAGGTATATGGCGTTGTCACCACCTCTGCAAGTCTCCTTCTCTCTTCCCCAAGACACTCAGGAAACAATCTGAACTAGGCTTCCAGAATGTTTTATACCTTCCTGGCACCATACTGGTAATATCCTGTGAGTATTCTCCACATCATAGGAAAGGCTTACTTCTTACATGTAACTTTGTTTCAACATTGCCACCACAGCAAGGTAACCTGTGCTTATTTTGAGCCAGGCTTTGGATAAGAATTTAAGGTGCATGATCTCATTTATTCCTCAGAACTAACTTGTAAGGCTCTACTATCATTATTTTATAAGAGGCAATATATTTACATGGTGTAAAACTCCGGGAGATGGTGATGGACAGGGAGGCCTGGCGTGCTGCGATTCATGGGGTCGCAAAGAATCGGACACGACTGAACGACTGAACTGAACTGAACTGAAAAATATTTTTTAAAACATCAGCATAAAGGTATATAGTACAGTCTCCCTCCCACTGCAGTCCCCCAAAGGCCAAGTTCCCACACCTCTTTCACATGTGCTACGCTCAGTTACTCAGTCATGTCTGACTCTTTGTGACCCCATGGACTGTAGCCTGCCAGGCTCCTCTGTCCATGGGACTTTCCTGGCAAGAATAATGGAGTGGGTTGCCATTTCCTCCTTTCCTGCATTTCCATCCTTCAGGGGATCTTCCCCACCCAGGAATAAACTCCTGTATCTCCTGCATTGCAGGCAGAGTCTTTACCACTGAGCCACAAGGGAAGGCCTTTCACATACAACTATTACTATTCGTGTCTTATGTATCCAACCACAGTTGATGTATATATAAGCCTCATGTTTTATATAAAAGGTAGCATATTATACAAGTTGCTCTGCACTTGGAAATTTGTACTTATCTTGGAGATCTTTACATAGAAAACTATCTCATACTTTTCTTACAGCTATATGGTATTCCACTCTGTGATTGAACCAGAATATATTTAACCACACTTCTACTGATAGACACATGGATGCTTACATTATGATATTTTACAGATGAGAAACCTTAAGGCTCAGAGAGGTTAAATGACTTGTCCAAAGTCACACAGTTGGTATGTGGCAGAGAAAAGGACTCAAGTTGATTTGGTTCAAGCCTAAACTCTTAAGCAATCTGCTGTATTTGTTGCCTGGCACAATGCCTGGCATGTAGCAGATACTCAATAAATATTTAATGAGTAGATTAATGAGCCAACAAAATTGCAGAAAATATAAAAATAAAAAAGAAAGAAAAAATAGCAAGAGGAGCAACTCAGTTCTTTCTTTCCTGCATCCTTCCCTGTTAACCACCATTCTTCTTCACTCTCTTAGATACCCACATCTACTTCTGTGTACTGTATCATAACAGCAGAACGAAGACTTTCAGCCATTCCTGGGTCCTGCCTGATCCCTGTATATTATTTAATCCTATTCAGGTTCTGGAAAAAGGACATCCTAGAATGGATGCAACATCACCTCCATTGGCCAAAAGCCCCAAAGGGCTGCTCAAGAAGGTCACAAGGAGGTGGGAAAAGAGAGTTCCTGGGGCCAAACAACACCTGTGCCTAGACCTCGGGGGTCACAATGGCACATCTGAGCATCACTGAGGATTAGACAGCCAACTTCCAGATCACTCGCAGACTTCACAGCCGGTTTTCCTCCACAATGCAGACATCCCCCAAACCTTCAGCTCCTGCCAAATGTGCCAAAAAGCTGACACATGTAGCCTTCTTTTCACACTGTGTTTTACGTTCGGCTCAGCCGTCCAATAAATTTAACACCAGAATTATATACAACATTAAGTGCGTTCAAACACAGCTGATTTCTTCACAGGCCTTTGTGAGCTGCTGCTGGGAAGGTACAGTATCTGACAACAGGAAAGCTGTGTCTTTCAACACTACAGGCCCCAGGGACCACTGGCCAGGAAGGTAACCTCCCTGTGACCTCGCAAGGTATCAGAAGGGTTTAATTCTCCTGACTTGTGTTAGGAAAACATTACAAACATCACCATCTGCACTCAGTCTTCCAGTCCCTCCAAAGACATGGGATGCCTGCTTTCAGATGAACCAGACTTAAAACGACTCAGAATGTGACATATTCTCTATATGTATTCTGTATACATGTGAAATTTCTGGAAAGTGAGTGACTGCCTGGAGAAAAACACACCCATCCTTCCTCTGATCCTTTGCTGTCGTGTTTGATAATCAGAGTTATTTATTCAACAAGGGCTCAGAATTACAACTTAATTGGTTGTCATCTGCTCAATGAAGAAATAATGTCCTCTCCAATTATTCTAATCTAATCCATTTAATCTAAAATCCATGCGACATTACAGATTTTCCTGAGACAGAATAGTTCAATCTCTTCCTCCCCATTTAATTCCAAACTATTGACATGCAAAACAAATGGCCATTCCTTTTAAAGGTTGCAATACCAAAAAAGAATCTATCATTTTTGCCCATCTTGAAGGCTAGCTTGCTAGCTATAGGATTAACATTTGCAATTCCCCTAAAGTGAGAAGTTTCTGAAGACTATGTGTTTGCCTTTCATTTTCCTCAACTGGGCTCACCCTGAAACACGTAGAACAGAAATCTCAAAGCAGGAATATCATGAGCCACATTCAGCTATGTTAGAAACAAATAGAAAAATGCATTTTACCAAGATGTCCAGAGAGAAAGAGACAGACAACATCCAGCCAATCAATCAACAAACACGTTCATCTTCATTTGTGGGTTTCCACTAAAAATGTTTACAGACATAGTTCTTTCCAACACATCATGTTAATAAATGTTGTGTGAAACAAAGCCTGTGTCTAAACACTGTTATGCTTTGCACGCCTGTATTTATCAGGTTTCATACATAGTCAAAATGCAAATCACGACAGAACAATTTCTTGACATTTTTGTTTTATAATTATTATTATCACAATGCAATTCTAGTGGGTCTTTGCTGGATATATATCAGAGGTGAAAATCTTTTTAAAGTAAATCATTATAAAAATCCCTTTCCTTTATACCATGCTAGAAGTGCAGTGTCTAAAGGTCTTCTGGGAAAATAAATAATGGAAATTTTGTTATTGATCTTATGCAGAGGCAGTGAATCTAATGAGTTATTGTTATTTTACCCAGAGCAAATATTATGTGGTCCAAAATAATAACATTCAATTAAAGAAAGAAAGCCAGATAGGACATAAGATAAAAACGTAACTTAACAATGAATTCCTTTTCATACTTCCTAAATGCTAATTTAGTCTGTCATGTACTCAGAATGAAATTCTTTTGAAAAGGTAGTTTCCCATGCCACAGTAATAATTAAAATGATTATTTATCTTGTTATAGACAAGTATCATCATCAACAAAAGAAGGTTACTGGCCTTCATTAAAAGATAATTTATATTTCGGTTTTTTAAAAATCTAACAACAATAGCAAAGCCGACAGTCAAGTCTCCCAGGATTTATCAAAACTTTTGAAGAGTTAAGTCTGAGCAAAACCATAAATAGCAATCTTGAAAATGTTGCACAGTGGAGCCCTATTAGCATGGATCCTCATGGTATGAGTTGAGGGTCATCAGACTAAAAGGTCACAATGTATCTCTTAGGACTTGCTGGATCCGGGAAATCAGAGCACTTCACCTTTAGCGAGAGAAAAAGAGGCATCTACAGCAGGTGTTTGTCTGATTTCTCTATGGTGTATTATCAGAAATGGGAAGACACTGCATTTAAAAATTCTGTATCTGGTTCATCAAGCCACCAAGAAAATCCAAGTGACTTGAGTCTTCGGAAGCAGCTGCCATAATCCTAAATCCTAGAACAAAGCCCCTACTGTTTTGCCAGGCTAACCTAACACACTTGGCTTTTTACTCCCATCCTTGCGACTTAACTGCTCCACAGCTCTGTTCTTGCTGGATGGTGAGACCTCCCAACCCTGGGCTCACTGACTCCGCTTTATCCTCGCATTACTCTTTCTGGGCTCAGACAATGCCTCAGCCATCTCCCCAGGCAGCGAAAATTAAGACTAAAATCTTGGCACCCATGGCTATCTTCTTCTCCATACACAGAAACGAAACTACATTTACAAAGAGGTGTTTTCTAAAGATGGATTTCTCTTCAAGGGGTTAAGTCCTAGCTTCTCTCAAAAACCAAAGAACCCAAAGAGTGAATGACTCACTTTGAACATTTTCCCTTTATGGACACATAAATGACATTTGAGTGGGAAAAAAGAAGGTCTTCATATAGGCAGAAAACAACTAGAAAGGGTATGTCTGTCTACCACTCATCATAAGGTATCGCAGGTAGCTTTCACCTGTCTTTCAAACCCATTAGCCATGAGCGGCTTGCTAGAGGATAGAGACTAAATCTTATGTTTCTCTGTAACCACACAAATATTTGTAGACTAAAAGGAATAAATAAATGAAACCAGCTGAGTGCTCACTCTATGTCAGGGAAGACACTAAGCTTTTAATCTTCAAGACAATCTCATAAGGTATGTAAAGGTATGTCAAGATCATCCTGTTTTGCAGATGATAAAACAGAGGCTTAGAAAGGTTAAAATTATCCAGCTAAGACTTAAGGAGTTGGGACCTGGTATCAAACCATATGGGGCTTCCCAGGTGGTGGTAGAGGTAAAGAACCTGTCTGCCAACGTTGGAAATGTAAGAGACACAGGTTCCATCTCTGGGTTGGGAAGATCCCCTGGAGGAGGGCGTGGCACTCCACTTCAGTATTCTTGCCTGGAGAATCCTACGGACAGAGGAACCCAGCAGGCTATGGTCCACAGAGTTTCAGAGTTAGACACGACTGAAGCAACTTAGCAGGCATGCACAAAAGCATATGTTCCAGAACTTATGCTCTCAACCATTGTGCTAAAGTACTTAAGTGATTAATAAAATGGCTCTCACTCCTCAAAAGCAAGTCCTTACTTAAGACGCAACTATTTCACATAATGGATAATTTATAATTTCACGATACACTGGATTTATAAAACGTGCATTTTTGAAAAACAATACTCTCAGACATTGTAGTATCCGGGTGTCTTTTGCCAGAACTTGAAGAACTTTAAAAATCAACAACAGGGGGAAAAAATGAATTCACACATTTCCAAGAACCTGTCACCAGGAGGTTCATGGTCCCCACGCTTTAGTCCAACTCTCTGGTTGTGAGCATTTCAAATTGCCTGGAAGAGACTGAGAAAACAGAGGGGCCCTGGAGAACCAAATCTGTCAGAACAGATCTCAGCCACACAATTTCTCAGCTCTTATCTTGCTTTCACCCTGATGCAACAATGCAGTCTCTGAAGGTCTCCAAAACCTCCTAGCCGAGAATCTCATCATTGTCCCCCTTGACCGTGTTGGCATCCTCAGCTGATCCAAGCAGCAGCCCAGCGGGTATTAATCTGTACTGCTGCACAATGCAGACGAGTTTGGGAATGGAATTAAAAGGCATTGGCTGAGCCTCCACTTTGGCAGTAAACAGAGGCTCATCAGAAGCAGGTACCATCTGGAACTGATAGGAGGGTCAAATTGGATATTTTTCTAAACACAGGAGTATTTGCCATGCTATTTGTGATTGTTAGATACCGGTGAAGACCGAAGCTTTTTTAATGTGCAGGACTTGATAGCACTGGCTAGACATCTGATTTCTCTAGAGGTTAGCTAGAAATATCACTAGATTCAAAAAGAAGCTCCTTCAACATTAGGTGCAGGAAAATCAACCTGCTACCCAGCCATTTTCCCTGAAAGGCAGAGAGTACCCAAGTATATGAAAAGTAGGTTCAAGTATACGATCCATAAGCAAGAGTTTCAATATTGAAAAAATGGTGCTTTCCAAAATGGAAATTGGAAGAAAAAAGTCAATCATACAACAGCTGTGTTTACACATACAAAGTGAAGTGGAAAACTGAGGCAATTACCCAGATGATTTCAATCAAAACATCCTCTCAAGTGAAATATCCAGAAAAGTGAAGATATAATACGGGAGACTCTTATTTTTTAGCCTGAATTATCCAGATAATTGCTTCATCTCTCCACTATTCTTATTTAGACATAGCCTAAAACCCAACCTGTGCATCGGCAATTGAAAATACAATCATTTGCAGATGTACATACTTAGGGACACAAGTGTCTATGGTTACAATTATATGCAGATATAACTCAACACAGACCAGACCACTCAAGTCTGAAGTTTTGGAAACCTATTTTGAAATTCTGACTAAAAGCAGAGATTGTTCCTTTTAAACTCCACCTCCTATAAAAAGTCACTTTTTCAGATAATGACAATTTATCCCCAAAACCTAATCCATATAAAATAAAACAAATCCTTAAAACTGCCCTAATTTGATTCTTCGATTATTTCAGGAGACAAAGTATCTATGAAAGCAAATGCTTTAGTAACAAAGGATCCCTTCAAAAATTGCTTCCTTTTTCACTTCAGAAATATATTTCTTAAATCAGCTAGAAAAATGACCTCCTTTCAAAATATCACCTTGATTTTTGAACTGTCAGCTTTCTCCCCTGTCCCAAAAGTCCATAATTCCCATGTGTCCCCCCTCCAAATCTAACTTATTTTGGAATAGATCTCCAACTACAGAAAATATTCAAATATTCATATCACAAAGGAGAAGCAGAGAATGCCACTAACTCAAATGCAGCCCCAAACTATAAATTCATTTTAATTAAAGATATTTGATAAGCACACATGCTGAGAGGAATGAAGAGGGGAGGGCTCCAGAAAAAGACTTATCTTTTTCAGAGAAATTAAAAATCGCACGAAGAATTCAACAAGCCAGAGAGGCCTCTTGAAACCTTCTATTTAAGTCCGATTATCTAAACACATTGGTTTAAATGTGGTGCTTCTCATTTGCAGTCAATACGATAACCTGAACAGATGCAGATGTTTAAACTCTTCCCTGACCCCCCAAAAAGATAAAATACTAAACGCAAAAACAACAACAAAGACTCATGAAAGCTAGAAAAAATCCAGGGAATTGGGCACACGCTTGTGTGTGTCTGCTCAATTGTGTGCGACTCTTTACAACCCCATGGGCTATATAACCTGCTAGCTTCCTCTGTCCATGGGATTTTCCAAGCAAGATTCCTGGAGCAGGTTGTCATTTCCTACTTCAGGGGGTCTTTCCAACTCAGGGATCAAACCCACAACTCTTACGTCTCCTGCAATGGCAGGAGGATTCTTTAACCACTCCGTCACCTGGGAAGCCTCGGCATATACTTATAAGGCAGTAATTTTCAACTTACTAAATGTGGGTTGCACATTTAGAATCATCTAGAAGCTTAAAAAAAAAAATCTCTGTGGTGAGGTGGAGGTTTCAGGATACTAAAGCTCCTGGGTGATTCCAATGTATTTTTAATTGTACGTTCTATGTACAATGTACATGGAATTCCAGTGATTCCAGTGTACAGCCCAATGTACACTGGTGATTCCGATGTACACTGTTAGAGGGATGTGAGGGAGCAGCCACCATGGTCACAGACCTTTGACCAGAAAATTCTGAAAGCCCTCCCTGCATGAAACCAGAGACCCAGAAGTTCTAGAACTTGAAAAGAGACCCAGAGTATCTCTGTTCACTAGCCTGGGGCAAGACACAGAAAGAAGCTTGAATATTTTGAGTGTGGAGTTCCAAGAATGCTCTTCACGTGATGTGTGAGTTCCAAACCCATAAAATCCATAAAGCCCAGCCAAGTAATAGAGATTACCTCAAGAGCCTATGGTCTTGAATTTGGTTTCTGGAAATAAGAAGGCAGCAATTTTTGAAGGGGCTCTCTGTTATTAAAAACTGTTTTCTAACACAACATTGTAAATCAACTACATTGCAATTAAAAAAAAAAACAACCTATTTTCATGGATACCTTCTCTCCTAAAATAATGAGAGAAGCAAAGAAGAGCCGTTAAGGACGTGTTTTGTTTAATATGCATTCTTTTGGGGGGGGACAAATTGTCATTCTCTGCTTAAGTGATTTTTTATAGATAGTGGAGTTTAAATGAAATGATTTCTGTTTTTAGTCAAATTTTTAAAACATGCTTCCAAAACTTCAGACTTCACTCTGTTTATGCCAAGTTACATTGCCTTCAAGAATTTTGCAGTACTTCGAGGGAGAGCCATTGTCACTACAGATAAACTTATAGTTGAAATATTAAAACCTACCCCAAAATAGACAGGAGCAACAACTGGAAGAATGAGAGAAGAGATGAATGTGAAAGGAGTTTTTAAAAATATACATTCGGTGAGATAGAAAGAGAAATGGGAGCCACAAGAACACAGCTCAAAAAATAAGATATTTTTAAAAACATAGAGATTCTAAAATGAAAATATACTGTTTAAATAAAAACTTCCATAGATGAGTTCAGTGAAACGTAGAAGAGAGAATGACTAGGAAGACAGGCCTAAAGAACTCAGACAAATACAGAAATAAAAATATGGATCCACAGTTCTTAGAAATTGAGGAAAGAGTAAGACCTCTGCCTTACAGAAGTTTAAAAGGAAGAGAATTGAAAGAACAGAGACATATTGGAAGAGATCATCACTGAATTTTCCAGAACAACACAAAGGTACAGGTGTTCAGATAAAAGACAGAATAATACCTATTACCAAACAAGACAAATTAAAAACAAATCCTACCTAAATATCAGTGAAATCAGTGAATAGAAAACAACAGGGAAACCTTAAACTATTCAGATAAGTAGAAAGAAAGAAAAATTTGAAATAAAACTTAAAAGGTTGCTCCAAGAAACAATCAATAGACTGGCAACAGACTTCACATCAGCAACAACAGAAGCCAACTAGCAGTGGAATAATATTGTAAAAGTGCTAAAAGGAAATAACTGCCAAACTAAAGTATCATACTTAGGAAAATTATCCAAGAATGAAGACTAAATTAAGATATTTTGAAGTGTAAACAGATGCAGTGAAACACATACCTGATTTTAAAAATTACATATAAAACATATAGAGAACTCTTAAAAATCAATAATAAGAAAGCAAACAACCCAGTTTTCAAAATAAGTAAAATTCTGAACAGACTTCTCACCAAAGAAGATACACAGATGGCACATAAGCATATGAAAAAGTGTTCAACAGCATATGCTACTAGGAATTACAAATTAAAACAACCATGAGCTATCACTCCACATCAATTAAAGTGGCTAAAATCCAAAAATCTGACAATGTCAAAAGCTGATGAGAATACAAAGCTACAGAACTCTCATGCATTACTGGTGAGAACACAAAATGCATAGCCACTCTGAAAGACAGTTTGGCAGTTTTCACAATGCTAACTATACACCAAAAAAAATCTAACAATTGCACTCCTAGGTATTTAGGAGTTGAAAAGCTACGTCCACAAATGAGTTGAAAAGCCATTCAGTTCAGTTCAGTTCACTTCACTTCAGTTCAGTTCAGCTCAGTCACTCAGTCGTGTCTGACTCTCTGCGACCCCATGAATAACAGCAGGCCAGGCTCCCTGTCCATCACCAACTCCCGGAGTTCACTCAGACTCATGTCCATCAAGTCGGTGATGCCATCCAGCCATCTCATCCTCTGTCGTCCTCTTCTCCTCCTGCCCCCAATCCCTCCCAGCATTAGGGTCTTTTCCAATGAGTCAGTTCTTCGAATGAGGTGGCCAGAGCATTGGAGTTTCAGTTTTAGCATCATTCCTTCCAAAGAACACCCAGGACTGATCTCCTTTAGAAAGGAATGGTTGGATCTCCTTGCAGTCCAAGGGACTCTCAAGAGTCTTCTCCAACATCACAGTTCAAAAGCATCAATTCTTCGGCACTCAGCTTTCTTCACAGTCCAACTCTCACATCCATACATGACCACAGGAAAAACCATAGCCTTGACTAGACAGACCTTTGTTGGCAAAGTAATGTCTCTGCTTTTGAATATGCTATCTAGGTTGGTCATAACTTTCCTTCCAAGGAGTAAGCATCTTTTAATTTCATGGCTGCAGTCACCATCTGCAGTGATTTTGGAGCCCCCCAAAATAAAGTCTGACACTGTTTCCACTGTTTCCCCATCTATTTGCCCTGAAGTGATGGGACCAGATGCCATGATCTCCGTTTTCTGAATGTTGACCTTTAAGCCAACTTTTTCACTCTCCTCTTTCACTTTCATCAAGAGGATCTTTAGTTCCTCTTTACTTTCGGCCATAAGGGTGGTGTCATCTACATATCTGAGGTTATTGATATTTCTCCCGGCAATCTTGATTCCAGCTTGTGCTTCTTCCAGTCCAGCGTTTCTCATGATGTACTCTGCATAGAAGTTAAATAAGCAGGGTGGCAATACACAACCTTGACGTACTCCTTTTCCTATTTGGAACCAGTCTGTTGTTCCATGTCCAGTTCTAACTGTTGCTTCCTGACCTGCATATAGGTTTCTCAAGAGGCAGGTCAGGTGTGAAAAGCTATAGCCACCACAAAAAAATCTCAACACAGATGTTTATAACAGCTTTATTTGTAATCTCCAAAAACGGAAAGCAACCAAAGCTAGACGGAAGACATCCTTCCATAAGTGAATAGATGGGAAAAAAAAAAAAAAAAGACGACTGTGGCTCATGCATACAATGGCTATCATTCAGTAATAAAAAGAAATGAATTACCAAGTCACAAAAAGACATGGAGGAAAGTTGTATAATTCCAACCTGTGGCATTTTGGAAAAGACAAACCTAGGGAGGCAGTAAAAAGATCAGTGGTTGCCAAAGGCTCAAAGAAAGGGCAAAAACAAACAGATGTAGCAGAGGGGATTTTTAGAGTGATGAAACTATTCTGTTTGATGCTGTTATTATTGCTTAGTCACTAAGTCCTCTCCAACTCATTTTTAACCCCATAGACTACAGCCCGCCAGGCTCCTCTGTCCATGGTATTTTCCAGGCAAGAATACCACAATGGGTTGCCATTTCCTTCTCAGGGGACCTTCCTGACCCAAGGATCAAACCCATGTCTCTCACATCTCCTCATTGGCAGCGAGATTCTTTCCTGCTAAGCTGCCAGGGAAGCCACGATACTGTAACTGTGGATACAAGGTAGTCTACATTTGTCAGAACCCACAGAACTACATAACAGAAAAATGGAACAGTTCATTTGTTAATAATAACTTGTCAATATTGGCTCATTAATTGTAACAAATGTCCCACATTAATGCAAGATAGTAATAATGAGAGAACTGTGGAAGAGGAGGCTATATAGGAACCTCTATACCATCTGCTTAGCTTTTCCATAGATCTAAAATGTTAAAATATTCTTTATGATTTTAAAAAGAAAAAAAAAGGGCAGCAATTACTAGGCATGGACACTTTATGAAATAACTATTAAAAGATATGCATCAGCAAAAAGAACACCCAGAAGGGTTAGCAAATAAATCAGTTAAATATGTTAGTAAATTGAAAAATGTACTGACTACTTAAAAACAATGAAAGTGGTTTTGGAGGATTTAAAAACACATGAAAATATACATCCCCTTATATGGTATGTGAATTATATCTCAATAAAACTGTTACCAAAAGTAAAATGTACATGGCCCATAGCCCAGTAGCTCTGTTTCCAAGTATAAATTCTGCCATATACGTACAGAAAGGCCAGGAGAAAAAAACATTATTGTGGCATTATTTCTAACCTCAAAAACAAAGAAATAACCTAAATGCCCACCCACAGTGGACTATTATTCATGAAAAAACATATACAGTAAAGCACAAAACATGGATAAGATGAACAGCCCTGTGAACACTGAATTCCAGAGAGGAAGACCTCTATTCAGAAGACTAAAAGCATTTTAAAGTTTAACATGTCCAAAATGGAATTCTAAATCCTCACTTCCCAAAGCAAAAAATAGCACTCTCCCCTGGGCTTCCCCATCTCAGAAAATGATGCCATTTTTCACCCAGCTAAATGACAGCAGCCAAATTGCCTGGAAGTCATCCTGCCTTCTCTCTGTCTCCCACCCTTAATACTCAACCCATCAGTAAGTCCAGTGCATCCCTTGACTCTAACTGCTCCAAATCACTAACCCAGTGTGCGCTGCCATTGGCTCAAGAGTTGATGCTACAGTCTTCTAACTGGATTTTCTGCTTCTCCTCTTGCCCTACCAGAGGCAAGATCTTCAATCAAGAGTGCTACTTCTAAGACAAATAAGATCATGACTTTATCTTGCCACAAATCCTTCACTGGAAAAGACCATGACGCTGGGAAAGATTGAAGGCAAAAGAAGAAGGGGACGACAGAGGATGAGCTGGTTAGACACCATCAGTGACTCAATGGATATGAATTTCAGCAAACTCTGAGAGACAGTGAAGGAAAGGGAAGCCTGGTTTGCTGCAGTCCATGGAGTCACAGAGTCAGGCATGACTTAGCTACTGAACAACAACTACAACGAACCCTTCACAGTCCTTCCAAGAGCTTCTCGTCCCAGGTGGTACAAACCCAAAGTCCTTATCATAGCCCAGCAAGTCCTCCAACTGTGTCACCAGCCCCAGCTGGCTCTTCTACCCCCACTCATTCCATTGTCCTCCCATCGGTCACCATGTTCAGGACCCAACAGTACCCCCAGCCCTGGGCCTGGGCATTGGCTGGTTCCTCAAACACTGTATCAGATTCCACTGTTATTTCAGGTCAAACATCTCACCAGAGAAGGCTTCCTCTGTCTAAGCGAGCACTCACCCTCTGCTCCTCTCATCTCTCTCTCCTCTCTTTGCTTTCATTCTATATCCCTTTATCATCTGTCTCCCCCTGGACAGAATGTGGGCTCCTTGAGGGCAAGGCCCTTTCCTGGCTTGTTCCTCACTGTATCCTCAACATACAGAACAGCGCCTGGCCCAGAGAAAGAATCAGAAAATACCTGGAGAATTAATCAGTTATTCAGTGATGCTTTTGTACACATCAACTTTACATATAATAGCTTCAAATGGATAACCAACAAAGAACTACTGTATAGCACAGGGAACTCTGCTCCATATTCTGTAGCAAACTAACTGGGAAAAGAATTTGAAAACGAATAGTTACATGTATGTGTACAACTGAATCACTTTGTTGTACACCTAAAACCAACACAACATTGTTAATCAGCTATGTGTGCGTTGCTTCAGTCGTGTCCAACTCTTTGCAATCTGATGGACTGTAGCCCACCAGGTTCCTCTGTCCATGGGATTCCCCAGGCAAGGATAATAGAGTGGGTTGCCATGCCCTCCTCCAGGGGATCTTCCAGACCCAGGAATTGAACTTGCGTCTCCCTCATCTCCTGAATTGTTAGGCAGATTCTTTACCGCGGAGCCACACGCCAATGTAAAATAAAAAGTTAGAAAAAAGAAAAATATAGAAGGCAAACTGAGGAGCCATTTGGGTGTTCCACAAGTTGAATGAGACAGACTTGTGGTCTCATACTCCTTGTAGACTGTGGGTGGGCTGGGGACCAAGGGGCAGGAGGAGAAAAGAGGAGCCGTCAACCAAAAAGCTCCCTCAGGCTTCTTCGGGTCCCAGAGTTCTAGAACTCATCATTTCACACTGTCTTGAATCCAGTCTCTCCCCAGAGTTGAAGGAAGATCAAGACAACCTGGTTTTGACCCGTGCAGTTCACAAAGCATCGCACGCCACGTGTCATCTCATTGCCTGCCTGCTGATGGGCTGATGAAGTACCCAGGGCAGGCGGAGTGCGACCTCAGTTCACAACTGAGGAGACCGAGCCTGGGAGGGCAGAGGGCATCAAAGAAGAGGGGGTTCTTTCTGAAAAGCAAGTGAGCGAAAGCCCTGGAAACCAGAGCTTGGGCTCAGGGCTTCTTCTTTCCAGATGACTGTAGTCAGTCCTTCCCAAATGTGACAATGACGACAATGGGCTGAGAAAACCATGCAGGCCCACAGTTCCTGCCACGGTGCATTCCGACGTTTAGGCACACAGGCTATTTGCAGGCCAGTCCTCCCCCGCCCAGTCTAACCAACCAGAGATGGCTCCTCCAGTCTCAGCTCCCACTGGTCTCCTTCATCACCTGCTCTCTCACATCACATGGCCTCAACCTCTCCCTTCCCTGCCCAGAATGTTCTTCCCACCAAGACCAAGTCTGACCCCCATTACTGGCTCTTATACAGCCCCATCTGTCTCTCCTTATGAGCATTCTTTATACCTGGAACTTTCTACATATGTGATTGTGTCTCTCTCCCCTGCTAGACTATAAACTCCATGAGGACAGGGCCAATCTGTCTGTGTTCCTTATTATATCAAGTATCTAGCCAGGGATGGCACATGTGAGGCTTTGTGGTCTGGAAACGCTGAGGACCTTCTGTGACCATGAGGGAAGAGCATGCAGTGGCAGGAAGATGTCACCCTGCAGCCCCTGGAGGGGACCCTTCAATGCCAAGAGCAGATCCAAGAGCCAGAGGTAAAGAAGCCATGTTCTTGGTGACAGTGTTCACCGTTCAGTTCAGTTCAGTTCAGTCACTCAGTCATGTCCGACTCTTTGTGACCCCCATGGATGCAGCAGACCAGGCCTCCCTGTCCATCACCAACTCCCGGAGCTTACTCAAATTCATGTCCATCGAGTCGGTGATGCCATCCAACCATCTCATCCTGTCATCCCCTTCTCCTCCTGCCTTCAATCTTTCCCAGCATCAAGGTCTTTTCAAATGAGTCAGTTCTTTGCATCAGGTGGCCAAAGTATTGGAGTTTCAGCTTCAGCGTAAGTCCTTCCAATGAATATTCAGGACTGATCTCCTTTAGGATGGACTGGTTGGATCTCCTTGCAGTCCAAAGGACTCTCAAGAGTCTTCTCCAACACCACAGTTCAAAAGCATCAATTCTTCAGTGCTCAGCTTTCTTTATAGTCCAGCTCTCATATCCATACATAACATAAACTCACTTAATCTCTGGATATTTTACATAATCTAAGAGATAATAATTCATCATTCAAGCTTGTTAGGGGTGAGTTTTCCACCATTTATAAGACAAAGAATCCAACAGATGTACTTTAACAAAACTATACACTCCCAGCCTAGTTTTTGTACACTTCTGTTCCACCCAAGTGCTAAGCATGCGAAGAAGTACTGAATAATTTGTTTTCACCTACCTGGCTCCAGCTCGCTGCACATCCATTCACCCATTTATTCATTCAACAAATTTTTCTAGGTGCCTAAATGTGGCTCCTTTGGATTGAAGAGAAAGAACAAGACAAGCCAGATGGGGTCCTTGCTTTTATGCAACTTAACAGTCAAGTGAGGGAAATGCGCGAACAAGAAAATCAGCACAGAGTTTTGGATAGTGGTAAAACCTGTGAAGATAGTGAAATAAGGAGATGGAATAAGGAAGGAGGGAGAAGGGAATTACTTATCTAGGTGGTTATGGAAGCCCTCTGAGTTGAAAATGATGAGGAAAAAGCCAAAGGAAGATAACACAGAAGAACACTCCAGACAAACAGGGGAAGCCAGAGCAGAGGCTCCGAGATAGAACAAACTCGATGTGTTTGAGGGTCAGGAAAAAAGGCAGAGTGGCTTAAGAATCCATCGCCCTCCCTGGGAGAGAACAAGACAAGATGAGGGACAAGACGAAGCAGACAGAGACTCAGTTATCTAAGAATTCTTCTTCCAAGGAAAGTCAGATGCCCGCAGAACAGAGTTATCACACCTTCAACTTTCCCCATCCTCAGGCATGCCTCGCTTGGACACACTGCATATGTCAGCTGGGAGAGGAATGAGTGTGGGACTTGGCCCCAGGGTCAGTGCCCCCTTAGCAAGCCCCTCAACCATTCTAGTCTCCAGTCCAGTCATCCATTCATCAGCCAAGGGCCTGGACTTGGGGATCAGAAAAGACTCTTTCATCCTCAATGGTCTACAATTAACTTCCATTTCATTGTCTTTAAAAAAGAGGCTAATCAATGGAAACCATGAATTCAGACTCAAAAGAGAACTCTCATTTAAGAATTATATTTTCAAAACATTTATCAGGAGGGCAACAGAGCAAAGTCAGAAACACTCAAACACAAAGCCTCCAGGTCCAACCCCGGCAGCTGCTCTGCTCACACCTCAGAATTCTAGAGCGATTAACGGAGACACGGAACCTTTCTTGTGTAAGGTGCATGAATGTGCCTCCCCAAAGCAGGAACCGCGGCTCCAAAGCCTCCCAGTGCTCTCTGCACCCCCATCTCCACCGTGGCTCCCTCTGACCCCCAGTGCCAGCCTTGCCCCCACCACTGGCCCCCTGCCCAGGGCCGCAGGAAGAGACCATCACTGGCGAAACGGTTCAAGTCTCCCACCACACTGGCCTCCCTGTTCACAGAGAGGGCACCTGGGAGCCTCTGCACTCTGCTAAATGCACTCCCATCCGTGCTGAGGATAGGTAGTTCTTTGTCATTTAGGGCTTCGGGCAAAGTCACTTGCTCAGGGAGGCGCTCCAGCTGTCCTGGTGTGGTGGAGTTACCCTC
This sequence comes from Capricornis sumatraensis, assembly GCF_032405125.1. Classification (NCBI taxonomy): domain Eukaryota; kingdom Metazoa; phylum Chordata; class Mammalia; order Artiodactyla; family Bovidae; genus Capricornis; species Capricornis sumatraensis. Next base: position 36,762,731 of record NC_091091.1, read on the forward strand.
TCCCCTCTATCTGCTGTCATACTGGTCTGTCGTCTTCAGACTACTTACTGTTATCAAAAACCACTAACTTCTTTGAACTCATTATGCCTCCTCCACTAGACCATAAGCTTCCTGAGCTCAGAGCCCCATCTGTCTTACCCATGCTGTGTCCTCAGGACCTAGCTCCGTGTCCAGCCCACAGACGACTGACTCGGTAAAAATGTTTTGATGAACGGAAGGAAGAAGTCATCGTTAAGATCCCTGACAAAGCATCAAAGACCACAAGGCAGGTCAGAACCGACAAGTTCCCAAGGAAATCCTGCAGTTGTAGCCCAGGAATTTTCAGCCAAGACAGCACACCTGGGGTGGGGTGGGGAGAGCCATCCCCCATAGGACGATGATGGTACGTAATGCTCAATGATGCCAGGTCAGAACCACCGGCACAGCTCTCTCACTGCTTTGCCAGAGGAACAGAGGGGTCTAGCAAAGAAAAGTAACTCTTTTAATGGGATGCCCAGGTGTCTGACACCTACATAGACTTTCTCAAGGCCCCCAATGCCCGTCTTCTTGGAGTTTAAACAAACCAGTCGACAGAAGCTGGAAACCGGGGGGGAGGGAAGTCTGCCAAAGCCAGCATCCCACAGTTGGCACGTGGAGATCCACAAGGAGGGACAGGTGAGGTGGGGCCAGGTCCAAGGTCAGGGCATCCAGAGCCGAAGAGCAGAGTCACTGGGGATGGGAGGGGGAGGGAAAGGTACATGTCTAAGAGGGGCATGGGGTAAAGGTCGACTGAGAGGGAAAGTTCCAGAATGGGCAGGCCAGGAGGGTACTGCTCTGCTGTCATTCCATGTTACAAAAGGCAGCTCAGAGAAAAGGGGAAACAGCAGTCGGCTTTTTTTTTTTTTTTTTTTTACAATCATCAGATATAAAACCCTGAGTATAAATTTTTCTATTTTAGGGTCTCTAAATAACATTTAACTTAGTGAGTGTTTTACATCTAGGGTAAATATTTGCCCGGTGTTTCTGGCCCATGTCAGAGCGCTTATCTAAAAAGCTCTTTGGTTCTGCTCCCGATAGGAAAATTCTACATTCAATTCAGCATCCTCACCCGGCATGTGAACCCACGAAGCACTCTCCTTCCCCCAGTCTCCAAGGTGCACCCCGACCGTAGTAGCCACAGGATCGGCGTAAGGGCACTTTCTGGAAGGTCCACCCGTGTGCGCTGCACTTTCTCTTAATTAAGGGCAAGGGCATGGAGGAACAAGTCCAGGACCGACCCTACTCCACCAGGCTGCAGAATGTTTGGGGAAATCAAGGAGCTGTAAGACAAAGCTTCAGATAACAGCAAGAAAACAGAAACAGCCAGTGCAGCTTGGCTTCATGAGCTGAACCAGGCCACTGGTCACCATGCAGCTCAAGGCGGCAACTGCAGATATACTAGGAGGTCTGCAGAAAGCAGTCACATGGTCTGAGGGAAATCTAGAAGGCTGGACATAGGACTGTCACCCCCTACCTGGGTGCAGTGCAATGTCTTGAGACTGAGGAGTAAGTTCTCATTTTTTTAGTAAGAATCTTTTTTTTTTTAAGTAAGAATTTCTATCATTTCTGCGTGCATGTGCTAAGTTGTTTTAGTTATGTCTGACCCTTTGTGATCCTATGGACTGTAACTTGCCAGGCTCTTCTGTCCATGGGGTTTTCCAGGCAAGAATATTGGAGTGGGTTGCCGTTTCCTTCTCCAAGGGATCTTCCCAACCCAGGGATCAAACCTGCATCTCCTGTGTCTCCTGCATTGGCAGGTGGGTTCTTTACCACTAGCACCGCGAGGGAAGCCCTCTATCACTTCTACTTAAACACAATGTCTCACAACTCAGTTCTCACAATGACCCTGCAGCGTAGATATTATCCACATTGGAAAAAGTGAGAAATGGAGGCTTCATGCAGGTAAATAACTTCCTAAAGTTATGAGACGATGAAGTCAGGATGCAAACCCAGGTCTGACTCCAAATCCACATTCTTTCCACTTGGGCACTACTCTCACCAACCTACGAAAGTATCTCCCTAAAGGTTCTAAACAAGCCTCTTCCTGGTTCCCTAGGTTTAAGAGAGGCGAGTTCAACACGGAGCACATCTGAGTTACGACCAGAATAACTCCAATACTTGGCGGCACCACCCAGCATGGACTTAGCTCAAAGAGACTCAAAGAGGGCTCCTCAAATTGAGATTACGACGACTCCAAGGGAGATACTGGTCAGAGCAAGGGACTCAGAATAAAGTCCAGAGGAGCTGCATCAGCACGGAGGTGGAAGCAGAGACCCTGAGAACACCCACAGGCCAGACACAGTCAGTCCAGCCAAGGCAGGTACTCATCACACTACACCAGAGTTCAAGGGCAGGGAGGTATCTGGGAAAACCTTTGGCCAAGTCCAGGGCATCTTCCTTGTTGTTGTTGCTCAGTCACTAAGTTGTGCCTGGGTGTGAACCAAGTCACTTTAGTTGTGTCCAACTCTTTGCAATCCCATGGACTGTGATCTTCCAGGCTCCTCTGTCCATGGGATTCTCCAGGCAAGAATCCTGGAATGGGCTGCCCTGCCCTCCTCCAGGGGATCTTCCCCAGGGATCAAACCTGCATCTCCTGTGGCTCCTCATTGCAGGCAGAATCTTTACCGCTGAGCCACCTGGGAAGCCCTGATAGCTAAGTTTCAACCCTCTTTAAATTAGAAAGATACTATTGTTTCTATTCGAATACATAGTGCTGAGACCAGAGTTAACTGAGAACCCATCCTGCATTTGGTTGCTTTTGTTCCTGACCTAACAATAAAAAAAAGCAACAAGCAGAAGAGCTTACCAGAATCTTAGGAGCTGGACAAATCTGGCATGAATTCAAGATCTTCCAAAAACTAGCTGTGTGGCCCTCGGCACATCACTTGACTTTTCTGAGTTTGGGTTTCTTCTTACATAAAATGGAAATAATGCTTCCACCCCACCCCAGGGCAACACTCAGGATGAAATGAAATAATCTAAGGAGGCATCTGGTATCTTACTGCTGGGAAGCCAGCAGGCATTTCACAAGTGATGTTCTTCACAATTGCTCTCTGGCAATCATAGCCAGCTTTGACTCTGACCTCTCAGCTGGGACTTGAGTTCCTGGGGACCATCCCCTTCAAGACTGAACAGGCTTTCGATGGACATCTCAATCCTTGCTGGCAATGCCTATTTCCCTAAGGCAGAATCTTGTCACATACACACAGAAAAAGGTACTTCAAAAAGCCAGAGGCTCAGAAACAGTGTATTGTGTGACCAACCGGCCAGCATTCAGGAAGCAGTTGCCACTAAATCCAAAAGGAAGTCATTTCCAGGCAATATTCTTCTCAGAGAGGATTCTAGAGGGATCGCAAACCCAGACAAAGGGGGCTGAGATGAATGGGCAGCGCTCAAGAATTCTGACCCTCACCTGACCCCGTGCACAATATAGTAGCCGTAACTTCACTTTCTCTGCACAGTGACACAGCCCCCAACAGCTGTGGAATGTCAAAAACAAGGCTGGTCGGGTCTAAAGTTACCCCTCCTCCATCGGAGAGGAAAGAAAACACATTTCGGAGTCTCTCCTTCTTTATGTTTTGCTTCTGAGGAACAAATGTCGACAAGATATAGGATACGCTGCTCTGTTTGCCACCAAGATGCACAGAACATAATTTTATACGAAGCTACACCCGCTTAATTGTGATGCATTAAGTATTATGTTCATTGTTTCTAAAAGTGGGTAGAAATGAATAATTTATTTCAGACAAAGGAAACTCTTGAATATGAAATGCCTCATCTTTTAAAATTATAATTTGGAAGACAGGGATGAAAAAATATCCATAGCCAGTGAACCTTATATTGCTAATAGAAAACAATGCTTCGACTGTTTCTACTTTGTTTGCAAACATCACATTTTTTAAAACCTTCCTGAGAATAATCAAGAAAAAGACACACTAGGTTTTCAGCATGCTCACAGCTGCTCAACACAGGGCTAGCCTATCTTATGTTAATTTTCTGGGCTGGGTTTCCTTTCCCTTTCTACCAGTGCACCTTGGCTCACCTGGAGTCCACTCTTTGCATCCCTATACCTCTGTCTCCCAAAGCTTTCCTCTCTTTAACGCATCCTACTTCCCTTTGTGGCTCTTCCTTCCCGCTCCCTCCCTGGCAATCTCTGTGCCCTGCACCCTCTTCCTGGTTCCACCATCTCCCCAGCAACTAGCACAGTGCCAGGCACAGAGGAGGTTCTCAGAGAATGCAACTATTATTATTTTTAGAGAAGATAATTGATGTTTTGGACTCAGCTGAATTGGTGATCATCATTTCCCGTATGGCTATTGGTGTCTTTTTTTTTTCTTTCAGAGCAGAAAAGATATCTACATCCACTCAGATAATCTACTATTGCTGTTTCATGCTAATAAATTGGGAGAGGAGGGAGAAGGCAGGAAGTTAGGGCGCATATAAAAGGAAGCTCCTGGCAGTCATTCACCTACCATTTCCCAAGCACTTCTCAGTGCTCATCCTAAGTGTTACCGCCACTAACTTTATGAATTTGATACTATTATTATCCCCACTTATAGGCCGAGTCTCTATTAACCCTGGGTCCCACAGTTAGTAAGTGCTGGAATGTGGAACTCAAATCTGGGTGTGTTTAACCCCAAGACTTTGCTCTTTACCACTGCTATTCTGAATTCCGTAATTTCCTAGGATCACTGGGACCTCATTCCCCTGCCCCTCCCCAGACCCACCCCAATCTCCGGAATGAACACAGATGGTCTGCCCAGTGGCTCTTGAGCAAAAAGCTCCCTGGCTCTTGGGTGCGTTCTTACAGGAGATCAGCAGCAGCCATAAAGGGCAAAGTACAACCTCTTCCTGCTCCCACCCCAGTGGTATCATTAAAACACCATCATAAACACACTTCGGGCTCAAAAGACGACAGAGAGGGTTTGGTTTCTTCTTAGGAACCACTCGGTGAGCTTCAGTAATTACTGGCTGCAATCCCAAAGGCCCTCCTTCCTCATCCTTCTCTCACTGGGCTTGCCCTGGGGTTAGCGAGCATCTCTTTCAATCAAGACAACTCCCTGCATTTCGAATCTTTTGAGTTTTTATTCAGACAGACTCTTGCAAAATGTTCTGAAGCAAGTCGAGAATGTGGCGCAGAAAACTGCCAAGTGAGACCCAGGACTAGGGAGCCAGAAGGATAAAAGAGTATCAAGAAAAGAAATGCAGAAACAAGCCCATACATCAAGTCCTCCCAACAGGTGGACATAGACAAGTTGAGCAGGGCCATCTCTCCCAGCCAGGAGGACAACTCTGGCCTGGAGATCAAACCTGACCCATGACTAACCCCTGTTCCCAAGTCAAAAAGCAGAAGCCCATCCTGATTCCAGGCTGGAGGACAGCACTGGGGTTGGATTTAGGCACTGCAGAAGGTTGACGGCAAGCATTGGAATGGCTGAGATGGTGGTTTGGTCACTAAGTTGTGTCCAACCCTTGCGACCCTATGGACTCCAAAGCCTGCCAGGCTCCTCTGTCCATGGGGTTCTCCAGGCAAGAATACTGGAGTGGGCTGCCATTTCCTTCTCCAGGAGATCTTCCCAACCCAGGAACGGAACCCGGGTCTCCTGCATTGCAAGTAGATTCTTTACCGACTGAGCTATGAGGGAAGTCTGGAGTGGTTGAGAGGTAGAGAATCCACTGCCAATTCAGGGCACACAGGTTCGATCCCTGCTCCAGGAAGATCCCACATGCCTTAGAGCAACAAAGCCCATGTGCCACAACTACTGAGCCTGTGCTCCACAACAAGGGAAGACACCACAATGAGAAGCCCATGCACCGCAGAGAGTAGCCCCTGCTCTCTGCAACAGCCCGCTGTGCAGCAATGAAGATCCAGCATAGCCAAAAATAGATACATTTAATCTTAGGGAAAAAAAAAAAAAGAAGGCAGGTGGGGAGCCATTCCTCTGGGGGATCCAAGACTATCCACATTCCCACTGACCTCCAGGCTAACCCTTTTCACCAGCCAGATCACTCAGTGGCTAAGGGGCTCCACTGAACAATTTTCCACGACACCCTTTCTCCTGCTACAAGGCAATGTGTCTCCTATAACAGCATGAAGACTTTTCATAACCTGGCCCCAGACCACCCTGCTTCCTGCACTCAGTCCTGCTGTGACCTGCTCTCCGGGTGCCCCACTCCCTTTCCGAGCCCACCCTGTGAGGTCCATGCAGCCTCACGGACTCCGGCTCTTCTGCCTGCCCTGAGGACCTAAACTGGGAGCTGTGTGCAATGGTGCCTTTGGCATCTTCTCCCCGAAAGGAGGAGGTCTGAAAGACAGAAGCTTAAACTTGACCTACATTTGCTCTGTGTCCATCAGGAGCTGAGATAAACAGGTACCTTCTGAGATGAGGAGTTACAAACCCTAACCCTATGTCATTCTCCAGTCTGGGAGCATCCAGAACCCTACGTGCTTTTATGACACAAAACTATATTAGGTTGAGCCATATGAAATGTGTGCTGTTCTACCATGCTGACCTGCAAAAATGGCAATTTCATACGATTCAACCTAAAAATCCCGATAGTGCTAAGATACACGAGCCATCATCCTTCCCTGGTTCTGCTGAGACAAAGGCCAGGCCTCTGAGTGTGAAAAACCCACCTCTCTGCCCAGCTTGTCTCCCACTGCTGCTCATACTGACGTCTCCAGCAGCTTATAACTGCAACCTGGACACTCAGCATCTTTGCCCATGCTGTTGCCCCTGCCTGGAATGCTCCCCTCCAACCACCTCTATGTAGGAAACTTCTATCCACTCCTCAAAACCCAGCTCAAAGTCCCTTCAGAAGCCTTTTCTGGTCCATATCTCCATCTAGTCAGATATTCTCTCCTTAGGGCCACATCTGAGCCTGTGTGGAGTTCTACTCATTTGCCTACCACTTTGCAACATAATCTGCTTCTTTTATACCTATCCTTAAAACCTATTTTTTTTTTGTTTTGTTATATACCTATAACCTATTTTGTCTAGTTTTGTTTTATTCCTATACCTAAAACAAGAAAAAAGAAATTTTAAAGGCAACAGTAGGGTCTGAATCACCTAGGCCTCTCACGAGGCTCATCATACATTCTCAATAAGTATGTGATGAGTGAATTTGACAGAAATGCCACTCTATCACACCAAAATACTAAAAGTCAACAGAGATCACAGAAACCAACCAATTCCTCTCTTCCTTATAGTGTACTTATTTTATATATAATATATATTACCTGTGTATATCATACACATGCCACTGCTGCTGCTAAGTCGCGTCAGTCGTGTCCGACTCTGTGCAACCCCATAGACGGCAGCCCACCAGGCTCCCCGTCCCTGGGATTCTCCAGGCAAGAACACTGGAGTGGGTTGCCATTTCCTTCTCCAATGCATGGAAGTGGAAAGTGAAAGTGAAGTCGCTCAGTCGTGTCTGACTCTTCGTGACCCCATGGACTGCAGCCTACCAGGCTCCTCCATCGGTGGGATTTTCCAGGTAAGAGTACTGGAGTGGGGTGCCATTGCCTTCTTCGATCACACACATACACACATATATATAACTCAGCACAAAATGTCTATGACTTCATGCAGTTTGTGCTCTTGACTTTCAGGGACCATCTCTCCTGTTCAGTTCAGTTCAGTTCAGTGGCTCAGTCGTGTCCGACTCTTTGCGACCCCATGAATCGCAGCACGCCAGGCCTCCCTGTCCATCACCAACTCCCGGAATTCACTCAGACTCATGTCCATCGAGTCAGTGATGCCATCCAGCCATCTCATCCTCTGTCGTCCCCTTCTCCTCCTGCCCCCAATCCCTCCCAGCATCAGAGTCTTTTCCAGTGAGTCAACTCTTTGCATGAGGTGGCCAAAGTACTGGATTTCAGCTTTAGCATCATTCCTTGCAAAGAAATCCCAGGGTTGATCTCCTTCAGAATGGACTGGTTGGATCTCCTTGCAGTCCAAGGGACTCTCAAGAGTCTTCTCCAACACCACAGTTCAAATGCATCAATTCTTCGGTGCTCTGCCTTCTTCACAGTCCAACTCTCACATCCATACATGACCACTGGAAAAATCATAGCCTTGACTAGACGGACCTTGGTCGGCAAAGTAATGTCCCTGCTTTTGAATATACTATCTAGGTTGGTCATAACTTTTCTTCCAAGGAGTAAGCGTCTTTTAATTTCAAGGCTGCAGTCACCATCTGCAGTGATTTTGGAGCCCAAAAAAGTAGGCTGACACTGTTTCCACTGTTTCCCCATCTATTTCCCATGAAGTGATGGGACCAGATGCCATGATCTTCGTTTTCTGAATGTTGACCTTTAAGCCAACTTTTTCACTCTCCTCTTTCGCTTTCATCAAGAGGCTTTTTAGCTCCTCTTCACTTTCTGCCATAAGGGTGGTGTCATCTACATATCTGAGGTTATTGATATTTCTCCTGGCAATCTTGATTCCAGCTTGTGTTTCTTCCAGTCCAGCGTTTCTCATGATGTACTCTGCATATAAGTTCAATAAGCAGGGTGACAATTTACAGCCTTGACTTACTCCTTTTCCTATTTGGAACTAGTCTGTTGTTCCGTGTCCAGTTCTAACTGTTGCTTCCTGACCTGCATACAGATTTCTCAAGAGGCAAGTCAGGTGGTCTGGTATTCCCATCTCTTTCAGAATTTTCCACAGTTTCTTGTGATCCACACAGTCAAAGGCTTTGGCATAGTCAATAAAGCAGAAATAGATGTTTTTCTGGAACTCTCTTGCTTTTTCCATGATCCAGTGGATGTTGGCAATTTGATCTCTGGTTCCTCTGCCTTTTCTAAAACCAGCTTGAACATCAGAAAGTTCACAGTTCATGTATTGCTGAAGCCAAATGGACACTACAGCATGGGTTCTAGAGCCAGGCCTCCTGAGTGAAAATGTGGCTCCACCCATTCCTAGGCATGTGCCCTCAGGCCAGTTCCTTACTTGGGTCTCAGTCTTCTTAGCCATGAAGTGGGGCTAAGAGTATCTTCTACTAAACAAGGTTAACACAAGCGATTGCATGTAAAACACCTAGCTCACTGCCTCTCATAGCTGTTGCTAATTATTATTTTTATTTTTCTTAAGGTCTCATGTGGAGGGTAACCATTTCCATCAGGAATATGTTTAGAGTTCACCTGGTCAGTCCTCCCATTCAAATCCCACTTGCCATTTCTAAACATATGAAAATATAATAGTTCCATCAAGAACTCTCCAGAATTCTCTGATCTCCTGGTATCTTCTTCATCAAGAGTTTATTTGAAACTCATACTAACAGGGATCAATGAAACATTTCATAAACATGGGCTTTAGGAAACCTGCTGGCCTATTTCTACAAAGAATGCAATCAATACTTATTTTCATACATTATTAACTATACACAAAACAATAATGTACACAGGGCAACAGGAATAACAGTTGGCATGGTGCTTCTTACACCATCAGAGGGACGTGAAGGAAAGTGGTACCAGTATGACGGAAGACAAATGAATAGCCTCTTAGGTCACCTTAAAGTGGGACTAAAGTATGTATTCCTTTCTTTACCACTGTGTAATGCTATTTATACAACAACATGACAAAAAAATGGCTCTAGGCATTCTGCTCTACTTTAGAATCCTTCCATCTCACACTGAAATGAAAAAAAAAAGATACAAACCAGAAATTGCTTCTTTGGTTAATATTTCTGCAGTTCCACAGGAATGGTTTTAATAGCACGCGTGTTCTGGATTTTACTCGTCAATTAAGAACCCATCGGAATGCAGGGCTAAGTACTAAAATAATAGATATTGGTTTATATTTCAAATTTAAAGGCCTTTTGTCAAATAGTGTTTTAAGGTGGAAGACAGAGGAAAGGAAACTGGGAATTAAGGGAAGACAGCAGGAACTACATAGGTTCCTCCTTAATAAAGGATCAGGTCTGTGCTTAAAATTTCATCACATAACAGTAGAAAGAGCACAGGCTTTGAAGATGCAGGAATAAGATGTGAGACTTAACTCTTCTACTTATTGGCAGTGTGGTGCTGAGAAACTTAATCATCCTCTCTGATCTCAGGTTTCCCTTTCAGAAATCAGAATATTATACCTACCTTTTACCATACTGTTAAGTGTTAACTGCTCAGTCAAGTTTGACTGTTTGCGACCCCATGGACTGTTAACCTGCCAGGCTCCTCTGTCCATGGAATTCTCCAGGCAAGGATACTGAAGTGGATTGCCATTCCCTGGAGGGGATCTTCCTGACCCAGGGATGGAATCTGGGTCTCCCACATTACAAGCAGATTCTTTACGGTCTGAGCCACCAGGGAAGCTCACCTTTTAGCATAGGTGGGGATCAAAAGGAAATAATGGCCTTGAGGGCACTCAGCAGGGGCTCCCCTAAGGAATTCCTCTCCCCACAGATACATCCTCTTTAAAGAGACAGCAGATCTGGAGACAACACAGCTCCAGGACTAAGGGCAGAGCCCCAGAGGCAACTGTGGCTTGACCAGAAATAGGCCATTTGATCAAATGATTAAAAGTCTGTCATATGCTAATGCTTGGACGGGGCGGACCATGGGCCAATTTAGTGGGAGTAAATTGCAATTGATTTTCGAAGAAATTGCTTGTTCTCTTGCCTTTCCTCAGCTGTGTCACACTCTCTCATACACAGCTGTCTTTGTCACAGCCAGAACCGACTGAAACACGTGTCAAGTAAGATCTTTTAGAGGCAAAATGTTTAATAATACAGACATCCACACTCACACATGCTATAAATACACACATATACACATGAACAGGCAGATATATAAATATATCTCTATCTGTGCGTGTGTATATACATGTTTATATAGATGTTTCTAGAGGGCTCAAATTCAGTAACAATTCTGCACCATGACTGTACCCTTCTGTGTGTTTTACAAATCCCTCTGTGGTTGGAAAGCTACCCTGAGTCATTTTTATTTTTACAACAACCCACTATTTGAAGAAAGATCAGAAAAGAGCACACCCCTAAAATCTCCTCTCCCTGCACTCCCCAGCTCTATCGGTGCAAATCCCTGGATATGAAAAGAAAATGGTTAAAAGATCACAGAAGATAAAAAATCATAAGAATAAAGGTTAACAATGGCTGCTTTCACCCCTAATTTCTGATATGGTGATAGACCCTCTTAGAACATTAATTAGAATGGGAAGAGAGATGAAAGAAATGCCCAGGGGACATAATAAATTAGCCCCTTATGCAAATTACCCATTCGTTCTCATCACTGACCCAGCTAGTTGAGTCTCTAAATTACGGGAAGTGGTTAGTTTCTTTAACAAAAAAAAAAATCCAGACAAAAGATTAATTTTTTTTTTAAATGTGAAGGCTGGGCAGGCTTAAAGCAGCAAATAACTTCTTAGTTTTCATTGCAGACAATTCTGAAGGGGGTCAGAAGATAAGAAAATGAACATTCTGGCCACTGGGTTCTGTTGCCAAACAGAGACCTATTAATTAACCCTTGTTCTGAAATAATTCCGAAACAATGGACAGCCAACCCTTTAACTGAAGTCAAAGGCTGTGCTTCTCGCTCTAACTGTGAGAACAAAGTCTGGCAAGCTAAAAGGCTGCATGGCTGAGGAGCAGGTGAAGGACAATTTAAAGGAGGTGAGGAAATGCCAGGAGATGGAGAATTTCAAATATCAATTTAAAAACAAACACATACCTAATTTTACTTGTCATCACTGTCCTGGACAATTTATGTTTCACCGTCCTGGAAATTTATGGAACTCTCAGTTTTCTTATCAGTAAAATAAAAGGATTGGACTAGAATGACCTCCAAAAGTCCTATGGCATCTACCATCGGGGATTATATTTATCCCTTTGTTTTCGCACTGTACTTTCAATAATTTGATTTGTTAAAATATAACCTTATGACATGCATTTTGTCTTCACTCCTGGCTTCCTTTTCTCTTTCCTACTCTCGTTTTCCCCTCTTCTTTATTTTCTCCACTTTCTTATTTTATCTTCTTGCATGTATTCAAATGAGACGCTTTAAATACACTCTGGTGCAAAGTAAGGTACATATTGAATAAATCATGCTTTATAAATGTTATTAATATGAAAATGTATATGGCGAGATGATGATTTTCTCTGGCAGGAAGAAAAGGCTGGATAGGAAAACAGTAAGTCACAGAATAACACAAGATTCCATAGTCAGGCCCTTAGAGAAAGAAGGAAGACATTACAGGTCATCTTCAGCTGCTGCCCTCATTTTACAAAAGGAGAAGGTGTCTCTTTGGAAAGGCAAAAACTTGCCCAAGGTCACCGGCTAGCTGCTGGAGGCAGAACAGACTCTTGATTCCTGGACCAGTGCTCTTTGGATAAAACAATCCTGATGACTTCTCTTGACGATTCTCCACTGTATCCCAGAGAATAGCAACAACAACAACAAAAAAGGACATCCTTTGGAAAAAATAAGCTTCGACAGCAGAAAAATTAAGAGGTGGCAGAAAGAAATACTTCAGAAGACTAAGGGGAAGGAATGAGGACAGACATATTGGATATAAATAATTTTGTACCTTGTAACAATCTTCAGTTCATGCAATTACCTGTCACTCACTGATGTTTTATCTCCCCTCTTTGGGTAACGGGACCTACAGTAATTCTATGCAAAATATCTGACTGTCTCTACTTCCACAGCCTGCACTGGAACATTCTGGCCGTTGCCAGAAGTATTGAGATACTGGAAAGACTTGAGCCTTACTCATGAAACTTCTCAAGGTTGACAGTTCATCTAAATAATAAAGCTTGCCTTTAGGAAGTGGTCAGTGATGTGAGAAGACCCAGATTCCTCAGGTCATGAGGCAGGTAATAAGAAAGCACGTGTAGACTATGACTTCATTTTTGTAAAAAGGAAAAATATATATGTACACACACAGTTATATATATTCATACATATAGGGGGAAAGCTGCAAAGGCTCATATCAGATGTTTACAGTGGTTATCTTTGGGAGCTGAGACTATGAATGGTTTAAATTGGCTTTCCTTTCCTACCTGTTTGTAATTTCTTACTGTCGTACAATAAACATGGGTCGCTGAGAGGCCGGAGAGTGAGAGAATAAAAGCCAAAAGTAGTGGTCTGTGAAAGTGAAATGGAAGTGTACTTAGCAGGGCCTGTGGAGACGGAAGCCTTTCCCAGGTTTAAGGCATGCCCTTCTCAGGCAGCAGTAATTCTTCCCGCTATGAGGGGCGTTGCAGAGAAGATTTATGGGGAGAGGTTAGAAGAATGGGAATCAGTCAAGCTGAGAAGGGTAGGCTGATCACAAGAATCCTTAAGTACAGGAAGAGCTCCAAGCCGGGGTGACAGCCAGCTGCAGCAAGAGCAAAGAAAGGATCCGGCCCCAGAGGAACAGGGGGATCAGAGCAGGCAAAAGGAAGACCCTCCCCAACGGGGATTTAAAACTCAAATTGGGTTATTAAAAGTTAGGGCTTTCCCCCAGGGCCCTTTAGATATTGGACAGATTTCTTCTTTCTTGTCCAAGCCAGTTGATGAGCAGCCTTTCTGAAAGCTTGGGGTTGCTATGCTTTTCAAGACATACAATCATGGTTCCAGGATCAGGGAATCACGTGTGCGTGTTCAGTCACTCAGTCGCATCCTACTCTGTGTGAGCCCATGGACAGAAGCCCACCAGGCTCCTCTGTCCATGGGATATCCAGGCAAGAATGCTGGAGTGGGCTGCCATTCCTCCCCAAGGGGATCTGGCCAATCCAGGGATCGAACTTACATCTCCGGTATCTCCTGCATTGGCAGGCAGATTCTTTACCACTCAGCTACCTGGGAAGCCCTGACCAGGGAACATGGTGTGTCGAGAACGAGCCCCACTTTTGGAGTCAGGAGTGAGCTGACAGCTAACACAGCCTTGGCACAGCATTAAAAATGACTGAGATTTTATTGAGGACCAATCATATTTCAGGCAGGACGCAAGGCTTTTTACATATAGCCTTTTTAATTTCCAAGAACCTGTAAAGGAGGTAGTATCACCATTTCATCTTATATCCAAGGATTCTGAGGCACAGGGAGATCACATGACCTGCCCAGAACAAGCGGCAGAGCTGGAGGTCCGCTCAGGTGAGTGCACTCCGGAGCACGTGTCCCTTCTCCAGCATCAGCACGCACAAAGATGAAAGAGGCACTAAGCTGCCCAGAGGACTGGTGGGACGACACCTGGTCAACCTAGTTTGTTCAGACACGGGCGACTGGGGTGAGATGGGAGGCTGATTAATAGAAGAATCTAACAAGGGAGACAAACCAGATCACTCCTGGAAGTCACCAAGGTGCTAAGGTAACATCTGGCGATGGGTGGCCAGGTTGAACAAGGAGAAACTAGACACAGGCGTGGGGCCAGTAAGAAGGCCAATGCAACGCTCAAGTGAAAGATAAGCTAGGTAGACTAAGGGAATGGAGGGAAAGGCAATTCAAAAAAGAGCAGGTAATTTCAGGAGGACTTAGTGATGGGTCCAGCTGAAGGAGTTGAGGAGGGGAGGGGAGGTGGTGGAGATGATTCCAAAGCTTACAAGTTAGGCAGACAATGCCTTTATGTAAGACAAGAGACTCAGGGAGAGGAGGATGTAAGGAGAAAAGGGGAGAGATAATGAGATCCATTTTGGATACACTGAGTTTGAAGTAACTGAGATACATCCTGATGGATTCAGCTAGGATTCAACTGGAAATGCTGGTTTAGAGCTCAGGAGAGGATGGACAAGAGTAGGAGGGAAGGCTCTGAGTCATCAGTGTTCATGGTAGCTGAGGTCCCAGAGATAGATGATGTCTGTTCAGACAGGAGGCAGAACAGAAAGAGGCCAACGCCAACATCCTCTAAGGCAGTACCAGATCCAAGAAAAGGTTCTGGAGGAGACCCTCAAGCAATGTGGCCCAGGCCAAATGGCTTTCCATCTCTGAACTTCAATTTTGTAAAAGCAAAGGACTGGACCAGATCTCTAAGGCTCTTCTCTGATATTCAACCACCTATGGTTGATAAAGGCTTCCCAGGTGGTACTTGTGGGAAAGAACCTGCCTGCCAATACAGGAGGTGTAAGAAACGCCAGTTCAATCCCTGAGTCAGGAAGATCCTCTGGAGAAGGAAATGGCAACCCACTCCAGTATTCCTGCCTGGAGAATCGCATGGACAGAGGAGCCTGGCGGGCTACAGTCCGTGGGGTTGCAAGAGTCGGACAGGACTGAAGTGATTTAGCACATATGGTTGTGCTGATGCCTGCTCAGAGCCGGGGAGGATGCTCAATGCTGAACAAACACCTGGCATCACAAGCAAATCCCCGACTTTCCAGTGAGAAAGACAGACGCACAAATAAGTCCTCTCGATAGGCTGTGATTAACAGCTATCATAAAGGCAAGAGCAAACTGCAGCGTGAGAGAATCCTGAGTGGAAGTGCCTGTCTGGGGGAATTCCAGCACGGCCCTAAGAGATGAAACCTGATCTTGGTCTTAAAGAACTAATAGAAACTTCCCAAACGGAGGCAAAGCCAAGTGTCAAGGCATGGGAAAGCAAGTGCCTGGGAATGGCCTGCACAGTGAGCTTGACTGGAGAGGTGAAGTGGCTTCGAGAGGGAGGGCAGAGCCAAGGAGACCTAGGAAGATGGCCGTATGCTGTGTGTTCAGCCGCTCAGTCGTGTCCAACTCTTTGCAACCCCATGGACTGTAGCCTGCCAGGCTCCTCTGTCCATGGAACTTTCTAAGTAAGAATACTGGAGTGGGTTGCCATTTTCTACTCTTGGGGATCTCCCCAACCCAGGGATCCAATCTGCATCTCTTGCTTCCTCTGCATTACCAAGTGGATTCTTTACCACTGCACCACCTGGAAGGCCGTGAAGGAGTTTAATATATGCCAGAATAGAGAACAAAAGACTTATAGGGGTTCTCAACATAGGGACACACGATTAGAGAGCTGAATCAAAAGGAGAGGACCACCACACACCCCTCGCAGCTAGTACTTACAAGCGTTTCTCTCTTGTCATGATTTGACAAGACAGCAGATGGTCTTATAAGGCTCTTCTTCAACATGTAAACATTTTAAGAAACTTTTCATTTAATAGTTACATAAATATGATGGTGCATTAAAACAGAAAAGTTAAACTTGGCTCATGATTTACAGCGTCATTCAAAAAGGAGCCAGACTCAGGAGAGCTTAGGGGCATCTGATGCTGCGGCAAGCCATTTCCAATTACTTGGGAACCAGCCTCAAGATCCTGAGTTTCCTGTGAAAATCTAAGCCACTCTCTGGGACTTGGTAGGGAAATGGTTGCAAAGCCAGAGAACTAGAACTTTGTCTTTCACCAATGTAGATAAAGGATGTTCAAATACCAGCAGCACTCTTGTCCCACAATCTCTCCAGTTGACACTTGTTTGCAAATACCATTGACTTTGATTACCCCTGAGGAAGGTCTGACATTTCTTGACTCTTCTCTACAAAATCCGACCTCCCAACCAATCCTTTTAAATCTTGGAGCCCTTTCTTAGAAAAAATCTCTTGCTGCCTTTGAGGGGCTTATATCCACACTCTGATCCTCCATCTCCAGGCTTTTCTCAGTACCCACTCCACTTTTCAAACTTCTCACTGCTTTGCGCTCCCCCTCCAGAGTCCAAAAACAGTGCCAACAGGCTCATCGTCCTTTCAAATTACTATTTATTTTTTGCTGCATTTGAACTTTTATGAGGAAGAAAAGACGAGGCAGAATGGAAGTGAAAGAGTAAAGTCATGGCTAAGAGTCACAGATGTGAAATTATCACTTGATAGCTCCAACCTCAGACACTCTGAGCACTCACAAAGCTCTGCCCTCTTGGCTCCCAAGACACTTTCCTGGGTTTGGTCCTCTCTTCCGATGTCCTCTTGCACTGACTCACTTGTTCCTTTGTGTCCTCTAGCTCAGTGTGGTGGGACCCCTAAAAACCACACCAGCATCCAAGCACAGAAAGGGCACTTCCTAGAGCCCTTCAAAGTGCCTTGGAGGCCAATGCTTCCACTTCTGCTACTGCGCTTCCAGGAGAAGAATCCCTCCAACTCCCCACCTCAATTCTCGCCAGACTAGCCTGCTTGATTTCCCTTCTGCAGTTCAGGCTTCAGATGACAGTTTTAACATTATTCTACCTTATTTTTGGTCCCTTCCTTGTTCCCATCACTGATAATATCTCCATATGGCCTTTTAACTAGCGATCAAGTAAACAGTGGCAATGATGGCTGTGGGTTTGATGAGTCCAAGGAAAATGGAAAAGCAAGAACGTCAAACATGTCTTGTTCAGTGAAAGGATTCAGCTCACCCTTAGCGTATGTGGATAAACATTCTCTTCACCTTGGGCAGAGACATCCAAATATGGAAACTCTGATGGCTACCCTATCTGTAAAAGGCAAAGGCCCTGCTGTCCCGGTTTCCTCAGAGACATTCTTTAAACAGAAGAGATGTTCTAGAAACTCAGATTCAAACCATGAAGAGCAGCAGTCATCATCCCGAGCCTCTGTCCCTCTCCATCCTACAAATGCCAAACTGGATCATATGCATTATTCAATGGCTCGAAACCTCTCGAGGCTCCATTTGGCTCTCTTATACCCACTTAAGGAACACAGTCACTGTAGAGGTCAAAGCTCATTACAGCTGGAACCTAAATCCAATGCCCTTGAGATATAAAATGTAGCTCCAGACAAGATCTTCCTGGCCCTGAGTTATGACTTCTGGGTCCTCGGCAGGCTGGGTCTTACAACATATTTGTTATGAAAACATATCTGTTTGAGAGAACGAGCCAAAAAAATGAATCGGTGGGACTTGGTCCAGGCAGAAGCATGTGATACCCATCAAAAAAAAAAAAAAAAATCCAGACAAGCCAGTGGTATCCAAGAATGGCCAGGTCACTTTAAGTGGAGAAAGAATGCAAGGATTGAAAAGAGGGGGATTTTGGAGATGACCTCAATCTACCCTCAGAATCATGGACTGTTAGGATTGGGGATTTTTACTTCAATGGTCTCATTATACCAAAAAAACAGAGACCCAGAGAGAGTAAAATGAGTCTATTACAGCCCTATAGTTCAGAACAGTATTGAAATTAAAACCCAGATGAATCTTCTTCCTTACCTATTTCCTTACTTTCATTTTCTCAGCAGGGGAAAAGGGTTCAATATCCTTTCAGGCATTGGTACAAAGGCTAAGCAGTAATGCTTCCAAGGCACAGGCAGCCAGCAGGAGGCACTGCCCCTCACAGTACCAGCAAGGTCAGCCGGGTTTCTGGTACCCCACCCTAGTTGCTACTGATCTGCTAACACAAGAACTCTGATGGTCATATACTCTTGTCTGCGCATTCCTGATCCACTGTCTGAGCCACTGTCCTGGCAGGGCCAAAGGGACAAAGAACGTAAATAAGGATCTGAGGTATAAGCTATCAACATATTTAGGATCATGTATGAATGCCTCTGACACTAAACTTGTCCTCTTATATTTTATCCCAGAAACAGGCCACACAAACACACACACATACACACACACTTTTTCTCTGAACCAAAAAAATAATAGAGAGGAGTGATTCTCAAGCTTCTTGAGCATATAAAGCACTCAGCCCAGGGAGCTTCCTAAAATGTAAATTCTCATCCCACAGCTCTGGGAAGTAGCCTGAGATTCCATACTTCTAACAAACTTTCAGGTGACATCAGTCCATGCTGATGGTCTGAGGAGCACACTCTGAGCAGTAAGAGACAAATGTTACAAAACCCTGCAAATAAATCTGAGTTTAAGTTCTGATTCCACCAGTTAGGAGCTCTGTGATCTCGGGCTGGTTTCCTAACTTCCCCTTGCCTCAATCATCTCATCTCTAAAATGGAAATAACAACATGTAAGACACACTTGATGATGACTACATAAGCCAGTGATGAAAAGATCTTAAACAGTGCCTGGCACATAACAAGAGCTTAATAAATGCCAGCTGCTGGCTGCTTCTAAGATTCACGTCACGGGAGCAGATATAACTTCTATCTGGCTCACTGCCAAACTACCAATGGTAAGAATGCAGCAGGTGCTCAATGGATGTCTGTGAATGAATGTATGTATAATACACATAATGTCAGTATTTACATACTTTCTTGGTTCTATGACTTTCTGCAGGAAAGCATAAAACATTTAGAACACTAGAACACTCTCACCAGGACCAAACCTCTATCTCATAGAATCACATTCAATGTGAACCACCACATTTAACCACCAAGAAACATACAATTTGTGATGGCCATGTATACTTGAGAAAGTCTGAACTGTAAACAAATAAAGACACCATCAGTCTGGAATCTGTATGTCATTAAGGGAAATTACTGCCTCACTCATTATTTGTGGGGCTATCTGAATGCAGATGTTATGGAAAACTTAATTCTAAAACGAAGTTCACTTCCAAACCAAATGTAGCTTTGCAAAGACAAACCACGGGAAGTGAGACCACTTTTGAAAGGGCAGTAACATATTCTTTCGTATATGCACACACTTGCTCAGGAAAAATTAAAAACAAAACAAAAAATGTTAACAAATAGTAGAGCTTAATCTTTTAAATCAAAGGCAGACAAGTGAGTCTGTTCAAGAGTCTTCAACAATCTAAGATTATCTTCAAGCATCTTGTAAAGTAAAGCAGCATCATTTAAAAGGATCCCATTTCCAGGGCGGCACTGTGTACAGTATGCAGCAAGAAGGGAATACGATTGCCACCTACAGACAGAAGTGGCACTCCCTTTGCAAGAGTCAGCCAATCATATTTTATTGTGGGGCGGGTGGCGGTGGGGGGAATTCAACCAAGTCACTTCCCTCCAACCTCTTTCAAACCACCACACCACATTTACTTCATTTAGAATTACTTTCAAGTCGTACAATCATCTCTAGGCATTCTGCCTCTTCATTATCATCATCCTGTTTCTAATTTCCCAGAAACACTGTGCCATTCAACTATCTCCTTATACACTGCTTGAGAGCCAAAGGGAATGCAAGCCAACGGATTTCAAGCGGGCGAAGACATCAGAGTAGAAGTATAAATCTGCTTACCTGGTATGAATGGGACCACCCGGAATATATCAGACAATCTGCTGTTTACTGGTTCATATGGGGAATCTTCAAGCAGATCATTTCCTAAAAACAACAGAAAGATTGGGCTCAGATTGGAAAACAGGCATATTTCAGGCAGTTTTTGTTACTGACTCTGAATTCTAATTATGTTATGATTGTGTAACAAAAAGATGCTGAAACTTTCAAAGATTTCAAATGCATCTATTTGGCTCTGGTTATTTCTTTTCATTCCCTCTGCCTCTGTTGTCCTTGCTCTCCCCAGAGTGCCATGAAAACATTGGAGAACAACCCAGGCTCATCTTGCCAGAAAACTCTCCCACTCTTTGCAAAGGAAGGAAACCAGAGAGGAAGGAATCAGTGACGTCACAAGCCCAGATTGCCTCCAGGAGCCAATGGAAGAAAGGTGACCCAAAAGAGCCCCCACTGCCCTGATTTTTTTTCTTTTTTTTTTTTTGCTCCCAAAACATGGCATACAGTCAGAAAGCAGGTACTCTGGCTATTAAACAGTCAGCTTCTGAAATAGGTTTTCATTAACAGGTTCTGGAGGAAGTAGCAGCTGAGAGGTCAAATCTGTATATTACAGATTTTCAGTAAGAGTCTCAGTGGAGAATGAAGGCACTGAATGTTTGTGTTAGATTTACAAACATCAGCCACCTCCTGCACACAAGGACCAAAAAACTGCCATTGAAATGGATGACTGTAACAAGTAGACCTGTCCCTCTCGGAGTCATTTCTGTATGAACCAAGGCTGAACCACACTAGCTGGTTCAAGACTCAGACCATCTAAGATGACAATTTCCCCGCCCCCCCACATCTGCCTTTGATCAGGTTTGGAGGTGGGGGGATGGTAAAGATAGAATAGATTCCACTGGACTTTTTGTTCTGAATTCTTTATCTTGTGTCAGAATAGAAGGGGAGAAGAGAGAGAAACTCCAGCCAAGACGCAGTGCAAGCTTTCCGATTATCCTGTGAAGCCAGTGCTCCTCCTTGGAGGGAAGTCGCAGGTTCCTCGAGGCGGCCTTTAATGGATACCTAACTCCGATGTTCGGACCAAGTTTCAGATAGGTCAGCAGGGGTCCCTGGGATGTCCCTCCACCCCATCACGGGTTTGCCAACAACCAGGCCCCGACAGTGCTGCTAGGGAGGCAGCAAACACCAGCTGCCGACGTCCCTGAGGGCCCATGAAAGGTCCTCATTCTGCAGCTGGGGAGAACTGAGTGGAAGATGAGGTCAGCCAGACCCCGGGGCCTAGGGGCCCCCTGCCTTCAGGGGCTGGGGGAGGGGAACGGAGCCGGTCGCGCGTACCCTGCAGGCTCTGATACATGCTCCAGTAGATGCGCAGACAGTTCTTCTCCTTCTTCATGCCCCGCTTGCAGCGGCAGTTGTAAAGGGACTTCTGTTTCAGGGCCTCCATGGCGCTGCGGCACTCGTCCTTGGCCTCGAGGCCCGAGGTCAAGCTGAAGTTGGTCTCCTTGCCCGCCACGCACTGCCGGAGCGTGCGGTACTTGGTGCTGCAGCTCTGCTCCTTCAGGCACTGATCGCTGGCTTTCACGCAGTCCAGGCGGTCCCCGCCGCTCACCTCGGCCGACAGGAGAACGTCTGCGGGCGGAGGGGAGGGCGCGTGAGTGCGGCGGGGCAGGGGCGCGGGGCGCCAGCGGGGAGGGAGGACGCGCGCAGGACCCGGCTTCTGGGGCTACGCCCGCCCCGCTACGCCCCAGAGTCCATCTTCCCGCCCCGGCACCTCCTGCCGCCGGTCTCCCCCTACTCCATCCCGAAGCTTGCGGGTTTCTCGCGATTTGCCCGCGAGCCAGCGCTGCCCACCGCGAGCGCCGGCCCTGCCGCCCCGGGACCCACCGGCCTCAGCCTCCGCTCGACCTCCAGGGCCGCCGGCCCCGGTTCCAGCCATTCGCTCCGCCCGGCCCGACTGAAGCCCAGGGGCTTTCGGAAGGCGAGAGCAGCGGGCTGGGCACTGGGCGCAGTGAGGGCGAGCCCTGGTCCCCGGCCCGCCCGGTGGGGAGCCCTGAGATGCTATTGGGGAGAAAGTTTTTCCTTCCAACTTTGCTCTCCTGGTCGGGTGCTAGTCCACACCCCACCTGCCCGCCGCGCCTCCGCGAGCTCCCGTGGATTCGCAAGGAGCGTCGGGCTCGGGGCTGGAGGGCTCAGACCCTTTCCTTCCACTGCCCACAGGCTAGGTCAATACAAAACGTAGGAAACAAAGTCCAAGGAAGAGATACTGCGGGCAAGTGCCGCGCCGCCCGCGCCCCACTCCCCAGCCGGGGTTGCTGAGGGTTCAGCAACGAAACTTCCCGCTCCCACCCCACCGCACCAGCAACACAACTGGGGGTGGGGGGTGGTTGCTGCCGCTAGGACTCCCGGAAAGACTCCGCAGATAAGAAAGCCAGCGGCGGCCTCGACTTACCCAGAAGCGGCAGTACGAAGTACAGGGTCGCCAGGAACATGGTGCCGGCGCGCAGCTGGTCCCCGCCCCCCCGAAAATCCCGGCCTGCCGCTCGGTCTCGCCAAGGGAGCTCAGCATGCAGTGATCCCCGGACTGCCGCGCTGTTCTGGCCGCCCAAAGTTCAGCTCCATCCAGGGCGAGAGGAAACTCCCCGGTCCGTCCGCCGCCACCGCCGCCGGCGACTCAGCTCCGGGCGGACGGTTGGCGCGAGGGCGGGAGGCGGTTCCGCTTTTAGGGGTTCAGGTCCGACCCAACCTGGAAGGGAGAGTGCGCTTTGAAACCAGAGCGGAGAGCGCTGGAGCCTCCCCCGCCCCTCTGCCCTCCCCGGCTTCAGCCTTGGGGGACTTTTTAGCGCCCGGGTGAGGGCCCACCCCTACCCAGGTCGGGGAGCGGGGAGGGGGCCCCCGGGGGTGCATGTGCGTGTATTCCCGGGAGCCGCCCACACGCGCAGGGTAAAGGCTGGAGAGGTCAGACGCGGGCTCCCAAAGTCCAAGGGGGTGTCTACTGGGTCCAATCCAAGAGGTTGAACGCAAGCAAATAAATAAATAACGTTACTTTCCGAGAGCGAGCCGGCCGCTGCCTGGAGTCGAAGCACTCGGCGGCGGCAGCTTTCTCGCCAGCCCTGGCGCGGAAAGAGCCCCTTCTCCCGGGAAGTTCACCGCCCCCTCCCCGCGCCAGCTCTCTGGCTCAGCCGGCCCTCTCCACCCAAACCACCAATCGCTGCCCCCCATTGCCGTATCCCCTCCTCCTCGGGCTCGCCTCCATTCAGAGGCAGTCGCGAGAGGGGGAACCGATGTCCCGGTTGGGGCTGAAACCCGGCTCGCGCGCCCCTACCCGCCGCGCTGTCCTCGGTTTCCTAGCGTCCGCGCCGCGTAGACACTAGCCCAGCGCCCCGGAGTCGCGCGCATCATCGCCGTCACCCTGGCCGAGCGCACAGGGCCCGCAGCTCTGGAGCGCCAGGGCAGGTGCAGCCCCGCGCCGCGCAAGACGCTGCGCCCCAAAGTTCAGGGACGCCCACAAGACGGGTAGAGAGAAATGAGGGCGAGGCGACGGGTTCCTAAAACCGACAGAATGGGAGAAATCTATCCAAATGCTACCAACCTGGACTTAACCAGCTGCGGCGAGATGCCAGTTTATTTATTTATTTACTGGGTTGGTGGGGGGCGGGTGTTGTACTCTCCCCCTCTTTCCCTTTCCAATCTCACTTCTCTGCACTAGGAAGAAAGATGCGGTAATCCTCGAGAGCGCAGAGGACCAAGTTGGGCCAGGGTGTTTTCCGAGCAGAGCCCTGGCTCGGGAGGTCCCTTAGGGATGGTTGTGGTCACCGGGAGCTGCGCGGCGAACAGCGGGTTCCTTGGCCAGATTTCTTTGCCGGAGGACCCTCCGCCTGTTTCTGCTCCTGCCACCCCGCAGCACACCGCCAGCCCCTCAGATACTCGCCCGCAAGGACGCCGTAGACGCACACACTCACGGGCCGTGGGACCCGGGGCCGGCTCCCGCAAGCGCGCACAGGACACACAGCGCTACGCAGCCGGCCGCGAGCGCCGCTAGTCTCTCTCTCAGTTCTCTCTCTTTCACACACACACACACACACACACACACACACACACACACGCACAATGCACAAGGCCTCTTTCTTCCTTCTCTCTTAGCACAACCAAACCAGACCCTTCTCAACGCAAAGTTTCTCCCCACGTCACCCACGGCTATGACTCAAGATTTGTCCCGTTACAACACACACTCAGACCCTGGCCCTCGGGGCTGCGATCGCGGGATGTGCCCAGCCAGTCATCCACGCCAACACGCTCACACTCACACTCGCACATGCACACGCAGTCTCTGCCTCTCTTCTCGAGCCTGAACAAGGAGACAAAAGCGCACCCCCTGGCCCACTGCATTTCAACCGAGTCAGACCTAGCTTTGGGAAATTTATAAGCTGACCTCCATCTTGGCTGTTTTAAGCGTAAAATTTAAAATAATAATAAATTTAAAGGTTCATACACGCAGCCCTTGACCCCAACCCCTGGGACCACTCATTCTCGGCCAGGCTGCTGACCCCCCACCCCCACCCACCCCGCCCTGAAAACACGCTCCCTTCTTCACACGCCGGGGGGCGCATGGGGCACCAACGTCTACACTGGGTCCAGAGAGGGGTCTGGGCAACAGCTCGCGGTGGCAAGCTCATCCAGCCGCTCAGGACTTATATTTGGGATCTTTGCTGATGTCTACGTTCACCTCTTGGGGAAGCCGAGTTTGCACGAAGTCTAGGTGAGCCCAGCTGTCAAATATGCAAATCCATCGTACTAGACAATGGGGTACCCAGGAGAGAGAGAGACAAAACGGTCAATTTGATCGACGGAAGGGTAGGTAATTGAAAAGGGCAGGGGCTTTGGTTGAAGTTTGAGGCCGGGATGTAAGGGCGGGGTGGAGAAAGGAGAAAGGAAACGGAGGGCTGCGTAGCTCTCCATTCAACTACACATCAGTCAGGCATGTCCTTCGTCGCGGCGGCGGCCGCTGGGTAGCGGGCTTCGCTTTGTTTGGAGTGCGCAGGGGCATCAACATGGGCTCCAAACCGAGCGGGCATCCGACGGATCTGCGCTCCTGTGCACGTGTTCCTCGGGGGCGTGTATGAAGCCCTCAACAAGCACCCCCCCTCCTCAGACGCGCCGCGCGTACAAACGCGCGCGCGCACACGCACACACACACACACACACAGTCACACCACACACGGACTTCTTGTTCAGTGTATCAGTTAACGCTTGGTTGTTGAGTAAACAAAGCAAACATATGTCACATTTTCGCGACAGATGGTTCAAACCAAAGGCTACTTGCAGTCTCAGGCTCTGGCAGTGGTAACAGTCTAAGTTACAGAGTGGACTAAGTGGAAATGCAATTAAGTCTTCCAATCAATTTCTCCACGTCAAAACAGTTTATTCCCATATTTTCACACACACACTAGAGAAATCCTGGGGAGGTGGTTTCAGTGAGAGAATTGCAGAAACGTGAATTAAGAGTTTATCTGAAGACTGTTTCTCCATGGACACCCAAAACATAAAACTCTCTTTCATCACTCCATTTTAAAAGTAGTGGTGAATGTTTCCGTTTGGAAGTAATCGGATGGATGGACTAGTGCCTGTCATTGCAGACCATATGGAATGGTTGGAGGACAATGAGATTTCATTTAAGGCCATCATCCACATCTTTTATAAGGGTTCTTTGTTAAGAAATTATCCTGTGCTTTCCTACCATTCCATGGGCATCTTTTAAATAAAATTTTGACAGGGAGCAGATATAAATAAAAGTTCTCCAAATGTAAAATATAGGACTTCTTTTTAAATATTTGTAAGCTTTGAGATATTTCTGAACTTTTCACTCACTCTAGTCTTCATTAAGTTCTTACTGATGATGAAAACGGGGTTTTAAAAAAATAAGCCTCAACGTGTATAACCGTATCGTCCAACTCAATAGTCACTAGCCACATTTCCATCATCAGAGAGAGGTCTGTTGAACAAAACTTTACAATGTTGGTGTAAAATTATTTCGTGTGATGTGTATATAAAGTTCACTAGCCATGTGAGTATTTCAATGAAAATTAAATAAAAGAAAGACGCAGTTCCTCAGTAGCACTGTGTGTGAGTCACTCAACCGTATCTGACTCTTTTTGAACCCATGGGCTGTAGCTGGCCAGGCTCTTCTGTCCAGGGAATTCTCCAGGCAAGAATAGTAGAGTGGGTAGCCATTCCCTTCTCCAGGGGATCTTCCTGACCCAAAGATCGAACCCGGTCTCCCGCATTGCAGGTAGATTTTTTACTATTCAGTAGCACTAACTATATTTCAAGTACCCAATATCCCTCTGTGGCTAGTGGCCACATTGTCGGACAGCATAGATGTGGAACATGTCCATCGTCACAGAAAGTTCTGTTGAACAGTCCTATTCTATAATGTTGGTATGAAATTATTTAACGTGGTGTGTATATAAAGTTCTCAGAACGTAGAACAAAGCAGGCCTAAAGTGGGTGTTTCACAAGCCTCAACAGTAGTCACCATTATTGTAATGATGATGATGATGGTGATGATGTTAATCGTTTGAAGGAAGTTGGAGAATCCCTGAGAACATAGCCCACTGTTGATTCTCAGAAGGAGATCAACAGGGAAAGAAACTAAGGAAAGGGAAGTGATCTCCCAAGGTTAGCTATGTGCAGAAAGACGTGGCCCTTACACCACCCGAAAACTTCTTATAGTAGGAGCTCAAAAAACTTCTGCTTTACAACTATATCCACTACTTTCTAAAAGCGAGAAAAATACATGGCTGAAAAGCCCTTGGAATATAAAAGATAGAAATGCAGTGTGAATTACTGTATTAGTATTATCTCGGTTCCTTTGGAGCTTATCTGTTCCCATGTATACAGGACTGATCTCAGGATGAAAGGTGACATTGAAATATCAAATATTATTAATAATTATAAAGGTTCATGCCATCCTCTGTGACATGTTTTCTCAGTGGGAAATTGGTTTAATGCTACAAAATTAGGTTCAATCCACCCATAAGCACGTGAAGTGAGCAATTTTCTTGCATTTCTTGAGGTAAGTGTATTTTCATAAGTTAAAATGAGTTTTAAGGTGAGTCATGGTGAGTATGACAGTTTTATTTCATGTAGTATTTTGTCTCCTACTTTTACTGCCTTGGTCCTATAGAGTACAATGCAAAATACATTCATTTTGTCAAATTATACTGCTCACAAATCACTCAAGGGTTTTTTGTTTTTTTTTTAACTCAGACTAGTCTATCAAAGTATTTGACATTAGGCAGTTTGACAGGCTTACCTCTGTAACTACTCGAAACCACTCATTATTACCTAAATGTGCCATGTTTTGTGTTTTTTTTTTTTTTTTCTGCTACAAGCTTGCCCATGCTGTTCTATCTTCATCATATGCACTTTTCATCCTGCTATGTGAAGATGCAGCTAAGCTTTAACAGGTCATTAAGGATAGTGAGGACTTTGGTTAGGAAGAATCGTTGTTTATAATGTGTACTCTCATGGACCAGTTGGAGTCTTTATCACGACTGCTGTGACACTGCGTTGTAGTTGGTTGCTATATCTGCAGGTTCGACTGGAATGTGAGCTCCCTGAAGGCAGGAACACTTTCTGTTCATTTTATTTTTGCATCCCCACCATTTAGAGTGATAATGGACAAACCGTCACCTCCAAGAAATGTACTGATGGCATGCATAATAAGTGATGCTGTTTCTCATTTTCCTCTGACACAATAATTCTACTGAAAGATTTACATAAAATCCCTTTACTATAGGAAAAATACTAAATATAAGTACCTCATGGAATTGCTGGTATTGCTGTTTCAATAATAGTATCACATATGTATTATTCCTTTGGGGATTTGACATTTACTTTTTTTATTTAAAAAATCCATTATTGTAATAGAATGCTGTTTTTCTGGTTCACTTTAATAGTAACATATGACATATTTCATTTCTGGGAAATTATAGTTTGCCTTAGGTCATATTTTAAGGCATAAAGCCAGAGGCAGAGTAACAGTCCCACCTGAAGTTCTCTAATCATCTAGAAATGTGTCTCTGGGAGAGAATTTAGAAGAGCCAGATTACAGTTAACCTGGAGGCTTCATCCTCGAAAGCAAATTTTTAGAAGCCAAATTGATCCAGAAGTGTTAGCAATTCTTTAATAAACATGCAAGACCTCGTGCGGTCTTTCAGGAAAATGAGAAACTAGAAATCATCCAAATCTAGGAGGCTGGCATAGGGTCAATATGGCAGCACCAATTTCACCCTTTAGGGCTGTACATCAACATTTGTCCTTTGGGGGTACAGGAAGAGCCCGTTGCTCTCAGATTTCAGAGCCCTTTTCCAGCCTGACTATATTAAGGTATGTCTTTTGAACATCATTTGCAAATGGAAGCTTCATATTGGCTGTCAAGGTGCCTGACCCTTAGGAGCCTCTGGTAGGAAACCTCACTTCCTCCTTAGTTTTCAAGCACTTTTCATTGCTTAGTAGTAATAAGCCAATGCAAGGGTTTTAATGCATTTGTGAAAGAATATTGCATTTTGTGAGAGTTGGAAGTCATTTGTACTTTGGCCTTATGCCACAAAATGCATTCAAGGTGTGCAGCTCTGATGCAATAAAGTGCCTGTCATGTCTTATCGCTTGGCTAGATGGCAAGAGATACCCCATCTGCAGGGGACTTGCGAGGTTTTCTTAGCGATTGCCAAAGGTGGTAGATGAAACGCCCTGTACATTTCATTCCTCTTTATCCAGAAAGCCTGGGGGAGGGCTGCACTGAGGAAGCACCTTTTCTCTCCACCGCTCTCCTAATAAGCCCTAAACCCTGTTCCAGAGGGACTGTTCCATCATGAGGGCAAGAGGGAAGCTTAATCCCCAGCTTTGTCCAGTAATTAGCCTCTCACTCTCCCGAGGCAGCAAACACAGATGCCGATCCGGATGAGCTTTGGGACGTGGAATGAAAACAAGCCTGAAAACACTGACTCATTTCTTCAGAAGCCTTTTAGCAGCCTTGAAGGCAGTAAAAACTTCTGACTTCTTTTGCTACTCATTAGGTCTAAAGTGGTAGGATGGGGCCTCTCCCAGCAGTGATGAAACAGAGAAGCAGGAAAGACGATCAAAAACTTGGGAGTGAGTGGTTCGGAGGCCCTGCCTGCAACAATGAAAAGCTCTGTAGCAAAGCACACCCTTGTCCTGCCACTTACCCAGGCGTCCTTCAATGAATGCCATGGAAATGCACTGTTTACCAAAACCAAAACCTCTGGCAGCGCTGCAGTAGGAGCCCACTAACACAATTAGCCGGCAGTTAATGATGCGGCCCCCACCAGAACTAATTAAGCCAACAGTGCTTGCAGCACAAAGGATTTGGGCCTGTTTTATAGCATCGATTGTGACATCATTTAAAAGTCATTTCAAACTCATCCAAAACTGTTGCTCAGAAAACAAATGCAGTGTAATGTTCTTCGCGTTGTTGGTTTTATTTTCCCGTCAAAAATCTGACAAAAGTCAGTTGAAACTGTCAAGAAAGAAAACATCACACGGTATGAGGTTTTCCCCAGACTTGAAATGTATCGAAGGAATGACAAATCTGTTATATAGATTATTCTAGCACAAAAGTAAATTAGGATAGTCTAGGAGATACACTAGCGCAATGAAAATATGAGACTGCCCTTGACGCAGTTCATAAATTTGAGGCCATGACAAAGAATTAACACCAGATCAATTTGGTTTTGATCTGAATTATCTGTTAAGCTTAAAATACAGAAGAATCAATAGGATGAATATTTGTGTGAGTGTTTTATCTGCACAATACCCATAATAAGAGACAAAAATAATTCTTCTTTTCCCATCCCTAGAGGATCTCTTGGTGGAAAGGCCCCTCTAGCCTTCAGTACTCTGTCTCAAGCGTCAGTAGAGATTCACCTTTATTCTCTCTAAGATTTCATTGATTGCCCAATTGATTCATGTTCTGATTACTTTGGTTGGACTTATTTATTTTTTTGTATGTATCCAGTACTGTGGATAGTACTGTGATGTACACTAGAAAGGATGCAGGTACTTGATCTTGCCTAAGGTCAGACCCAAATACTTCCTTCCCAATAGAGACTCCTAACTACTCACTAGGATTCTTCTCTCATCCTTTCAGAGTAGTACCTTTCAAATTGCAGGCCATGCTCCATTCATTGGTCACAAAGAACATTTATGAAATATAAAAATGCATTATCCAGAGAAGGGGTAAAAATAGTTTCAAAAAACTTTTAATTTCTGAATGTGTGTGATGCCTGTATTGGATTGTCATGTAGAATGTGTTTCTTATGGTGAATCATGGTTAAAAACCTTGAAAATCACTGCTCGAAATTAATTAATGCTCTGATTTTTATTTGGACATCTGGCCCCCACAGAATAAAGATTATACTTCTGAGCCTTCATTACAGCCAGTTGTGGTCCTGCGGCCTGGATCTGATGAACCAGAGGTAACAGAGAGGATGTGAAGAATCTCTGAGGGCCATCCTTGCTCTACATTTTTCTGTTGTTCTCCATCCTGCTGCTCGGTGCGTTACATTTGACCAGGCGGGTGAGAAGAGCATCTAGAGAAACAGAGCGGCAATCAGAAGGGACTTGAGTCCCCAGGATGACCTCCTGAAACAAAGCTGCCTGCCTACCCTGGGCCTTCCATCTCCATAGCATTATGTGAGAGACAAATAAATGTGTCCTATTAAGCCACTGCTATATTGGGTCTCCAATGCCGTGCTGTGTTATGTCATTGCAGTCATGTCCAGCTCTTTGTGGCCTTATGGACTATAGCCCACCAGTCTCCTCTGTCCATGGGATTCTCCAGGCAAGAATACTGGAGGGGGTTGCTCTGCCCTCCTCCAGGGGATCTTCCTGGCCGAGGGATCAAACCTATGTCTCCTCCAGCTCCTGCATTGTAGGTGGGTTCTTTACCACTGAGCCACCGGAGAAGCCCTTGGGTCTCCAATACAAGCAGCCAATCTGGTTGGAACTAGTACATCCAATTTCTAATGAAAGAAAAGAAAGAAAGGAAAAGAAATCCAGCAATTATTTCCTGAGACTCTATCGTGGACCAGCCCCCTGCTCGACTGCTGTGGGAAATAACAGAAGAACATCAGCGCTGAAGGAAAATGTAATCTCATTGATGAGCTGTGTGCCTGGAATAATCAATATGGTAAAGGAGTGTAGGGTGAATTGTCAACATGAAAGGAAATAAAAAATAAAGCACTTCAGAGTCACAGGAGATAGGTAGAAAGATAGAAAATGAGTGGATCCATGGAATTGAGAAAAGGGGGAAAGAGAGGGTCATGGAGTAGAGGAACATTCTTGAGAGCTTTTCAGCTACTCTGAAGGACTAGAATGAAACTAAAGACCCCCAAAGAGAAGTGTTATGCCCTTTATCCAAGGTCTCCCTAAACTATTCCTCTAGAGCATTCACTCAAGACTATCAGCAGGGCTCCATGCTACAGCAAAGTGGCCAATCCTCAGACTTGTTCCTTACCTAGGCACAGACTCACTCTCATTTATCAAAGCCCTTGATGCCATCATGATGGGTGGAAAGCTATTTTGTTTATACCTCATGCAGGGCTTCCCTGATAGCTCAGTTGGTAAAGAAACTGCCTACAATGCCGGAGACTCCAGTTCAATCCCTAGGTCGGGAAGATCCTCTAGCAAAGGGATAGGCTACCCACTCCAGTATTCTTGGGCTTCCCTTGTGGCTCAGCTCAGCTGGTAAATAATCTGCCTGCAATGTGGGAGATCTGGGTTCGATCTCTGGGTTGGGAAGATCCCCTGGAGAAGGGAAAGACTACCCACTCCAATATTCTGGTCTAGAGAATTCCACGGACTGTATAGTCTATGGGGTCGCAAAGAGTTGGACATGACTAAGCAACTTTCACTTTCACATGCAAGGATAGGCTGCTATCTCTGTGGGGAGTTCTTCCGGCATTGGTGGGGATGACTTCCTTAGGGGGTAACAACCATCCCATACCTGCACTTTAGGATGCACTGGGGTCTGCCTTTGTTGTTGTTGCTGTTCAGCTGCTCAGTTGTGTCTGACTCTGCAACACCATGGACTGCAGCAGCCAAGCTTCCCTGTCCTTCACCATCTCCCAGAGTTTGCTCAAATTCATGTCCATTGAGTCAGTGATGCTCTCTAACCATCTCATTCTCTACTGCCCTCTTCTCCTTTTGCCTTCCATCTTTTCAATAAGGTGTCTGCCTTATTCTATAAGTTTTCAATGAGGTTTCTAATATTTCTCTAGGTAATTCGAGCTAGGAGTTCTGGAATTCTGTTTTCTGCATACCAACTCAAAACCATTTAACATTCTGGCTTCTCAACTTGGAAGATGCATGAGTCAGAGATGCCTTGCTGGCAAGGCTGGGCCATGTGAAGAGGCAAAGTCTTATTTCAGCAGACTCACCGCAGAGGTATGTGTTAATTAAGTTAATTGCACTATCATTGATGCAAAGGATGGCAGTAACTGCTCCCCATAATGGGGCTGGGTTATTGCCATCATTTATTAAATGTGTTGGTTTTCTTAAATGCAATCACTTTCTCCTGTTCTTTAAGTGCATATGCACACACGCATGCACACCCATATACACAAGCATATACAATTTATAGTTTACCAACCACTTCGAGATGAATTCAACCACACTATTTGATCCTGATACCTACTTGATCATGGAGAGAAGATATTTTTTTGATTGAGCAGATGAGGAAACTGGAGCTCAGGACTGTTTAATGACTTACCAAAGAGTGACTAGCCCAAGGCCACCCAGCTTCTTAGTCAAGGAGCCAAGTTCCAAGTCCTGTGTCCTTCCCCTTATGCTGCAGTATTTATCCAAGATTCATGATGTTCTGAAGGGCAAAACCCATGTTTTTATATTCTACACTCCCTAGTGCACTGAATTGATAGGTGTGGAATACAAACATGTCTTTGACAATGATTGGTGAATTGTCTAATCTCTCCTTTCATGAAATGCTAAAGAATGATCAAGACCAAACACAATATGGACAAATAGAAATATGGATAATTTGAATTATTACCCTAGATCCCTTCACCTATATGCCTCTGCAAAATATTAGGAGACAGTTGGCTTATCCTGAGTCATTCTCAGTGTAATCACTGTGAAGACTAAGAAATGAAGAATAAGAAATAAGAAATGGTGAAGAACATCAAGTCAGTGCAGCCTTTCAGTGAACTAACTGAGGCTGCTGTTGAACGCTTCCAATTTTGAGTGCGTAGAAGGTTCACCAGAGGGTTCAGGACAGCTTCCTATCCTACCGAAATCATTCCCGGCTTTGTCGGCTGAGGATCCATCTTTAAGGCTTTGCTATACTTAGTGCCCCCTGTCAAACACCGACATCCTTGGGAGAATTAGCTTGAAAGTGTTTTCAGCCAATTTTATTTTCATGTAACTGAGTTTGTGATCACTTGGCTGGAAGGAGAAAGGGCTGCAGATTACACCGTTTTCTGGAGCAGAGAAGCATGTCCTAGAGCAGATGAGCATCAAGCTCACCAAAAAGAGACTCATTTCTGGAAACCTGTGGTCAGCTTGGAGTTGATTTGTAACAGCACCCAAATGCTTGAGGGTAATACTTCTAAAAAGGGTATGATGAACTCCCACTTTTACCTCACGGTCAAGTGTGTTGTAGGAACAGAGATAGAAAGGTTGCTTTGCCAGATAGCTGAGACTCACTCTGTCATCTTTTACAGGCTCTTTAGAGGCGTCATCTTAATTACTAAATAGAAAAAATCTGAATTCATTGATAAGTATATCAGCCCAGCATGAGTTGGAAAGAGTGTTCCGAGAAGCTGAGTAATGTCTGAATTCACTATTCCGTGTTAGCATAAACACTTATTAGCAAAACCTAATGAATTGTGGAAAACATGTCTTTGGAACTGTGCAGGAAAAAAAGGCAACACAGCAGACCTTAAAGTGCTATCCTGGGAATGCCCTGTTTTAAAGGTTGGCCCTTAACTGGCATCAGGGAACTTAGATTTCAGGAGGGTTCCCAGCATTTCCTGACAAGAATGACTCACTGTGCCTACATGGTTTGTGGAAACAATATGCTTTATCCTAAATACTCCCTTTTCTTCTGGGAGTCTAGAATTCTGGTTCATGCTGGAAAGAGTGTGACTATATGGCCAATCCCAATAGAAACCTTGGCCTCCAAGTCTCTAGTGAACTTCCCCGTTACTCAGTAGTTCACATGTTGTCACAACGCCTTGTTGGGAGACTTAAATGGATCCTGTGTGACTCGTCTGGGAGAAAACTGAGATTTGTGCCTCATTTCTTCAGACTTTGTCCTGTATACCTTTTCCCTTTCTGATCTTGCATCGTCTTCTTTCACTGTAATAAACGAGTATAACAGGACTTCCCAAGTGGCTCATTGGTAAAGAATCCACCTGCCAGTGCAGGAGACACAGGAGATGTGGGATTGATCCCTAGGTCAGGAAAATCTCCTAGAGAAGGAAATGGCAACCCCCTCCAATATTCTTTCCTGGAAAATCCCATGGACAGAGGAGCCTCATGGGCTACCGACCATAAGGTTGCAAGGAGTCGGACACAGCTTAGCAACCAAGCATGTGAGTACAACTAGAGGCTGAAATTTTATGCATCTTTTTAGAAAATCATTGAACCTGGGGTTAGTTTGGGGGACTTCCAACACTGAAATATTCTACATGTAATACAAGAAATGAATAGACAAGCAGTGTAAGAAATAAAGGATTAGGTTAGACTCATTGAACAAGAAGTGGTTTCATGAGCATGAGATGGGATCCATGTTTACAAGGATCCTGAGCTTGGCTTAATGCTCTGCTGTTGCTATTTTGAAATTCTTAATAATTTATGGACAAGGAATCCTGCATTTTCATTTTGCATTGGGCCCCACAAGTTACAAAACTGGACCTTGATCAAGTGATAGTGAAGAAATAAAAGAATGGAATATCTTACAACCCCAAATGCTTACCCTCTCACCCCTGGCAGTTTTTCACTGAGTTTTCCACAGAGCCTCAACCTCTAGCCATCAGAGATGCACTTTGAGGAGGAGAACATTCAGGAATATTAAATGGCTATTAGTTATTCACAACATAGGGAGAACTTGTTTGCTCATACACTCACTGCATATTTGCCTTCCCTTGTGTGTGTGCATGCTAAGTCCCTTCACTTGTGTCTTACTCTTTGTGACCCTATGGACCATAACCTTCTAGGCTCCTCTGTCCATGAGATTTTCCAGGCAAGAATACTGGAGTGGGTTGCATTTCCTCTTCCAGGGGATCTTCCTGACCCAGGGATTGAACCTGTGTCTCTTATGTCTCCTGCATTGGCAGGTGGGTTCTTTACCACTAGCGCCACCTGGGAAGCCCACGTATGGGGTAGCAGGGACATCATTCAGTGCCTAACAAACTGTCATCATTTCCCAACATGTTTAACTATTTGAAGGCCTAACTCCCATGAACACCCCATGGAAACAATATTTCCCAGCATAGAGATGAAGAGGAGAAGACGTGTGTGACTGCCTGGCTACAGTGCAGAGTGCCCAGAGGTGAAGGGGAGGGCGTGGGGGAGGGCAAATGGTGGGAGGCCTGGGGGCTGAAGTGGATGGGGGCCAGAAACTTCTCTGGATTCTGCCCCCCGGCTAAAGCAAATGTATCAGAGATGCATCTAGAACTTCTCAGGAATTTCTCACCAGGGAAGTGACAGCATTAAAGATGGCAGTGGAGACTGGAAAAGGAAGAGGCTGGAGACAAGGAGACTGAATAACAGAGCCTGGGGTGCATGGCGGAAAAGTGAAGTGAACAAAGGCAGCAGCAGTGGTGAGGGAGACGGACTCCACTTAAAAGGTAGTAAAATATAAAAGATATACTTCCATTCATTTATATGTGTATAGATTAAAATATATGAATATATTTGAATATATATCCATGCCTATTACATATATTATGCATATACATTTATTACATATGTATGAATATATTATTTTATATATAGGATCTTTAGAAAAAGATTTCAGAGGAAGTGTCTTTGCCCTTGGAGCCTTTGCTTAGCCTGGCTGGTGGCCCTCAGGTGAAAGCTCACAGAGGGCTGGTCTGGGAGGTCTGACAGGCTGGGAGGATCCTGCTTTGTCCCTATGAGTTTGCATGAATTCTGAGAGGCAGATGGAGTGACAGGGTCTTCCATGATCAGCCCAGCTTCACCTTGCACCCTTCCCTCTCCCATTCCTAAGCTCCAGCTGTATTGACCTTCTTTCTGTTCCACCTCAGAGCTTTACAACTTGTTGCTCCCTTAGCCTGGCTGTTGACTTGACCCCTCTATTGTTTGGCTGAAGATCTTGTCTTCTAAGACCCTTCCTCTGGGAAGCCTTGTCTGCTGCTATCCCTTGGCAATGTCTCATCAGACTTGGAATCCCTTGTTCAGCATCTTTTTCCTCTAGACTCTAAGCTCCATGAGGGCAGACACATCAACCATACTCTGTTTGGGTCTCCAACATCCAGCAAGGGCCCGGCTCAAGTCGGCACTCTAAATATAAGTTGGCTGAATGAATGACTTACTATACACAAAGAATTTGAAACAATGTAATGGAAATAATAAAAACAGTGAAGGGACTAGATGGTGTGATAGATTAGAAGTGAGTGTAGAACCCACCCTTACCAAATGACTTTTAAATTTGAAGCCAAAGCAAGTCTTAAAGAGTTTCTATTAATTTACTCTTATCCAAAGAAACTTCTTCTTTCTTAGAAAAATTAAAAGTACCCAGATTTATTTTCAAAGCTTCATAGACATCAAATTATTTTCACAAAGGAAAAAAAAAAGAACCCTTTAGATAAATGTGTGTGACTAGAAATAGCCAGAAACATGTGGGTTGCATTTCCCTTAAACTCTCTTGGGTTTGCAAATCAGAAAGAGTGGTTTGGAAGAAAATGTATATTCTATTTTCCTGAAGTCAGTATATTTGGGAAACAGTGATGTTTGATATGTTCAGGAAACTGAAAATATATGTGGGTACTTGTTTAAGTACTGTTATTTCCAGTAGTAACTAAAGTGGCTGATAAGAAAGAGGAAGTGGGCATTTTGCATCTGAAAAGAACCAATTCAAAAAAAAGATTTTTTTTTTCTGTGAGGCTTTCACACAAGAGAAATCTCCCTCTGCCTCCCCCCTTGACCACAATCAATATTTTTAGGGGATGAAGGCAGAAAGAGGAAAGAGTTTATTCAGGCTTTTGTATGTGGCTGAGCTGTGGAAACAGGATGAAGATTTTGCTAAATCTGTCCATTAAGTGCCTCTAAGTGCTTTTAAAACATGTCCTAGAGCAAAATGGAGGGCACAAGAAAGAGAAACTGGGAATTAAGGCTAAATTATAACATTTATATGTCTCGATAGTAGAAATGTCAGAAAAAATAGCAGGAGTGACAAGCAGATAAAACTTCAGATGCTCCACTTAAATCTTTTGTTGAGCATCCCTAAAAGCTGAAGAGTTGTTTTGGTTCTAAAACAGTCAAATTGTCTAAATTTTGTGGAGTGAGAGTTTCTTTTTCTTGATTTTTATCAGTATCATTCTATAGATTTCCCCCAGATGTGCTAGGCAAGAATTGAATTAAAATATACCAACCTAAATGCTTAAATAAGATTATCAGACATTTTAATAATTTACCACATCAATAGAAATTTACTTTCTAATTTAGATTTTTAGATGAATACTTTCAGCATAAAATCAAGAAGCTCAATTACACATAGACCAAAAAAAAAAAAAATTAATGGAAAGGAGAAAAAAGTAAAAAAAAAAAAAGGAAAGAATTTTTGACGTATTCCTACTGGCAATTTTGTATATGGATTAAATAAAATTTAGATAAGATTAATCTATTGATATTTAGAGATGATGATTAAGAATCATCCATTTTTAGACCTGAAACTGTTAGAGCAAATCCATTTGAGTCCGAAAGGTGGACTGCTAGAGCCCCCTAGCTGCTGGAAATAATTCTGTCCTTCTGGGTGTAGATAAATAACCTAACTGCAAAGGCAGTAAATAGTTCACCAAGGAACCTATTGGAAAACAATGAAATAAAAGCATCCGGCATGATCCCTCACTATCATTTTGCCATTCAGGTTGGTAGTGATGGTCCACACTGCAGTAAGCGTCCATGAACATGCACCTTGGCCTGCCATAGCCCTGACCTTCCTAACAGGTCAGTATAAAGACAATGCCCACACCCTTTCCCTTATTGTTTTGATCGCTTTGAACTAGATAGTCTCCAATACCCAGAAGTACAGTGAGCCCTAACAAGATGGGTGCTTCCAGTTCTGTTTTCATACAAGGAGGGTCTGTCCTGCAGACCTACGGTGTTCTGGGCCTTGGGATGAATCCGGGGATACAAACTCATGGCCCATGAACAAAAGTGTTTTATTTGGTTTACACAGAACTTTCAAAAACTCTAAATAACCAGGTGTCTTTTATAAATTGTGAAAGTTCAGGAGGAAATTCATGTTACCAGCTTTTCTTAAAAAAAATAAAAGATCTGCTGGCTCTGGACTTGAGTACCCTTATAGCACCAACAGACAAACGCTAGGTAGTGGTAACCTCTTTAGATGAACTATAGACAGTCTGACCTCCACAGTACCCACCACTTTCTACCGGATATTATAAACCCAGCATGCTGAAAGCAATTTCGTTACCTACTTGGAGGCTATAGGAATCTAAGCCTGTAACTCCTGGTCTAAACCTTGAATAGTTATAATCCTCCCCCTTCTAGTAATAATAATAACAGTAATTGAGCTCTTACTATGAGTCAGGCACGGTGGGAAGTCCTTTATGTGTAGTATCTCAAATTTTCTTATCAATCCCTTAAGACAATTATTATATTTATTTTCAAATAAAGTATATGAAGCTCATGTTCAGACAAAGCAATTCAATCAATATATGAGTGCCACTCTGAGCCAGGTGCTGTACTAAATACTGGAAATGCAATGCTGAACAAGACATCGATAGTCCCTGCCCGTGTGGAGTATATGGTCAAATTACAGGCATGATGACTAGCGTGTAAATTGCTATGGGAGGTATAAAGCAGGGGCTATTTAATGTGGTTTGTATCTGTGTTCTGACATTTTTATATCAGCAACACCTGGAAGACTTGCAGGTTCCTGCTGCGTTCCTGTTCCTGCCATTCAATTTTCTGATTTAATAATCAGAGAGGAAGCCAGGAATATACCCTTTCTTTTAAATTGTGGTGAAGTATAGATAGCAAAATATTTACCATTTTATTAGTATTTAACATATTTAAGGCTACAGTTTAATAGCATTAATACATTCACATTGTTGTGCAACCATTTGTACTATCTTCAGAACTTTTTCATCTTCTTACTCTGAAACTCCATCTAATAACTCTCCATTCTGCTCTCCCTCCAGCAATAAAATGTCCTTATGTTTCTTCCTTGTGATAGCATGTATCAGAATTTCCTTCTTTTTCAAGGATGTATAATATTTTATTATGTGTGTGTATACACAGATAATATTTTGTTTATCTATTCATCTGTTGATAGACACTTGCATTGCATCTACCTTTTGGCTATTGTGCATAATGCTGATATGAACATGATTGCATCAGTATCTGATACTGACAAGAATCTGTACTTTGATTAAAAACCCAGGTGGATCTGATACAGGTGGGTCATGAGGCAGACTAGTCCATGTGGTCGCAAAGAGTCAGACTGCTGCAGCAGCAGCAGTCTAGGAGTTGGAGAAGGCAATGGCACCCCACTCCAGTACTCTTGCCTGGAAAATCCCATGGGCGGAGGAGCCTGGTAGGCTGCAGTCCATGGGATCACTAAGAGTCAGACACGACTGAGCGACTTCACTTTCACTTTTCACTTTCATGCCTTGGAGAAGGAAATGGCAACCCACTCCAGTGTTCTTGCCTGGAGAATCCCA
This sequence comes from Capricornis sumatraensis, assembly GCF_032405125.1. Lineage (NCBI taxonomy): Eukaryota > Metazoa > Chordata > Mammalia > Artiodactyla > Bovidae > Capricornis > Capricornis sumatraensis. Next base: position 36,802,744 of record NC_091091.1, read on the forward strand.
GAGACGGGGGACCCTGGTGGGCTGCAGTCTATGGGGTTGCACAGAGTTGGACACGACTGAAGCAATTTAGCAGCAGCAGCAGCAGTCTAGGAGTTAAGGTAGCCTCCCAGAGAAACTGACATTCAAACCAGGTCTCAGAGCATGAGTAAGAGTTGATCAAGTCAAAGGGAGGTAATAACATTGACCCTGGATGCTTGGAAGTGAGACTTTGACCTTTACCCGAAATACTGAGATTTTGAAATCAATACAGAACATTCATCAGTCCTGAGGACTGTAAATCACTGTCAAAACTTAGTTTTTAGTACCAGAAAAAGAGTATGAATCAATCCTTCTTTTAACAAATACGTGTTAAGTGCCCTCTGTGTGGCAGGCACCTTGCTAGGTACAAGAAATAACACGTGCTCTTTCATCCATTCACTTAGAACAAGCCAGGCACCATGCTATATGCTGGAAAATTATAAGAAATTGTTGCTGTATATAATTTTGATAATTGTTTCACAAAATCCACAAAAATCACTTAACATTATTAATAATTTCCCTCCATGCTGATTGCAGGAAATGTCAAAGGATGATTTAGTACTTAAATACCTATCTGTAGAAACCTAAGCTGATGACATTAAATTTTTTTTCCTTAGGCATGAGAGAATTATCACTGGTGATAATATCTGTGTTTTGGGGGCATTCTTTATTTCAATCACTAGTCCATCCCTTTGTTACTGATCAAATATTGGCATTGATTTCTTGGTTTCCTCCTTTGGGAGTGGCTCTCACACATTTACCAGGGTTCACCAACACTATATGAGATTATCAGGACACAAAAAGTTGACTGGAAAGCTTTTGTTCTTGGAGAGAGAAAACAGAGGAAGTCTTTCATGACTAAGTTACTTTGAAAAGATCTGATATTATGAAAAAAGATGCCTGGTGGGACATGGTTTTTTAAATGTCTGACTCAAGAAATAAAAGTTTAGGCTGAGGGAGACTTGAAATTCAGGAGAATGCTTTTCTGAATACTTAATCCATTTAGAAGTGAAGTCACTCAGTCATGTCCAACTCTTTGTGACCCCATGAACTGTAGCCTGCCAGGCTCCTCTGTCCATGGGATTTTCCAGGCAAGAATTCTGGAGTGGGTTGCCATTTCCTTCTCCAGGGGATCTTTCCAACCCAGGGATTGAACCCAGGTCTCTTTCATTGCAGACAGACTCCTTACCAGCTGAGCTACAAGGGAAGTCCTTAATCCATTTAACTTGGATGATGTTTATTATGATAAACCTTGTATTATAGGTCACTGTGTATATTTCTTATTTTACTTTACTAGGTTGCAAGTTTCTTTGCCGGGGTCCAGCCCCGGTGGATCCAGGGAATTTGAAGCGGGGACGGCGTTGGCGAGGAAAGACTTATTTATTTAATTAGAAATATAAAAGAAATTAAGAAGAAATAGGGTAGTAGGAAAATTAAGTGGAGAAAAGATGCTGAATAACTTGGTTTATATGGAAAGCCAATAAAGTTCCAGACAAGGAGCTTGCACCATCTACGTTAGGCCACCGGCGTCCTCTTGAATAGCGGGGGGTGCCCCACCTCGGGCTCCCTGTCTTGTGGATCTTAGAAGCCAGGGCAAGTAAGTATACATGGCGAGCCTCCATGCCCCACAAGGGAATTCAGCCAGTAAAGGAGTAAAGAGGAGACACGGGGGAACCAGTCTTCCCAGGACCTGCCCTGCCTTTATTGTCTAGGAAGGCCTTTTATATCTTTTTGATTGTACATAGAGATCAATGGGTAATACAAAATTATGCAGCATCAGCAGCCCTGATTCTTATCAAAACCAGGCTTTTCTCTCTGCATACCTAGTTGTATACGCAAGCCTTAGGTGATTTACATCATCTTCCGGCCAAAAGGGCCAATTAACATTTTACAGCCTTTTTTCTGATAAGGGTTTGTCAACCAGAAAACTTATATGTGTTGATCTTCCCAAAGTCTGGTGCCACTCTCAGCACTAAATAAAGTTACATTCTTACATAGCAAGGACACAAGAGGAGTGCAGTGATATATAACAAAGAAAAGTAATTAACTCAGAAGTCTAGTGTTGCTAACATCAAAACTACTATATACCTTTTTCTACATCCCGATTACATTCATTAACATCCTCCCAGGTGCCTAAAAGATAAAGAATATGGAGGTCTGGCAGCAATCATTGAGTCAACAGTGAAACCCGTCACCAATATGATTTTTAGCTCTTTAGAAAGAGACTCTGTATCTTTAAGATGCTTTAAGCTTTGTGCCTCTCGTGGTTGGGGGGCTGTAAGCAATTCACAAGCTGTAAGAGGTCCAGGGGAACCTGTTAGGCAAGATAGAGAGTTATCAGAGGGGGTTTGAGCTGAAACATTCCTTTCAAATGCAGAAGATGGAAGCCCTGAGTTAACTTTTTCCAGAGAATGTCAGAAGAGTGGAAAAGCAGGCAGATTCTGGTTTTTGGGGTACATGCTCAGGAAATACTAGGGGGAAAACCTGAGGCTTGACTCGCCTTGCCCATCAGGCCTCTGCCACATGACCTTGTCACGGGTGGGATTCCTCACGCTGGCTCCCGGCATTTCTTGAAGGTAGGAATGATTTCTTGATCATCTTTGAATACCTCGCAACAGCAGTACTGAGTAACAGTACTGAAATATCTCACAGTATATTGTGATGGATACTTTTTTTAATAAAATGAGATCAAATAAAAATTCAGTGAATGAAAAAAGAAATAAACATGATTCAAAGAATGTGTTATTGTTTGGTCACTAAGTTATGTCCAACTCTTTACAACTCCATGAACTGTAGCAGGCCAGGCTTCCCTGTCCTTCACCATCTCCTGGAGTTTGCTCAAATTCATGTCCATTGAGTTGGTGATGCTATCTAACAATCTCTGCTTCCTCTGAAGGAAGCAATTTGGAAAGAGGCAAAAATGGGTTACCATTTGCTTAAAATTAATCTATTTATTATGTGTTAGAGAAGGAAGGCAGCAAAACAATTGTGAAAAAAAAAATGTTGCAAATCAAACTTTTTTTTAAAGAAAAGCAGTACCTTAAGAAGCTTGTGACTTAGCCATCAAAAAGTGCCCTTCACAGAAGTGGGAAGGAATACTCCTGTCTGGAAGGATAAATTGGACCAAGTGCCAGGCTAGGAGAAGTTCAGGAACCCGTACTACCTGGAATAAAGAGGTTGTTCCAAAGTCAGTTCTAGAACATGAGAGAACAGACAGACGTATTCTGTAGTCTGTACATTGAGGCTTCAGGGGCTCAGACTGACACGTGATCAGTGCTTTAGTCAGGGACAGGGTAAGCAGAGAAGAATGGATGGAAGACAAGACATGCAGAGGGAATGGAAAGAGGAAGTTTTATCTTGAAGTTTGAAAGACTCTTTCCCCTCTCTTCCAGGGAGAGAGAAAGAATTAAATAAAGCATTCATACAATAGAATATTATTCAGCCTTTAAAAAAAAAAAAGTGAAATCCTGCAATTTGCAATCAGGTGGATGGACCTGGAAGACATTATGTTAAGTGAAATAAGCTGAGTGCAGAAGGACCAATATGTACTACACGATTTCACTTATCTATGGATTCTAAAAAAAGTCAAATTCACAGAAGCAGAGAGTGAAATGGTGGTTACTGGGGGCTGGAGGGTGGGGGATATGGGGAGACGTTGGTCAGGTGGAATAGTTTTAGTTATGCAGGATGAATAAGTTCTTGAAATCTAATATACAACTTGGTGACTATAGTTAATAACACTGTATTGTATACTTGAAATTTGCTAAAAGCAGATCTTAAATGTTTTTACACACAAAGAAGAATTATAGCTAATAAATAATAAATAAGTCAGCAAAACAAAGATGGAGCCTCACAAGATTGTTTTAAGTACTTTGATACATTTTCTTCAGAAAGAATTGTTTCTAAAAAATATTTGCATATTTGGTCATTTTCAGGGGAGAAATCACAATTGAAGTTGTTTATGCTAAACTTCACGTAGGCCTACTTATCTACCATCCTCTATTTCTGAGAGTTAATCATGTCATGTCCCAGTTACTGCTTCACTGGTTTTAATGGGAGTTCAAGAAAAATCTTGAATCTGTTTATTTCTATAGATTCTTGGTAACAGACTTCTTAAGCATTTTATAAGACTTCCAATGATTCCCAGAACCTTTTTTTACCCCTATTTAATCAGAACACTTTTAGATAAACTTCATTTGAGGCCAAATTCTATGTGAACTAGGGGAGGCTGAATGAGCACACTGTAGGAAGAATCTAAGTCAGTTGAAAAGACTTGGAAAGACAGAGGGAAGAGTTTGCAAATCCCTCCAGTTCTCTCCAAATGCAAAAACACAAAGGTCAAGCTGGCTGACATGCTGTAACCCAAACCACATTGTTTCCGGAGAGTATAATGCTTATACATTTTTAAATCCTGTCTTCTCACGGGGATAACTTAGGGAGTCTAGACACAAGGGGTTCACAGTGTATGTCAGCAAATCAAAATCACGTGTGTAGGCTTCCTTTCAGCTTGTTCTGGGCTGTATCTTACAGAACTGGGAATAAAGCCGGAAACACCCCCATCCGACACCATCTCATATATCATTTCTGATAACTGCACTGGCTCTGCTAAAAGAGTGATTTAAAAAAAAAAAAAAAAAGAAAGAAAAACTTGGGAATTATAAACATAGGAAAATGACCATGAGGAGTGTTCACTTACAGTAATATGTACGTCTAAAAGGACACAATCTGAAGTACAACCTCAGTCTCCAGAACTCTGAGCACTGGAGAAAATCTACACTAGGCAGCTAGTCTTTTCAGTCATCTCCCAAAACCCGACCCCCTGGGAAAGCTTCACAATGTTTGTGGAAGGCAGTGGAATGTATGCAATGATACTCTATAGATAATTGTACAGCATGTAATTAGGAAGAGCTTGCTAAATCAAAAACCAAGCAGTTGTCCATGGGAAGTGGTTATGCACTATAGCAATCGTCAGTTACTCAGCCCTTTGGATTAACTCAGTCTTGCCAACAATAGACTGTTTTTATTAGGGTGAACCATATGAAATTGCCAACATCTGACCATTTTTTGATCCCCCCAAGTGACATTTTAATAGAATTTCATCTAGTCTAATTAATACTGTATAGTTTTAGTAGGTGGTTGAACCATGTGAGATTGCTATTTTTGCAGATCAAACACTGTTGGCTACCAAGAACTTCAATCAGTCCAACCATAGTGATAAATATGTAATCATTTGTTATTAGTGGAATAGCAATAACAGCTCCTATCACCTACTGAGTGTTTACCATGTCTGCACATTTTGCTAAGTAGTTTATATAGACATTATTTCATTTAATTGTATGAGATAGGTTCTAATAATATCCCTCAAATTATGCAAATACTCCAGGAAATAGTAAGACACTAAGCTTTTAGTCATTTTCATTCCTGAGACAGGCTTATCGTTGGCCCTAGTGGCATGTTTTCAGAGACATAAGAATTGAAAGCTGAAGGGACTTCCCTGGTGGTCATGTGGTTAAGACTCTGTGCTTCTAATGCAGGGGTAACTGGTTCCATCCCTGGTTGGGAAACTAAGATCAGTCATACTGTGAAGTCCAAAAAAATAAAAAGAAAGCCAAAGCCACAAACTTACAAGGAAACAACTTCAGTAAGGCAGGGGCTTGGGCCAGTTTTCAATTCTAGGCAGTGTTTTGTGGGACAAACTCGAATTTCATACATGGTTCCCAATTGGTCTTGAGGTCACAGCTATGCCCTGGGAAGGGCAGCGTGTCCCCTAGTGGCAGAAAAGACACACACACACACACACACACACACACACACACACACACACACACACACACACACACACACACAGAGGAGCTCTACAGATCATGCAGTGAAAGCTGCTAGGGGGAGCTGTATATCTCACTGGGCCCAGGGAATGTACTGATATATGTCTGCTGTTCCTGCATAATTATTAAAAGTCCCATAAATCATCCCTAACAGCAGACTTAGAAGTAAGGGAATGAGGTGAGTAAGATATTTGCTAGGGTGCAAAATTTAAGTGATGCCAAACCCTCAGCAATCAAGATATATCATGTGTGTGCTCAGTCACTCAGTCATGTCCAAGTCTTTGTGGCCCCATGGACTGTATTCCTCCAGGCTCCTCTGTCCATGGAATTCTCCAGGCAAGAATACTGAGTGGGTTGCCATGCCCTACTCTGAAGGATCTTTCCCACCTAGGGATAGGATCAAACCCACATCTCTAGCATCTCATACCTTGGCAGACAGATTCTTTACCCCTAGCGCCACCTGGGAAGCCTAGATATATCATACTTTACAGCAATTAAAAAAGAAACTTAAAAATGCAAAAAAAAAATCCATGACTAACAAAATACCAAAAATTTAAATAAAAGAAAGATCAGTATTGCTGATTTTTCCTTTTGCCTCAGGCTCCCATATGGCTCCGCCTGGCACTGCTCAAAAGCCTACCAGTTTGAACAATAAATTATACGCTTTCCTAATTTAGAGTACTTCATAAAATAACAGCTAATGCTTACACAGCAATTCCACAACGCCAAGTACTATTCTAAGTGTTCTACATATATTAAGTATGAGGCAAATACTGTTATTACCCCATTTACAGCTGAGGACACTGAGGCTTGGAAAGATTAAGTAGTCTGTGTAGAGTCATACAACCGGGAAGGAGAGCGGTGAACTTTAAAATCCAGGCAATCTTGTCTCCAAAGTCCATAGCCATGACCCTTTACATGGTTCCAAGAAAGAACATAGTGAATGTTGCAAATCTGAATATTATTATAAGTGATGGAGGAGGAGAGAATCACTGGGGAAAGGGAGGTAGGAAGACAAGGAACCAAGTTTTACCTGCTTCTCAATCTGGATTCAGTACAGCTCAGAATACAGCTGTTTGCCGGCTGTAACTTGGCCTTTCTGAGCCTCTGCTTCCTGTCAAATGAAAAAATTGGACCAACTGAGCTCTAAGGTCTCTTTCATCTCCAAATGATAGCCTTTTAGTCTACGAATCCTCATCATTATAGAGCATTTCTCTGGCACTCTCTGGTCTTCCAAAGTACTTTTCCCCCATCCATTTTCAGTTTCCTCTCTGCTCATCCCCATCCTCCCTCCATATGGTTTCCCCTTGGTGATCTAATCCATTCTCGCAGTGTCCACTCTCACCTCTCTGTGGCTGACTCCCAAATCCTTATCTTAGCGGCATCCTCTCTCCCAACCACATTTCCAGCTGTCGGCTGGACTCTTCTCCTAAGTCTCCCATCGCAAACTTTAAGTCAACATGTCCAGGATCAAATTCATCACCTCCCACCATCCTCTCCTTACCTAGACTCAGCCATCCACTGGTTTCTTGCACCCCCCACTCAGGCAGCTGCTGGAACCTGACTGTTTAACTTCTGCCAAATCTCCTGATTGCTCCCCTTCTTTTCATTTCAGCTGGTGTCACCCCCATCAGCCTGTCACTGCCTTCCTCCTGGTTGTCTCCCTCCAGATGCCCCAATTTTCACAAAAAAGAACAGTACTAGGATGAGTTTTCCTAGATTCTGATAGGATCCTGGCTCTCCTACCCAAGAACATTTAGTGGCCTCCCAGTGTCTGCAGAGGAAAGTCCAAACACTGCTTTTGTTATTTAAGGCCTGCCTTGCCACATTCTGGCTCCAGTCTGCTTTTCTAGTCTTCTCTTTCCCTTCTCTACTTTCTGTATTTTATATGCCATGTATATTGGATAATGTTTCCTGAATATACTATATAATATGTATACTGTGGAGATCAAACCATGGAGATCAATCCTAAAGGAAATCAACCCTGGGTGTTCATTGGAAGGACTGATGCTAAAGCTGAAGCTCCGATACTTTGGCCACCTGATGAGAAGGGCCGACTCATTGGAAAAGACTCTGATGCTGAGAAGATTGAGGGCAGGAGAAGAAGGGGGCAACAGAGGATGAGATGGTTGGATGGCATCACTGACCCAATGGACATGAATTTGAGCAAACTCCAGGAGATAGTGAAGGACAGGGAGCCTGAGGTACTGCAGGGTATGGGGTCACAAAGAATCAGACACAATTTAGCAACTAAAGGACAACAACAAAAATACATATATAGTATATCAATATAGCATATATTGATATACACACATATATTGCCCTTCGTCATGGATTCCCTTTGTTTCCTATTCTTCTCTCTGTCTCTTCTTACCCACCTTTCAAGATTCAACTCAAATGCCCCCTCCTTTACGAAGTCTTCTCAATTTCCTCAGGGCAGAAACAGTCTTTTCCCCTTGTAAATATTTATGGCACTTTATCTATACATCTCTGCAGGCACTTATCTCCTTCTGCATTGTCTTAGAGTTCTATACATTTGCTTTTTATTCCACCACATTAGAGGCCTCTCAGCTGCAAGGTCAAGGCTTTCATGTCCCCCACCACATTCCCTCCGTGGTGCCTATCACATCATCGCACAGGAGGTGCTTAATAAATATGCAAGCACTAAATCGCTTGATGTAATTTTTTAAATTATGAGTCTGTAAAATAAAGTAACTGACCTATTCTTCTGAGTGAGTGAAAGGACAGAATCCAGATTATCACTCTTTCCCAGAGGGAAGTTATCCTGTCTCAAGAGTGTTCCTGTCTTGCTGGCAACATTCCTTCAGTGCCTGCCCAGCAGCCTACAACTCATAATCTTTTTAACAGCTCGAGAGCATCTCATACCTAGTGAGGAGTCTGAAATTTTCTTCTTTGTGAAGATACTCCCAGGATTCTTGAGCAGTAGCTCTCTGATTTTTCTTCCCTGGTGTGCTGAACTCAAATGTTCCTTGGGTGATGACTCAGCAACTTCCAAATCCTAACCTACCCCTGTGTGTTTGTGTGGGTGCTGGTATATTCAGAGAAGGCAAAGAAAGATTTTGAGATAGGCTGCTCTTATGATTAACTGAAAACACTGGGGACACTTAGAAATGGCTAAAGATAACATTTCCACACTACATTTATATTTGGGCTTAAGAATAAACACAAGAAATACGTAAATAAGAGCTAATGATTGCAAAAGGTTGTTTGTTCTTAACCTAACAGTTAAAAGACAACATTTAAAAAAATGCATTTCCTGTTCAAGTGTGTCCTTGGAGTAACAACCGATCATGAAATTTTAATTTAATATTACAACATGTGTTGTCTTTCTGAATTTAAAAATCCATGACTTGACTCCAAAATGTTTTCAAGTTCTCCAGAAGAACATTCTCACCAAAATAAGGTCATCAGCAGTAGTATTTATAATAAATTTACAATTTCTGAAAAAATGGAATCAATATACACAATTAATATTGCAAATAAATGTCAAAATGATATACTTTTCACTGTATAAATGAACCTTGTTTCACACATAAATGTGCTCTGTGGCAATGGTTCAAAATCCTTTTTCTTCAACAGTAAGCAGATTGAATGAAATAAAAAAATGATGTGCCAGAACTTAAAGGTACAAATGGTACAAATTTCGAATTATTGATTGCTGACTGCTCTTACAGACATCAAACAATACTTTTTCAGGCAGCTATAATTGTCTACTTCAATGGAAACATGATATATTACAGGAAAATTGAAAATGTGAGGACTATTTGACTGGTATGGTCATTTTAAATTATTAAGGTTTGGAATTTTGTTTTATTTCTAAGTTATAGAAAAAACAATGCAAATTAAGAGGAATCTCATTAACCTCAAGCTTTTCTTACCAAGCACGTTTATAAAAATTTCCAAGATATTCAGTTAGACTATAAACTCACTTTGTGTTCGTATAAATGCACAATTGCAGAATCCAAAGACAGTGACATCTTTAATGGAGGCCCTAGCAGGCCAAAGCAATCACTCTTGAAGAGCCAGAATGTATTTATATAGGCAAGAAATTTTATCAGAAGATAAATTCTGATGGATCAGTAAGACAAGTGTTCTAATAAAGTCTGAATCTGAAGTCTCTCAACCTGCTCACTCCTTTAAGTTCACTCTTAGGTAACATCTTCCCAAAAGTAACGGCCAAGTATAGCTCCAAGTATAGCATCCTTTGGGCAGCAAGATCAAACCAGTCAGTCCTAAAGGAAATCAACCCTGAATAGTCATTCGAAGGACTGACACCAAAGCTCCAGGACTTTGGCTACCTGATGTGAAGAGCTGACGTATTGGAAAAGACCCTGATGCTGGGAAAGATTAAAGGCAGGAGGAGCAGGGGGCAACAGAGGATGAGATGGTTGGATGGCATCATCGACTCAATGGACATGAATTTGAGCAAACTCTGGGGGAGATAGTGAAGGACAAGGAAGCCTGCTGTGCTGCCGTCCATGGGGTCCCAAAGAGTTGGACATGACTGAGTGACTGAACAACATAGCATCAAAAATAAGTCAATGGCCCTGCATCATTGCACTTGGAATACCCTTCCCATAACCTGGAAAAGGGAAGTAGATTTATGTATTAGAAAAATATATTGGTCAGATCACTTTCAGTTGCAAGTGACAGAAACCAAACTCCCGCTAGCTTCAGCCAAAAGATAATTTATTGCCACATGTTATTGGAGAGTGGAAGTAAGGCTGGATTCAGGGGTTCATATGATGTCATCAAAAGTATGTTTTTTCCCTCCATCTCCCAACTGTGCTTTCTCTGTAATGGCCTCATCCCGAGACTGGCTGCAACCATGTGAACGGCCCCTGCAGAAAGCTGCCGTGGCCAGGAGGACATTGTTTTTTTTCTATGCTCCACCAAGGGCTAAATTCTTTTAAAGTCCTCACATTTGTTTTGTATTGATCGGCACTTGAGGCCCAGAGCACTCTTCTGGATCTCATACCCTGTAATGTGTACTCTTTTCCCCACCCAACACACATACTCCCAACTCTTTTCTCTCTCATGGGTCCACTCAAGGGCTTCTGTGATTTCACAAGGTAAGAGTCTCTATCTATCTGTCTTGCTCTGTACTTGTTTCTCATTTCTGTTCCTCCTCTCCACATCCCTCCCAATCCATATCAAATTTTGAAACAGGACACTAATTGGTCCTGCTAAGATAACCAGCTCCCCCAAACCTGACCAATCACTGTGCCCAGTGGGATGGAGTATTCTGGTGGGCCTAAGGTATCCCATCTCCATGGGAAATTGAACCATATCTTAATGGACAGCCCCACCAAATATACGTGCAGCTGGGGTAAGGGAAGGAGTCCTTAGAAGTAAGTGTTCTACCAAACATAAGTAAGAAACCACTGAAACCCCTGTGAATAATCAGGATTTGCTGTTTTGTGTGATTTTCTCTGATCTTAGTTTTCTGATCCAGTTGAGATCTATAAAGCCAATTGAAATAATTCCAATATGGAGGTCTGTCACTGGGAGGTAAATGAGGAAAGGAAGGTTTGTTTCTATTCTACCTCCTCCTGGAGCCACCCTGACCAAAAATGTGTTGCTCAAAACTTGTGCACGTGTACTCAGGCTTCCAAATGTGAACAAGGGACCAGGCCGTGGAGTAAGCTGGTGTTTCTTGCAAGAAATGTGAGGAAGCGCTGACAATGGGAAGTTTCTCTTCCCTTGGAATTTGACTAGGGAGGCTATTTCCGGTACAAATCTGGTTAAATAAAGATGGACTGCACACCTTTTACATATCAAACATTATGCGGACTTATTGGTGAATTTTTTTTTTTAATTCCCTGCCTTCAGAAAATGCACAGCTTTAAGGGAAGCACAGCAAAGTGTGAGAATGGCATAACAAAGTGTTATAGGAACAAAAAGGAAGAGGTGGTGCATTTTGCTGGAGATGGAAGGAACGAACAGGAATCAGGGAAGTGGGGAGAGAGGAATGTCAGTAGAGGTTTCCCAGGAGAGATGACATCTGACCTGCAGAACAAGAGGGAGTGTGATAACTTAGAAGGAGAGCAGCATTTTAGGCAGAGGAAACAGTAACAAGAGGGAGGGAAAATCAATCAGCATCTCTCTAATAGTCACTGGCCAAGTGTCTAGCCAGCACAAGGGGGAGGATTGAAGCAATTATCGAGAAAACTGTCTCAACCTTTCCTTTCCTCCTGGCTGTGGAAATTTGGCCATTGCTGCATTTTTGTTAAGAGCGAAGAGTCTTGGTTCCAGAGACCACACAATGTTAAATGATGGAAAAATTATTTTTTAGACAGAACAGAGAAAAACAAGAACACCTGATTTCAATTGGGGAAAACTAGACTTTATGAAACAAGGAAACAAAAGCCTTTCTTCTCTCTCTCTCCACTTTTTCCTCCACCTTTTTTTTCCACCCCCCCTGGAAGTGGGAGTGAGGAGGAGGGTTTCACCTCAGAAAGCAATGTGTCTACATGCAGTGAGTGTCTTGTGAAAGCTTCATAAATAGTTGTAGTAGGATGACGGTAATTATTCAAATAATTTTTCAAGAATTTACTAACATCAAAACCAAGCTAAAGGTGAACTCCAGGAATTGACTTCCAGGCCTTCTTCTGTATTATCCCATCTCCCCAAATGTCTGGGTGGCTTGTCAGCATTCAACATATCCTTTGAAGATTAAATAGCTTTAAATTTTTGCCTTGCAAGGAAAGAGACTATGAATTTATGTGAAAACCAGTCTTTGGTAGAAATGCATGCAGGAATCTGAAGAGGGAAGAAATGCTGACTTAAAGTCTACGAAATGCATCACAAAGGAACAGAAACTAAATGGACGTCAGTTTGAGTTTTAGCACTATCATAAAGGGGACAACCGAGGATGCGATGGCTGGATGGCATCACGGACTCGATGGACGCGAGTGAGTGAACTCTGGGAGTTGGTGATGGACAGGGAGGCCTGGTGTGCTGCGATTCATGGGGTCGCAAAGAGTCGGACATGACTGAGTGACTGAACTGAACTGAACTGAATTAACTGTGTCACTTGGGACAAGTTTTTTAACTTCTCTAGACCTCAGTTTTAAAATAGAAATCTAGAGTATTGAGTTATTTGGGGTTTTACAATGAACAATCCATGAAAAAATGTTTTACATCATGCCTGGCACACAGTATTATCTTGAAATTAATAGAGCAATAAAATTATGGAAAATTGCCCTAAAATTGGTACTAACTGGACTTCCCTGGTGGCTCAAATGGTAAAGAATCCATCTGTAATGCAAGAGACCATAGTTTGATCCGAGGGTTGGGCAGATCCCCTGGAGACGGCAATGGTCACCCACTCCAATATTCTTGCCTAGAGAATCCCATGGACAGAGGAGCCTGGTTCACAGGGTTGCAAAGAGTCAGACATGACTGAGTGACTAATTTTTGTTTGTTTGTTTGTTTGGTACTAGCCACAGAAGCAGACAGGCTTCCCTGGTGGTACTAGTGGTAAAGAACCCACCTGACAATGCAGGAGACAGAAGACATGTGGGTTCGATCCCTGGGTGGGAAAGATCGCCTGGAGGAGAGCATGGCAACCCAGTCCAGTATTCTTGCCTAGAGAATCCCATGGACAGAAGAGTCTGGTGGGCTACAGTCCATAGGGTTGCAAAGAGTCGGACACAACTGAAGCAATTTAGCAGGCATGCACAGAAGCAGACTTTACATCAAGATTTTAATCTGGTACCATCAATCTCATCTGTTGGTCCCTTCATTAAGGTGTTACAGTAACAAGATTTGGGAACTGTCACTATGACATTGATCCATGTTGAATATCGTCAGGAGGCCAAGCAATGACCTTTAGTGCTCTTTACCCTTCTGTTATTTGCAAAGAGGAAAGACAAGGACATTGGGCTCCTTTTGCTGGAAACCTTGGCCATTTGGCAACACAAGAGCTTGGTTGAAGAGAGAGAAGGAGGGGGTGCTAGTGTGATGTTAATACTGGCCCCAAAAGGCTATAACACAAAGCTTTTTACATCCTCAAAGCAGAAATTCTTCTTGTTGTCTGAATACACACTTCCAAAACATGTCAAGCCTCAGAATTTGCTTATGTTTAATCTTTGGCTTGAGCTCTACATTCTCTTCATAAGACAGAAGGAAGCATAACCTTCTAAGTGTAGTGTGGGTTAACAGTGGAGTTGTCTATGATTCAAAAATGATGATGAATTTTGTGTTTATGTTACCCATAAAAAGTAGGTATATAATTCAGGGCTGAATGTCTTTAAAATGTATTTGCTTGTTGGGCTCTTGACTTGGAATAGATTGCTTAGAAAGAAGCTGAAATATGAATTTGTGTGAAAACAGAAGTCATGGCAAACTTTTCAGTGGGTTGTATTGTAAATAGATCTTTGTGTAACTGCTTCTAAACATTATAATTCATCTCATTTAACATAAAAGGAATAACATATGACCGATTGCAGATATCAAATTGAGAAGAAGCTCCTGGAAGAAAATACTTAGGGCTACACAGTTTTGGGCAGAATTTCCCATGACTTTATTCACATAGCTGCCATTTAAATTCACTTTTAGCTGGATATGTACACCAAAGGAAAATGTTGACTGTTTGTGATTTATTGAAATAGCTGAACAGTTGTAAGACATGGCTCCTTGTGGTCATCCATCATTGTGAATGATGATTAAGTACAAAAGGGAGATACAATTTAGAAAAAGTATAACATGTATTTGGAATAACAGGAGTGGGCCACACCATGGTTTGTATTCATAATGAAATTTAAGAAAAATAATTAATGGAAAAATCATAATAGATATGTTAGATTTTGCAAAATTAAATAAACGTAACTTTGCAGGATGGGTAATTAACATAATTCCTATTCATAATTAAATGCTAGTTTCTTACGTCAATTTCTCAAGAGACACTGTGATGGTCTTCGGCTGTGTCTACACTGATATCTGGCGTTTCTTTAAAAGAGTGTGAAGTTAAGAAAAAATTTTTTTAATTGGACAGAGAATCTATAGACTTTAAGAAAAACTAAGTTTAGAAAAACTAAGCAAAAGTGGTGACTTTTGTGTCTAGAACCAACTCTTATCGCTTGCACATTTGAACAAATCAGAACCTTCAGTATCTTGATCTATAAAACAGAGACCATGATCATAATTGTTCTGCTTCCTCACAGAATTGTCGTTGAGCATCAAATGGGATAACAGATGTGAGCTACCATTATTAATAGCTGAAAACCAATCAATTAAGAGAATTGCAGTTATTATTTCCTCTTAGATAGCTTAGATGTAGCCTTGTGTGGAGGCAGGGTGATGATACACTATTTTCAAAGGTAGCAATTGTCTTAAAACTGAGATATCATTGTGCTATTTATTTTGCAATCTTATTTTTATTCCCAGCCTGAGGGGACATAAGGAAATATTGGTCATACTTACGTATCATGAGAAATAATGTATATGGAGAAGTCCTCCTATTCATTTGCAAAATTGATGCTGGGAGGGATTGGGGGCTGGAGGAGAAGGGGACAACAGAGGATGAGATGGCTGGATGGCATCACCGACTCGATGGATGTGAGTTTGAGTGAACTCCGGGAGTTGGTGATGGACAGGGAGGCCTGGCGTGCTTCGATTCATGGGGTCGCAAAGAGTCGGACGCGACTGAGCGACTGAACTGAACTGAACTGATGTGTATGCGTGTGTGTGTACACATGTGTGATGACCAGGAATTCTGGAACCAGATGGCTTAAATCTGAATCCTACTTACTTGTTGGTAATCCCAGCTCTCAATCTTGCTGTGTCTGTTTCCCTATCTGGAAAAGAAAAAAGTCAGGTATGTTAATGTGGGTTTAAAGAATTCATAGCCAAAGTAGTGAGGATGGCATTTCTATATGCTACAAGTGCTGAATAAACATTCATTATTTTTAAAAAATATTTATTTTTGGCCACACTGGGTCTTCATAGCTGCATGCAGGCTTTCTCTATTTTTGCAGAGAGCTGGGGCTATTCTCTAGTTGCAGTGTGCAGGCTTCTCCGTACAGAGGCTTCTTTTGCGAGCACAGGCTCTGTGGCGCAGGCTTCAGTAATTGAGGCTCATGGGCTTCAGAGCACAGGCTCAGCAGTAGTTGTGGTGCACAGGCTTAATTGCCCCTTGGCATGTGAGATCTTCCTGAACCAGGGATCTAACCCATGTCCTCTGCATTGGCAGGCAGATTCTTAACCACTGGACCACGGAAAGCCCAAATGTTCATTATTTTTGTCATCAAGAAAACATGTTTTAGCAGCAAAATTATCAGCTGTGATTTGCTCTGTTCAAAATATACAGTCATGTCTTGTTCCCCTGGTGAAGACCAGTTTACTGGAATGCAAGTCTAGATCAGGAATATAACTTTCAGAATGCCTGGCCGGAAAGAAGCTGAGTAGCCTATAACCAAGGCCTTGGTAGCTGCCTAGGACAGAACTCCGTACCAGGCTTGGAACCATATTATAGATTGCAAGACATCCTCGGCCCTAATACAGTTAAGTAAGTTACAGGAAACAAGGGTCATGGCCAGATTTGTTTGGGATCATTTCTTTAAACTCTACAAATTAGGTTTTTTAAAATTTCAGGATGTCTCAGAACCTTAATAAACTAATGTGCATTGTGAGTCTCCAGGGGACTGTAGAATGCCGTTACCGAACTTTTTTCATATAGAATAATTGCTCTTATTTTCTAGTGGGTCCAGCATCCTCCTATAGATGGAGGTTCAACAGGTTGTTGTGATTTCAGTGCTCTCACAGGAGGAAATGAGCGCTTCTACTCCACCATCTCGAACCAATATCTGTTACTTTTTAAAGAAAGCCTATGAATACCTTGAGAAATATTGCATGCTAAGTAGCTGTAGTCATGTCCGATTTTTTGTAACCCAATGGACTGTAGCCCACCAAGCTCCTTTGTCAATGGGATTCTCCAGGCAAGAATACTGGAGTGAATTGCCATGCCCTCCTTCAGGGGATCTTCCTGATCCAGGGATGGAACTCGCATCTCCTACACTGGCAGGTGGGTTCTTTATCACGAGCGCCACCTAGGAAGCACAAGGGTTCCTTAAGGCACAGCTTGGAAAATACTTTTGTATGTATGTTTTCTTAAGCTCAGATATTTTAGGCTGGTAGGTTTTGAATAGCAGGAGAAAGAACCAAAAGCATCCAAATCAAAAATGCTCTTTTGGGTGGGGTGGTTTCAGGGAGTCCTCTGCCGAAGGTCTTAGGGTTGTCTTTGTAGGTAATGAATTAACTGTGGCTTTTCAGTCATTTTAAAGGGAACCTAGAAATTGCTGTAGAACATAGAACCATAGACACCAGGAAAACTAGACTTTAGGGTGATCACTTGCCCAATTTAAAGATGAGGAGGATTTCTTTTTTTACAGATTAAAACAAAATTGTTAACTGCAGAGCAGAAGTTGGGTCAGACAGATATATTGCTCCTGAGAATGTGCTGCTGATGAGTTGTATTTTATGATATCTGAAGAATTTGAGCTGCTTGTTAATGAGACCAAAGCACCATTACATTTATTATGGGCATCCCTAGAAGCTGCAGATCTATTTTGAAATATCTTTATGCTACATTTGTTCAAAGCATTGTCTTTCTGTTAAAAGAATTCACCTGCACATTGAATACTCTCTATAATACACTACTGATAGTTTAGAGATTTATTTCTGTGTATCTCTGTCTGAATCTGGAAGCTGTGTATTTTCTTTGACTTCCATTTCTTCTGAAAACTAGTTGTTGACAAATACAACTGTCGCAGTGACTGTAAGACTGAATCACCCTGTTGATTTCCTAATTCGTTGCCTGAATTGTAATGACTCAAAAGAAGAGCAGTGTTTCTAAAATATTTTGTCATCTTACACTGTTTGAAAGATAAATGGTCTTAGACAGAATTGTTGCCGGAATTCTTTGTTAGAATTGACGTTTTAACATCAAGGTCTATATCAGAGAGAATGTAGGTGGCAGGAGTGTTCTTTGGGGGGTTGGTTTTTCTACTCCAAGCAGGGGAATTCTGTAGGGTCAAGTCTAACTTTAAAAGGAGAAGATGAAGCAGATGGATTTCTAAATCAAAAAGAGAGTTAGAATGGGTATTAAAAAGAGTACAGGGTTCAGGTCTAGATCTGTCATGAAACCTTAGATAAATCAGACAGTTGTCTAGATGTCAATTTCCAAATTTATGAAATGAAGGGAATAGACATCAGTAACCTTGAAGATATATTTTTTATTAGAAAGATGATATGGAAGAGGGGGCGGAAAGAGGGAAAATATGGAGGCTTTCAACTGATTCCAGGTTTGTTTTTGTTTTTTTTTTTCCATGTGCTAAATGTGGCAAAGAAAGTCATACCATTAGGACTCCTAATTCTGTATCCTTTGGTTACCATTTCACATGTGGATTAGCAATGGCTATTGCTTTGAGGGTTTCAGCATTTCCAAACTTGATTCATTTTTCCTGCCTAGGATTTTGTATGTTTTTTTATGCCTAGAATGTTTTTTTTTTTTTTTTCCCACTTCTCATTTGAAAGGCTTTCACTTACTATGCCTATAAGCTATGATATTAAGGCTCACTGCCAGTAAAGTTTCAGGGGAAAGAGTGAGAAAATTATTTAAAAGGACTACTTTTTGATAATGGCAGTGTTTTGACAGTTTTTGACAGGCAATTTGGAATAATGCAACCTCCTGGATTACAGCCAACCTCTGAAATGGGCTGTAATTTAGAACGATGGCAGCTCCTATGACCTCTATATTGGAGAGTCACTGGAATTAAAAAAAAAAAAATTCTCCAAACAGTTTAAGTTTATATTTGAAAATCTGGCTTAAATGTCTGACATGGAGCCATTTTACTTCATGAAAGGATTTTCTTGTCCTAGCCACAGCTCCAAATACTTATCCTAAAGCTGGAGAAGATTTTCTGCCTTTTTTTGTGTGTGGTAGAATTCTTCTCCTCAGATTCCACTCCTAACCAGATTGAGAACATTCTAATGAGCTGGGTGTGGGCATGTTTGCTCTCTTTGTTTCACTAGATGAAATCGGACCCACTCTAGTCTGTAACTATATCTCCTTCCTATCCTGCAAGGAAGGGAAGTCTAAAGTTGTTACAGTTTCCAACTTCCTCTTTTTACACACAGGTCTTGTCTCAGGTTCTGAGGTTGATCCTCAAGGCTCCCCTTTTGAAAAATAGATTCTATTACTCCCTTAATTGTGAGAGTTAAATGCCTTTTAAAGAGTTGTGTAAGTTAAATATGAGCTGGGTATGCAGTGTAGGGTATTTTTTTTTTAACCAAAGTGCAATTCTCCAAACATATCAATACATTCCAAAATTGCTAGTTGCAGGCCATAAAATATTTACATTACGGAGTTAATAATGTATGTTTAGTAAGAAATGATGAAATATTTACAGTTTTTCTAAAGATACTATACAGGTTTTTTCCTCTACCACAGCCATTCTTCTTGAAGCAGGCAAAATAGGCAACTTTAAGAGCTCTGAGAACAGCATGGAACCATCTTTGAAGGAAGGGAATATTCTCGGGTAGTAGATGGAGATGTTTCTATAAGGGAAAGAAACAACAGCTGATCCCAGATATCAAGATATATATTTCATATGGTAAAGGTCTAGGGATGCATTAGCACACAGTTTTGGTATTTTTACCATTAAATGGAAGAGTCACTGGGTCCAGGTCCAGGTCATGTCATGCAGTCATTTGCCAAAGCCAATCAGTTGGAGTTGTGAACTCAGAAGATAGTCTGGCCATCTAAGCTTCCAAACACATACCTTTTTAAAACCTCTCCCACATGTCATGAAATCTCTATTGCGTGTGTTTAGAAAAGACCCTGAAGAAGCTCTAACGAAAGTTTCCCGCAAAATCAACAGAGTCTTTCAAAGACCTTTTCAGGCCCCACCCAACCTAAGAAATTCTGGTAGGATCACTCTAGCATAGGGTCTAAACATCTCTGTTACTTTTTATTGAGTATAGATTTACAATGCTGTGTTAATTACAGCTATACATACAGTTTCCATATATATATATATATATATATAAAAGCAGTCTTCCCTGATGGCTCAGTGGTAAAGAATCCATCTGCAATACAGGAGTCGCAGGAGACATGAGTTCGATCCCTGGGTCAGGAAGATCCCCTTGAGGAGGGTATGGCAACCCACTCCAGTATTCTTGCCTGAAGAATCCCATGGACAGAGGAGCTTGGCAGGCTGCAGTCCATAGGGTCACAAAGAGTCAGATACTGCTGAAATGACTGAGCATGCGCACACACATTCACATATACATTCTTTTTCTAAATATTCTTTTCTGTTGTTTTATCCTAAGATATTGAATATTATTCTCTGTACTATAATGTAAATTCTTATTGCTTATTCGTTCTGTATGTAAAAGCTTATATCTGCTAACCCCAACCTCCCAGTCCATCCCTCCCTTAACCTCTTCCTCTTTGCAACCATCAGTCTGTTCTCTATGTCTATGATTCCTTTTCTGTTTCACACATAGTTTCCCTGGTGTCATATTTTAGATTCCACATATAAGTGATATCCCATGGTTTTTGCCTTTCTCTTTCTGACTTACTTTCTTTCAGTCAGTTCAGTCACTCAGCCGTGTCCAACTCTTTGTGACCCCATGGGCTGCAGCACGCCAGGCTTCCCTATCCATCACCAACTCCTGGATCTTGCTTAAACTCATGTCCATCAAGTCGGTGATGCCATCCAGACATCTCATCCTCTGTCGTCCCCTTCTCTTCCTGCCTTCAATCTTTCCCAGCATCAGGGTCTTTCCTAATGAATCAATTCTTCACATCAGGTGGCCAAAATAGTGGAGCTTCGGCTTCATCATCAGTCCTTCCAATTAATATTCAGGACTGACTTCCTTTAGGATGGACTGGTTTGATCTTGCAGCCCAAGGGACTCTCAACAGTCTTCTTCAACATCACAATTCTAAAGCATTAATTCTTTGATGCTCAGCTTTCTTTATGGTCCAACTCTCACATCCATACATGACTACTGGAAAAATCATAGTTTACTTTACTTAGTATGATAATCTTTAGTTGCATCAAGAATCTCTACATTTGAAAAGTTTCCCAGATAATTCTGATGACCATCTGGGTTTGAAAAATGTGGTAGACTGAATAATGCACCCAAAGATATCCATATTCTACTCCTTGGAACCTGCAAGTTTTACCTTAAGTAGTAAAGGGGAGGTTACAGATGTGATTAACCTAAGATTTTTGAAAAGGGGAGATTAGCCTGGATTACATGGATGAGCTGTGAACGTAATCAAGAGGGAGACAGTGAGCTTTGACTATAGAAGGAGGCAAAGTGATGATAGAAGCAAGATGCCAAGCCTCTGGCTTTGAAGATGGAGAAAGAGGCCAAGAGCCAATGCATGTGGGTGAAACTAGAAGTGGGAGAGAGCAAGGAAAGAGATTCTCTCCCACAGCCCCCAGAAGGAGCAAGCCTTGCTGGCATCTTGACTTTAACCCAGTGAAACGGATTTTGAACTTTTGACCTTAAGAACTGTAAAATAAATCTGTGTCGTTTAAAGTCTCTGCGTGTGGTAATTTGGTACAGCGCAATAGGAAATGAATACAGGAAATCACTGCCCTAAACTGTATCAATTTTAGTAGTCCCTGTTGCTAAACACAATTCCTCGAGCCAGGGCTTTCAAAGCCCTAGGATTTAACCTGTTTCCAAGGATTGCTACTGCTAACTCACTTCAGTCGTGTCCGACTCAGTGCGACCCCATAGATGGCAGCCCACCAGAAGGACCCAAAAGCAGCCTTGTCTCTAGAAAGTATTGCTGTCCCCTCCCCCCTACCACCACACATACACCTGTGTTGAATACTTTGCTCACAGTCACATTCCCCTGAGGAAGTCACCAGTGCCCAAGAGAAAAGGCAGCAGTGTGGGACCCTGGCCAATAAGTGCCTCCTTCAAGCTTAGACATCAAGCCACAAGGATTCATCATACCCCTCCCGTGTGCTCAGCATTCTGCTGGCCGCTGTGGGGAATGCAGAGAATTACGAGAGGTTACTCCCCATTCTCTTGCTGAGCACAGACATTGCAGAATGATTCCGAACAGTTTGGCTGCATTTTCCAGAAATGTCAAAGCTGAGCTCCCCTAGTTACAAAGGATATTGTCTCATTTGGGGTTAGGGCAAATGCATCACATTTAGAGGAAAGAAGATGATGTCAAAGCATGGGCTTCCCAGTTGTACTCTGATTAGAAGACCTGGAAATCAAGTCATTTCTCCATAGTTTCAGGTTCTCAATCCACTGAGGGATGTATTAATGAATTATCGGTGCAACATTTGAAATGTAGTTTTATTTTCTGAGGTAGGTGAGCATAGTGGGGGAGGGGGGTCTCTATATTTTATCAGTTCTTGCTCCTATCAGAACTCCTCACAGAGAAAGGGTGGGCGAGGGGTGGGGGAGAAGATGGCAGCTGTGTAGAGCTGGGATAGCATCTCGTTTCTATGACAACAGTGTCTGCTCTGCTCCCCAGTTCCATCTGGTATTTTCAGGCCTAACAGCCAGGTAGCATCTAAATGCCTAGTGTGGAAAAAAAAAAAAAAGGTTTCAATAGAGATTGTTCAGATCAGGCACAAATGAACACAGCAACACCATGTCCTTCCTAAGAAACACAGTGAATTACTTCACCAGCAACAGGGCGTTATAAAAGCAGGCCACTTAGTACATAGGGCATGCTCAACTCTAGCTCATAAGCTAAGCAAGCACAACACAAACGTAAAATTAAAGTAGGCTGTGGGGGCTGATGTGGGCTTTTTCCTAAAGGCAATCTAACAAAACTCACACAGGGTGATTCTATTTTTTCCTCTTGCCCTTTCTAGGTCCTGCTTGGTCCTACTTAGTAGAGCTGTGTTTGCTTTAGGTACTATGGATGCACCAGTTCTTACCTGCCTCACTGACCTTCCCTCCAGATTTTATCCTTGTTGATTACTGTTCCCCGGTAGCACTGCAGAATTTATGAGAAGCTGAATTTCAGTCCCCCCTCCATGGGCACTGGCTCACAGTGAAGCATACTTTTAAAACAGCACAATGCAACACAGCCAGTTTCCACCGTCTACTCCCATTTGTGAACACAGTCTACTGACAGCACTTCCTTTTCTTCCTGCATAATACCATCATTAAGGCAGTAACATCTTCACAAAGTTACAATTTGTCTAAAATATGATACAATATGACTTTATAGCTAGATCACCATACAATATTTGGAAAACACTTATATGAAAAATTATTCATCATCTATCTGATGTTCACATTTAACTGGGCACCTTGTATTTTTATTTGATAAATCTGGCAACTGTATTTATAGACAGGAGTATAGGGCTCTCATTCATTTGATCATTTAGGTTCTGATATGATGCATCAAAATGCAGTACATTGAATTGAGTATTGGTTTCTAGCATTTTCCTGTTATTGAAAGGAACATTTACATGTTCATTGCCTACACAAAAAGACTTTGTTCATACCAAATATTTTCATATATTTATTTTTCTTCTTTTCATTTAACACAGTTACTGGGCCCCTGCTCTTTGCCTGGCACAAGATCTGGGAATTGGTGGTGACAAGACTAACAAGCACTTTCTCATGGAGGTAACTGTTGTGGCTCCTGGATTTTATTTCAGGACACTTGTTTTCCCTGCATACGAGGCATTTTTTTTCCTTTCTTTCTTCACTGGGTCTCAGTTGAGGCATGCAGGATCTTTTGTTGTGGTGGAAGGGCCTCTCTCTGGTTGTGACATGTGCTCACTAGTTGCAGTGTGCAGGCTTAGTTGCCCTGTGGCATGTGAGAATCTTAGTTCCCCAACTAGGGATCAAACCCACATCCCCGACATCGGAAGGTGGATTCTTAACCACTGGACCACCAGGGAAGTCCCCAAGGCATTCTGATGTACAAAGACCCACCAGATACGGCCCAGCCCTCTAAAATTAGCTGTGTCTTACCCATCTTTAAATTTCCCCAAACCTCATCAAACCAATCCCATGTAGTTCCAGGGACGTTAGGTCACAGAGGAAATTCAAATTGCCATTTTCCACTTCCTTTGTGCCTTAGTATACCAGATTGAGAGACAACTGATCCTGGAAGAGCTGGACATTATCTGGTGAATTCCACCATCAGTTTCTGGGGTCTCCTCTAGCCTTGCTGGGATCCATTCACTTGAAGGTCTTTGCTCTTCCCCTTCTCAGTACTTACAGGAGATTTGGACACACAAGTGATATTTCTATTCTTTCTCTCTCTTCCTTACTCCATCTTTTTATATTTCTCCCAACTTTTTTTCCCTTTTAACTGTTTCATCTATTTGATACTGAGAACTACTAAATCAGATGGGAAATTAAAAGTCTGTAGTATTTAAAATAGTTTCTGAGATGTGGACCTATATTAAGTTTTTACTGTATGACAGATTCTTTCATGTGTCAGCTTTTGACTATGACAATCAGATTTATTTTATGCAAATTTTAAAGTAACTTATTATATACATTAAAAGATGATATTTAAATATATAACCACTGTGGCAGTCAGAATAATGTCCCCCAAAGATATCTGCCTCTAATCCCTCTATGTCAGTTTATGTAGCGAAAGGGACTCTCAAAATGTGATTGAAGTTAAAGATCTTGAGATAGTGAGATCATGACTTACCCAGGCAGGCTCAAGGGAGCCACAGGGTCCTTTAAAAGAACATCAGAAAGGTTAGACAAGGAGAGAGATTTGAGGATGCTATGTTGCTGGCTTAAAGATGGAGAAAGGGGCCAGGAGCCAAAGGATGCAAGCACCTTCTGCAGGCTGGAAAAGGCAAGGCAACAAATTTTCTTCTAGAGCCTCCAGAATGATGATTTTTTAAAAAAATTTTAAGGTTTTTTTTGTTTGTTTGTTTTACTGTGGGACCATTTTTAAGTCTTTTTTGAATTTGTTACAATATTGTTTCTGTTTTACGTTTTGGTTGTGAGGCATGTAGGATCCTAGCTCCCCAACCAGGGATCGAACCATTTCACACCAGTCAGAATGGCAGCGATCCAAAAGTCTACAAGCAATAAATGCTGGAGAGGGTGTGGAGAAAAGGGAACACTCTTACACTGTTGGTGGGAATGCAAACTAGTACAGCCACTATGGAGAACAGTGTGGAGATTCCTTAAAAAATTGCAAATAGAACTGCCTTATGAGCCAGCATTCCCACTGCTGGGCATACACACTGAAGAACCCCAAACTGAAAGAGACACATGTACCCCAATGTTCATCGCAGCACTGTTTATAATAGCCAGGACAGGGAAGCAACCTAGATGTCCATCAGCAGATGAATGGATAAGAAAGCTGTGGTACATATACACAATGGAGTATTACTCAGCCATTAAAAAGAATACATTTGAATTGGTTCTAATGAGATGGATGAAACTGGAGCCTATTATACAGAGTGAAGTAAGCCAGAAAGAAAAACACCAATACAGTATACTAACACATATATATGGAATTTAGAAATATGGTAATGATAACCCTCTATGCGAGGCAGCAAAAGAGACACAAATGTATAGAGTGGACTTTTAGACTCTGTGGGAGAGGGAGAGGATGGGATGATTTGGGAGAATGGCATTGAAACATGTATACTATCAGGTAAGAATGAATCGCCAGTCTATGTTCGATACAGGATACAGGATCCTTGGGGCTGGTGCACGGGGATGATCCAGAGAGATGATATGGGGTGGGAGGTGGGAGAGGGGTTCAGGATTGGGAACTCATGTACACCCATGGCTGATTCACATCAATGTATGGCAAAACCAATACAGTATTGTAAAGCAAAATAAAGTAAAAATAAAATTAAAAAAAAAATTTTAGTCTATTAAGACTGGCTTTGGACCTCTGATCTGCAGAACTGCAAGATAACAAATATTTTACACCCTTGAGTTTGTGGTAATTTGTTATAACAGCAATAAGACAATATTCGATAGGTCTCAGTAGATATCAGAACTGACCCTGATCAGGTTCCTTGAGACCCTTTGCTAGGCCAAGCCAAGTATCAACCCTTAGTTGCCAGATAGTGGAGACCTGCATTGTCATGGAGCTGGGCAGTCTGGCAGTAGGAGTTGACACTAGAGGGCTAGGGGCATGGTTATTTACCAGCCAGTGTGAGAGTATTTCAACATTTTTACAGTCAGAATGTGTGTGCCAGGGAATTTTGCTGTGCATACACTTATGAACAACTAAATCTAAAGGATATAGAGTCGATTCTAGCATCATTCTTGAATTTTTCTTCCTTAGGACCCTGATATAAACTTTAACCAAAGGAACAAAGGCAATGACTCTAACAATTCCTAGCTTCTTTTCCTTATATCCTGTGCTGTGGTGTTGCTTGTCATGTCCAACTCATTTTAACTCCGTGGGCTGTAGCCCACCAGGCTCCCCTGTTCGTGGGATTCTCTAGGCAAAAATCTGAAGTGAGTTGCCATGCCCTCCTCCAGGGAATCTTCCCTGCCCTTGGATCAAATCCAGGTCTCTTTCTGTCTCCAGCATTGGCACGCAGGTTCTTTACCACTAGTGCCACCTGGGAAGCCCTCTATGTATCCTACGTTGGGCTTTTCCAGAATGGGGACTGAGATGACTCCTTCTTGCTTAAAGGCTTTTATTAGTATTATTGATACGAAATTCTTAGTTGTTTGCTTTTTCAGTTTACTATCTGAAATTTCCATCTGCCAAGTATTGAGATTACCATTATCATCTCTTTTGTTTCCTTCTCTCTTATACTCTTCCTCTCTATCCCCACTTGAAAACAAATGAATAAGGAGGATAGAGAGTCAGTGACTTGTTCAAGGTCACATAACTAGTGATCAGCCAAATTAAGCTCTGGACCCAGGTCAGCACTCTGTGTTTCCATCCAGTGATGCTTAGTCACTCCTCCTCCAAGGGAACAGTGCTTAGTGGTCATCGTTTTTTCTTAAAATGCAATCATTCCCCGACAGAGTCCTTTCATGACCATCCACTGCATTTTGAACTCCTTCCACTGCCTTCAAGACTCAGCATGATTGTGCCCTGACCATTTCACCAACCCCATGTGCTTTGATCCTACTAGCTTTCTATCTGTTCTCCAGACACCAGCTCTGTCCAGCCTGAGAGACTTGATGAAACATAATGTACCAGCCACAGCCTGCAGTGGGTCTCTGCCTCAGGCAAATAGGTTTTTACACTATCTCTCACTCAGTGTGTATTGAGCTGATGAACGTGTGTCTGTTATTTCCTGTGGCCCCTGTGGGCTCCATGCGGGCATCGAGCCTATTCATTCTGCATATTGTTGAGCCTGGTACACAGCCTGGTACACACATGATGTTTGTGGTCATTCCTCCTGGCCTCACCCTAAATTCCTGCCACCACTCTATTCCTAGTCCACCTCATATACCACCGAGATGGGCTGCCAATCAGAAGCTGGGACTGAATAAGGGGAAGACAAGATGCCTGGTCAGTTATAGAAAATATCATATTAAATAGATGGTACCAAAAGGAAATGGAAAGTAGCTTTCTGACCTCTCTGGTAATCAGCTTACACAGTGAAGCAGGAGATTTGGATCCCCTTATCTAGTTGTTGATGAGAATATTATGTTTCATTCACAGCTACAGCCTTCTGGACTGAAATATCATATTTGATGAGTAATAGCATCTTTAAATAAGATAAAGACATCAAAGAAGAAAATGAAAACATTTAAAATACAACAGTTACTGGAATAAAATCAT
Source organism: Capricornis sumatraensis (assembly GCF_032405125.1). Classification (NCBI taxonomy): domain Eukaryota; kingdom Metazoa; phylum Chordata; class Mammalia; order Artiodactyla; family Bovidae; genus Capricornis; species Capricornis sumatraensis. Next base: position 36,830,358 of record NC_091091.1, read on the forward strand.
CTTTAGGACATACTTCTGACAAGTTCTCTTAGGCTTTATTAATTTCTTCTGAGACTATCATCATGAATCATTTTTATGAGTGTTTGGGTCTTGTGTTCACAACCCTTGTGTTTTTTCACTTGAATAAACAGAGTGCCGGATCTCGGCTGTTTTCTGCTTTTCTCTGTTTTCTCACCTTAGAAAAGGAAATGGTAAAGGTACATTATCAACCAGTTTAGGAGACCTGTGCATGTACACATTTTATAAGCAGAATAATGAGATATAACAAGTGCAGAATTACAAGACTGTCAAATTTCAAATGATGATGTATACACAGCTGCAGTAAGTCTAATATATTGCAATATTTCTTCATTTATTTTCACATATTTAAATTCCTTCTACTCTCTTTATTCATTCCCTTCAATTCTATCCCAGAACTGCTTCGTATTACCTGTTAAATAATCAGTTTATTCTCTGTTTAAACTGTTTCTTAGGGAGCTCTTTTATTTAAATGCTAATTAATTGTTTCCTTTAACCATCTTACAGAGTTTCCATATCCTATTATCAACACATCTGCAATGTCAAATGAAAGGTAACGTTTATGAGCCATGTAAACTATGATAGAACATTTTGAGCTGTCTATGGCATCATGAAGAAAAAATAATGGCAGTGTTTAACTTTTATAGTGTAATACTATTGTACTAAGGCCACTAAATTCACTTTAAATATTGGAAACATAAAGTAATTTTACCCTGATAAATGAGCAATTTTTCAAATTATTTTAAGAATATATAGGATTTATGGTTCACTTTATCTACACATGTATATATGTACATTTTCCTTCAAACTTTCTAAAGAGTCACTGTGACTAATTCATAGAAAGTAACAAAAATATCGAAATTTACCTCACATTTCCAAATAGTCACCATGATTAATTCACTGAATTAGACAGAAATTTTCACAAAAATTGCAAAAAGAGATTAGAGTATAATGTATTGATTGTTGGTTTAAATTTGGACTTAATAACTAAGGAGTCAATTATTTACTAACTTGTCATGAACTTATTAGGTAGGCAAAGAATACATTAATGACTAAAATAAATAACTGGTAAGAAAACAAACAAGTAGCATATTCCATGTTCCTGGGTAGGAAGGATCAATAATGTGAAAATGACTATACTGCCAAATTCAATCTACAGAATCAATGTTATCCCTACCAAATTACCAATGGCATTTTTCACAGAACTAGAACAAAAAATGTCACAATTCATATGGAAACATGAAAGACCCTGAATAGCTGAAGCAGTCTTGAGAAAGAATAGAGCTGGAGGAATGAACCTTCTTGACTTCAGACTATACTACAAAGCTGCAGTAATCAAGACAGTAGGGTACCAGTACAGAAACAGAAATATAGGCCACTGGAACCAGATAGAGAGCCTGGAGATAAACCCATGCACCTATGGGCATCTTATTTTTGACAAAGGAGGCAAGAATATACAATGGGGCAATGTTATCCTCTTTAATGAGTGGTGCTGAGAAAACTGGACAGCTACATGTAAAAGAATGAAGTTAGAACACTTCTGAAATACACTTCCTAAACACAATACACTTCCTAAAAATACACTTCTTAAACACAAAGATAAATTCAAAATGCTTTAAAGACCTAAATGTAAGACAAGAAACTATAAAACTCTTAGAGGAAAACATAGGCAGAATACTCGATGATATAAATCAAAGCAAGACTCCCTGTGACCCACCTTATTGAGTAATGGAAATAAAAACAAAAATAAACAAATGGGACCTGATTAAACTTAAAGGCTTTTGCACAATAAAGCAAACTATAAACAAGGTGAAAAGACAACCCTCAGAATGGGGGAAAATAATAGCAAAGGAAACAATTGACAAAGAATTGATTTCCAAAATATACAAACAGCTCATACAACTCAATACCAGAAAAACAAACGATCCAACCAAAAAGTGGGGAAAAGACCTAAGCAGTCATTTCTCCAAAGAAGACTTACAGATGGCTAACAAACACTTGAAAAGATCCTCAACATTGCTCATTATTAGAGACATGCAAATCAAAACTACAATGAGATAGTCAGTCAGAATGGCCATCATCAAAAAGTCTACAAACAATAAATGTCAGAGAAGGTGTAGAGAAATGGGAACCCTCCTGCATTGCTGGTGGGAATGTAAATTGATACAGCCACTATGGAAGATGGTACGCTGCTGCTGCTGCTAAGTCACTTCAGTCGTGTCCGACTCTGTGCGACCCCAGAGATGGCAGCCCACCAGGCTCCCCCGTCCCTGGGATTCTCCAGGCAAGAACACTGGAGTGGGTTGCCATTTCCTTCTCCAATGCATGAAAGTGAAAAGTGAAAGTGAAGTCGCTCAGTCGTGTCCGACTCTTAGCGATCCCATGGACTGCAGCCTACCAGGCTCCTCCATCCATGGGATTTTCCAGGCAAGAGTACTGGAGTGGGTTGCCATTGCCTTCTCCAGAAGATGGTGTGGGGGTTCCTGAAAAACTAGGAATAAAACCACCATATGACCCAGCAATCCCACTCCTAGGCATATACCTTGAGGAAACCAAAATTGAAAAGAACACATGAACCCCAATGTTCATTGCAGCACTATTTACAATACCTAGAGCACTCCAACAAAATTCTTTAGAGCAATTATCCTTCAGTTAAAAGTCCTTTATTTGTCTTTTACTTCTTCCTGTGTAATCCCCAACCACTTAAATTTATTGTCATGGAAACTATAACTTCATATGAACAGATTTCAATTTCCTTGTTTATTCTTCTTTGTAATCCCAGATTCTTATTTGCCTTACATATAGAATATACATAATAAATATTTACAAAGTAAAAGAATTTTACAAGGTGGATAACAGTGGTTTCAAAGTTCTGTTTTATTTTTGTTTCCTGGGCCTAATAGTCTAATCTCATGTGGAGTAGCCTTCCTGGATCCTGTGCTGGGTACTGGGATCTGACAGTGTAAAAATCAAGTTCAATAGATTTTTTCTTTCAAAAACCTTGGTATTTAATGACTCCTATATGAAGAGTATATCATGAGAAATGCTGGGCTGGAAGAAGCACAAGCTGGAATCAAGATTGCTGGGAGAAATATCAATAACCTCAGATATGCAGATGACACCACCCTTATGGCAGAAAGTGAAGAGGAACTAAAAAGCCTCTTGATGAAAGTGAAAGAGAAGAGTGAAAAAGTTGGCTTAAAGCTCAGCCTTCAGAAAATGAAGATCATGGCATCTGGTCCCATCACTTCATGGGCAATAGATGGGGAAAGAGTGGAAACAGTGGAAACTGTCAGACTTTATCTTTTTTTGCTCCAAGATCACTGCAGATGGTGATTGCAGCCGTGAAATTAAAAGATGCTTACTCTTTGGAAGGAAAATTATGACCAACCTAGACAGCATATTAAAAAGCAGAGATATTACTTTGCCAACAAAGTTCTATCTAGTCAAGGGTATGGTTTTTCCAGTGGTCATGTATGGATGTGAGAGTTGGACTATAAAGAAAGCTGAGCACCAAAGAATTGATGCTTTTGAACTGTGGTGTTGGAGAAGACTCTTGAGAGTCCTTTGGACTACAAGGAGATCCAACCAGTCCATTCTAAAGGAGATCAGTCCTGGGTGTTCACTGGAAGGACTGGTACTGAAGCTGAAACTCCAGTACTTTGGCCACCTCTTGCGAAGAGTTGGCTCATTGGAAAAGACCCTGATGCTGGGAGGGATTGGGAGCAGGAGGAGAAGGGGATGACAGAGGATGAGATGGCTGGATGGCATCACCGACTCGATGGATATGAGTCTGAGTGAACTCCGTGAGTTGGTGATGGACAGGGAGGCCTGGCATGCTGTGATACATGGGGTCGCAAAGAGTCGGACATGACTGAGTGACTGAACTGAAGTGAATGTGTTAATTGGGCTTCCCGGGTGGCACCAGTGGTAAAGAACTCATCTGCCAGTGCAGGAGATGGGAGAGACTCAGATTCGATCCCTGGGTCAGGAAGATCTTCTGGAGAAGGGCATGGCAACCCACTCCAGTATACTTGCTTGGAGAATTCCATGGACAGAGGAGTCTGGCGGGCCATGGTCCATGGGATCACAAAGAGTTGGACACAACTGAAGCAACTGAGCACACACACAGATGTTAATGGAATTTCTTCATGCAATATATTTGACAACCAAAAAAAAAAAAAAAGAAACAGTTTGTTTTTCTTAATCAGTAATCCCAATGAAAGGCAATGCCAAAGAATGCTCAAACTACTGCACAATCGCACTCATCTCACATGCTAGTAAAGTAATGCTCAAAATTCTCCAAGCCAGGCTTCAGCAATACATGAACTGTGAACTTCCAGATGTTCAAGCTGGTTTTAGAAAAGGCAGAGGAACCAGAGATCAAATTGCCAACATCCGCTGGATCATCGAAAAAGCAAGAGAGTTCCAGAAAAAACTATTTCTCCTTTATTGACTATGCCAAAGCCTTTGACTGTGTGGATCACAATAAACTGTGGAAAATTCTGAAAGAGATGGGCATACCAGACCACCTGACCTGCCTCTTGAGAAGCCTGTATGCAGGTCAGGAAGCAACAGTTAGAACTGGACATGGAACAACAGATTGGTTCCAAATAGGAAAAGGAGTACATCAAGGCTGTAAATTGTCACCCTGCTTATTGAACTTATATGCAGAGTACATCATGAGAAATGCTGAGCTGGAAGAAGCACAAGCTGGAATCAAGATTGCTGGGAGAAATATCAATAACCTCAGATATGCAGATGACACCACCCTTATGGCAGAAAGTGAAGAGGAACTAAAAAGTCTCTTGATGAAAGTGAAAGAGGAGAGTGAAAAAGTTGACTTAAAGCTCAACATTCAGAAAACAAAGATCATGGCATCTGGTCCCATCACTTCATGGGAAATAGATGGGGAAACAGTGGAAACAGTGTCAGACTTTATTTTTCTCGGCTCCAAAATCACTGTAGATGGTGATTGCAGCCATGAAATTAAAAGACGCTTACTCCTTGGAAGGAAAGTTATGACCAACCTGGATAGCATATTCAAAAGCAGAGAAATTACTTTGCTAACAAAGGTCCGTTTAGTCAAGGGTATGGTTTTTCCAGTGGTCATGTATGGATGTGACAGTTGGACTGTGGAGAAAGCTGAGTGCCGAAGAATTGATGCTTTTGAACTGTGGTGTTGGAGAAGACTCTTGAGAGTCCCTTGGACTGCAAGGAGATCCAACCAGTCCATTCTAAAGGAGATCAGCCCTGGGTGTTTTTTGGAAGGACTGATGCTAAAGCTTAAACTCCAGTACTTTGGCCACCTCATGTGAAGAGTCGACTCTTTGGAAAAGACTCTGATGCTGGGAGGGATTGGGGGCAGGAGAAGGGGACGACAGAGGATGAGATGGCTGGATGGCATCACCAACTTGATGGATGTGAGTTTGAGTGAACTCTGGGAGATGGTGATGGACAGGGAGGCCTGATGTGCTGTGATTCATGGGGTTGCAAAGAGTTGTACAAGACTTAGCGACTGAACTGAATTGAACTGAACTGAACTAAGAATTGACAGTTTACTTTCATTTCTACTTTCTGACTAAAAATAAAATGAAACCCTTAAAGCATTTATATTATATATATGATTTCATCATGTTTATGTGAGTGTATATATATATATGTTTGTATATACTCACATATATATTCATATGTTTGAATATACTCACATATATATTCATATATTCATATATATTCATTTGTTTGCATATACTCACATCTGTATGTATGTATCTGTGTTTTCTCTACATCTGTCTACCTGTCTCTGTGTGTGTCTCTCTCTGTCTCTCTTTCCATATATCTATCTGCCTGATTTCCTTAAGGAGGATGGACTCCTGCAGTAGATAATTGCCTGAGGCCTGCTCTGTACCCTAGTTGTGATACCCTTTCTTCAAACTCTTACTAGAAAGTTCAATATAGGAAAAAGATAAAAGAAGATTTGCTTTAACTGAAGTAGTTGAAAGCCACTGGTGAACAGAAAAGATCTTTTATTGGAGCAGAAGGAATTAGGAGGGAGTTCTAGACGTAGCTCTGACATTAATTGCCTGTGCAATGTTGGGAAAATCCATCATCCTCCAGGCTTCAGTGTTAACATCTAAAAAATAAGAGGATTGTGCAAGATCTTTACTAAAGTCAATTAAACCACTAAAAAATGCTTTGCTTGTAATAGAAATAAATCTTAAAAATTAAAAGAATCATAACTCTTTCCCACAACTGAACTTTTAAAGTTTGTTATGGTTTTACTTGCAATCCCCAATAAGAAACGTGAAGTCCTAACCCCCAATAACTCAGAATGTGACCTTATTTGGAAATAGGGTTGTTAGAGATGGAATTAGCTAAGATAAGGTCATACTGAAGTAGGGTAGGCTCTTTATCAAATATGACTGGTGTCCTTATAAGGAGAGAAGAACAGATAAAGAGGCAGAGACTCACAGGGAGACCGCCAAGGAACAATAGAGGCAGGGATAGAAGTGATGTATCTGCCAAAGAATTTGGAAGGCCAGAGATTACCAGTGAGGACAGTAAGCTAACAAGAAGCACAGAAAAGATGCTCCCTCAGAGGGCCTAAAGGAACCAACTCTGTTGACACTTCGATTTCAGACTTCTAGTCTCCAGGACCGTGACAAGATCAATTTCTGTGTTTTTTTAAACCACCCAGTTGTGTCACTCTGTTATAGCAGCTGTAGTAATCTAATAAAAATATTAAGAAACTAATATAGTAATTAGTATATTAGTATTTTTTTAGACCACCCAGCTGTGGTACTCTGTTATAGCAGCTGTAGGAATCTAATAAAAATATTAAGAAACTAATATACTAATATGTGCTATGTTATGCTCAGTCTCTTCAGTCATGTCTGACTCTGTGACTCCATGGACTGTAGCGTGCCAGGCTCCTCTGTCCATGGGATTCTCCAGACAAGAATACTAGAGTGGGCTGCCATGCACCACCCTCCACAAGGGGATCATCCCCATTCAGGGACTGAACCTACATCTCCTGCGTCTCTTGCATTGCAGGTAGATCCTTCACCAAGAGTTTGTATACTAATTTCATTTCTTAGTTTTACATATCAATATGTAGCTGGTTAAATAAACATTTATAACAAATATGATCCATCTTCAATTATTTTGCTTTATATCACATTTAATTTTAACTTGTTATAGATGCATTGTGTTACTAATCCAAATTCTAGAAATCTGCAAGGCGTCTTAAAAATAATTAATTGGTTGATGGTAAGTATTTTTTAGAAAATGTATCTGTCTTGAAATATTAACAAAGCTGCTGAAATTGTCTCATTTTCTCCAGCCTTTTATTTTTGGAGGCAGTAGATGAAGTTATTAAGTATTTGCCTTAAGAGATTATCAGGGTTCAAATCCTGACTCTGTTACTTCTTAGCTAGTATTACGTGTGATCTTGGACAAGATACTTGCGCTCTCTCTGCCTTGCTTCTCTGATTATTAACTCGGAAATAATAAAAGCATTGATCTCATCTGACTGTTGGATTGATTATACTAATGAAAGCATGACAAGGTCTCAAACAGTGGTTGGAACATAGTTATTAATACATGTTAGCTGTTAGCCTTTCCTTTCTAGTGCTTCTAACCCATTGCCAGATTGACTTCGTAAAGCAATTCTGATGTGCCACTCACCAGCTAGTGAACATTATGAGAATCTCCATCACATACATAAAAATGTTAAACACTGTCCAAAAATTGGCATCATCTAAGTTTCTGCTTTTTTTCTCCCTTTCATGCTATCTACTGAAGTCTCATCCTCCTTTAAAATCCAGCTCATATTTTATTTCCTTCTGAAAAGTCTTCCCAGATCACCTACATCAGACATTCTTTTCCTCCCTGCCATATTTCCATCACATCAGCGTGAAGAAATCATGCCTGTTATGTCCCATTTGATAGATTATGATCTCCAGGAGGGCAGGGCCTGTATCTTATAATTTTGTATCTCCCATAGTACCTACCAGAGATTTTACGCTTAGTAGATACTCAATAAATGGTTGTTAAACTTGGTTGAACCTACATTTTTTTTTCTTTTTGGCAGATGCCCTAAGAAAATCATAAAACAAATGAATTACTTTTCTTCTTTTCATTGCAATATATATGCCCTGGGCTAGTGGATATTTGCAAGCCTGGTTTAGTACTTAGGGAAGTCATCAATCTAAGAAAGGAAAGGAAATGCATTTTAAATCACAAGAGCAATACAGCCTTATATAAGGCCTTCTAGCAAAGCAATTATCGATGGCTCAATAACCCAGGTGCTAGTGTTATTATGAACAAAAATATGAGGTTGAGAGACAGTGAGTGATCTCAACTTTTATATTCCATAGGTACGCAATTCAGTGAAACATGTACAGATGGAAAGTTTAGATCTGAGAATCATATGTGGGTATCATAACACAAATAATTGGCTTTCTTTCTAAAGAACATCTGTTTAAACATCTGAAAGCAGTTGTTTATACTGCTGCCAAGATGCTGAAAAATATAATAATTCTCCAATGAGGTTAGAATATCCGGGGGAAGAAAAATACTTTTTATGTAGTTCTATTTTTATTAAATCCTGTTGTTGTTTCTCTAATATGGCACATAGGATATGCTCAATAATATTTGTTGAATGAATAGCAGAGACTCATTAAACAGTTGTTGAATGAATCATCTTTCTTTTTAGGCTTATAATATATATGTTTTCAGAAAATAGAATGCCCTAGTTTTGCCATGTCATATATAATTTTTATTTGGCATAAATTTAAGTAATGCTACTCTTGCTCTAAACATTATAGAATGTACTCAGCATGTATATCTATAAGAAAAAAATATGTTTACACTATGGAAAATGTTTGAATAAAGCTTGATACAGGACAGCAATATCTTAATATGTTACTTTTACTCATTATTATGAAACACTTTTAAGAATTGTGACCTTGCATAATTGTGTTTGTGCCTATAAATAAAATTAAAAATCCTGCTAAAGCCTATAGGTGTGATACCTCTAAGAAAACCCAAACTCGGGATTTAAAAGCACAAAAATATTCTGAGAGGTGAAGACTACAAAAGATGAAAAAGCCATATTTCCCATGCCCCTTCCCCAGAATTTCCAGCGGTGTTCTCTTCCATACTTCTGTGTGACTGAAGCGATGCTCCCTAAAGTCTGCCCAAATTTTTCTCTGCCAAGTTTTAGCACAGAAAGAGCATGTTAAATAATAAATGTGAGTTTGAGTGTAACTAATAAAATTAGAATGTTAAAGAGCAGCATGCTTTCGAAAACCAGCCTCCTTGTGAGGATGCTCCCACTGCAAGTCCACAGGAAATCATTCTGAAGGGAGTGATATTAATTAGTAATATAATTTATCTTATGGAAGCCCTTTCTTTTGATGGCTGCTGTGGCACAGTTCATAAGCCTCCAAACAAGTACTCAAAGAAAAATGGTTCACACCACAATTTCAGCTTTGTTTTCCATTGCTGAACAGATAAAAGTCAAATTTATTTCAATATATGTAAATTTTACATACGCATCCATATGATGGAGGATTATGAAGTTCTAAAAAATGTATTAATAAAAGAGTTTTCAATGAAATGGTAAAATGCTTGTGCTGTAATAAGAAGGAAAAAGAGCAGAATCCAAAATTAAATTCATGGCCTTTGATCTCAGATCTTGCTCTGCTACATACTAGATGTGCAGTCTTGGCGAAATACTTAACTTCTGTGCCTCAGTTTCCTCAACTATGCTCTGAAGGTAATAGTAAAAGTTAGCTCAAAAGGGCTTATAGTGTTCAGAATAGTACCTGGCAAGTACTCAACAGATAATAACTATTATTGTTACTTATTCACCACGCATTTGTAAAGAAAAAATGCAAATGCACGGTGAGGGGAATTACCTGAAGGGCAATAACCAAAACGTTATTAACATTTGCTTCTGAATGATATATTTATGGGAAATTATTTTCTACTTCATTACACTTTTTAGTATGTATTTTTTATAATAAAGTTTAAAAATTAAGTTTTTGCATACAAGTCTTGAAAAAAGGTTAACATTTATAACCGATTATGCTATAGCATTATTGAAATTTTAATTAAGTTTATTATACAAATGATGTGACAGAATTTACATTTACCGTTTTTTACTTAATATTAAATACATTTCTTTAAAGTTTAGCCGCTTTGAATTTAACATTTAGACAGAAAGTCAAATGTTTATTATAATCTTAATATTTTGACCTACTGAAACTAAAAATATTTTATTTTTTAATATAAAAATCCCATACCAAAGTCCCAAAGGTGCCTTTCATGTTTAAGCTTTAATTAGCAACCACTTTGGTCTCTGACACATTTCGCAGATATTGAAGTGTTAATATTACCGCAGCTTGATTACAAAAGGCAGTGATTAATTTAAAAGCAGACAAAAAAGATATGCCCTGATTACAAAGGAATGATTAAGGCGAATGTCAGACACTGCACATTTATAGCAGTCTTTCCCATCGTCAAATGATAAGACTTTGCAAAAGTTTATATTTAGAATCACAGGTACTTTGTTCTTTATTATAAGACTGGGTTTGTGCCTTGGAGACAGATCACTCCAACTCCCAGGACGACCTAAAGACTGTTGGGGGCCACGTTGCCAGAACAGAACCAAGCAAAACAACTGAATGACGCGTAGTGGGCCCAAAGAGACACCGTAAGCTCAGTTCCCAGAGAACCCCGCGAGGGGAGGCCTGCCAGGTCTCCAGCCCACCGTATTGTTGCAAGTACGTTATTTTGCTGAGAGATTGCTTTGAGGACTTTCTATTTGAGACTGGGCGTTGGGGGGCGGGGGAATGAGAGGAAAAGCCCGAGCCCAGAAAGGGCTGCTGTTCCAACTGCTCCACAGCTCAGGCCTCGGTGACTCCATTTTTTTTTTCCCCTCACCCCCCACAAGAACGAAAAAGAACCCCTCACAGGGGCCAAGGCCTTGTCTGAGGGGAGCTGCGCTCAGCCAGGGGAACAAGGCAGTTTGAGACAGGTCACAGGAAAAACGAAGGCGCACAGAAGGGAAAAAAAGCAAGTCTGTCCAACTTAACGGAGGCCCGGAGTGTGGTTGAGGCCTCGGAGCCTTGGGCCTCACCTCATCCCGTAGGGGCCCCGTTCTTGCGAGGGGACAGGCCTCTGGAGGCCGAACCAGAAATGACCCTGGAATCAGGCTTCTTTCTGCTTTCCAGGATCCTCAGACTCGGTTATAAAATATTTTAAGGACGAAGACGGGAGCGGCAGGAGCGCGGCCTGAGATGAGTCTGGAGTCTTTGTTCCAGCACATCATATTCTCCGAGCACCAGGCAGAGGAGAGTCGCCGCTTGATGCGGGAAGGTCAGGGACTCTGCTGTTTGAGTTGGGGGCTTGGAGCCGGAGGGAAGGCTGGGGGCAGTGGGCAGAGCAGTGAGGGGTGGGGGAAAGACAGCCGAAAGATGTCTTATCACAGGCCCCATAAGAGGGACTCCAGAGAGATGGACGTGTTTAAGCATTTAATTTTTATTACAGTAAGGTCGGAAATAAACAGATGTCGTGAGAAAATTAAGAAAGCAGCAGAGCAGCTGAATGAAGAGAAAATCCAGTTGGAATCTAAGGTATTGACATGCAGAGCTTGCTTATTATCACTTGAAAAGGTGTTTTTTATTTGACTTTTTGAGGATTTGATACTATTTAACTAGTTGTCCTTCCATGTAGTGGTTATGATAAAGAATCCTCCTGCCAGTGCAGGAGACCCATGAGATGCAGGTTGGATCCCTTGGTGGGGAAGATCCCTTCCAGGAGGAAATGGCAACCTACTCCAGTATTCTTGCCTGGAGAATCCCATGGACAGAGGAGCCCGGTGGTCTACAGTCCATGGGATCACAAAGAGTCAGGCATGTATGAGCATGCACAAAGACACACAGACTCACACACAAACACACACGCACCCACCCACTATCATGAAGCATGCTACTATGTTAGTGAGTGTTGTTCCATGCTGTCTGGTAATATTTAAAGTTCTGAATCCGGAGACACCTTCCACCCTAACATGAATTTGTCCTATAGAAACCAATTTAAGTCATGAAGAATTCATTGTCCGTGTTGTGGAATGGTTAACGTTTCAAAAGAGCATAATGTCATTGGAAAAAGAATGATTCAATTAAGTAGTTGGTGTGGGAAATAAGTTTAGAAGAATAAATAATTTAAGAAGTGTGCTGTGTTGATGAAACAATTGAATGTAACTTTCAAAGGAGTCTCTACCATTTTTTATTATGACTTTCTTTTTTTCACATTTTATTTTAATTGGAAGATAATTGCTTTACAATATTGTATTGGCCTCTGCCATACATTAATATGATTCAGCCACGGGTACAAATATGTCCCCTCCCTCTGGAACCCTCCTTGCATCTTACCGTTTATTTTTCAGTTTTCTGCTAGATTTTGGACATGTCTTTCATCCAGAGGAATCATTTTTTTTCCCACTAGCATTTCAGTCTTTTCTGCAGCATTTGTAAAGTTCTGTTATTTTACACAGAAACAGAGGAATATGATGATATCTTGAAGGTGGATTTTGAAATGTGGATAGAATTTTGGAGAGACAGAGTGAAATATAATAGTAAGAGAAAAGTATTTGGAGCAGGGGGAGAATATGAACAAAAGGGAGGCATAAGCAAGGCATTTGTGGAGAGAAATCTCTCAAAGCAGGGGTTGATGCCTGGGAATAGGAAGAAACCATTGTAGGATTTTGATTAGGGAATGGTGTGATAAGAGTGGGTTTTGGAAGATCTCTCTGAGCTCTGGGAGGAGGGGAACTAAGCCCATCATCCAAATAGGTCACCCATAGCCTTGCTATGAGTGGAGGGTAGACAGCCATACAAAATTATTTATCCAGCTCCTAAAGATAAATTTTGTGAGCAGTGTGCAATGGGAAATCTGTTTGAGGAAGTCTGTTTGCTAAAATAAGTCAAATAGGCTTAACACTGTGAGAAATTTCCAATTCTCTTTTTGGATAAAATAATCATAGATTCTTTCTCCACCTCTCAAGCTTCTTCAGTTATTCCTTTCAATTCTTGTTCAAACACCACCTGAGAGCCCTCCCTTGTACATCTTGGAAAGATTTTTTTTATCATAGCATTTCGGATATCACCTTACCATTAAACAACAGAGCATACTTGTGTTTGTATCCCTCATTCTTTTGTGGGCAATGTGTTGGATTTTTTTTCTTAACCACCTTTTATTCCCACAGCCTGTATTCCATAACACACAGTATTCTTTAGTGTTTTGAATGAATGGGTACTAAAAGGGAGATAATAGGGAGAGTTCAGTTCAGTCGCTCAGTCATGTCTGACTCTTTGCGACCCCATAGACTGCAGCACGCCAGGTTTCCCCATCCATCACCAACTCTCGGAGCTTGCTCAAACTCATGTCCATCGAGTCGGTGGTGCCATCCAACCATCTCATACTCTGTCATCCCTTTCTCCTCCTGCCTTCGATCTTTCCCAGCATCAGGGTCTTTTCCAGTGAGTCAGTTCTTCGTATCAAATGGCCAAAGTATTGAAGTTTCAGCTTCAGCATCAGTCCTTCTAATGAATATTCAGGATGTACTGTCTTTTAAAATATAATTTGGAAATATGGTTCAGTGAGACCTTAGGTCCTGTTTTGCCTGTGAATAGTAGATAAACTAACTGCTAAAAATAATTCTGAAAGCTGATACACAGGCAAAGTTTTAAGAATGTCATGATGAAGCTTAATTTCCTCTTTAAAAAGAATTAAGATACTTTCAGAATTGTTAACTAGAAGCTAATACAGGTAATAGGCAAAACATATGCAATTAAGTAATGCATAGCTAACACTAATTGTGCACTTACTGTATGTTGGGCACTGTTCTAGATGCTTCCCTTGTATTAACTCTTTTAATCCTGCCGGGAATCCTGTGATGAGGCACCATCATTAATTCCCTTTTTGGGGGGAGGAAAAAGAGAGGTTAAATGACTTGTTCATGGTATATAATTTAAAAACAAATGACAATAATGAAAGTAGTAATTGAGTAATGACAGTGTATTTTATTAAAACATTTTTTAAAGCTCATCTTAGACTTTTTTCTTCATGGAATTCACATATAATAGTGTCTGAAGCTTTTGCATCTAGTCTAAGGCAGTATTTTTAAAAGTATAGTAGTGTAAGTTTTTGTGCAAATGTATATTTCCTTTCTTGGCGAAAATATTGACCTGGCAGATAACAAATGTTGAGAAAAAAAGGGTTTATTCTTGAATATCTTTAGAAAATAGTAGATTTACTCTTTGTAATATTTTCTCAGTTAAAAGCCTATTTTGCTGAAAATGGAAATGTAGTTTGTTGATATTTATGCATACATAAAAAGCTGATTCAAATTGTTCTATTTGAGAGAAGAAAGAGCAAATCCCTAGCATTGCTTGGAAACATTTGCTGAAATTACTAATTAATATAGGCTCATGAATGCGCATTGCTTTTTAATCAGCTCATATATGTGGGGAGTAATACAATTACTTTTACTAATACAATTAACATATGTGGTTCACAGTTCATACAGTACTAATTTATAACTGAAATAATTTGATTTATTATATAGTCAACATGGGGGGTGTGTGTGTATAAAGATCTTTAAAGTAGAACCACAATTACAATGTAAATGACTAATGGGAAGAACTGAAGAAGTAATCATAAATTGATTTCTTGTTTCTTTTATTCTCAGAGTTAATTATATGTCTGCCAATAACAATGAAAATATATTTACTTGCATATTTGACTTGGCATTTATTGACCAATTCATCAAGTAGAAGCAGCATAAGGAGAAACTAGAACATAATTTGAATAGGCCAGTGCTTGAGCTATTTGCACAGTGATACATTCAGAAAGTATTTTGGGCATTTATTTTGGAAGTTGCTCGTGGTCAAAAAATGAATTCAGGAAGTATAGTATTTATATTTTTCTGTTCTGTAAAACCCAAGTAGCATGTAATTAGAACTTGAATGATAGCATTTGCCTTTCAGGGCTCAATGAATACTTTAAAATATATGGTTGCAAAAGTCTCAGATTATGTAGTATGAGTACTTTGTGAATTGGAGAACTATGATATGCCTGTTTAGGTTTGGTAATGTGAAAACAGAAAGACAAGAACATGCTGTGGATATGTGTTAATGCTTACCAGTACATATAGCTTCTAATCATCAAGGAAAGGTTTTATAATATTGATGACAGGAAAAATCAAAGTTAGGGACTTGCAGGACATTTGTTGTTTTTTTTAAAGCATCTGAAAGAGTTTTTTTTCTATTAAAAATAGTAATATATGGTTAAAATTGGGACATTTTAATGTTTAGAAACATATTACAAAAAACCTAACATAAATCTATCCTCCCTCAAGAAGAAGTAAATGGAGGAAAATCTGAGGCAGTTTTACTTTTTGCTTCTTCCAGTTTTAACCTATTGCATAAACATAACACTGATGAAATAATATTTCATGAATTTTTAAAGGAAAGTGGTATTGAAAGAAACAAGTAGCTTAAGGTGGCTTCATTTACTTCTTTACTTCAGAATATATGCTTTCATTTTTTTAAATTGATAAAAATTATGAACCTTCCTAGAACAGCAGGCAGAGTCTTAATCTGTTAGGACTGATGCTGAAGCTGAAACTTCAATACTTTGGCCACCTGATGTGAAGAACTGACTCATTGGAAAAAACCCTGATGCTGGGAAAGATTGAAGGCAGAAGAAGAAGGGGATGACAGAGGATGAGATGGTTGGATGGCATCACTGACTCGATGGACATGAGTTTGAGCAAACTCTGGGAGTTGGTAATAGACAAGGAAGCCTGGCATGCTGCAGTCCATGGGATCACAAAAAGTCCAACACAACTGAGTGACTGAACTGAACTCTGTTACCTAATTAGGAAAAGAACAAATCACAAATTATTATTATTTATAATATTGAAGCTGTGTAATTAAGATTTTTCCCCTTTTAAGAAGTTTAATCAAAGAAAAATTTGTCTACTACTTATGTTTCATTTCATTGTTGACGAAAAGTTGCTTAAAACATAGATAAAAGAAAGGCATTTCTTCTTTTCCAATTAACATTTGTTAAATAACAATACGTGTGAATTATTTAATCTTAATTTTGAAAAATAAAGTTCAATTTCTCTTTATCATAATTTAATATATACCTGAAGCTCTGTTAGTCGTGACCAAGACACTTTTGAGGGTTCAGTTGAGTTCAGTCACTCAGTCGTGTATGACTCTTTGCGACCTCAGCATGCCAGGCCTCCGTGTCCATCACCAACTCCCGGAGTTTACCCAAACCCATGTCCGTCGAGTTGGTGATGCCATCCAGCCATCTCATCCTCTGTTGTCCCCTTTTCCTCCTGTCCTCAATCTTTCCCAGCATCAGGGTCTTTCCCGATGAGTCAACTCTTCGCATGAGGTGGCCAAAGTATTGGAGCTTCAGCTTCAGCATCAGTCCTTCCAATGAACACCCAGGACTGATCTCCTTTAGGATGGACTGATTGGATCTCCTTGCAGTCCAAGGGACTCACAAGAGTCTTCTCCAACACCACAGTTCAAAAGCATCAATTCTTCGGTGCTTTTGAGGGTAGTTATACTTAATTGTTTTTAATCTCTGACCTTTCCACGTGGAATTATGAAGTTATCTTGTCTTAAACATGTATAGCTGATTTTTAAAAGTTGTCATAGAAGTTTAGGTGTATTTCCCCTTTTTTATTCGCCTTAGTTGTACAAGTCCATGTCCTCCTTGGAGGAGGGTATGGCAACTCACTCCAGTATTCTTGCCTGGAGAATCCCATGGACAGAGGAGCCTGGTGGGCTACAGTCCATGGGGGTCACTGAATCTGGAGTCTCTTGTATGAAAAATAATTTTTCTTTCACATCCAACGTACCTCATAATTGATGGTTTGATCGATGTCCTCTTCACGCCCCAGTGCTGCTTCCAGGACATGATTTCTCTACTTGCTTATGGTGGTTTATCCTGTATTCTAGACTCCGCCAACTTTCCTCCCTGCTCTTTTCTGTCATTTTACTCACTCACTGGGTAATCTCCCTTGTTCTTTAGAATTTGGCACCTGGCTCTCAGGCTTCCACTCTATCTCAACTCTTGCCAGCATCTTGTATGATGTCATTGTCTATATGTACTATTCAGCTACCTTCCTGACCTGTTGGTTCTTTGGTCTCCACATGTTCAATGCCCTTATTCTCCATTCTACCTCAGCTACCTATTTCCAGAATTACATTCTGGGTGAGTCAATTATTTACTACTATGCCAACACTCAGGAAATTCCAGGAGAGATTTGATCTAATATCTGAGACTGCCACACTGCCTGGAAAACTGCTGCATTTCTCTTTCTCACTCTATGCAGTGACTGTTGTAAACCTTTTACTCTCATGTATTTTGTCCTTCTTCTGAACTACGTAACTGTCATGATAACTTTGCTTTGTGATAAAAAAAAAAGCAACCTATAAAACTTACATAAGCATAATACCATTTAAAAACACACAGAACAAATAACGCATCTTGTAAGGGGTTTATATGTGTATAGTGAAATTATAGTGGCATACATAGGAATGATAATAACACATCAACTTAGTGATTATCTCTGATGAGAGTGGAAGATAAATGTAATCAGAGAAGGATATACAGGGTATTTCAGCTGTATCTATAATGTTTTATTTCTTAAACTGGGGCACATAGCTATGAGATTACTTTAAAAAATAAAGATATATCTTAAAAGTTACAGAGCTGTGGCTTTTAGTCCATTCAAAAGGTTTTGCAACCATCATTATCTGAGCCCAGAATATTTTCATCACTTCAAAAAGAAAACTCTGTACCCACATTAGTCACTCCTTCCCATATTAGTCACTCCTCCATCTCCCTCAAACCGTATGAGCTCTCGGTCACCACTAGTCTACTTTCTGTGTCTGGAGATTTCATGTAAGTGTAATCATACAATAATGGCCTTTTATGGCTGTCTTCTTTCACTTAGTATGTTTTCAGGATGCATTCATGTTATAGCATGTGTCTGTACTTGATTCCTTTTCATGGCTGAATAATATTCCATTGTATGGATACACTTTGTTTATCCATTCATCAGTTGATGGACATTGGGTTATTTCCACATTTTAGCTATTGTGTATAATGGTGCTGTGAACATTTGGGTACAAGTTTTTGTATGAACATTGTATTTCAGTTCTCTTGGGTATTCCACCTAGGAGTAGAATTTCTTGGTCATATGGTTAATTATAGGTTTAACTTATGGAGGAAATACCAAGTTTTCTGTAGTGGCAGTTTTACATTGCCACCAGGAATATATGAAGGTTCTAGTTTTTCTGTATACCGACCATCACTTGCTTTCTTGGGATTTTTGGTTTGTTTGATGGCCATCTTAGGGGCTGGGAGATGGTGGTTCATTGTGGTTTGTATTTCCAGTTTCCTAATGAGATTAATATTGAACATTTTTTTGGGTGCTTATTGGCCATTTTGCAAATCTATTTTCCAGATGGCCTACTTAATTAATGGTCATATAATTGGTTGCAGTTCTTTAATGGGAGAGTCTTGTCTCTGAGAAGTAGTAATCTTTCTGTATATTAATATAACTGAAATGATTTTATTTCTAAATGAAGTAAAATATTATTACATATAACATTTGTTGGACTCCTTTTTCTCAGCTTTGTTTTCATGATCTTAAGAAAATCTGAGTAATATTTCATGGTAATAGCAGTATAGAGCAAACCATATAACAGTATGCCAGATAGCCTTTCTATTTGCAAATGCGTATAAATCACAAAGGTTGCACATTTCCTGGCTTGGATCCATGAAATGGAGAATCTGCTGCATTGCTTCTAATTGTTAAATCTACTAGTGTGCTTCTATTCCTTTTTTAAAAAGAGCTGCTGCTGCTGCCGCCGCTGGTAAGGTCACTTCAGTCACATCCGACTCTGTGCGACCCCATAGACGGCAGCCCACCAGGCTCCCCCATCCCTGGGATTCTCCAGGCAAGAACACTGGAGTGGGTTGCCATTTCCTTCTCCAATGCATGAAAGTGAAAAGGGAAAGGGAAGTCGCCCAGTCGTGTCCAACTCTTGGCGACCCCATGGTCTGCAGCCTACCAAGCTCCTCCGTCCATGGAATTTTTCCAGGCAAGAGTACTGGAGTTGGTTGCCATCATCTTCTCCCATTAAAAAGAGCTACTGTAAATAAATTGTTTACCCTGAAATGTTAGAAGTGTTTTAAACAGGAAAGAAAAGAAATACTTCCTTTCCAGGAACTGAGACAATGATCTTCTAATTAAAGACAGTAAGTTTGTGGCTCAGTGTGTAGAAAGCATGAGATTAATAAGTTTGCTAGCCTCCTAGGAATATACAGCACAAAAGAATACCTTTTAAAAAGTTTACCTTTTGATTTGTGATTTCCTGGAAAATCAATTAGCTATGCTCTTCACTTCTGTTATTCATTCACTCAACAGATATTCATTGAACAACTCTTAAATGATACCAAGAGTAATTGGCAAATAAATTATGTAACAAGCTTCTACCTTAATTAGAGGGTTGACATTAAACAACTTCAACTATAGAAACCTAACTGTAAATTCAAAATTCTTGATGTTCTCACTTTTTAAAAATTCTGTAATTACTTTAAATTTTCTCTAATTCTCTAAAGAAAGCCTTATAATGTTTGTCATGAATTCTTTTCTAAAATGGGGAACTACAATAGTTCACCAGATATTTTAATGTAGCACTGGCATTTTCTAGTAGCTCACCACTAGGGATAATCTGATTTTCTAGGGTGTGTACCTTTGCTGTGGGTTTTAAAATTCTTGACTAAAAGAATGTACCAGCCATTCTTTGACCTCAGGGCCTTTGTACTTGGTGTCTTCTCTGCTTGAAATGCTTCTCTCAGCTATTGGTGTTTTATACACACTTCTTTTAACTCTCTCTCGGTAGGGAGGCCAACCATTCGATGAGAATGTGAGACTTTCAGTTCTCACGGTGGAACAGCCACATATAAATCTTGATGATTGTTTACCTTACCTCTCAGCCTAGTTGGCACTTTAGAGCCGTGGGTCTCAAAGTGTGATCTATGATCCATTGTTGTTCTGTCGCTCAGTTGTGTCCAGCTCTTTGTGACCCCATGGACTATAGTACTCCAGGCTTCTCTGTCTTTCACTATCTCTTGATGTTTGCTCAGACTAATGTCCATTGAGTTAGTGGTGCCATCCAATCATCTCATCCTCTGTTGCCCCCTTCTCCTCCTGCCCTCTTTCTTTCTTAGCAGCAGGGTCTTTTCCAGTGAGTCAGCTCTTCGAATCAGGTGGCCAGAATATTGGAGCTTCAGCTTCAGCATCAGTCCTTCCAAAGAGTATTCAGGGTTGATTTCCTTTAGGATTGACTAGTTTGATCTCTTTGCTGTCCAAGGGACTCTATGCCATACCGCAGTTTGAAAGCATCAATTGTGTGATCTATAGGAAGAGTTTTGTGATGTCAAACTATTTTCCTAATAATATAAAGCTATTATTTGTCATTTGCACTGTTCTGATATGTACATTGATAGTGCAAAGGCAAATATTGGCACCTCAGAACAAATTAAGGCAGTGGCAACAAACTTTTAGTAGTCATTGTATTATTCACTGCCACACGCTTACAGTGAGAAAGCAAACCCCACCAATGCCCTTGATTAAAGTGTAAAAAATATTGTTTTGAAACTAACCATTTTGTGTATGTGTTTTTAATATTGTGTGTGATGAAATGGGAAGTTTACATAAAGTACTTCTATATTCTGAAGTACAGTGATTGTCTCACAGGAGAGTATTTATATGATTGAGTTTCAGTATGAACTAGCTATTCTTTTTCTGGAGCATCCTTTTTACTTGAATAATTGACAGATAAGTGTAGTTATTTAAACTTGAGTATTTGGCAAAATTTTCTCAAAAATGAGTGAAATGACCCTGACATGTCAAGGCAAATATTATTTTTGCCAATGATAATGTTCAACCTTTCACACAAAAATTACAATGTTGAAAGACTCAGATCTGTCACTGTACGTGCAGTTCATGTGTCACTCTGTGTGCACTATATGTGTCACTATTTGTCACTATATGTGCAGTTTCCCAGTACGTATTTTTCTGAGTTTGTAGGTGGTATTAATAAATGTTAGTTTTTAATATTGCATTATGGAGTGTATCAACATTTGGAGGACCTGAATAATTCAGTGAAGGAATATTTTTGAAATGACCAGCGCATAGTTTTAATTTTACATGGATAGAAGATCCACTCAAAGCACAAAATAGACCAATGGTTTTTATTGTAACAGGATGAAAAATTTATTGAAATGGTTTCAGATCCCACATTGCAACTAACCTTTAAGGAACTACCACTCATTAAGTTCCTGAAGAACATGGCATAATTATTCAGTTAGGGTATTAAAATACTCCTCTCACTTCCAGCTCTACATCTGTGTGAGGCTAGATTTTCTTCATATACTTCAACCAAGAATCGTAGTGCAAGAGATTGGATACAGAAGCAGATATAAGAATTCAGCTGTCTTCTGTTAAGCCAGACTTAGAAGAGATTTGCAAAAATGTAAATGCAATGCTTCTTACTTCATTTTGCTTTGGAAAATGTTATTTTTATAAAAATATATTTACTTTAATATACAACAAATTTATTGTCATTATTTCTAAGTGAATTAAATAGTTTCAAAGTTTCTCAGTTTTAATCTTTGATACTGAAAATATTTATAGATACAGCTCACAAATAATTAAATAAAAATCCTCAATAATTTTTTAAGGCTATAAAATCTTAAAGACCAGAAATCATAAGATCGAAAAGTTTGACCCTCCCCTAAGTCCATATATAAAATTACATATAAAATAACATATAAACCATATATAAACCTCATGCCATCTCTCTCTCTTTCCTGGCTTCTGCTTTATTTTTCTTTGTAGCTCTTAATTTCTCTTGATATATTTTTATATTGGTCTATTTATCGTTTATCTTTCCTTGTGCTGCATGTGTGCTAAGTCGCTTCAGTCCTGTCCAACTCTGTGTGACCTTATGAACTGTAGCCTGCCAGGATCCTCTGTCCATGGGATTCTCCAGGCAAAAATATTGGAGTGTGTTGCCGTGCCCTCATCCAGGGGATCATCCTGACCCAGGATTCAGACCTTGAGATTGTTATGTCTCCTGCTTTGGCAGGTGGGTTCTTTACAACTAGCACCACTTGCAAAGCCCTTGTTAATGTAATGCGAAGCCCTTGTGGATGTAAACTCCATACGGAATACATATTCATTTGTTTTGTTTACTACTGTTATTCTTACTTACTCTCTAGAACAGTGCCTGAATTACAGTAAGTGTTACATATTATTGAGTGAATAAATTAATTTTTTTTCTCTTAGAATTCACTGTTTCTCTTTCCTCTTCTATGAATTCTGCTTGTGACATCTGTTGACCTTTTCACATGGTGGTACGTTTTTTTATGAGCCTTAAAATTTTTTATTGTGAACCTATCTTTAGCAGAACTTTCCTTTCTTGGGAGTCCTACCTAGTCTCGATAAAAAAGAGTTACTAAGGAGCAGTTTCAACCCTGCTGCCAGAACCGTGCAGAGTTCATTTGTTCAGGATGAATTTTCATGTAAATTTTTGGGCTCAGTGTTTCTGCCCTGCCTGGCTAAGAGACATTTGAATCTCACATCCATGAACAATTCAAGTGTGGCTTTGGGGGTTCTAGGGTATGATTCTTTTTCTATTCATGGATCAACAGAGGCAGTTCACTTCTCTGCTGCATCTCTAAACCGGTGGTAGAGTTTTCTTACTCCACGTGCATAGCCAGCATAGGCACTTTTTTTTTTGCAAAGAACAAAAGCAGCATTTTAGTTGAAAAGTCTCATAGTGTTGAAGTTGTTATACTTATTCCCTTGCCTTATTTCCAGACTGAGAGGTAGTCTCTGTCAGCAGTTTCCTGTAGGTATTTTTAAAAATTGACATATGGTTAATTTATGATGTTGTTAGTTTCAAGTGTATAGCAAAGTGATTCTATTACATATATATAATACATATATGTATATAACACATGCTATCCATATATGTATCAGTTTGGTTCAGTTGTTTAGTTGTGTCTGACTCTTTGCTACCCCATGAACTGCAGCACACCAGGCTTCCCCTGTCCATCACCAACTCCTGGAATTTGCTCAGACTCATGTCCATCGAGTTGGTAATTCCATCCAGGCATCTCATCCTCTGTCATTGTCCCCTTCTCCTCCTGCATTCAGTTTTTCCCAGCATCAGGGTCTTTTCCACTGAGTCAGTTCTTCACATCAGGTGGCCAAAGCAGTGGAGCTTCAGCACCAGCCCTTCCAATAAATATTCAGGACTGGTCTCCTTTAGGATGGACTGGTTGGACCTCCTTGCAGTTAAAGGGACTCTCAAAAGTCTTCTCCAACACCACAGTTCAAAAACATCAATTCTTCCATGCACAGCTTTCTTTATGGTACAACTCTCATATCCAATGACTACTGGAAAATCCATAGCTTTTACTAGATAGACCTTTGTTGATAAAGTAATCTCTCTGCTTTTTAATATGCTGTCTAGGTTGGTCTAGGGCTTCCCTTATAGCTCCGTCAGTAAAGAATCTGCCTGCAATGCAGGAGACCCGGGTTCACTTCCTGGGTCGGGAAGATCCTGTGGAGAAGGAAATGGCAACCCACTCCAGTATTCTTGCTTGGAGAATCCTGTGGACATAGGAGCCTGGCAGGCTGCAGTCCTTGGGGTCGCAAAAGTTGGACATGACTTAAAGACTAAAGAGAGAGAGGATGGTCATAGCTTTTCTTTGAAGGAGCAAGTGTCTTTTAATTTCATGGTTACAGTCACCATCTGCAGTGATTTTGGAGCCCAAAAAGATAAAGTCTGTCACTGTTTCTGTTGTTTCTCCATCTGTTTGCCTTGAAGTGATGGGACCAGATGCCATGATCTTAGTTTTCTGAATGTTGAGCTTTAAACCAGGTTTTTCATTCTTCTCTTCCACTTTCATCAAGAGGCTCTTTAGTTCCTCTTTGCTTTCTGCCATAAGGGTAGTGTCATCTGCATATCTGAGGTTATTGATATTTCTCCCACCAATCTTGATTCCAGCTTGTGCTTCATTCAGCCTGGCATTTCACATGATGTACTCTGCATATAAGTTAAATAAGCAGGGTGACAGTAGACAGCCTTGACATACTCCTTTCCCAATTTGGAACCAGTCCATTGTTCCATGTCTGGTTCTAACTGTTGCTTCTTGATTGCATATAGATTTCTCAGGAGGCAGGTCAGGTGGTCTGGTATTCCCATCTCTTTCAGAATTGTCCACAGCTTTTGTTGTGATCCACACAGTCGAAGGCTTTGGCATAGTCAATAAAGCAGAAGTAGATGTTTTTCTGGAACTCCTTTGCTTTTTCTGTGATCCAACGGATTTTGGCAATTTGATCTCTGGTTCCTTTGTTTTTTCTAAATCCATCTTGAACATCTGGAAGTTCTCGGTTTACATACTGTTGAAGCCTGGCTTGGAGACTTTTGAACATTACTTTGCTAGTGTGAGATGAGTACAATTGTGTGGTAGTTTGAACATTCTTTGGCATTGCCCTTCTTTGGGATTGGAATGAAAACTGATCTTTTCCAGTCCTATGGCCACTGTTGGGTTTTCAAAATTTGCTGGCATATTCAGTGCAGCACTTTGTAACAGCGTCATCTTTTAGACTTAAAATAGCTCAGCTGGAATTCCATCACCTCCACCTGCTTTGTTTTTAGTGATGCTTCCTAAGGCACACTTGACTTCACACTCTAGGATGTCTGGCTCTAGGTGAGTGATCACACCATTGTGTTTATCTGGGTCATTACGATCTTTTTTGTATAATTCTTCTGTGTATTCTTGCCACCTCTTCTTAATATCCGAGAAGGCAATGGCAACCCACTCCAGTACTCTTGCCTGGAACATCCCATGGACGGAGGAGCCTGGTAGGCTGCAGTCCATGGGGTCGTGAAGAGTTGGACACGAATGAGCAACTTCACTTTCATGCATTGGAGAAGGAAATGGCAACCCACTCCAGTGTTCTTGCCTGGAGAATCCCAGGGATGGGGGAGCTTGGTGGGCTGCCGTCTGTGGGGTCTCACAGAGTCGGACATGACTGAAGCGACTTAGCAGCAGCAGCAGCAGCAGCAGCAGCAGCTTCTTAATATCTTTTGCTTCTGCTAGGTCCATACCATTTCTGTCCTTTATTGAGCCCATCTTTGCATGAAATGTTCCCGCGGTATCTCTAATTTTCTTGAAGAGATCTGTAGTCTTTCCCGTTCTATTGTTTTCCTCTATTTCTTTTCATTGATCACTGAGGAAGGCTTTCTTTTCTCTCCGTGCTATTCTTTGGAACTCTGCATTCAGATGTGTGTATCTTTCCTTTTCTCCTTTGCCTTTAACTTCTCTCCTTTTCTCAGCTATAACATATGTGTGTGTGTGTGTGTGTGTGTGTGTGTGTATTCTATTTCAGATTCTTTTCCATTACTGGTTCTTATAAGATGATGATATTCTCTGTGCTAGACAGTAGGTCATTGTTGTATCTGTTGTATTTATAGTAGTATATATATGATAATCCCAAACTCCTAATTTATCTCTCTGCTCTGTCCTACTCTCCTCTTTAGTAACCATAAGTTTTTTTTCTTTGTCTGTGCTTTTGTTTCATAAATAAGTTCATTTGCATCACAGATTCCACAGATAAGTGTTATCATATGATATTTTTCTCATCTGACATACTTCACTTAATATGATAATCTCTAGGTCTATACATGTTTCTGTAGATGATATTATTTAATTCTTTTTTATGGCTGAGTATTATTCCTATGTATTATATATGTATACCACATGTTCTTTATCCATTCATCTATCATTCTTGACATGCTTCCATGTCTTGGCTATTGCAGATAGTGCTGCTATGAAGATTGAGGTGCATGTATCTTTTCAAACTATAGTTTTCTCCAGGGATATGCCCAGGAATGGGATTGCAGGATCATATGGTAATTCTATTTTTAGTTTTTTAAGGCATCTCCAAACTGTTTTTCATAGTGGCTGTACCAATCTTCCTTTTCACCATCAGTGTAGGAGAGTTCCTTTTTCTCCACAGCCTCTCCAGTATTTATTATCTGTAGACTTTTTAATGAAGGCCACTTTGACTGGTGTGAAGTGATACCTTATTGTAGTTTTAATTTGCATTTCTCAAGTTGGACTGTGAAGAAGGCTGAGTGCCGAAGAATTGATGCTTTTGAACTGTGGTGTTGGAGAAGACTCTTGAGAGTCCCTTGGACTGCAAGGAGATTCAACCAGTCCATTCTGAAGGAGATCAACCCTGAGATTTCTTTGGAAGGAATGATGCTAAAGCTGAAACTCCAGTACTTTGGCCACCTCATGTGAAGAATTGACTCCTTGGAAAAGACTCTGATGCTGGGAGGGATTGTGGGCAGGAGGAGAAGGGGACGACAGAAGATGAGATGGCTGGATGGCATCACGGACTCGATGGACATGAGTCTGAGTGAACTCCGGGAGATGGTGATGGACAGGGAGGCCTGGTGTGCTGCAATTCATGGGGTCACAAAGAGTTGGGCAAGACTGAGCGACTGAGCTGAACTGAATAATTAATGATATTGAGCATCTTTTCATATGCCTCTTCGGCATCTGTATGTCTTCTTTGGAGAAATGTCTGTTTAGGTCTTCTGCCCAATTTTTGATTGTGTTCTCTTCTGATATTACGCTGTATGAGCTCTTTGTGTGTTTTAAAAATTAATCCCTTGTTGGTAGCATCATTTGCAAGTATTTTCACTCAGTCCATTGGTTGTCTTTTGTTTTGTTTATGGTTTCTTTTGCTGTGTAAAACCTTATAACAACCTATTTGTTTGTTTTATTCCAGACTTTATCCAGTTTCATCTCCCTTTGGCTTTGACTTTGAGTCGTATTTGAGCATTTTAAAAATCCTAGCCCCTGTTGCCTGTATCCAGTCTCAAAGATACCCTTTGGACTTGAATTCTAGCGTGATGACTTCTGGCGTGATATTTCTCTCTTGTTTTTTGACTTCCCTATGTTAATGATATTTTAAATTGTTTATATTTTATCCAGCATTTCTCTGTCTTTGAATAGAAAATGAGTTGTTTCTCGCTCTTATTTTTTTGTGGACATATTTTTGTTTGTACTTCGTGAGGACATCAAGTAGTTGATTAGCAAAAAAATTTGTACTTTATAGTAGAATTATTATAGATATATACAGTATTTTCTCTCTGTAATTCTCCAGGCAGTTCTTTTATTCTCTTCTGTTATGGTATTTTTATAGGGTTTACATTGTTATTCTGTGAGAACTGTTCAGACTTATGTTTTGCCAACAGTTAGCACATATAAATTGTTCTTTCCTGCATTCTTGTTTTCTTGAGTTCTTGAAGAATGAACTGTCTTCTTGGAACTAAAGCTGCTGTTTGACAAGTTGATGTGAATATCTCCAACCTGTTTCTAGCATTATTATGGAATACTTGACTGAGGTCTGATCTTCTCTTGCTTGTGTGCCAAGTTTTCTTATTATGAACAGGAAAATGTGTGTTTTAAAGAAGCTGTGACATTTTATAGATCTTCCGTTAAAAGCAGTACATGAAAATTCACTACCCTCAGCATTCCATTGTTTTATATCCTGACAGAACAGGAAGATGTAGTGATAGGTAAGGTAAGGTTCTGCTTCCTAAGTTGTCAAATTGCACAGAAGTCACCTTATTTCAAAGTAGCTCCCCAGGGAGAGTCTTTCCGATTAAGAAGTATCATTACAGACTGTTCCTGGCCTACCACTATTTGTATTTTACTATTCTTTCCCTAGTCAGATTAATGCCTAGCTGAATCAGCAATTCTCTGGAAATGGGAGTTTTATTTGAGGAAAAGGAGAAGAATAATTTTGAAGATGGAGGGTTATTTTGAGACGGTTGTCTATGGACTTTGGAACCCCAGATGGGTTCAGAAAAGGTGAATGAAAATGGTCAAAGGTAAACTGGCTATGCATAGCTGTGCCTGTCATCTCAGTGCTGGTGGGAAGAATTTCTTATAGCCTTTGGTGCTTGTGTGTTCTTATGAATTGTTATAGCCTGAATTAATATTTCAAGATTAGTTGAAAGACTGCCTACCTCAGCTTCTTTGGTTCAAGCTAGTTCCATGGTTATAAATATAGTCCAGTTTTTCTTGGTTAAAATTCTAATCAATTCTTCCCAAGAGCAGACAGAAAAGTGGAAGGAATGGGAGATATGTGACCACCACAATAGAAAAATACTATTACTATTAGTAAAAGGCTATTATTCTAAAATGATCAACTTCTGCTCCTCTCAGTCTTTTTTTTTTTGATATATATATTTTATTGAAGTATGGTACACAGCAAGGTGATTCAGTTATACATATATACACATATTATTTTTGAGATTATTTTCCATTATTGGTTATTACAAGACACTAACTAGAGTTCCTGTGCCATACAGTAAACCTTTGTTGCTTATTGCAAATGTGTCTTTTAAAATTAGAAATCTAGTATTCTATCCTTATAAGTCAAACAAGTGAAATCAAAATGTCATAAATTTTTTAGCTAGGCAAAAATTCTTAAGTTTTCTAAAATACATGTACATACTATTTATGTACATATATACAAAAGCTTTTCTGCTACACTTGATAAAGGCTTGAGAAAGAACACAAAAAAGGAGATGGAAAAATTGGAAAACATAAACTAAATGAAATGGGAGCACTGAATATGAAATGTAAAAAATGAAACAACCTAGATAAAGTAAAAGATCCTCATATAGTCCAGTTGCTTTTAATCATGGCTGCTCATTAGAAACATATCTGGAGCTTTGGAGAAAAAAAGCAATACCAGGGCATTTGCATTTTTCAAAAAATACCAGGATAATTCTGATATGCATCTGGATTTTTAAAACGTGTTATAGGTTTTTCTATTAAATTATATAGATTTGGTGATATAGAATTCTATTATTTTTCTGTTGACCAATCATGATACAATGGCATTAAGTGAGTAATAGTTACATAATTACAGTAGTAAAATATGTTTATCAGTTTTCACAATCAATAGCCAGAGAAAAAATAAAATAATTACAGTTGTAAGCCATAATGGGAACATTAACCTAACAGTATAAAATAATTACATACAATTTATGGGGTCAAGCAAAGTGATGTGGTAAGTGGAAATGCATACATGCACATGTTTTCATCCACCTAGCCAGTCTATGTCTTTTGGTTAGTGCATTTTAATCCATCTACATTTAAGGTAATTGTCAATATGTATGATCCTATTGCCATTGTCTTAATTGTTTTGGGTTTATTTTTTTGTAGGTCTTCCCCTTCTCTAGTGTTTCCTGAGTAGAGATGTTTCTTTAGCATTTGTTGTAAAGCTGGTTTGCGTGCATGCTAAGAGTCGTGTCCAACTCTTTGCTATCCTATGGACCGAAGCCACCAGGTTCCTCTCTCTGTCCATGGGATTCTCCAGTCAGGAATACTGGAGTGGGTTGCCATGCCCTCCTCCAGGGGATCTTCCCAACCCAGGGATTGAACTCACATCTCTTAGGTCTCCTGCATTGGTAGGTGGATTTTTTTTTTTTCTTTTTTAGCCACTAGCACAATCTAGGAAGGCCAAACCTGGTTTGGTGCTGCTGAATTCTCTTGACTTTTGCTTGTCTGGAAAGCCTTTGATTTTTCCATCAAATATGAATGAGAGTCTTGCTGGGTAGAGTATTCTTGGTTGTATGTTCTTTCCTTTCATCACTTTAAATATATCATGCTGTTCCCTTTCGGCTTCCCTTTTAGTTTCTGTTGAAAACCAGCTGATAACCTGACTGGAGTTCCCTTGTGTGTTATTTGTTGCTTTTCCCTTGCTGATTTAAATATTTTATCTTTGTCTTTAGTTTTTGAAAAAGCAAGAGAGTTCCAGAAAAACATCTATTTCTGTTTTATTGACTATGCCAAAGCCTTTGACTGTGTGGATCACACTAAACTGTGGAAAATTCTGAAAGAGATGGGCATACCAGACCACCTGACCTGCCTCTTGAGAAGCCTGTATGCAGGTCAGGAAGCAACAGTGAGAACTGGACATGGAACAACAGACTGGTTCCAAATAGGAAAAGGAGTACGTCAAGGCTGTATATTGTCATCCTGCTTATTTAACTTATCTGCAGAGTAAATCATGAGAAATGCTGAGCTGGAGGAAGCACAAGCTGGAATCAAGATTGCCGGGAGAAATATCAATAACCTCAGATATGTAAATGACACCATCCTTATGGCAGAAAGTGAAGAAAAAATAAAGAGCCTCTTGATGAAAGTGAAAGAGGAGAGTGAAATAGTTGGCTTAAAGCTCAACATTCAGAAAACGGAGATCATGGCATCTGGTCCCATCACTTCATGGCAAATAGATGGGGAAACAGTGTCAGACTTTATTTTTGGGGGCTCCAAAATCACTGCAGATGGTGATTGCAGTTATGAAATTAAAAGATCCTTACTCCTTGGAAGGAAATTTATGACCAACCTAGATAGCATATTAAAAAGCAGAGACATTTACTTTGTCAACAAAGGTCCACCTAGTCAAGGCTATGGTTTTTCCAGTAGTCATGTATGGATGTGAGAGTTGGACTATAAAGAAAGCTGAGCGCCGAAGAATTGATGCTTTTGAACTGTGGTGTTGGAGAAGACTCTTGAGAGTCCGTTGGACAGCAAGGGTATCCAACCAGTCCATCCTAAAGGAGATCAGTCCTGGGTGTTCATTGGAAAGACTGATGTTGAGGCTGAAACTCCAGTACTTTCACCACCTGATGTGAAGAGCTGAGTCGTTTGAAAAGACTCTGATGCTGGGAAAGATTGAGGGGGAGGAGGAGAAGGGAACAACAGAAGATGAGATGGTTGGATGGCATCACTGACTCTATGGACATGGGTTTGGCAGGACTCCAGGAGTTGGTGATGGACAGGGAGGCCTGGTGTGCTGCGGTTCATGGGGTCGCAAAGAGTCAGACATGACTGAGCGACTGAACTGAACCGAACTTAGTTTTTGTCAGTTTGCTACTATGTGTCTTGGGGTGTTCCTCCTCGAGTTTATCCTACCTGGGACTCTCTCTGCTTCCCGAACTTGGCTATTTCCTTTCCCACGTTTGGGAAGTTTTCAGCTATTATTGCTTCAGATATTTTCTCAGGTCCTTTCTCTCTCTGTCCTCTCCTTCTGGGACCCCTATAAAGCAGATGTTGGTACATTTAATGTTGTCCCAGAGGTCTTTTAGGCTGTCTTCAGTTTTTTGTTTTTGTTTTTCATTCTTTTTTCTATATTCTGTTCTGGGGCAGTGATTTCCACCATTCTGCCCTCCAGGTCACTTGTCTGTTCTTCTGCCTCAGTTACTCTGTTATTGATTCCTTCTGGTGTATTTTTCATCTCTGTTTGTTTGTTCTTTAGTTCTTCTAGGTCTTTGGTAAACATTTCTTGCATCTTCTCCATTCTGTTTCCAAGATCCTGGATTATCTTCACTATTACTATTCTGAATTCTTTTTCTGAAAGATTGCTATCTCCAGTTCATTTAGTTGTTTTTCTAGGGTTTTATATTGTCCCTTCATCTGGGACATAACTCTCTGCGTTTTCATCCTGATTAGCTTTCTGTAATGTGGTTTTTGTTTTAGCTGCTGTGGAATTGTGGTTCTTCGTGATTCTTCTGTCTCCCTCTGGTGGATGAGGCTAAGAGGCTTCTGTAAGCTTCTTGATGGGAGGGACAGGGTGGAAAAAACTAGGTCTTGATCTAGTGGGCAGCACGTTGCTCAGTAAAGCTTTAATCTAATTATCTGCTAATGAGTGGGGTTTTGCTCCCTCCATGTTAGTTGTCTGGCCTGAGGTGACCCAGCCTTGGGGTCTGTGGCCTCTCTGGTAGGGTTAATGCTGACCTCCAAGATGGTTTATGCCAAGGGGGACCTTCTAGGACTGCTGCTGCCAGTACCCCTATCCTGTGTTGAGCCGCTGCCAACCCACACTTCTGCAGGAGACCCTCCAACGCTAGCAGGTAATTTTGGTTCAGTCTCCTGTGGGGTCACTGCTCCCTTCCTCTGGTGTTGGTGTGTGTAGGATTTTTTTGTGCACTGCAAGACTGGAGTCTCTGTTTCCCCCAGTCTAGTGGAAGTCCTATAATCAAATCCCACTGGCCTTCATGGTCAGATTCCTTGGGATTTCCCAGTCCCTGTCAGATCCCCAGGCTGGGAAACCTGACATGGGGCTCAGAACCTTCACAACAGTGGGAAAACTTCTTTGGTATTATTGTTCTCCAGTTTGTGGAACACCCACCTGGCAGGTATGGAATTTGATTTTATCATGATTGTTCACGTCCTACCATCTCACTGAGGTTTGTTCTTTGTCTTTAGACATGGGACATCTTTTTTTGGTGTGCTCCAAACCACGTGGTCTGATATTCCCATCTTTTTAAGAATTTTTCACAGTTTGTTGTGATCCATACAAAGGCTTCAGCATAGTCAATGAAGCAGATGTTTCTTTCTTTTTCTGTGACTCAAGGAATGTTGGCAATTTGATCTCTGGTTCCTCTGCCTTTACTAAATCCAGTTTATACATCTGGAAGTTCTCAATTCAGGTACTATTGAAGCCTAGGTTGAAGAATTTTGAGCATTACCTTGATAGCATGTGAAATGAGCACAGTTGTGTGCTGGTTTGAACATTCTTTGGCCTTGCCTTTCTTTGGAATTGGAATGAAAACTGACCTTTCCTAGTCCTGTGGCCACTGCTGAGTTTTCCAAATTTCCTGACATATTGAGTGCAGCACTTAAACAGCATCATCTTTTCAGATTTGAAATAGGTCAGTTGGAATTCCATCACCTCCTCTAGCTTTGTTCGTAACAATGCTTCCTAAGGCCCACTTGATTGTGGACTCCAGAATGTCTGGCTCTAGGTGAGTGATCACACCATCATGGTTTTCTGGGTCATAAAGATCTTTTTTGTACAATTCTTTTGTGTATTCTTGCCACCTCTTCTTAATCTCTTCTGCTTATGTTAGGTCCTTATCATTTCTGTCCTTTATTGTGCCCATCTTTCCATGAAGTATTCCCTTGATATCTCTTATTTTCTTGAAGAGCTTGCTAGTCTTTCTTATTCTATTGTTTTCCTCTTTCTTTTGCATTTTCCACTTAAGATGGCTTTCTTATCTCTCCTTGCTATTCTCTGAAACTCTGCATGCAATTGGGTATATCATCCCCTTTCTTCTTTGCCTTTTTCTCCATTTACTATACTTTGGATATATCAGTAAATGTATATCTAAGTAAACAATTTTTAATGGTAGCATAGTTTCCCATTAAATGGCTATGATATATTTTATGTAACTGATTTTCTATTTATAATGTGATTATTAATATCACTGTGATGATACTTTTATACATACATCCTTGTGCACTTATTTTTTTGGGGGGTAAAGTCCTAGAAATCAAATTGGTAGATACAGTTGATCCTTGAACAACATAGGTTTGAACTGCGTGGATACGCTTACGTGAAGATTTCTTTTAAATAAATCCTGCAGTACTGCATGATCTGATTGATTGAATGTGAGGATTAGAACTGTGGTTATGGAGATCTAACTATGAATTATATGGTAGATTTTTTACCGTACCAAGGATCAGTCCCCCAACCCTTGTGTTGTGGTCAACTGTATTCATAAGGCTTTTGATAATTTCCAAATTGTCCTCAGAAAAGTTCCAGATTGTATTTCTACAATTTCACTATTTGTACAATAGAAATGATTGATTTTCTTTACAAATGTGTCAACAGTGATGGCTTTTATGGTTTTAATTTGAACATTTTAGGTTACTTATATTTTCATTTGTTAGGATTGTTCATAGTTACTTTGTGTATTGCTTAATAATATCCTTTTTTTGTCTTTTTCTCACTGAATTCTAGCTTTTTATATGCAATAGATATGAACTCTTTCTTTGTCATTTGTTGCAAATTTTATTATTTGTAACTTTCTAAAATCAAAATTTAGAATCTTGTGTTACTAGAAATTTTATGCCTTTTGTTTGTTTCTGAAGTTCATTGTTTAAGCAATGTCTTTTTCCAATACTTTTACAAGTCTTTTTCTTACTCATAAATAAAAATGATTGCCTATTTTTCTTCTGGGTAAATGTCACATGTTTCTCATTGACTGGAAACACCATCTTTATGATGTAGTTATATATAAAACACCAGCTTGTGTTTTTGTGTGAAACTGTGTATTTGTGTCTGTTCTAATATATGCTGTATAATTCTGTTAATCTATTTGTTTTGTCACCAGTATCACATTCACTTAAATTAGCTTTATAATACCTTTGATGCTCTGGAAGAACAGTTTCTTTTTTAGAATTTTCCTGATTCTCTTTGTTTGTTTGTTTGTTTTCCAAAATGAATTTGAGATCGTTTTATCAAGATCCAACAAATGTATTGCAGTTTTAATTAAGATTATACTCAGTTTATATGGGGAGATATGTTTACAACTATGAATTTTCACATTCACGAATACAGTGTATCTTTCTATTTATTTATACTTTCTTTTATATTCCTCAGTATAGGCTTTTTCATATAGGTCTCAGATACTTCTTGTTAAGTTTACGTGTAGTTTTATTTATTTTGTTTTTCTGTTATAAATGGGATCTTTTCCTTTTTTTTTCTACTTGTTGGTAAATAGAAAAAAATACTATTACTAGCCTTTTTACTGAACTCTTCATTATTTCTAACAGTGTCTTGGGTTTACTAAGTATACAATAATCATATTTACTCAAAGAAATGAAAAAGAGAGAGAACTCTGTGCCAGGTTTTTGAATCATCATATCTCTTGCTGAACAAACCTACATAGCAGTGGTCTTATCAGGCATCCTTATAATCTCTAGTGAAAAGAGAAGAGATGAGCCAAGACTTGATTGAGATGAAGGAATGAACCATGAGGAATCTGGAGAAAGGGATTTCTAGGCAGAGAATAGCCAGTTCAAAGGCCTTGAGGAGAGAGTATGGCTGGATGTATGGGGAATAACAAGGAGACCAGTGTGGCTAGAGAGGAGTGATTGAAGAAGAGATTGGTAGAAGATAAGATTATAGAGGGAATCAGCTCAGTTCAGTTGCTCAGTCGTGTCTGACTCTTTGCAACCCCATGAATTGCAGCATGCCAGGCCTCTCTGTCCATCACCAACTCCTGGAGTTCACCCAAACTCATGTCCATTGAGTCAGCGATGCCATCCAGCCATCTCATCCTCTGTCATCTCCTTCTCCTCCTGCCCCCAATCCCTCCCAGCATCAGAGTCTTTTCCAATGAGTCAACTCTTCGCATGAGG
Organism: Capricornis sumatraensis; assembly: GCF_032405125.1. NCBI lineage: Eukaryota > Metazoa > Chordata > Mammalia > Artiodactyla > Bovidae > Capricornis > Capricornis sumatraensis. The sequence continues at coordinate 36,865,803 of NC_091091.1, forward strand.
TGGCCAAAGTATTGGAGTTTCAGCTTTAGCGTCAGTCCTTCCAAAGAATACCTAGGACTGATCTCCTTTAGAATGGAATGGTTGGATCTCCGTGCAGTCCAAGGTCAAAAGCATCAATTCTTTGGTGCTCAGCTTTCTTCACAGTCCAACTTTCACATCCATACATGACCACTGGAAAAACCATAGCCTTGGCTAAATGGACCTTTGTTGGCAAAATAGTGTCTCTGCTTTTGAATATGCTATCTAGGTTGGTCATAACTTTCCTTCCAAAGAGTAAGCGTCTTTTAATTTCATAACTGCAATCACCATCTGCGGTGATTTTGGAGCCCCCCAAAATAAAGTCTGACACTGTTTCTACTGTTTCCCCATCTATTTCCCATGAAGTGATGGGACCAGATGCCATGATCTTCGTTTTCTGAATGTTGAGCTTTAAGCCAACTATTTCACTCTCCTCTTTCACCTTCATCAAAGGCTTTTTAGTTTCTCTTCACTTTCTGCCATAAGGGTGGTGTCATCTGCATATCTGAGGTTATTGATATTTCTCTTGGCACTCTTGATTCCAGCTTGTGCTTCATCCAGCCCAACGTTTCTCATGATGTACTCTGCATAGAAGTTAAATAAGCAGGGTGACAATATACTTGACATACTCCTTTTCTGTTTCCAAAATCAGATTGATTATATTCTTTGCAGCCAAAGATGGAGAAACTCTATACAGTCAGCAAAAATAAGACCAGGAGCTGACTGTGGCTCAGATCATGAACTCCTTATTGCCAAATTCAGACTTAAATTGAAGTAGGGAAAACCACTAGACCATTCAGGTATAACCTAAATCAAATCCCTTATGATTATACAGTGGAAGTGAGAAATAGATTTAAGGGATTAGATCTGATAGATAGAGTGCCTGATGAACTATGGACAGAGGTTCGTGACATTGTACAGGAGATGGGGATCAAGACCATCCCCATGGAAAAGAAATGCAAAAAAGCAAAATGGCTGTCTGGAGAGGCCTTACAAATAGCTGTGAAAAGAAGAGAGGCAAAAAGCAAAGGAGAAAAGGAAAGATATAAGCATCTGAATGCAGAGTTGCAAAGAATAGCAAGAAGAGATAAGAAAGCCTTCCTCAGCGATCAGTGCAAAGAAATAGAGGAAAACGACAGAATGGGAAAGACAAGATCTCTTCAAGAAAATTAGAGATACAAAGGGAACATTTCATGCAAAGATGGGCTTGATAAAGGACAGAAATGGTATGGACCTAACAGAAGCAGAAGATAATAAGAAGAGGTGGCCAGAATACAGAGAAGAACTGTACAAAAAAGATCTTCATGACCAAGATAATCACGATGGTGTGATCACTCACCTAGAGCTAGACATCCTGGAATGTGAAGTCAAGTGGGCCTTAGAAGGCATCCCTGTGAACAAAGCTAGTGGAGGTGATGGCATTCCAGTTGAGCTATTTCAAATAGATGCAATAAGGGAGTGCATCATGTAAAGCCTTATGAGCAATTGTAAGGACTAATATTTACTAACACTGAACCTTCTTTGCTTACCTATATTAGGATTACTGTGTCATAGTGAGTTATTCTTTAAGCATTCCCTCTGTGGTTAAGAATTGTATTTATAAAAAAAATGTGCTGTGTACTCAGTCGCTTCAGTTGTGTCTAACTCTGCAACCCCATGGACTGTAGCCTACCAGGTTCCTTTGTCCATGGGATTCTCTAGATAAAAATACTGGAATTGGTTGCCGTTTCCTTCTCCTATTAAAAAAACAATAGATCTACTTTTTAAGTTAATATCTGCAACTGATAGAGTATTCATTGATGTACTCTAGTGTGTAAATAGTTAAGTAACTTTTTTCATAGTCAGTACAAACACATTCTTACCCCAGTTACCATCATTATGAATGTGGAAGCTTCTACCTAACTTTCATGATGTTTTCTAATGTAATGTCTATTTTACTATTGGGCAGAGCATTTAATCAGCAAAATATCAGATCCTAAAAGTTGAAATTATTTTAAGCAACAGCATCCACAGCAAAGTGTAGATTATATTTTGTGCTTTGTTTCAGTTCAGTTCAGTTCAGTCACTCAGTCGTGTCCAACTCTTTGCGACCCCAGGGACGGCAGCATGCCAGGCCTCCCTGTCCATCACCAACTTCCAGAGTTTTCTCAAACTCCTGTCCATTGAGTCAGTGATGCCATCCAACCATTTCATCCTCTGTCGTCCCCTTCTCCTCCTACCTTCAATCTTTCCCAGCATCAGAGTCTTTTCAAATGACTCAGCTCTTTGCATCAGGTGGCCAAAGTACTGGAGTTTCAGCTTCAACATCAGTCCTTCCAATGAATACCCAGGACTGATCTCCTTTAGGATGGACTGGTTGGATACCCTTGCTGTCCAACGGACTCGCAAGAGTCTTCTCCAACACCACAGTTCAAAAGCATCAATTCTTTGGTGCTCAGCTTTTCTTTTCAGAGTCCAACTCTCACATCCATACATGACTACTGGAAAAACCATAGCCTTGACTAAATGGACCTTTGTTGGCAAAGTGATGTCTCTGCTTTTGAATATGCTATCTAGGTTGGTCATAATTTTTCTTCCAAGGAGTAAGCATCTTCTAATTTCATGGCTGCAGTCACCATCTGTAGTGATTCTGGAGCCCAAAAAAATAGTCTCTCATTGTTTCCTCATCTATTTGCCATGAAATGATGGGACCAGATGCCATGATCTTCGTTTTCTGAATGTTGAGCTTTAAGTCAACTTTTTCACTCTCCTCTTTCACTTTCATCAAGAGGCTCGTTAGTTCTTCTTCACTTTCTGCCATAAGGGTGGTGTTATCTGCATATCTGAGGTTATTGATATTTCTCCCAGCAATCTTGATTCCAGCTTGTGCTTCCTCCAGCTCAGCATTTCTCTTGATGTACTCTACATATAAGTTAAATAAGCAGGGTGACAATATACAGCCTTGACATACTCCTTTTCCTATTTGGAACCAGTCTGTTGTTCCATGTCCAGTTCTCACTGTTGCTTTGTGACCTACATACAGATTTCTCAAGAGACAGGTCAGGTGGTCTGGTATTCCCATCTCTTTCAGAATTTTCCAGTTTGTTGTGATCCACACAGTCAAAGGCTTTGGCATAGTCAATAAAGCAGAAGTAGATGTTTTTCTGGAACTCTCTTGCTTTTTCCATGATCCCATGGATGTTGGCAATTTGATCTCTGGTTCCTCTGCCTTTTCTAAGACCAGCTTGAACATCTGAAAGTTCATGGTTCACGTATTGTTGAAGCCTGACTTGGAGAATTTTGAGCATTACTCAAAATTCTTTATTTACTGGAACCAAAACACTAATTTCACATCCTTGGTCATTCTCAATTTTCAACTTATTTTGGTGGAAAAATACCTGAGGGTGTCCAAGTGGCAAGAGTAGTGAAGAGTCCCAAATAATGCCTATGCTGAAAACTGACCTAGCTGACCAGATAAGTCAACTCATTGGGAAAGCTACAAGCTGTATTGACAGCTCAAATATCCCAGGAGAAATAAGACAGGGGAAGAAACAAGCAAAATCTTTATTGCTGAAAAAGAGTGTTGGCATTGTTAGAAATTAAAATTTTTCAAAACAGCAATATTTTCTGACAAAGCTTGGCTGTTTGATTCTAGAATATAATTTTACAGCTACACACAGATATTTTCATTTCATTTGTAGTCAGAGAAAGGAACAAGATGAGAAAGAGAAATTTGAACCTTCCACCCCTTTGTTTTTATTGTTTGTAGCCCCTTGAGATCCCTGGGTAATGTAGCAGATATAGCCAGTAGTTTCTTTTTGTAAGTAACTCTTTTTGTTTGTTTGTTTCTTTGCTTTTATCATGGATGTCCAGGCTACTATGAGTGTAAGATAGTGCCTCAATTCAAACCTGACCCAGAGATAAGTTCAAAATATTTTTTTAAATTACAGTTTTGCATCTCTTTTAGTATCTTTCCAATTCTGATTTCTACCCATACTTTTGGAACAAAAGATAGATGAGAGAAATCTCTAATGATGATTTATTCTGTGAAATGACCTCACCTTGTGACCCTATCAGTATCTTCAGGGTTATATTTGGAATATTATATAGAGGTAGATATGGTTTTAAAAAGTCAGAATGTGAAAAATAATTTAAGAAATGAGTTTTGATAACAGGAAGAACAAAGGGAACAGTGAGAAACAATTCCACAAATAGGTGGTCTTGAAAAGCTTTTTTAGTAGTAAAATTAATAACTTATACTTGGTAGATGGAACTGGATGGATCCTAAAGCATTTGACCCCTTAGTTACAATAAAATATAAGGCCTGATAACATTAGACCCCATGTAGTTCCCACAGCCATAACTCACTGCCGCCCTCAGCTTGTGAGTCAGCATATCTTAGGCATCTGTTCTTTCTTAACTTTCCTAACTTGAGCTTCTCCAAAGTCCTGCTTCTTTCTTCTATTGCTCTCTTTTCCCTACTTGCCAATTCTATTATGCATTAAATGTTTTCATCACAGATCCTAAGTAAATTTAAAAATTAATGTTACTATAATCTTTCTGTAGTAATTGATTCTCTGGGACTTTTTAGGTCTTGATTAAAAGAGGAAAATGTATGAGAAGATAGAGTGTAAAACAGAAAGTAAGAATGAAGAGTACACCAATAATGAGTTAAAGGAAAGAAGTAAAAAGACCTCAAAGTGGATAATTTACATAGAATTTTCGGGAAGAGAAAATTTTCAGCTATACCTTTCTTACAGATCTTTTAAATAGTTGTCTAATTTTCATTTGGTGTATTTAGATTTCATTTTTTTCAGGTTATGGTAAAACATTCCAATTAAATGACAGTATGTCTAATATCTTTCTTTAATTATTATTTTCCCTTTTAAGAAAGAAGACATGAGTTCAGTGATAATTTTAGGTCTTAGTGATAGCTGTAATAGCACACCTTAATTTCTGAGCCCTTAACATAAGGCTTTTCTGAATCTGAGTAATAAATTTGTTTGTCTTACTTTAAACTTCCGTAGTTTAATAAATAATATTTTCTCCATTTTTGGTTTTCATTGCAGATTTGACTACAGATAGTGGTAGAAGCAGAATCAGAATTTAGGAATTTTGATTCTGAAAGGCATATTACATAAAATACCTAATTGGATTAACCCAAGATTAATCCAGCCTGATGTTTGGTCTCAAAGCATTTTTGTTAGCATTGATGGTTCTTGTTCATAACTGCAACTCTGAGAGTTAAGACTGCAAGCAACCTTTTCTCAATGAGTTCTGATAGACCTAGTATTTGGTAATTTTTCTGTCTCTTATCCTGTATACTTTCAACTTATACTGTTGTCAGAGACTGAAGTCCTGTTTTAGTTCCAAAAGTATCTTTATGTTACTGTGAAATAGTTCTAGTATTTCCAGAATAGGACAATGGTTTAGAAGCAGTAAAGTCAGAAGAACTGAATTTTAGTCCTGGGTTTCCCCCTAATTAATTATATAACTTTTGTTAAGGTATTAACGTCTTTGGAACTCATTTTACTCTCATTTATATAATATATATTAAATAGCTTAGAAGTATTTTCTTATTTGAAATAAATGTCATAGAATTCATGATCATAGCTTTGCTCACCATTGTTACCAGTTTGTATATGATTTTATAGATCAAGACATATGTTTTCTAATTTCTGTCTTCTCAGACAGTAAAATACTGTCCCATTCACCCCTCCCCCAATTTTGAAAGTATTTTCTGAATCCCTTTGGTCATGTAAGTTGCACCTTTCTAATCTTTCTTTATTGATGATAGAGTTGATGAAATCAGCACTAAGTGCTGAAGGTATGGGCAGATGTGCTATGATATTATATAAATGTAAGATCATATTTTCTGTTTTATTTCAGCTGCTTTTTTTAATGCCAGTATTTGTAGGGCTTTTTAGCCATATCATTTCAAAATGTCTGTTAGACCAGCCCTTTGGGTCTGGACCAGACTATTCCTAAGCTCTTTACTATTCAATATCTTCTGGGACAGAGATTTCACAACCTGTCTCTCACCTTGAAGAAGCTCTTATAGCTAACATAAATCTTGCTTTTTGCAATTTAAGTTCAGATTTATTTCCTTTTTCTTTTCTCTTTGCAAATGGGAACAGACCCAAACTTGAAGTGATGCTTTCTTATGAGGGCCAGTACTGAATGTAGTAGAAGGATTGTTTCCAGTCTGGCATCATTTTTAGCTTTTACATATTAAAGCTTCCTGACTTTCATTTCAATATTCATGGTCTCAAGAGATGCTATTCTTTATAGCCCAAATGAAATAACAGTTACATATCTAATATTAATGTTTATTATATCTTTTGCTAGTTAGAACCAAATGAGGTACTAAAATAAAAAATGATTTCTCAAAACCCATTTGAGAACTTTAACAGATTTGTGTTTTATTGGGTATAACTATAGTCATGGGAGTGGATTTTTGCCTGTGGTTTGTAGATTTGATCTCATTATTTTATTAGTCATATTGTATACATGATTTCTCCATCATATTTTCTAGTAATAAGACTAAAAACTTGTTCTTTAAAACAAGCCGTCTTGAAGCAAATTTCAATGTGTGTCATCAAAAAGCTTTAGTACCTAAGCTACCAAATGTACTAGATATCAGGAAAAAGCAAATGCATTCTCTGCCCTTCATGTGCCTATAGTTTTATTAGAGGGAGAGATTATAAAAATCATAAAGCACTTATAAAATAATTTAAGATAGAGCATGTAAAGTAAGATGTTTAATGTGAATTTTATTTTTCATTTTAAAGGTTGATATAAAATTTTTTATACTATACAGATCTATTCTATTAACTAAGATACCCTGAAATGTCTAATTGTTTCATTCTGATTCATTTTTTTTTTTTTTTGGCTCTAAAGGTTCAGCAGTTTTCTGAAAAAGCCTTCCTCTTACAGCTTTTGAAAACGCATGAAAGTGCCTTAGAAAGACAGTGCAATGAAATTACAAACCAAAGGAATATGCTTCTCCAAACCTTTGTACGTCTCCAGCAACTTGGAAAAGTTTATTTTACTAATTGTATCAAAAATTTGTGTAAAAATATGCTTTAGAAAATATGTTTAGAAAAATCATCCATACACATATTGGCAGGTAGTCCTCTTGAGATATGGAAAATTATTAAGTGCTATTTTAAACCAATTGGTAGAGTAATACAGTTTGAAAGAATTAAATTGTCAGGATGCACTATAGAAATTATTTGCTATTGTAATAAGCATAAAAGAAACATTGAAACTGAGTTGAATTGCTCAGGCTTCAGGATCTTGGTTTTAATGCTTTTGAAAGGCACAGAGATTCAGACTTCTGGCAAATTAATGGATGTGGGTGCAAAGATAAATTTTGTTTATTTTTAAAATCATAAATCACAGCAAACAGACTCAGTAGCTTTAAATGACAAGAACATCTTAGGAATATAATCTATAACTAATTGACTTTTTGAAAAAATACATTTTAAACTGTTAAAAATATATATCCAGAGTCAGAATCAACCACCAAATGGTTACGAATGGCATGGCAAGTTTCCAGCTGTAGCTCTTAATTAGTTATGTTTCTTGGAAAAAAATTGGAAAACACAGTAATGTTTAGGTTCTACCACTGTCACAAAGTTTAGGTTCTAGCATTGTTTAAAGTTTCTGGAAATTCTTATTTCTTTCTACTTCATGTTGACATTTTATGAAGTTTAAACTGTTATTTAGAACTGTATTTGAAATGACCATTTAATTTTACCTTGTCTACATTTTAAAAGATTTTCTTGGAATTTACACTCAAAGGACAGTAATTCCTTTGAGTGTAGATCTGCATTTTCAACTTTGGTCATTTAATTCTTTTACCATCCAGTTGCAATGTAATCCCTTTGAGTAAAGATTTTCAACTTTGATCATTTAGTTATTTTACCACCAATTTTGCAATGACAAAATGGCATATATGCCTGTAAGTTTAATACACAAACAGACACATGCATAATGATGGGTGGTAAAATTTCTACCTCAATAATTCTCCTAAAATATTAAGGATAAATCTTTCACATGAAAATAGTTGGTTGTTATCATGTAATGACCTCAGTTTTTAAATTAATATTGCTGGAGGAATATAACATTTTAGTACCAGGAATATAATTTTCTGTGTTATTCTCAGTATTTCCAAATGATTAAATTTTAATCATTAAAGAAGAATATTGTTGCAATTAACACCTATATTTGGTCCTTTGTTTCCATTTTTCAGGAGGCTACAAAAAGAAGAGTTACAGAGGAGGAAGAAAAGTTTATTAAGGAAATTACAGACTTCAATAATGAATATGAATTAACAAAGAAACGAGAGCTTTTGATGAAAGAAAATGTCGAGATTCAAATATCTGACTTAGAAAACCAGGCAAACATTCTTAAAATGGGTATGAGAACATAGTACCACCTCATTTATCTGGCATTAATGAAGATAACTTATTTTGACTTAATGAATTTTCCAGAAACTTTACATTTTTATAAGTAAATTGGGTTATTGCATTGCTATTCTTTTACTTTTATCTTAATTGTATGTCTCTTTTACTGTGAACTGTCTCAAGCTCTTTAGAAGTAGGTGTGATATGATCATTGGTCTTTTATTCAATAACCAAATTCTGTTTACTATCTGTTATATATTAGGCACCCTTCTAGGTCCTGGAGGCATAAAACTAAAATGTAAGGGGATGAAATATATAGGCAGATATTTATAGTACATTGTGATAGAAACTATATAGGTGATATTGTTGCTGTGATCTTTATTCTACCATCAATACAGTTTAGGAAACACTGTTAAACAATGAGGTAGGGAGAATTCCATTTCAGAAACATTAGTATGCAGGTAATTGCAGTCTGTAATAAGATCCTGAACTAAAGAAATTATCAAAGAGAGGCTAGTGGTGAAGAATCCATCTGTCAATACAAGAGACAGGGGTTTGATCGCTGGCCAGGGAAAATCCCGTATGCAGTAGAGCAGCTAAGCCCTTGTTCTGCAGCTTTTGAGCCCATGTGCCTCATCTACTGAAGCCCACATGACCTAGAGCTTGTTCTGTGCAGAAAGAGAAGCCACCACAATGAGAAACCTGCCCACAGCAACTAAGAGTAGCACCCACTCACTGTAACTAGAGAAAACCCTGCACAAAATGAAGACTCAGTACAGCCATAAATAAATAAAATTATTAAAAAAATAGAAGTTACCAAAGAGAGGAGAAGACAAAGAGATTTTTAGGAAGAATGACAGATATTTCACTGACTAAACAGATATAAAGATAGTCAAGCATGAACCACAGTTTTCACACTTCAGAGATTGGGTAGAATGTGGTACCAAGAGGAAGAGCAGAGATGGAGGTGAACTATAGCCTTTTCTGGACAAAAAATTAAGTTTTGTTTCAATGTTTTTAGTTAGAGGTGTCTATGGGATAAACAGGTAGAAGTGCCCAAGTAGCAGGTTGAAATTGGTTGTGAAACTGATACAAAAGATCAAGCTAGAACATTAGGTGTGGGATTTCAGAGAAGTTGCTAACATAATTCAAAGGGAACATGTAGAGGGAACATAGAGGGGTAGCAAAGACCAAAGGCAGAAAATGGAAAAGCATAGCATTTAAGGAAAGGAAGAGAATAATGAGACAGAGATGTCGAAGAGGGCAAGAGAACCAGCAGAGAGTAATATGTGATTTGGGACAAGATGTTTTAAGTTTTATTTGCTTCAGTTTCTTCATCTATGAAGATGGAGGATAATGATAATGACCTTAACAAGATTGTTGTAAGTACTCATGAAATAATATTTAATTACATAGAATGCTACCTGGATCATAATTAAACCCTTAAAATATAAGGATTATACTTTTTAATTAGCTTAATTTCATAGATGAAGGAAATGAGGCTCTCAGAGATAAGTTGCTTTGGGTAGAGAGTGTAGGACAGAGGTTCTTCAGGCATACATATAAGCATACATCTTATAGGCATACATCTGGGACGTTCATATATATATATATATATATATATATAAAATGATCAGGAAGGAGCGCAATACAAAAACTAGAACTAGAATAAATGTATTAAAAACTATTTTTAGATATTAAGGACAAGAGACTGTCCAAGGCTATGATTCCTAAGAGAAGGAAAACACATGAGGCATGATTACCTAAGCTTTTACCTGGTTACAGTTTTTTGACAGCAGGAGTGAGAGAGGGAACTTAAACAAAACATAGTGGCCTGATTGAGTCGAGGATACAAAGACTGGAGTTCAGGGAGGCTGAGTTAGTTGAAATTTTCAGGACAACGTACTGAGAGGAAAGAACTGCACAGACAAAACCTCCAGAAATCTACATAGAGGTTGCTTTGAGTCTTTGGCTATATATTTTTCTTTGCATACATAGGGGAAAGTCCTCTAGACTGAATAAAGAAAAACTGCTGGGGAATCATAAGGTCAACAATTCTGTGAGCTCACACAGGACTGGGAGACATTCATGTTCCATCCTTTAAGAATAGAAAGAGCTCATTAAAACAGAAGAATCCTGCCTTAATAGTAGGATTCAATTAGCCTTCGACCTCAGGCTACTCTGGATACACTCTAAATCTTAAAAGCATGGTTTGAACCTAATTATGTTACCTAACTGCATGCTAAATAGCAGGTATCAACATGCTTGAGGGGAAGAGAGCAAAATTCAAACATCAACACAATAGTAAACAAAATGTCTGGTATCCAACCAAAAATCACTGTATCTGTGAAAAAGAAATTGTATCTCATACCAAAAAGGAAATTAGGTCAATAGAAACATCTCCTGAAATCACAGAGATAATGAAATTCACAGAGAAAGACTTTTAAAATTAATAATTGTAAAAATATTCAGGACCATGAGTATAATAGAGATAAATAAAAGATATAAAATAATAAAAAATTCAGAAAATCATTTGGCAAGATCCAACACCCTTTCATGATAAACACAGTCAATAACGTAGACATAAAAGGGACCATTCTCAACCTGATGAAGAGTATCTTTGAAAAACCATGGTGAATCTTATTTATGATGAAAGAATGAGAATTTCTCATCTAAAATCAGGAAAAGATGAAGATATTCATCCACTCCTAGTATTTGTATCCAGCATTTTACTAGAGATTTTAGCCTGGGCAATCAGGCAAGAAAAAGAAATACGAGACATCTAGATTGGAAATGAAGTAGTAAAACTATCTCTATTTGAACATAGCATGATTTTGTGTATAGAAATCCTAAGGAATCCATAGGAGAACTATTTGAGCTAATAAACAAGTTCAGCAAGGTGGCAGGTTATTAGATCAATATATACAAGCCAAATGGACAATTTGAAAATTAACATTCAGTTTGCAATCAAAAAAGAGTAAAACACATTTAACAAAAGTTTAAGACTTGTATACAAAAACCACAAAAAACATTGTTGAAAGAAATTAAAGGAGACCTAAATAAATGGAAAGTCATCCCAAGCTGATGGATTGAAATATCGAATATTGTTAAGCAGTACTCCCGAAAGTATATTGACCCTACATTGCCTACATTTTTACTACACAAGAAAAAGTTAATCATTCTTGACAGACATTAGGCAAAGCCAAAAATAGTTAAAATGTGTTTTTTTGCATATTTATTTCTAGAAATGAAGTCAATGGAACATGATAGTGACCTGTTAAATGAACTTCAGAGACAAAAGAGTGAATTAATACAAGAATTATTTACTTTGCAGAGAAAGCTTAAAGGTATTACATATATGAGTCTTTGCTGATGAATATAGTTATATATCTATCATTTGTTATTCAGTTGCTAAGTTGTTGTGTCCGACTCTTTGTGACCCCATGGACTGTGGCACACTAGGCCCTCCTACCCTTCACTGTCTCCTGGAGTCTGCTCAATTCATGTTCTTTGAGCCAGTGATGCTATCTATCTATCTCATCCTCTGCTGCCCCCTGCTGCTTTTGCCTTCAGTCTTTCCTAGCATCAAGGTCTTTTCCAGTGAGTCAGTTCATATCAGGTGGCCAAAGTACTGAAGTTTCATCTTCAGCATCAGTCATTCCAGTGAATATTCAGGGTTGATTTCATTTAGGATTGACTGGTTTGATCTTGCAGTCCAAGGGGCTCACAAGAGTCTTCTCTATTATAGGTTAATATTATTCTTTCAAAATGTATTTACTCATTGAGATATAGGTGATATAAAAAGGGGATTTTTTTGATGTGAAAAAGGAATAGGTTAAGCACTAAATTGATGTGTTGAATCTGGTATTTTTAATTTCATAAATTTTAAGATCTTTTTTTGTGCCTTTAAAATGGTACATTAAAGTAGAAAAATAATCATTAGTACATGTATTTTACACAAAACACCGAAATTTAGAGCATTGTTCTTATGAATGAAGAAAGATAACCTTTATATTTAATTTTTTAAAGAGTATAAGAATTGTCTTAATTGTTTAGGTTTTGAAGATAAAAAAAATGGAGCCATTTGTACTACTAAATATCTAGAGGCAGAAAAAATAAAAATCAATGAAAAACCTCAAAATGATGCTGAATGCTTAAGGTAAGAATTGCCTATTATACTTTGATATAAATCTGATAATTTTTTAAGTTGTCAAGTAGATTTCAACATAAAGCCAAATGCATAATTATTTCAAGATCATTCTGAAATATGTTAATAAGCAAATGCGTTACTGGTTAAAAACACATAAGTTTTAAATTGTATCAGGTTGATAATACTGAAATCAGTCTTACCTTTTCCTATTCCTCAAGAACTCTTGAGTTATTCACATCCTAAAAGATAAAATGTAGAATCATTTCCACAACTCTTTTTTCTATTATTCCTAAGTTTTTGGAGTGAAATGACTGAAATTATCTTTTTTGGTCCTTCTAGATTTCAGGGGGGAAAAAATTACAGTCTACTTTACTTAAAATCTGTGCTTCTGGTTTTGTGCCTAAAGATTTGAAAATATATTTTCTTTATGGAATATTTAGATGTTTTCTGTGTATTTGGATAATGAAAGAATGGCTGAAGTCTGAAATGACATAGTTATATACCAAAGGAGTACATCTCCCCCAGTTTATTAATTTCATTGTTATTTCTTAATAATTCAGTGTTAACATTTGCTGGCTTAATTTTAAAGAGCTTCCTACACTTTCTAGGTTTCATGTAAGAAACAGAAACCTCATTACTGAATCTATGAAGAGGCAAATGAAGCTTTCTTTCACATAAATCATATAGGAAATATGTCCACTAGAGCTGAACAAATGCTTCATATTAGGAGTGTATTGCCTTAGGCCATAATTTTAGTAGATTGTGAGAAAATATTTGCAGTTTAATTTTATGTTAAGTTTTATAAGCATGAAATATCAATCTCTTGGGTGATATGTTTGATACAGAATGAGTTTCTATAATGACAGTCTGCTCATTGATTTTTTTTACACTTTTAAAAATGGTCATGCCCACTGGTATCATTATAGTTCATAGTGAAAGGCTTCCAGTATGAACTCCAGTTTTGTGGGTTTATCCCTCAGTCATAAAAGTTTTCCCTGGTTTAAAATTAAACACTCAAAGTCTGTTAAGAGGGCCTTCTCTTTCAGAGATGGTGACAGGAAATTTGGATAGAAAGAAACACCAGTTAATATGCCTAGTCCATTCTTTGCATTTTAGCAGTTACTGAATGAAATGCCAGTATTTATCAGTTCCCACTTTAAATTCTTTAAAATGTGTAGCTTAGTTTCCCTTCTGGTATGTTCCATAAAAATGATTTCAAGTATGAAGAGCAGAGTCAAAGTACTAAGTATAGAGATTTTGAAAAAGAGCGCCATCAGTCTTATAAATAGCAAAATAACAAGGAGCTAATAATGGTAGCCAAGAAATGATATGACATTTATTGAATATCATTAAGACCAATATTAAGTAGATTTTACCCCTAAATTTTAGAATAGAATCTTTTTCATTTCTGTGTTCAAATGTATACTGAATTCTACAGTAGTGACCTTCATCTTAAATTTTCTGATTTAACTACTATTGGTATAGATACTGTTTTTGTAACAGGGTTTCTCAGACTTGGCACTATTGAGATTTGGGGCCAGGATATTCTGTTGTGGGAGAGCTGTCCCATGCAGTGTAAGATGTTTATTAGCATTCCTGGTCTCTACCAACTAGATGCCAGTAGCACTACTCACCCCCAGTTGTTATAAACCAAAAATGTCTCCAGATATTACCGAATGTCCCCTGGGCAGAGACAGGTGGGCACAGTTGTCCCCAGTTCAGAATCAGTCTTCTTTTTAAGGTTTTTATCATTGTACTTCTACTTTTATTAAACTTTAAGCAGTAAGAAAGCAATTGCAAAAAATTAATACTTCATTTCTATGAGCTTATTGTTTCTGCTTTTTAGAATTAGAAAAATTTTGATACCTATTTTATTGTCTACATTATTGAAATTCTTTTATAATGATTATAAAGTTCAAGTTTTTTAAAGTTAATCTGCCATGTTCAGGTTGTTTGTTGGACTTAATGCCATTCATTAATGAAGAGAACCAGAACTTTATATTCACAATATTTTAATGATCTCTGCTTTAGTCAATCTTTCACTATTTATAAATTATATTCATTTATTTAAAAGATTCTGTTGTGAAGAGTATGGGATCATTAATTAACACATGTTAACGCAACTAACTTACAGAATATTGCTATGCTTAACACCTAAACTAGAGGTTGGATTAATTTCTAAGAAGCATTCCTGAGAACTTTATAACTGATCAAGCTAGTGTTTTTCACATAGTCTGGGGAGGACAGAAGTGATAAACCTCAGGGTCTCAAGAGGCAGTAGCATAGAGATTAAGGTTACAAACCCTTTGAATCCCAGCTTTGCTATTTACTAGGTTGGTGACCCCAGACAAGCAATTTGACATGTCTGTGACTCATTCTCTAAATCTATCAAATGAAGTTAATAATGGTAACCACCTCACAAGATTATAATAAAAATTAAATGACTTAATATGTGTGTGTGTGTGTATATATATATATATATATATAAAGCCCTTAAAGCAGTGCTTAGTATACAGTAAATACTCTAAATTATTATACATAATTATAATTGTATAATTACTTATGATTTCATTTGTACTTATTATCCATATGGATTTCATGCCTTTCAAGCTTCTTTCTCATTTTTTTTCTGTCTTTTTAATGAAGAGACTTCCTAAAAGTTAGTTATTGATTGGATTTTTATTTTGTACTCTCCATGGCTTGTCCCATCTGGTCTAAAGTTTTAGTTATCATCTATAGATAATTTTTAAATCCCTGTCACTAATCCCTCCTTCCTAAGATCCAGGTGAATTCTCAACAATTTAATTATTCTTATTTTGTTCAGTTGCTAAGTCATGTCTGACTCTTTGCAAACCCATGGACTGTAGCACGCCAGGCTCCTCTGTCCTCCACTGTCTCTCAGAGTTTGCTCAAATTCGTTTCCATTAAGTTGGTGATGCCTTCCAACCATCTCATCCTGTGTTACCCTCTTCCCCTCCTGCCCTCCATCTTTCCCATCATCAGGGTCTTTTACATTGAGTCGACTCTTCACATCAAGTGGCCAAAGTATTGGAGCTTCCGCTTCAACAACAGTTCTTCCAATCAATATTCAGGGTTGATTTCCTGTAGGATTGACTGGCTTGATCTCCTTGCAGTCCAAGAGACTCTCAAGAGTCTTCTCCAATACCACAATTCAAAAGCAACAATTCTTTGGTGCTCAGCCTTCTTTATGGACCAACTTTCACATCCGTGCATGACTACTAGAAAAACCATAGCTTTGACTGTATGGACCTTTGTCAGCAAAGTGATGTCTCTGCTTCTTAATCCTGTGTCTAGGTTTGTCATAGCTTTCCTTCCAAGGAATAAGTGTCTTTTAATTTCATGGCTGCAGTTACTGTCCACAGTAATTTTGGAGCCCAAGAAAATAAAGTCTGTCACTCCTTCTACTTTTTTCCCTTCTATTTGCCACGACATGATGGAATTGGATTCCATGATCTTAGATTTTTGATGGAGTTTTAAGCCAGCTTTTTCACTCTTCTCTTTGACCTCTTTCAATAATGTAATATAATCAAAGAAAAACAAAAGTATAACTTATGTTATCTCCCTGCATCTGTCACATACTCTATTCTACTAGCTCATCAGAATACTATTTGTGCATTTCCAAATATCCCAGAAGACTTCACACCTCTGTATCTTTCTTTTTCTTTTCCATTAGCTAAAATCTGATTTAGTCCTCAAGGCATAGCTCACATGGCATTTTTCCTGGGAATGGCTCAAACCCAAAATGTGAAATCAAGAAGGACCCTGTGGGGCACCTGGGCACAGAAGTCTTTTTGTCTCCCTTTTGTTATAGGCTTCCCTGGTATCTCAGATGTTAAAGCGTCTGCCTGCAATGCGGGAGACCCGTGTTCGATTCCTGGGTCGGGAAGTTCCCCTGGAGAAGGAAATGGCAATCCACTCCAGCACTCTTGCCTGGAAAATCCCATGGTTGGAGGAGCCTGATAGGCTACAGTCCGTGGGGTTGCAAAGAGTCGGACACGACTGAGCTACTTCATTTTCACTTTCCTTTCACTTTCTTATAGGCAAGGCTCCAACCTCCATGGCCTTCCCTGAGTTCCAAATGACAGGTTTGAACAGTTGCCAATCAAGAGAGGAGTAGCCAAGAAACCACCTGAGGCAAGATTAAAGGGACTAGAGAAGCTCCTAAATGAGAGTAAAAGAGTGCAAGCCCTGCATATACCCTAATTTTGTCAGCAAGCCTACCCTTGAACTCCTGCCATAAAACTCCTCATCAAACCCGCCCAGACTGGGATACATAGTTTTCAAGAGCAGGAGTCTGCTGCGTCCCCCTTTACTTGGCAAAACAATAAATTTATTCTTTTCTACTTTACCCCAAACTCTTGTCTTCATGATTCGATTTGGCACTGGTGCAGAGAGGCTGAGCTTTTGGCATGAAATGTAGCAGGTGTGTTTGATGTGTTCACAAATCATTTCCACCCTATCCCAGCCCATCACCATGTTTTGTTGCTTTTGCCTCCAAAACATTTCTTGAATCCTTCCACTTTTCTCTCCACAGCTATCATCCGATTTCTAGCCACTCGTCTCTCTTCCCTGGATCCCAGTAGCAATCTCTCTTCTGCTTTTCCCTCATCCACTCTTGCTACCATTGCATTGTAAATTGAGTTGCATAATTTCCCTTATTAAAATCATCTGTGCTTTCATAATGAACATAATACAACCTAAAGCTCATGCCTTGTCACCATACGGTATATGACCACCTCCCAGATATTTTTCCCAACTATGGTTACCAACAGAGGTCCATCTATTCAAAGCTATGGTTTTTTCAGTAGTCATGTGTGGATGTGAGAGCTGGACTATAAAGAAAGCTGAGCGCTGAAGAATTGATGCTTTTGAACTGTGGTGTTGAAGAAGACTCTTGAGAGTCCCTTGGACTGCAAGAAGATCCAACCAGTCAATCCTAAAGGAAATCCTAAAGTCCTGAATGTTCATTGGAAGGACTGGTGGTAAAGCTGAAACTCCCATACTTTGGCCACCTGATGCAAAGAACCAACTCATTGGAAAAGATTAAAGGCAGGAGGAGAAGGGGATGACAGAGGATGAGATGGTTGGATGGCATCACCAATGCGCTGAACATGAGTTTGAGTAGGCTCAGGGAGTTGGTGATGGACAGGGAAGCCTGGCATGCTGCAGTCCATGGAGTCACAAAGAGTTGGACATGACTGAGTGACTGAACTGACTGACTGATGGTTCCCTGCTCACTCTGCTCCCTCAAGCAATCCAGGCTTTCTTCCACCTAAGATCTTTATCTATACCTTTCTTTCTCCTCAGGTCATCAGATTGCCCCTTGCTTTATGTCTTCTACCTGATGGGACATACCTTATCCTTTAGAGCTCCATGGAACTATTTCCTCAAGGAAGGGTGATCATTTTATAACCTGTTATTTTTCCTAATAACACACTGTATTTTTTTCCTTTCTAACACAGAATCCATTTTGTAATTACACATTTATGTGCTTTACTTTATTCATGTTTGTCTCATCACTCATCATATGCTCAATAAGGGGAAAGATCTTACCTACTTTGTTTACTATTGTATGCTGAGTGTAGCCAGTCAGTCGTGTCCGACTCTTTGCGACCCCACGGACTGTAGCCAACCAGGCTCCTCTGTCCATGGGATTCTCCAGGCAAGAATACTGGAGTGAGTTGCCATTTCCTTCTCCAGGGGAATACCTACTCTAGGCCAAGCTCTGTACAAAGTATCAGTCTCTCCCACTGAACTGGGAACTCCCTCTACTTCTTGTTCGTTTTTCTGTCAGTCTGCATCTAACATAGTCAAGGGCACATAGTGTTTAAAAAATGTTTGTTCCAGTGAGTACATCTACATTTTAAAAAACTTTTACTACAAAGAAGATAGAAGTTCCTCATGTATTTCAATATTCTTTGCAAACACATGGTATATATTAACCACTGGGATAGCCACATGGAATTCTTCTTCCCGCTCCTGATTGTTTTCTTCTATGTAGAAAAAACTTTACTGGTTTAGCTCTCCTAGCCGTTCCCCCAGAACTCCTTCTTTCTTATTCTAAGGTAGAGAGGAGTGATTCAGTCTGATTGTTGAGTTTGGAAGGATAAACTGAAGACCAGCTCCTTTCTTTGCCTTATCTCTTTGGAGTCTGGCCTGCCTCACAGTGTGTGTTCTACTCTGCTCCTCTATCCCTTGAGTTTTATAGTGGTAGGACTTCATGGGAGAGAGCTTTTGGCATCTGCCTTTAATGGTGTGAGTTAGGTTAGTCTAATTCTGGATTCAGTATTAGTAGTAAACCCTTTGCGTGTAGATACAAGCCACATTCTCTAGTGTGTGCTGTATTAGTAGCAAACATGACATCTTGGCTTCCCTTCTGCTTTCCTCATTTCTCAGATGCACAGAATTCAGGTAGCAAAGAATAGACCCCTTCAAACTTCCAACACCTATTATTTGTTATTGTTAATCACCACCAGGATAACCAAAATACAGTTCTTCATCATGAGCTTTTATTTACTCCAAATAGTAACATACCAGACGACTTGAAACATTTCTGGCTTTTTCGTACCCACAATACTTAGAATGGTTTTACATTTTTATAATCAATGTTTGTACTGGTTTAATGCAACAGGAAGTTTGTTTCAGAAATGAAGCTGTAGAGTCAACAGCCTGGATTTTCTTTCATAGCATTTGAAGATAGTGTGGTTTTGTGAAGAGCATATTTGCAATGGAAACTGCACAAAAGTTAATATATACCTGCTACTGAGATACTCTAAATGCATTTATATGAAGTAATAAATCAATGCTGTTGCCTCTTCAATGAAAAAGTCATCCAGTTAAGTTAGTCATAGAGGTCACATTGATGGTCCTTAGATTTATAGGAAAGTATAAGCACATGATGATGTTAGAATACTTCTAACCTCTCTGAAAGATACACAGATAAATATGTATATTTACATATGTATATATTTTTTATTTTACCAAATATGAATAGATAGTTTTAAATTATGAGAGTAGACTATGTTGATTAAATTAAAAAATTTAGACATTACGAAAATGTAAAACATCAGTCTCCTCTCTCATGTCTTGTTAAAAGTTTGACACGTATCCTGTCAGAGTTTATAGTCTGTGTGTGTGTGTGTGTGTGTGTGTGCACATGTGCATTTAACATTGGTCTGTAGTTTGCTTTATTACTTAGAAAACAGATATTTCTCATTAATACATACTGATCAACTTGATTCTTTTTAATGCTAATGTAAAAGATGCCATATTTTGTAAGCTTCCTCCCATTGATGGATGGGAGGAAGTTCTTAAATATTCATAATTAGAAGCATTTTTATGAATGTATCCTTAAATACTTGTGGAAGTGTTTCTGTAACATCATTTAGCAGAGTAATAAGAATTGTTGTCTATATTGAGGAAATAATACACATTTACATTGCAGTACTCTTGATTATCAACAGTAATAAACTCCAAGTAGACAGGTGTAACAAAATCTCAGTTCTAAAGTTTCTAGAAAATACGAGTCAAAAATTAGATATCTGTAGCCAACCCCTATCATCTCTTTAGTTTTTAATATTTATAAAATATAAAAATCCTCATTTAATTCCAGGATCATTCTTAGCTATGTATTTTGTTGAATATTTCTGTTGACTCTGCATTTTTCTGGTAAAACTTCATCATTTATTCACTAACAGAAGTGCCTTTACAGCATTGATTATGTAGCCTTCAAGCTAATAGAAATCCCCTGTTTCGTGAATTTCTGGCACACACTGTAGTTATTAAAACTTTGAGTAAATACAAAGGAAATTTTTATGGTAGAAGTCAGTTGATTATTTTAAATGTTATATTCTGATATAAATGTGCCTGTTTGTAAATGTCCTAAACTTTGAAATAATTTTTCTTATTATATGAGCCATATATAATATCATTTCCAAAGTTCATATGTCCCTTTGATATCATAGTGCACATTTTTTTTTTTCACTTTCACATGTTTACCTTTAGAAACAACCCCTTTTGGTTGTGGGATGGGGAAGGTGATAGAAAATACCTGGTGAAAGGAGATGCCTAATCCACCTAAACCAGGATTTGAAGTAATGGAGATGCTGGTAGCACTCCTCTCTCTCTCTTTTACTTCCTTCTCAGTAGATCTCATCAGTTCGGCTTACCCATCTGTGAAGGTTCCTATCTGTCTGCTGATGGCCTGGACTGAAGGAATGCATAATTAGAAAACTGAAATTCTACTTTCCTAGAATGAACTTTGAAACCCATGCTCATAAATAAATTGTGTATGAAAGAGCATGACATATATATCTTTAAAATGGAGTGTTTTGTGTTTAAATGGCACTTAAATAATTTTTTTATGAATTACTATAGAGAAATGATATTAAGAATGTCACACCGTAAAAAAACTAGTGGAAAGTAGTAAGGATTGCTTATTAAACCTCTGGTGTGATTAAGTTAACCAAATAGGATAAGATTCATAGACTTAACATGTTAGGTCTAAAATTCCATGTGTCAGAAATGGCATCAACATGGAATGATAATCTGGGAGAAATTTGTAGTACTTATGATGAACAAAGGGTAACAGTTTATTAAAAATTAACAGATAAAAAGTCAGCAAGAAAACACTAAAAATCAGTAGTTTTTAATTTATGTATTTATCCAACAAGCATGTATTAAACACTTGCTTTTACCATACACTTTGCAAGTTATAGGGATACCAAAGTGAATAAGACAAGGTAATTCAGTTATACATCTTATTATTTAAGTGCAGATTAAAACTACTGAATATCAATTTTTTAATCAAATTTTGAAAGATATACTTAGATGACCATACTGAAAATTGGCCACAGTGTGGTACAGAGATAATTTACTCATTGCTGTGGCAGTATACATTGGTCGTATTTGCAATGCAATTTGATGTATATTGCTTGTATTTGGAATGCAGTTTGATGTATACAAGTTATTGTAAGCATCTTTAAAATATTTATGCCATTAAAGCAGTAATTTCACTTAGCTGTATCCCAAGGGAAATAATCCAAAGCACAGAGGAAGCTTTATGAACAAAGGTGTTCATAGAAATTTATTTATGGTAGAAAAAAATAAGAACTTAAATGCTGTACTATAAATGAATGATTAAGTTAACTGTGTTATAGCCACTTAAACTACTATATATTTATCTTAAATGGTATTAATTGGCAAATGTAATTAACTGGGGGAAATATATATGACAGTATAAGGCAAAAGAAAGAACTAGAAGGCAAGATTACATAATCAATATCATACGGAAGCAAAAGACCTGGGATGAAACATACCTACATTTTAATCTCATTGAATTTGTGTACTAGGACTTTGGGTGAAAATTGTCCTTCTTTCTAATTCAATAGTACTTGTTTATATTTCTATAACTAAAAACAGTGTTCTTTTAGTTAAGGCTTCTCCATGGCACTTAGAGGTAACTGATAAAAAATGGAATGGTGCAAGAAATTATAAAAATACATAGAACATACATTTTGCTAAACCAGCAATGTTGGCCCATCCTCATCAATATCTGATGATTTAGAGAAAGAAGACAGTAACCAATGCAAACTGCCCTTAGTTGCTGTGCAGTAGGGGAAGGAAGCTCTTCTTGACTCCTATAGGCAATCAGTCTATGCACTGAAGCATGAGATCTGCTTACCATTATATAGCTCCAGCCTAGCTGCAAATACATAAATATTCATACCGTTAGCATCCAGTCTCCTTTAAAGCTAGCAACAGTAATCTTTCCTTCAAGTGAGATCTAAATTCTACAACTTGGTTATATGCTGAATTGTGAAATGCTTCCTGTAATTCATCTTAAATGCCATCCTTAATTTCAGTAGTCTCTCCTCCTTCTTGTTAGCTAACTAAAATGGAAACCAATCACCACCCAATTCTGATGGGCATGAGAGCTCTTACCAAACCATTTGAACTGAAAGGTGAAAAAGGGCAAGTATTGATGGCACAGTGGGAAGAACAATCCCTACCATTGTATGTATTTATAAAGATATATATATTAAAATGAACATTGTATAGCAGCATATATGGTATATTGTTCCTCTCCATTTAATTTTACACTTACTTTTAAAAAATATTTACTGCAAGGGATTTTATGCTTGTGTAGACATCTAATGCTCCAAATCATTAACTTTTTCTCTTTCCAACTTGAGCATTCCTTCAGAATTTTTATTCACTATTAAATTCCTACAAGTTCAGAACACAGTGAACTTCATATATATTAGGTATTGTTTCTCAATCCGTTCTTATAACTATTATGTTTTTCTCCCTAGCTAGGTGTTAGTTCTCAAGTACAATAATACAGTGAGGACCTGTGAACTAGGCTAAAACATTACCAGTATCTTGCTATGGGGTCCTCCGTTAACCCACACTCCCTTCTTTACCTCAGATGTAATTGCTGTCCTAGAGTGTTTCATTTGTGTGTGTGTGTGTGTGTGTGTGTGTGTGTGTGTGTGGTATGACTTACTTAATTCATTCCTTGCTTATATATAATTTTCTTTGTTATTTTATGATTTACTAACTTTATGTCATGTATTCATATATGTAGTCAACCTGTCATTTATATGCCTGCCAAAACAAAATATTGGCTATTTTTGCTTATTTTTGAGTTATGTAAAAAGGGTATCATTCTGTCCGGGACTTGCTTTTTATTCACTTGTTTCTAAAATTCATCCACGTTGTTGAGTATAGATATGTGAATATGCTTTTTCTCTTTTTAATGCACATTTGAGTTTTCAGTTTTTGTTGTTGCAAACAGTGCTGTTTTGATCATCCTGGTGCACACTGCAAGAGTTTCTGTAGGATATATGCCTGATGGAATTGCTGAGTATAAGGCATGTAAATGTTGAACTTCACAAGGTAGCAACAAGCTTTCTATCAAAGTGATTAAACCAGTTTATACTTCCATTGGCACATTACCAAATTCCCCAGTGATCTATATTCTCTTAAATGCTGTATTTTCAGACTTCTTATGCATTAAAAATCTCTTTCCCAGCTTATGAAGTTTTTCGTTTGTTTTTGGTGTTCTTCATACTATTGTGCTTGGGTACATTTCTTACTTTTATGGTGGCTGAAATTATCAGTCATTTCTTTTTGTGGCTGTCATTTTTGTGTCTTGTTTAAGAACTCTTTCCCTACCTTAGATCAGAAGGTTATTCTCCAGTATTTTCTTTAATAATTTTTAAGGTTTGTGGTTCACATTTAGGTCTTTAGTTTATTTGGAACTAATTTTTGCTTACATTCTACAGTAAGATGTAGCTTCATTTTTCTCCACATGATAACCAGTTGTCTGAGCAGCATTTATTGAGTAGTTTCTCCTTTCTCTAGTGATCTGCAAAACCATGTCTTTTATTTAAAAATAATAATCAGAATAACATTTGTGAATCTATTTTAAGATTCTGTTTTCTATTCTGCTAAATTGGTCAACATTCATTTCTTTCACAACTGTCTAAATTATTGTTAAATGCATGCTATTAACTTTTAACTACTTAATTACTGTTACTTTATAATGAATCTTAATCTAATGCAGAACACTTCCCTTAATCCTTCTTTGTCTGTATCAAGAATATCTTGGCTGTGCTTGACCCTTTGCTTTTTTATGTACATTTCCGAATCAGCTTAAATCCATGAAAATCTTTTATGATTCCACTCATCCTACAGTCTCTTTTGAGAGATTTTAATCTTTCTTAAGCTGAGATTTCTCATCTGGAAACAGAATATACTGATTTTTTGGTCTTAATTTTTTTAATAAAAATCTTTTGTGAGTTTTATTTTTAGATACCTTGTAGTTTTAAATGTAAATTTTTAAATGACATCAGTATTCTCTTTATTGCTGGCGCATGGAAATATAACAGACTTTTGTATGTTGATTTTTTGGCCACTATCTTTGTTAAACTCTATTTTTTTAAGTTTTATTATAGAAGATTTAGAGCACAAACAAAAGTAAAAAAGTAAGATATAGTGAATCCTAGGTACTTACCACTTAACTTTCAGTTCAGTTCAGTTGCTCAGTCATGTCTGAATTTTTGTGACCCCATGAACTGCAGCACGCCAGGCCTCCCTGTCCAACACCAACTCCAGAGTATACTCAAACTCATGTCCATTGAGTTGGTGATGCCGTTCAACCATCTCATCCTCTGTAGTTGTCCCTTTCTCCTCCTGCCTTCAGTCTTTCCCAGCATCAGGGTCTTTTCAAATGAGTCAGTTCTTTGCATCAGGTGGCCAAAATATTGGACTTTCAGCTTTAACATCAATCCTTCCAATGAACACCGAGGACTGATCTCCTTTGGGATGGACTGGTTGGATTTCCTTGCGTCCAAGGGACTCTCAAAAGTCTTCTCCAACACCACACTTCAAAAGCATCAATTCTTCAGCGCTCAGCTTTCTTTATGGTCCAGCTCTCTCATCCATACATGACTACTGGAAAAATCATAGCCTTGACGGACCTTTGTTGGCAAAGTAATGTCTCTGCTTTTTAATATGCTGGCTAGGTTGGTCATAGCTTTTCTTCGAAGGAGCAAGATTTTTTTAATTTCGTGGCTGCAGTCACCATCTGCAGTGATTTTGGAGCCCCCAAAGATAAAGTCTGTCACTATTTCCCCATCTACTTGCCATGAAGTGATGGGACCAGATGCCATGATCTTAGTTTTCTGAATGTTGAGCTTTAAGCCAACTTTTTCACTCTCCTCTTTCACTTTCATCAAGAGGCTCTTTAGTTGTTCACTTTCTGCCATAAGGGTGGTGTCATCTGCATATTTGAGGTTATTGATATTTCTCCCAGCAACCTTGATTCCAGCTTATGCTTCATCCATCCCAGCATTTCTCATGATGTACTCATGTAAGTTAAATAAGCAGGGTGACAATATACAGCCTTGACATACTCCTTTCCCGATTTGGAACCAGTCAGTTGTTCCATGTCCAGTTCTAACTGTTGCTTTTTGACCTGGATACATATTTCTCAGGAGGCAGGTCAGGTGGTCTTAACAGGTGGTCACTTTAAGAGTTATCAATTTATGGCCAGTATTGTTTAATCTATGTCTCTTCTCGTTTTTCTCTTGTATTACTTGAAACATATCAAACATATTATTATCTTATTGTGTCTCTGTAAAAAAGTACTTTAAAAAATATAACTAAAATCCATTATTACACATAAGGTAATTGACAACAAATAGCGATTCATCAAATATT
The DNA here is from genome assembly GCF_032405125.1 of Capricornis sumatraensis. Taxonomy (NCBI): domain Eukaryota; kingdom Metazoa; phylum Chordata; class Mammalia; order Artiodactyla; family Bovidae; genus Capricornis; species Capricornis sumatraensis. The sequence goes on from NC_091091.1 coordinate 36,891,609, forward strand.
GTCAATGTTCAAATTTCCAATTATTTATAAATGTCATTATTTTATTTGTGTGAATTAAGTTCCAAATAAGGTCCACACATGACAAGCAGCTGATATTTTAAATCTCTTTTAATCTAAAAGCTTCCTCTACTTAAAAAAATTTTTTTGACATATAATTGATTAGTAATGTTGTGCATCACTAATGCACAACATTAACCATTCATATGTCTTCTTTGGAAAAAAAAGTCTGTTCAAATCCTCTGCCCATTTTTTAATCAAGTTGTTTAAGAGTATAAGCCATTGTAGAATGTCTCTCAAATTAGACTCATTTGTTCCTTAGAGATTAGATTCAGGTTAAATAATTTGGGACAAGAATAATATATAAGTAAGATTGTATCCTCAGAACATTGCGTCAGAAGGCATATAATGCCAATTTTGTTTCATTTTCAGTTATGTTAGGTTTGATCGCTAAGGTAAGATTGTGTCTGCCAGATTACTCCAATGAGAAAATAGTCTTTTCCATGGATATTTACTAAATGATATAGGGGATGACTCAGACTCTGTGCATAGTCTTTTTCCCAGTAACTTTTCATGCAGTCATTTTAGCGTCCACTAATGATGGTTCCCGGAGTCAGTTATTACATAGGTGGTTGGAAAGTGGCAACTTTCTAATAATGGAATTCCTGTTCATTTGTTAGTTAGTAAAATTCTGGGGGAAAAAAGAAGTTCCTCTTCCTGTTACCCCATTCTTTTAATTTCTCCTTTTTAAGATTTTCTGTGGACTCATGAATTTCTTTTTATGTCATGTTATAAATACATGATTGTCATTGTTTTTGATGCTCAGATCGTCCCAGATTTGTATATAGGCAGCCCCTTGAACTAAATTTCTGTGTCTTTTGACATGTTTCCATTAGTTTTTGGTCGATCTCCTTCCTTCTTGTGCAACAAACTATAGGCTCACCTTGAATATTACCTACCTCAGCCCTGGGATAAATTATTTCAAGGAGTCCTGGTATCTTTTGTTGGTACTGGTTTTAAAAACTAAGATTAGCATGCTAGAAATGCTCATTACTACTGGGTGTTGCTTCCGAGTACTTTAAATGGACAGAAATAAAATACCATTTTTTTAAAATCATAAATTTTTATACTGATTTCTTCCATTCAAATCCAAAATGACAGTTTTTTTTCTCCATCCATTTTCTATGTACATCTTCCTTTTCTTAGTGAAAACTCCGATTTGTAACAATATCAATGTAATTATCCATTTCTTATAACTGTCTAAAATCATTTTAGAATAACTAGCTGTGTACCCTCACTGACAACAAAAGTAGTAAAATTTAAGATTCCTTTGTAATTCTTACTGCCTTACAACATATCTCACTGAAGGTATATAGACTACTATTTTTGAAAATTACTTGAGTTCTTTTTAATTTTTATCTGTGATTATTAGTTTGAAAAACAGATTTATTTTGTTCTGTTTGTGTTTAATTCAGCTGTCATTTTGTGTTAAACTTTATGGTTCTTTTTCTCAACTTTATTTAATTTTATTTGTCAAGTATATAAATAATCATCATGGTTCAAAAATATATAAAAAAAGATACACGCAGATGAGTTTCATTTTATTCTTTATTTATTCCACCCCATTTTCACTCACTGCTATAGGTGATCAACTTTGTTAGTTTCTGGTTCATCTTTCTGTGTTTCTTTTTATCTTCATTTTTTATACTATATAATACTCCATTATATGGATGTGCTATAGTTTATTCAACCCATCTCTTAAGAATGGACACAGGTTGTTTACAATATTTGGTGATTACAAATAATAATGCAGTAATAACTTTGTGCATATATTGTTTTGTACTTACAGGGTGTATTACTGGTGGTGAATGGTGAAGTCAAAGGAAAAATTTAAATGTAGTTCTGTTAGATACTACCAAATTCTTCTCCTTTGAAGTTTAACCATTTTAAATTACCCTATCAATGTTTGAGGACACCTGTTTACCCAAAGCTCATGAAAAATATGTGTCATCAAGTTTTTGGAGTTTTACCAATCTGATAGATCAGACATGATATTCCTGTGTAGTAAATTTTCAAGTATTTATTGTGAGTAATACTGAGCACTTTTCATATGTTTAGGGATGATTTTTATACTTTTTCTGTGAACTCACTTTTTATGACTTCCCCATTTTTTAATCAGCCTTTTGGTCTTTTTTCCCCTTGATTATAAATTCCTTTACATATTAGAGAGATTAGACTTTTATTAGTGATACATGTGGCAAGTATTTTCTTCAAGATTGTCATTCATCTTTCTACTCTACTCATGTGTTTTGCTGTGCAGTTTTTAAAATTAAATTGAATACTCTTATATTTCATTTATATTTTGAACCATAGTGAGAAAGTTCTTGAACACTATCAACTTATAAAGGAATTTCCCTATTCTTTCACTTTCACTTTGTCCTTACATAGTTTTATTATTTTTGCACTTAAATCTTTGATCCAGTTAGAGTGTATTTTGATATGTGCTGTGAGATAAAGAGGCGGTTTTAGCTTTGACAGTCCATTTATTGTCATATAGCAGATAGCTCTCTAGTTATTCTAACACAGCTTATTAAAAAGTCCATCTTCTTTTCTTTTTACAGTGATTTTAGGTGGCTCTTTTAGCATATCCTAAATGTCCATTTGTTTCTTAAGCTATTTCTATCTTCTGTGTCCCACTGCTCTATTTATATGTCAGTACTGTACTTTTTTAATTATGAAGGATTAATGGTATGATCTAGTATCTCATAGAGCTAGTTATCCTTCTTTGTTTTCTCTTTTTTTTTTGAACTTTATTGAAAAAAAAATTCAAGACTTTTTCTAGACTGTTCTCCTCTCTTAATATGTGAACTTTAGAATCAATGCACCCAGCACCAGGGGAAAAAGTATTAGTATTTTTTCTTAGGATCAAGTAAAATTTTATTTAACTGGGGATAGTAACCATTTTTCTGATGTCCTACTCATGAAAAACCCTGAAGGAGAAAATGGCAACCCACTCCAGGATTCTTATCTGAAAAAAATCCCATGGACAGAGGAGCCTGGTGGGCTACAGTCCAAAGGGTTACAAAGTCAGACGCAACTGAGCAACTAAGCAACTAAACAAACCATCCCTAAGAAATTCAAGTTAGTTATTTGACAAGTTAGTTGGTGACAGTGAAGGCTACTTATTTTTGTTTGCTAATTTTATATCTTGTCACCCTACTGAATTGTTTTATTATTTGAGTTGGTTTTATCACTGATTCTTGGGTTTTCAAAGTATGTTTTTAAATCATACCTGAAAATTAGGTAGCTTTATTTCTTCTTTCATCTTTCAAATTCTTATTCCTTTAATTAATTTTGCTAGACTAATTTTAATGGCTAGAATTATAGAAAATTAAAATCTCTTTCCAAATTCTTTAATGTTAACTTAAAATTGTGATGATAGAAGCTACATATCTGCCACTATTCATTTAATAAAGAATTATTACAAAATGTATTGCTGAACTAATTACTTATGTGAATTTTTCCTTTAAAACAGACTTAAAAAAGAATTAGAACTTTATAAGGAAGACGACATGCAGAGTGTTTATGATGCTCTCCAAACAGAAATAGAATTTTTGGAGTTGGTAAGCCATCACTGATTGTTTGACTTTTGTTTAGCATTTTTTAACCTACTGATAAGAATGTTTTTACTGGAATAAATTTCATTAAATTAATATTCTGCCCTTCACATGGCTTTGCACTAGATACAAAAAACAAAACAGCAGCAAGCAAAACTAAAGTAAAAATATGAACCTGTGAAATGTTTTCAGTCTTGGAGAATTGATGCTGCATAAGGCAAGTTATATTTAAAGAGACTATAAATTTAAAAAAATTTAAACCTGACCTCACAACATCCCCTTGACTGAAACAGTTATTAGAGGATTAATGCACTGAAGAAGTTTAACTATCATAATGCTTAAAAGCTTTTTGTTTTTGTTAAGAATAAATTATATTTCTATTATATTTGACCCTAAAACTTTCTTATTACAGATTTTTTTGATTTCAAGAATGTTGGATTCAATTATTGGAAACCTATTTTCAGATTGTGTGGGAACGCTTCGAATTGCTTTTAACCTCTTTGGTTGTTTATAAAATGAACAAGTATTTGTCATGCTCTATTTTAATAGAGGGCATATATAGCTAGCTTTAAAGCATGTTAAAATATAGTTTTAATTTAGTACACTTTGTTTTCTTTCATATTTATTTTCCAAAAACATTTTCTTGTTCAAAATTTTCAAATAGATTGTGTTAGGAGTTATATTTTATAGGATTTATATCTTTATTAAAACTTACAGTAGTAAAATTTAGAAATGCCCAGTTTTAAATTTACATGAATTTTACGTAATTCTTTTGTTGAGAATTTCATTTGTCTCATGAAAAATTGTATGTTTTTGTTTCAGACATTGGCACAGAAAGATCATCAGGAAACAAATAACTTGTAAAGAATTGATCAACTACCTAAGATTTGGTCAAAGCATCTTAGTATTAGATCTTTGTGGTAGATACATGAATGATACCCATTACAACAGATTCTTGTGGAAAACTTGAGGTTAAAAATATTTAGAGTTGTTTGATATCTAGAATTGATATATTAGAACTCTAAAATATAAGTTTGGGTCTTGTTACCTACTGAAACTTACAGGTTTTTATGTGGTTTGATTGTGTTTCTAAAAGAATTAAAAAGGAGAAACAGATACTGTGTTCTCAGATTTTTTATTCACCCTGACCCTTAAGCTCATTTGTGCTTTCTGATGTTATTCATCCTTTGTTTGCAGCTTACCTTGGATCAAATCAAACACGTATAGGTGGAAAAACTCAGATTATAGACCCAGTTTTTGTCAGTACCATTTGCACCAGCGAAGATGTTTACTTTGATTTTAATCCTTTGTAATCACAAGGTGATGTCTTTTGACAGAGGCCTTCTGAGGCCTTTGATCTTGAGTAGCCAGCTTTCTCCACTTTTCTCTAAATATATCTGTAGATTTGAGTCTGGGGCACCTGCAGCCACTTTCCAGCACTTTGTCCTGCCAGTTTTATTCCCAGTGCTAGTGTTGGTTAGAATGAAATAAGTCGTCTACTTGGGGAGGTACATAGTCTTCTTTTGGCCGTCAGGATTCACTTTTGCTGGTGTCCTAAAATATTGAAACTGAAAACAGGGTACCTATGTTTGGATCAACCTTGGTACTGTCACTAAATTTACAACATCAGATATCTTTCTGCTGTTGGAAGTCCTAACTAGGAAGAAAGGTATGTTTTCATCAGTTTCTTTAAAATTTTTAAATTATTAAAAAAAAAACTTTGGCGTATAGTTGATTTACAACATTGTGTTAGTTTCAGGTGCACAATAAAGTGACTCAGTTAAACATATACACATATTCATTATATCGGATTCTTTTCTTGTATAGGCTGTCACAGAATACTGAGTAGCATTCCATGTGCTATACAGTAGGTCCTTGATGGTTATCTCTTTTTTATATAGTAGTGTGTGTTTGTTAATCCCAAGCTCCTGATTTATCCCTTCCCTCCATGTTTCCCATTATGTAACCATAGTTTGTTTTTGATATTTGTATGTATTTTCATGTATAACTCAACTATATATTTGTGGTGGGAAGAAAGAAGGAAGCAAGAATAAACAAAGAGGAAGAAATAAAAGGGTATTTATTACATTCTCTGTATTTACCTAGTTGGAACTATCAGAATTAGAAGTCATATGTCATAAGTACAAATTACAAATATTATGTAGGCTTCTACAGTTCTGCCTGTGTTTATCATTCACTGTATCGATCTACATACAGGAATGTAATCATGGCACAAAAAAGAAAGTATATTGAAACTGTTCAACAAGGCCCTAAATTGTGGTCGGTGGGGAGGGGAACAAAATCTATTTAAAGATATATCTCAAAGTACTGAATGCAAATGTTTTGTGATTGTAGTTGAATTAGTTTGATATCAAATATGAGATGTTTACAAATGTCTTAGATATATTGTTATTAAGGTAGTCTTGTTTCAAATCAAGCTTATTTGGGCATAACTTTTTATATAGGTTACTTTATATCCTTATTTTTTTTAAGTAGCAAAGTTAAAACTCTCCTCTGAGATGTGTAGCAGTTGCCATCTGTTTAAGTAATTTGCATATTAGAAGTTATTTTTATTTTGATTCTTTAAATATTTAATAGTAAATTACTTTTACTTAAGGAAAAAAAGTAATGGTACCAGGGAATTGAAGTCTATTTTATATGCAGATATAGAGTGGGAAGTGGTTACTGGGATTAGTCATAACTTCAGTTCTGTCTTATTTTAGTCCATTTATCTAACCACATTCTAAGTTCTGAGTCTTGTGAATATTTATTATTAAATGTGTATCATATCATTAATATGCAGGGTAAGTTTACATGTAAAGCCTTTTTTGCAGTGATTTTTGTTCGTTATTGATTTTGTAGCTAAAATATTAATGTGAAGTAGAGATCTGCCTGTTATTTATATAACTTACACAGAATGTCATATATGCAGAATAAACTTACTGATGTAAAAATCTTTTCATGAATGTGTATATAGACTATCTAGATTGAATATTCAGTAATGGAGTCAGAATTCACATGAACTGAATTTGAGAAAAATGGAAGGCTCAGAACATATTTTCATTATTTCAGAATGTTTAAAATGAATATTTTAAGATTTAAACTAATTTTCAAGCAGTCAAATAATTGTTTTAAGATTGCATGATAGACTACACTGCTCAATACCAACCAGAATAACTGGGACTGTTAGAATCAGGTAGTCAAAGGAAGAAGTTCACTGAAAAAAGGAAATACAACAATCAGTAGAAATTGCAGTGTACAAAACTACAATATATTAGATGGCTGTTCTTAATTTTTTTTTAAGAATTAGTAATTCATTAAACTCTTAAGTAGGAAAAAGTAACTGAAATTACCTAAGTAAAAATATGTCTCAGACTGACTTTAATTACTCTAGAAGATGACATTGGCTATCCAAAAAGGCAGTTTTCAAATGAATGCTCATTCATTAAATGAATTCACTAAATTTTCCCTATACTTAGTTATAACTAAAGCCTAACTAACCCAGAGTAACTGCTACAGCGCTAAGGTTCCTGACTTGCTACCATAGTTCTTTCCTATAACGGAAGTTATTTTAGAAGCAACTTACTAATTCTCAGCCCTCCACTTGCTATAATACTAGGATGTATAGATAGTTTCGGAGAAGGCAATGGCACCCCACTCCAATACTCTTGCCTGGAAAATCCCATGGACGGAGGAGCCTGGTAGGCTGCAGTCCATGGGGTCGCTAAGAGTCAGACATGACTGAGCGACTTTAATTTCACTTTTCACTTTCACACACTGGAGAAGGAAATGGCAACCCACTCCAGAGTTCTTGCCTGGAGAATCCCAGGGACAGGGGAGCCTGGTGGGCTGACGTCTGTGGGGTCACACAGAGTCGGACACGACTGAAGCGACTTAGCAGCAGCAGCAGCATAGATAGTTTGCTGCATGTTTTTGCTGCTGATTAATGGAGCTATTTGGCTAGGGGAAAAACAGCAACAAAATTACAGGATGTAGAGCATAACCACTGGACTAAAAATTCCTTTCTCTATTCCCTGGCCTAATTATTGAAATGGGAGGAAAAAGCAAAGAAAGGGAAAAGCTTTAAGGCCTGTACAGTCAGAAAGATTTCTAAACTACTCATCGTTTTATCAATAGTTTTCTTCTGTAAAACAAAACTTGAGGATTGTCTGCCTATCCTTTTTCTTTTAAAACTTGATAAATCATGATGAGATTCTTAAAAGTCTAAGATAAGGGTGAAGTCATTGTATCATAGTGAATTGGAATCTAGAAATGACTCTAAAACAGAGTCAATTGAGATTTGATAATTTATTATAGAGTAGATATTATGCTGAGAAAAGTCTATTGAGTCTTTTACCAGAAGGGCAGTCAGTAATTCAGCTGGCTAACTGCAGCTGGACAGACAGCATGCACTGGACAGGCCCTATTCTAATCTCTGATGAGGACAAAGTCCCTTTCTATCTTGTACCAATCAATCATACATAACTGTGTCACATTATTATGAATAAGTCATTTATTTGCAGTCCAGAAAACAGTAGCAGTTCAGTGACATGATTAGAAATAAATTTGATATGCTTTTAAATCCTGGCTGTAGAAGGCTAAGGTGTTCTGTCATTCAAATATTTATTTATAGTATAAAATTTGCTACTTAAAGTTGTTAAGTATACTAAAAAATATTTTAATGTATCTGAAGCAGATATATTTTAATTCAACTTTTATGTTTCTTCCTGACTTCTCTCCTTTGTCATCCTGAAAAACTTAGATGAAGCAAATATACTTGCCTTTCAGAGTCTTGTTCAGAGCATTTTCTGCCAAGGGAATTTTTTCTAAGACATGAACTAAAAATGAAAAATATTTTCTGTCAAAAGCCTAAAGCAGGGATTAGGTCTTGGAGTTTTGTGGCCCTTTTATCTTAAGACACCAGACTTTTTTTTGTTTTTAATGAAAGAACGGGAAGAATGAAGTTATCTTTGAAAACGTTGGAGGTAGGAATGCCTTCTAAAGTTGCATTTATGCATAAAGTTGCATTTATGCAATTATGCTTTCTAAAGGGCTTCCCTTGTGGCTTAGCTGGTAAAGAATCTGCCTGCAGTGTGGGAGACCTGGGTTTGATCCCTTGGTTGGGAAGATCCCCTGGAGAAGGGAAAGGCTACCCACTCCAGGATTCTGGCCTGGAGAATTCCATGAACTATACAGTCCATGGGGTCCCAAAGAGTCGGACACAACTGAGCAACTTTCAGTTTCACATGCTTTCTAAACATTGTGTTTCAAATTTAACTAAACTTCTGCTTGGTCTGGTAATGATTAAATCATCCTACCAGAGAAGAACCTTTATTTTTGTCACACAAGTGTATGTTCCTCGGTTCTTTGTCTGGTCACAACAAAGATTTGGAGTGATGGACATTAAAGCCCCCTCGCGTGTCACAGCTCTTGGGTCTTGGACAGACCGTGTTATAGCTCTCAGGTCTCGAATGGACCATGTGATAGCTCTTAGACAAATCAGTGTAACAGCTCAGTGTTACAGCTCTATTTTATTTAGAATATAGCAGGAAAACCCATCTTCGAGGCGTGAGGGCACGAGGATCTAAAGACGCCAGGAGGAGAGTGCCCCAGCACGTGGTGGGGAGAGAGAGAGAGCTAGCTTTGGCTCCTCTTTTTATATGTTTATCTCTCCCTGGGCCTGTCCTGTGTAAATTGGGCCAGCCAGGAGTGTTGTTTGTTTTACCTGAGGTCTTCCGGACCTTCTTTCATTCTATTTTCGTGGGCTTTTCCCTTCTTTGTCTTTTAGCCACCACCATTTTGGACTCCTTTTCCCTATTCTACCTACCTAACATTTTCTTACTAACTTTACTGACATTTGACAAAGGAATGATACTGAGACAGCATCAACTAATATATGAATGAAATAATACAATAACTCTGTCTCTGAGGGAAAATTCGGATATCATTGGTTCATTGTTAGAATGAACTAAGGGTCACATTCATTAAACATCAGGAAAATTTTGCAGGGTAATGCTGGTTGTAAAAGCATATTTACTTTGATTGGAAAGAAAGAAAGTATAATGAGGAAATCCATGGTAAAACACTGTCCTAGCTGCTTCTATGGAAAGTATCAAGAGCAAAGCTGACAGTACCGAATGCTTATTTAAACAGCTGCTTTTGATATATAGCAAATTCATCTTAAAAAGACCTTTGTGAAATTGACAGCAGCAGAATTCAAATGTCTGGGAAAATAAAGAGTAAGTAAAAATGTGAAATTAATAACAGTGACTGATACTAGTAGTTGTGGGAAATGAGGCCCATAGAGTGGGAGAAAAATGATTTTCCTTTTCTCTTGCAACCAGAAAAGCTGTACTGTTCTGTTAATTCTAAGTTAATTGTTGTCATACTGGTAATAAATTGTCATTCTAATTAGTTGGTAAATAAAATCTTGTTAAAATAAAATCCTCTTAATCTACATTTGATAGACGCAAATACAATTACTAATGAATATTTCTGGGTAGGGCTTTGTGATTGCTGAAAGTGTTTGTAAATTCAAACCACCAAAGTACGTGATGTTGATGGCTTTTGTCGCATTTAGACAAAGAAACTCCTGGTTGGAAATGGGTGACATGAATGCAATCATAGCAATCAGTGTAATGTCAGCTTTAAAATATGGTGCCAATTAAAATCTGTAAAATAAAGGTTATATTTATAAAAATATTTTTATCCAGTAAAAGCAAAGCTTTTTATTGAGATTCTAGTTGGAGGTCTAACATATATTGCAGTTTTTGCAGGAAAAGCTGAGATTTTGATTAATGTCTGATTCATGTGAGATTGGAGAAGGCAATGGGTCTCTTTATTTACTGTTTAATTGCTTAGACTTCAACAGTCTTAAAAATACATTGTTTTTGAAAATGTGCTTATAATAAAATCTTAACACCACAGGTAAATATTAGAAGATAACAGAAATTTGAGGATCATTTAAATCACCCTTTTGCTTCCAGAAAACATTGACTAATCAGAATCAGTTAATGTGAATCTTTAATTAACCAAGAATATCATTTAGACTCCATGAGAAGTACAAAACAGACTCAAATCAAGTATTATTGAAAATTCACCTTCTGGGTATCTCTTGAAATTAATACCTATTCATCCCACTTTTTTACATTTTCTGCAGACTTTTTTCAGTGCTACCCTGTAGTTATTGATAATTTAAGGTGATAACCTGAGGGATGGCATCTTCTTAAACTCATATATAACGAGTTGTATTCCTTTCTTCAGTACCTGCTAAGGCAAGAATATGGACTAATGGAGAACTTCCAGAAAGATCCGCATGTAAAAGAATCTCTGTTTAACCTAAAATTAGCACTCTTCATATTTCTTTCTTTTTCCCTTTCTATTGTTCTTCTGTCCATTCTTTCATCCATTCGTCCTGGCTCCCAGCTACCTCTTAGAACTCAGGTCATACCCTCTCCTCCTTGCACATTCCTCTCCAGCCACACTGCCTGTTCTTTCTGTTCTTTCTGCTCCCCAAAGAGGCCTGACTCACTCTGGCCTTGGGTTCATTTCGAAGCTGTGTTCCCTCTGCCCGGGATGTTCCTCCTCCTGGTCTTTGTATGGCCATCTGTTCTGTAGTCCAGATGTCAGCTGAAATGTCACCTCCTGGGAGAAACCTTCCTTTAAATAGTCAGTCTAAAGTAGTCATACGATCACATCACACCGTCTAGTTTAATTCTCTTCATACTATTGAGATTTCTGAAATCGTTCTTGTCTGTTTTTGCTTATAAAACCACAAGTTCCATGAGCAGGGGTATTATGTGTCTTATGCACCACTTTTTTCTCAGAGCCTAGAGCAGTGTCAGCATATGGGAAGTGTTCAATAAAGGTGTGTTGAAGTATGGCTTGAATAAACTTGTTCATTAAACCCATATTTATTAATTGAGGATTTCTTGGTTATCCAGTTCTTAAACTGGGTTCATTTATTGTTTATTTTCTTTCTTAGTTGAATTACCATATCCAAAATGGCAACCCACTCCAGTACTCTTGCCCAGAAAATTCCATGGATGGAAGAGCCTGGTGAGCTACAGTCCGTGGGGTCGCAAAGAGTTGGACACGACTGGGTGACTTCACTTTCTTTCTTTCTTTCTAATTTTCTTACTGTTTCTGAGCCTCTGTTTACTTAGTTGAAATGGTAGTAATAATGTTTCCTAATTTCAGAACCTATCTATATAGAACAACCAATAAAAGCATGGAAGAGAAAGTGGAAGAAAGTAATGATCCCATATGCCATCATGAGAAATGTTTGTGAGTCTCTCCGTGGTCACTTACAGCCTTCTATTTTCAAGCTGTTGATTGGCAGGTAATGATTATGAGTGCTTACTTTCTATCAGCTGCTAGAATAGGAAGTGAAAATTGTAAGTTGCTTGCAAGCTACGAATGTGCGTTAAAGCAGCTTAAAAGCATTATTTCTCCACGGTAATAGAAAATTTTCAAATGTGTTTGCTTCCAGCTATGATTTATTTGTTCTTTCTGGCCTGAAATACAAAATTTAAACAATTCTGTTTTTAATTCAGCATCCCATTTAGAAAAAATGTATGAGTGCCACCTGCTGGATTTCTCTGGTACAGCCTTGAATAAGATCATGTCATGAAATTGGAGGAAGTTTGGAAATAGCAAATGCTTGCAAAAGAGTGATGCTTCTTCCTTCCCTCCCTCCTTCCCTCCCTACTTTCCTTGTCTTCTTTCTTCCTTCTTTCTGTCTCCATTTGTGTAGATATAAATTTAAAATTTCTCTCTATATACATTTTCCAGTTGTTCCATATATAATTTTCAATACTATGTATTTGATACTTATTTTCAAATTAGTTTCACATGTACCCTTGAGAAACTATAAAGTTTAAGAAACATAAAAGTGAAATTTCAGTAGCATTACCGTACTGTTTTTACTTTTGCTAAACTGAAAAGAGCCTTATTGGTTTAATCAGTACATTTTATTTTTGAATTTAAAAATATAAGTAAAAGCCTTTCACCCTGAGAGCACATGAAAAGTTGATGTTAAGTTGTTGATTATTGAAATAACTTCTCTGTGTGTTTAATCTTGATTATATAGTATTTTTCTTTAGTCTTCAAAGATTCATCGTGAATTATTGGTCCATCAAATAAAGTGAAGGCATTCTATTTAGGATCTTTGGTAATTGACTTGTCAATCAGCTTTATCACCAGAGATGTGTTTCCTTTAAAGCCTTACTTTCAAATTCCTATCTCCTTGTCATTTAACATATAGGGAATTCATGATATCAGAATTTTTGTTGTTTCATGAGTTAAGTGATTGAGTATCTCCTAGTGCGGTGTTGTTGATGAAGGAAATTGGTCGAAATGTCTATTGACTCCAACAATATCTCAATAGTTGAATATTTGACAATACTTCATGTGTCAAATCCATCAGTAAATTCTGTTTGTACCTTCAAAACAGAGACAGAGTCTGGAACTTCTCCTCTCCATACCAGGACCACTGCTGTGGTGCAGGCTCCCTGGTACTTCCTGTCTTTTCTGCTTTGTCTCTTAACACTTATCTGATATATTTTACTTTTTTATGAACTCTGTCATATTCACTGCCTGTCATTTAGACTAGTATGTAGGCGATTTTTGTTTCTTGTTTGCTGCTGTCTCCCCAGTGCATTAAGCAGTACCTGACACATAGTATGTACTCATATACCTTATTTTGTATACAAATGGATTTGCTTTATTTTCTTCTTTCTCAAAGTATTTTTAAAAAGTATGTTAGTAAGGACATATTCTTGGTGCTTTTTTCAATTAAGATGTCCAAATAAGTATAACCTCCTTATTATTCACATACACTCAGTACAACCAATTCCCATCTGTCATTCACGGTAGCACCTTGATAGTGTTTAAAGGGAAATAGGGAATAGTCCCTGGTAGGGGAGCATTTTTAAAGGAATGGAGGAAGCATCTTGAAAGAACATCTGATGACAGACTGATGTAGTTAAAAATCTAAAGTGTACGTACAGACCAGTGGAAGTTCTTCTCAGGAAAGGATGTTTTGGTTAACTCCATCCTGCATTGGAGAAGGCAGTGGCAACCCACTCCAGTGTTCTTGCCTGGAGAATCCCAGGGATGGAGGAGCCTGGTAGGCTGCCATCTATGGGGTCACACAGAGTCGGACGCGACTGAAGCGACTTAGCAGCAGCAGCAGCATCCTGCAAGTATGGAAAGAAGCAGACTTGGCCGAACTGAATGAGTATTATGCAGTGACGATGTTGTGTTAAACAGGCTACATGTAATTGTTTAATTCAGTTCTATTTTCTGTTTTTATAAAACTTCATTGCTGCTGCTGCTGCTAAGTCGCTTCAGTCATGTCTGACTCTGTGACCCCATAGATGGCAGCCCACCAGGCTCCCCCATCCCTGGGATTCTCCAGGCAAGAACACTGGAGTGGGCTGCCATTTCTTTCTCCATGCATGAAGGTGAATAGTGAAAGTGAAGTCACTCAGTCATGTCCAATTACTAGCAACCCCATGGACTGAAGCCTACCAGGCTCCTCCATCCATGGGATTTTCCAGGCACGAGTACTGGAGTGGATTGCCATTGCCTTCTCCGAAAACTTCATTAATTAGGTTTAACTGGAAATATAATTGGGCTTCCTTGAGAGCTCAGTTGGTAAAGAATCTGCCTGCAGTGCAAGAGACTTCCTGGGTCAGGGAGATCCCCTGGAGAAGGGATAGGCTACCCACTCCAGTATGGAGTATGTAATTATTTAAATGTAAATTATTTACATTACAGTATGGAAATGTAATTATTTAAAATAGAAATAGAGTCAGTTTTTGTTAACAAAAAAGTGATGATTTTATTTTTACTTTGCACGCTCAGTTAAATGAGATTCTGTTAGCTTGCTTCAGAGAGTAAGACAATGAGTTTACATATATTGACTGGTCAATCCTATTAGTTTCCTGTTGACCCTATACACATTACCACAGGTTTAGTGGCTTAAGACAGCAACTGTTAAATCTTACAGTTCTACAGATTAAATGTGAGTCTTTGGACTAAATGAAAAGGGTTGTCAGGGCTGCGCTTTGGCAGGAAGCTCAGCTGATCAGCAGACTTAATTCCTTTTGCAACCTGAGTTCCTCATTGCCCTGTAACTGAACATATTCATAGGTTTCGGTGTGGACATCTTTGGAGGGGGCATTAATGTACAGACCAATAAAATATTTGTCTTTTCCAGATGGGTTAAGCTGTCTTCTAAATTGAGCAACACATTTTGTGTTAGTTTTCCTAACAAGTCCTTTTAAATGGAGTGAACAACTCAGTATTTTAGTTAATAACATTTTACTTTGTATGACTGTATGACATATCTCTTGGCCTGACATAACATAAAATGTAGCTGAGTAATTTTTTTCCCCTTCCCAGGAAACAGAATCCTGTGGTCTTGTAACAAAGACATTTATTTCATGGGCAGTTGTAAGCACATTTTTTTCCTTTCCATCTCCTCCTCCTCCTCCTAATTGTTAACATCTCTGCATTTCCTTTTAGAGCTTCTCCCAAACAAGCTTAAAAAATATTTTTTTCTTTTATTTTTCACCTCTCCTGTTGCCCACACTCTTTTATCTGTCTACTGGATTGCTTCCGCTCTAGGGTAGTAAGTGAAGCTGTGTTCCTTTATTTTTTAGATTTTAAAACTTGATTACTCTCTAGCTGAATCTCCCTTTTCTGATTAAATTCTTCATTTAGAAGTCTCCCTAGAGAACATAAAATTTCAGAATGACCTATATAAACTAAAGCAAGAATATCCACTCTGAGAATATCTGTTGGGAAAACCACCTTGTTGGTTCAAATGCTTAGACTCTGTTTTTATTAAAAAAAAAAAAACAAAACCAGAAGATAGTGCAAAGTAATGTTAACAAGCTCTGTGTCTCTCTGAAGGCTTTTCTGTCCTGTTGAGTCTTTTGGCAGAAATCCATCTCATAACATACCATTTATATTTATAATAATCATAAATGAACTGGTTCTTATATATTACTTATAGAGCTATTAAATTATAAGTCTTCAATTTAATGATATTTTGCTCTGTTGGGTGCTGTATGGGTCCCATACCTACACAAAATAAGATGTGGTCCAAATCTGTAAAAAACTTGAATTCAAATGTGCTGTGTTACGTTACAAAATCAGCTTGGTTTATTACAAAAACAAAATTTATTTTATGTTCAAAATAAATGTTTTTATTTGCTTTTAACTCATGTTGTATCAAAATGGTTATGTTGGGGCTTTAGAATAAGATAAACCTACAGTTCTATTCTGCTCTGCCCTTCCTGTATGGCCTTCAACTGGTTTCTTACCTCTTCTAGATATCAGTTTCCTAATTGGTATTAAAAGATTAAAATACATAATGCCCATCTTAGCAGACTGTGTAAATGAGACAGAGTACATAATGGAACCACCATAATTCTGACATTGGATATTTGTTCAGTGAATTATAATTTTAATTGTTGTTGGGCAGAAGATAGTATGAAAAAGATAAGAATATCTTAGCATGGTATTAATGATTTTATTGTTGCTCTTTATATGCAAAGATAAACTATCTTGTTCACATTCTTTGGTTTCTTGCTTTGAGTCACCAGTATTTCATATATGTAGCTTTTATTACAGACCTGTGGCACCCTGGCTTTGGGAGAGTTGCAGTCTAAAGCTGTGAAACAGATTTTTCCCTATATAAACATAGTTGATTTCTTTTGCCAAGTCTGAAATGAATAAAACTGACCAGCCTAGTGTAACTTTTGAGGATGGTTCAATTTGCTTTGAGTACGTCCTGTTTGTTTTATATTCCGAGATACAATCAGAGTCTGGGAACACGGTTCCCATGTTCACTCTTCTAAATTCCAAATGAAGTTAGCAGACTGAACACAAACCTTTACCTCTGTTTCTCTCCCAAACTCCACTGATAAGATAGTAAAATGATTTTCTTTCAAAGTCCTAATGGATAAAGAGAAGATGATGTAGAGAGTTGATAGCAATATGATTTTGGAAGTTGGGAAATAGATGGATGAATGGGAAATGACTCATAAAATTTGATCAAGAAGAGCCCAAAGTGGCAAAAAGATGAAAACCACCTTGACTTGCCCCAAAAGAATCCTCAGAACACTTGAAAATTGGCAGTGCTATGTACTTCTGGAAATGTAAGTGAAAGTGGGACTGAAAACAAAGGGATTGATTGAATATATGCCTAAGAGACACTGAGAAGCTCAGTCCTATTTCCCATTCCAATTAGGGAACATCCCTTACTCTGGCAGAATATTTAAGCCTTATTTTCTGGAGACCATAAAACAGAGGATCTCTGGACAGAGCGCTGTAGGCGCTGTTGAGGACAGTATAGTTATTGGAAACAGAGGGATTTTTAAACCTTACATTCTGAAGATTGTAATCCCAATATTTTAACTGAGGTCTTGTTTTGGGCAATCCAGGCCAGCCAGTATTCTCAAAGTATGTTCCTAGGACCTGCAACATTAGTATTATCTAGGAACTTGTTAGAAATGCAAATTCTAGGTCCCTATCCCAGACCTATGAATCAGAATCTCTATAGGCAGGGCCCAGTGTTTTAACAAATCCTCACAGCTGATTCTGGGCTTCCTAGGTGGCACAGTGGTAAAGGATGTGCTATTCTGTGCTTAGTCGGTCAGTTGTGTCCAACTCTTTGTGACCACGTGGACTGCAACCCTCCAGGCTCCTCTGTCCATGGGGATTCTCCAGGCAAGAATATTGGAGTGGGTTGCCATTTCCTCCTCCAGGAGATCTTCCCATCCCAGGGATCAAATCTGCATCTCCCGAGTCTCCTGCATTGGCAGGTGGATTCTTAACCATTGGGTTTCCCTGGTGGCTCAGATAATAAAGAATCCACCTGCATTGCAGGAGATCTGGGTTCGATCCCTGGGTTGGGAAGATCCCCTGGTGGAAGGCATGGCAACCCACTCCAGTATTCTTGCCTGAATAATCCCCGGACAGAGGAGCCTGGCGGGCTGTAGTCCCTGGGATCACAAAGAGTTGGATGTGACTGAGCACACACAAGCACTAGCTGATTCTGATGCACACTCACATTAGAACCATACTGCTCTAAGCAAAAGATTGAAATATTTTAATCTGCGGAATTTTACGAGCTCAGAAGGAAAGACTTAAGGAAAGAAATTTTTCAATGAAGCAGTTCAGCCAGATAATCCCAGAGTTAAACTCATGGTTGACAAGTACCACCTATGCATCTAGAGCTTCAATTAAGCTTTTACAGTTTCATTCTCGAATAGAGACAGTCCATATTCACACAACATGCCTTTCACATAAAGAGGACCTGTCCAAACAATTAGAGAAGAAAGTAAATTGCATTGATATTCTCAGAGAGATGAGAAAATATCTGCCATTACAGGATATAAATAAATGAAATTTAAAATGTGTTAGCAGATGTTTTCAAAAAGTAATGAAAGAGTTAAAAGACCTAAAGAAAGTTTAGGAAATCTTTCAGAAAGTACTGCAAAAAGACAAGAAAAAATGGGAAATATTAGAGAAGTTCATTTTGCTCGACATCTGAATAACAGAAGTTTAGAAGGGGCAGAAAAAAACAGAAGAGAACGTTTTCAAGAATTAAAGGATATGAGTTTTTAGATTGAAAGACTCTTAAAGGCCCAGTGGAATCAATGCAAAACCTGCTCCAAGTGACATCATTACAAAATTTCAGAATATAAAGTGAAAAATGAGTCATCTCTTAGGGATCAAGAGTCAGAATGCTTTGGACTTCTCAACAGCAATACTTAGAGAACAGTCCAACAATTGATTTAACAATTCGCAAGGGAGGTGATGAGAGTGTCACAGATAGGGGGAAGGTAAATTCCAGAATCATAACTGTGCACCACCCTGGAGCAGTCAATCCAGATGACAGCAGCCTCCAGAGACATGTTTCCCAGAAGAGTAAATTGCTGAAATACCTGATATGTTGGCACTATTGAGAGAAATTTTAGATAATTGGGATAGAATTTTTGGTATAAATCAGTGATAAGTACGTAGAAAACAAGGCAAATTAAAAAGGCATAGAAATACCAGTAGCTCCAGAGAAAACAAAAAGTTGTGCGAGGAAGGAAAAATAATACTAATCATAATACTAGAGAGCTCAGCTGTGAATATTTTCATAACCATATTAGTGTAAACACTGAATATTGATCTAACTAAAAGTGTAACACGATGTTGGAAGGATAGGAGTGGTGTGAAATGTGGTTTTGATGGTGGCAGGTGTTCTGTGGGAAAGAAGACTGAATTCATATCTTCCATAGTGGGAAACAGTCAATAATGTCAAAACCGAAAAAATAAGTAGCAGCATGAGCATGTCATGAGTGACATGAAGGCACATCCAAAATTCAACAGACAAAAGGTCTGAATTCATTGTTTGCAAGAAGTGGTAATAGGATTAAAAGGGGAGCAGGGAAGGAGGTATTGATAGTCTCCATTAATACAAATAATCTGTGTAGAACTATATCTTGGAAAGTTTATTGACCACAAATCTAGACATGACATGTGATGCAGATCTTTATTTAAATATAAATAAATCATAAATCTAGTTGTGTGCTGATAAACTAGCCCTTGGGAGGGAGCTGGTTTGGGGGAGATCTGACTTCTAATGTGTTGTAAAGACTTCTGCCATGGGTGATTTTGACCTAACAATAGTTTTAACAGCTGGCTTGCAAAGTTCTTAAAATTTTAGCAATCAGCTCTTGCAAGGCAGTGTAAATCAACCTACAAAGACTTCAATAAATGTACATGTGTTTTCTGAGTAAGAAAATCCTCTCTGACATGCATAAAAAGCTGTGTTGCCATGCAAAACATCATTCTATATTTTTCTTCGCTTTTTTTTCCTTTAAATTTTAGTCAATTTTTGAAATGTAAACGTAAAGTAAAGTAAGTGAAGTCGCTCAGTTGTGTCCAGCTCTTAGCAACCCCATGGACTGTAGCCCACCAGGCTCCTCAGTCCATGGAATTTTCTAGGCAAGCGTACTGGAGTGGGTTGCCATTTCCTTCTCCAGGGGATCTTCCCGACCCAGGGATTGAACCAGGGTCTCCGGCATTGCGGGCAGACGCTTTACCATCTGAGCCACCAGGGAATCAACCTGAAATGTAATTCACATACAATAAAATGCACAGATTTTTAAGTGGACAGTTTGATGAGTTTTGACTCATCAAAGGTGGTTACTCTGTGTAACCACCACCAAAACTGAGGGATAAAACAATTTCATCACTCCTGAGAGTTTCCCATGTCTCCTTGCAGTCAATTCTTATGCCCACCCCTCAGGTAACCACTGTTTTTCGTGTTTTTTAAAAATATTTATTTATTTGGCTGCACTGGGTCTTAGTTGTGGCGTGTAGATCTAGTTCCCTAACTAGGGATTGAACCCAGGCCTCCTGCATTGGGAGTGTGGAGTCGTAGCCACTGGACCACCAAGAAGTCTCCAAACCACTGTTTCGATTACTATTATTATTTTTTTACTATAGATTAGTTTTCCTGTACTTGAACTTTATATAATGAATTATACAGTGTAATGGCAACCCACTCCAGTACTCTTGCCTGGAAAATCCCATGGACGGAGGAGCCTGGTAGGCAGCAACCCATGGGGTCGCTAAGTCGGACACGACTGAGTGACTTCACTTTCACTTTTAGCTTTCATGTATTGGAGAAGGAAATGGCAACCCACTCCAGTGTTCTTGCCTGGAGAGTCCCAGGGATGGGGGAGCCTGGTGGGCTGCCATATGTGGGGTCACACAGAGTCGGACATGACTGAAGCGACTTAGCAGCAGCAGCATGCACTTAAATCTAGCTTCATACAGTGTCTATTAGATTCACCTGTGTTGTTGCATAAACCAACATTTCAATCATTCAGTTTACCAAGTATTTCATTATATGTATACACCTCAGTGTTTATGATTTTGTGCTGGATACTGTGGGTGATAAACACTGTGATGAATTTTGATTATGACATCCTCCTTTAAAGAGTGTTTCATTTTTATCCCAGCATTTGTTAGATTGCTCGGGAAATCTTTGGATCCTGTTAGTCTTGTTTTTAGTGTTTGGGCAGCTCTGTTTTCATTATGAACTTAGTTTTAGGGTGGGGCCCTCGCTCTAGGGTGTGCCCTCTATACTGTGTGGCTTTCCTGAAGTCTTAACCCCACCCCTACTTCTTACCCTGCACCCCCTACTCAGGCCTCTTTACTCCCACTTTGTTGGGTAACAGCCTCCTTTTTAGTAGCCTGCCCCCCAAATTAGAGGCTGCTTCAGCTGCCTGGAACTTGGGTGGGTCTGTGCCTTCTCACTCAGGAAGAGTGAGTGCCTATCTCACCTGTCTTGCTAGGCTTACCTTTCTGTGCAACAGAAGCAAAATTGCCCCAGGTTTACCACTACTTGTCATTCCTATCCCAAAGGCTGTGATTCTGATCTCCCTGTTCTCAGTGCCTGAAAAAGTTGTCTCATATATTTTGTCCCATTTTCTCCTTGTTTTCAGTGGGATTGCAAGTCCAGGGAGAGTCCCTTGGACTGCAAAGAGATCAAACCAGTCAGTCCTAAAGGAAATCAACACTGAATATTCATTGGAAGGACTGTTGCTGAAGCTCCAATAGTTTGGCCACATGATGCAAAGAGCCAACTCACTAGAAAATACCCTGATGCTGGGAAGGATTGAAGGCAAAAGGAGAAGGGGACGCCAGAGGATGAGATGGTTAGATAGCATCACTGACTCAATGGACATAAATTTGAGCAAACTCTGGGAGACAGTGAAGGACAGAGGAGACTGGCTTGCTGCAGTCCATAGGGTTCCAAAGAGCTGAACATGAGTTAATGACTGACAGTAACAATAATTCTGTTATGACTAGAAGCAAAGATGTATAGAGGAATTTGACTTAAGTTATAACTTGGATAAAACTAAAAACTGAGCAAACCAACTGACTTTTCATTCCCTCTTTCGAGAAGAATCTTCTAGAGCTTCTCAACTCCTAGTGAGAGAGATGGTCCCTTATCCATTGTTTCCATTGTTCATATTCCAAGGCGGAGCACTGAACCCAGCACTGTCAACTGTCAGTGCCAATTACATAAGTGAATAATGTACAGATCACTCAGGGACTAAATATGCAGCTATGCTAAAAACCTTGAGAAATACTAAAGCACAATATATTTGTCCTTTGATCTCCTCTCCCCCACTCCATAGGATAAATGAAGATAAGGGGGTGGTTAGTATAGCTGGAGGCTAGGTGTAACTCATGATAGGTGGTGAGGGAGCTAGTTTAAGGATCATTTACTTGTTAGAACAGGAATGAAGATGAAAGGTTTTTCTTTTTCTTTAAGTTTTTGTTCAGCAGTTGCCAGCTGAAATTCTTGTTTGTATTTGGCCTCTGTAGCAACACCTCAAAATTTGTCTCTTATCAAAGAACGGTGAGTATGTCAAATGAATCTTCTTGGAGGAGGATGCCACCAGTGTAATTTCATACCTGTGCTCCTGGAGGAAGGTGGATGTGGTTAAGACCTTGTGCTGTGGCAAAACTACTGAGGTACCCCACAGGTAGCCTGGAAAAGTCACGGTGTCCCTTTGGAGGTAAAGGCAAACCACAGCTGAGACTCTGTAGAAGTAGGCACTGAATAGAACATGTTAGCCACATTTATAAAAGCAAAATACTTATAGCTGTTGACCAAAGTCAGTAAGTTTAATAATATTGAGTATTGATATGGGGCCATAATGGATAGGACACCAGTGTTAAATATTAACACTGGTTAAATAATTTAACACTGATTAAATATTAACTAACACCACCTCGGATTCACTCCGAGGTGGTGGTAGTGGTAAAGAACCAACCTGCCAATGCAGGAGACAAGAGGCACAGGTTCGATCCTTGGGTTGAGACAATCCCCTGGAGGAGGGCATGGCAGTGCACCCCAGTATTCTTGCCTGGAGAATTCCACAGACAGAGGAGACTGGCAGGCTATAGTTCATAGGGTTGCAAAGAGTCAGACACGATTAAAGTGACTTAACCTGCACATGCACGTCAAGTATTATAGTAATCCACCTTGCACTGCCCTTTATTTTTTCAAGGTTTAATGCCAAGTGAATTTGGTCTATTAAATATAGAAGTCGTGAGAATGGTCACCCCTTTGTTAGCTGGATTATATGTAATACATTTTTATCCTTGAAGGCTTTGTTTTAATTTGCATTGGGCCTTATTAACTATTTTAACTAGAAGTCCATAAGGTCTCACTTATCAAGCTACTTTATAAGTGAAAACTTCAGTTTTCATTTGTTATTCACTGTGTTGGAGCATTTATATCCAATATGGGATATTTTAGGGCAGTGGGTACTATGACTATGGAAAATTTAGGCAAGGCTACGGTTGAAGTGAGACATACCTATTTTTAAAATTTTACATTTAGATACCTTTTACAAGCATATTGTTTAAATTTAGTGTGATCTTCAGGTATAACTAAAATTTGAGCACTGGTATTGATTAAGTCTGTGAACCTCTGTCAGTGCATTTTAGCAACTGCTAAAGTTAATAATTCATAAGTTTGAGCAAGCTCTGGGAGTTGGTGATGGACAGGGAAGTCTGGTGTACTGCAGTCCATGGGGTCACAAAGAGTTGGACACTACTGAGAAACTGAACTGAAAGTTAATTTAGAATCAGGGTTTAAGAGTTAAAAAAGCCAATTGATGCCCCTTTTCATATATTTGTTATATAAATTCTTTAGTATATAAATTTTGGATTTCTAATTTTAAAAAAGAGATGGGTATGCTATAAATAAGATTGTCAAAGATAGACTGTGTTTGAATTATGTTAAGAAAGAGAAATGAAGGTTTTGTGTGTATGGAAAAGTTGCAACATCGAAATTACACAGGATGAGCTCAGAAGATATATTTTCAATACATGTGTAATTTGATAATGCAGAAGAAATAGTGAAATCATGCCCTCATGAATTGGCAGTGCTCTAATTATAATGCATGTTGTTTGAATATGGCACAAGTTATGCAAATCTTTTGGTTATAAATTAAGAATAGGAATTGTTCCCTGGTGCTTGTCAAGAAGAAGTGACATCATAATGGTTGGTGTAAGGGTTGATTCTGATAGCTTAATATAGATATAATGAATAAATTCTGTAACCTTGCCTTGAATCTTTCTGTTCAGGGGATGAACAAAATGCATAGCCTTCTTTGAACAAAACTGAACAAATCCTTTCTTTGTAGTATACCATGATTCTTATGTATGACAGTTGGAGGGATGAAGAAGGAACCTTAAGACAGGTGCTTTAAGAGACATCAAAAATCTTGCATCTGTGGGGTGCTGAGAACAGAAATGTAAGATGTCCAAAACTTAACTTCCTTTTTTGCTTATGCTGTCTATTTCTTTGACCTACAGTCTTGTCTCAAGTTTTCTGCCCAATAACCTGGTATACTTTTTAATAAGTATTTATTGAGCACTGAATAAGCTGGGACACTTTGCTTACAAAAGACCAGATATTCCACTCAAACTAGCTTAAAAAACCAAAACAGGAATGTGTTGTCTGAGGAGATGAATAAAATGGCCTGGGGAGGGTGAGCAGACTTAGAAGGCCTATGATAGTCTCTGGAAGAACTACCAAAATTTAAGAGTCAGAAAGAGGAGGAGGAGTCAGCAAAGAACAATAGGAACTGCCCTAAGAGATAGGAGCGAAAAACAGGGGAGTTTGAGGGGCAAACATTGAGGAAGACTTTCAAGAATAGAGCTTTCAAGAAGAAAGAAAGGGGCAACTATTTCAACTTCTGTCAAGAAAAGTAAGAATTAGAACTTGTCCATACCATCCATCACCTAAATTTTATCATTCTTTCATTCATCTGTCAAATATTTATTAAACATCAACAGTTGTGTCAGGCTCAGTGCTAGGTATGAAAAAAACAAGACTAGTAAAAACTTGTTGTTGTTCAGTCACTCAGTTGTGTCCGATTCTGTGATCCCATGGACTGTAACACACCAAGCTTCCCTGTCCTTCACTATCTCCTGGAGTTTGCTCAAACTCCTGTCCGTTGAGTCGATGTTGCCATCTGACCATCTCATCCTCTGCCACTCCCTTTTCCTCTTGCCCTCAATCTTTCCCAGCATTAGGGTCTTCTCCAGTGAGTCAGCTCTTCCCATCAGGTGGCCAAAGGATTGGAGCTTCAGCTTCAGCATCAGTCCTTCCAGTGAATATTCAGGGTTGATTTCCTTTAGGATTGGTAAAAACTTTTAGGAAGTGGCTAATAGATACTTGTTGAATAAATGAATAATTGAGCTGTTTTTCTTAAAAATTCAGATAAGGCTGCTTGAAGATAGGATAAAACCTGTAAAGATACACATCATTTTATGACTAATATTCACCCAACTTTCTGCCTCTCCCAGTGGCTGAACAGTTTCAGTGACAGAAATCTGTTTTGAGCTTAATTAATCTGGGCCAAAGAAAGGCGTCACTGGTAGACAGAAGACTTACTGGGAGAGTATACAGGAGCAGTTAGTGTCTCTCTCTTAAAAGATCTGTTTGCAGGTGTAGTCAACTGTCAGATCTCACACTCTCTTAATTCCTCATGGGAGCTCTACCACTTTTTCATCTAGGTTCACATAGATTCTTTCTAAAAAAATTTTTTTTCTAAAAAAATTTCCTATCTTATCTAATAGCACCTGCAGAATGCTTTGTATCATTGCATCAAACCAAGTAAGAGAGTTAACCAGCTCCTTTTCCTGTGGCAGAAGGTGCACAACAAATACAGTGAATACCATCAAGAGTCTTCATTTCTTGTCTGCTGCTGCTGCTGCTAAGTCACTTCAGTCGTGTCCGACTCTGTGCGACCCCAGAGATGGCAGCCCACCAGGCTCTCCCATCCCTGGGATTCTCCGGGCAAGAACACTGGAGTGGGTTGCCATTTCCTGCTCCAGTGCATGAAAGTGAAAAGTCAAAGTGAAGTCGCTCAGTCGTGTCCGACTCTTAGCGACCCCATGGACTGCAGTCCACCAGGCTCCTCTGCCCATGGGATTTTCCAGGCAAGAGTACTGGAGTGGGGTGCCATTGCCTTCTCCGCATTTCTTGTCTGGGCTACAGTATTGTCTGGGCTACATTATTTCTCATCCCAGGAACATGAGACAGCGACTGCAAGGCCAACCAACATACATTACACCTGTGTTCCGTTGTCTAAGGACATTTTGTTCTCAAGGATGAGTCATAAGAATTTAAATTATTTTCTGATGCTTGTCATGAAAAATGGTATAAATGTCTTAGTGTGAGTTGGATTGAATTAATTAAAATTCATTTTCCTGGAGATTTAAATTTAGCTGAATTTGTTATTGAATTTAAATTTAGCTGGTTTGTTAACAGAATGTGGCAATAAGAAAGCAGTATTCTCCATGATTGGTGGGGGAGAGGAGTCTCACCGAAATTAGAAGTGTATAGACAATGAAGCATTAGCTTTCTAAAGGACTTTAGAGTAGTACAGACTCATTGTGTTAGCCATTGCCAGGATAGAATTAATAATAACAGTTTCATACATTGAATGCTTATTATACACTAGATATTATGCCAGAATCTTTATAAACATTTATCTAACTCTAATAGTTCAAAGTATCAATAATAGAGAAAGAAATGACTGCAAGGAGATATGATAAACCTCCTGAAGTGATGGAATTATTTTATTCCTTGGTTTGGGTGACAGTTACATGGGTGTTTACCTTTGTAAGAAGTCATCAGACTGCTCCCTTAAATATCTGTGCATTTTGTTGTATGTGAATTATGTCTCAAATAATGACTTAACAAAAAACATCCAACAGACAAACACATATGCACACCCAAAACTTGGAAAACATATTTGCAACAAGTGATAAGTGAAGGGTTAACATGAATAATATAGAGGGAACTTCAAAAAGTTCTAAAAATGTAGCATTAGAAAAATGGGCAAGGGATATCAGTAACAGAAAAAGATACAAAGGTTAATATTTATATGAACATATGCTCATTTATAATTAAAAGCAAATAAAAACAAGATGCAATATTTCCTGTAAACTGGAAAAAATTAAACAAAAAGATTATGCCAGTATTGGTGAAATTAGAGGAAGAGGGCATGAATATTTTTGGAAAATCTTTATCATCCTTTTAATTTTATAATTTATGATTTAGCAGGTACTACAGGGGACCAATATGGGTTGTGTGAATGTTTGTGAACAAGAATAAAGCATTATCTGTAGTTTAAAAAAATTTGGAACTGGCCTAAATATGGGATCAAAGGAATACTAAGCAACTTTAAAAATTGAGGCATATCTGTATTATCTATTTTGGAAGATATCCATGATATATTGCTAAGTAAAAAAAAAAGCAATTTAGAAGATACAGTACAATAACATTTTAAAACCTGTAATGAGGAACTTACATGTCTGTTGATACTATAAATAAGAAAAAATAAAAAAATTCAAAAGTTGATCCTTTGAAAGATTAATAAAATTGATATACCTCAACAAGCCTGATCAAGAAAGAGAGGAAACACAAATTACTAATGTCTGGAATGACATTGGTTCAATGAACTATTTTGTACCCTAAATGAAAGTGCTGCTGTTACATTCCACAATACAGATGAGTTTCATAGGCATTGTATGAAGCCAGATTCAAATGAATACATACTGTATAACTGATTTATATAAAGTTCAAGTCCAGGTGAAACTAATCCACAGTAAAAAAAAAAATAATAATAATCAAAACAATGGTAACCTGAGGCATAGGCAGGAATGGGGGTAAGAAAATAACAAAAAACTCAGCAACATGGAAGCAAACAACCCGATTAAAAATGAACCAAAAATGAACTTAACAGACACCTCCAAAGAAGATACTCAGATAGCAAGTGAACATAAGAACAATGCTCCACTTTGTAGCGGAGTTAATGTTTAGTGGGTACAGTTTCAGTCTGGGTTCTGAAGTTGGAGATGGATGGTAGTCATGGCTGCACCACAATGTGAGTGTACTTAATGCCATTGAACTGTACTTTAAAATAGATGTCCATCAGCAGATGAATGGATAAGAAAGCTGTAGTGCATATACACAGTGGAGTATTACTCAGCCATTAAAAAGAATACATTTGAATCAGTTCTAATGAGGTGGATGAAACCGGAGCCTATTATACAGAGTGAAGCAAGCCAGAAAGAAAAAGACCAATACAGTATACTAACACATATATATGGAATTTAGAAAGATGGTAACGATGACCCTGTATGTGAGACAGCAGAAGAGACACAGATGTATAGAACAGTCTTTTGGACTCTGTGGGAGAGGGAGAGTGTGGGACGATTTGGGGGAATGACACTGAAACTTGCATAATATCATATAAGAAACGAATCGCCAGTCCAGGTTCGATACAGGATGCTTGGGGCTGGTGCACTGGGATGACCCAGAGGGATGATACGAGGAGGGAGGTGGGAGGGGGATTCAGGATGGGGAACACGTGTATGCCTGTGGTGGATTCATGCTGATGTGTGGCAGAACCAATACAATATTATAAAGTAATTAGCCTCCAATTAAAATAAATTTAAATTTAAAAAATAATAAAATGATTAAAGTGATAGATTTATGTTACCTATAATTCATCACAGTTTTGTAAAAAACTCATTGAAATGAACACTTAAGGTATATATATTTTATGGGATACTAACTATACCTCAATTTAAAATATTTTTTAAAAGGAGAAAATACTGAATAAATAGAGCAAATGAAAACCAATGCCAAGGCTTTAATGCTCCCTGAGTAACTCAGCTACACTGAATATTCAGTTAAGTCTGAGAAATGCTTTAATGATTCTGGTATTATTTGGTTCTCTGGGGGAAACATATTCCAGTGGGCCATTTCAGAGTTGGATTCCTCAGCACCTATGGCAGGAGACAACCCTGGTAATTCCACAGTTTTTTTGCAAAGATCTTCTTGTTAAGAAAAAAGCGAAAAAGGTGGAGCAGCCTTAATGATTACCTGTGAATTCTCAGTTTGTTTAGAGACACCTGACACTGAGCAAGACACCATCTTTGTGTCTTCATTGGACAGACTTTGATTTTTAATATAGGACAAGTGATATTGGAGTGATGAGAAACCCAGTGAGTCTTAATGGTAATTTTATTCAAAATGATAATCCTTGTTATCTCCATCATCCAATCTGCTTGACTAAATTGCTAGTGGCAGATATGCTGCTGCTGTTAAGTTGCTTCAGTCGTGTCTGACTCTGTGCAACCCCATAGACGGCAGCCCAGCAGGCTCCCCTGTCCCTGGGATTCTCCAGGCAAGAACATTGGAGTGGGTTGCCATTTCCTTCTCCAATGCACGAAAGTGAAAAGTGAAAGTGAAGTCGCTCAGTCGTGTCCGACTGTTCGTGACGCCATGGACTGCAGCCTGCCAGGCTCCTCCATCCAGTGGCAAACATGAGGACAGTTCAAATAATTCCTTAGTTCACAGACTTCCCAATATCAGCATAGACAAACTGATTCACTTATTCTGACTCCGAATCAGAAACCATCTGACCTAGTGATCTGTCCATTGCAAGTAGCAATACAACTATGATTGTGTCACAAAAGTCTATTTTGTTGTTGGTGGCCAAGAGCCAAAGATAATTACCTTGTTTTTGCTACCTTTGAGTTGCACTCCTATGAAGGGTATTGTAGAAATTGGGGAAGAGTGGATTATACTGATTTATCTATGTATCTCTGTCTCTCAGTTGTTTTTGTGTTGTTGTGGTTCCCCCGCCCCCCTCCCCGCCCCCTCCGCCCGTAAGTCTGCAATGCTTGGTTCTCTTGCTTCTTCCTGGCCTCCTTTCTGTTTGGAGAATAAAATCACTGGACACTGTCCTGGCTATTAGGGGACTTATTCCCAAACCTGGACCTCATCTCTGCCCAGACTCTGACACCCGACTGCTTGTGAGTAAGACTGGCATTCGCCTTGCTCTTCCTGTCAGAAAGTTCAGGTCCAGTTTATCCAACTACCCATTTCCTGCTCCCACTTGGCTTAACCGTTTACACTAAGACCCTTAGAATGGCTTCTCTCTGTCCACTAGTTCAAAACATATGCTGCATCCTTGTAGCTCAGAAAGCAACTTGTGATCAACATAAATTATATAGGCATAATTAGACATAATTCTAGAACTTCTTAGCTCTGAAGTCGGATCAAGGGCTTCCTTTATTTGGTTCCATTTTGAAGATGACATTGTCCTTTAAGAAGAGTATTTGCTCCCTCAGCACCGTCTGATTTCCTAATGTGAAGCAGAGTGATTGCAGCTTGTGTTTGTAATGTTCTGGCACAAATTCAAGACTTAGCACCTGCTTGATATTCCAGAAAGCATCTCTGTGCTTTAATATCATGGAACAACATTTTTCTAGTGGGCTATAAAACAGTTCAGCAGTAGTTCACATTTATTGAACAAAAATAGAGTAAAAAACTGAGTAGCTTGAAAGCACTAAATATAGGTGCTCAAGTTCTTATTTGATGGATCACTGGTGGTCTGTCAACATGTTCCTGTAGTTCTGTGTTTGGGACCTTTCTGAAGGACTTGGTGTAGTCTACTGGTGGGGTCCCAGTAGTCTGAGGCCCTCTTTTTTCATTAACTTAAGTGATGTTCAGCTTTTATGCCTTTAGAACAAGAGATACATATTTTAGTTTTCAAATAAACTGGTGTAATATCTGAATCCAGATGGATTATACAGTTTTCTTTTTATAAACTCCCAGTTCCCTGGATTATGTTTTAGGAATTTGTGAATCCCTTCTTTGCCAAACACTTTAGTAAGCTGTCCCCCTGCCTGAGTTGCTGTTGCCCTTCTTTGCACTCTTTTTAGCTCCACCAAACACTGCGCTTATCTGTGCAACAGACCATGTGGAGAAGTTGTCACTGTTGATTGACTTCCAAGACCTGCAGTCAACATTGCCAAGTCATGGCGATTTCAAGGGCGATTACTAATGTTTCCCTGCCTTGAGGTCTATGCCCTAGTGTAGAGGCCCTGAGTAAAAGCCTTTTACAGTTGAGATTATATGAATATTCATATCCAGTCATGAAATTTATTATACTATTGCTAAAGTCTTCATCCTAATGGCAGGTTCACTGAAAGTGGCACTTCCTGAGAAAACATACATACTGTATCCTTGAATTTATAAGTTAAGTTTTAGATACCACAGAGTCAAAAGCCATACTGGGCTTGTCTCCTGGTATTCTGATGCATGCGCTTCATGTGTTCTGCTGACTCTGTGGTCAGCAGCTTTCTCCTTGTGTAATACGGACAGCATTAGTGTTAGGATATGTTTCTTTAGTGTTTGTGATGCTTGGTTATATGGTCTCACCGGTTGGGGAGTTCAGTCAGAAAGTATTTGAAGTGGATTTTATTGTTAACTTCATGTTAGATTTTTGTCCTTTGTTAGATATCTAAAAAATGCAAAAAAAAAAAAAAAAAAAAACACCTGAAATGTTGAAAAAGATGTATGGATCTTTAACCTAAGCAACTTAGTTCTTGGTTCCATTTGTAAAGGGGTAACCCTGGTGTCTCAGACAGTAAAGAATCTGCTGGGTCGAGACGATCCCATGGAGAAGGAAATGGCAGTCCACTCCAGTATTCTTGCGTGGGAAATTCCATGGACAGAGAAGCCGGGTGGGCTGCAGTCCACAGGGTCACAGAATCAGACTCAACTGAGTAACTAACAGAACAGCTTTTGAGAAATACCTGATGTTAGGCTCTGATGATCATAAGAGATCTTATGAATCTTATGAGTAAAACTCTTCTACTATAAGAGAAGCAGTAGTGATGGGAAACCTTATCAAAATATGTGGGCAGATCCCATAAACTGCTCAGAGACATCTGGGGGGTTTTTTGTGTACAAAGGATAACCATCAAAGAAATCCTGGGACATACACTGATCAACATCA
Organism: Capricornis sumatraensis; assembly: GCF_032405125.1. Taxonomy (NCBI): domain Eukaryota; kingdom Metazoa; phylum Chordata; class Mammalia; order Artiodactyla; family Bovidae; genus Capricornis; species Capricornis sumatraensis. The sequence continues at coordinate 36,923,152 of NC_091091.1, forward strand.
GACTCATCGGTGTGTCCCAATGTGCTCATTTTAAAACAAAGGATCTACTTGAGTACCAGGTTGGAGATCAGGAATGATGAGAATTGAGTTGATTATACCTGTCTATGTCCAGTTTTCTTTTCAACAGTTTTCTTCTATGTCTCCATAAAAAAGATAAACCATTTCTTCCAAGTAACTTTTTATTGGGTAGAAAGCACTTCTAATCTTATTAGCATTGTTCTAAAATACTGCCATATGCAACACAGGAATTCAAAAGGAACAAAAATTCTAACAGTTGATCAATGGTCCCTGACATGCAAAATGTTTGTTTAGTTTCTAATCCAGTGATATTTCTTTCATCCATAGCCTGTAGTCAATCAGAAACCAATCCAAACTTTTAGATCTCAAGAGATGAATGCAAATTTTTGAGTGATTTTCACTAGTTATTTTCAATATTTAAAATCAATAAGAGTGATTACTCTAATTCTTTGGGGTTTGCCCTAAAGTCCTAGTTAATGAGATGTTGTCATTTATCTTCTAAAATGAATTATGGCCATGACTACAAATAGAATCTCAACTATTGGTCTTTCACCCATTTATTAATTCCTTCAACATTCATACTGAACTTTTGCCAATTCTCTTCCACTGTGCTAGGTGTTGAAGGCAAAATGATGAATAAAACAGGGCCCTGCCCTTGAATAACTGAATGTAATGTGGTAGTTAGACTTGTGCACAACTTTAGTTCCTGCCAATTAGGAGGTTACAACTGAGAGGTGGCAAGAATACATTATCTTTTCTCTTTTTTTGGAAATTGACTGGACATGCTTTAATTTCCTGCATTCCCCTATTGCCTTCTACCCACACCATGCCCTGAATTAAAAAAAAAAAAGCGAGAGTGAACTCTTCTTTGGTAAAACTTCCTCATAGTCAGCTATGGAGAATGATACTACATTTTAGAGTAATAGAGTAGGAGAAAAATATTCCCCTCTAGGTCCACACTTGAATTTGTAGAGCCAGGGACAGATAACCAGTGAGAGCTATTAATATTATTTAGAATTAGAGTAATCAAGTGTTTTCATCCTGTGTCTCTTAAATGATGGAATCACCTTTGCTTAGCATTAAATATTTCATACTTGTGTATTTCATGTGTGTGCCAAGTCACTTCAGTCATGTCTGACTCTGTGCAACCCCAGGGACTGTAGCCTGCCAGGCCCCTCTGTCCGTGGGATTCTCCAGGCAAGAATACCAAGTGGGTTGCCATGCCCTCCTCCACGGGATCTTCCCGACCCAGGAATCGCACCTGCGTCTCTTGTCTCCTACATTGGCAGGTGGATTCTTTACCACTAGCGCCACCTGGCAAGCGTGCATATTTTATGAACAGACATAAATGTGAAAACAGACAGATTAACTGGATGACATGGTCTATAAATTCAAACTTTTCGTTTGTGAGAATTTACAGTTTGAAACATAATGCAAATATTTAAAACAAATTATAACCAGTTTTATGTGTGAGTCTTTATTTAAAACAAAGATTTATCTCTGTAGACTTTAAGTTTTATGTAGATATAATAGCAGATGTCAAGACAGAAAAAGAAGAGCCCATAGGTGGTATGACACGTAATTTTTTTTCAAAAAGAAAAAGAAAAAATCTTAGCAACAGTAGCTAAGCAACACATTTAAGATGATTTTGAGGAAAAGAGACCTGTTCATTGTTGTTTGAAAGACTAAAAAATTTTATAGTACTATTGCTAAAGATTTCTGTGTTATGTATTGATAATACATTGTATTATTCATTCTTCACTTACTTTAACCTAAAATATGTTTATCCTCCAGATTAATGAAAAAGAAAAGATTTCATTAGAATTAGAAAAATATAGTATGAAAATTGTCCCAGTCATAGTTGGTTTTTTTTCTGAGAAAGCCTTTGAACTAGTTTGTTTTTAAGATGAGAAATTTCATTAAAATGACTACTTTTAAAAAAATTAAACTTGATCTAATCAGACTGGATCACATTCTTTGTACATATTGATCATTGTGAACATGGCTAAATTTTTTATTAGTAATGTATTAAATTTTTGGATGAATTTTAAAAGCTTATGTATATTCCACTATATATATATGAATGAATATATTCTATATATTCAGTAATTCATGTGAAGCTTTAAAGAGAACATATGAGGTTGGTTCAACAAGTGATTCTCTCCATTTTATGTGTGAATAAAATGAGCATTTAAATGTGTTTCCTGAGACCAAGGACCTACTGAGAATGTCACTATTGGAACTGGGAAGGCTGGTCATCTCTTATGGGGTAGATCCCTGTGTTCATCTGAATACCTTGACTGATTTTGATATGAAAGTTTGAGGATGAAGTTGTAAAGAGAAAAAATTAATCTGCCTAACAGAAGGAGAAAAACTTGGAGGTTCCTGGGCCTGATCAGGAGCAATTGTTGTAAAGACATTAGAGAGAAACAAAGAAGAGTCTAGATAACTAGGTAGAAACGTGGCCTTCCTAAGTTTCCTTAAATCTTTGATAGTTTTACTGATTTTCTAAAATACTTGATATGACTGTATGATTTGGAAAACCAAACTTTCTACAATGTTGATTTTCCTTGAGCATTCACCTATCCTTTCAATAATTAGTGATAAACCGCTATTGGCAAGCCCTGCTTCTGGTGCTATGGGCACATTGAAAATCAGACTCACTGCTCACCCTTGTGAAAATTATCATCTGCTTCCAAGTCAGCCATCTATAGCCTGCAGGCCAAATGTGGCTTATACACTAAAAATGATTCTTAAGTGGTTGAAAAAGAATCAAAAGAAGAAGAATATTTTATGGCACGTGAAAATTATGTGAATTCAAATTCCAGTGCCATTATTGTAACATGGTCACACTCATTGCTTATGTATTGTCTATGACTGATTTCATACTAAAGTGCAGAAATGAGTTAGTTGTGACAGCCCATCTGGCCCCAAATGTCTAAAATGTTTACTATCTGGCCCTTTACAGAAACGTTTTCCAAATCTGGGCTTCCCTCATAGCTCAGTTGGTAAAGAGTGTGCCTGTGATGCAGGAGACTCTGGTTTGATTCCCTAGGTCAGGAAGATCCCCTGGAGAAGAGAAAGGCTACCCGCTCCAGTATTCTGGCCTGGAGAATTCCCTGGGGTTGCAAAGAGTCGGACACAACTGAGCGACTTTCACTTTCACTTTTCCAAATCTAACATATAGTAGATGCTAAATAAGAGATTATGATTATGCATAGTAAATTACAGTAAGAGAGTTCAGGGTTATATGGCTCATATAGCTTGTCAAACAACTCAGACATAATTGGTAATATGAGTTATCTGTACTAGTCAGAAAAAAGTCAAGACTCTGCTTGTCGTAGAAACCCATCCTAAACCAGCCTAAGGCAAAAAGAGAATAGATTGGCTTATGTAACCAGAAAGACCAGGGAAAATCCTGGCTTCACAAATGGCTGGACTCAGCAATTCAAATGATATTATCCAATTTGTCTCTTTTCTTCCAGTATTTTTTTTTCTTGGCTTTGATATCTTCCTCCATGTTGGCATGACTTGCAGTAGACTCTTCAAACAAGGTGACAAAAATGACCACAACAATTCTAGACTTCATTGTACTTTCAGGTAGTGAGCCCTGAGGAAAGAGAGTATCTCAGTTGTCTAAACAAAAACCTGAGATGCATTATGACTGGGCTGGCTTGGATCACATCAGTTCAGTTCAGTCACTCAATTGTGTCTGACTCTTTGCGACCCCATGGACTGCAGCACACCAGACTTCCCTGTCCATTACCAACTCCCAGAGCACGCTCAAACTCATGTCCATCAAGTCAGTGATGCCATCCAGCCATCTCATCCTCTGTCATCCCCTTCTCCTCTGCCTTCAATCTTTCCCAGCATCAGGGTCTTTTCCAATGAGTCAGTTCTTCGAATCAGGTGGCCAGAGTATTGGAGTTTCAGTTTCAGCATCAATCCTTCTAATGAATATTCAGGACTGATTTCCTTTAGGGTTGACTGGTTGGATCTCCTTGCAGTTCAGCAGACTCTCAAGAGTCTTCTCCAACACCATAGTTCAAAAGCATCAATTCTTTGGCACTCAGCTTTCTTTATATATACTTCAACTCTCACATCCATACATGACTACTAGAAAAACCATAGCTTTGACTAGATGGACCTTTGTTGGTGAAGTTAATGTCTCTGTTTTTAAATATGCTGTCTAGGTTGGTCATAGCTTTCCTTACAAGTAGCAAATGTCTTAATTTCATGGCTGCAGTCACCATCTGCAGTGATTTTGGAGGCCCCCAAATTAAGTCTGTCATTGTTTCCTTTGTTTCATCATCTATTTGCCGTGAAGTGATGGGATCAGATGCTATGATCTTCATTTTTTGAATGTTGAGTTTTAAGCCAACTTTTCACTCTCCTCTTTCACTTTCATCAAGAGGCTTTTTAGTTCTTTGCTTTCTGCCATAAGGGTGGTATCATCTGCATATCTGAGGTTATTGATATTTCTCCCAGCAATATTGATTCCAGCTTGTGCTTCATCCAGCCCAGCATTTCACATGATGTATTCTGCATATAAGTTAAACAAGCAGGATGACAATATACAGCCTTGACATACTCCCTTCCCGATTTGGAACCAGTCTGTTGGTCCAAGTCCAGTTCTAACTGTTGCTTCTTGACCTGCATACAGATTTCTAAGGAGGCAGGTCAGGTGGTCTGGTATTCCATCTCTTTCAGCATTTTCCACTGTTTCTTGTGATCCACACAGTCAAAGGCTTTGGCATAGTCAATAAAGTAGAAGTAGATGTTTTTCTGGTACTCTATTGCTTTTTCAATGATACAACAGATGTTGGCGATTTGATGTCTGGTTCCTCTGCCTTTTCTAAATCCAACTTGAACATCTGGAAGTTCATGGTTCACATACTGTTGAAGCCTGGCTTAGAGAATTTTGAGCATTACTTTGCTAGCATGTGAGATGAGTGCAATTGTGCAGTAGTTTGAATATTTTGGGTAGTGGTGGTTTAGTTGCTAAGTCGTGTCCAGCTCTTGTGACCTCATGGACTGTAGTCTGCCAGGCTCCTCTGTCCATGGGATTCTCCAGGCAAGAATACTGGAGTGGGTTGCCATTTTCTTCTCCAGGGGATCTTCCCAACCCAGGGATCGAACCTGGGTCTCCTGTGTTGCAGGCAGATTCTTTACCAACTGAGCTACACCGGTCATTCTTTGGCATTGCCTTTCTTTGAGATTGGAATGAAAACTGACCATTTCCAGTCCTGTGGCCACTGCTGAGTTTTCCAAATTTGCTGCCATATTGCGTGCAGCACTTTTACAGAATCATCTTTTAGGATTTGAAATAGCTCCACTGGAATTCCATCACCTCCACTAACTTTGTTTGTAGTGATGTTTCCTAAGGCCCACTTGACTTCCCATTCCAGGATGTCTGGCTCTAGGTGAGTGATCATGCCATTGTGTTTTTCTGGGTCATGAAGATCTTTTTTGTACAGTTCTTCTGTGTATTCTTGCCACATGGGTCACATGCCCATCCATAAATCTCAGAACTATGGCTGGCCTGCAGCACATAACATCTTCTGTATGATGGTAGATGGCAGTATATCCACCTCGTAGGGACATTCCCACCAGTAGAATTGAGATAACAAAAATAAGAGATTCACACTATAAACTCACATCTATAAAATTTTTTGCAAATGTTTGAAATGTTGGAGAATATATAGCCCTCCAATCATGGTAGTCAATGTAGTCTCAAAAAAGTAAAAATTTATGAAAATATCTAACAGTTTAATACAGAGGTTGCATACTGGACTGTTTCGGCTGCAGAACTATTTTGTCCAGCCTGTTGACTTGGAGTGCTTTGTTGTTGTTTTTGCTGTTGTTTAATTGAGCCAGTCATTTTCAGGTTCTCTTTTCACAAGTTGGTTTTGGCAATACTAGACTTGCATTTCTGCATGAAAATTATCAGCCACGTCTTTTTATATAGAGCAGCAACATTTATTCCCTTAGATGGAACATTTGCTCTTTCCTTAGCCACAATCACTATGATTCCTTATTGTATCTCTAACACTGGAGCTGATTTTAGTTTCCACTTGCACTTGTTTCTCCTGTGAAAGAAAAGAGTTTCTCTATACCCTATCTCCCGGGAAATAGTGAAGGACAGAGGAGCCTGGCATGCTACAGTCCATGGGGTTGCAAAGAGTCTAACATGACTCAGCAACTGAACAATAACAACAATACCCTATCTCCACTGAAAGTAGGATAAGGATGCTTGATTCAGGCACAATGGAAGATAAGATCTTTTTCTGATGAAATGGACAATTTTATAAAATAATATATATTATGTGTTCTACATGGAGGCAAGCATTTGTAAATTTAAGTCTTACTGGAAATACTATTAACCAACAAACTAAAGTCATGTCTTAGCACTTCTAGAAAAGTTTTTTTGAAATATATTAAATTGGCTGTAGCATATTCTATTCCATAAAAATAGAATGGGTGATGAGAGCACAGATATAAATGACATCACATAGTCAGCTATATTAAGTTGGTGATATTGACAAAAATTTTTTGTGCCAGAAGATAAGGAGGCTCTGACTAGAATTTAGCAAATGACTTCTCTTTATCTGTAAAAAAATTTGAAAAATGTAATATAATTGTTCAAGATGAGTAAATGTGATTCAACTTCTGAAATGGACATGGTTACTGTGAAAACTTAAACTTGAGAAGGTAACATTTTCCAAAAGACATAGAATTTAAGTCTCCTGATGATATCATTTTCCAGGAATGGCTTTGTGCTAAAAAATTTTAAATGCAATATACCTGAATGTACAAGTAATTTAACAGTATAAACTGGATAAAATCCCACAGCATGAAATCCAGGTACTCTAGGCCTTTTGTTTATGAATCAGATGTAGGCTGTGATGGCTTGTTGTAGCACATGGATTTATGTGACTGAGTATTGAAAGATATTTTTAGACACTGTTATGTTATTGAAGAGAAAAATCCTTACTCAATATTTAACAGTAAAAATTGGACTTCAGTCTTGGCCTTTGAGTTGTTGTTAGAACCTATCAACTTTGAATAGTTCTCTGCAAAGGCTTTCACAAACACTACACAAATGTACAATTCAGTTATCTCTCTTGAAATGAAATTATACCTTTAAGAAACTAATTTGGCAGGGAATAACCTCACCTATTACCCTACACTGAAATCATTTTCCTGAAATGAAAGTCGTGTCTTAAGCCACATTACAAAAGCTATAGACTTGAAACTCCAAAAAGAATCTGATTTTAAAGTTTATGAAAATAAACTAACATTGAAACATTAGAAAGTCTACCTTTATAATTTTTTATTGATATGAAAAGAGAACTACAAATTGAAGTTGTTCATTTGCAAAACAATAAGTGACTGAAAATTAAGTAGTGATGTTAGAATGGCATGACACTAGACCAAAAGTAACCTTCATATAGAGTCTGTACATAGTAGCACTGATGTCTGTAAATTCCACTTTGCATATGAAATTGAGTAAATTACACTACTGCACCCAGTTGAAGGATTTGTGGTTTAAGTTTACGTTGTCTGATGGTGACATACTAGGTTCAACAACAATTGAAGAAACAATAAATTGTGCAAAAAGATGTAAGTAATGAAATACTTTTATTTTTTCAATTTTATTTTAAAATATTATATGTTTCTAAAAATCCCATACATACCCATTTATACTGAATTCAGGCAGTATAAAGGAAATTTGGTTGTTTTTCTGACACGACTTTTCTCACCTCTCATCTGCTTCACTTATTTCTATAACTGACTGGCCCTTGTAGGCATTTGAATGACTAAGCCCTGCCTTGACCTAAGCCTCTATATGGTGTGTAATCATCCTTTGATGAAAGACTGTATTTTAAAAAATGACCTGTATGATGTCTATAAACAGAGATTCAGAAAGCAAGAATTTGTCAGAGTGTCTCCAGCACTGTCTAGGGGAAAAATATACATGACCAGTGGCCTCAAGGATATTGTTACTGTGGAGATAGATGCACCAGTCTTTTCCTAGGTGGATAACAGTGGCCATAAATGTCATCCAACTAGCTGTCCTTGATCAGATGCTATGCTCATCAAGCAACAGGAACATTATTGATCTGGCCTAAGGGAGAGACCGTAATTATCAGACACCAGGATATCTTTTCTCCTTAAAAGTAATTTTTTCTCTTCCACATTAATAAATTTTCTTTTTAGTTTACATAGTAGCCTCTTGACAGTTTGGGTGGTTAAATCAGTTTCTAGAGCCTTAATACCCTTATGAACAATGGACCTGCTACTTATTTATAACCGAGTGTTCTAAAAATGGTTAGACCATGCCCACTACCATTCAACTGAATTTATAATATGTATGACTAGTTAGGAACAACAGTGAAGGCTCCCCTATCACAATAATTTAGAAATAAAAGTAATCTTCAAAAACCCATGTAAAATAGATGAGCTTAGGCATTGGTGAAAACTTTTGGAGAAATTTGGGAACTGATTAAAATGCCAATCAAAGTTGCTAGTGAGAAGTTCCAGGAAAAGATACTTACATTAATGCCTTTTTTTTTTTTTGCTTTATTTTAATCTAATCCAGTGACTTTACATTTTGAAAAATGTACCTATGGATTTACTGTTACACGGAAGTCACATTAAAGAAGATTGTAGGCTGATCCGGCAGGGCTTCCAACCACAGCCTGCAGCTGCCAGAACTTCACTAAATAAGGCACAGGCCACGTGGGTAATGGCCCTGGTAGGCTTTTCCTCAGTTAATTAATTAATATGGGTTTATGTTCTTCTCAGAGAGAATCAGCGTTCTCTGACATGCACCCATTAATTAATATGAGACAAAGTATTTTAATTATATAATCACACCACATAAGATTTTATAACTTGTACCAAGACTGTCAATACTGGAGTCAGTCAAAGTTGAGTGACTGTGAAATAAGATTCTGAACAATTAATCTTAAAGCTAAAATAGTATGAAGAGTGAATGGAAATTATAGATGTATGTAAGTGTATTATATTAGTCTCATTTCTCTGGTTTGTATTATATAAAATAATTAAGTTTTCTGTTAAAAAATCCATCATGATTATATTGGAAAGTATGTTGGTACCTGCCTTTTTAGAAATAGTTTTAAATATGCTCTATCGATTTTTTAAAACTGATTGAATTCTCAGACATGTTTTAAGTAAATTAGTTAAGAACATTTGTTTTAAGAACTTGTGTTGGAAAAATGATTTCTTACATTTATGCAAGAAGAAAATATCTAACTAGCTGTGAGTGAGACAGAAAATCAGACAATTGTAGTGATAGTTTTAATAAAACCACAAAGCATTTGTTGGAAAGGACCTTGAAGGTCATGTAGTTAACTTCCTACCAGATGTATAAATCTCTCTTACGTCACCCCCAAATAGTCAGGCAGCCTCTCCTTGAACAGTGCCACCACCACTGGATTTATTACCTTTCTGCTCTGTTCATAAATTTTACCTTCTGTTTGGTTTTTAGAGTTCTTTATGTATATGTTGTATGACTTCAACCAGACTGTACTCTCTTTGAGGGCAGATTCAATATTTAAATCCCTAACATTCAGAAAACGAAGATCATGGCATCTGGTCCCATCACTTCGTGGGAAATAGATGGGGAAACAGTGGAAACAGTGTCAGACTTTATCTTTTTGGGCTCCAAAATCACTGCAGATAGTGACTGCAGCCATGAAATTAAAAGACGCTTACTCCTTGGAAGAAAAGTTATGACCAACCTAGATAGCATATTGAAAAGCAGAGACGTTACTTTGCCAACAAAGGTCTGTCTAGTCAAGGCTATGGTTTTTCCAGTGGTTATGTATGGATGTGAGAGTTGGACTGTGAAGAAAGCTGAGCGCCGAAGAATTGATGCTTTTGAACTGTGGTGTTGAAGACTCTTGCAGTCCCTTGGACTGCAAGGAGATCCAACCAGTCCATTCTGAAGGAGATCAACCCTGGGATTTCTTTGGAGGGAATGATGCTGAAGCTGAAACTCCGGTACTTTGACCACCTCATGCAAAGAGTTGACTCACTGGAAAAGACTCTGATGCTGGGAGGGATTGGGGGCAGGAGGAGAAGGGGACGACAGAGGATGAGATGGCTGGATGGCATCACTGACTTGATGGACGTGAGTTTGAGTGAACTCCGGGAGTTGGTGATGGGACAGGGAGGCCTGGTGTGCTGCGATTCATGGGGTCACAACAAGTCAGACATGACTGAGCAACTGAACTGAACTTAATATCCTGTTTACAGTAAGAGTTTTCCTTTTAACAATGTTCTCAAATGTGTTATTGAAGTAATTAATAGATTCCAATTTGAGGACATGAAGATGGTGACCACAGCCATGAAATTGAAAGACCCTTGCTCCTTGGAAGAAAAGCTATGACCAACTTAGACAACATATTAAAAAAACAGAGACATTACTTTGCCAACAAAGGTCTGTCTAGTAAAAGCTGTGGTTTTTCCAGTAGTCATGTATGGATGTGAGAGTTGGACGATAAAGAAAGCTGAGAACTGAAAAATTGATGCTTTTGAACTGTGGTGCTGGAGAAGACTCCTGAGAGTCCCTCGGACAGTGAGGCAATCCAACCTGCTGCTGCTACTGCTGCTAAGTTGCTTCAGTCATGTCAGACTCTGTGCGACCCCAGATATGGCAGCCTACCAGGCTCTTCTGTCCCTGGGATTCTCCAGGCAAGAACACCGGAGTGGGTTGCCATTTCCTTCTCCAGTGCATGAGAGTGAAAAGTGAAAGTGAAGTTGCTCAGTCGTGTCCGACTTCGTGATCCCATGGACTGCAGCCCACCAGGCTCCTCCATCCATGGGATTTTCCAAGCAAGAATACTGGAGTGGGGTGCCATTGCCTTCTCTGGGCAATCCAACCAGTCCATCCTAAAAGAAATCAGTCCTGAATATTCATTGGAAGGACTGATGCTGAAGCTGAAACTCCAATGCTTCGGCCACCTGTTGCAAAGAACTGACTCATTGAAAAAGACCTTGATGCTGGGAAGGATTGGAGACAGGAAGAGAAGGGGACAACAGAGGTTGGATGGCATCAGTGATTCAATGAACATGAGTTTGAGCAAGCTCCAGGAGTTGTTGATATACAGGGAGGCCTGGCATGCTGTGGTCCATGGGGTCTCAAAGAGTAGGACATGACTGAGCAACTGAACTGAACTGAACTTATTAGAAAATTACTCCTTAAGTTGAACTGTTCAACTTCTATCAACTGGTCCTATCCTTTCTGAAGAGCCTCCTAGCCCAAGGTTGGGGCTTCATCTTTAATGTAAAGCAGCTCCTTATCATTGCTTCCTTGTTACTCCCTTCCACAGTGGGGGAAAGAAGCTGGTCCCAGTTTATGGGTTTCTTTAAAATAAAAGTGATACTCATTTTCCTCGAGGTCTCACTGTAAGGTCTCAGATTTTTGTTGTTGTTCAGTTGCTCATTTATGTCCGACTCTTTGCAACCCCATGGACTGCAGTACTCCAGGCTCCTGTGTCCTCCACTGTCTCCTGGAGTTTGCTCAAGTTCATATCTGTTGAGTCGATGATGCCTTCTTCCCATCTCGTTCTCTGTTCCTCCCTTCTCTTCCTGCCTTCAATGTTTCCCAGCATCAGGGTCTTTTCCAATGAGTTGGCTCTTTGCATCAGGTGGTACTGGAGTTTCAGCTTCATCATTGGTCCTTCCAATGAATATTGAGGGTTGATTTCCTTTAGTATTGATTGGTTTGATCTTCTTCTTTTTTTTTTCCATTTTATTTATTTATTTATTTTTAAAAAAAATTTTTATTTTTACTTTATTTTACTTTACAATACTGTATTGGTTTTGCCATACATTGACATGAATCCACCACGGGTGTACATGTGTTCCCGAACATGAACCCCCCTCCCACCTCCCTCCCCATAACATCTCTCTGGGTCATCACCGTGCACCAGCCCCAAACATGCTGTATCCTGTGTCGGACATAGACTGGCAATTCAATTCTTACATGATAGTATACATGTTACAATGCCATTCTCCCAAATCATCCCACCCTCTCCCTCTCCCTCTGAGTCCAAAAGTCTGTTATACACATCTGTGTCTTTTTTGCTGTCTTGCATACAGGGTCGTCATTGCCATCTTTCTAAATTCCATATATATGTGTTAGTATACTGTATTGGTGTTTTTCTTTCTGGCTTACTTCACTCTGTATAATCAGCTGAGGTTTCATCCATTTCATCAAAACTGATTCAAATGTATTCTTTTTAATGGCTGAGTAATACTCCATTGTGTATATGTACCAAAGCTTTCTTATCCATTCATCTGCTGATGGACATCTAGGTTGTTTCCATGTCCTGGCTATTATAAACAGTGCTGCGATGAACATTGGAGTACATGTGTCTCTTTCAATTCTGGTTTCCTCGGTGTGTTTGCCCAGCAGTGGGATTGCTGGGTCATAAGGTAGTTCTATTTGCAATTTTTTAAGGAATCTCCACACTGTTCTCCAAAGTGGCTGTACTAGTTTGCATTCCCACCACCAGTGTAGGAGGGTTCCCTTTTCTCCACACCCTCTCCAGCATTTATTGCTTGCAGATTTTTGGATCGCAGACATTCTGTCTGGTGTGAAGTGGTACCTCATTGTGGTTTTGATTTGCATTTCTCTAATAATGAGTGATGTTGAGCATCTTTTCATGTGTTTGTTAGCCATCCGTATGTCTTCTTTGGAGAAATGTCTATTTAGTTCTTTGGCCCATTTTTTGATTGGGTCGTTTATTTTTCTGGAATTGAGCTGCATAAGTTGCTTGTATATTTTTGAGATTAGTTGTTTGTCAGTTGCTTCATTTGCTATTATTTTCTCCCATTCAGAAGGCTGTCTTTTCACTTTGCTTATATTTTCCTTTGTTGTGCAGAAGCTTTTAATTTTAATTAGATCCCATTTGTTTAGTTTTGCTTTTATTTCCAGTATTCTGGGAGGTGGATCATAGAGGATCCTGCTGTGATTTATGTCGGAGAGTGTTTTGCCTATGTTCTCCTCTAGGAGTTTTATAGTTTCTGGTCTTACATTTAGATCTTTAATCCATTTTGAGTTTATTTTTGTGTGTGGTGTCAGAAAGTGATCTAGTTTCATTCTTTTACAAGTGGTTGACCAGTTTTCCCAGCACCACTTGTTAAAGAGATTGTCTTTACTCCATTGTATATTTTTGCCTCCTTTGTCAAAGATAAGGTGTCCATATGTGTGTGGATTTATCTCTGGGCTTTCTATTCTGTTCCATTGATCTATATGTCTGTCTTTGTGCCAGTACCATACTGTCTTGATGACTGTGGCTTTGTAGTAGAGCCTGAAGTCAGGCAAGTTGATTCCTCCAGTTCCATTCTTCTTTCTCAAGATTGCTTTGGCTATTTGAGGTTTTTTGTATTTCCATACAAATCTTGAAATTATTTGTTCTAGTTCTGTGAAAAATATGGCTGGTAGCTTAATAGGGATTGCATTGAATTTGTAAATTGCTTTGGGTACTATACTCATTTTCACTATATTGATTCTTCCGATCCATGAACATGGTATATTTCTCCATCTATTAGTGTCCTCTTTGATTTCTTTCATCAGTGTTTTATAGTTTTCTATATATAGGTCTTTAGTTTCTTTAGGTAGATATATTCCTAAGTATTTTATTATTTTCATTGCAATGGTGAATGGAATTGTTTCCTTAATTTCTTTTTCTACTTTCTCATTATTAGTGTATAGGAATGCAAGGGATTTCTGTGTGTTGATTTTATATCCTGCAACTTTACTATATTCATTGATTAGCTCTAGTAATTTTCTGGTGGAGTCTTTAAGGTTTTCTATGTAGAGGATCATGTCATCTGCAAACAGTGAAAGTTTTACTTCTTCCTTTCCAATTTGGATTCCTTTTATTTCTTTTCCTGCTCTGATTGCTGTGGCCAAAACTTCCCAAACTATGTTGAATAGTAGCGGTGAAAGTGGGCACCCTTGTCTTGTTCCTGACTTTAGGGGAAATGCTTTCAATTTTTCACCATTGAAGATAATGTTTGCTGTGGGTTTGTCATATATAGCTTTTATTATGTTGAGGTATGTTCCTTCTATTTCTGCTTTCTGGAGAGTTTTTATCATAAATGGATGTTGAATTTTGTCAAAGGCCTTCTCTGCATCTATTGAGATAATCATATGGTTTTTATTTTTCAATTTGTTAATGTGGTGAATACATTGATTGATTTGCGGATATTGAAGAATCCTTGCATCCCTGGGATAAAGCCCACTTGGTCATGGTGTATGATCTTTTTAATGTGTTGTTGAATTCTGATTGCTAGAATTTTGTTGAGGATTTTTGCATCTATGTTCATCAGTGATATTGGCCTGTAGTTTTCTTTTTTTTGTAGTATCTTTGTCAGGTTTTGGTATTAGGGTGATGGTGGCCTCATAGAATGAGTTTGGAAGTTTCCCTTCCTCTGCAATTTTCTCAAAGAGTTTGAGTAGGATAGGTGTTAGCTCTTCTAGAAATTTGGTAGAATTCAGCTGTGAAGCCATCTGGACCTGGGCTTTTGTTTGCTGGAAGATTTCTGATTACAGTTTCAATATCTGTGCTTGTGATGGGTCTGTTAAGATTTTCTATTTCTTCCTGGTTCAGTTTTGGAAAATTGTACTTTCTAAGAATTTGTCCATTTCTTCCACGTTGTCCATTTTATTGGCATATAACTGCTGATAGTAGTCTCTTATGATCCTTTGTATTTCTGTGTTGTCTGTTGTGATCTCTCCATTTTCATTTCTAATTTTATTGATTTGATTTTTCTCTCTTTGCTTCTTGATGAGTCTGGCTAATGGTTTGTCAATTTTATTTATCCTTTCAAAGAACCAGCTTTTGGCTTTGTTGATTTTTGCTATGGTCTCTTTTGTTTCTTTTGCATTTATTTCTGCCCTAATTTTTAAGATTTCTTTCCTTCTACTAACTCTGGGGTTCTCCAATTCTTTCTTTTCTAGTTGCTTTAGGTGTAGAGTTAGGTTATTTATTTGACTTTTTTCTTGTTTCTTGAGATATGCCTGTATTGCTATGAACTTTCCTCTTAGGACTGCTTTTATAGTGTCCCACAGGTTTTGGGTTGTTGTGTTTTCATTTTCATTAGTTTCTATGCATATTTTGATTTCTTTTTTGATTTCTTCTGTGATTTGTTGGTTATTCAGAAGTGTGTTGTTCAACCTCCATATGTTGGAATTTTTAATAGTTTTTCTCTTGTAATTGAGATCTAATCTTAATGCATTATGGTCAGAAAAGATGCTTGGAATGATTTTGATTTTTTTGAATTTATCAAGTTTAGATTTATGGCCCAGGATGTGATCTATCCTGGAGAATGTTCCATGAGCACTTGAGAAAAAGGTGAAATTCATTGTTTTGGGGTGAAATGTCCTATAGATATCAATTAGGTCTAACTGGTCTATTGTATCATTTAAAGTTTGCATTTCTTTGTTGATTTTCTGTTTAGTTGATCTGTCCATAGGTGTGAGTGGGGTATTAAAGTCTCCCACTATTATTGTGTTATTGTTGATTTCCCCTTTCATACTTGTTAGCATTTGTCTTACATATTGCGGTGCTCCTATATTGGGTGCATATATATTTATAATTGTTATATCTTCTTCTTGGATTGATCCTTTGATCATTATGTAGTGGCCTTCTTTGTCTCTTTTCACAGCCTTTCTTTTAAAGTCTATTTTATCGGATATGAGTATTGCCACTCCTGCTTTCTTTTGGTCTCTATTTGCATGGTATATCTTTTTCCAGCCCTTCACTTTCAGTCTGTATGTGTCCCTTGTTTTGAGGTGGGTCTCTTGTAAGCAGCATATAGAGGGGTCTTGTTTTTGTATCCAATCAGCCAGTCTTTGTCTTTTGGTTGGGGCATTCAACTCATTTACGTTTAAGGTAATTATTGATAAGTATGATCCCGTTACCATTTACTTTATTGTTTTGGGTTTGGGTTTATACACTCTTTTTGTGTTTCCTGTCTAGAGAATATCCTTTAGAATTTGTTGGAAAGCTGGTTTGGTGGTGCTGAATTCTCTCAGCTTTTGCTTGTCTGTAAAGCTTTTGATTTCTCCTTCGTATTTGAATGAGATCCTTGCTGGGTACAGTAATCTGGGCTGTAGGTTATTTTCTTTCATCACTTTAAGTATGTCTTGCCATTCCCTCCTGGCCTGAAGAGTTTCTATTGAAAGATCAGCTGTTATCCTTATGGGAATCCCCTTGTGTGTTATTTGTTGTTTTTCCTTTGCTGCTTTTAATATTTGTTCTTTGTGTTTGATCTTTGTTAATTTGATTAATATGTGTCTTGGGGTGTTTCGCCTTGGGTTTATCCTATTTGGAACTCTCTGTGTTTCTTGGACTTGGGTGATTATTTCCTTCCCCATTTTAGGGAAGTTTTCAACTATGATCTCCTCAAGGATTTTCTCAAGGTCTTTCTTTTTGTCTTCTTCTTCTGGGACTCCTATAATTCGAATATTGGAGCGTTTCATATCGTCCTGGAGGTCTCTGAGATTGTCCTCATTTCTTTTAATTTGTTTTTCTTGTTCGTCTCTGATTCATTTATTTCTACCATTCTATCTTCTATTTCACTAATTCTATCTTCTGCCTCCGTTATTCTGCTATTTGTTGCCTCCAGAGTGTTTCTGATCTCATTTATTGTGTTATTCATTATATATTGACTCTTTTTTATTTCTTCTAGGTCCTTGTTAAACCTTTCTTGCATCTTCTCAATCCTTGTCTCTAGGCTATTTATCTGTGATTCCATTTTGATTTCAAGATTTTGGATCATTTTCACTATCAATATTCAGAATTCTTTCTCAGGTGGATTCCCTACCTCTTCCTCTTTTGTTTGGTTTGGTGGGCAGCTCTCCTGTTCCTTTACCTGCTGAGTATTCCTCTGTCTCTTCATCTTGGTTATATTGCTGCGTTTGGGGTGGCCTTTTTATATTCTGGTAATTTGTGGAGTTCTCTTTATTATGGAGCTTCCTCACTGTGGGTGGGGTTGTATCAGTGGCTTGTCTAGGTTTCCTGGTTAGGGAGGCTTGTGTTGGAGTTCTGGTGGGTGGAGCTGGGTTTCTTCTCTCTGGAGTGCAGTGGAGTGACCAGTAATGGGTTATGAGATGTCAAAGGTTTTGGAGTAACTTTGAGCTGCCTGTATATTGAAGCTCAGGGGTGTGTTCCTGTGTTGCTGGAGAATTTGCGTGGTATGTCTTGTTCTGGAACTTGTTGGTCCTTGGGTGGAGCTTGGTTTCAGTGTAGGTATGGAGGCATTTGATGAGCTCCTATTGCTTAATGTTCCCTGAATTCAGGAATTCTCTGATGTTTTCAGGCTTTGGACTTAAGCCTCCTGCTTCTGGTTTTCAGTTTTATTTTTACAGTAGCCTCTAGACTTCTCCATCTATACAGCACCAATGATAAAACATCTGGGTTAAAGATGAAAAGTTTCTCCACATTGAGGGACACTCAGAGAGGTTCACTGAGTTACAAGGAGAAGAGAAGAGGGAGGGGGTAGTTAGAGGTGACTGGAATGAGATGCGGTGAGATCAAAAGAAGAGAGAGCAAGCTAGCCAGTAGTCACTTCCTTATGTGCGCTCTATAGTCTGGACCGCTCAGAGGTATTTACGGAGTTATACGGGGAAGAGGAGAGGGAGGAAGTAGACAGAGGTGGCCAGGAGGATAAGAGAGAGGAATGAGAAGGAGAGAGACAAATCCTGCCAGTAACCAGTTCCTTAGGTGTTCTCCACCATCTGGAACACACAGAGATTCACAGAGTTGGATAGAGAAGAGATGGGGGAGAAAAGAGACAGAGGCCACCTGGTGGAGAAAAAGGAGAGTCCAAAGGAGAACGGAGTGGTCAAGCCAGTAATCTCGCTCTCAGGTAAAATTGGGTAGTGAAGTTTGGGTTTTTAAATGGACAAAATTGACAACAAAAACCAAAGAGCAAAGATTAAAAATCTAGAGTAGAGGTTGGATTTTCAAAAATACAATATTAAAGAAAAGAAGCAGAAGGAAAAAGGAAAAAAGAAAAAAAAAGAAAAGAAAGAAAAAAAAAAAAGCCACAAGAATTATTATTAAAAAAAAAAAACAAAAAACACCAATAACCACCCAAAGACTATATATGGTGTTTGCCTTAAAAAAAAAAAAAGAAAGAAGATTCGTTTTTTTTTTTTTTGAATAGTAATAATAGGTTATAGAAATAAAAATTAGAGGAGAAATAGAAGACAACTATTAAAAAAAAGTTAGAAAAAAAAAGGAATGATTTTAAAAATAGTAAAAATATATCTGGCCCTTCTCTGATGTTGTGGGCAGTGTGGGGTCACTTCCAAGGCGGTTCCCTCGGTTTAACTTCTTCTTTATGCTGGTTTTTTAGGCTCACTAGTTTAGTCACGCTGTGGGGAGGGGGGATGCTGCAAACAAATAGCGCTGTCGTGTGCACACAGTGTCTCAGCCCCGCTGGACCTGTCCCTTCTCGCGGCGTACAAACCGCTCTGGCTCTACGATGCTCAGCCGGAACCGTCTGAGGCCGGCTCTAGGCTGCGTGCACTTCCCCGGTCTAAGCGCTCAGGTTCGGAGCTCAGGTAGCCCTCAGAGGCACAGATTCGGTTGGGACTGCGTTTTGTGCCCTTCCCGGGTCCGAGTAGCTCAGGAGTTTGGCGAGCGCGATCGCTGCAACTTGTCGCCTTTTCTGCCTCTGCTGCTCAGTTTTCTGGGTGGACCGCTGGCGCCCCTTGTGAGGCAGATGGTGACTGTCCAGTACCCCCAGAAGTCTTAGCAAAGAAGCCTGCTTGCAGTTTGGTAAGTGAAGTCTCTCCGGGTCTGCAATTGCCCCTTTCCAGTCCTTACGGCTCTGGCTGCCTGTCCCCGGCGGGGGATGGTCTGTAGCCGGCTTTTTCCGTTCCATCCTTTGTTCTGTGCTCGGTCCTGGCGGTGTCTTATGTTCGAGCTTTTTGCGTGGTAGCTATCCCACAGTCTGGTTTGCTAGCCCAAGTTAGATCGTTCTGGTTGTGCGTGGGGCGTTCCTGCCCGATTCTTACAAAGCACTGCAGCCCGCGCCTCCCGCGCTTCCCTGCCCTGCCCCCACTTCCTAGTGGCGGATGCAAGTGTCTGTGCTGCTTTTCCGCTGGGGGAGTTACTGTTGGGCTTGTAATCTCTTGGTTTTAATTATTTATTTATTTTTCCCTTCCTGTTATGTTGCCCTCTGTGTTTCCAAGGCTCGCCGCAGACTCGGCAGGGAGAGTGTTTCCTGGTGTTTGGAAACCTCTCTTCTTAAAATTCCCTTCCTGGGACAGGCTTCCCTTCCCGGGATGGAGCTCCCTCCCCACCTCCTTTGTCTCCTTTTTTGTCTTTTGTATTTTTTCCTACCTGATTTTGAAGACAATGGTCTGCTTTTCTGGTTGCCTGATGTCCTCTGCCAGCCTACAGAAGTTGTTTTGTGGAGTTTGCTCAGTGTTGAAATGTTCTTTTGAGGAATTTGTGAGGGAGAAAGTGGTCTTCCCGTCCTATTCCTCCGCCATCTTAGGACCGCCTGGTTTGATCTTCTTGCTGTCCAAGGGACTCTCAAGAGTCCTCTCCAGCACCACAATTCAAAAGCATCAATTCTTCGGCACGCAACCTTCCTTTTGGTTCAGCTCTCACATCTGTACATGACTACTGGAATACCATAGCCTTGACTATATGGACCGTTGTTGGCAAAATGATGTCTTTTCTTTTTGATATGCTTTCTAGATTTGCCATAGCTTTCCTTTCAAAGAGCAAGCATCCTTTAATATCATGGCTGCAGTCCCCATTTTGCAGTGATTTTTGGAGCCCAAGAAAACAAAATCTGTCTCTCTTTCCACTTTTCCCCCTTCTATTTGCCGCAGTTTGACTTGGATTTGACTGAACCTAAATCAACCCCTTTACTCACCAAAGAACACTGGTTCTTTGGGTTTCTTTTTTTTTTTTTTTTTCAATTGCAATCCTAGTTATTTTCTATTCTTAAAATTACTTCATTGCCGGGAGCCAGCATGGAAGGTCCCACCCATGGCAAAGGTCATGAGGAAGAGACCTGACTGGCAAAGGCGGATCAGGACTCGAGGGACTCTCCAACCCCACCCATGACAAGGTCATGTGGAAGAGGCCTGACGGACAAGGCAGATCAGGACTCAAGGGGTCCCCTGGATCTACTCGAGCATCAACCCCCAAAACCAAAATCTATCTGTTATACTACACTCCTCTGACATTAACAGGGGCTATCCTTGACCATCTTTCTCTGGAAAATTAACTTAGAGCTCCAGTTAATAGCCTCCTGCATATTAAAGGAGTGTCTCAGGTCAAACCTCTCTGCTGGCAGACTAGCTTGTGGTCAGGTTTATCCACACTCTTGCTATTATGCACATGATTGTTCACAACCTCTCAACCATAAACAGCACAGAGAGTTCAGAGTATTTTGAAAGTCTTAGTTAGCATAGGGCTTTTCTAAAGATAAAAATCATGTTGGTGAAGGGTTTCATTGCTGAATTAATGATTGCCACCAGGCCTCCATACCCTTAGGCACCTGGGAGTATGTTAATCAATGTAATTGGAATGTAGAAAAAGAAAATATAGTAGTTTTGATGTTAGCAGTACTAGACTTTTGAGTTAATGAATTTTCTCTTTGTTATAAATCACTGCACTCCTCTTTTTTGTTATAAATCATTGTATCCTTGCTATGTAAGAATGTAACTTTATCACTATCTTAAGACTAAGCAGATCTTAAGGGAAAACAAGTTTTCTGATTGACTGACCTTAATCAATAGAAAGAAAGACAGGGCCATAAAATGTTAATCGGTCTTCAGACCAGAAGATATTGTAAACAAACGTAAGACCCTTGTAAGAACAAAGGTATGCAAAGAACACTCTGTCTTTAGATAACGGTCAGAGCAGCTGACCCTGCGTGACTCTGCTTTTTACATTTATCTCTATGTACAACTTAAAGTATAAAAGCTTCCCTGAAAAATAAAGAGACAGACCAGGACCAGTTCCATGAAAGCCTGGTTCCCCCGTGTCAATTCTTTCTTTCTCTCTTACTCTCTTTTTCAGGCTGATCCCTTGGAGCACAGGGGCCCGCTGTGTTCACTTATCTGCCTGGACTTCTAAGACCTGAACGGGAAGATGCTTTGCGTCTTCACTCCCTCGGGAGACCAGGAGGGCACCTGTGTCCTACGTGAACAGTGCAAGTCCCTTGTCTTGGGGCTTTATTGACTTTCTGTGTCAACAAAGGAATATCAATCTCTTTCTCTCCTCTATTTTTCTTCACTACTAATTCCTTCCTTATCTCTCTCTATATCTATATATTTTTCTCGCCTTGCCGTCCACGCTTCAGATACCCTGGATCCAACCGGGGCTGGACCCTGGTACTTGATGATATCCTGCCCCAGGAGAAGAGCTCCTTTCTGGGTGGTGCCAAGAGTCACCACCTGGCTATGGTAAACACTGAGTCAGTATAGATGGCAAGAAATAATGATACTTCAGATGGTTTTATGGTTATAGCACCAGAATTATGTGAGAGAGTTCCTCTTTCCCCTCAGGAGAAGAGCTTACTCAAATATCTATGAATATGACCCTTAAAATTCAAAGTAAAGACTATTTTATAACCACAAAGGGCATTGTATGGCAGAGTTCAACTTCCTCATTTTATAGACCAGGGGGTCACACTCAGAATGCATTTTCCTTGGTTAGCTAGTATTGGTGGTATGAGAAGCAGAGACCAGAACCCTTTATTTATGTTATTTCTGTGTCCAGAGTGCTTTCTCATACAACTTTCTTTAGTTGTCAAATTTGGTGTTTTCTGTATTGTGTATTGTCACATAAAATTTAAATATAAAATCTGCCAGAGGGAAATAAGTTCTTTGATTAAAATGTGTTTTGTGATTTATTAATTAAGGAGCTTAAGGATATGTATTCAATAAACCTCAGATAGTAGTATGTCATTCTGTCTATAGCAGCCCAAATACTGGCTTTCTTGTGATAAAAGAAAACCCAATTGTCTTCAAATTACCCCTAAGTCATCTTTTTCTCAGAAAACTTAAATTCATTAAGGTAGCAACTAGAGATTTTGGAAATATGGAAGCACAAATTAATAAAATTGAACTTCAGTTCAGTTCAGTTCAGTCGCTCAGTCATGTCTGACTCTTTGCAACCCCATGAATCACAGCACGCCAGGCCTCCCTGTCCATCACCAACTCCCGGAGTTCCCTCAGAGTCGCATCCATCGAGTCAGTGATGCCATCCAACCATCTCATCCTCTGTCGTCCCCTTCTCCTCCTGCCCTCAATCCCTCCCAGCATCAAAGTCTTCTCCAATGAGTCAACTCTTCGCATGAGGTGGCCAAAGTACTGGAATTTCAGCTTTAGCATCATTCCTTCCAAAGAAATCCCCGGGTTGATCTCCTTTAGAATGGACTGGTTGGATCTCCTTGCAGTCCAAGGGACTCTCAAGAGTCTTCTCCAACACCACAGTTCAAAAGCATCAATTCTTCGGTGCTCAGCCTTCTTCACAGTCCAACTCTCACATCCATACTGGAAAAACCATAGCCTTGACTAGATGGACCTTAGTCGGCAAAGTAATGTCTCTACTTTTGAATATGCTGTCTAGGTTGCTCATAACTTTCCTTCCAAGGAGTAAGCGTCTTTTAATTTCATGGCTGCAGTCATCATCTGCAGTGATTTTGGAGCCCAAAAAAATAAAGTCTGACACTGTTTCCACTGTTTCCCCATCTATTTCCCATGAAGTGATGGGACCAGATGCCATGATCTTAGTTTTCTGAATGTTGAGCTTTAAGCCAACCTTTTCACTCTCCTCTTTCACTTTCATCAAGAGGCTTTTGAGTTCCTCTTCACTTTCTGCCATAAGGGTGGTGTCCTCTGCATATCTGAGGTTATTGATATTTCTCCCGGCAATCTTGATTCCAGCTTGTGTTTCTTCCAGTCCAGTGTTTCTCATGATGTACTCTGCATATAAGTTAAATAAGCAGGGTGACTAGTTAATGGATAATCCAATATTTACCCTAATTAGAAATAAATGTTCATCAATAACAAAGTTGAATTCATGGTATTATTTGTTGTAGGAACACGCACATTTATTATATTAGGATACATATATCACTTTTATTATCTCACTGAGAACAATACATAATAGTGATCCTTGGATTTCAGAGACTAGTAACCAGACCTGAAGTTTATTTTTTTAAGTGCCTACCTATACTAGAATATGTGAAGAATGGAATGAATAAGCTTGTAGGATTGGTTCCTTCTCTATAAGTTGTTGAAAATTACAATTATAAGAATATGGACCATAGACAAGAATTTTACTTTTTGATATATTTAAACCAAGTCAATCTGAGTTCATTTAATGTTTATTTAGATAGTTTCCTTTCTTTGTTCAGTTTTTCATTTGCTCATTTATTTATAAAAGGTCTGTTAAGAAGTACTGGATGTCCACCAAATGACAAGCCCCTTACCTGATACCAGGCAACACAAAAATGGCTATGAGACATTGATTTCCTTAACCTCAAGATGGCAATCAGTTGGCACAGTCCAATGTGTGACTGACTATAATGTAATAATAGCATCAGAGTTGGAGATATCTCTGGATAAGTGTGGAGGATCCTAGAATGAGTGATAATTTCCAATTTTGGGGTTAGAGGTGATTTCACATAGTAGATAATACTCGAGGTGAATCTGGATGAAGAATTAAAGGTTTACTCAGTAGAGGTGTGGGAGAGAAAATGGTGTAGAAATAGCAAAGATGAAGGCACAGAGACATAGACATAGATAGTGTGTTTGCAGGGCTCTAAGTCATTCCACTTGATGTGTACTTAGAGTGAGGAACAGTGGGAGAAGCACAAGGGAGAAGTTTCAGGAAGGCCATACATTACATGTGGATGAGTTTGAACTTCGTCTCATAGACAAAGCAGGAGAATGGAATGATCAGATACGTGTGCTAGGGAACAAAAAAACAAACCTGTACTAGTCGGGTATCACAACAAGCATACAATTCCATAGTCTTGGCTTTCAAGTTTACAGTTTATTAATGGAGATGAAAAAAGTAACATGAATTTTTTTACAGTTATGGGAAAGATAAAATGTAATTATATGCATTATTTACAATAGCAAAGATACAGAAACAACCTGTGTCCATTGATGGATGAATGGATAAAGAAATTGTTATATAAAGAAACCTTGCCATTTGCAACAACATAGACGGACCTCAAAGGCATCATGCTGAGTGAAATAAGTCAGACAGAGAAAGATGAATGCCATACGATTTCTTTTTTATGTGGAGTCTAAAACAAGACAAACTAAAACAAACCAAACTCATGGATACAAAGAACAGATTGGTGGTTGCCAGAGGAAGGGGGCAGGAGGTGGGAGAAAAGGGTGAAGGGGGTCAAAGATAAAAAGGGGAAAAAACAAGAAAATTCTTTGGAAATTATCCAGTATTAAAAATGAAATGATAAAAAAATGTAATAATAGGGTAAAAATAATACAAGGTGCAGTGGATATCCATAAACTGCAGAGATCATATATGACTAAGAGGAATCAGAAAAAATATTCATGAAAGGTATTGTCGTACTTGAACTGGTCCTCAAATTATGAGAATGATTTTGCACATTGAGAAGGGTGAGGAAGAACTGGCAAGGTTGAAGAACCAGCATGAGCAAAACCTCAGCAAATGCAGTGGGTGTGAAGGGGTGTGGACTTGCAGGCGCAGAAGCTAGACTGAGGAGAGGACAGGAGGTCCTTTATGCAAGTCAAATAGTTTGTTTCATTCATTAAAAACTTTTGAGGAAAATATGATTAGAGATGTGATTCAAGATGGATGATCTGTAAATAATGTCTAGAATATGTGATTGAAGAGACCGAAGCCTGGGATAGCAGCAGCATTTCAGGCAAGAGATGAAACCCCGAGCAGGGATTCTGCAGTGTGTTTCATAGTAGGAAGCGAATGAGGGAGACACCAAAGGGGAAGCATCAACAGTCAACAGGACTGTCTGGAAGCCAGGGACCTTGGGGGTATCAAAGACCATGTGCACATTTCCTGCCAGTGACTCAGCGAGTAGAAGTTCCTACAACAGGAAGGGGAAGGCTGTGAGGAGAACCTCGTTGGACAGAAAAGAGTTTCTCAGAACTTGAATATGGTAACTTTATGATTCAAATAAGACACCCAGTTAGAAAGGCCCAGTAGACAATTGGTATTGCTGGGCGAGAAGCTTTGGAAAGAAGAGGGAAAATTCTTAGACAAAAGGTGAGTCATAGGAGGGGGTTCTCTTGCCACACGTGGAAATATCTACACATCTACAAAATATGGAGAAAAGAGATGACTCTTGGGGAATAATTGTGTGTGAAAATAAGAAAAGAAAAGTGAAAAAGCCGTCAGCCATGGAACAGGAGAAGCTGTAGAAGTAGATGGGAAAACATGATTTCAGGAACCTTGAAGATAAAGATGTGTGTTCAGTGCCAGGGACAGTAAGTGCAGCCGAAAGACTGGGGAGAATCAACAATCTGAAAGCCTATTGAGGGACATTGTAGTGTTTAGGGTTTGTACTAGGTGCACATCAGCTTTTGTAATTATCTTGGGGTTTATTTCTTTAACATATGTAACTTCAACTTCCTTATCTGAATAAAAAGTGAAACATATCAGGGTAATTGTGAGAACGAAATGGGCTAATGTAAATGTAACATATAATATAGAACCTGATTAGTAAAGGTTTATTACTCACATCATGAGTCTTTCTGGGAAGAGCAGGGTAGGCTCCCATGCTGGTCTAAAAATGGTTGGAGAGGGGAGAGAAAGGATAATGACTTGGGACTTTTTGGTGGTGAGGAGGTGAGGCTGGGACAAGGGTTTCCATTCCTACATGCAAGGGCTTCCATGGTTTGGACTTCCTATTCATGCCAGAAGAGGCTTTCTTAGCCCATTCAGGCTTTCTTAACTTGCCTAGTTGTGGGGCAGAAAGAACAAAAGTAATGGTGACTCTTAAAAGCTGCCAGCAGTCAAACATCAAAAAGTGGAGTCAGACTCTTACAAAGAAAGAAAGTGTTAATTGCCCAGTCGTGTCCAACTCTTTGTGACCCCATAGACTGTAGCCAACCAGGCTCCTCTGTCGATGGGATTTCCCAAACAAGAATACTGGAGTGGGTTGCCGTTTCTTTCTCCAGAGTATCTTCCAAATGCAGGGATTGAACCTGGGTCTCCTGTATTGCAGGCATATTCTTTACCACCTACGCCACCAGGGAAGCCTTTCTTTCTTACAAAGTGTTTCCCAAGATCTCCCTTAGCTGGACCCCAGAAATACTCACTGCCACTATAGCACCCCCCGAAAAAGGGGAAGTATGATGGAAGGAAAGCCAGAGTGGAAAGAGGCTTAAAAGTCTTAAACGATTGCAGTGAAAGTATCTTAGCAAGTAAAACATTGCCAAGGCTTGCTCCAGGGCCTTGAAAGCATCGATACTAAAGAAGAGCCTTGAAATCCTTTTTTTGGACAAGCATTTGAATTATTTTAAAATGTGTTTGGCTGGATTTTCTTTACTTGTGCTCTTGTTGTCCTTTTTTTTTTTTTTCTTGTTGTCCTTTTGATGGGTGGAAGAATGTGACAGAACTACTAGTGAAGGGTAGAAATGCTGTTGGTCATGGGACAAGAAGTGTGTGGGACAGAAGTTTAACCCACACTGAAACAAATCATCACCCTCTCATTTCTTACCTATAAGTCACCTTCTTGTCCTTGGACCCACTTTTCTTGTTCTTCTTCCTGAAATCCTTGCCCATCAACTAACCCTTTCCTCACCTATATCTACCTACCTCATCATACTTCCTCCTGAGCCAGCCTTCTGTGACTTCCTGTGGGTCCACATTCCCTCATAATTGCATAAGCCATTTACATCCAAACTTCTCTATTGTTATTTCACTTTCTCAAAACACCTACCCATTGATGGCCTGCCTTTGTCCTAGGTTTGTTTGGACAAGTACCTAGCCTTTCTCAATGACATTCACTGAATATCTCCACACATTAACAGGAGCCTGGATTGGACCTAAAAATAATTATTATAGCTCCTAATTATAGAATGTTTACTGTTTGCCTTGTGCTAAGCTAAGCCCTATATGTGCATAATGTCATTTTATCTTGATAGTAATACTCTATGGTATATAACTCCATATCACTCAGTTACGGTGATCATTTCATGATTTATAAGTATATCAAATCATCACACTGTATACTTTAAATTTATACAATTTTACTTTTCATTTATACTGAATATAGCTAAAGGAAAAAGAAAAATGAATAGTTGGATTAAGGATAAAAGGCAAACAGTAATATTCAAAATAAAATTAGTGCAGGCAAGATATTGAGACATATACTTACAACTTAACATACAGAGGGAATCTGAGGCTCAGAAAAATTAACTAAGTTGTCAAAGATAGTGCTGCTAAAGAAGTCCTGCCTGGCTTGAACCCAGATCCAATTCTAAAGTCCAGGCTCCACATCACCATTTCTTCCAGAAGAACCTGCTTCTAGAAGTGAAGCCTTTTTAAACTATATTGAAATCCCACACATGATTTGCCAATTCTTAATGCAGGTATAAATCCTCCCAAGCTCTCCTTTCTTTACAATTGCTTCTTCGATGGTGACATTTTTCTTTATTATATTATTCTGACTTTGCTGAATGTGAAAGAATTTAACTTTCCAAAGTGTAATTTTAATATGCCACATTCTAGTATGGCAAATTACTATTATGAAAAGTGTGCTCCTTGGAAACTTCAAGTAGCCTTCTAGAATAACTTGTAATTATAATGAATTGTGTTGATGTTATGTGCATTTTTATTGTATATAATTTAACAACTATGTGATGACTATCTAATTATAGTCTATAGTTCACAAAGTAATAGTTTACAACATTTCCTCAATAGAAGTTATACTTCCACATGAGGTTCTTGTTTTATGTCTGCATACAAGTGGTGTATTACTACAAAATGTGCATACAAATAAAGCCTTACTAACAAAAAGAAAAAGCTTTAGAAACATAATCTGTTTTAGAAACATATTTTCCAAAATTTGCAGGAAAAAAATACATCCCTTAAACCAATCAAAGTAAACAATTCATTAAAATATTTTTGTCCCATCAAGCATTGTAAGAAATATCCTGGCAATAATTATGAGAGAAAAATACATTATTCAAGAATAAATCAGAAAAAAGAGTAAGTTTTTCTACCTCTGCAAGATGCACTGGTTATGCGCCTTGATCATTTCATCTCTTAAGCACTAAATCAAAGAACAGAGACAACAACAAAGGAAATCTTGTTGACTCTATCTTCAAACCACATCCTGAGCCCATCCACTTCTCACCACCTCCACTGGTACCTTCCTGTCCAAACCACCATCATCTTCACCTGGATCACTGCAGTAGCTTCCCAACTGCTCATCTTCCTTCCCTCTCCTACTGTCTGTTGCCAACAGAGCAGCCAGAAAGACCCTGTTATAACCAAAGTCAAATCAGACTCCTTCTCTATTTAGAGGCCGCAACTGGCTTTCTTTTCTCTGAGAGGAAAAGCTGAAGTTGTTACCATGGCCAGCAAGGTCTTACCCACTCTGGCCTCCAGGCACCTCTCTGACCTTGTCCTCTGTTATCCCCTCCTTTTCCTTCTGCCCCTGACATACTGGCCTTTCTGCTTTTCCTTACAAATATGGAGCAGATTCCTGCCTTTAGACCTGGGGTTACCTCTCCTTTTTCCGGAAGTGTTACTTATCACTCTCTTTTGCTCACCTTTTCAATGAAGCCACCAAAATTAATAGCAATCTGCTCTGCCAGTCAGTTCGCAAAGGCCCCAGTCTCCGTTACTCTGCTTTATTTATTTCTCCATAGTTTAAGCCACCTTTTCACATACTCTAGAATTTACTGGTTTACTGTGTTTATTGGCTGCCCCTGGTAGCTCAGTTGGTAAATCCTCCTGCAGTGTGGGAAACCTGGGTTCGATTCCTGGGTTAGGAAGATCGCCCGTAGGAGGGCATGGCAACCCACTCTTGTATTCTTGCCTGGAGAATTCCATGGACAGAGGAGCCTGGCAGGCTACAGTCCATGCAGTTGCAAAGAGTTGGACGACTGAGTGGCTTGCACTTTCACTTTCCTCACTATAATATTCAAAAGGGCAGGGTCTTTGTTCGTTGGTGTGTCACTAGAAACCAGAAGAGTACCTGGCACATAGCAACCACTCAGATATTTGGTGAATGAATGAATGAATGCTAAGATTACTCAGGCAAATGTCTTTGTATTTCACTCTTTCTTTGCTTCCCCAAAATAGCCATGATACCGGCCTCCCTGAAATCTTGGATAATTCAAAGAGCTGTGCATTAAGAAATAGTCTAAAAAGTTATTTAAGAAATTATAGCCATGTTATTCAGGGTTTTGACATTAATATTGAAATATTCATCATGACACATTGAAAGGTTCTCTGCCTTACTAAATTTTAAAAATAATTTATCATGCCAGGGACAGAATTAATTGAATTATTTTCTACTCTTGAATCAAGAATTCAACTGATTCACTGTTTTTCCTCGATTTTGGTGTGCTTTCATATATAAGCACACATCTGATTTTGTGATCATCTTTTAAAAGCTATTGTTAATCCCTCTACGTGACATTTTTCCAGGCGGAACTGCCACAATTCCAGTGAGCAAATAGGATTCACCAGTATCTGAACCTCGTTAAACATAATTGTTAAAGTATAATGAGTCTTTAACTCTCAGCATGATAATCTCTCTAGAGGAAGAATTTCCTTGAATGATATGAGATCAATGAAATCTAAGACTACACTTTTTTTCTCAACAAAGATTGACCATATGTCTACTATGATAGAATTATTGCTAGATGCTGGAGCCCAAAGATGAACAAAAACCAGCCCTTCTCCCAGAATGATTTAGTCTGGGGAAGGAGACAAATAGGTAATTGCCTAATTAGTCTGTGATATGCTAAGTGCTATAGCAGTTTCATTTAAAAGTTCTGTGAAAACATCAAAGAGAGATTTTTTTTTTTTTCATTTAAACATGTTTATTAACTACCTTCAGCACTGTGGTGCTGGAGAAGACTCTTGAGAGTCCCTTGGACAGCAAGGAGATCAAACTAGTCATTCCTAAAGGAAATCAACCCTGAATGTTCATTGGAAGGACTGATGCTAAAGCTGAAGCTTGAATACTTTTTTGGCCACTGAATATGAAGAGCTGACACATTGGAAAAGCCCCTGATGCTGGGAAAGATTGAGCGCAGGAAGAGAAGGAGCTGATTGATCGAGGATGAGATGGTTGGATGGCATCACTGACTCAACGGACATGAGTTTGAGCAAACTTGGGGAGATAGTGAAGGACAGGGAAGCCTGATGTGCTGCAGTCCACGGGGTCACAAAGAGTTGGACACAACTTAGTGGCTGAACAACAATATTGATCACATGTTCATGTAGACATGAATAAGATGCAGTCTTTTGAGAGGTATTGATTATGTTACTCATGCTGATCCCACATGTGTGACTGAAAACATTGAATCTTGAAATGCCACTTGGGAAAAATGTCCAGTTATAATTGGTGAAACTTTTAGAGCACACCTTTTTTGTAGTGTAGTTACTGGACTCAGCGTGCCAGGCTCTGAGCTTGGTGCTGCTGCATGGTTTAGGCTCTAATCACTGTATGTCTGCGTGCCAGGGTGGACTGGCTACTGTGAGTTCCGGGAAATACTGCAACCAAAAATGCACCCAAGATTTGTAACTCGTCTTATTCAAAACCTCTCCTTTGTCTGATTCTTGCACAGTGTTACAAGTTTTTTTAAAAAAAGGCTGAATGCTTCATAAATCATTAAAAATTTTAATGCTATTAGGGTGAGAGTAAAACATTAAGAAACACTAAGAAATACTTTCAGCCATCTTCCATGAGCATTTAAAAATTGAGAAACTGATAAGGGATATCTGTGAGTTGAATTGCTCATCACTTAATGAAGTAGCCAGAAAGATAAATTTGTATTACATTCAACTGTATGAATCCTGTGTACAATGATGTATACTAAGTGTACAAGGGTATACTTAGCTATATATGAACATAAACTTCCTCTTATAACTAGTAACATACTTAAAAATGTCAATAATAATATTTACACAATATAGTACTTACTATATATTAGGTACTATTCAAATAGTAAGTAATTCAGTCATCTAAATAACTATATTAGGAACCAGGATTATCTCTGGTTTTTTACAGGCAGAGGAAAGCACAGTGAGCTTACTAGCCCAAGGTCATTGCTAATAAGTGGCATGGCCAGAATTTGAACCCAGGTGATCAGGCTCCAATCACCAGGTGAATTCTATGCTATATTGCCACACAGGTAAGACAGCCAAATAAGCCATGTTCATTGTTTAATTCATAGCATATTCTAGTAGGGCCTATTTGTATTAAGTGGATGTTTGCACTCAGAAATGTGTTAGGTAATATTCCATTGTTCCCTTTCTTTATCTATTTATCCATCAGTGGACATTTAAGCTGCTTCCATGTCCTGGCTTTTGTAAATAGTGCTGCAGTGAACACTGGAGTGCATGTATCTTTTCAAATTATGTTTTTCTCTGGCATAAAAGAGAATGAAATAATGCCATTTACAGCAACATGAATGGACCTAGAGATTGTCATCCTGAGTAAGTCACACAAAGAAAGACAAAAATTATGTGAAATTGCTTATCAGTTCAGTTCAGTCGCTCAGTCGTGTCCAATTCTTTGTGACCCCATGAACTGCAGCATGCCAGGCCTCCCTGTACATCACCAACCCCCGGGGTCTACCCAAACCCATGTCCATCGAGTCGGTGATGCCATCCTCTGTCGTCACTTTGTCATCCTGCCCACAGTCTTTCCTAGCAACAGGGTCTTTTCAACTGAGTCAGCTCTTTGCATCAGGTGGCCAAAGTATTGGAGTTTCAGCTTCAGCATCAGTCCTTCCAATGAACACCCAGGACTGATCTCCTTTATAATGGACTGGTTGGATCTCCTTGCAGTCCAAGGGACTCTCAAGAGTCTCCTCCAACACCATAGTTTAAAAGCATCAATTCTCTGGCACTCAGCTTTCTTTATAGTCCAACTCTCACATCCATACATGACTACTGGAAGAACCATAGCCTTGACTAGATGGACCTTTGTTGACAAAGTAATGTCTCTGCTTTTTAATATGCTGTCTAGGTTGGTCATAACTTTCCTTCCAAGGAGTAAGCATCTTTTAATTTCATGGCAATCACCATCTGCAGTGATTTTGGAGCCCAGAAAAATAAAGTCAGCCACTGTTTCCACTGTTTCCCCATCTATTTGCCATGAAGTGATGGGACCAGATGCCATGATCTTCATTTTCTGAATGTTGAGCTTTAAGCCAACTTTTTCACTCTCCTCTTTCACTTTCGTCAAGAGGCTCTTTAGTTCTTCACTTTCTGCCATAAGGGTGGTGTCATCTGCATATCTGAGGTTATTGTGGAATCTAAAAAAATGGGGACAAATTAACTTATTTATTAAGCAAAAATAGAGTCATAGATGTAGAAAACAAATTTATGGTTGCCAAGGAGGAAAATAGGGGGTGAGGGATAAATTGAAAGATTGAGACTAACATAAACACAGTACTACATATAAAATATATAGCTAATGAGAACCTACTGTATTACATAGGGACCACTTGTCTATATACTCTGTAATGACCTATATGGGAAAAGAATCTAAAGAAGAGTGAATGTAAGTGTTTGTATAACCAATTCACCTTGCTGTACAGCAGAAACTAACACAACATTGTAAATTAACAATTAAAATTTAAAATTAATAAAAATTTAAACAAAAATTGAAATAAAGAAATGTGTTAGGGAAAAATACACATAATATATAATCCTACTTTGGAAAAGTTTTGCTTGTTTTAATGTTTCTTAGCTATAAGACCATCCCAAAGTACTAAAATAACTCTCAAGAGTGACTCAGTTTATGCCTAACCAAAATATTGCTAATGATGAAACAGCAACACCTCAGAAGTTTTAATTACCCATCACATAACACAAGGCACACCCTGCCAATTATATCTCTTAAAGTGAAGTTAGAAGTCCAGACTATGACACATTTACTTTGCAAGGCAGAAGAATTAAAGGTAGTGTGAGTCCCATGCTCTTCTGGACCTAGAACTTAAATACTAATTGATACCATTGGAAAACTGCTTGATATTTTTATAGTGCAGTGACTTTGCAAGCAAAAATTTTCAAGATTTTATATGATTTTTAAAAAATCAACTCAGATGTTTGGAATTTGGATTGCTGCACTTTTATTCTTTGGCAAATCACCAGGTAAGACTCATAATTTATAATTTCTTTGAAACAGAGTATACTGACATCTTAAATGTAATTGACATGGACTTTGAAATCTTGGCTCTGTTTAAATTTTATTCTGCATAAAATTATCTAAAGGAAAATGCACCAGTTTCATAATAATTAATCTGATGAGCATATGAAAAGCAACTATTTCCAATAAAATAAAAGTCACTGGACAGTCTTGTACTAGGCCTCCAGCTTCATCACTTAGTAGCTTTATGGCCTTGGACAAATAATTTATCCATTGAAGTCTCAGTTTCTTCACTTCTAAGATGAGTATGTAGCATACATATTTCCATTTTCAGTACCTGATTCACAGTAGATGCTCAATAAATGTTTGAATGAATGAATGAATGATTAATGCTGATTGGAAACTCCACAATGATTTTTTCCCTTTGTGTCATGATCTTGCACATTAGCTCAATATTAATTGACTTCTGAACTTTATATTGTAGACTCCTTATATATTAACATTACCTATGTAGTGGTTATTGGTTTCTTTTGTTCTTACCACCCTGCTTCAACATTGTATGTGTAAGCACAATAAAAGTTAGTTGATGCATTTTAGCCAAAATAGAATCAAAGGATTTCAGTGTGTTTTAGTCCCTGCTCTCCAGCTCTCCTTATGGAATAAAAAATAAAGGGATGGAACCCTTGTTAGTTTTAGTATATGCCAGGAACTGTGCTCTATTTTCCATGATTTTCCTACCCCAGGACAGTTCCAGTTGAATGCTGAAAGCAGATTAATGAGTTCCAGAGCAGAATTAAGAAGTGAGTCAAGTATGCCCTGGTCCATTTTCTTGTATTGTCACATCTCTTCTCAGTGGTATCTCCTCCATCTAGAGTTCAGAGGCCTTCTTGCTATCTTTACTCCCAGCCCATCCCTCAAAATCCTCTCTGAACAAGGATCCGAATACATTTTTCTTTTAAATCAACAAATACAATTGCCTACTATGTGCCAAGTACTGTGTTAAGCTCTGGAGACCCAGTTGTGATTGGTAAGTTCCCTATCCATCAGAAATAGGTGTTTTTCAAATATTTGCTTTTCAATAGGGAGTGACTTCTGTTTAGAAGCTCACTGAATTAAGCACAATGTATAAAATGGAAGTACCAGAAGACTGAATACAAATAGACTCTATTAAAAATTGAATAGATGTGATATAGTTTACAAAACAAATGTGATATGGACTCAGTTTTTTAATTATGGCAGCTAAGATGTGTATGTATACTAGAAATATATATAACATAAATTTTATATAACTATTTTTAAAAAAGCATCTTATCTGGCAGCTAACTCTCTCCTCAGTCCCCTCCTTACCCAGTTTAAATGCTATCAGTCATGCTCATTCCTTGGTGTGCACACTGGACTTCTCTGCTGCTCTTGATTCACTTGGTTCAACCATGACCCTGATTAAATCTGACACTTTGCGATGTTGTGACTGCACTTGTACAGCTGAATGTGCCTGGAGAAAAACACATACCATGCTGACTGTCTCACTGTGAAATCATGGTTATTAAACTAAAGTGGAGCATGAATCTGCCAAGCCATCATATTCGGCTTCCCTGGTTGTTTCATTTTCCCAGGCTCCTGGGTTACTTCTTTCTTCTCCTTTCTTCTCCCCTCTACTCAAACCTCCAGTGCCTTCCTGCCCACTAATACTCTTGGCCGATAGGCTTGTTTCCTATTTCAAAAAGAAAATAGAAATAAAAAGAAGAGTCCCTCCATAATTTTCCAGTACCACACTCAACCCAGTTACCTGCATGTATTTCTATAGTAAAATCTATGTATTCACATTAAGTGGAATAAAGAATATATATATATATATATATATGGCTTTAGACCCATTTTTTTTTTCTGCCAAATGAGTTTGCTGAAAACTAAAAACAAAGGAAAAAATAAAAACCCCACTTTTTTCCTCAAAGACTTTTACATTTTGAACTTGCAGACTAAGGTGTCGTGGACCTGCCTCTCCCCACACCCCCACCCTGGTTCTGCAGTTCCGTTCAGGGCAGCCCCCTCGTAATTCTTCATCACACCAGGTGTGCTTGTACTGCTTCCCTCTGCCTGGAATGCCTCCCAAGAAATCCACAAAGTTTGTGCCTCACCCCCTCCAGGTATGGATTCAAGTGCCACTTTTCTTAGCTAGGTCTTCCCTGGCCACTCTATTCGAATTGTAACCCCTCCTGACATAAACACACATGCACCTTCACTCCTGTCATGTTTTGTGTTTGTCCCAGCACTTGCCACACTTAAACATATACCATATTTTATTTATTCTTATTCATTGCCTGTCTTCTACCCCAACCCCCAACCCCAACTAGATTATATACTCCATGGGTGCCTGAACTACTTTTTCCATTGCTGAGTCCTAAGTGCTGAGAACCACCCCTGGCACATAATAGGCACTCAGATAAATACTTCAACGAGCCTATTTTCCAGCTTTTTTATGTCATTGAAAAAAGCTCTACACGATACCATAAAGAAAAGACTCATTTAGAAATTGAAAATTAGGGAATCTGGTCTCATCTCTTCATGGCAAATAGATGCGGAAACAATGAAAACAGTGACAGACTTTATTTTCTTGGGCTCCAAAATCACTGCAGATGGTGACTGCAGCCATGAAATTAAAAGACGCTTGCTCCTTGGAATGAAAGCTATGACCAACCTAGACAACATATTAAAAAGCATATAGATTGCTTTGCTGACAAAGGTCCATCTAGTCAAAGTTATGGTTTTTCCAGTAGTCATGTATGGATGTGAGAGTTGGACCATAAAGAAAGCTGAACTACGGTGGTGGAAAAGACTCGTGAGAGTCCCTTGGACTGCAAGGAGATCAAACCAGCCAATCCTAAATGAAATCAGTTCTGAATATTCATTGGAAGGACTGATGCTGAAGCTGAAATTCCAATACTTTGGCCACCTCATGCGCAGACCTGACTCATTGGAAAAGACCCTGATGCTAGGGAAGATTGAAGGCAGGAGGAGAAGAGGCTGACAGAGGATGAGATGGTTGGATGGCATCACCGATTCCATGGACATGAGTTTGAGCAAGCTCCAGGAGTTGGTGATGGACAGGGAAGCCTGGCGTAGTGCAGTCCATGGGGTCACAAAGAGTCGGGTCCTAATGAGCAACGGAACTGACTGAATTGAGGCGGCTCAGCAGGTAAAGAATCTGCCTATAATGCAGGAGACAAAGGAGACGGGAGTTCCATCCCTTGGGTGGGGAAGATCCCCTGGAGGAGGAAATGGCAACCCACTCCAGTATTCTCACCTCAGAAATCCCGTGGACAGAAGAGCCTGGTGGACTACAGTCCATGGGGTTGCAAAGAGTCAGACATGACTTAGCAACTGAGCGTGCATGCCAATTTATGATTTCTTAACCAGTTAAAGCTAGTTTCATATAATGTGCTATATTTCAGGTGCTCCTTAAAAGAACTTTTAGGTCAAAGAGGAAAGAAAACATTTCAATTGAAAAATATAGCAAAATATGACTCGAGAATAGAAGAAACTATAAAACAACAATTAACTTTGAAATAAAAATTTAATAAAAATAGAGGTTAATGCATTAGAAAAACAGGAAGAAAACAATATAATTGATAAATTTATGTGGTGGTTGCTTCATAAAAGTGAGAAAAAAATAGGAAGCCATGGCATAGGAAGCATGGCAGTTTTAAATAAACAAAGGGAAATAACCATGATGTGAAAGACATTTAAATGGATTACATTTGTATAAATTTATGCTAAGAGAACTGAAACTCTATATTTTATATCAAAGTAAATCCCAGATAAATGAACATTTAAAAGTAAAAGAGTGAAACAAAAAATTTGTGAAAACAGTGAAATCATTAATGATCTTAGAGTGAGGATGGTTTTTCTAAACAAGAAAAACCTCCAAAGCCATAAAGGAAAAGATTGATTATGTGGTTGAATAAAATGCAAACTTCTATATGACAAAAAGTAAAATCTATTAAACAAAAATATATAACAACTAGAATGTCTTTGCTAAATATCTGAGAAAGGGTGTAAATATTTTTAACTGTTCGAAGAGTTTTTAAACATAAATAAGGAAAAATAACCTTTTAGAAAAATGTGCATAGAACATGAAAATCTCACCCGTTAGACAATCTGCAAATGCCAGAAATACACAAAAAAGATGTTCAAGTGTATAGGTAGTTAAAGAAATGCGAACTAAAATGGCAAAAGTTGGTGCATATGGCAATTTAAATGTGCACACCCTTCCGCGGTAGATTTTAGTTCCCCCTTATTTATTCCTCCCCTGCCCCGAAGGGTTCCACAGAGCCACCTTTGTCCACAGGACATCGAACGGCAGAGAATAGTGCCAAATCTGAAGACCTGCTGGAAATCTGCCTGGTTCGGCTGTTACATCCATTTCCTCACCCCAAGAGTGCCGAACAGGGTCTGTTCCTTAAGCTTGGATGCTGTAAAAAAGGAGACTGATAGCTCAGGGCCACATCCAACCTAAAACCATTGCAGCCAGAATACAACATGAACAAGAAATGAACTTAATTTTTATAAGCCAATGAGATTTGGAAATCATTTGTTACCACAGTGTAACCTAGAAAAAGCTAATTGGTGACATACCTCCCAGTTCTGTTT
Organism: Capricornis sumatraensis; assembly: GCF_032405125.1. Taxonomy (NCBI): domain Eukaryota; kingdom Metazoa; phylum Chordata; class Mammalia; order Artiodactyla; family Bovidae; genus Capricornis; species Capricornis sumatraensis. Next base: position 36,961,195 of record NC_091091.1, read on the forward strand.
AGTGATAGATTGACCTGCATTATGGTTCATTTTTGCTCATGAAACATTGAACAAGGTGATCACCTTTTCTAAGTCTTCCTTTCATCACACATGGCACATAGGGCTTAATCTGTTTTTGCTGTTTTAATTATTATTAATATAAGACAGAGAAACCAATGTGGACATAATTTGGTGGAAAAGTACTCTTCTTTTTACTTTTGTGACTTTTTTCTTATTACAAAGGTAATTTGTATTCATTATTGAAAATTTGAGATAATAAATGAATAATATGTTGGGAAAAAACAAAAACCATGCTAACACCATTGTTAATAGTTTGGTGGAGTTTCTTTGAATTTTATCTTTTCCCTCATACATTTTAAATGAAACTATATTCCAAGTAGTTCACTTATCTGTCTTTTCCCACCAACATTATATCATTCTCACTTTCTTTAAAAATTTTCATTTCAAATTCTTTGTAAACATTTAAATGGCTAGATAATTCTATAATTTTAGAACTATATCCTTTGTTATTTAGGCTATTGAAATTACTGGCCCAATTTCAAGTTATTAATTTTATACCAAATGTATATTTTCAATAGCTATTAGTCTTTCCATTTTTCTCCTAAATAGTTTTAATAGCTTATGATGTTGATAAGTTATTGTGTGTTAGTCGCTGTCATATCTGACTCTTTGTGACCCCATGGACTGTAGCCCCCCAGGCTCCTCTGTCCATGAAATTCTCCAGGCGAGAATACTGGAGTGGTTGCCAGTTAAATCACATATAATTTCTTAACCACATCTAATTTCTTCAACTTTTATGCACTTTCTGTTGCCCTATGGGAAAAGGGCTTGATGACCAGTACCCCTGGTAAGTTACAAACATAGAAAACAAGGAATATTTACAATCTTCATTTTTAAACCCAAACTCTCTTTACTTTACTGAATAACATAGTTGAGAACTTAGAGTGTTGCAGTGGTAGACACGTGTGAGGGCGTGGGGCATGGAATGCAAAAACTAAGGCAGCTGGACTTTCTAGGAATAGATGGTTGTATTAGAAAGCTATTATCCAATATGAAATCATTGGTTCAAATTGGAACGGAATGTATACGTGCTTTAAGAGGAAAAACAGAATGGATTCCAGGCAGGAGAAATATCAATTGAGACACAGCACTGTTCTAGGGATATATTGAAGAAGGCACATGTTCACACTTCCGACAAGAGGAAATAAAGTCAGCCAGAGAATCCTGGAAAACAGAAATGGCACACAAAAGGCATAATCTGAATGTGGAGCCAGATAAAGTGACACTGACCTGGAGTAGTTCGTGTATTGTGAGAAGTAAGAGTTCATTTGAATATTCTGCTTTGAAGGGAATGAGTGTGTGAAGAGTGGAAGTGCAGCAGAGAAGGAAATAGCATGCTAGCTGGCTCTGAAGGGAAGAAATATTTATCTAGTCATAGTAATATAAATTTGGTTTATTGATTTTCAATTTTTGAGAGTCAGTGTACAGATAAGGCGGGGTGATTTAATTATCATCATAGAACAAGGACTGAATATTATCAGTCTTGACAGTAATGAATGTAAAATTGCAGTGGACAGATATCAGAGATGGAAGAGAGGCAGTGAAGCAGAGGCAGTATCTCTTCAAACTTTGTCTTGCAAAGGTATGGAGCCAAGTTATAAGGCACATGAGGTCTGCATCAAGACCTAGAAGATGACTATCTAAGCTTACCGTGGAAGTTAAGAAATGGGCTGAAAACAGTGTCAGTGACTATATTGGAGGAGGAGTGGAGACAAAGTGGAGAGCAGCCTACTGAGCTGTTGTTCCTCAGCTGCAAGTCACTCTTGCTTTGCCAGCACTGAGAAATGGCAAACACGGTCCACTGCTTCAGTCCCTTCCAGAGAGGCACTGTCAACAGGGACTCTCAGTTCAGTTCAGTTCAGTAGCTCAGTCGTGTCCGACTCTCCGCGACCCCATGAATCACAGCACGCCAGGCCTCCCTGTCCATCACCAACTCCCGGAGTTCACTCAAACTCATGTCCATTGAATCAGTGATGCCATCCAGCCAACTCATCCTCTGTCGTCCTCTTCTCCTCCTGCCCCCAATCCCTCCCAGCATCAGGGTCTTTTCCAACCACTCAACTCTTCGCATGAGGTGGCCAAAGTATTGGAGTTTCAGTTTCAGCATCAGTCCTTCCAATGAACACCCAGGACTAATCTCCTTTAGAATGGACTGGTTAGATCTCTTTGAAGTCCAAGGGACTCTCAAGAGTTTTCTCCAACATCACAGTTCAAAAGCATTGATTCTTCAGCGCTCAGCTTTCTTCACAGTCCAACTCTCACATCCATACATGACTACTGGAAAAACCATAGCCTTGACTAGATGGAACTTTGTTGGCAAAGTATTATCTCTGCTTTTCAATATGCTATCTAGGTTGGTCATAATTTCCTTCCAAGGAGTAAGCATCTTTTAATTTCATGGCTGCAATCACCATCTCCAGTGATTTTGGAGCCCAGAAAAACAAAGGCTGACACTGTTTCCACTGTTTCTCCATCTATCTGCCATGAAGCCATGGGACCAGATGCCATGATCTTCGTTTTCCAAATGTTGAGCTTTAAGCCAACTTTTTCACTCAGCTCTTTCACTTTCATCAAGAGGCTTTTTAGTTCCTGTTCACTTTCTGCCATAAGGGTGGTGTCATCTGCATATCTGAGGTTATTGATATTTCTCCCGGCAATCTTGATTCCAGCTTGTGCTTCTTCTAGCCTAGTGTTTCTCATGATGTACTCTGCATATAAGTTAGATAAGCAGGGTGACAATATATAGCCTTGACGTACTCCTTTTCCTATTTGGAACCAGTCTGTTGTTCCATGTCCAGTTCTAACTGTTGCTTCCTGACCTGCATATAGGTTTCTCAAGAGACAGGTCAGGTGGTCTGGTATTCCCATCTCTCTCAGAATTTTCCACAGTTTATTGTGATTCACACAGTCAAAGGCTTTGGCGCAGTCAATAAAGCAGGAGTAGATGTTTTTCTGGAACTCTCTTGCTTTTTTCATGATCCAGCAGATGTTGGCAATTTGATCTCTTGTTCCTCTGCCTTTTCTAAAACCAGCTTGAACATCTGGAAGTTCACGGTTCACATACTACTGAAAGGGGAACTCCCTGGGTCGGTAGGTGCCCAATATGCTACTGGAGATCAGTGGAGAAATAACTCCAGAAATAATGAAGGGATGGAGCCAAAGCAAAAACAGTACACAGTTGTGGATGTGACTAGTGATAGAAGCAAGGTCCGATGCTGTGAAGAGCAGTATTGCATAGGAACCTGGAATGTCAGCTCCATGAATCAAGGCAAATTGGAAGTGGTCAAACAGGAAATAGCAAGAGTGAATGTCGACATTCTAGGAATCAACGAACTAAAATGGACTGGAATGGGTGAATTTAACTCAGATGACCATTATATCTACTACTGTGGGCAGGAATCCCTTAGAAGAAATGGAGTAGCCATCATGGTCAACAAAAGAGTCCGAAATAGGGACTCTAGGGTGACTCTAATTCTCCAGAAGACAGGGGGGCTCCTTCCTGTTTGCTTCCCGTTCCGGTCTGTCTGCCCAGCATCAGCTTTTCACTCCACACAAACAACCATCCATGAGTAGCAGTAGTTTGAAGACTTTCCTTGTGGCTCAGCTGGTAAAGAATCCACCTGCAATGCAGGAGACCTGGGTTTGATCCCAGGGTTGGGGAGATTCCCTGGAGAAGGGAAACGGCTACCCACTCCAGTGTTTTGGCCTGGAGAATTCCATGGACTGTACAGTTCATGGGTCACAAAGAGTTGGACACGACTCTTGGACATTCACTCTGCACAAGCAACCATCCAGGAGCAGGGCAGTAGTTTACATTTTCCTAATACTCCCAGAGCCAGATACAGGCTGCCTGCTCAAAGACGCCAGCCTCAGGCAGCTAGCACCCCTGCCTCAGAGGCCTGAATCCTAGTGCCAGCCCCGCCACCTCTTCTGTTTCTCTTACCAGCCCTTCTGCTAGGAGTCACTCCCTGTAGTTCCTCCTTTCCTCTTCAGGCCTCCCAAACCTGATTAGTAACAATGTATTGTGTTAAACTCTTACAGTTAAAGTAACTAGAGTGGTTTCTGCTTCTTGCCCTGGATCATCCAGGAAATAGGTAGATTAATTAAATCCTCATTTAGATCATGTGTGATTGATGTTGATAAATCAAAACCCAGTAGTGTAAGCACATTATTTAGAGACATGGAGGTAACCATAAGAACTGCAGACACGTTTAAGTTGTTGCCTCTGGGGAGAGGGTTGGGTGTATGCGTGGGCAGGTGAAAGATCAGCACATGTTTTTAGTGTACACACACTTCTTCAAATAAAAATATGTTTTAATTTCCTCTCATCTATATTTATATTTATATATAAATATATTATATATAAATATAATATATATTAAATATAAATATAATATATATTAAATATTAAATATAAATAAATTAATAAACATACAATAAACACAATATATCTAATAATATATAATAAAATATATTAATTAATAAATATATCTCATCTATATCTACTATGGAATCTTATTCTTAGGGAATGAAGCAAAGCAACATTTCCTAAAACTATCAAGTTAAAAAGTAGTGGACTTGAAAATCGAGATTTATTTAGTATATTTTAGGTGAAGTCGCTCAGTCATATCCGACTCTTTGCGACCCCGTGGACTATAACCTACTAGGCTTCTCTGTCCATGGGATTCTCCAGGCAAGAATACTGGAGTGGATTGCCATTTCCTTCTCCAGAGGATCTTCCCGACCCAGGGATCGAACCTGGGTCTCCTGCATTGGAGGCAGACGCTTTAACCTCTGATGGTAAGGGATAAAAGAAAATCCTCAAATTCAAGTTGTCAAATAGCTCTAACCAATATTAATAAATAATCATAAACTGAATAAATTATCAATTTTGTGAATTGAATAACACTAATTGAATACATCATAATTATAAATTAAGATAATAATTGAATAAGTTAAACTATCCCTCTGAAAAACAGTATGAAATAAAGTTTTTAAAGCATTTATGTATATGAAACAAAAAAAACAGTTGACCCGTTTATTCCAGGCCCACAGCCCCCTGCCTCTGGCAACCCCCAGTCTGTTCTCTGTATCTATGAGCTTGATATATCATCATCTGATTTGTTTCATTTAGCACAATACCCTCGAGTCCATTCATGTTGTTGCAAATTCCAAGATTTCGTTCTTTAATGGCTGAATAATGTTCAAATGTATAAATGTATATTCTACAATTTCTGTTCATCAGCTGATGGAAACTTAGATGGCTTCTCTCCTGTTGCTGTTATAAATAATACTAAAATGAACATGGGTGTGCATGTGTCTTCTGAGATTCGTGTTTTCTTCAGATAAATACCAAGAAGTGGACTTGCTGGATCATATGGTAGTTTTATTTATTTATTTATTTGAGGAGTCTCCGTACTACTTTCCATAATGGCTGTGGTGGTGATTTAGTCGCTTTGTTGTGTCTGACTCTTGTGACCCTATGGACTGTAGCCCACCAGACTCCTCTGTCCATGAGATTTCCCGGGCGCAAGAATATTGGAGTGGGTTACCATTTCCTTCTCCAGGGGATCTTCCCAACCCAGGGATCAAACCTATGTCTCCTGAATTGCAGGCAGGTTCTTTACCGCTGAGGCACCAGGGAAACCTGGTGAGTGTATATATGTAGTATAATGGCTATACTCATTTATATTCCCACCAACAATGCATGAAGTTTGCCTTTTCTCCACATGATGCCAACACTGGTTATTTTTTTTTTATAACAGCCATTCTAACAGTCTGAAGTGATATTTCATTGAGGTTTTGATTTGTATTTCCCTGATGATTAAGCTGTGGGCCTGCCATATATGGCCTTTATTGTGTTGAGGTATAGGCTTTCCAGGTGACACCAGTGGTAAAGAACCCACTTGCCAAAGCAGGAGATGTAAGAGACGCAGGACATGTATGATCTTTTTCATGTAGTATTGAATTCTGTTTGCTAAAATTTTGTTGAGAATTTTTGCATTGATGTCGATCAGAAATAATAGCCCCTAAGTTTCTTTTCTTGTGGCATTCTTGTCTGATTTTGGTATTCAGGGTATTACTGGCCTTGTAAAATGGATTGGAAGAGTTCTCTTCTCTGCTATTTTTTGGATGAGTTTGAGAAGGACTGGTGTTACTTCTCCTTGGAATGTGTGATAGAATTCACCAGTGGAGTCCTTTTGTGCTTTTGTTTCCTGGGAACTTTTTGACCACTGATTCAATCTCCTTAGTAACCGATCTGTTCAGATATTCTACTTTATCATGATTCAGTCTTTGTAGGTTGTGTGTTCCTAGAAATGTATCCATTTCTTCTAGGTTGTCCAATTTGTTAGCATATAATTGTTCATAGTAGTTTCTTATGATCCTCTGTATTTCAACAGTGTCAGTACTGGGTTCTCTTTCAGTTCTGATTTATGTTTTTGAGTCCTCTCTTTCTTTCTTGGTGAGTCTAGCTGAAGGCTGGTCAATTTTATCTTTTCAAAGAACCAGCTTTTAGTTTTTGTGTTCATCTATAAATGAAAGTATAAGGTCATAGTGAAAAATGAATTAGAGTCAATGAATGAAAGAAATGATCAAGACCTAGTTTCCCCCAAACCTCTCATTTTAAAGATGAGCAAAGTGAGCTCCAGAAAGAAGAAACAGTTAAAACTGAATGAAACTTTGCTCTCACTTATACTCTCTTGCAGGGATTCCTAAGTGGTGCCAGTGGTAAGTAATCCACCTGCCAATGCAGATAAGAGCCACAGGTTTGATTCCTGGGTGGGGAAGATCCCCTGGAGGAGGGCATGGCATCCCACTCCAGTATTCTTGCCTGGAGAATCCCATCGACAGAGGAGCCTGACTAACTACAGTCTATATGGTCTCAACAGTCAGGCACAACTGAAGCAACTTAGCACGTAGGCACATACTCTGAAACATTTTTCAGACTCCTGCTGTGTGCCAGGCATGGTACTAGGCTCTGGAGACACAAAGATACCTTTCATCAGGAGTTATAAGTCTTATAAGAAAAAGAAGACCCTCAGGGAAGACACAGTATCCAATCTTGAGCCTCTGGCCCCTTTTAATGAGGATTATCCTGTGCAATAGTTCATTTAGTCTTCATAACCAGGCTGTAAGGTAAGTGGAATTATCTTCATTTTACAAAGAAGGAAACTGAGACTCAAAAAAAGGTAAAATAATTATCCAAAGTCAGGGATGTATCATGTCAAATCTCCTACACTCTGATCTGCGGTACTGAAGTCCACATGGTTATGGCTGTGATACAGAGAAGGGGTAGGAGAGGAAGGGGAAGGGAGAGCATTTTTTTGAAAAGACTCTCCCTGAGTCACACTTGTTTAAAGATTAATTTCAATAAACCCTCTTAGTGTGAAACACAGCCGTTCTCTGGGCCTGGTTCCTGTAATACTAACACTCTATCTTTTAGCTGCAGGGGAAGAAGTTTGCTATGAAAGGGTGGGATGCTTTAAAGATGGTCTGCCATGGACTGGGACCTTCTCAAGACAGTTTGCAGGGCTACCATGGTCTCCAGAAAAGATAAACACTCGCTTTCTGCTCTACACTAGACAGAATCCCAAAGTCCATCAGGTAAGTTAACTCGCTGCCTTCACACACATATTATTCTAAAATAGAAGATGTCTCTGCAAGTACAGAAGCCATAGATAACCTATTCTGATAGAAACTCTTGAGTTAAAGGAAAGCATTTCTTTTTAGTGTTGTGAGCCAGATATTTCTCTCATTATTTGCCCTGGTATTTAAAAACAAAGATTGCTCTGATTACATGTTTCATATGGGATAAATTTGATATTTCGTTCAAAGTATTCATTGAGAGCCTTCCACATTGTAAGACTGAAGAAGCAGCAATACCTATTATGTACTAAATTGAATAAACAAGACAGTGTCTTAAGTTTGTTATACTAGTAGAAATGAGATATGTAACCAAATAGCTTTACTGCAGCACGATTTTGGTCTGTGATGTAAGATAACACATGAAAGACTTTGGGAACAGAGAGAGGAAGGGATTACCTTCCCCTTGGGAGTGGGGAAGGGAGCCAGGAAAGACTTTGAGGAGGGTTTGAGGTGTGTCCTGAAGGAAGGGCAGGGTTTTCCAAAGCAAAGACAGGGAAATGGTGTGAACACACACATACGGAGGAGAAAGACAATAGGGGGTGTTTGATAAATGACACCACTGTTGGATTAGACAAGGCAGAGGGGAAGTCTTCAAATGCAGAGTGAGTTAGAAACACAGTTTTAGAAACAATTTGTATAATTCCTTCCTGGGGAGATGGGCTATTACCCTGGGAGCCATGAGTTCCCATTGTGAGTTTTTAGGAGGCTTTAGGACGGTTATTCCAGCTGCAGTGTACTTTCTGGCCTGGAGCTGGGAGAGCAGGGGTTGGGGGTGGGGAGCGGGAGGCATTGCCAGAGCGTTTAGTCCTGTGCTGTCTAGTCACTAGCCACATGCGGCTCCTGAAATAAAGTTAAAAATTCAGTTCTTCAGCTGCGCCAACCACATTTCAAGTGCTCAAGAGCCACACATGACCAGTGGCTATGGTGTTGGATGGCACAAATATAGGACATTTCCATCATCACCGAGAGTTCTATTTGACGGCACTGAATAAAAGCTATAGTGCAATTTGGATCAGACACAGAACTAACCTGAGCCAGAGTAATGAGAGTGAGTACGTTAACAGAAAAATGACATGCTAAACATCGTCAGCTGTCCTGAGATTTCACATATGCATGATAGGAAGAAAAATGACCCTCTTGTCTGAAAAATTTAGGGCAAAACAAAAAGTTCAATTTTTGACAAGTGAAGTTGGTATAGACTATTGGAGATGTTAGCTGTACAACTTGGCAGGCGGTCTGGAGCTACAGAAATACATTCAAAATCTTTTACCCAGAGGTGAACGTTGAAACTCAGCATGCATGAGATCTCAGGGGAGAGAACAAAGTATGATACGAGACCCAGGTGGAACATCTATATGACGGGCAGGTGGGAAAGGGGCCAGGGAAGGAGCAAAAATCATCTCCAGTCTTTACCTGCATCTATAACCTTGAGGCTTGCTTTCCACCAGACCCGTCACATGCAGGGCAGGTCTCACCGGCCAAGACAGCCTCCTTGTAGGCCTTCACACCCTGCAAGCATAGCTATCTACTTACCAGACTCACACATACATATGTACACATAGCTCTTTACTGAAATATACCATCTGCTGTATAGATTACGGCTCTGGGGAGAACAAAGAAGCAAAGAGAAGCCCTTACTTTGAGTACAGAGAAACTTATAAAGAAAATGTCTTCAAAAGTTTGATTTATATAACTGTCAAAAAGCAAAAAGCATTACCCAGCTGTAGAAAGGAAATGAAATTCTAATAGATCATACAATATCTTGCAAACGTTTTGCTAAACTGAATATGCCAGACACAAAAGGACAAATATTATATGATTCCAGTTATATAACATACCAGGAATAGTCAAATTCATAGAGATGGAAAGTAGAATAATATCAATAGTTACTGGGGTCGGGGGAGGGGGTGATGGGAGTTATTGTCGAATGAGTACAGAGTTTAGTTTCAGTCTGAGATGATGAAAAAGTTCTGTAAAGGTGGTGTTGCTTGCACAACAATGTGAATGATAGTGCAAGTGAATTTTACTCTTAATGATGGATGAAACAGTGATTTTGTTATGTGTATGTTACCACATTTTTTAAAAACGTAATACAAATGTTTTGGGGCACCTCTATCCATTTAGGACTTTCAGGGTGAATGTCTCTGCTCGGGACCGACTGTATCCCCTGATGTTGACCCTCAGCCCTCATAGGACTTGCTGATGCTTTATGCTTCTGGACAGAGGCACGCGCTAGAACTTTGTAGAGCACAGGCAGTAAGACAGAAGGTGACGAAGACCAGTCTTCAGGCAAGGCTGAGCCCAAAGGGCAGTGCAGAGAACATCAGAAAACCGAATACTTTCCCAAGAAAGGGGCCATAAAGACAGTGCTTCCCACATCTTTCCCACTCCCTCGCATTTGGAAAGAATCATGTGTGACAACACAGATCTGCACCCAAATGTTGCAACAGACCCCTGAGGGTTTGCTGTTAATGTGGCTTTTAATAACAGCCAGGTTGGAGACTGAGTCACGGTGTGGAACCTAAAAGCAAGGATCATCACAGGTTTGACCCGTGTGCTATACCATATAAATTTGATTACCTTTGTTTATGAGGAAGAAGGAAATCCTGCAGTAGCTTAGCAATTGAGGCTTAGCAATTGGGGAGTTACCAAATAAGGAATTAGTACTCAAGGCTTAGCAATTGGTGAATTGTCAAGGATCAATTTGTTGATGTAAATGGTCTTCTGAGGCGTAGGTCTCAGCTACTTTCCTGGAAGAATAAAACCAACTTCTTTTTCCCATGAATCTGTGACTTCTTTTTCTTTCTTTCTTTCTTTTTTTATTTTTTAAATTATGAAAGCATAGTATCCGTGACTTCTTAACCTTAAGTGACTCATTGCCATTGGCAGTTGTGATGCATAGTTGCGTAATTACAGTGGTTCCTGTGCCTGCAGCTTTTGTCAAGGCTAGAACATGCCTAACTGGTGACTATTTTTGCCTCACTTATAGGATGGGTCGATTCCATGTCGGTTAGGCTCCATGACTGCTCGAAGATAAGAATGTTAAGAGAAAACACCCCAGCACCCAGCTAAACGTCAATACTCTACTCTCATCTCTAGATAACCTGTTCTGTCCTGACATCCTTTTTAGTTTCTGTCCTTGTGGCATCCAAGTTGTCTTCTTTTGATTCCATGGTGCTGTTTGGGAGTTTCCCATTTTCTAAGTTAGTGTGTCATTTTAGAGCGGTGTGCTAAATTGAATGCATAGTGAACAAAGTTTTTTTGTTGCCTTTTCCTACATTAATAAATCCTTAATGGCTTTTGTGACAACAGAAAATGCTTGGATCCCATAATACTTGTCAGATCCCCATTCTGAGGCTTGTTCGAGGTTACACTTTTTCAAACTATTCTCATGACAGTGGAAAACTATATGCACTTTTTCTATTAAATGACCTTCCCTAAGTAGGTTTTTTTTTGGTGTAGAAACAGGAATACAGTAGGTATTTAAGGGGCTCCAGCCAGAGTTGGAATGGGCATTGAGTTCTTTTAAATACATAGATAAACATCTTTGCACTTGGATTTGATTATTTAGCAGAGAAGTGGTTCCTAAAAAGCCCCAATACAATAGATTTTATTATCTACATCACAAATTCTTCAGCTGGTATGCATCCCATCAGGAGAAAGCTCTATGAGCAGATCACAACTTGAAAGCCCAGTGGTGAAGTGCACGGATTTAGAGAGAGACTGTGTGGTTTTGAATCTTGCTCCAGGATTCATCAGCTGCAGTACTTTTGGACAAGTACAAATTACACCCCTACCTAACCTATAAAGTTCGTACCTACCTCACAGCATTGAGAGGGCCAAATGAGCTATTCTACTGGGTACACACAGGGCTTCCCTGGTGGCTCAGAGGGTAAAAAATCTGCCTGCAATGCAAGAGACCTGGGTTTGATCCCTGGGTCAGGAAGATCCCCTGAAGAAGGGAATGGCTCTCCACTCCAATATTCTTGCCTGGAGGATCCCATGGACAGAGGAGCCTGGTGAGCTTCAGAAGTCCATGGGGTTGCATAGTGAGAAACAACTGAGTGACTAACACTTTCACTTTTTCACAGAGAACCTATAATCTAGATAGATGCGAGTTTTATCTGTATCATAATTACTGCCATTTGTAAGCTAGCTTGGGATTCTCTTAATTTGTTTGCTCACAGTCTTGGAGAAACTTTAGTAAGTCGTATGATTAATTGTATATACTGTTAAACACAGGTAGCTAGTAATCAGTCATTCATTTCAGTTTCATGAGTATCTAAATTTGCTGCTTTTCAGTTTAAGATTACCATTGTCAAACTTGCTATTTGCTGATTTGATCTTTTATTTTTTCTCTACTTAATTGCTTATACTTTTGGCTTCTAATTTTTCTCTAATAACAAAATCACTTAAATTAATGGTATTCTAAAGTCTTCAAGAATATTGTTATAAAAACCATCTAACAAAGTACAAGAAATACACAACAATATTTAACACCATCACATAAAATATCTTAAATATGCTGTTGTATTTCATGTGACAAGGATCCAACCTCTACTCCTCGTTCATAAAGTGTGGTGGACAGTCTATCTTGCCACCTTTGGAATATGCATCTAAGCCTCGAGTAAGGTAGTTCTCATGAGTTACATTGACAACTGAAAAATACTGTACAAAAGTAAGGCTTACTGACATTGTAATTAAAACTGAGCCAACATTGTCTTACAAACATTACCTTAAAACCAAACATTTTGATTTCTTTTCCTCATGATGTATGTTGCATTAATTTGTATGTTGCATTAATTTGTAATGCATTAATAATTCCTTGGTACTTTTGGAATATGTAGCATAACTATTTCTTTGATAAAAATGTATTAAAGATGGTTGTTAAAGTCAAACGTAGAGGAAAATTGAGTGAATTTAGAATAATTCTACTAAATGTTAAATAATTTTCAATTATTTTACCTTAATTTCTTTTCACCTGAAACAGGAAGTCAGTGCAGTTAATTATTTAACTATCCGAGCCTCACACTTCGCAACAGATAAGATCACACGTATCAACATACCTGGATGGAAATCAGATGGCAAATGGCAGCAAGTCATGTGCAATGTATGATGTGAATAATCTCTTCTTTATACTAGTATTAAAGTTTTATATTTAATGTGAATGTACTTTGCAAGGTACTAACATGTGTTCATAGAAATTCTCCATTCAGTTATTCACATTGGCCATATTCCAAGACCGCAGATGAATTACTCATTTCCCATTTATTTTCATTTATTATGAATTGTACAGATTATGATAGAAGATTTTTATAATTATTCTTAGTGAATTCTCATCTTTGACAAAAGATTGAATGGTATGATAAATTTCTCATTTAATTTAAGGAAAACATTTCCAAGTTCACTCCAGGAAATTAATTTTCCTCTCTTCTACTCAAGATTAATAGACTGCTAACGTAGTAAGCAATTAATTATTTACAAGCCATATAGTGTGGTAGAGTCAGGCTGTCTGGAATATTATGGTTCTATTGACTAGCTCTGTGGTCGTGGGCAAGTTAATTAACCTGTCTTTGCCTAGATTGGCTTATTTTTAAGTGAATATTAAATAAGTTAATATATGGACAAGTGTTAGGACAGGGCCAAGCACATGGTAGGTCCTCAATACTTGCAGATGTTATTTCTTGTGGTAGAATCAGTTGTTTGGGCACTCTGGTTTCCTTTAATTCTTATTTTTTAATACTTACAATAAATCTTTTTAGGTACTGCTAAAAGTAGAAGATGTGAACTGCATTAATTTAGACTGGATTAACGGTTCACTGCAATATATCCACGCGGTAAACAATCTCCGCGTTGTTGGTGCTGAAGTGGCTTATTTTATTGATGTTCTCGTGGTAAGAACAGTTGATTTCTTTAAAATTACTTTGAACCAGCTTTGTATCATAACACTAAGACTTTGGAGGCAACTCTGTGTACTTTTTTTTTTTATTAGTTTACACAAGTACCGAACATGTGAAATAATAAGTGTTGGTGTATGGTAGCCAAAAAGGGAAAGTAGGCAATGGCACCCCACTCCAGTACTCTCGCCTGGAAAATCCCTTGGACGGAGGAGCCTGGTAGGCTGCAGTCCATGGGGTCGCTAGGAGTCGGACACGACTGAGCGACTTCACTTTCACTTTTCACTTTCATGCATTGGAGAAGGAAATGGCAACCCACTCCAGTGTTCTTGCCTGGAGAATCCCAGGGACAGGGGAGCCTGGTGGGCTGCCGTCTCTGGGGTCGCACAGAGTTGGACACGACTGAAGCGACTTGGCAGCAGCAGCAGGAGGTTCCCTCTTGGTGAAAGAAGTGCCTGTAGTTCTACAATTCGCCACTTGGTGGCAGTGTGTCTTCACCGGCTCCTCACCAAATCTATCCCCGCCCCTCCACCGCCCCTCCAGGTCGCTGCCTTGGTCCTCCTGGAGGACCATCTCGGTTCCTTTTCAGCACAATGTAAACCTATCCTGAACGATAGAGAAGAAAGCGTTTCTGCGTTATGAGCGCTATCTGTGCAGAATGTGAAGTGCTTTTCCCCCACAGAAACTGGGTTCTATGGCAGTGAATTAGGTCCCTAGGCCAGTCCAGGTACAACTCTTGAACCTACACATTTTCAAAGAGAATAAAATAGGCTTTGCTATTTATGAGGGCTATACTCTGAGACATTTATAAATCTCCAAATGCTCCAGCATAATAGGAAGTAGTTTCCCACCATGCACTGCAGTGAAGTAAAAAATCTAAAGATTTATGACCCTTTCAGATTCTTAAGATTTCACTCCTTACAGTCAACAAATATTTCACTCCACACTTGCTGTGAGCCGGGCTCCATTCTAGGCACTGGAGGTACACGGTGAGCGAGACAGCGTTTCTGCTCTGACGGAGTGTGGGGACAGGACTGTGGAAAAATACAAGGCAACGGGAAGGGGACTGGCAGGCGCTGCAGCTCACTTTGAGGGTCAGTCAGGAAAGTGGGCCCAACATTGAGCCCAGTTAGGACACAGGCTGGAGAAGAGTCAGGGAGCCAAATACTCAACCGCTGCCCTCCCTCTTCTCTCTTCCCGCTCATCAGGGGAGCCTAGACTACAAGGAGGAACTTCGAGTGTGTCTTTGTCCACAGAGGATGGAAACGGATTATCTCCTCCTCAGAGAAAAACCAGGTCTAACTAAGCTTTCGTGAATTTCTTCCCTGATCCTGGAGCCTGAACTGTGGGCTCCTAAAGGTTCAGGAAATGAGCAGGAGGAGATTTTGCTGAACTGAAGGGGAAAGTGTTGGCTGATTTAAATGTTCAGTGAATTCTTTGCTCCCCTGGGCATAAGCTGCCTTTAGCACGTGTGGGAGTGTGCAGGATGGTTTGGGACTCAGGAAGGATGAACATGGATTGGAAGCCACATAAGGGTCACTGGGCTGGTCTCCTTCCTGTTCCCAAGAACTGCAAGGCCTTTTAGCACGGGGAGAAAGCTCTCACAGAAGGCAATCCCCCAGCTCACCTGATGCTCTCTCCCTCAGCTGGATAAGGATGTAGGTGGACATGGGGTTGCTTTGTCATTTTACCAGTCTCCCCATCCTGGGTGGGAGAGGGAGAAACATGTCAGCTCCTTTTTCATTTTAAGCCAGTTTCAGCCATTCTACCTGCTTTTTTTTTTTTTTTTTAATGCTTGTTCTGTTTCCCTTTTGAAATATCCTCTCAGAAAAAATTTGGATATTCTGCTTCTAAAGTACACTTGATTGGCCACAGCTTGGGAGCTCATCTGGCTGGGGAAGCTGGGTCAAGAACGCCAGGCCTCGGAAGGATCACTGGTAAGCCTGCCCTGCAGATGGGCCTTGGAGTTGTTCCTATGTGTTTGTGTACAAAGTATCAAATATCTGAACACAAGGAAGTCCCAGAAGCAAATGGAAGACAAGGGAAAACGTGACCCTCCCTAAACTAAAGCATGAAATGCTTCCAAAGGGTGAGTGTGGAATCCGTTTTCAAGAGTGTTCACCATAGCATTATCTGTGATGACAGAGGAGTGGGCCCTGTGGTCATCCGCATGTTGAGGATGGCCGACTGAATGAGGACACATTCCATGCTTTGCGATTCCATAATGGCTTCTACACAGACTGAGACGGAAGCTCCACGCTGGTCCTGCTCACCTAGTGTAGCTGGATTGCGGAATTGTTTTGTTTAAGCCCATGCTAGTCCAGTTGCTAAAATTTTGACTATTGTCCCTGAGTGTACCTGCTTCAGCAGCACATAGCCTGAAGTTGAATATTGTCCCTGAGTATAATGTTAAGCCTGAAAACAAGTTGCAAAGTAAGTCCTATGAACAAGGTGTTGGGAAAGAGATTTAATTGCATCCCTTCCGTGTACTCTTGACTTCCAAATTACTTGAGTCCGTTGACTAGAAATCAAAATATCAGCTCCATTATTGGTAATGGGCTGGGCCTGCCCTTCTCTGTATCCCCCACCAACAGTCAGTCATCAAGCTGCTCGTCTCCTCCATCCTTCAGTCTTCTCCTGCATCTGCTTTGCGCCTCTTCATGGCTCAGTCACTGTCCCAGCTCAGGCCCTTTCCATCTCCTGGGTTTTTGCCATTCATGGCTGGTACCCTGCCTGATTCTGCCTTCCAATGAAACATACGCAATGTGGGTTCGATTCCTGGTTCAGGAGAATCTTCTGGAGTAGGAAATGGCAACCCACTCCAGTATTCTTCCTGGGAGAATCCCATGGACAGAGGAGCCTGGTGGATTACAGTCCATGGGGTTGCAAAGAGCTGGACACCACTCAGAACAAGCTGGCACTCCAGTCTTACACGGCTATTGCCAGTGTCCTTATCTTACCAAACACAGGCTGTGCCACTCCACTGCTTGAAACTTTCCATGGTCTAAAGCATCTGAACTTGTTGCATGAATGTTTCATGTTTCATCACATATTTTCATGATTCTGTGCCTTTGCAAGTCCTGTTCCCCCTCACCCTAAACACCCGCTGGTCCTCCTTTGAGAATTTTCTCAGATATTTCTTCCTCAAGACAGAGTTAATTTTCTGCTTCCCACACTCTTTGAAATATGCCTTTATTATATATGAAGATACAACTGTTGTATCACAAAGTCGAACTGATTATTCACATGCCTGTTATTTCAGTAGACTCTGAACTACTTAGAAAGACTTCCCAGGCCTGGCACATAGTAGGTACACACTTTGTGTTCATTGAAAGAATACATTGCTGCTCTGGTGTACACACACACACACACACACGTGCTTTAATTTCAGATTTAAATTTAAAACATTTTTTTCAAATTCTAAATTGGGTTTAAAGTATTAATATATTGCCTCTGCAGTCTCTTGGTATAATGGGCTTTTCCTGCTGAAAGTTTCCTCTTTTCCCCAGATCTCTGATTCCAACTCCAACCCTAGCCCACCACCACCATTTCTACATAGAATATTAAAATTTATATATTTACTCTGAAGTTGTTGTTCTTTGTTTGGTCACTAAGTTGTGTCTGACTGGTTGTGACCCTATGGACTGCAACACACCAGGCTTCCCTGTCCTTCACCATCTCCCAGAGTTTCCTCAGACTCATGTCCATTGAGTCGGAGATGCCATCCAACCATCTCATCTTCTGCCACCCCTTTTCCTCCTCCTGCCCTCATAATAATAATATTTCCCAGCATCAGGGTCTTTCCCAATGAGTCGGCTCTGAAGTTATTGTGTAGCAAAAATCTTCTTTGCTAGAGTATGGAAGAAATGGGCCCAACTTGTACACATGGAATCTCATGGGCCCCAACAGCCTAGGGGGGCATTTCAGCTGTAAATTAAAAGGAAGAACATTGCCATAAATGTGTCAAAAATTCACACTAGGTTGCAATAAGTTTATGGAAATTTTGTTTTCCTGAATTCTTATTTTACAACTCAGATAATTTTTAACTCCAGGGTTTCCTGCCAAGTAAATTATCCTATTGAATAAATAGAAAATAATAAGTTTGTAAAGGCTCTCTAAACATCTGAAGAATCTACATAATTTGGATGTTGCGATCTATATTCCTTCTAAGTGCTTAGACTTTGAATAATCATGTTCCTTTGATAACAAAAGAACCGAGATCTCAAAAAAAAAAAGTTGGCTTTATAATATAAACCAGTTAAAAACAAAATATGGTAGATTTTAGGACATGCATAAGTTTCACCGACTTGATGGATGTGAGTTTGAGTGAACTCTGGGAGATGTTGATAAACAGGGAGGCCTGGCGTGCTGCGATTCACGGGGTCGCAAAGAGTCGGACACAACTGAGTGACTGAATTGAAGTTTCTGTGTCTCTGGTAATTCTCTATAACTGGTAGACAATTATCATAAATGGCTATAGCATGGGGGTTACTCAGTCAAGGTTTTGTTTCCTTTTATCTATAAACAGCGTCAGTGCTTTCCTATCGGAGAAGAGGTTATTCTCTGTGCTGATACACTTGTGCATCCAAATACATACATACTAACAAACTCAGCTCCCAAAGGCTGCAGCTCTCATCCATACACTAAGGGTCAGGCCTCCGCAACTCAGGTCAATTAAGAGGCTGAACCTTCTAGTTCTCCCTCCAGTTGATCTTCCTCATGAGATCTCTTAGAACCACAAATCCAAGGTTCTCCCTTCCCTGCCTCTTGAAAATACTAGTTGTATCTTTTTTAAAAAACATGTCTGGTTGCCTTGTCCTCACATCAACATCATTTGAGGTGTACCTGCTATATTTGGATCCATCTCCACTGAACTCCCGACATTATCAGAAGATTGTATCTAATTAGCAATTGTACATTAGCATAAACAATTCTCCCTGGAGTTGAAGATTAATTGTGAGACAAATACCTGTGCATCTTTCTTTTAAGCTTGGATATTTTGCACAGATGCCTGTTGGTTTACTTCATTGACCCCTCTGTCTAATTTTATCTTTTCACCTGTGCTCTGAGTCCCTGGCCGGCTTTGGGGACCTCACTGTCATTTGTCTGCTTTCCTCCCATCTTGTCAAGCTCTTTTCCCCAACTCTATTAGAACTGACATGTCCCGGGTCCTGCTTAGACCACAGCCTCTTCTCACCAATACCCAGCTTGCCTCACTCAGATTCCAACTCCTCTAAAAGGAAGTGGCCATGTGTCCTTGAGGGCTGTGCTCTCCTCAGCCCATTGCAGTCTGGTTTCTTCCCCAGTCCTGCTAGCAAAACCCTAAGACCACCAAGGGCTTCTTAGTGGGACTCTTCCAGGCCTTTCCTATCTTTACTTTCCTTGGCCCCCCTGCAGAATTTGACTCGCTAACCCCTCCTTGCTGTTGGAATACCCTCTCTTTGTTCCCGTGGTTCCCTATCTTCTTGCATTGGTTGTCCTTGGTTGTCTTTGTTCTTGTCTGACAGCTTCTTTCCAGGCTTCCTGTCAGGTTCCTTTTCTGTCACCTTTCCTTACGTATTGGTGTTCTTCAAGGTTCTATCTAGGCCCCCTCTTCTCTCCTCTCCTTGCCTCCTCTCATTCTATCATTTCTTTCTCCATGATTATATGACTCAGAAAAATAAAAACAAAAATGGAATCCTATAACAGTCTATCATGCCGAGGTAATACACACCCCACAGCTGTGGCACATTCATTGCTCACTCCTGCTGCATTTTCCCAGGGGTCAGATACAGCTCAGCTCTGAGTCTCCTCTGCTCTGAGACCCAGTCTCCACTTCACAGCAAACAGACTTTGCTAAAATACAAATCTGACTGTAAACCTCCCCTTTGGGAAACTTGTAAGAGCTGCCCATCAACAACCAGGTCATGTCCAAACTCATCGTAGCTCAGGTGATTACATCTGGCTCCTGCCTGCAGTGGTGTCTTCATCATCTTGCACAAAATTCTAAACCCTATGCACTGGCGCTGGCCCTTGAAAGCTAACTGCAGTTTCCCAAATGTGGTTAACTCTGGCCTGATGGCCACATATACTCTCTGTACTCTTCCCAGGATGCTGCCTGCCTTATCTTCACCCTGGCTGACTCTCTTACTCCCTCAGATCCCTGCTTGCATTTCTCATCTCTAGCAGAAGCACGTCCCAGTTTTCCAAGACTGGGTTGCCTGTTTCTTCTTTGTACTTGCATAACGCCTTCGCTCACCTGTCTCAGCACTGAGCACATTGAATTGCAGTGCCTTCCCCTCCAAGGGAACAGACTAGACCTTATTCCTTGGATCCAGCTCAAAACCCTGTTCCTGGCACATAATAAGTGCTTGATAAATAATTGTCAGATATGTAAATGAGGAGTTATATGAATGATTGTAATATTTTAGAGACCTTAAATACCTTAATCTTTGTTTTAGTAGACGTTTGAATGGGAGACAATGGACTGAAGTCTGACCACCATTTTCCATCTAATATGTAATGGTCCGTTTTACATCTAACATATGACGACCTTGTCAAGTCCCTTCTCTTTCCTGGGCTTCAGGCTTTTGTTTGTAATACAATAAATGGAACTAAGTGAGCCTTAACTGAGGACTATGATTCTATTATTTTAACTGTGTTGCTTTGTGATTCATCTTTACATTTTAAAGAGTTCTTAGCTTTTATTTATTTCTTTTACATATAAATGTTGCCTTTAAGGTGGTCTGCAATCCATAACGTTAGTTGTCTGTATGGTATTCCATGTACAGGCCCTAGAGAAGCTGCTCTGACTTTTCTGACTTTGTTAGCTGGTTTGGTATTGTCCAGACACAGCCTTGCTTGTGTGTAGGAATCTGACATTGCAGTATATACATATCCTGCATTTATAAATATAAATACATGCTACAGTTTATGTATCTCTCTTTCAGGCTGAGTGGTGTTTGACCTACATAAATCATATAAGAAAGAATACTTTGCCTTCACCAAAATAGCGACACTGTCAGTGTACTTTTATATGTCTTAGTTTAATACACATTATGCTTTTTCCCAGGGTTGGACCCAGCAGGGCCTTGTTTCCATGACACTCCAAATGAAGTCAGGCTGGATCCCTCAGACGCCAGCTTTGTTGATGTTATCCATACAAATGCAGTTCGCCTCTTCTTTGAGCTTGGTAAGTTTTTAACACAAATCTAAAGTGCACTGAAAGATGGAGGAGAATTTTAGAAGCATGTATCTTGCTTTTTTAAATTTCAGGTGCTGGAACTATTAATGCTTGTGGTCACCTTGACTTTTACCCAAATGGAGGGAAGCACATGCCAGGATGTGAAGATTTAATTACACCTTTATTTAAATTTGATCTCAATATTTACAAGGAAGGTAAATGCTTTCTAAACTGCAGTTACAAACTCAATGAGCACCCTTCTTGGATAGAATATGCTTTTGAATGTAACGTAAAAATATATTTTAGCCCAAAACACAGTAGCATGTATGAAGTTCCCAGCAGCCATGAGGTCTGTGAGGCCAGGATCCATGTTTTAGTTAAGTCTATAACCCCAGGGTCTAATAGAATGTCTCACTAGTATGAACAAGGAGGATGTAGTCATCCAATAGATATGTACTGAGTGCTTACTATGTGCCAGGCATTATTCTAGGAATAGCAGATGCAGGAATGCATACAAAAGACAAAAATTAGTAGGAGCTAATACCCTACTTTCGGAGAAGGCAATGGCACCCCACTCCAGTACTCTTGCCAGGAAAATCCGATGGATGGAGGAGCCTGGTGGGCTGCAGTCCATGGGGTCGCTGAGGGTCAGACACGACTGAGCGACTTCACTTTCACTTTTCACTTTCATGCATTGGAGAAGGAAATGGCAACCCACTCCAGTGTTCTTGCCTGGAGAATCCCAGGGACGGGGGAGCCTGGTGGGCTATGTCTATGAGGTCGCACAGAGTCGGACACGACTGAAGCGACTTAGCAGCAGCAGCAGCAGCAATACCCTACTTTGCTAGAAAAACAGCAATAGGGTAAGTGTTAAGGAGACCAAACAAAGAATGTAATGGGAATCTGGTGTGTTGGTGACAGTGCAGGTGACCTAGGGAAAGGAGATTTTTGGTAGGGTGGACAGGAAGTCCTTACTGAAAAGATGACCTGAAGGAGTTAGCCACGCAGGTACCTGGGCAAAAAGCATTCCAGGCTGAGGGGTGGGAATGGCAAGTGCAAAGGGCCTGGGGCAGGAGCCCGTGAGGTTCATGGCAGCGAGGAGCCTATCGTGGCCAGAGTGAAACAGAGAGGAGAGTAGTAGGGCCTGAGGTTAGAGGAGGAACAGGGCAGAGGGAGACAATGTAGGGTCTTAAGGACTGTAGCAACGACTTCAGCTTTTACTTGAGGGGGATGGGAGCCATGGGAGGATTTTGAGCAGAAGAAGTACATGGTTTGATTTGCTTTTTAACAGAATCACCGTGGATCACAAGTTAATTTAATCACAAATTAAACAAATAGTATTTAGCCCTTTATAGAAGTTTCCAATAGTAATAATAAGGCACTTTTTAAGACACCAGAAAGTTATTATTTGGGAGTTCCATTCCTCCCTATCTCTATATCATTATCATGTAAATAATGATATGTATCATCCATAATATATGATAAAGCACAGTAATATAACGTATGATGACATGATAGTAAATTTTTGGATGATTCTAAATATCCCACTGCCTGATCCCATGTGGTCAGAATGTCTAGATGATGTAATTATTCTATCTTCCATCTGGCAGTTATAGAGAAAAGAAACACAGATCATGGCATTGAGAGTAGCTTGAATTTCCTCTTCACTAGCACTAAGTTACAAAGTTTTACTACCTGTTTTGAAAGTAAATGTAATTAGAAATATCCATTTGCAGTGACTACTTAAAACTGGTAAAACTATAAATACTCAAACTCAGAATTAAAGCCAGTTCTATCTAGTGTTGGTAAGCAAAATTCTTTCAAAAAAGACCTATTATAAAACTTCTTTCTCATTATTTGTTATATTATGATTTGAAATCATTTCTATTAGGATAAAGACTAATTTACATAACTATATTAATTGTTATATACTGAGTACTTGAAATTATGTAAAAAAATTAAAATAAGCCTACATTTATCATAAGGTATCATTTTGAGATACTATAATTCCTACAGCTTTATTAGATTACAAGCATATTTATCATTCATGTCTTCAGATGACTTTTCAGCTTCAAAATATTTTATTTTACATTATATTTGTTACTAAGAAATCATTTACTTTTAAAATTCTTAGTTCCCTATGTTCTAAAGAACCATCTTGTCTAAACCGCAATTAGTTATGAATACAAATTTGTATGTAAAGAAACCTGATATAAGGGAAATCCTCCTCAAAAAAAGATGTCAATTCTTTATCACTGCTATGTTGCATTTCTGAAATGATCTCAGTTATCTATTGTATAACAAACCATAGTGGCTTAAGAGAACAATAGTTTATTGCCCATGATAATGAGGCTCAAGATTCAGGCAGAGCTCTGCTTTGCTATGAGTCCATTGGGTGAGTGCATGTGATTGCATCCAACTGGGAGCTGGGCTGGGCTGGGCCAAGCTGGGTGGGAAGATCCAAAATAGCCTTCCATGTGTAGTGTTTTGGTACTAGCTCTCCTCTCTAAGTAGTCTGTTATCCTTCAGAGCCTCTCTCCCCAGCCAGTTCACCTGAATTTCTTAACATGGAGACTGGGTTCCAATAGAGCAAGAATAGATGATGGAAGGTCGCTGAAGACCAAGGTCATGATACTTGCCCAGTGTCAGTTCATCTATATTCTCTTAGTCAAAGAAGTCGCAAGACTAGCCTGTAACCCAGAAAGGTTTTTAAAAACCTTTATTTAGAAGCATCCAAAAATTTACTGTCATGTCATCATCAGTTCCACCTCTTGATGGAAAGAGTAGTAAAATATTGCAAAGGGGTGAGGACCTAGGAAGGAGGGACTCTTTGGAGTCCACATTTATAGATAAGTGACTTGCCGCATCTAGTGACTCAAAGGGGAGCCAAGTCATGTAGGTCATGAGAGGAATAGCCCATGCCATGTAGTAAAAATGTTGTTACGTAAGGAAAAGAGAGCATAAATGACTGGAATGTATTTCAGAATACGCAAATGTGCTTAGAACTTTTATGAATTATTGCAGTAATCCTAACTACTAGTGGCAGTAATGCTGTGCCTGACAGTGACAGAACCAATTTGTCTATAGCATTCTTTACAATACATTCCACCTGTCACATCTTGAAACTCAGCTGAAGGTATGCACTGGTTTACCTTGCTGGCTGTTTTATGATTGAATAGGAGGGAGTTCAGTCATTCCTGCAGAAACAGGGAGACAAGAGAATTAATTGGTCTAAGGCAGAGATACTGTGTACACAGCGATACTTAAAACTCTAAGTGCTCATGTCAGATATCTGGGAAGTGTTGGGGATATTAGTATCAGAACACGGTCATCTACATTAAATGTCCCGTTAGACTCACACAAAGAATTCTTTGGTACAAGAAGATGATATGTAATATTAATAAATGTACAATATCTAAAGCTACACACAAGGTCTGGTGACCCAGATCCAAGTCAAGAAAGTATCATTTAACATTACTTTTTCTAGGAAATGTTTCATACCATCAGTTCTCAGTTCATTGCTACCAGTTAATTGAAAATTGTTTTCACAGAAGTGTTTTCCTTCTTTGATTGCAACCATGCTCGAAGTCATCGCTTTTATGCTGAAAGCATTCTCAATCCTGATGCATTTATTGCTTATCCCTGTACATCCTACGAATCTTTTAAAGCAGTAAGTAAAGCATTTTGCCATGTAATTTAATTAGCAAGTCATTTTTTGAAGCATGATCAGTCAACTAAAAATTAGGACATTAAGTATGTCGCAAAAAAAAAATGCATCTGCCATTTGGGTAAATAATAGATTCTTTCTGTGCTGAGTACTGAACAGTAGCTGGGGTTGCTGAAGGGCTTAAATAACTAAACCAACTATTTGTATTCTGGTTGTTTCAGTTCGTTCGAATTATATCCAATTTTGCTTTTTTGGTCATTTGTTATGCAGTTATTAGACGTTGTGTACCAGGCATAAGTCCAGCACAAAAATTTTTGTGTGTATATATTTTAAATGTTATCCTCTAAGATGCCCTGAGAAGGCTGAACCAATTAATAGCTACAATCAAACATATTACTATTTACCTGGAACATGAAAATTATTTTATTAAAATTTGATTATTCATACAGAGCAGAACTAAAGCATAGATAGCTCACAGGAATTCCATACAAATCAATATACATTACAAAATACCAAATCTGATTTCACTTGAGTCATGAAGCACGTGGTGCCAGATCTGAGCTGACTATATTTTTCATTTGCTTATCACTATGAAAAGGTAAAAAGAAAATCTGTTTTGTAGCGTAAAGTAGAAAGATTTTCCTGCTTCTGCTTTAAAGACCTATCCCCTGTTTTATCAGGGTAGGAAAATGTGGGGTTTCAAACCAAAGTGTGTTATAAGCAATGGCATTTTGTGAATAAGAACAGTGTTGGGGCAGGAGTAAGTATTTCCCTCCTGTTACAGACCAAGAAGGTGAGTGAGCCCTCGGGCTGTCTTCTCAGGTCCTGAGCACGTCTTCCTTGTTCATAATGTGGCTGGTGAACTGCTATTCTCAGAATCCTTGCCAGACAAGCACTGACATTTCCCCTAAACCTCCTTCTCCCCGAACTCATCCTTTTCTCAAGCCCCAGATGCTGCTCTTAATGGCTAAAGGGATCCTGATGTTCACTACATCAAAGGCAGGTGAAGGCAGGTTCTCAGAGTCACAGTATATTCAGAGTTAGCGGGGTTTAATCAGCTAAAAACGGGAGAACTCTAGGCTCCTATGCTAATTATGGAAACAAACTAGAGAACATTAAGTCAATTTCCTTGACTTGTTTTATTGTACTTTTATCCAACAGTCATAAAAAATGAGATGGAATTTTAAAAAATAAATAAACAAAATAAGAGGGGTTTTAGTGCTAGGCCATCTGATTCACATTCTTGTGCCTTCACTTAATAGACAAACAAACTCAGACAAATTGCTTACTTCTCTGGGCTTTAGTTTCCTTATCTGCTAAGTAAGGAGACTAAAAACATTATAATAATAATATTTTGTGAGGATTAATTGACCTAAATGCACATAAAGTGCATCAAACAGTGCCTTGCACATGGTAAGCACTCACTCAGTCAATATGAGGCCTTATTATTTTGTTAGTATTTTTGTTCATTAAAAATGGTGTTTTAAATGGGGTGTTTTACTATAATCCTAGGCTTCCCCGGTGGCTCAATAGTAAAGAATCTGCCTGCAGTGCAGGAGAGGCAGATTTGATTCCTGGGTTGGGGAGATTCTCTGGAGGAGGAAATGGCAACCCACTCCAATATTCTTGGTTGGAGAATCCCATGGACAGAGGAGCCTAGAGGGCTGTGGTCCATTGGATCCCAAAGAGTCAGACATGACTGTAGCGACTAAGCATGCATGCATGCTCTGTAGTCCTAGCCTAAATATCTGTAGTTTGTAAGTCTGAAAGTTCAAAAACCTAAAATAGCAAATACTCCAACATTGTTATCCAGGTGTTTTAAAGTTAATATTGTTAGTTTTGCTTTAGATTTTAAAATACACAGATAAAATTTAAGTATCTTATATTCCATTCATGCCCTTCCCCAAGGCAAACTTTGAGGGAAATTTATATATGTAGTATCTTACTATACGTGTCTTTCTGAATTTGTTTTTAAATTAAATTTTATAAGATCTACATTGACATATATAGACCTATTGTATTTAGTAGGAATTCTGTAGGAATCAGCCACATTTTATTTATTCATTCCCCTGCTGCTGCTGCTGCTGCTGCTGCTAAGTCATTTCAGTCGTGTCTGCCTCTGTGCAATCCCATAGATGGCAGCCCACAAGGCTCCTCTGTCCCTGGGCTTCTCCAGGCAAGAACACTGGAGTGGGTTGCCATTTCCTTCTCCAATGCATGAAAGTGAAAAGTGAAAGGGAAGTCGCTCAGTCGTGACCCCATCGACTGCAGCCCATGAGGCTCCTCCGTCCATGGGATTTTCCAGGCAAGAGTGCTGGAGTGGGGTGCCACTGCCTTCTCCGATTCATTCCCCTACTAACGTGCATTTTGGTTGTTTGCAGTTTTCGTTATTAAAAGCAATTCTGCAATAAACACCTTTGCGTATCTCCTTATGTACTTGTGTAGAAGTTTCTTTATGACATATAATAGAAGTGAAATTTTCAAAGCATATGTGCATTTCCATCTTTATTAGACATTACCAAATGTCTGTCTGCAATGCCTGTTAATTTATATTCCCATAAGAAGCAAATGAGAATTCCCCACTCCATATCTTACCAATACTTAGTGTTTCCAATTGCCTTAATTTTTGCAAATCTGCTGAGTATGAAATTGTATGTTGTTTTAATTTGTACTCCTGGCAGCTAGTAAGATTGAGCATCTTTTTACATAGCTATTGACTATTGACTTTCCTCTTCTATGGACTGTCTGTCTATTCATGTTATTTACTCATTTTTCTAACAGCCAGCCCTTTTTCCTTATCCTTCAGTTGTTTTTGTTTTATTATGTTTTGTTTTTGAAAACAGGCAGGATAGTCTATTAGGCAACTTAGTCATTCTTAAATGCATATACTTTATTTAGATATGAAAGATTTATTATAGTTTAATAATACATTCTGAGTTTATTGAAGGTCAGCATGTCTAATTACATTTCTAATTACCTCTTATTTTCTGTCACCAGGGAAATTGCTTTCATTGTCCCAAGGGAGGTTGCCCAACAATGGGTCATTTTGCTGATAGATTTCACCTCAAAAAAATGAAGCCTAATAGATTATATTATTTTTTAAACACAGGGACTCTTTCGCCATTTGCCCGTAAGTATCATAGCTGATTTTTATTGTAATGTCTTAAGGCACTTACCCTTAAATATTCAACAGTTTTTACTGAGTGTCTACTAAATCACTGGGCATTGGGCCAGACTCTGAGGATACAGTGAAGAACAACACAGTGAGTTTAGGCTGGGGGAAGGAAAAGGAAATTCTCAGTTTCAACCCTGAGTAATAAACTTTCTGTTGGGAGATGCAAGGAAGGAATTTTTGCGCTCAGATCAGGGAGGCTTCCAAGGAAAGATGCCTTCAATGCTGATTCTTGATA
Organism: Capricornis sumatraensis; assembly: GCF_032405125.1. Classification (NCBI taxonomy): domain Eukaryota; kingdom Metazoa; phylum Chordata; class Mammalia; order Artiodactyla; family Bovidae; genus Capricornis; species Capricornis sumatraensis. The sequence goes on from NC_091091.1 coordinate 36,989,038, forward strand.
AGTGCATAACAGAGGGAAGGAAATAGAGTGTTCCAAGCAAAAGGAGAAGGCAATGGCACCTCACTCCAGTACTCTTGCCTGGAAAATCCCATGGATGGAGGAGCCTGGTAGGCTGCAGTCCATGGGGTCGCTAAGAGTTGGGCACGACTGAGCGACTTCACTTTAACTTTTCACTTTCATGCACTGGAGAAGGAAATGGCAACCCACTCCAGTGTTATTGCTTGGAGAATCCCAGGGACAGAGGAGCCTAATGAGCTGCTGTCTATGGGGTCGCACAGAGTCAGACACGACTGAAGTGACTTAGCAGCAACAGCAGCAGCAAGCAAAAGGAACTGCATATGAAAATGCCTGGAGAAAATGGAGAGCTGGAATCTAAAAAAGATCCCCCTACTGAAATTGTAGAGGCCAGGAGGAAGGCAACATGAAGCGGGTAAGATAAGAGAGGCAGATCGGGTCAAATAATGAAATTATGCTCCATATGGGAAGTCTGGGTTTTATCTTTGGCCAGGTAGAAGCAAAAAGGACCTGGGTGAGGGGTTTCCCTGATGGGCCAGTGGCTAAGACTCCATGCTCCCAATACATGGAATGTGGGTTCAACCCCTGGTCAGGGAACTAGAGCCCACATGCTGTAACTAAAGATGGAAGATCCTGAGTGCTGCCACTAAGACCTGCTGCTGCTGCTGCTAAGTCGCTTCAGTCGGGTCTGACTCTGTGCGACCCCATAGACGGCAGCCCACCAGGCTCCCCCGTCCCCGGGATTCTCCAGGAAAGAACACTGGAGTGGGTTGTCATTTCCTTCTCCACTAAGACCTGGCATAGCCAAATAAATAAAAATAAATAAAAAGAGTTTTAATTTAAAAACAAAAGGAACTGGGTGAATGGGTTTGTCAGTACAGTCACTCAGTTGTGTCCGACTCTTTGCGACCCCATGGACTGTAGCATGCCAGGCTTCCCTGTCCATCACCAACTCCTGGAGCTTACTCAAACTCATGTCCATCAAGTCAGTGATACCATCCAACCATCTCATCCTCTGTGATCCCCTTCTCTTCCCACCTTCAATCTTTCCCAGCATCAGTGTCTTTTCCAATGGAGTCAGTTCTTCACATCAGGTGGCCAAAGTATTGGAGTTTCAGCTTCAGCATCAGTCCTTCCAATGAATATTCAGGAAAGATTTCCTTTAGGATTGACTGGTTGGATCTCCTTGCAGTCCAAGGGACTCTCAAGAGTCTTCTCCAACACCACACTTCAAAATCATCAATTCTTTGGTGCTCAGCTTTCTTTATAGTCCAACTCTCACATCCATACATGACTACTGGAAAAACCATACCTTTGACTAGATGGTTCATCTAGTTTTTCCAGTAGTCTTGTATGGATGTGAGAGTCAGCCTTGTCTAACTCAGTAAATGGGTTTGAGGGATGCAGAAAGTGGAGAAGTCAAGGATGATTCCAACTGGGCGGATGACATACCATATGCTGAACTTGGTAACCAGGCAGAGAGGCTGGTTTGAAGTAAGTGGATGGGCTCACTTTGTAACATATTAGGTCTGAGATGCTGTTAGGATTTGGGCGTGTGCGGTTAGATTGAGTCTCAGCCTCTGGAGATCGCTGTGGTCCACAGTCAAAGATTTGAATATTTATACAGTAACCTAAACTTTGAAGTGGATGACGTAATTACCCAAGAAGAATGTATCAGATGAGAAGAAAGAGAGCAGATAAAGTGGTCCCTGTGAAGGACACTGAGGAATGAATAGAGAAAAGATAAAACCATGTGGGAGTCAAGACAAGAAAGATGATGGAAAAGGGAGAATGCATTCACTGCCCCCAAAGATAGGTCCAATGAGACAGGGCCCAAAGGGGTTTGTGGGCTAAGTCCCATCACTGGTGAGTTTAGCTTTCAGTGGAGAGGTGACAGTGGCAGCAATTCAGTGGAACGGGCAAGGAGGGAAACGGAGCTTTCTGATGATGATTAATTTGTGAACTGAAAATTCTCTCTGGTAAATTTTTTCCCCTTTCAGAGGCTTTTCAAACAACTCTGTGAACAATTGCATGTTTTCTGTGTTATTAAGCATACAACAATTTTAGAATTCAGAATGAAAGATTGTTTAGTTCTAGAGTTCTTTAAAAGTTACACTTGACTGTTTGCAAGGGATTTATCCTGTTAGGAGGCTTTGTGTTGACTCAGACCTGTACTGACTGGGAACTCCTAGCACAAAGCCTGGTGGGAGAGGAAGGGACAATTCATTCTGCCTCTGAGTCATTAAAAAAACACAGACTTTCTTGCTCAATAGGTTTTCTAGATATCTTTCTGGATTAATTGTCAAACTATAGCAAATTAGAATTTGGCTATGGAAAGCAAGGAGTCCCTTGGACTGCAAGGAGATCCAACCAGTCCATTGTAAAGGAGATCACTCTTGGATGTTCATTGGTAGGACTGATGTTGAAGCTGAAACTACAATACTTTGGCCACCTGATGCGAAGAGCTGACTCATTTGAAAAGAACCTGATGCTGGGAAAGATTGAGGGCAGGAGGAGAAGGGGACGACAGAGGATGAGATGGTCGGATTGGATCACTGACTCAATGGACATGGGTTTGGGTGGACTCTGTGAGTTAGTGATGGACAGGGAGGCCTGGCGTGCTGTGGTTCATGGGTTCGCAAAGAGTCAGACACAACTAAGGGACTGAACTGAACTGAACTGATGGATTATAGCCTGCCAGGCTCCTTTGTCCATGGGATTCTCCATGCAAGAATACTGGAGTGGGTTGCCATGCCCTCCTCCAGGGGATCTTCCTGACCCAGGAATCAAACCTATGTCTCTTGTGTCTCCTACATTGGTAGATGGGTTATTTACCCTAGCTCCACCTGGTAAGCCTAGTGAGTTGCCTTACTTGCTATTAATTCTAGGTAAATCAAGAGAATGACCAAGAAAATTAACTTTTATACTCGAGTTTCTGCCATAAAATGATGTAGAAAGACAGAACAGATAAATCTGTGGTTTATTTTTACAGGCTGTATCCACATATCCAGACTGGGAGAAGATAGATCAAGAGCACCTAACAAATTCCTAGCTAGCAGATTAGGAACACTCTGTTTTATTTTCAAAGGGTGTGAAATCACCCTTTGTCTGCTCTAAGTCTTTCCAAAACATATCCTGAAACTCCAGTACTTTGGCCAAAGTACTGGAGTTTCAGCGACTGAACTGAACTGACGGAAAGCATACACACCACAGAATACAAATGTAATGGATGGAAGAAGACACACACGTTTTTCTAAAGTCCAAAAAATATATGGAAAATTAAAGAATTTTCTTTAAAAATATTATTAACTATTTACTTTGCAAAATCAACATGTGATAGTTTATATGTCTTTAAAAATATAACCTCACCAAATTCATTCAAGCTATATAAAGTTGTATTAATATTTTCTCATGAACATGAAAAGCTCTCTTCCACTTTAATCCTAAAAGCTACATTTACATTAAAGTAACCAGGAGATAGTGAAGGACAGGGAAACCTGCTGTGCTACAGTCCATGGAGTCTCAAAGGGTCCAACACAACTTAGCAGCTGACCAACAGTAACAAAGATGTCATGCTTTCCACGTGTTTTAAACCCTTCTCTCTCTCTCTCTCTTTCCTATTTTCTCTGTTTCCAGGTTGGAGGCACAAACTGTCTGTCAAACTTGATGGGAACAGCGTCACTCAAGGAAGTGTATTTCTCCGTGTAGGTGGAATGACTGGGAAGACAGGCGAGTTTGAGTTTGTCAGGTAGGCAAGGGTGATAACCTGGCCAGTAACAGTGCAGGTAACAGTGCTGTACTCAGTCATCATGCTCAGTAAGGCTCAGGCTTTTCTTTTCCTACAGTACCACCAGCTATCATCTGATAGTAACTTTTCTTTTTTCCCAATATAAAATAGAAATCATAGTATCTATTTCATCCACAGTTCCAGCTACAGACAGAAAATTTTAGGAAATGTTAAGATGAAAATACAGATCTAGATTAAGCAAGTGGGAAAAAAAACTGACAGGAAACAAGATATGCTCTTAATTCAGTCCGTTATTGTTATACAAATTTTGGGCATATCGCTTTATTTTCAGGGATTCCCTAATAGCTCAGTTCAGAGAAGGCAATGACACCCCACTCCAGTACTCTTGCCTGGAAAATCCCATGGATGGAGGAGCCTGGTAGGCTGCGGTCCATGGGGTGGCTAAGAGTCGGACACGACTGAGTGACTTCACTTTCACTTTTCACTTTCATGCACTGGAGAAGGAAATGGCAACCCACTCCAGTGTTCTTGCCTGGAGAATCCCAGGGACGGGGAGCCTGGTGGGCTGCCGTCTATGGGGTTGCACAGAGTCAGACACGACTGAAGTGACTTAACAGTAATAGCTCAATTGCTAAAGAATCCACCTACAATGCAGGAGACCCTGGTTTGATTCCTGGGTCAGGAAGATCTGCTGGAGAAGGGATAGGCTACCCACTCCAGTATTCTTGGGCTTGCCTGGTGGCTCAGCTGGTAAAGAATCCATCTGCAATGCAGGAGACCTGGGTTCTATCCATCAGTTGGCAAGATCCCTGGAGAAGGGAAAGGCTACCTAATCCAGTATTCTGGCCTGCAGAATTCCATGGACTGTACTATCTATGGGGTTGCAAAAACAATATATGCCATTATTGTTATACAAATTTGGGCATATCACTTTATTTTTATAGATTCCATATGAAATAAAGTATTTATATGAATGGCTGAATTTCTAATAAGCTCCCTAAGTAGTACTCACAGGTATAGGATATGTGTTAAGATAGTCAAAGTTAGGAATAATTCAGGAGAGACATTGACCATGCACTCTCATAAAAGGCTACAGTCTCCTTTTATCTTGAGTTTTCCTTAATTTTTTCTTTGATCAGCCTTAGCACTTTTGAATTACGTCTTCCACTTCCATCACTTAATTCTGCAACTCATTTCAGAATTAACATTGTACACACTAATTAGATGTTACCATTTTGTGAACTGATGAATTAATTAGATGTTTTGGCTCTGTGATTTACATCATCTTCAAATACAAGGCAGAGGCACAAAAAGCGGAGGTTTTGTGGTTATCGGTCCAGGGATATGTCGGATTAATCACTCTGGCAGCCTTTGTGCTCATCATTTTGCCTTGGTGCAGCTGCCTGTAAAGGTGAGTTCAGTCAGTGATTGTCTGGATCCCGGTTCACACACAGGCTCCAACCCACGATTTCTAGCCGTGCCTCCCACTGTTTGGCTTTGTTCATCTTCAGCTTAGCCACATTACCCTGATTACACTACCCAGCATTAAAATAGATCTCACCCTTTCCTCCCTTCCTGACTTTTATCCATGCTGTTCCATGTTCCAAATACCCTTCTCTGTCTTAGCAGATCTCATGTCCACTTGTTCTTCACATGGCCATTAAGCTCTTCCTCTGAGGATAGTTCAACACGATCTTGTGTCTGTGGCTCTAAGGCCCACAGTGCACGCATTGCCTGAGACTGTAGAATTTGTGTCCTGCACAAAGGCAGCTGACCTGGGTCAGGCGGGGAGAAATGCATGGTTCTCACCCCTCCTAAAACTTGTGAGAATGTTTTGTCATCTCTCTACTTTTGCTAATGTCTAAAGAAGCTACTTGTCATGTCCTTGAATAATTATCCAGTCCTCTTTTTTAAGAATAATTAAGCATTTCAGGTCCACAGTAAATGTTTCACCTTGGAATGAAGTCTGCTGAATGAATTTGTGTGCTAGTCTAGTCCCACTTTTCAGCCAAGCTTTAAGAGTCTGGCTTCACCATAGACTGCATGCTTGCATGCTAATGCACTCAGTTGTGTCTGACTGTTTTGCGAACCCATGGACTGCAGCCCGCCAGGCTCCTCTGTCCATGGGATTTCCCAGGCAAACATACTGGAGTGGGTTGCCATTTCCTTCTCCAGAGGATCTTCCCAACCCAGGGATCAAACCCACATCTCCTGAATTGACAGGCAGATTATTTACCACGGAGGCACCAGGGAAGCCCTCACTGTACATTATATTTTAGTCTTTGGGTTTCCAGTGACACCATCATGAGGACCTGTGCTGAGTGTGCAGTGAGTGAAGGCAGTTCATGGAGCAACAGGGAAATGACCCTTTGAAGTGAACTGAAGTCGCTCAGTCGTGTCCGACTCTTTGCGACCCCATGGACTATAGCCCACCAGGCTCCTCCATCCATGGGATTTTCCAGGCAAGAGTACTGGAGTGGGGTGCCATTTCCTTCCCCAGGGGATCTTCCTGACCCAGGTATCGAACCCCGGTCTCCCCCATTGCAAGCAGACACTTAACCGTCTGAACCACCAGGGAAGCCCAATATAACCTGAAAAAAGTTGTTCTCTGGTAATTAAATCAATTAATTCTACATGTAATGGAACAAGACAGGCCCTAGGAATAGCATCATCCATTCTTGCATTCAGCAAACATTTAAATGCCTATTGTATGGGGAAGGAAATGGCAACCCACTCCAGTATTCTTGCCTGGAGAATTCCATGGACAGAGGAGCCTGGTGGGCTGCAGTCCCTGGGGTCACAGACAGTCGAACATGGCTGTGTGACCAACACATATATATAACATAGATGACCGACAAGAACTCCTGTCTGTAGCACAGGGCACTGTACTCAGCATCCTGTGATAACCTATATGAGGAAAGAGTCTAAGAAAGAAGGAATAAATGTGTGTGAGTAACCAAACTGCTGTACACCTGGCTCTAATGCAACACTGTAAGGCAACTATATGCCAATAAAATTTTTGAAAAGAAAAAAAAATAAATGCCTATTGTATACCAAGAATTGTTATAACTGCTGGGGAAGCAGACACGGATTCTACTCTCATGGAACTCTTCCTCCAGTTAGAGGAGGCAAACCATACATTAACAAAGCAGTAGGGAATAGCAGGACTAAAGAAACCTCATCTAGAATAATTTTGGCTTGCATAAAACATGTCTATGTCTCAAGTCTCTTATGATTTATTCTCTCTGTTTCCACACTCACCAAAACACCTTTCTTTATCACTAGTTTGGTTACCCGATTCTTTTGTACAGATGAAGAAGGTACCAGGGGAAGGCTAGGAGTACCTTTTGGTATGAAAAGGAAGCATTGTACTGCTGTGAGCTGATCAACAGGCTTCTAGTTTTTCTTTAATTTTTGTGTGAATTTAGTCTATCGTTGATAGTCTGATGATTTTGGGGGTGTCAATAAACTCTAGTTTCTGATACCACAAAGCCAAGACCAGAGCTTTCACTGTGGAGAACTAGCCCCTAAAAATCAACTAGTCAGGCTTCTCATTTACCTCCCTCTTCTTCCAGGCTTTAGAATTGTGCTGTTCTGAGATGCTGACCAAGATGAACGGCAAGAATAAATCTCCTATAATCAAATGCAGGGAAATGAAACTTTCTTTTCCATGATACACACAGGTGTTGTCTTCCACGTCAATATTATGAATACCCAGCACAAGCTTATGAGTTTTATTTTTCTGTTGACAGTGGAACACTGAAGCCAGGCATGACTTATACAGATTTAATTGATGCAGACATTAATGTTGGAAACATTACAAGCATTGAGTTCATTTGGAAGGAGTATTCATTTGAACGTTCTCAGAGTAAGCTGGGAGCAGAAATGGTGATAGATATATCTGGAAAATATGGATATAAGTAAGTCTTACTTTTTCCTTTGCATTTTCAAACAGTTTAAACTTTGTAAATGACATTTAAAATCTATATATAATTTGAAATTTGCAAATAGTATAAAAATGTGTGCCCCTCAAGTTTGCAGTTAAAGAGAAGAAAAATTACTTAAAAGAAATCAATACTATATTTGTGAAAGTGTTTATAAAATAATAACTACTCATTAAATTAGAAGACCTACCTACATTTTCTACCTCACCTACCCTGGAATCATATTAACATTGTCTTTTTTCCCCCTTAAAATTTTTCAGATCTGCTTTCTGTAGCCAAAACATCGTAGGACCTAATATTGCCCAGATCCTGAAACCATGCTAATCTCAGATATATCAGATATAATCTTGATGGATTTACTTAATTGGAGCAGTGGGAAAATTAATCTCCTTCTAGCTGGCATCCAGACAAAACTTGGCCCTTGTAAATCAGATAGAAAGGTACAGTTGCCTTTTTTCTATATAGGATATTTTTCTTATTGAAAAGCTTTTATCTGAACCTTAAAACCAGACTGAGCCCTGGGACGAAGTACAGTACTGTGACCTATAGGATTCTGGCTTTCAGTGACCAAATAGAGCTGTGTTGCAATTTCTTTGAATTAAGAAGAGGTGCTCCAAGAATGGTGCTATAGACCTGTTAGTGAAAAGGAGCCTCTGTCTGATTGAGTGTTTGAAGTACATTCAGAGCATTTCCAGGTGGAATAGCCATTATTCAAAATGGTTTGAAGAATATTTGCTATGTTGTTAAATTTTGCTAAGACAAATTATGTCTATAGCTCATGATGTATAGTAGATGGTAACCCCTTGGGTTGGTACATCTATTGATTAATAATGAAAACTAATGAGGGCATATTAGTATTTTCACATTGTTCCTTGGTCTTCAGAGTGAGTGAGAGGTAGAAGAGATTTTGGAGCTTGTCTGTGATGTTTGCATCAGTAAGTAATAGGTCCTGAGGATCTTCAGCATCTTCTTCTAGAAGCCTCCTATCACAGAATTACTTATCCCTCTGGGCCTTGTAGGTCCCGTTACAAATTTGTATTTATTCTAAGGCAGCATTTCATTTCCAAAGCACTTGATGAATGCTTTGCATTTATAATAACAATATTGTAATTTCCAAATGTGTTGTGTTTTCTCTTTTATTTTGTTTCAATTTCATCTGATTCAGTTGTCCTCACCCAGTGAAAATAAAAGACGAGCGTTTTTATTTGTTCTGTTTTCTGTCACTGGGTTCAGTGTTTAGCACTGGGCTATAAATACTATTGGAAAGAAATAATGACAGATACTCTGCAGGGTATTTCTTGATTCTCCTTGGTGCCTGGCTGCCAACTGAATCTTAAGAAGAGACCCATGGCTGTACATGAGCTTGAATTGTGGTAGAAAGCAAAGAACAGAGTGGGTTTACTTTCCCATTGAACAAGGAGGAGATAGAAGGTTGACTGGAGAGCAAGGCGTAGTGGAAGGAGGAAAGATGAGGATGTCTTTAGCACGATCGGGCTGAGCATCCTGCCTCCCAGGTGCCGTATCAGCCCGAGGCCCACGCCAGCCCAGGAACAGGGTGTCCAGGAGCCGCCCCAGCAGGAGGGCCTGATCCCTACTAACTGTGTCACAGTCCCAGTACTCCCGAGCAAACTGTCAGTGGAGTCAGCTGCATGGCTCCAGGGGCCAGAAACTTCCCGTGAGAGAGCTGCCCTAAGCCTGCGCTACTCTCTGCTCAGCCTTTCTTCCTTTCAGGAGGGTCTCGCCAGCTGGAAGGAAGAATTATGAGCCAGGATACTGCATTAAACTTTGTGAGTCCTGGCCTGCTTCCTTGTTCAAGGGATCTCTGGGCTGGCTCTTTCTTAGCTTGAAAAGACAAATTGGAGTCAATTAATTTCTGGGATCCCTACTTTAATTAACTATAGAATTTCTGTCCTATTGTTCTTATATCTGTCCCCTTTTCTGCATTATAAGAATGTCGTGAGTATGAAAAATAGCGCAGGAGCTGGCCAGGCAGACCTGAGAGTTCAGGGTGACAACACTGACGTGCATTTAGAGCATTTCCAGGTGGAATAGCCATTGTTCAAAACGATTTGAAGAATATTTACTATGTTGTTAAATCTTGTTAAGACAAATTATGTCTATAGCTCATGATGTATAGTAGATGGTAACCCTTTGGGTTGGTCCATCTAATGATTAATAATGAAAACTAATGAGAGCACGTTAGTATTTTCAAAGAGTTTCTTGGTCTTCAGAGTGAGAGGTAGAAGAGATTTTGTAGCGTTTCTCTGTATATTGCCACCTAGGAAAGCTCTTTTTAAAAAATTCTTTTTCCCTCTGAGTGCTCTGTGTTACTGTAGAAGGGTATTTGTGGTGAAGACTGTTAGGAAATTCTTCTGCTTCTTGAGCGAACTGCCCTTAGTGCTGAAAAGTGACTTCCCACCCTATTAGTCATCACTTCCTTCAGTGCCAATCGCCATCGAGCCACACTCCAAACTTGTCGTCACATCACCCACAAACACCGCCTCTAACTTATCTTGGACCGCATCTGCTTCCTCTTTAGGCCAATGGAGTGAACTTCAGATCTTACATGTAATACCATCGCTCCCACCTACACATCAGCATGAATCTGTAAACAATAAATTTGTTGAACATAACTATAATATCTATTTTATAAAAACTGACTAATTTTTAAATGAATTTAAGATTAATTTAAAAAATTAACAATAATTCCTTAATATTATCTTACATTCCAGTTGTTTTTACATTTCCCAGATTGTCTGAAAAAGGTCTTTGGGGCCATTGATTGGTTTAAATTTATATCCATACAAGATCCAAAAATTGCATATGATTAGTATGTCCCTGTCTCTAGAGGTTTTCCCCTCCCCCTTCTTCCACACCAGTTTTTAAATAAACCAAATTACTTGTCCTGTAAAATTTCTCACATTCAACTGATGGGATCCCCTTGATATCTTTTAGTACATTCCTCTCTCCTGTGTATTTCCTATAAACTAGTTACTTAGGTCTGGATACTTGTGGGGATTCAGGGGGGCATTGACCCCTTCCATGCTCATCTGCAGGATAGACACTTTCTGCACCTTACTTGCAGCTTTCAAGTTAACTGGTGATCTTTCTTTTAAAAAAAAAGTCTTTGTTGAATTTGTTACAGTATTCTTCTGTTTTATGTTTTAGCTTTTTGGCTGCAAGGCATGTGGGATCTTAACTCCCCCACCAGAGATTAAACACGCACCACCTGCATTGAAAGGGGAGGTCTCAACTATTGGACCACCAGGGAAGTCCCTGCTAGTTATCTTTTATTCATTCAAAGGATTATGCCTGTACTAGCACTTCATAGATTTGAAAGGGCTATACCAGTTAGAGTTGTAGGTAAAATAAAACATTGAATGTCTTTGACTTTAGTTGCTAAATGGCAAGGTAAGAGGAGAAAGGTGACTTGAAGGTTTACAAGGGTTTGTGCTCTGGGAGGACTGGAAGAAAGGGGCAAATTGTGTAAAGATCCAGTTACAGAAGAGGCGTTGACCTCTGCACTGTGCCTAGGGCTGGAGGAGGTGCATCATAAATGTTTCTGCAGAAGTTAAGGAAAATTCACATAGCTGCTTAAGTTGTGTGTCTGTTTCCCCAGGCTCCTCAGAACAAAGTGAACGATAGAAATCGCCCTGTGTAAAAGAGCCCTCAAGTTTTGTTGACTCTGCAAGTCTTCAGAACAAGCAGAGCATTTCAGGAACAGAAGGATAATTTATGCCAAGTTACTATTTGCCAGCCTTTTAAAATCTAAGCTCATGTTAGATAAACATAAAAATCTCATGTCCCTTCTGGGATCTTTACTCTTCTACTTGGGAAAATCTATTTTTTTTCATATACCCTCTGGCTAAAAAGATTTGGTAAATCTTTGCTTTCTTCAGATTGTGTAATAAAAATAATAGGTGTGTTTTGTATTATGTTGTGTGATTTTTTTCCCCCAAATACAAACTTATATTATAATACCAGATGGGCTTCTTGATTTTACACGTGGTTCTCTAGAGTCCTGCTCTAAGTGATTTATACTCAGGAGAGTGGAATATTTCTACTAGATTTCACTCCAATATGAGAGAATGTCTGAATGCCTATGTAGACTGGGGCAAAGATTTTTGGTAAATGTTTTCTCACTTGTACAGTCTATTTTTAAAATTTATTTTTATTTTTCTTTGGCTATGCTGGGTCTTCATCGCTGCATGTGGTCTTTCTTTAGTTGCGATGAGTGGGAGCTATTCTCTAGTTGTGCTAAGCAGGCTTCTCATCGTGGTGGCTTCTCTTATTGTGGAACATGGGTTCTAGGACTGTGGGCTTCAGGAGTTGCGGCACACGGGCTTAGTTGCTCAGAGGCATGTGGAATCTCTCCAGACCAGGGATCAAACCCTTGTCCCCTTGCACTGGCAGGCAGATTCTTAACCACTGGACCGCCAAGGGAATCCCTATTTCCAAAGTTTGAGTTTCGCAAACATTTCACCTTTATATAGTCATATATCTTTCTTTTATTTTCATAGGCTTTTTAAAATTCATTCATTTAAAAAACATTTACTGAGTTACCTTTTATGTGCCAAGCATTGTGGCTAAGTCATGAGGTTACTTGAAATATACAAGAGAGCATTGCAGAAGACATAGGAAAATAGATCTTTGATCACAATACATCATGATAAGAACTGTGACAGAAGCAGACACAGAGGTGATAGTGGCATAGAAAAAAACCAGCTTATTCGACTAATCTCACACCTTCACCCTTCACTCACTGATCTCCTATAAAAGCAATAATGATAAAGACAGAGCAGTAGGTTTTCTTTTCTGAATTCTGTGGTTATCATATCTATTTTTATAAGTGATTCTATTTTGGAATTCACTGTACTTTATTTTTCCAGTGTCCTTTGGTCCTAGAGAAACAGAAGTGATATTTCACTCGAACACTTACACATGAATCTATCCATCACAGATTCACTGACTGTCAGCTGTGGCCAGAAGAGCAATAATTTCCTTGAAGGTCCCAGGAAGAGAGAGCAAAGGTCATGCACAGCAGATTTAGGATGATGCCAACCAGAGCATGACTAGTCTTCTCATCTCAGGCTCCTCTAAGACACCATCCAGTGGTCTTAGTGGAATCAACTGCAGAACAATGCCCATGAGACATGAACACAGATACAGTTATCAAATTTAATCCATCATTTAGGAATAACCACAGCGAACCTAGGCTTCTCAGATGGCGCTAATGGTAAAGAACCTGCTTGCCAGTGCAGGAGACATGAGAGATGCTGTTTCGATCCCTGGGTCGGGAAGATCCCCTAGAGTAAGAAATGACAACCCACTCCAGTATTCTTGCCTGAAGACTCCATGGACAGAGGAGCCTGGCGGGCTAAGGTCCATAGAGATACAGGAGGCAGACATGACTGAAGCGACTTCACATGCACAGCAAGCCTAACATTTAAAATAACTGAAGGCTAGAGATGTATGAATGTATAGAGATGGGTGTTTATGTTAGTCGCTCAGTCATGTCCAACTCTTTGCAACCCCTTAGACTGTAGCCTGCCAGGCTCCCCTGTCCATGGAATTCTTCAGGCAAGAATACTGGAGTAGGTAGCCATTCCCTTCTTCAGGGGATCTTCCTGATCCAGGGATTGAACCCAGGTCTCCTGCATTGAAGGCAGATTCTTTACCATCTGAGCCACCAGAGAGACGCAAATGCTACTTTAAAGTAAAGGAAACACCATGTTTTCTGGACTTTTACCTCAAAGAGCATGCGGGCAGCAGGTAATGCCTTTGAACCTTGTTCATTTATAAGATGAGGCAAGACCCTCAAGCTCTTTGTGTAAATAAGAATTCTATTCCAATCATAACACAACATGCAGGAGTGAGAAAAAAGGAAGTGTTAATGATTCCCTTCTGGCTTAAAATGAAAAGATATGCACACTTAGAGCTTCTGGAAAGCAGAACAGAATTTAAATTTTATCTCCACAGCCAAATGTTTTTAAGTCAACCAGTCAGATTTAGACCTTTTTCAGGGCGAGGGTTATTTTCACAGGATATAACATCACCATCTAAATTCCAGGTGTTTTACTAACATTTTCATTATACACAAAGTGATTTGCTTTTTCTCTGAAGCTGCAGGAGACAATACAACATTTTTCCTATATTATTTGCAAAGGTTTCTTTTACCAGCACTTCCAAAGGCTCGTGGATTTTCGAGGGTAAAAATTGTAGTTCTGTTGGTTATTACAAAAAGAGAGATGGGCCCAAGGAGTTCAAAACACACAATTTGGAGAAAGAAAACTACAGAAAACAAATGGAATACGGGACACATACTGTTTGTACCAACAATGTGGATGATGTTTTCTGAAATCTCAGAAACAGAAGGCTATTTTTTTTGAACTCCCAAAATATCTTAAGATTTAATATAGTGAATACAGAGCATGGAATTGTGAATTGGAGGTCTGGTCCTGATTCCAGAATCAATTAACAAAAGAGAACTCAGGCAAACAATTTCATTTTGAGCCCCCATGTGTGTCCACCTTTAAAATGAAGAATATTTATGACTTCTGGGATTGCTTTTTCATTCTGAAATCCTTTGGCTAATTAGGTGAGGCTTTACATACACAAAGGCTTCCCTGTGGTTCAGATGGTAAAGAATCTGCCTGCCATGCAGGACACCCAGGTTCAATCCCTGGGTTGGGAAGATCCCCTGCAGAAGGGAATGGCAACTCACTCCAGTATTCTTGCCTGGAGAATTCCATGGATAGAGGAGCCTGGTTGGCTATAGTCCATCAGGTTGCAAAGAGTTGGACATGACTGAGTGACTAACACACACATGTATTTATGAATGAGTGGACAGGTGGGTGAATCAATCATTTAAAAATAAAATTTAGATTTTCTTCAGTATTCATAATTTTTCCCAACCATATAATGCTCTCATTATGTATCTATATGCTTTCATAATATACACTAATTGTCCCTAATAGATTCATGTTTTCTTAAAGTTTGATTTACCTTTCTATTACAGAAAGCCTTGCTTACTTAATATATTATTTATTAAGCTGCCCACTAGTGGAAGAATGAGCGTTTGGTGTCGTCCAGTAATAGCTTAATGTCAACAAACCACTGAACAACACGATGCATTTTTAATGAATCAAACCTCTGTGCTATATGCAGTGAAATTTTTAGTTCTCAAGATCTCAATATGGATTAAAGACCTAAATGTTAGACCAGACACTATAATACTCTGAGAGGAAAACATAGGCAGAACACTTTTTCACATAAATCGCAGCAAGATCTTTTTTGACCCATCTTCTAGAGTAATGAAAATAAAAACCAAAGTAAATGAATGGGACCTAATTAAATTTAAAAGCTTTTGCACAGCAGAAACAATAAATAAGATGAATAGACAGCCCTCAGAATGGCAGAAAATATTTGCAACTGACAAGGGATTGATCTCCAAAATAATACAAATAGTTCATACAGCTCAATATCAAAGAAGCAACCCAATCAAAAAATGGGTGGAAGGCCTAAATAGACATTTCTCCAAAGAAGACATAAGATGGCCAATAAACATATGACAAGATGTGTTTTATTATTAGAGAAATGCAAATCCAAACTATAATGAAGTATCACTTCACACCAGTCAGAATGGCTATCATCAAAAAATAATATGCAAAAAATAAATTCTGGACAGGGTATGGAGAAAAGGGAACATTCTTACATTGTTGGTGGGAATGTTAATTGGTACAGCCACTATGGCGAACGGTATGGAGGTTCCTTAAAACTAAAAATAGAATTAGCATATGCCTCAACAATCCCACTCCTGGGCATAATGCCCAGAGAAAACCATAGTTCAAAAAGATATATTCACCCCAGTGTTCATTGCAGCACTATTTACAATAGCCAGGACATGGAAGCCACCTAAATGTCCGTCAATAGCAGAATGGATAAAGAAGCTGTGGTATATATATATACAGTGGAATATTACTCAGCTATAAAAAGGATTGGAGCTGTGCCATTTGCAGAGACATCAATGGACCTGGAATACAGAGTAAAGTAGTCAGAAAGAGAAAAGCAAATATCGTATAATATTGCTTATACGTGGAATCTAGAAAAATGATGCAGATAACCTTATTTGCAAAGCAGAAATAGAGACATAGACATAGAGAATGGGCATCTGGGTACTGGCCGGAGTGTGGGCAGATGAATTGGAGGTTGTGATTGACATATATAGAGTGCTATGTATACAATAGATAACTAGTGAGACCTGCTGTATAGCATAGGGAGCTGTACTCAGTGCTCTGTGGTGACCTCAATAGGAAGAAAATCCCAAAGGGGGATATATGTATACATACAGCTGATTTGCTTTGCTATAGCAGAAACTAACACAACATTGTAAAGCACTATACTCTAATAAAAATTAAATATATTTGGATATATATATATATCACTCTGGTTAAGTTCACTCCAAATTTTATTTTGAACCAATCCTGAAATTTAAGAATAACAACATATATTAAAGGTAGAATATAATTTTTAGCCCCCACCCTGATCATTGAATTGTTGCTCTTGGAGGAACAATGTGCGCTGGATTATATAAAACATGGAGGACATTTTGTTTACCAAATGCATGAATTATGTCAGTAAAGAAGGAGAGGCTTGTGGTCCTGGACTCTTTGCTGGTTTGTTGTTTGTTTTCCCAGCACACATATCAGGTAAGACAAGGAGTGTGCCCATGGAACTGAGAAGCTGAGCACTGACTATAATAGTGATGGTCCAGCCTGGTGGCTCAGAAGGTAAAGAATCTGCGAGATTCTTTGGGTTCGAGAGACCTGGGTTCATCCCTGGGTCGGGAAGATCCCCTGGAGGAGGGCATGGCAACCCACTCCAGTATTCTTGCCTAGAGAATCCCATGGACAGAGGAGCCTGGTGGGTTACAGTCCACAGGGTTGCAAATAGTCGGACACCACTGAGCAACTAACACTCTCATTTTCACTTTCAGCTTCACAGAATGTCTAGCGTACGGGAGGAGAAACAGCACACCTTGGGGTGTTCAGGTATCTATCCTCAGGTCATATAAGAACTTACAGGTCATAGTCACTAGCCTCTGTTTCAGTGTAATTGTTGTTGGTGTAGTAATCAATAAAAATATTTCTCTCCAGAGACTGAACTTTCTCCCTGGTTGAACAGCACCCAGCAGTGTGTAAACACAACATTTAAGCTCTGACCACAAGCCAGTTTAATACAATTAACCAGTCAGTTTTATTTATAAAAACTAACAAAAGCATTTTAGTCAAGCAGCAAGTTAATTTTTTAAACAGAATTTCACCAGCTATTGATTTAATTTTGTTAATAATATATCAATTCACTAGTTCATCCAAAAAGATAACATTTGTTGTATGTATAGAGTGTTATGGAGAAAATAGAAAGCTGTAAAGAGATATGGTAACTTGAATATCACAGGGTTACATATCCACCTTGGATAGTATTTCATAGGGTGACGTTTGACATCGTAAGTTTATGTAACAACTCTTCATATTAAATTTAGATTATTCCTCACAGCAAAAAGACAGAAAATAAGTAGCTCTATGACAACTGATTTTAAAGTAAGATACATTTCTATTTTATGGAAACATTTTATGATTAATGAATCTTTGAGGCTCTGATTTTTTTTTTTTTTTTTTGCATTGAACAGAGCAAAACCTTGCCATCTCTTTGTAGCTTTTGTCATTAGATTAACTTATGTTTGCAGGGATTCTCTGCATCTCTAATCCTCACCCTTTATATCCTATCCTTCTGTTTTTCACCCCGTTGACTATAGACTGGGCTGAATGGGTAGCCTTTCTCTTCTCCAGAGGATCTTCCCAACCCAGGGATCGAACCCAGGTCTCCTGCATTGCAGGTGGATTCTTTACCAGCTGAGCTACAAGTGAAGCCCAAGAATATTGGTGTGGGTAGCCTATCCCTTCTCCAGCGAATCTTCCCAATCCAGGAACTGAACTGGAGTCTCCTGCATTGAAGGAGCTCTTTACCAATTGAGCTATCAGGGAAGCCCAGTGGGGTGCTAGAAGGAGGAAAAATGGGGCCTTGGTGGGTGAGGCACATGTTGGTAAAGTGAGTATAACCCAGGCCACCACCAGGAGAGGGACTTGCGTGATTTGTTTCCATTTTCCTCACTTCATTACTTCATTTCATTTCACTTCATTTTTATTGAAGTACAACAAACATACAAGAAAGCACACAAACCATGAATGTGCAATTCTGTGTATTTTTACAAGGTAAACACACACACCTTGGTACATTAAACACACACACACACACTAATGACATTACAGAAATCTCCTCTGTGCATATCTCAATCATTAATCACCCAAAGGTAACCCCTCTTCTGATTTCTAATACCATAGGCTAGTTTTGCTTGATTTTCCTAATTGGACATAAACGCAGTCATAAGCATCTATTCATTCTTAGTGTGGCCTGTTGGTGGACACTTAGATTGTCTCTAATTTGAAGTTATTCCAAATAATGCTGCTTCAACTATTTTTGTATTGTGAATATTTATATTTTCGGTGCCTTATTTTGAGTATAAACCTAGGGATGGACTTGAAGATTCATGAAGTGTGCACACACTCAGCTTTGCTAGGAACTGCCAGGAAGCTCTCCAGGTGAGTGTAGCCATTCATACTCCTATCAGCACTGTTGAGAGGTTTTTTTTGTTTGTTTGTTTTGCCCTCACATCTGCACCACCAGAGCTTTTTTGTTTTGGGGGTTTTTTGCCCTCACATCTTCACCGCCAGTTCTTCTAATTGAGCCATTCTGGTGAGTGTGTAGTGATCTCATACCACTCTGCGGTTTTCATCAGTTCTAAAAGATTCTCAGCTATTATTTCTTAAAACAAGCAAAGCACCATACCTTCCAGCATGAGGTTTATTAATAGGGGATGAGGTCAAGAACCCAAAGACATCTTTTGAGCTCACCTTCCTTGTAATAAAAACAGGCTCAAGTTACAGTATTACAGAAAAGCTTATGAATCCAGGGTCAAGGTCAGAGACAGACATTTTTAAGAGAGCACAGAATGAGCTATTGGTGAAATTCCTTTATCAGATGAAATTGTTGGACTTGCATAGCATTGTAGGGAGGAAAATGATACCTTTTTCCTCTTCTCTTTGCATTGTTGACTGGGACCCCTGTAATAAAAAACATTAATAAGAGAAAAGCACAGAATATAAGGTTAAAGTGACACAGGAACCTTCCTAAGGAAATGAAGACTTGAAAAAACAGTTACAGTTGGCACTTTTATGCTGTTTGATGAGGTTTGATTAGAGTGGAAAGTCATGGAAAGATGTGATAAGGCAAAGAGTAGGAGCCAAGTGTAGTAAACTGGGGGAAATTATCAAGGCTTGTTCATTCACATTCCTCTCTGTGTCCCTTCTTCTGAATACAGAAAGTGACCTCTCACATGAGGGTTTTATGACCTGCTTTGAGGGAAGGGCAGAAAATCCTTCCTGTACTTGCCCTTTCTCAAATTCCTTCAATTTAAAATATTCAATATGCCAAAGGGTCATATTTTGGGGTAGTATGTCCTAAACCCCATTGGTACCCATAGCACACGACCCATGGAATTGCTATCATTTATGTTGGAGAAGACTCTTGAGAGTCCCTTGGACTGCAAGGAGATCCAACCAGTCCATCCTAAAGGAGATCAGTCCTGGGTGTTCATTGGAAGGACTAATGATGAAGCTGAAACTCCAATACTTTGGCCACCTGATGCGAAGAACTGACTCATTGGAAAAGACCCTGATGCTGGGAAAGATTGAAGGTGGGAGGAGAAGGGGACGACAGAGGATGAGATGGTTGGATGGCATCACTGACTCAATGGACATGAGTTTGGGTAAATTCTGGGCGTTGGTGATGGACAGGGAGGCCTGGCGTGCTGCAGTCCATGGGGTCGCAAAGAGTCAGACATGACTGAGCGACTGAACTGAACTGATGTGAACTGAACACATACAGCTGCAGAAAACCAGACCTGTAAAGCTGTGCAAGGGAAGATGTCTGATGACTTCTCCTCCTCCCACTTGCTGCTGGGGAACAGTAAACGACTGGTTTGTGAGCCGTAAGATAAACTGGAAAAAATATACTAGGGACAGTATGAATAGCATCAGCTGTGTTGGCAGCAAAAATACTGTGACTACACAACTGAGAGTCACCAGAAGGCCAGCTGATGCGTGGCTGGATTCACAAGGAACAGCTGACAAAACGCCTTCTAATCCTGACTTCGTGTTGAGAAAAGTGGTGACATTTTTAATATGATCATATTATGGCTGTGGAAGCTGTGTTTTGCGTGCTGAGTGCAGAGAACTGTGATTAATACCAAGGGGAAGTGTGTTCCCATGAAGGAGACCAAAACACTTTCAACACCTGTTTTCAATACCCCAGTGATACCTGATCCTGGATTTTAAGTGAGGTACCTTGGCATTGTGTTCATTTTCCTGAATAGCCTAAACTTCTCACTTCTTCGATAACTTAACACACAAGTTTTAATGTTGATGATAAAACTTTAGATTTTCTAAAAAGAGCAAACTCTGGCGGAAAACTGCTTGATCTCCAAGATTTCAATATTTCCCAACACTTGTTAATTTTCACCTCCATCCCCAGAATCCCTATTCCTGTCTGCAAAATAGGCATATTTTTGAGAATAAAGAAGAAACCTCCTAAACATCCTCCTTTAGGATGTTTCGAATGCTGGATTCTCAGCTATTCTTCATTCTCTCTGCAATATACACCAACCGGTATCTATAGCACAGTGATTTAGTTATGTGTCAATACTCATGCATGATCTCAAAGATATTTGCCCATTGTAACTTGTTGGTATCGGGACCCAGTTTAATTAAACTTGGTGCCATTGTCCTTGTAAATCATCACCTCACTTTAACTATAAAAGTACACCCCAGAATCTCATGGGGAGCTTTAAAAATCCCAACATCTGGATCAGTCTCTAGGCCAGTTGATACCAGCATCTCTGGAGGTGAGTCCCAGGCATCAGCATTTTTTTAAAAGATCTTCAGATAATTTCAGTGTGCAGAAACAAAGATCGATCACAAGGCTAATTTAAGTAGGGAACAAAAGAAAAATTTCTGTACAAGTTATTAGCTTGGTTTTATTTCTCCTTTTTGTTTGGCAAATCACAGCTCACAATGACCAGACTATCTTCACTGGTTCTGAGGAGTTCTACCTCTTTCTTTTTGGGATCCCTTTTACTGAGTGTGGCATTTGACAAGTCTTCTCATTACCATTTTGGGGGCTCTAGGATGTAACCTAGCTTTATATAATTGCTGATGAAGTTTCAGATAGTGTGAAAGAAGGCCATTTTCCTCCACCTACCCTCTGTCCCCCAAAAGTCCTATATGCAGAGGCCTAGTCTCCTTTTATGTTGTTGTTCCATCACTGTCTGTCTGACTCTAATTCTTTGTGACCCCATGGACTACAGCAAACCAGGCTTCCCTGTCCTTCAGTATCTCTCAGAGTTTGCTCAAACTCATGTCCATTGAGTCGATGATGCCATCTAACCATCTCATCCTCTGTCTCTCCCTTCTCCTGCTGCCTTCAATCTTTCCCAGCATCAGGAAATGAGTCAGTCTTCCAGAGTCAGCTCTTTGCATCAGGTGGCCAAAGTGTTGGAGCTTTGGTTTCAACATCAGTCCTTTCAATGAATATTCAGAGTTGATTTCCTTTAGGATTGACTGGTTTGATCTCCTTATTTTCTCCTTAATAACATGCTAAATAGACATAGAATACTTAAAAGAGGTTGAGGAAAAAAAATATCACAGCGAGGCTGGGCTGGAACACAACACCAAAGGGCAAGATTTCATGCCTAGGAGAGAATTACTGTACAGATACCCATGTAATGTCAGCATAGCTGCATGAAACATTGATGAGGGAGGCTCCCCAGTGTTACCAGGTACGGCGGAGGCAGGAGGCAATGCTTTTGCTTGAGCAGAGTGAAGGAGAGAAAAGAGAGGGCAGAGGTGATACAGGTGTCAGCCCTGTATCCCCAGGGCCTTTGGGGAATCCCACTCCTCTGCTGAGCCTCATTCTCAGAATCCAGTCTCTCTGTCCCCTTTCTAGAATCCATGTGGGAAGACACAAGAACAACTGTTGGTTTTTCTGCAAGTCTTTGTTTCTTATACTTTCAAACTCACATTCACTTACTTATTCAACAAATGTTTGCCTCAAGTAAGAACTTGCTTATTGTGTTTGAAGAACAGTACAAGGTTCAAGGTGGTCAGAGCCCAGAGCACAAGGAAGAACGTGAGAGGGCATGACATCAGGGAGCAGAGTGACCAGCCTTACAAGATGTGGTGAGAAATTCGGAATTCATTCCAAGAAAGTTGGGGGACCAGTGGAAGATTTTGTGCTTTCTAAAATTTAACCCCCTAATAAAATAACTTTGCCATTAACTTTTGGAGAGCTGTTGGCTAAAGATGTGTCCAATTTTTGTGAAGATGTTTCCTATTAACAGACTATATCAGTCTGGGAAATTTGATAATCTTTTGTGCTTTTTTTAATTCTTAACTTCTTATTGGGTGCTTTATTTAATGACTTGATTCTTCTGAAGAATGACTTCCTTGCAACTTCTCTGCAAGTAAACATCTTTTCTTTTTTAAATGCTTTTGTTTCCAAGTCATTCTTTCATCCAACCCACCAGCCTTAGTGACTTCGCTGTGCTCGGAAAGGAGAGCAGATTCATGAGAACTGTGTTCCCTCCTCCAGCAGCTATAATGGGTGTGGACCTGAGCTGGGCAAGGGCGCTTGCTCATGGCTGGGCTATCTCAAGATGTGATGTATGTTTGGAGGACAAGTTTTGGTGGCAAGTCCACGCAGCCCACCTTTGGCATCTTAGTGCTCTCTGTGTTACTGGTCCATTGGGCATTTCAGCCTCACAGAAATGGTGTCTGAAGACCCAGGCAGCATGGGGTAAATCTGCCCTGGGATTTGGGTGTCCTTTGATCTCAGACTGCCTGGGAATCACAGTTCCAACAGGCATAATAGGTAACAACAGTTGTAACAAGTGCCTACAAATCATGGATTTAATTTAGCGACAGCAAATGGAAAGGGACTTTTTTTCTCATGTGCTTCTTTTAAGATACAAGGGTTATAAGCAAATATCATTTCTTCAGAAATACTGATAAGTATGGCCCAAACCATTAATGATGTTTGCAGCCCTGTAGGAGGGTTTTTTCTTCCCCCACTTGAACTTTTAATGGACTTTAGGGGGAAATCATTGGAAAATGAAATACTGAAATATTCTAAACTACTTTTCTACTGGGAAATAAATGGCACTCTAGAGGCCTGAATAAATCATTACAGCTAATAAAATTTCCTGATAGTGCCTCCAGTAAATTTGCACCAGGAAGATTGAATTCCCACAGATTTATACAACCAAATAAGGTCAGTCTATATAAAAGTCTGCTGTTTATCCAGCATGGGGGCAACATAAATTTAAACTATTCATTAGGTAACCACACTTTCAGTGGGAGCCCTTTGTAGTTTTCCTGAGATTGGAGACTAGAAGGCTTACATTGCTAGTAGTACTTATTACTGCCAGTAAGAGAGGGCTCTATAGGATTTGTTCCAGGGGATTTGACTCAAAAGTCTATGTCTTTAGTCATGATGGGCTTTGTTTTTTACCTCATCAAACTGATATCTCATTTTAATTTGCATCTCTCTTGCATACTTCATTTTTACATTTTATATATTTTGTTTTTACATATAATTTTCACTTTTCATTATTATATTTACACACATTTTTAATTTCTGAATATCCTTTTTATGTGCTTTGCCTGTTTTATCTGAATGGTTTGTCTTTTCCTTATTGGTTTATTAAAAACTCTTTGCATATAAGAGGTTTAATTTTTTGTCTGACCTACATATTGCACTTATTTCCCCCAGGTTGTGATCTGTATTTTGTTTTTATACTGTGGAGATTTTTTTTTTTATTCTTATGAACTGTCAGGGTTGGTGTAAGAAATGAGGTTAGGATTGACTTTATTTTTTTTCAAATGGTCCATTAATTATCCAAAATTCATGCTGTTCCGCTGGTTTAATGACACCTTTTATTAGATTATACTTTGATAGTTAGTTAGGGCTAATGCTCCTTTCTCTACTCCCTTCTATTCATTTGTCTATTTTAGTTTCCCTGCCTTGCACTATTGCCATTTGTGGGCCAGATTATTCTTTATTTGGGACCAAATTATTACCAAGGGTAGGAGTGAGGGTTCTGTTAGATTTTTAGCAGCATCCCTGACTTTTATATACCAATGCAGTCCCCATCCCTGAGCTGTACAATCAAAAATGCCTGCAGATACTGCCCAATCTTCGAGGGGCAAAGCTGCACCAGTCTGAGAACCCTGGTCTGTTTCTACTCCAGTACCTCATTTTTCTAGTAACTGCGGCTTTATAGTACAGGTGGTGCAGCGGTAAAGAATTCGCCTGCTGATGCAGAAGACGCAGGAGACACAGGTTCAATCCCTGGGTTGGGAATATCCCTTGGAGTAGGAAATGGCAACCTACTCCAGTATTCTTGCCTGGAAAATCCCACGGACAGAGGAGCTTGGTGGACTACAGTCCGGGGGGGTCACAGAGAGTCAGACACAACTGAGTGACTGAGAACACAAGGCAAGTTACCTTTTTTCCCCCAGAATTTCCATATTTAGGTTTCCAGAACTTAGAATCATTTGACAAATTAAGAAAAAAATCCTGATATGAATAATCATAAATCAATACAATTTTATATTAAAAAATGCTGTCAGGATTTTATTGGGTTTAAATTAATTCAAATATAATCTGTTAAGAACTGACATCTTTCATGACATTCAGCCATCCTCTTCACAACATGTGTTAGTGTTGGTTGCTCAGTCATGTGCAACTCTAGAACCCCATGGACTATAGCCCACCAGGCTCCTCTGTCCATAGAATTCTCCAGGCAAGAATACTGGAGTTGATAGCCATTCCCTTCTCCAGGGGGTCTTCCTGACCCAGGGATTGAACCCAGGTCTCCTGCATTGCAGGCAGATTCTTTGCTGTCTGAGCCACGAGGGAAGCTCTTCTTTGTAACATATCTTCCCTGAATTGGGTGTTTCTATGATCTATTAGTAGAGTCCTTTGGTTTAGTTTGTAAAAGGTAGAGGGAAAAAAGAAAAAAAAAAAACCTGTGAAAGAAAAAAAAATAACCCAATGAAAATGGTCAAGACTTGCTTGGTGATCATGAACTTCGGTTGAAATCTTAACTCTACTGTGTTCTATGGATGACTTTGGCAAGTTATTGAACCCTTCTGCAGCTCAGTTTTTTCAGTTACAAAATGAGTAGTAATAATACATAATCATAGTTTGTTTTGAGGATTAAGTGATAATGTAAAAAATCCCTCACCCTCCATAAGGGCGTTAGTGGCAAAAAACCCGCCTGCCAGTGCAGGAGATGTAAGAGACTCAGGTTCGATCCCTGGGTTGGGAAGATCCCCTGGAGGAGGGCATGGCAACCCACTCCAGTGTTCTTGCCTGGAGAATCCCACGGACAGAGGAGCCTGGCAGGCTACAGTCCATAGGGTCGCAAAGAGTCAGACATGACTGAGTGACTTAGCACACATTAGTTACTCTTGGAATTCCTACATATTTATTGTCATTGTTTTGGTGAGCAGAATCTCTTCTTTTGTGATATGAATTATTTCCATAGAAATGAATGTTGAATTTTGCATATAACTTTTACAACTGACCATGTTACAGAATTCTCTTATTGTTTTTGGTAGTTTTTTCATAAATATAGTGATAGCTTCTGGAAATAAGAGAATATCACCTCCTCCTTCCCAGCTGGTATATTACTTGTTATTGAAATGTTGCATTATTTGGCACCTTCACAGCAACTTAAATTATGATAAATAATGAACATCTGGTGTAAATGAAAAATTTTTCTAGTCCTTCATCATTAAGCATTTGTTCCTGAGAGGTATTATTGTTATGTTAAGGAAGTAGCTTTCTATTCTTACTCTCTAAATTGTTTTTTAAATGCGATGTTGTGAATCAACAGGTGTAAAGTTTCAGTTACTTTGGTTGCTCAGTTGTGTCCAACTCTTTGCGAGCCCATAGACTGCAGCACGCCAGGCTTCCCTGTCCTTCCCTATCTCCCAGTTTCTTCAAACTCATATCAGTGATGCCATTCAACCACCTCATCCACTGTCACCCCTTTCTGCCCTCAGTCTTTCCCAGCATCAGGGTCTTACCATGTAGGGCCACCCAAGACAGATGAGTCATGGTGAGGAGTTCTGACAAAATGTGGTCCACACTTCAGCATGCTTGCCTTGAGAACCCCATGAACATGTGAAAAGGCAAAAAGTTTCAGTTATACAAGATGAATAAGTTTGAGAGATCTGTTGTATGATATTGTACCTATATATCTGCACTGTACACTTAAAATATGTTAAGAGGGTAGGTCTCAAATAAAGTGTTCTTATCACAATAAAATAAAAATTAAATTAAAATAATAAATGTTGAGTAAAAAGCAGACAGATCAATGGAACAAAAGATGAAGACCCACAAAAATATGGAAATGGTACAATTTTGAACTGGAATCTGCAGAACAGTGGGAATAGGTTGGATTTGTTAACAAACAGCGCTTGCAAAATTTGTTATACATATGCAGTTGGAACCTCTACCTCATACTGTGTAGTTTAAAAAAAAATTATTCCAGGTGGATTGACTTACATTTTAAAGGAATAGCTGCAAAACAATTAGATATTATAAATCAACTATCTTTCAAACTTTTTAAGAAGGATAACTGACAAAGGAAATACATATTTAATTACACTAAAATTAAGAACTTCTGTTCATGAAAACATAGAGTAAAAAGTCCATGATCCCACAATCAGAAGATATAGTGACACGTGTAACTGATAAGCTGTTTATATCCAGACTATGTAGAGAGTCCTTACAAATATGAAAGAAAAAAATAACCCAATAAAAATGGTGAAGAGGCACTTTACAGAGGAAGAAACCTAAATAGCCAAAGAAAAGATGCTGAATGTCATTAATAATCAAGGAAACACTGAAATCATGAGGTGGTTTTGTTGCCAACAGATTGGCTCAACTGTAAAAGTCTGATAACATCAAGTTATTGTAAGGATGTGGAGCAACCAGAATAGATGTGCAGTGCTGATGGAAATGTAGATTGGAACAACCTCTTTAGAAATATCAGCAATTTGACACAACCACTAAAGAGCAAGAACAAAAGAGCCTACAGCCTATCAAGTCCAGTCCTAGATATGTAATCTGAAAACACAGCCACACAGGTAGTGGGTAAGAACGTTCACAGAGAGTTTTTGTAACACCAAAACCAGATACAATCCAAATATCAATAAGCAGGAAAAAAATGGATAAATTAGTGGTGGTCACAACATTTTATTTATTCAGTTTTTGGCAAAAGCTACTCACAACATGGATGAACTTCAAAAACGTAATGTTAATGGAAAAACTAAATCGCAAAAGAATGCATACATACAGTATGATTGCATTAATAGAAAGTCAAATACATGAAAAATGAAACCATATGTTTTTAAGCATGCAAACACATATTGTATTTCAAACACACAAAGTAGTTTTTAAAACTGCAGGGTGGTGATAAAACAAGGTTAGATACGCGGCCACCGCTGATCGAGGAGAAAGGGATGGAATGGAGGAGGGTCATGGAGAGGATTCGTCCTGTTCCTTCAGTTGGGGGCCGTATACAGGGGTGTCTCCTCATATACACACTCACCAAATCTTTACCCAGAGCCCTCAGTGTATCAGGGGAGACGACCATGAACAAGACAGACGTGCTTTTTGGAGCTGACTTCTGGCGCTAAAGTGGTAAAGAACCCGTCTGCCAAAGCAAGAGATGCAGGAGAGCTGGGTTCAATCTCTGAATCAGGAAGATCCCCTGGAGACGGAAATGGCAACCCATTCCAGTGTTCTTGCCTGGAAAATCCCATGGACAAAGGAGCCTGGCGGGCTATCGTCTGTGGGATCGCAAAGAGTTGGACACGACTGAGCATGCACACATCTGGTGCTTAGAAATAGACAAAAAAAATGATTAATAATAATATAAGTTATTTAGTGATAAAAACTAAAGATTTTTTAAATGAAGCACAGAAAGAGATGAGGAAGGAAGTGTTGACTAGGATGAGTTGAAATTTTATGTAGGGTGACCAGGGAAGTCTTGCTGTGGAGATGGCATTTTTCCAGTAGTCAGGTATGGATGTGAGAGTTAGACTATAAAGAAAGGTGAGCACCGAAGAATTGATCCTTTTGAACTATGGTGTTGGAGAAGACTCTTGAGAGACCCTTGGACTGCAAGCAGATCCAACCAGTCAATCCTAAGGGAAATCAGTCCTGAATATTCATTGGAAGGACTGATGTTGAAGCTGAAATTCCAATACTTTGGCCACCTGATGCAAACAGCTGACTCATTTGAAAAGATCCTGATGCTGGGAAAGATTGAAGGTGGGAGGAGACGGGGACAACAGAGGATGAGTTGGTTGGATGGCATCACTGACTCAATAGACATGAGTTTGGGTAAGCTCTGGGAGTTGGTGATGGACAGGGAGGCCTGGCGTGCTGCAGTCCATGGGGTTGCAAAGAGTTGGACACGAGTGAGAGACTGAACTGAACTGACAAGGGAAGGCTTGCTATGAAGGTGGCATTTGGATGAAGTCCTGAAGGTAGCGTGACTCAAGCCCTGTGGCTGTGTGGGGAGGAGAGCTGCAGGCAGAGAAAAGTCAGAGGCCTGCTATGGGAGCAATCAGCACTCCAGGAATAAGGAGAAGTCAGGTGGCTCTGGAGCCCAGCTGAGGAATGGAGGGTGGGAAGGTTAGGGGTGTGGGAGGGTGGGGAGGGTGAGTAGGAGACACATTGGAAGGTGCCAGGTAGAAGTGCATCACAGGGAAGATTTTGGTTTTATTCTGAGGGAAACATGATGCTATTGTGGTTTTGGACAACAAATTAACTGGCACACATATTTTACAAGTATTCTTTTGTGACAATTCAATATGAATTTTTAAGCATATTTAAGAACTAAAGTAAATCTTTCTCCCTCTCCTCCTCTCCTTCTCTCTGCTTTATTCCCATGGACTTATGAAGCAGGAGACAGGTGAACATGCAACTCAAACGTTTAATTAGTAAATAAGCTTAAAACACAACTATAAATAGCAATAGTCATCAGGGACTCGAAGGTGTACTTTCTAAATAGCAGCCAGAAGAAGCTATGGAGGACTCTCTTTTGTAACAAGCCCAGACTTAGTCTCTGGCTGTGACTGAAAGGTTAGCTTGATATTCACATGACCAAATGCCTTGAAGAATTAGGACTGTGATTCTTAGAAGTTTCTGTCCTCTGGTGTTTTAACCCAGTTCTGAGATAACAAGAGCTCATTAAAATCCCCATGCAAGATTTTACAGACAGCTGGTGTGATGATGCCCATTGAACAAGATAATTCACTCTTCCTCTATCCATAACTAATCTGACTGTATCAGAACTGGTTCTTTTCTCTGTGTGTGTCACTACAAGCAGGTCACTCACCAAAACTTCTTGATCATTCATTATACACCAAAGCCTCTGCCCTTTTATTCCTCTTGTTTTCTTTTTTTCTACACCTGCTCTCTTCTCTGGGCACGGAGTCATCATTTTTAGGGACACATATTCAGGATTCAAAGGCACTGGCTCTTTATCATGAGGCTTGGCTCCTGGCCTCACAGAGCACATCTGAGCAGGTAGATTAGACAGATCCTGTACACATAAACCTCCAACTCTCCTCAAGAGAATATCTTTTCTGTTGTTGTTGTTTTTTTTATTCTGGACAGAATTTTCCAAGTTGAATCTCAGCTTATTCTCTCCCTCATAGTTTCATCCGATGGTCTATAGCTTGTTCTTCCATTATGCGTTAACCACAGCTCCTTCACTTAGCTCTCTTTTTCTTCTGCATTATTGTTGAGAGGTAAATTGGTCGGGCATACTTTATTCTAACTTAAAATACACTCATTTTTCTAGAATGACTGAATGACTTGGTTGAGTTTGCAGTGAAGAATTATCTTCAATCTCCTGTTTGTGAATTTACTGTGGTTTTGTCAAGCTGCTCAGGAGACGGCAATGGCGCCCCACTCTAGTCCTCTTGCCTGGAAAATCCCATGGGCGGAAGAGCCGGGTAGGCTGCAGTCCATGGGGTCGCCAAGAGTTGGACAGGACTGAGTGACTTCACTTTCACTTTTCACTTTCATGCATTGGAGAAGGAAATGGCAACCCACTCCAGTGTTCTTGCCTAGAGAATCCCAGGGACAGGGGAGTCTGCTGGGCTGCCGTCTATGGGGTCACACAGAGTCGGACACGACTGAAGTGACTTAGCAGCAGCAGCAGCAGCAGCAGTCAAGCTGTTCACAGAAAAAAATACATGGGTAGGTAATTTTTAGGGTTTATTTGGCAGCCTTCCCTAACAGGCTCCGTGGTAACAAAGTCCTTTTCAATCACAAGCATATTCCAGAATTGTTGAATTAAAAAGAACCACATTGAAATAGTGACTCATCTAAGCATTGCTTCAGTTCAGTTCAGTTCAGTCGCTCAGTCGTGTCCGACTCTCTGCAACCCCATGAATCGCAGCACACCAGGCCTCCCTGTTCATCACCAACTCCCGGAGTTCACTCAGACTCATGTCCATCGAGTCAGTGATGCCATCCAGCCATCTCATCCCCTGTCGTCCCCTTCTCCTCCTTCCCCCAATCCCTCCCAGCATCAGAGTCTTTTCCAATGAGTCAACTCTTCGCATGAGGTAGCCAAAGTACTGGAGTTTCAGCTTTAGCATCATTCCTTCCAAAGATATCCCAGGGCTGATCTGCTTACTCAGATGTAAGGAGAAGGGCATGGCAACCCACTCCAGTATTCTTGCCTGGAGGATCCCCATGGACAGAGGAGCTTGGCAGGCTGCAGTCCATGGGGTCGCAAAGAGCAGACATGACTGAGCAACTAAGTACACACACACTCAGATGTAAAGATAAATTTAATGTATGAACTTATGACTTTCCCTCAATGTTTAATGATAAAGTTTTTCAGTGGTTAACATTGGAAACATTTTGTGTTCTCTTTCTTTGGAATTACAAGCAAAGGGAAACATTTACCCATAAAAGGACATTTCTATTCTAGCACAGTATATGGAACATCCTGAAACTGCCTGGTGAATGGGGAAAATTTGTCCTATTAGATATTGCAAATGCTTTTCTTAAAAGACATAAAACATACTTCATACCTATCTACTTTTAAGTTAAATTTAAATATATCGTGGCTTTGAGTATTCTGAGTCATATACACTTAAAAAATGTCACTGTTAAATATCCTTGAGGGTTTTTTAGGTATAATTTACATAAGCAAAGTATACGATACGACTTGAATGTAGGGCCTGATGCACTCTTATGTACTCTGTGTCACCTCTACTCAGATCAAGATATGGAACATTTCCATCACCCGAGAGAGCTCCCTTCTGGCCCTGCTCTCAGCCTCCCCCACTCAGAGGCAGTCACTTCTCTGACTTTGTCACCGGAAGATAGTTTTCTGTTTGTGACCTTCACATAATAGGAATCATATAGTATTATTTCATGTGTTTGAGTTTTTAAAAACTGAATTATTAAGTAGAATCACCATATGATCCAGGAATTCCATCTGAATATAGGCCCAAAGAAATTGAAAGCAAGGCTTCAAACAGATATTTGTACACCCATGTTCGTCGCAGCAATATTCACAATAGTCAAAAGGCAGAAGCAATGAAGTGACCATTCATGGATGAGTGGATAAGCAAAATGTGGTACATACAAACACTACTCAGTGCTAAAAAGGCAAGAAAGAATACACAAGTTACATCATGGATGATACTTGAGGATATTGCTCTAAGTGAAATAGATCAGTTACCAAAGGAACAATACTGTGTGAGTCCGGTTACATGAGGTACCTAGAGTACTCAAGCTCATAGCACAGAAAATAGAATGGTGGTTGCCAGGAACCATGGGGAGAGGGAAGTATAGAGTTATTCTTTAATGGCACAGAAAATCAGTTTAGGTGAAATAAAACTGAAAGAGAGGGATGGTGGTGATGATAACACAGCAATGTGAATATATTTAATGCCACTGAACTATATACATCAGAATGGATAAGATGGTAAACATTGTTATTAGTGTTTTACCACAATTTTTAAATCAAATATTATTTCAGTCATTTTTCCAGTCTTTGAAAGCTAGATTCAACAGTTTTTTGCACTTGTTTGTAAATGCTGCTGTTGGGGGCAATGGCAGAGAAACACAAATACTGTGTTTCAAGAATTGTCCAATGAAAGCCTTTGTAAAGGGCTAAACCCTATACTTTCAAATTACTCAACAGGTAAAAGTTTGGCTATGCTGCATATTTTTTTATTTAAAGTCTATATTCATAAAATAGCCTTAGAATCTTGAAAGAAAGCCATACATTGTTTTATTTGTAAGTGCATTTGAATCCAGAATATCTCCAGCTCAAGCCAGGGACAGAAAAGTTCATGCATGAAAAGGGAAGTCTTCTGACCAAGATAGGACCCTTATGCTCAAGTTTAAAGCCTAAACCAAGAAAAATTTAAAAAAACTAGTATTTCTCCTCCCTCTGACTTAATGCTCTTGGCCACCAGCATTGAGTGAGTATGACTGACCTGAGAAATGTCAGGGATAAGATACTTCTCTGCTTAGAAAAGAGCATTTTTGCTGGATGATATGGCAGTTAATTGTTGACACATTTGTTTGGATGTTTGGATGTAAGTTGCTAGGACAAAGGAGAGAGGGGAACGACATACCTGTACAATGTGTGTGTGTGTGTGTGTGTGTGTGTGTGTGTGTGTGCACGCGCACGTGCATAGGAACACAGTGTGAGATCTACCCTGATAACAAGTTCTTCAGTGTACAATACAATATCGTTCACTGTACGTACAGCATTGTACAGCAGATCTCTACAGCTTATTCTTTTCCCTTAACTGAAATTTTATGCCTTTTGATTCGTAACTCCCCCTTTCCTTTCCCAGCAACTGGCAATC
Source organism: Capricornis sumatraensis (assembly GCF_032405125.1). Classification (NCBI taxonomy): domain Eukaryota; kingdom Metazoa; phylum Chordata; class Mammalia; order Artiodactyla; family Bovidae; genus Capricornis; species Capricornis sumatraensis. The sequence continues at coordinate 37,021,848 of NC_091091.1, forward strand.
ACCATTTCACTCTGTTTCTGTGACCTTAACTATTTTCAGTACCTCATATAACTGGAATCATGCAGTATTTTTCCTTAGGCAACCTTATTTCATTTAGTTCATGTCCTCATGGTTTATCCATGTTGCCACATATTACAAAATTTCCTTCCTTTTAGAGGCTGAATAACATGCCATTGCACACATGTGCCTTGTCTTTATCCAATCATTTGACAATAGACACACCTCAATATCATAAAAATTAATAGCCCAATTTTAAAACGAGTGAAAGACTCAAGTATCCTTTTCTCCAAAGAAGACATTAAAATGGCCAACACCTATGGCTGATTCATGTTGACATTTGACAGAAAACAACAAAATTCTGTAAAGAAATTATCTTTCAACTGAAAAATAAATAAAAATTCTAAAAATTTATGAAAAAAGTGCTCAGTGTCTCTAATCATCAAGGAAATGCAAATCAAAATGACAATGAGGTATAGCCTCACCTGTCAGATTGGCAATTACCAAAAGAACAGAAAACAACAAGCTTTAGTGAGAATGTGGAGAATTTGGAACCCTTGTTCAATGTCGGTGGGAATACAAAATGGTACAGCTGCTGTGGAAATCTATATGGAGGTTCCTCAAAAAATTCAAAATAGGACTACCATGCAATCCAGCAATTCCATTTCTAGTTAATTATCCGAAAGAATTGAAGTCAAGAGCTCAAATAAGTATTAGTATCCTCATGTCCACTGCAGAATTATTCACAATAGCTGAGATGTGTAAACAAATTTTATTTTGACTCATCATGTACCATTTGACAGAGGAAGGTCCTTAAATGTTTTAGATAAACCTGAAGCTCATTTTGGAATGCTTTCCATGTAATTTTCCATGAGCAGCCATTTGAAATCCTCCTCAGGGAAAGATATGAATATCTGCTCCTCTAAGGATAACAAAAGCAAACTTTAGGACTACTTTTTTTTTTTAATGCCTATGTATTTTATCTAATCAAAATGACGTTAAACTTATAAACCTTTTTTACTTATGATGCTCTAATTCTACTTTTGATATATGTTCACCTGTAGTTAGAGCTTATTCTTGCCAAAGAGATGTGTTCCCAAAAACTCATAGTATACTGCAGTAGCCAAAAACCAGAGACATCTCATTGTCTGCCAATAACAAGGTAGCTAAATAAATTGTGGTATATTCATGCAATGAAATAACACACAATTTTTAGAAAGAAAGGACTACTGATATATTCAACAACATGAATTATTCTCATAGAAATAATATTGAATGAAAACTGTCAAACATGAAAGAATACATACCATATGAGTCCATTTATATGAAGCATAAAAACAGGCAAAACTAATAAACAAAGGTGATATAGGTCAGAATAGGACCTTTGGGAGTAATTTCTGACTCAAAGGGGTCCTAAGGAAGTCTTCTGGGTGCTGAAATATTCTATATCTTGATTTGAGTAATGGTTACATGGATGTATACATGCATAAAAATTCATCAGGTGGAGTACTTTTTTCTATATAAGCCCTTAATTTTTAAAATGTTAAAGTCTAGAAAACTTCAAATAGTGAAATTGTGTGTTTGGAGATCTTTAGAGTCAGTAAGCCCAAGTCATTTATATAATTTGCTGTTAATTAATATATTACATGGGTATTTTGTTCTTCCATATAATAAATATATTCTATTATTGATTGCTTTTTTCACATGAAATGAGGCTTTTGGTAACATTTCCTCATAGGTCTATTTTTAACCAACTTTGTCATAAATTTTGCTACTTAAAATAAACTGCACTCAATTAAAGTAGATGATTTGATGAGTTCTGACAGTTGTATAAGCTGTTAAAACCTCCGCCATAATGAACATATACCCTCAAAAAATTCTTTCTTTCTCCTTTACAGTCCATTCTTCCCTCCACCCTGGCTCTAAGCAACCATTAGTTTTTTGTATATGCGAAAAAGATTCACTTGTATTTTCTAGAATTTTAAATAAATTGCATCTGACAATACATATTCTTTTGTTTCTGGCTTCTTTCACTCAATGTGATGACTTTGAGATTCATCCACGTTCTTGTGTGTGTCAGCAAGTCACTCCTTTATATTGATGAGCATTATTTCATTGTATAGACATGCCACGTTTGTTAACCCAGCTATCTGTTGATGGATATTGGGTATTTCCAGGTTTGGCTATTGGAAGAAAGACGCTATGAACTTTCATGTATAAGCCTTCCTGTGTACATATTTTTATTCTTCTTGTGTAAATACCTGGAAATCAAATGGCTGCATCATTTAGTAAGTGTATATTTAACTTTAAGAAACCAAGAAGTATTTTTCCTAAGTGGTTATATATTATTGCATACGTACTAGCACTGTATTTTTCAGTTTCCCCATATTCTTGTCAACACTTGGTATTGTTAGTCTTTTAAATTTAAGCCAGTCTAATAGGTATAGTGGTATCTTATTATGATCTTAATTTGCATTTTGCTGATTATGCTAATACATTCAGTGGCATAAAGAAAATTATGTCATAAGGAATGAACACAGAGAAAATCTTAGAAGTAAGAACTATACAAAAGAATCAATTAGAAATTTCAGCATGAAAGCATAAAATATATTAAAAATTCCACAAATGGCTTAATAGGTTGATGATGATAGAAGAATTTGACTAGAGATCAGTAGAAATTATCCAATTTTAAGAACAGAGAAAAATATTGAAAAATAATAAAGAACATAACCTTAACAACCTGGTGAGCCATATCACAAAGTCTAACATACATACTACAATTTAAGTACTAGAGGAAAAGGGACAGATGGTACACTACAAATATTTGAAGAAAAATTCCCAAATTTGCTGAAAGGTGTAAATTTACAGATTCAGTAAGCTTAGCAAACTCCAGAGAGGATAAATGTAAAGAAACCACACCTGGGCACAGTATAATCAAAATGCTGAAACCAAAGATAAACTCTGGAGAGCAACTGGAGAAAACAACATATTACACATGATTTAAGTAATGCTCACTTCTCATTAGAAATCTAAAATCCAGACGAAAATAGAATGTCTTTAAAATGCTGAAGGGATAAAGCATCAGCCATATGTCTATATCCAATAAAATACCCTTCAAGACTGACATGAGAAGAAAACAAAAATACTAACTCAAAAAGATACTCACATTCCCATGTTTAGAGCAGCATTATTTGCAATAACCAAGATATGGAAGCAACCTAAGTATCCATCAACAGATGAATGGATAAAGAAGGTGTGATACCCTACACAAGCACACGGACGCACAAAACTTGAACAATGGAAGACGTGCTCAGTCACTCAGTCATGCCCAACTCTTTGCAATCCCAGGGACTATAGCCCGCCAGGCTCCACTGTCCATGGAATTTTCCAGGCAAGAATACTGGAGTGGGTGGCCATTTCCTTCTTCGGGGAAACTTCCCTACCCATGGATCAAACCCAAGATTCCTGCATCTCCTGTGTCACAGGTGGATTCTTTACCACTGAGCCATCATGGAAGCCCAGTGGAATGCTACTCAGTCTTTAAAAAGAAGAAAATATTTTCATCTGCAATAACATGGATGGACCTTGAGGGAATTACGCTAAGTGAAATAAATCAGACAGAAAGACAAATACTGTATGTTCTCACAAGTGGAATCTAAAACCAAAACTAAGCAACAGCCAAGAAAATCCCAAGCTCATAGGTAGAGACCAGATCAGTGGTTGCCAGCAGTGGGGGTAGGGATGGGGCAAGTGATATGGGTTCAGGAGACCCAAAATTACAAATTTCCAGTTATAAAATAATTCATAGGATGTAATATACAGCCTGGTGACTATGTATTGCATATTTAAATGTTGATTAGAGAGTAGATCTTAAAAGTTTTCATCATAAGAAAAAGAATTGTAATATGTATGGAAATAGATGTTTACTGGACTTATTGTAGTGATAATTTCTCAGTATATACAAATATTGAATCATTATCTTGTATACCTGAAACAATGAGATGTTACAAGTCAGCTATAAATGGTGTGCTAGGTTACTTCAGTCATTTTTGACTCTTTTGTGACCCCACCAAGCTCTTCTGTCCCTGGAATTCTCCAGGCAGGAATACTGCAGTGGGTTGCCATTTCCTCCTGCAAGGGATCTTCCTCACACAGGGTCGAACTCGTGTCTTTTATGTCTCCTGCATTGGTAGGCATGTTCTTTATCACTAGCGCCACCAGGGAAGCTTCTTCCGCTGCTACCTAAAAAAAAAAAAGATAAGTGGTGTGCCAAGTCATTAAGATGACAGAGGATGCGATGGTTGAATGACATCACTGACTCAATGGACATGAGTTTGAGCAAACTCCAGGAGATAGTGAAGGACAGGGAAGCCTGGCATGCTTCAGGTCATGGGGTATCAAAGAATCAGACATGACTTAGCGATTGAACAACATGTCAACTATATTTTGGTTTTTAAAAAGAGATTTTAAAAACAGTTCAAAGAATTGGGGAGACTTCTCTCAGAAAAGTAATGAAAAATTATGAATGTAAAATTAGGCATAGAACCTTGAAAAGACCCATGCACCTGAAAGGGGCTCTAAAAATAAGCCGGGTAGATCTGGCTTGAGATGATTCCTGCTGGCATTCTGCTTGCAGAAAAGTTTCTCCTTTTTCAAAGACATAATACCAATTCTTAAAATATAAGCCTTCTGTCTTGTCTGTCTTGACTAGGGCTTAATAACTATCCTTCTATTCCTCATTCTATTTCTGTTCCTAATTGCTGTTTCTCAATTTGAGTTAACTTGAGCGCTGTCAGAAATGGAAGTTTCCTGGTCAAGCCCTTTACAATGCAAAAGTCCTCTGCACTCAACAACCTTTCTTTTGTGGCCTGAATCTTATTGTATCCCATGATTTTAGGCAAGAACAGTATTTTTATATTGAACTTCTTTTAACCTAGAGGTCATTTGTGTTTGTATCCAGAGCACTTTCCTCAGTAATCTGAAGTCTCTCTTGTTGAGAGGTTTTTCTTCCTTTTCTTGTCAATGCAAAACCACGCATTAGTCACTTTTCTAAGTTACTGCAATTTCATTGGTTCTCAGATAGCACTAGTGGTTAAAAGAAAACAAAACCCTGCCTGCCAATGCAGGAGACATAAGAGACACGGGTTCAATCCCCGGGTGGGGAAGATTTCCTGGAGGAGGAAATGGCAACCCACTCCAGTATTCATGCCTGGAGAATCCCATGGACAGTGGAGTCTGGCAGGCTACAGTCCATAGGGTCACAAAAGAGTCAGAAACAACTGAAGTGACTCAGCACACTCACATAAGCATGAATGCATATTCTTGCTTATAAATAACTAGCTTAGTAGAAAGATTGTGGAATTTCACATCAGAGGATCTGGATTTAAGTGCTGACTTACTCTATGTACAATCTATATTGTCTTGAGTAAGTCACTTAATACCTATTCTCAATAATTTGTCATGAAATGGGGATAAGGTTACTGTGAGAGAAAATCATATGGGAAAGCAGTTGTAAAAGAAAAGAATGTGTTTTAAAAACAAGAGTAAAGTGAAATGAAGCCATTTTTAGATCAAAGAAAACAAAGCAAATGTAGGCCTGCTAGACTACAAGAAATTCCAAAGATGGAAACTTGCAACGAAACACATCAGAAATGGTAAATATGTGGGCAAATAAAACAGATTACCTTTCTACCCATAACATTTTTTAAATCTGTGGCTTGATTGTAACATCATCCTGTGGGGTGTGTCTTATTATATACATGTAATAGATATGACAACTATAGCATAAAGGGACAGTGAATGGTAGGATATTAACCTACATAGCTGCAAAGTTGTTAACATTTATGTGAAGTGGTACAATGTTAACTCTAAGTAGACTGTGAAAAGTTAAAGATACATGTCTCCCTAGAGCAACTACTAAAAACCAATAGAGAGGTTAAAATAACACAGTAGAAATTAAAATTGATGAATTTGTATAATCAGAAATAAATACCTGAAGGGATGCCTGGAGCATAGCTTAAGGCCAGAGGTGTGTGGCAGGAGGAACACAGTTCCACCTCTAATGAAGAAAACAGCAGTATTACCCCATGCTCAGCCCCAAAGTCAGGGGTTTCTAGGGCTTTTCCTAGGCAGATAGATAGACTGACAGATATTGACACTTATCAGTAGAAGTGGAGAATAAAGCTGCATTAGAGACAATTGGGGAAAGCCTAGCAGCTTGGAAAGCTTGGAGTCTGGTCTGGACTCTGCAGTAACTGATGCTCTGTCCCCGTGCAAATTACTTTCCCGCTTGAGCCTTGACTTCTCCAATTTTGGTGAAATTGAGAATGTTAAAGATTGTTTCACGTAATACTTTGGCCACTTGATGAGAAGATCTGACTCATTTGAAAAGACCCTGATGCTGGGAAAGATTGACGGCGAGAGGAGAAGGGGACAACAGAGGATGAGATGGTTGGATGGCATCACCGACTCAATGGACATGAGTTTGAGTAAACTCCGGGAGTTGGTGTTGGACCAGAGGCCTGGCGTGCTGCAGTCCGTGACATCGCAAAGAGTCGGATACGACTGAGCGACTGAACTGACTGACCGACTGACTAAAAGATTATTTCTAACATTGCTTCCTTTAAACGAACAGGATTTGGAATGAGGTTAGGATATTTTTAAATTAATTACTTTTAAGTTTTGTTGGTGATGGTTTTCGCTTTCCCTCCAGCTCTGATATAGTAAGATTTCATTTTTTTATTTTGCTTATGATGTTCTCCTCTATCATAGACACCCCATATTATAAAGCTCTGGTGAATATCTGTATGTTTTCATTCGAAGTAACTTTCCACTGATATGTATTAATGGTAGAGATGTAAAAGTCATTTGATGTTTTTTAATGGTCTTTTAATCATAGGGGAAAAAAAACTTTTTTCGCTTCCCTTCAATATATTTAGTTAAGGGGCCATCTAGTGGAAGAATCTTGCATATAGCACTACAGTAGTTAAAATGCTTACAGATTGATGGCTCGGATGGTGAAGAGTCTGTCTGTGATGCAGAAGACCTGGGTTCTATCCCTGGGTCCGGAAAATCCCTTCGAGAAGGGAATGGCTATCCACTCCAGTGTTTTTGCCTGGAGAATTCCCTAGATAGAGGAGCCTGGCGTGCTGCAGTCCATAGGGTCACAAAGAGTCAGACATGACTGAGCAACTGAACTGAACTGATACATTAAAAAATAAAATATCTATGCTTATATTACGATCAAATTCCCCAAATTCACTCTCTCATTTAAATTAAACTTCTAGTGAATTCAATATCAAAATATAAGACTGCACAGATAAGATTATAACAGTTAAATTCTTTCGGTCCCAATTATTGCTCGTTGCCATTAGATTAACCGTGCGCATGAGACTATAAAATAGAAGTGATATTGTGTTATTATGTTATTCCCCAAAAATGTGTCCAAAGAAAAGACACTTGAGTCCCATATCATTTACCTCTTTCCTAGAGAGTGTCTGCATTTTTCCGGTGAAAGAAAGACTGTGTTGACTGGGGAGAAAGTACACTTAGAACATGAACTTGGGTCTCACAGAGGGATGGTGGGGGCCAACGCGCATCTTTTTTGGGTGTCGGCCAAGTAATTGTGGAGTCGGGTAACACTATGAAGTGTTTTCCCGAGGCATTTCCCCTTTTGCTTACATGGTCAAAGGAAAATCACAAACACTTCTAGCTACAAAATATGCCTTATCAAAAATAAACAAACAAACAAACAAAATCTGACCTGTTACCAGGTTCCACAGGTTCCTCCCTTAGGAATTTGTTCTAAATCAGTTGCATTAAGTGTGATAACCTATACACATTCTTCCCTTAATTCAGCAGAAAAGTACTGTGAAAGGCAATGATTTTTAAGCTTCATTCAGAAGCCAGCTTGACTTCATTTGCAGTCAGTTTTGCTTAAAAGATATAAATATATCTAAAGAAATTTAACTAATTAATCTGGTATTTATACTGAGTTTCAATCCATTATTAGTTTTAGCTTTAACAAATTGATATAATCCATCTAAAATATCAAATCAGTTGTATTAAAAGGAGCCTCAAAGGGCAAATGAAAAACTGAACTTAGCAGAAAGAGATATGAAAATCATCTTAGACTTGAATATCATGAGGGTAGGTAACTATTTTAGAGCTTCCCTGGTAGCTTAGTCAGTAAAGAATCTGCCTGCAGTGCAGGAGACCCTGGGTTCAGTCCCCGGGTCAGGAAGATCCCCTGGAAAAGGAAATGGCAACCCACTCTAATATCCTGTGGACGGAGGAGCCTGATGGGCTACAGTCTGTGGTGTCACAAGCGTAGGACATGACTTAGTGACTAAACCACCACCAAGTAACTATTTCATTATTAGTTTTAAAACAGGTTCCTAAATTGGTTTCTGATGAGAAGAACCTTAAATGGCTCATCAGTAAATTTAGCTTTCTTTTCACAGTACAAGGGCAAGGTAATGACTCATGACAACTACATTAAGAGTTAGATGTACTCTTATTTTCTTTATAAAAACAAAGAAAGAAAACATGGCTAAAAATATTTCAAATGCTTTTATATCTTCCCTTGAGTGGACCTAAATCCCACTGTTCCTCTTAGATATTACTGTCAGATTATCATGAAGTTAAAGTGCCAGAGGTTTCCACTGCATATGCTATTTTGTTATTGATTCATTTGGGAACGTTCTGAAGCAGTTTACTCTCTGCAAGTGGGCATTTGTCTTCTGAGGTTCACATCACTGGAGACTCCTGGCTCCCAGTCTCCTGGCAGGGCTGAAAGGAGGGCAGATGGGGCCACCAGGCAAATCACAGCCTGTCCATCCTGCAGCTCTGGGTAGGAAAGGCAATACATTTAAGTCCCCTGATTATAATCCAATTGATAGTAATCTATCCCACTGGTGTATCCTGACCAGGATAATAATTAGGAAAAAAGAAAATAGTCTTTAATGTATAATCAAGGAAGATTTCACTAGAGGACTTATGATGTGTAAACATTTAAGAAGTAGTTATTCTAGTAGCATTTTCAACTCAGAGAGCTTTGCAGGATATCCTTGCCCTTCCTGTAACGTTTAATTGAGAAAAGTATTTGTCATGATATGGAGATGACTAGGGAATGGATATCACCCATAAAAAATAGGACAGTATTTCCAGTAATTTTAATGACTCATACAATTTTCTCATACATTTAAGAAATTCTTTATATAACTGCTTATCCAGGAAAGAGTATTTTAGAGAAAGTGGAATTTAATTTAACTTTGAACTATATTTAGTATAACTTAAGTTATCCAAATGGCTGCCTCATCTAAAGTATTTACTTTTCAGCAACGTGCTCAGCACTTTCCAGACAAAGTTATAGTCATCCTGTAAATGAAGAAAACATAATTGGCTTAATTATCTCTTACTCTGTTAACTGTGATTTTCCTTATGTGCTTTCAATTACTTGTCAATTATTTCTCATAATCAAGTATAAAAATACACATATTTATTAAACTCAGACTTGGTGAATATGTATCATTTCACAATTAAAATATCAAATTATATGTTAAGCATGTATTTTTAATCAGAGGTAAGATATTTTGGCTTATTAGGGGGAAAGATTGAGTTTAATTAGAAAAAAATAAAATAGATTGTTAGTAAATTCTGCAAAGCCTTAGAGAAGCACAAATAGGAAAAGTTCATCAGAAGAAGAGTTATAACAATAATAATAAATAAATCGTCTACTCTATACCAGGCCCCATTCTCCTGCTTTCCTTTATCTACTCCTCACAGGAGCACAGTGAGATAAGTTTTATAGCATCGCTATTTTACAGATGAGGAAATTGAACTACAAAGATCATTAGATTTCATTAGTTTTTTATATGTGCACCTGTGTGATTTTCACTGGATTTATCCTGCTTGGGGATTGTTGACCTTCTTGTATGTATGAATTCATTTTTAAAAGTCAATGTTAGACATTTTCAGCCATTATATCTTCAAATATTTAATTTAGCATCTTCCCCAGGATTCCAATTTTGTATATATTAAAATGCTTGTTGTTTTCTCACCAGTCACTGTGGTTCTATTCAATTTTTCAGCCTTTTCTTCTCTATCTACTTCAATAAAATAGTTTCTATTGCCATACTTCAGTTTACTGATCTTTGCTTCTGTAGTGTGCTATCTTTTCTTACATCCATTGTTAAAATTTCTATTCCTAACTCGTGTGTCCATGTTTTCCTTTAGATCTTGAATATATTTATGGTATGTGTGTGTGTGTGTGTCTTAGTTGTCTCCAACTCTTTGTGACCCTATGGACTGTGGTTCTCCAGGCTCTTCTGTCCATGGGATTTCCCAGGCAAGAATACTGGAGTGGGTTGCCATTTCCTCCTCTAGGGGATCTTCCCAACCGAGGGATCAAACCCATGTCTCCTGCACTGGCAGGCAGATTCTTTACCACTAGCACCACCTGGGAAGTTATGATAGATATTTTTAAATTTTTATTTTCTAATTTTATTATCTCCATTAATTCTGGATCTCTTCCTATGAACTGATAAATCATATTTTTCTGCTTCTTTGCATGTCTAGTAATTTATCATTGCTGGTCATTTATAACTTTACATTATTGAGTATATTATTGTCTTCTACCAAAGAGAATTTTGAGTTTAATTTTTCTTTTTTAGTTGAGTGGAGGACTCAGTTAATTTACTTGCAGATCAGTCTAATCTTTTTAAAATTTGTTCTTATGTTCTGTTAAGCTAGATTAGGATTAACCTTTATTCTTGGGCTATGTTAGCTCTCCTCCTATGGCATGGCCTTTTGGAAGGTATCTATTGAATGCCTTGATTATTCAATTAAATCTATTACTGTCTTAGGCCAGATGTTTCCCAGTTGTGTGTGAGCTGCAGGAGTTTTTCAGATTATAAATTTTTCCCCAAACAGTTGATCTTTTCCTAATCACTTCGGTTCAGTCACTCTTTGAGACCCCATAGACTGCAGCACACCAGGCTTCCCAGTCCATCACTAACTCCCAGAGCCTACTAAAACTCATGTCCATTGAGTCAGTGATGCCATCCAGCCATCTTATCTTCTGTCATCCCCTTTTCCTCCACCTTCAAACTTTCCCAACATCAGGCTCTTTTCCAATAAGTCGGTTCTTCACATCAGGTAGCCAAAGTATCGGAGTTTCAGCTTCAGCATCAGTTCTTCCAGTGAATATTCAGGACTGATTTCCTTTAGGATGGACTGGTTGGATCTCCTTGCAGTCCAAGGGACTCTCAAGAGTCTTCTTAAACACATCAGTTCAAAAGCATCAATTCTTTGGTGCTCTGCTTTCTCTATAGTCCAACTCTCACATCCATACATGACTACTGGAAAAACCATAGCTTTGACTAGATGGACCATTGTTGGCAAAGTAATGTCTCTGCTTTTTAATATGGTGTCTTGCCGGGGTCTAGCCCCTGTGGATCCAGGGTGATTCGAAAGTGGGGACAGAGTCGGCGTCCTTGGAAAAATACATATTTAATTACAGACATATAGAGAGATTAGAAACGGATAGTGTAGTAGGAAAATTAGTGGAGAAAAAGAGGCTGAATAGCATCCATGCTCCAGATGGGAATTCAGCCAGAAAAATGGGGAGCAAGAAAGATCGACATGGGGGTATCAGTCTTTCCGGAAACTGATCCAATTTCTTTATTTTTGGGTTTGCTTATATACCTTTTGTTACATATAGGGATGAATACAGAGTCACGTGGGGGTCAGCAGTCCTGACCTTTATCAAAATCAGGTGCTTCACATAAAAAGGTCTTAGGGATTTTACATCATCTTCTGGCCATGAGTGAGATCTGCTGACATTTTATCATCCTTTCTTTCTGATAACCAAAAAACTTATTTCTTCCAAGGGTGTTTTTTCTTAAACCAGGCACCACACTCCAAATAAAGTTACATTCTTATAGGGTGAGGGTGTAGTGAGTTACAATCAAGAAAGGAATTTATTTAACCCAAGGTTAACATGATTAATCTTCAAGGTTAATACTTATATCTCCTATATGCTTAAAGGTTAATACTTATTTCCCCTATATGTTAGTTATATTCATTATAAGGGCAGGGAATATGGAGATTTAGCAGCAAACATCAGCCCAACAAATGAAAATCCTTTCACCAATGCTCCCCTTAAGATCTATTTAGTCTTAAGATAGTGATAAAGTTACATTTTACATAGCAAAGACACATTGGTTTATAACAAAGTACAGTGACCTATTACAAAAGAGAAAATTCATTAACTCAAAAAGTCTAGTATTGCTAACCTTAAAAACTACTATATTTCCTTTTCTATATTCCAAATACGTTGATTAATATATTCCCAGGTGCCTAAGGATATGGAGGCCTGGCGGCAATCATTGACTCAACAATGAGAAAATCCTTATGCTAATTAAGACTTTAAAAATACTCCAAAACTCTCTGTGCTGTTTATGGTTGAGAGGTAGTAAACAATCATGTGCGTAGTGGCAGGAGTATGGATAATCCTGTCACACAAGCTAGTCTGTCAGCAGAGAGGTTTGACCTAAGACACACTTGTCACACCCAGGGCAGGGAATTAGCAGTAATTATTGGCACAACAAATGAAAAACCCTTCACCAATATAATTCCTAACCAACCCACTATACTAATAATTTCCAACTCCCCAAAAGAATTTGCCTTTAGTAAGTCTAAAACATCTCATGTGTTAGGCAGGGTGGTCAGCTCAGTGAGGTGCATAACAGTGCCAGGGACCTGAGTCATGTTTCCTGTTTTCTTGAAGAACATTCCTTAACCAAATAAGGAAAATTTTCTATATGCGATAGCATAAGGAAGGCGTTGCATGAGCTCATTCTGCCTGTCCAATCAGGTATCACCAAGTACCCTGTAACTGAGACAAAGAACTGACTGTATATAAACCGCCATACTGCTTTGTTCGAGGCTCTCGTCTGATTCCGCTGCGTCGGATGAGGCTTGAGCCCTAGCGCGCTAGAAATAAAAATTCCCTTCTTGCCTTTGCATTACCATGGTGGACTTGTTCACTCTCTCGGTTGGTTTGGAGATACGGGCTCGGTGCATAACATTTGGGGGCTCGTCCGGGATCTCCGGCCTACCGGGGAGGACAACTCTCCTGGTAGAAGGGAATAATCTCGTTAGGAGTTGAGAGCTCTGAGCACCGGTGCTAGCAGTGCAGAGGCCTAGATTAAGTCCGGGGCCCAGTATCGTACTGGGGAGGCATCTAGGTGTAAGGTGAAGAGGCAAGCCCAGGGTAAGGCTGGGTCCCCGGTAGCAAACCAGGAGGGCAGCTGTCACTGACGGTAAGACACTTGCAAGTAGAGAAGGGGTCTCTAGTGCTATAAAGGAGACTGAAAGTAATATTGAGAGTTGGAATCTGTTTGTTGTGTCATTTTTGTGACTCTGTGTGCCGGCACTGTCTGTGTGAGTCTTGTTGTCATTGTCCGTGTTCTCTGTACCCATGGGGCAATCTACTTCTACTCTGCTGTCTCTGATGACTGACCATTTTTCTGATTTTAAGTCTAGAGCTCAGAATCTTTCGTTACTGGTAAAGAAGAGCAAACTGGTGACTTTCTGTTCCACCGAGTGGCCCACCTTTGACGTCGGATGGCCACAAGAGGGAACCTTCAATCCCCAAATTATCCAGGCAGTTAAAGAGAGAGTGCTTACCCCTAGTCCTGCCGGGCACCCAAACCAGACTCCCTACATTCTGGTCTGGCAGGATCTAGTGAGAAACCCGCCGGAATGGCTTAAACCCTTTGTTCTTCCTCCTTCTAAACCTCCTAAACCTCCCCATCCCTCTTCCCCAACTCCAACCTCACTAAACCCACAGGTGCTAGTCATGAAAGCTTCTGAAGAAAAAGAAGGAAAACAGGACGAAAAACTACCTAAGCCGGTGTTCCAGGAATCTTCTTCTCTGTATCCTAATCTGATTGACCTGGAAACCGAGTTGTTCCCACCCCCGTACGCGGATCCACATCCACCCTTGCTTCCATAGGTTCCACAAGTTTCATCGGGAGAAGCCCGGAGGAGGGCCGAGCCCTCGGCTCCTCCTAGAGAAGGGGGCCCCGCCCAGGGAACTCGGGGAAGAGCAAGGGAAATGGCCAGTGCAGCGGAAGAAGAAGGCCCGGAAATTCCCTCTTCCACTGTTCACGCGTTTCTGGTCCAGGCGGGGCCAGCCAGAGAGGGTGGGGAACGGACATATCAGTATTGGCCCTTTGCCACTAGTGATTTGTACAATTGGAAGACTCAAACTCCCTCTTTCTCTGAGAAACCGCAGGGTCTTATTGATCTTTTAGAATCTATCCTCTTTACTCACAATCCCACTTGGGATGATTGTCAGCAACTGTTACAGGTACTTTTTACTACAGAAGAGTGCGGACGGATCCCGTCAGAAGCCCGGAAAAATGTGCCAGGGGTGGATGGGAGGCCCACAATACAGCCTCACCTCATTGAAGAGGGGTTCCCCTTGGTGCGACCCCACTGGGACTTCGAATGCACTGAAGGTAGGGAGCGTCTCCGAGTGTACCGTCAGACTCTCATGGCTGGCCTTAGAGCGGCCGCCAGAAAGCCAACTAATTTGGCCAAGGTAAATTCAGTGAGGCAAGAGCCAAATGAGAGCCCGGCAGCCTTCCTTGAAAGGATAATGGAAGCTTTTAGACAGTATACTCCTATGGACCCACAGGCAGATGAGTCTCGAGCAGCAGTTATGCTAGCATTTGTGAATCAGGCAGCCCCCGATATTAGGAGAAAGTTACAAAAGATAGAGAGGCTGGGTGACCAGTCCCTGCAAGATCTAGTGAGGGCGGCAGAGAGAGTTTTCAGTCATAGAGAGACCCCAGAGGGGAGAGAGGACCGCATCAGAAGGGAAGAAAGAGAATTTAGAGCTGAAGAAAACCGTAAGAACCAACAAGAGCTGGCTCAGATATTTTCCGCCAGAATTGAAAACAAAAATAGGTTCCAAAAAGGGAAAAAGCTAGACTCAAAGACTGAGGAAAAACCTGCAAGGCGCAAGCTTGAAAAAAACCAATGTGCGTTTTGTAAGGAGATTGGACATTGGAAAGATAAATGCCCCAAGAAAAACCTAAAAGAGGGGCCCCAAAATCCCAAGAACGAGACTCCCTCTCCTGACAGTCATATCCTCTATGCAGGTGAGGATAGTGACTAGGGGGATCAGGGCTCAACGCCCCTCCCCGAGTCCTGGGTAACTATAAATGTGGAGGGGAAACCGGTTGGCTTCATGGTGGATACGGGAGCTCAATACTCAGTCTTAAACCAAAGAGATGGACCCATGTCTAAGAAAAGCAGCTGGGTGCAGGGAGCAACCGGGACTAAGCGATATGGATGGACTACAAAACGGCATGTGAACTTGGGGACCCACCAAGTGACCCATTCCTTTCTGGTGATACCTGAGTGTCCAGCGCCCTTGCTGGGAAAAGATTTACTGTCTAAAGTAAATGCCCAAATTCATTTCGACCACGGGCAAGTGTCAGTTTTAGATGGAATCGGGCATCCTCTTCAGGTCTTGTCTCTGGCATTAAAGGATGAATACAGACTGTACTTGCCAGAGGCCCCAGCGACAATAAGTCCCAAAGTACAGCCATGGGTTCGGAGATACCCCCAGGCCTGGGCTGAAACAGCAGGAATGGGACTGGCCAAACAGAGGCCCCCTATTATTGTGGAACTGAAAGCCAGTGCCACACCGGTGAGAGTGCGGCAGTATCCCATGAGTCAAGAGGTTCGGCAAGGAATTACTCCTCACATAAAACGCCTCATAGACGCTGGGGTCTTGAGAAAGTGCCGCTCCCCATGGAACACTCCCCTGCTTCCCATAAAGAAGCCTGGGGGAACTGATTTTAGACCGGTTCAAGACCTGCGAGAAGTCAACAAACGGGTGAGTGACATTGATCCTATGGTTCCTAACCCTTATACATTGCTAAGCAGCTTGCCACCAAGCTACGTTTGGTATACTGTTTTAGATTTAAAAGATGCCTTTTTCAGTCTGCCTCTTGCCCTTGCAAGCCAAGAGATCTTCGCCTTTGAATGGCAGGAAGACAGTGTTCAGACTCCTGTGCAGCTGACGTGGACTCGCTTACCACAGGGTTTCAAAAACTCACCCATGTTGTTTAACGAGGCCTTGGATGAAGACCTCCGTGAGTATCATGTTGAACACCCTACCATTGTTTTATTACAATATGTTGATGACCTTATGCTGGCAGCAACTACGGAAAAAGAGTGCCAAGAGGCAACAGGTGACCTTCTCCAAACCTTGGGGACTTTAGGTTACAGGGCCGGTGCCAAAAAGGCCCAGATTGCCAAGCAAGAGGTTACATACCTCGGTTATAAGATAAAACAGGGCCAGAGGTGGCTAACACAGGCTATGAAAGAAACCATCCTCCAGATCCCTGAGCCAGCCAACCCTAGACAAGTGAGAGAATTTCTGGGAACTGTGGGATATTGCCGATTATGGATCTTGGGGTTTGCAGAAAAGGCCAGGCCCCTGTATGAAGGGACCAAAGAAAACAAAGACTGGAAATGGACTGAGTCAATGAAAACGGCCTTTCAGGAGCTCAGGCATGCCTTGCTGGAAGCTCCTGCCCTTGCCCTTCCTGACACATCTACGCCTTTCCAATTATTTATGATGAAAGGCAAGGGATAGGAAAAGAGGTACTAACACAGAAGTGGGGACCTTGGAAGCATCCCATAGCTTACCTTTCCAAGAAATTGGACCCAGTGACAGCCGGATGGCCACCTTGCCTCCGAATCATCACGGCCACCGTGCTCCTAGTCCATGATGCTGATAAGCTGACTTATGGACAGAGACTCTTGGTCTACACTCCTCATGCTATAGAGAGAGTTCTGAAACAACCCCCGGGTAAATGGATTTCCAATGCCTGCTTGACACACTACCAGGCCCTGCTACTTGACACCTCACGGATTCATTTTCAAATGCCCTGCACTCTAAACCCGGCTACTCTTTTGCCCAATCCGGAGGGGGATAGCCCCCTCCACGATTGCGATGAGATACTGGCCGGGGTAATGGCAATATGGAAGGACTTAACAGATACGCCACTGGATAACGGTGAGCTAATATGGTTTACAGATGGAAGCAGTTATGTAAAAGATGGACAGAGATGGGCAGGGGGCCGCAGTGGTAGATGATTCTGGACGGACGATATGGGCGGAGACTCTTTCCCCAGACACCTCAGCACAGAGCGCATTAATACAGTACAGCTGTTCGTGCTTCTGCAGCAATATCAAACAGTATCTCAGGACCCAGAGGAGGATTCCTCTGTATGATCTAAGAACAGGGGGGAATGTTAGGCAGGGTGGTCGGCTCAATGAGGTGCATAACAGCGCCGGGGACCTGAATCATGTTTCCTGTTTTCTTGAAGAACATTCCTTAACCAAATAAGGAAAATTTTCTATATGAGATAGCATAAGGAAGGCGTTGCATGAGCTCATTCTGCCTGTCCAATCAGGTATCACCAAGTACCCTATAACTGAGACAAAGAACTGACTGTATATAAACCGCCATACTGCTTTGTTCGAGGCTCTCGTCTGATTCCGCTGCGTCAGATGAGGCTTGAGCCCTAGCGCGCTAGAAATAAAAATTCCCTTGCCTTTGCATTACCACGGTGGACTTGTTCACTCTCTCAGTTGGTTTGGAGATACGGGCTCGGTGCATAACATCATGCCTCTCAGATTGGGAGGCTGTAAACAATCACATGTGGCCGGAGGAACCTATACAGGTGGGCTAGATAACCTTCAGAGGAGTCCGTAAGCTGAAACACTCTTGTCACAGCCAGGAATTTTTATTGACTTGGAGCTGCAAGTTAACTCCTTCTCCGAGAGAAATGGTTATGGGGGAGAGCCCCCCGTAAATTCAGAGGTGTAGGTGAGAGCATAAAACAGACTCTGGTTTTGGGGTAGATGCTCGGGAACAGGGGGTTTCCTGAGGCTTGATCATGCCTTTGCCTATGCCAAACCTTCCTCATGACCTTTGCCATGGGCGGAGTTCCTCACGCTGGCCCCCGGCACTGCCTAGGTTGGTCATAGCTTTTCTTCCAAGGAGCAGGCGTCTTTTAATTTCATGGCTGCAGTCACCATCTGCAGCAATTTTGGAGACCCAAAGATAAAGTCTTTCACTATTTCCATTCTTTCCCCATCTATTTGCCATGAAGAAATGGGACCAGAACAACAGACTGGTTCCAAATAGGAAAAGGAGTACGTCAAGGCTGTATATTGTCACCCTGCTTATCTAACTTATATGCAGAGTACATCATGAGAAACTCTGGGCTGCAAGAAGCACAAGCTGGAATCAAGATTGCCGGGAGAAATATCAATAACCTCAGATATGCAGATGACACCACTCTCATGGCAGAAAGTGAAGAGAAACTAAAAAGCCTTTTGATGAAAGTGAAAGAGGAGAGTGAAAAAGTTGGCCTAAAGCTCAACATTCAGAAAACAAAGATCATGGCATCTGGTCCCATCACTTCAGGGCAAATAGGTGGGGAAACAATGGAAACATTGTCAGACTTTATTTTGGGGGGCTCCAAAATCACCGCAGATGGTGATTGCAACCACGAAATTAAAAGACGCTTACTCCTTGGAAGGAAAGTTATGATCAACCTAGATATCATATTCAAAAGCAGAGACATTACTTTGCCAACAAAGGTCCGTCTAGTCAAGGCTGTGGTTTTTCCAGTGGTCATGTATGGATGTGAAAGTTGGACTGTGAAGAAAGCTGAGTGCTGAAGAATTGATGCTTTTGAACTGTGGTGTTGGAGAAGACTCTTGAGAGTCCCTTGGACTGCAAGGAGATCCAACCAGTCCATTCTGAAGGAGATCAGTCCTGGGTGTTCTTTGGAAGGAATGATGCTAAAGCTGAAGCTCCAGTACTTTGGCCACCTCATGCAAAGAGTTGACTCATTGGAAAAGACTCTGATGCTGGGTGGGATTGGGGGCAGGAGAAGAAGGGGACGACAGAGGATGAGATGGCTGGATGGCATCACGGACTCGATGGACGTGAGTCTGAGTGAACTCTGGGAGTTGGTGATGGACAGCGAGGCCTAGTGTGCTGTGATTCATGGGGTTGCAAAGAGTCGGACATGACTGAGCGACTGAACTGAACTGAACTGATGGGACCAAATGCCATGATTTTAGTTTTCTGAATGTTGAGTTTTAAGCCAACCTTTTCAATTTCCTCTTTAACTTTCATCAAGAGGCTCTTTATATCTTCTTCACTTTCTTCCATAAGGGTGGTGTTATCTGCCTATCTGAAGTTATTGATATTTCTCCCAGCAATCTTGATTCCAGCTTGTGCTTCATCCAGCCCAGCGTTTCACGTGGTGTACTCTGCATATAAGCTAAACAAGCAAGGTGATGATATACAACCTTGACCTACTCCTTTCCCGATTTGGAACCAATCTGTTGTTCCATGTCCAGTTCTAACTGTTGCTTCTTGACCTGCATACAGATTTCTCAGGAGGCAGGTCAGATGGTTTGGTATTCCCATCTCCACAGTTTGTTGTGACCTACACAGTCAAAGGCTTTGGAGTAGTCCATAAAGCAGAAGTAGATGTTTTTTTCTGGAACTCTCTTGCTTTTTTGCTGATCCAGCGAATGTTGGCAATTTGATATCTTGTTCCTCTGCCTTTTCTAAATCCAGCTTGAACATCAGGAAGTTCACAGTTCACATGCTGTTGAAGCCTGGCTTGGGGAATTTTGAGCATTACTTTGCTAGCGTGTGAGATGAGTACAATTATGCGGTAGTTTGAACATTCTTTCAACCCAGTTCAGTTCAGTTCAGTCACTCAGTTGTGTCTGACTCTTTGCAACCCCATGAATTGCAGCACACCAGGCCTCCCTGTCCATCACCAACTCCCAGAGTTCACCTAAACTCTTGTCCATTGGGTCGGTGATGCCCTCCAGCCATCTCATCCTCTGTCGTCCCCTTCTTCTCCTGCCCCCAATCCCACCCAGCATCAGAGTCTTTTCCAATGAGTCAACTCTTTGCATGAGGTGGCCAAAGTACTGGAGCTTCAGCTTTAGCATCATTCCTTCCAAAGAACACCCAGGACTGATCTCCTTCAGAATGGACTGGTTGGATCTCCTTGCAGTCCAAGGGACTCTTAAGAGTCTTCTCCAACACCACAGTTCAAAAGCATCAATTCTTCAGCACTCAGCTTTCTTCACAGTCCAACTCTCACATCCATACATGACCACTGGAAAAACCATAGCCTTGACTAGATGAAACTTTGTTGGCAAAGTAATGTCTCTGCTTTTGAATATGATATCTAGGTTGATCATAACTTTCCTTTCAAGGGTAAACGTCTTTTAATTTCGTGGTTGCACTCACCATCTGCAGTGATTTTGGAGCCCAGAAAAATAAAGTCTGATCTCTTTCCACTGTTTCCCCATCTATTCACCATGAAATGATGGGACCGGATGCCATGATCTTCGTTTTCTGAATGTTGAGCTTTAAGTCAACTTTTTCACTCTCCTCTTTCATTTTCATCAAGAGGCTTTTTTGTTTCTCTTCACTTTCTGCCATGAGGGTAGTGTCATCTGCATATCTGAGGTTATTGATATTTCTCCCGGCAATCTTGATTCCAGCTTGTGCTTCTTGCAGCCCAGAGTTTCTCATGATGTACTCTGCATATAAGTTAGATAAGCAGGGTGACAATATACAGCCTTGATGTACTCCTTTTCCTATTTGGAACCAGTCTGTTGTTCCATGTCCAGTTCTAACTGTTGCTTCCTGACCTCATATAGGTTTCTCAAGAGGCAGGTCAGGTGTCTGATATTCCCATCTCTTGAAGAATTTTCCACTGTTTATTGTGATCCACATAGTCAAAGGCTTTGGCATAGTCAATAAAGCAGAAATAGATGTTTTTTCTGGAACTCTCTTGCTTTTTCAATGATCCAGCAGATGTTGGCAATTTGATCTCTGGTTCCTCTGCCTTTTCTAAAACCAGCTTGAACATCAGGAAGTTCACGGTTCACATATTGCTGAAGCCTGGTTTGGAGAATTTTGAACATTTCTTTACTAGCATGTGAGATGAGTGCAATTGTGCGGTAGTTTGAGCATTCTTTGGCGTTGCCTTTCTTTGGGATTGGAATGAAAACTGACCTTTTCCAGTCCTGTGGCCGCTGCTGAGTTTTCCAAATTTGCTGGCATATTGAGTGCAGCACTTTCACAGCATCATCTTTCAGGATTTGAAATAGTTCAACTGGAATTATATCACCCCCACTAGCTTTGTTCGTAGTGATGCTTCCTAAGGCCCACTTGACCTCACATTCCAGGATGTCTGGCTCTAGATGAGTGACCACACCATCGTGATTATCTGAGTTGTGAAGTTTTTTTTGGACAGTTCTTCTGTGTATTCTTGCCTCCTCTTCTTAATATCTTCTGCTTCTGTTAAGTCCATACCATGTCTGTCCTTTATTGAGCCCATCTTTGCCTGAAATGTTCCCTTGGTATCTCTAATTTTCTTGAAGAGATCTCTAGTCTTTCCCATTCTGTTGTTTTCCTCTATTTCTTTGCATTGATTGCTGAGAAAGATAAGAGATTTCTTATCTCTTCTTGCTTTTCTTTGGAACTCTGCGTTCAGATGCTTATATCTTTCCTTTTCTCCTTTGCTTTTTGCTTCTTTTGTCTTCACAGCTATTTGTAAGGCCTCCACAGACAGCCATTTTGCTTTTTTGCATTTCTTTTCCATGGGGATGGTCTTGATCCCTGTCTCCTGTACAATGTCATGAACCTCCGTCTATAGTTCATCAGGCACTCTCTCTATCAGATCTAGTCCCTTAAATCTATTTCTCACTTCCACTGTATAATCATAAGGAATTTGATTTAGGTCATACCTGAATGGTCGAGTGGTTTTCCCTACTTTCTTCAATTTAAGTCTTAATTTGGCAATAAGAAATTCATGATCTGAGCCACAGTCAGCTCCCAGTCTTGTTTTTGCTGACTGTATAGAGCTTCTCCATCTATGGCTGCAAAGAATATAATCTATCTGATTTCAGTGTTGGCTATCTGGTGATGTCCATATAAGTCTTCTCTTGTGTTGTTGGTAGAGGGTGTTTGCTATGACCAGTGCATTCTCTTGGCAAAACTCTATTAGCCTTTGCCCTGGCTTCATTGCCTTTCTTTGGGGTTGAAATGAAAACTGACCTTTTCCAGTCCTGTGACCACAGCTCAATTTTCCAGATTATCTAAGATTCAAGTGGACCCCCGTGCCATTTTCTGAAAATTCTTCATCTTTATAGCTTCCTGCACTCCGGTACTTTGCTCTGCACCTTCTAATACTTTAGGCTCGATGAACTCAGCTCTTTTTCTCCTCAGCTCAATTAGTCTGCCTTGCTCCAGCTGGAACCTCCCTCCTTGTCCTGAGGTTCAGGAAATGCCTCCAGGCATATAGCTAGAGTGATCAAAAGTCTCACCTCATTTGTTTTTCTTTTTACCCCATTTATTACAATCTTGCACCACCCATTGTTCAGTCTTCACAAATCATTGTTATATTGCCCAAACTTTTCATTATGTATAGTAAAAGAACAATCCTGATACCAGCTGCTCCATCATGACTTGAAAGAGAAATCCACTCACTTATCATTTTTTAAGTGGATTTTGCCAACCTTAAAAGGTTAGTGATGAAATGCACATGGTGAGACAGCCTCTGGCTTTGCCTGCCCTCTGTCAGTTTCCTCAGATCATTTCTAATTGTTTGATCCCCAAAACATCTCAGGTATAGAACAAAAAAAGATTTTTGAACAAATTATTATTTTAGTATTTTTCTTTTCCTTTGTTTGTTATCTCTCTTTTGTCCCTCTTTCATCATAGCTCTCAGTACCCAAGCTGTGACCTCTGAGTCTGTTGAATTTTGCATGTCTCTACCTATTTGCTATTTCTTCCTGCTCAATGACATCTGCTGAATCTTGTTATTCCATTCTTTAAGTACCTTGTAGTTGCATCCTATTAAAACCTCTTGAGAGCTCATGTCTTGAAAGGAGTTCAGAGTGGCTGGAAAATGGTCCAAATGGGTATGCAGCAAAGTTGAAGACCTCAGGGAAGCTAATCATATCTATAAAGTCTTACTTGTAGTGAGGAATACAGCAGACACTAGCTACATGTGGCCACTTGTAATGTGATGCATGTTGAAATGATAATCTTTGGAATATTTTAGATTAAGTTGTTAAAATGTCTTCACCTATTTCTTTCTACTTTTCAAAATGTGGCTTACAATACAATATTCCTAACAGGCCATGCTGACCTAGAAAGCACAGGGCAGGGAAGGAGGCTAAAGTTTTAAGGACAATAGTGTGGCCAGTCGGTGTTTTAAACCTGGCTATCAGGCAGTGTAGAGGATATACACTGTTCTTCTGGGAACAAGGAAAGCAATCAGAAGACTACTGTGATGGTCCAGGAGAGAAATGATTATCATGTTTAATATCACAATGGTTTTATTTCCATTGGAAAAAAAAAGTCATTTGCTGCATTAGTAGTAAGGGAGCAAAATACAAATAAAGCAAGTTATCAAAAAAATATGTGTTATTTTCATTTGGAAAACAGATACCCAGTCTTATACACAGATATATACACCCACATTTAACATTGCCTACTGTACCCATTCCTGACCATTTTTTATATCAACTCTGGTCTAACACAGTCCCGGAGGGAACATGGCCTTTTGTGAATTTATACAAGTCATCTGGGGCTGGAGGAAAGAAATTGTTCCCAAGACACCTCTGATGGTTACCAATGGCATGAGCCAGGAAAGCTTGCTTCAAGCCTCTGAGTCTCACCAGCCTCATAAGTAAAACAGCTGAAGTGTCAAGTGTTCTGCAGGAGATTAACTACAAAAACTTTAGAAGTATGTAAAACTGAATAACTTATGCTCTAAAATTTTAAGTATGCTTGTTCTTCTTTTTCACAATATAAACCATCTTCATGCATAACAGAGGGGGGTTAGCTATTATTTCAGTCCCTGAGTCTGGGGGACCTGAAACCCCTCCAATTTGGTGGGACAGATGCTCCGGAAGGTTTAAGACACAGTAACCCCCAGATGACTGCCGTCTCCTACTGCTCAAGGGGCGTCTGGCTTCCCCAGGCCGGTGTGTTCTCCATCCCGCTGAAGGCCTTGGTGGTGGGCGGAGCCAGATAAGGGAAGACAGACAGGCTCTCTGAAGGTTAGGTAAATGACACTCTGTTTGGCTAACATGCTGGTTATCTGGCCACACAGGTGTCCCAGGGTCTTTCTTTCCCTCACCTGGAATTTGGTATCACGAGGTTGCCAGAATCAGAGCCTAAATGTATTAATATGTCAATATTTAACTCCTTTGCAAACGTAGCTACTGGCTTAGAAACTTCTAAGTTTAGATTTTTTACATTTAAATGTCCAAGGTTTGAGGGTCAAAACTGAATCAATGTCATGTAGTGCTTTGCTGAATCTAGGAGAAAAGAGTGTTTTTAATTATTTTTCAATTAAAGGCCACTTTCAGTGCCATACAATACCTGGGGAAGGACTACTATGGCTCTGTCAGCCCTTCCTAGGGCCCACCCTGTAGCTTGCAATCCTGAGATGTCAGGAGTAATAAAAGCTGATGGAGAGCAGAGTTCCGGTGGTAGCTCCAAGCCACCTATCTATGATGTTTGAGAACTTCTTCTGTATCCAGCACACCAAATTGCTCTAACTACACATAAATTGCATCTGGGGACCCAGGCAACACTGGTTGAATTTTTACTAAAACTCGAGGTATCATTTGGCTTCAGATTGCTTTTTAAAACAATGGTCACCCTCAGGGTCTGAACTGAAAA
This sequence comes from Capricornis sumatraensis, assembly GCF_032405125.1. Taxonomy (NCBI): domain Eukaryota; kingdom Metazoa; phylum Chordata; class Mammalia; order Artiodactyla; family Bovidae; genus Capricornis; species Capricornis sumatraensis. The sequence continues at coordinate 37,046,686 of NC_091091.1, forward strand.
ATGTCCATTAAAATTAAAATTCTACAAAAAAGGGAGTGAAGAGTAATTAATTTTTTTAATTTAGGAAGAAAGGAGTTTTTTAAAACCAAGAATTGGAAAATAATCTGTAAGATTATTAATGTTTTGCTTAATATTTGCATCCAAATCTCATGGTAAAGTTCGCAGCCCAGAATGAAAAATCCCATGGACAGAGGAGCCTGGTAGGACACGATTGAAGTAACTGAACACACACACACATTCAATGTTCGGTACCAAAGCTCTTCTTAGAAGGAGGAGAAATTGTACAATAAAATAATCTCCATTAGTTAAGTTAATGCTAATTGACATAACCTGAAATACCAGTGGCTTAACATAATAGGAATTTATTTCATGCTTATGTAAAGTTCAAAATGGATGTTTGTGATTGATGAGCAGCTTTCCTCTAAGCAGGGAACCCAGGCTCCTTCCAGCTTGTGGCTCCACCAGCTTCAACACATAGGCTTCAAGGTCACTGTTCTTGTCTGCATCAAGCCATGGGAAAGAAGGAGCATGGAGGGTCACATGTAGGTTCTTTATGAACAAGTCTAGAACTGACACACATCTGTGTACTCACATCTTATTGGCCTGTTGATCTTGTGCCATATCTTGCTGCAAGACAGACTGAGCAGTAGGGTTTAATTCTATTCTCTGTGGGAAGAGGTGAGCAATCTCTGCTACGAACTCTATAAACAGCCATTCCTAGATAGCACGTTTCTGATATGAATGAAACAATATGGTTCATAAAATTTTACAAGATTGAATTTAAGGGAAGTTATTCATCTGGAAGAGACATGATAGAGTGCTGATTATGTACAATTCCTTTCTTAGCTTTTATAACAGTTTTGGAAACTGACTCTTCCCAAAGCACTCTAAAATTTGAGCCTATCTCAGTTCATAAAAAAATTCTCCATGGACTGTAGTCTCTGTTTCAGAACTTAGTGACTTTTAGTCCTAAATCTACAATCTATACTGAACAAAGATCACCTAAACTATGGATTAAATTTTTACTATCTAAAATGCCTACTTAGAAATTCTGTATGAATTACTTGGTAATTCACACGGAATGTATTTTATTTTATAGTAAACTCCAATGTAAAGAAAGCTGAACACCGAAGAATTGATGCTTTTGAACTGTGGTGTTGGAGAAGACTCTTGGGAGTCCCTTGGACTGCAAGGAGAGCTAACCAGTCCATCTTAAAGGAAATCAGTCCTGAATATTCACTGGAAGGACTGATGATGAAGCCGAAACTTCAATACTTTGGCCACCTGATGTGAAGAGCTGATTCATTTGAAAAGACCCTGATGCCGGGAAAGGTTGAAGGGAGGAGAAGGGGACGACAGAGGATGAGATGGTCAGATGGCATCACTGACTCAATGGACATGAGTTTGAGTAAACTCCAGGAGTTGGTGATGGACAAGGAGGCCTGGCGCGCTGCAGCCCATGGGGTGGTAAAAAGTCGGACACGACTGAGTGACTGAACTGAAACCCCAGTGTGAACCTTGTTTCCCTCACCTCTTTTTTTCTTTTGTTTGCTTGTTTTAAGTTAAAAATGACAGTTTTTAATGTGAGTTTGTGTAGGCAGTTGTTACTATAGCAATGATTCACGCTGTATTGTTTTTTGTATTTATTCCCTCATTTGTTTGCTCATTCTTGCAAGGGGCATGTATTCAGGGACCGTCTCGTGCCAACCTGGCTAGATACTGAGATGTGACATGGCCTAGAGAATCCCAGCCTGGTCAGTTTCTGATCCACAGCTGCTTGCGATGGGTGTCATGTGAGGCTAGTTCTGAAGGGAAGTGTTTCTAGAGGGGAGAGGGAAACCAACCTCATCAGGATTGGAAAAAGTCCCTAAGGATGGGATTAAATGCTGAGACCGGAAGGATCCAGTGGGACTTTGCCATGGCTCCCATCCATGGAATCCTTTCCTTGCAGCTTCTGTCCTGGTGTTTTTATTTCCCTTGTTCAACTTTCCTGAATTTTCTTCATGCACAAATCATTTTGTGTGTGTGTGTGTGTGTGTGTGTGTGTGTGTGTGTTTTCTGTATCTGTAAACTCTGTCAGGGAACTGGACTATTTGACCATTTTTGACCTACAAACGTGGCTATTTCAAATCATTCAACCAATATCTGTGATGCTGTCAGGCCAAATGCTGTGGTCTCTTAAAATTATGGTATCCTATCACAGTCTTTCTAAAATTAATTTTAAGCAATCTATCACCCATTGATAGATTAGGTGATAGACTTTACTTGTCTTCATATTATATTCCCCAGACCATTTTCTTCCAAGTTGAATTTGGTTTTTCTCTTATGGATAATTTCATTTGGTGATAGGGTCACTGATTTCACCTCCGTGTTCTTAGAAGTACCCCCAGTTCCTTTCACCAGTTCATTTATTCTGTCTTCCATGTTATTGTTGAGAAATAAACTAGTCCTATGGACTATCAAAATAAAATATCAACAGCTTTCCCCAAAGAAATGAAATCTCTTGAAGAATTGCCTCTATTTCATTGTTTTGGAGGGTAAGGCAAGATTGTATGAAATTGCATGAGCTGGTAAGCTCTTAGTATTTGTTGTCAAGACTATGGCTGTCAAATCCGTGGAAACAATTTAGTTTCACACATACCCACAGACCAGCCCAGAAAACTATAAACTGAGAAAGGGACAGACCAGAAACTTCACTACAATGAACTTATGATGATTCTAAACATTATAATCCCATTAAAACAGAACTATTCATATCTACCGTTTTCTCATCTTTCGAAAACTACGGTGGAAAACTTTACTTACTCTATCAGTCGTGGTTTATTTATGACTAAAATTAGAAACACATCCTTGGAACCTCCTCTTTTCTCATGCCACTTTTCCATGGCACTGCTCAAAAAGATAAGATTTGCCTATAAAAGGACCTCTAGGTGCTATCTGGTTGTGCGCAGAACTCGACAGAACTGCCACGGTGAGTCTGAAGCTTGTTGTCTAATTTATTCGAATTTACCCATTCAGACTTGTATTATGCCAATCTTTTAAAAACTTACTTACCTGGACTCAATTATATTTTAAAATTTTATTTAGATGCTGCTAATCTGGACACTTTCACTGTTGCTGGGAGCAGTCGCAGGTAAGAAAAAATATTTATGTCATGCTGGAAGAGACTTACTGCTCAATACTTGGAAGAAAGGCTATAACAGCTGAATTCAAGCCACTATGAGGATGAGGAATAAGTAAGTAGGAGAAATCCATGATTAGGAAAATAGGTATTGGGAGTAAGGCTGCTAGGTAAAAGCTAAGACACCCTGTTAAAATTGAATTTCAGATAAAACCAAGAATATATGCCACAGTCATATAAATAATAAAATTTATCATTATAAAAAGTAGAATTCAAATTTATTATTATTTTTACAATAAAAATGTATTGTTTATCTGAAACTCCAATTTAACTTGCATTTTCCTTTCTAAATTTAGCAATCCTCGCTTGGAATCATGTGTAGACTTTGAACCCGGGTTCCACCAGCTACAACTGTATTTCCATGAGCAAAATTCTTAGCCTCTCTGTGCTTCACTATCTTCATCTGTCAACTGGGCATATAATACCACCCCTACTGTAAGATAATTGTGAGACGTAGGTATGATAATGTATGTAGATCATCTTGCCTAGTACCTGGCACATAGTAAGTTTTCAAGAATGCAGCCCCCACAACTGATACTCCTACTGTTAATCGTGGACCGCCTGGATAACCCTTCCTTTGTGTTGTTCTTTTATGGGTTAACATTCAAGTGCAGAGTTGTGTCAAACCATGGACTTTCTTTTTATTTTAAGTTAATTAATTAATTAGTTTTTGGCTGTGTCGGGTCTTTGTTGCTGCGCTGGCTTTTCTCTAGTTGTGGCAAGTGGGGGCTACTCTCTAGTTGTGGCCTGTGGGCTTCTCATTGCCATGGCTTCTCTTGTGGAGCACGGGTTCTAGAGTGTGGGGGCTTCAGTAGTTGTGGGACGTGGGCTCAGGAGTTGGGGCCCCCGGGCTCTAGAGCACAGGCTCAGTAGTTGTGGCGTGTGGGCTTGGTTGCTCCGTGGCCTGTGGGATCTTCCTGGATCAGGGGTTGAACCCGTGTCTCCTGCATTGGCAGGTGAATTCTTTACCACTGAGCCACCAGGGAAGCCCCACCATGGGCTTTATATTTGATTATTTGTGAGCAGCCTTTTTCATCACAAGAATTTAGAATGCCCCTAAATATATACAATAGGGTGAGACCTAAATACTCACCCAGGTAAATATATAAAGCTTGGGCATTTGCAAGAAACTTAAGCTGTCAACCCCAAACCCAAAGTCAGAAGATGGTTGAAAGAAGGTAAGCATTTCATCCCCTACTTCAAGGCCTGGGGACACAAAGCTACTCCTTTTTTGGGCACTGGAGGCCCAAAGAAGACATCTGAGTTGAGAGTCTTAATCAAGGCATAGAATGGGACCGGACAGGGACAGAAGGGGAGTGAGGCAGTCCTACGTGGTAGAAACGAAAAGCAGCAACATGTCCTTAGCTGGGATGTTGTGTGTTGAAGTAGTTTTGTGAGTGTGTGAATAAGAAGGTATCTGAGGATGTGGAGGAAGAAAACATGTCACAAAAAGTAATTTAATTCAAACATTGGCAGGGAGACCATTAAAAAGAGCATTCTGGTGAAACTAACACTGCTGTGTGATTGCAGGAAAAGAAGTCTGCTACGATAGACTTGGCTGCTTCAGTGATGATTCCCCTTGGGCAGGAATTATAGAGAGACCCCTCAAAGTATTGCCTTGGTCTCCAGAAGAAGTCAACACTCGCTTCCTCCTATACACTAATGAGAACCCAAACAACTTTCAAGTAAGAGTGCTCATTGTTTTCAGAACTAAGTTTCATCTGTTTTATGTAATAAGGATATGGAATTTTGTCTTCTAAAAAGAACAGGTCACACAGTGGAGATTTTTAGGGCAGAGAGCTTAAGTGTTATTTCTTCTAACTTGTTATTAAAGTCTGGTTTGATAACTTGTTTAAAGTATCCATTCCTCTATGGTACATTTAATATAATATTCTAAAAATGGTTATTATATGTAATCTCCAGATGTTGTGTGTAATCTCCCAACATATTTTGTATCTATAAAATACATACATATGTATTTTCCATCGGTCAAAGACAAGACCCCACCACCAGTATTGTGTTGCTGTTCGGTCTCTAAGTCATGTCCAACTCTTTGTGACCCCATGGACTGCAGCACGCCAGGCTCCCTGTCCTTCACCTCCTCCTGGAGTTTACTCAAATTCATGTCCATTGAGTCCGTGATGCTATCTAATCATCTCATTCTCTGCCTTCAATATTATAGCAGACACATTACCCAAGTAAAGCAAATGCAAAAATTTTACAACATCTGAAAAATAGTGACTTGGTAATGTTTGGAAATAGCTTGGCTGTAATGAGAGACTCCTTACTCCCAAGGACCCTGAGACTCAGTAGTCTTCTCCCACCTGCCACTTCCCTCCTCGTACAGGCAGTCCTACTGGATACTCTCAGAAACTTGACGTTAAAACATTTTTCTCCCCCAAACAGGAAATTGTTGCAGATGCATCAATCATTGCAAACTCCAATTTCAAAACAAGTAGAAAAACCCGCTTTGTTATTCATGGATTCATAGACAAAGGAGATGAAAACTGGCTGCAGAGTATTTGCAAGGTGGGACTGTAACTCTCTTAATGAAGTTTGTTTCCAGAGTGATAATTAACAACATAGAAGGCAAGGCCCCACCCAGTCAGGACAGATTCCTGTCAGCAGGAGGTTGGAGTATCCTCTGACCTCACTGGGCCTGGGGTACCCAGAGGAGGTCCAGGAGGTGACACAGGGTGGAGGTCAGACCAGCAAAGCTGGCAGGCATGTGGCGGCTCTAAGTAATGATTATTTAGTAACTAATACAGAGATATTTCAAAATTTTCACAATAGATGTTGCCATACTGATGCAGTGTTTGTTGCATTTCATTTCATTTCATTTCCTATTTCATTTCTTCAATAGGCTTTGATTTCTGTGTGAAAAACTAAGATAACTCATTTTGCCCAAACTAATTATTTCCCTGTGATTTTCCCTTGCTACTCATTGATCTCCTATGGTAGCGATAGCTTGGAAAACTGTGTAGATTTTAACTTCTGGCTCCAGTTGTTTCAACAGTAGTGATCCTATTTTCTTGAATTTGCCTTTGGCTATGTGCCCTGTGATAATGAAGAATTAAACGACAGAAAATCAAACAGAGTACATTTCCTGAGTAACTGCTAGTGCTGGAGGAACATTATCGTTGATTCATTTCTTCACCAAGATTTTGTGGCCAACTGTGGCACCAAGATGCAGTCTCTTCTTTAGAGGTCTTATTTCAGGCCTGCCTATGACTCAAGTTACAAGCTGGATTAACTCAAAGAGAGTTTTGACTGATCCTGAAGACAGTTAAGATTAGAAATAATCAGTAAGGCCACAACTTGTCTTCTAAAATACTTTATAGTTGATTATTGAGCTGGGGGAGGAGGGAGGGTAAATAATAGATTTATATATTACAGTGAAGAAAAGATAAGTTTACGATTCTCAGCTCCAAAGGTATGTAGATTTTCAGATATATGTATAGTTTATTTTTGAGATCCCAAAGGCAGCTGTTTTTCTTGCATTTGGTTGGCTTTGGGCATCAAGAAGGAGGAGTGAGTAGGTTAAATTAGAAGAACAAATGCCCTAAATTCCAGTTCTGACTCTATCCTTAGCTAACCAGGACACTCGCAAACTGTTTCCCCTCTTTGGATTTTACTCTCTGTAAAATGAAAGAGTTGGAGATGGATTCTAAGGTTGCTTCATTCTCAAATTCTTCTTGGCAAAAAGGTGGGGATATGCATACATACATACTCAAATAAACAAAATTTCGGCCAGGTCTAGCATTCATGAAACTATCACTGATCCTGACTTCAAGTAGATATCTGGAAGGTTATATTTTTATGTGAAATAACTTCAGTGATGTACAATAAAACACAGTCATACAAAAATTTAGATTTATCTTTCTATCATGAAAGAGCCTATTCATTTGCCTTCAATATCTTTATTTAAAGAGTCCTGACACAGTCTTTCACTTATTCCATGATTTGGTAAATATTTATTGAATACCTACTATATGCCAGGAACTATCTAAGGCACTGAGCATACATCAGTGAACAAGACAGGTGATGTCCTGGGGTGCATTCTAGTAAGAGACAATGTAGTCTTGTGAAGTTGATGATGTGCTAGTGAGACAAACCACTGTACATTTTATACACTTTTCTCCGAAACAAACATCCATGCATCTGTTGTGTAGACATCCCAAGAATCCATTTCCCATTATGGCCAAACCTCTAGTTTAGAGCCAGTGTTAAGCTTTAAAAAGTATTCCGTAACTGTAACAGAAGTTTTGTTCACTGACTTCGGGTTAAAAAGCAAGCATGATGTTGTGTAGGTCAAGAAGAAAGTTGATCCTAGTCTTCAAGAGTGTTAGTTAGTAGTTAGTTAAGATCCTGAATTGTTTACCTATTTATTGTGTCCCTCCCACCAGAACCTGTTTAGCGTGGAAAGTGTGAACTGCATCTGTGTGGACTGGAAAGGCGGCTCCCGCACAGGGTACACGCAAGCCACACAGAACATCCGGATTGTGGGTGCAGAGGTGGCATATTTAGTGGATGTTCTTAAGGTAACTAACTCTGGGTTATATAAAAGCCCATGCACATGGCTCTCTGAATTCTCTTCCCCTCAAAATTGCTGCATGTATGAGAACTGATGAAATATTTTTTCTACTGGGAGTTGCATTCTCCTTGATTGAAGAGAAAAATGCAAAAAAAGAATCTTGATTTAAGCTTCATCAGTTAAATCAATTTGAACTTCATCAATTCATCGCCCATTGAGTTAAAATTAAACTAATTTTAAGTGCTATTATTCAAGCAACCAGGTAAGGTCTATCTGCTGAATTCCACTGTTAGTTCTTTTAACATAACCAGTTATTAAGCCAAGTTGACATAATAATTAAACTAGGGGTTTTGTTTGTTTGTTTGCTTGAAGAGAAGCACAATGATAACAAGTTAACCTGATTTGCTAACTAAAAACTTAGAAAATATGAAACTTGAAAATGCTTAAGTAACTGCTTTCATTATTCTTTTCTTTCTTTAATTTTTTTCTTTTACTTTTTTAAAAAATTGAAGTAAAGTTGACACACAATACTCCATTAGTTTCATGTGCCAATATATATCATTGCAATGTCTGGTTTATGGAGCGAGCAGAACATTTATTGGTTAAATTCACCATCCACATGTGTGTGGTTTGTGGCACCCCAAAACAATTACAATAGTAACATCAAAGGTCACTGATCACCATAAGAAATACTATAATAATGAAAAATTTTGAAATATTCTGACAATTACCAAAAAGTGACACAGAAACACAAAGTGAACTAATGCTGTTGGAAAAAATGGCGCTGTTAAACTTGTTCAAAGCAGAGTTGCCAAAATCCTTTAGCTTGTAAAAAACAAACAAACAAAAAACAACCACAGTGTCTGTGAAGCACAATAAAGCAAAGCTCAGTGAAACACAGTATGTCTGTACTACATCTTCTTTAGGCACCTATTGACAGACTCTTAGGTTGTTTCCATAGCTTGGCTATTGTAAATAATTCTGCAATGAACATAGGAATGCATATATCTTTTGGAATTCATGTTTTCATTTTCTTAGAAACAATACCCAGAAGTGGAATTGCTGGACCGTATGATAGTTCTGTATTTAATTTTTTGAAGAACCTCCATACTATTTTCCATAGTGGCTGTATCAATTTACATTCCCACTGACATACCTGAGGATTCCCTTTTCTCCATATCCTTGCCAACACTCAGTATCTGTTGTCTTTTTGGTAATAGCCGTTCTGACAAGTATGAAGTGTTGTCTCACTGTAGTTTTGATTTGCACTTCCCTAATGATTAGTAACCTTTTTCAGTCAGAAGTGGACACAGTACCAAACAATTGAACTCATCTCACATGCTAGCAAAGTAATGCTCAAAATTCTCCAAGCCAGGCTTCAATAGTACATGAACCATGAACGTCCAAATGTTCAAGCTGGATTTAGAAAAGACAGAGGAAGCAGCAGAGAAGGCGATGGCACCCCACTCCAGTACTCTTGCCTGGAAAATCCCATGGACAGAGGAGCCTGGTAGGCTGCAGTCCATGGGGTCACAAAGAGTCGGACACAACTGAGCGACTTCCCTTTCACTTTTCACTTTCATGCATTGGAGAAGGAAATGGCAACCCACTCCAGTGTTCTTGCCTGGAGAATCCCAGGGATGGGGGAGCCTGGTGGGCTGCCATCTATGGGGTCGTACAGAATCGAACACGACTGAAGTGACTTAGCAGCAGCAGCAGAGGAACCAGAGATCAAACTGTCAACACCCGTTGGATCATCAAAAAAGCAAGAGAGTTCCAGAAAAACATCTACTTCTGCTTTATTGACTATGCCAAAGCCTTTGACTGTGTGGATCACAATAAACTGTGGAAAATTCTTCAAGAGATGGGAATACCAGACCACCTGACCTGCCTCCTTAGATATCTGTATGCAGGCCAAGAAGCAACAGTTAGAACTGGACATGGAACAACAGACTGATTTCAAATTGGGGAAGGAGTAGGTCAAGACTGTATATCATCACCCTGCTTATCTAACTTCTATGCAGAGTACATCATGAGAAACACTGGGCTGGAGGAAGCACAAGCTGGAATCAAGATTGCTGGGAGGAATATCAATAACCTCAGATATGCAGATGACACCACCCTTATAGGCAGAAAGTAAAGAACTAAAGAGCCTCTTGATGAAAGTGAAAGAGGAGAATGAAAAAGTTGACTTAAAACTCAGCTTTCAGAAAACTAATATCATGGCATCTGGTCCCATCACTTCGTGGCAAATAGATGGAGAACAATGGAAAGACTTTATTTTGGGGGGGCTCCAAAATCACTGCAGATGGTAACTGCAGCCATGAAATTAAAAGATGCTTGCTCCTTTGAAGAGAAGCTATGACCAACCTAGACTGCATATTAAAAAGCAGAGACATTACTTTGCCAACAAAGATCCATCTAATCAAAGCTATGGTTTTTCCAGTAGTTGTGTATGGATGTGAGAGTTGAACTATAAAGAAAGCTGAGCACCAAAGAATTGATGCTTTTGAACTGATGTGTTGGAGAAGACTCTTGAGAGTCCCTTGGACTGCAAGGAGATCCAACCAGTCAATCCTAGAGGAAATCAGTCCTAAATATTCACTGGAAGTACTGATGCTGAAGCTGAAACTCCAATGTTTTGGCCACCCGATGTGAAGAACCAACTCATTTGAAAAGACCCTGACGCTGGAAAAGATTGAAGGCAGGAGGAGAAGGGGATGACAGAGGATGAGATGGTTGGATGGCATCACTGACTTGATGGACAGGAGTTTGAGTAAGCTCCTGGAGTTGGTGAGGGACAGGAAGGTCTGGCATGATGCAATCCATGGAGTTGCAAAGAGTCAGACACGACTGAGCAACTGAACTGAACTGAACTAAATGATTAGTAATGATGAATGTCTTTTCATCTGTCTGTTGGCCATCTGTATGTCCGACTCAGAATGTCTATTCAGATCCTCCCTTCATTTTTTAATCAGATTATTTGTTTTTTTTTATATTGAGTTATGTGAGCTCTTTGTCTGTTTTGAATGTCAACCTCTTATGGAATATATGATTTGCAAATATCTTCTCCCGTCTAATAAGTTGCCTTCTTGGTTTGTGTTGGTTTCCTTCACCATGAAAAAGTGTTTCAGTTTGATTAGTTCCATTTGTTTATTTTTGCTTTTGTTTCTTTTGCCTGCTTTTGACACATCCAAAAAAATATTGCTAAGATGGATGTCAAAGAATGTATTTCCTATGCTTCTTCTGGGTGTTTTATGGTCTCAGGTCTTACGTTTAAGTTTTAATCCATTTTGAGTTTACTTTTGTGTGTGGTTTAAGAAAGTGGTCCAGTTTTATTCTTTTGCATGTTAACTGTCCAGTTTTCCCAACATCATATGTTGAAGAATCATTATTATTTTCTAATCCAAATACTTGCTTCATCACCTCAGGACAACACGTCCTCATACCATCAAAGATTTCCTCTATGAAGTGAAACAATAAAAAAGAGTGCCACTTCCACCAGTTTAAGCACTAAACTATCGCCGTTTTCTATTATAAATGAAAAGAATCCCTGAAAATTGATTGCTTTGAAGGGGCAGCCTGTCTTCTTAAAAGTTGAGTTTTCAGAGCTCTCTCTTTTCTGCCCATCTTGAATTTTGCCAATTTGAAAACATTCTGAAGGAGTTTTCTTTTCAACAGTCATCATTTAAATACTCACTTTCTGACGTCCACGTCATTGGCCACAGTCTGGGTGCCCACGCTGCTGGGGAGGCAGGAAGGAGGACCAATGGGACTATTGGACGTATCACAGGTAGGTCAAAACAGTAAAAAGCTGCAAAATTGGATTAAGTGAAGCCTATATGGGGTCTACAAGGATAGAAATTTGACAGAGAGACCTGCGTTTTTACCTGAGGAGACAAGTTTTTACATTTTCCGAATTAGGTCACTGGATCAGAGAAATCAGTGTGTTCTGCTGCTGCTGCTGCTGCTAAGTCGCTTCAGTCGTGTCCGACTCTATGCGACCCCATAGACGGCAGCCCACCAGGCTCCCCCGTCCCTGGGATTCTCCAGGCAAGAACACTGGAGTGGGTTGTCATTTCCTTCTCCAATGCATGAAAGTGAAAAGGGAAAGTGAAGTTGCCCAGTCGTGTCCGACTCCTAGCGACCCCATTGACTGCAGCCCACTGGGCTCCTCCATCCATGGGATTTTCCAGGCAAGAGTACTGGAGTGGGGTGCCATTTCCTTCTGTGAATGTATTCTGAGACCTTATTAATTGTTTATTAATACTGATCTTTGGTCTACAGAGACCTGTTTAGCATATAAATACTCACATGTGACTAAAACGTGACTTAAGAACATCTGGCGGTCTTATATCTCTTTGTCAGATATTCACAAAGGATGAGTTTAGTGAATAAAATAAATAGCATAAATAATAGAATAAATAGAATTAAACCCAAAGAGATCAAAAATGTATTAATTAGTTATATTCTGCTTCACAGCAATTGGTAATTATTCCAATCCTCATCAACCACAACCCAAGTGGTGGGGGCAGATAGTCTGGGAGCCTGGGCTGCCAGAGCTCAAGCTGCTAATTAGATCAAAACTATTATTTCACCAATCTCAGACTGGTTGCATTTAGCCAGTGGAGTCGTGTATTGGATACCCAGGTCCTGCAAAAACCTTGTAACTTTCTAAGAAAGACTTTGCTTTCCTGGATCTGAGAGGTGACTATTTCAGGGAATGATTACTTATTCTCGCATCTTCTGACTCTGTCCCCAAACTCCTGATTCTCTTTTTTTTTTAATACTTCAGATAAGTTGGTTATATTTGGATTGGTGAGGGCACCTGGAATATTTCTCTTGAATTTGCTGGAGAGAACTTTCCTTTTCACAGTGCATTAATGACCAGTGGAACCTGCTCAGTCAGGCATTGTGTCAAACTGTGGTCCCAGTGACTGTGAATGCCAAGATCCTCGCCCTCAGGGGAGTTAGTGTAGGTGGAACTCTTTTAGCCTGAAAATCTCTTAGGAGTCCAGTGCTACCTCCCGGAGTCTGACCTCTTTCGTTGTAACTGCACTAGTGACAGAATTGACCCAGTGACTAAGTATCCACGAATATTCCACGGCTCAAGGAAAATTCACTTTAAAGCAAATAGTAAATTAGACATAGATTTCCTTTCAGAAAAGAGTACCTTACGGAAGAACTGACATTTCTTTGTACGCCCTACTCGTGATTACCACCTGCGCTTGCACTCAGGTGTGTTACTAGTGAGAGAGGTAAACATGTCTGTCCACTGATAAGACACTGATATGACGCATCCTGTCTGTTTTAGGGTTGGATCCAGCGGAGCCTTGCTTTGAGGGCACACCTGAATTGGTCCGATTGGACCCCAGCGATGCCCAGTTTGTGGATGTAATTCACACAGACGCTGCCCCAATGATCCCCAACCTGGGTGAGTCCCTCAATTCATCCTCCTGGAGTGCTTTTTGAATTTACACGTAAGCGTTTTAGAGTGTTTTGAGTCTGTATGTTGACATCAACTTTCCCATATTTTAAAATTTCTCAGGGTTTGGAATGAGCCAAGTTGTGGGCCACCTAGATTTCTTCCCAAATGGAGGAAAAGAAATGCCTGGATGTCAGAAGAATGCTCTGTCTCAGATTGTTGACATCGATGGGATCTGGGAAGGTAAACCTATTTATTTTGTACATAAGGAGATTTCCTTGGGGCAGAATCTGCGTTTTCTTTTGGTAAACATGCTACATATTTTGATATGGTACAGGTGTCACATTTTCTATAACCAAGGACTTTTTATCGTATCCCCATGATACACATTTTCACCGAGGGAAGTGGACATGAGCAGACTACAGGAAAGAAAATGTACTTGTATTCAACTTTCCAAGAATCTAACTCAGGGAATACATTACTAAATTATACTTGTATCTATATGGACGGATCTTTTCTTCCTAGCGTTATTTTTCCATTTCATTCATCTGTGGCATCACTATTATAATCTGAACTTCTGATTACATCTCAAATAATAGCAACCCTTCATAAATGATTTTGTTCTGTGGCTGCCAGGAGTTTGCACTAATTAGAGAAACCTATTCAACAACTAAGTTCCAAACATGACATTAACTTGGAAAAATAACATCTGTCTCTGATGTGTAATCATGTCTGATTTCAAAGGAACGCGTGACTTTGTGGCCTGTAATCACTTAAGAAGCTACAAGTATTATGCTGACAGCATCCTCAACCCTGATGGCTTTGCCGGATTTCCTTGTGCCTCTTACAGTGATTTCAGTGCAGTAAGTACATCATTTCTCGCACCTTAAGGATTTTGTGACCATTGCTTCTCATGACTTGTGTGGTTCACCTCACACAGTATGCACTCAACGAATGTTACTATATGACTGATACCTTATTTATGCTTTCAATCATACATGTTTATTCTAATAGTGACAAGGCAAGGGAAAACTTTAGAGAAATGGACTTGTAAACTGAAATGCCTGTGTCCACCTTGTTCTGTATCACTTCTGTGTGTGTTGGGAAAATGTGAAAACTTGCTTTGGAAATAATTTGAAGCACAAAAATTGTCTCTGGAAACCTGAGCTATGGCTGTAGGACACTGATGACCATGGAAAAGTTGTCTTAAATGTTAACCTTACAAAGGAATAGGATTGTGGGCATGTGGACATTTCTGTGCAATCACATAATTGCCCAGATTTTTTTTAATCATCTTTTTTAGTAACCTCTGGATATCTAAGTTAGGATCCTTAAGTCTGATCTTGAATGTGTGCCTGTGTGCTAAGTTGCTTCAGTCGTGTTCAAGTCTTTGCAACCATATAGACTGTAGCCCGCCAAGCTCCTGTCAATGGGATTCTTCAGGCAAGAATACTGGAGTGGGTTGCCATGCCCTTCTTCAGGGGCTCTTCCCGACCCAGGGATGGAACTATGTTTCTTTTGTGTCCTGCATTGGCAGGCAGGTTTCTCACCACTAGCGCCAATTGGGAAGCCCTGATCTTGAATATAACATATCAATTGCCTTTTTTTTTTACACTATTGCTTTTCCTTTCACTATAATTTTTTTCAAATAAAAATGTATACTGTGTATTTAATATGTACCACATGTACATATTTACTATGTACAATATTTAATATGCATTTGTACATATTTAAATATGTACATTTTCAAGTAACATGCAGGTAAAGTTATAATTATCAAGTAGATGTACTTTAGCAATGAAGAGAGAGGATCTGATTCCTAGTTCCACAGTTAAAAAGGTAAATGATTTGGGGCAAAACATTCAGCTTCTCTGAATCACTTTCTTCATTTTAAAATATAAATAAAATGGTAAATTCCATATGGTAGGAGGAATTAATGAGATAACATGTTCTAATTTCTTAGCCCAGAACCTAAGGTATAATAATTAGCACTCAACAAATGTTAGCTCTAATGTGTAAGGGAAAGGAGATGGGTACATATTTTATTCACAATATAGCTTGCATGTACAACAAGAACATACTGGCTTCTTTTTTATTTTCTTCCCAAACCCCCATTTTCTAGGTTATGGGGAAAACAACAACACAGAAGCTTTAAATTTCATCCAGTTAAAACTTAACCGGATTCAATAATATGAAGTCCTTTTAGGCGATGCTCAGACACTTTTATAGGAAAACATTTTCAGTTTTGCAGATTTCTCGGCCTTTGGGCTATCTCCAAGTTGGTATTGGGCAGGATGATCTTGGTGGTGGCGGTGGCGGTGGCGGTGTGTGTGTGTGTGTGTGTGTGTGTGTGTGTGTGTGTGTGTGTGTGTGTGAAGGGTCAGAAAGGAAGACTTGGGGATCCACCACCTTGATGGACTCACTGCTGCCATCTGCAGGTGATGTCTGGGCATGTCCACTCTTGCAGGTTGGATATTTCTTCCGGGCTGACTCCATTTCCCCTTAGCTTTTGCTGGACGCAGACCTTGAGATTTGGCCCAGTCCCCATCTGCTCCACTGATTCAGGAGTTCACCACTTGCCTCTTCTGTGGGGCAGCCTTGCCCTTGCATAGTAGGAATTTCTATATCTCTCTACCTGTCTACCTCCCCTCTGTTCATTTTTGTCCCTCTTTTCTTCCCATCGTTTCTTTTTTTTTTTTTTTTACTTTATTTTACTTTACAATACTGTATTCGTTTTGCCATACATTGACATGAACCCATCGTTTCTTGATCCAAAAAGAAAGGACATTTTCCTATATGATATAATCTTCTTCAGACCCTCACCTCATGCCTAAGTCTTAATAACCAACTAGAACAAGTTCCCTTCACACTGGGAAGATTCTGGGATTTGAATCTTTCAGACCTTGATATGCTAAAAGTGGGAACTAAAGAAATTGAGAAAAATGACTTTTAAGTCTATTGTCCTCCCAGTGGACCATATTTTGTATATCAGAAGCTGATTATCACCTTGCTCTTTCTTTTTCAACTTTTCTAAAATAAATTCTGACCACCTAAAACAAGAGAGGTGTCTTGGGGCAACTGGAGCAACTTAAGAGAGGCAAAAGAGAAAAGGTTAAATATATATATATACACACACACATATATATATATGTATATATATATATTCTTAAGTGACTTCTATAATTTTTTTCTTAATATCATGTTAACAGTGAAATAGCTGATTTATTGTTGTAAATAATGAGACTCATTTTTAACCTTTGTTGAGACACCGTTAAAATCTTCTGTTACTTTCAGAACAGAATTGGAATTAGAGTATCTGAGAATTCAACAATACATAGAATAAGATCGTACGCTATTTTAAAAAAGAGCATCCTTGTTCACCATTTGCTTATATTCCCTAGAACAAGTGCTTCCCCTGTCCAAGTGAAGGCTGCCCCCAGATGGGTCATTATGCTGACAGATTTCCTGGGAAAACAAAATCAGAGGGCCAGATATTTTATCTAAACACTGGTGATGCCAGCAATTTTGCCCGTAAGTTCCTATTTTATTTGTCTCAAATTCTCAATTCTATGTATATTATCATGTCCAGTGGAAATGTGTGAAGTTGCTTTTCTGTACAAAAGTTTTAAACACTCCTCTCCAAAATGGAAAAACACTTCAATGTCATGCTTGCTGTAAACATGGCTAAATTTGAGGGGCAGAACGGAATTTAGAGCCTGATTCTAGGTGGCACAATGGCAAAGAATCCACCTGCCAATGCAAGAGACATAAGAGACGTGAGTTCAACCCCTGGGTTGGGAAGGTCTCCTGCAGGAGGAAAGGGCAACCCACTCCAGTATTCTTGCCTGGGAAATGCCATGGACGGAGGAGCCTGGTGGGCTACAGTCCATGGGGTGGCAAAGAGTCAGACACAACTGAGCAACTGAGCAGGCATGCATGCACAATATCAATTGATACAAAAATAATTTTCTCCACAATTGATACTGGTGCTGAATTCAGGAGGCTTCTTCTGCTCCAGCCTCTTCATACTCTGTTAGAAGTTTAACTGTGCAAAATTATGAGGTTTTTTTACAAACAGAAAAGTAACCCATGAGAGAGATAGCAGGGGTTATGGAAATGGAAAGGAGGTGACAGACTCAAGAGATATCAGGACTGTAGACTCCATCGGTGATGGCAATCGGAGGATGTAGGAATGGTGAGGCTTGGGGACAGACCCTGGGTTTCTTTTCTGGGGTAGCAGAAGAAAAAAACTATTTGTATAGGAGTTAATAGGGTTAACTGCATAATAAAAACTAAACCTAAATTTTATCACCTTCCCAATTTGGCCCAGGCTAGCTCTAAATGGCAAAAAACAGCAATTCACTATGAAGGAAAGTTATGACCAACCTAGATGGCTTATTCAAAAGCAGAGACATTACTTTACCGACTAAGGTCCATCTAGTCAAGGCTATGGTTTTTCCAGTGGTCATGTATGGATGTGAGAGTTGAATTGTGAAGAAAGCTGAGCACCAAAGAATTGATGCTTTTGAACTTTGGTGTTGGAGAAGACTCTTGACAGTCCCTTGGACTGCAAGAAGATCCAACCAGTTCATTCTGAAGGAGATCAGTCCTGGGTGTTCTTTGAAAGGAATGATGCTAAAGCTGAAGCTCCAGTACTTTGGCCACCTCATGCGAAGAGCTGACTTATTGGAAAAGACTCTGATGCTGGGTGGGATTGGGGGCAGGAGGAGAAGGGGAAGACAAAGGATGAGATGGTTGGATGGCATCACTGACTCGATGGATGTGAGTCTGAGTGAACTCTGGGAGTTGGTGATGGACAGGGAGGCCTGGCATACTGTGATTCATGGGGTCGCAAAGAGTCGGACACGACTGAGTGACTGAAATGAACTGAACTGAACTGATAAAATGATTACCAAAGTGCTGGAGTTTCAGCTTTAGCATCATTCCTTCCAAAGAAATCCCAGGGTTGATCTCCTTCAGAATGGACTGGTTGGATCTCCTTGCAGTCCAAGGGACTCTCAAGAGTCTTCTCCAACACCACAGTTACTACTACTACTACTACTAAGTTGCTTCAGTCATGTCCGACTCTGTGCAATCCCATAGACGGCAGCCCACCAGGCTCCCCTGTCCCTGGGATTCTCCAGGCAAGAACACTGGAGTGGGTTGCCATTTCCTTCTCCAATGCAGGAAAGTGAAAAGTGAAAGTGAAGTCACTCAGTCGTGTTCGACTCTTCACTACCCCATGGACTGCAGCCTACCAGGTTCCTCCACCCATGGGATTTTCCAGGCAAGAGTACTGGAGTGGGGTGCCATTGCCTTCTCCAAAGCATCAGTTCTTCGGGACTCAGCCTTCTTCACAGTCCAACTCTCACATCCATACATGACTACTGGAAAAACCATAGCCTTGACTAGATGGACCTTAGTCGGCAAAGTAATGTCTCTGCTTTTGAATATGCTGTCTAGGTTGGTCATAACTTTCCTTCCAAGGAGTAAGTGTCTTTAATTTCATGGCTGCAGTCACCATCTGCAGTGATTCAATACAATTCCAGTGATGATGGAAAGTTGACTTATAGAATATTTGAGATAAATGTAGGTTATTTCGACCAAAAGATGATAGTACTCTAAACTTCTGTGATCTATAAAAATGAAATAAACTGATGAAAATATCACGTTATCCTTTAATATAAAGTTCTTATAAGATCCAGAATACATTGTTAGCTTAAAAAGGTTGAAAGTGAAATATATTACTTAGTCCCTTGGCTTGAAATCTTTTTACCTTGGGAAGAGTCTGTGTTCCTCTCCCACCCCCTATTGTTAGCCCTCTGAACATTTAGTTAAAGGAACATCCATCACTATGTGATTAGAACCACCAAAACCAGACAAAAATTACTCAAAATTCAGCAGTAATGGAATCCTGTTTTCGGAGTAATTTTTCTAAAAGTTGATATTTTGCAAACATTTCCCCTTTGTAGGTTGGAGGTATGAGGTGACCGTCACACTGTCTGGAAAGAGAGTTACAGGACACATACTAGTTTCTTTGTTTGGAGATAAAGGAAACTCTAAGCAGTATGAAATTTTCAAGTAAGTAAACGCTAAGCTCCTTAAATGTTGGAATCCTTCACACATATAATGTATGTCATGGACATAAGAGCTTATTCATTACCAAATGGGAATGCAGGGAAAGAAAGTTTTTTGCTTTACCTTTCTTGGCTGTTTGGCTAGTCTAGTAATAAAATTAATATAGGACAGATAACAGGAGAAAAGCTAATTTAATAATATACATATGGGGCTCCTGTAATATGAGACCTACAATCAAACAATTGGGGCTTATATGCCACTTGAGCTAAGGAGAAGGGAGCAGGGGTCTGGGACTTGAAAGGGGAAGACGGGAAGACCAAATATTTGGGGAACAAAGGTTTGCTGTGCCAGGCAGAGACAACGGGACATGGAGAGGAATTTGGATCTCCAGGCCCACGGAGCTCCGTGCCAGCTTGTCACACCTAGGCCATATTCCTTGTACTTATCTCAGGTGATATTTCTCTTCCTGAGCCACGCCTTCTACCTAAATTCTTTTAGGCAGGTAAGGGAAAAGTAGAAGTTATTCTTGAATCTGACAAATCTTGATTTTCTTCAACTCAAAATAGTCCAGCTGCCAAAGCGGCACATTCTGGAGAGACTTGCTCTGAACCCCTTCAGAATTATAGAACTGCCATGTGTCATTAAAAGGAAGATATTATTTCACCCTTGTACCTTAATATGTTTTAGAATTCTGTTCCTAAATTTTTTCCCTACTATTTCCTGAGAAAACCACAGTTATTTATTTTGATGTATGGCATCTGATTTATAATCACTAAATAATTATTCTACCCATGAAACAACTGGAAAAGAATGACATCATGATGTCATCATTTATTAAATTGTGGGAGGATTGTGTTTGAAGTTTTACCAAAGTAAGGCTGACTTTAAAGTAACATGAGTTATTGATGGCAAATGAACTACCACTGACTGAGCATGCATGTCTGTGTTTATTTAACCATTAGACTGACAAATGTACCACCAATCATCTTACTAGAGATACATTGTAAGCTGGTTTCAGAAACATACATGTATATGTATGTTTACATACGTTCATGTCTGTGTTTACCTTCACTCCCAAGTGGTACTCTCAAACCAGACAGTACTGAATCCAA
Source organism: Capricornis sumatraensis (assembly GCF_032405125.1). Lineage (NCBI taxonomy): Eukaryota > Metazoa > Chordata > Mammalia > Artiodactyla > Bovidae > Capricornis > Capricornis sumatraensis. The sequence continues at coordinate 37,067,016 of NC_091091.1, forward strand.
CGAATTTGACTCAGATGTGGATGTTGGAGTTTTGCAAAAGGTTAAGTTTCTTTGGTACAACAATGTGATCAACCCAACTCTACCCAAAGTGGGAGCATCCAAGATCACTGTGGAAGCATATGACGGACAAGTGTAAGTAATATAAATCCAAAGAGATTGGAAGCATTGTCACATTTATAATTCTACTCCCACTGAAAAACAACTTTAAGTTAAATAATCTGCAGTGGTTCTCCTCTGTCTCACCAATAGCTGCTTCCTAACCCCTTTTATTTCTTTGGGAGAAACTGTAGAACTTTAGGAAAACAACTTTAATAGATTTGTGGATGACCGTCTGGGCTTCTCTGGTAGCTCAGAAGAATCTGCCTGCAATGCGGGAGACCTGGGTTTGATCCCTGGTGGAGAAGGAAACAGCTACCAACTCCAGTATTCTGGCTGGGAGAATCCCATAGACTATACAGATCACAAAGAGTCAGACGTTACTGAGCGGCTTTCACTTTCATTGTGTGATCTGATACAAATTAAGCGTTAGACTGAGAATCTTGTTTCATGAACCTAATGTGAAAAGATTGGTTTCATCTGGCAGTTGTGCTTTGTGCTGTGGGTGTGCTTAATATGTGTATCTTCCCCATACTTCCTGGATTCACCAAATCACCACTTCAGTCACCAGGAAAATATGCAATTTATCAAAGAACACAAAGAGGTTGTCCTGTATCATTGGCCCTTTTAGTGAAGATAAAGATCAACCCTTGGTTCTAATCAAGGCTGAAGTGTGAGTGAACCAAAGGACATTTACCATAGTGAATCACCAGAAACAGTGAGTTGAGGATGACGATACTCATGAAAGTACTAATATCAGCCCAGTGTACTGAGTATAAAGCCCGATTCCGAGGTACAGAGCTATGCGGCTTCTTCCATCATATCCTTCAGTCCTCCTGTAAGTCCAATGAGGAGCTTTTGCTTCTCGCAAAGTGAAGACACAAGAGACCAGATTTACATTCCCACTGAAACAGACAGAAATTCAGACAAAATATGTCAAACCACAATTTTTAAGATACTGAACATTAGGCAATGAAGGAAAGTGAATGTTGAGAGATGATAAACAAATAATGTAGTCTTGAAATTGTCCTGGCTTACAGCCTTAAGAGAGTAACCAGGATGTCCCACAAAGAGGGAAAATTCAGACAGAGCCCACTACCTGGCCTGAAGAAACAGATCTGAGAAACCAGAAAATCCAAGACAAGTAGATTTCATAGGCCTGAGGACCAGCATGGAGAAAGGTACCGAGAGGGAATCTCATAGAGCTGGAAAATCTCCTTAAATACTCAGCAGACTGCTGATCAGCTCACATGTGTGAGCAAACTACCCAAGGCCGTGAGTGGACTAGGATGGGAAGGAGAGACTGCAAAGGACAGGAGAAACACTTCCAAATAATGGTTATGTTTACGCTCTTGATGGTGGTAATGGGAGCTAAGTGCTACTAACATCCCCATTTTACAGATACTTCAGTGAAGTCTCAAAGCCACAATTCAGGGGCAGGAAATCTGACTTCAGCAAATTCTTCACTACCTCAAAACAAATTCAATTCAACTTTATTGATATTTATTGTGTGCCCTTCGTTTCTTGTGACCCTTTTGAAATTAGTTTTTAACCTTCAATTTGCTATTTGCACATCTGCTAGCCATTAAATTACAGGGAAGAGAATGAAGATGAAGAGAAAAGAGTCTTTTCTGAGCATTTTTTATGCCTCAGGCATTTACATATGCTTATGTATTTTGTTGGACTTCCCTGGTGGTTCAGATGGTAAAGAATCTGCCTGCAATGCAGGAGACCTGGGTTCAATCTCTGGGATGGGAAAATCCTCTGGAGGAGGGCATGGCAACCCACCCCAGTAAGAAAATGTGCCTCCTAAGTATCATTCGGAGAAGGCAATGGCACCCCACTCCAGTACTCTTGCCTGGAGAGTCCCATGGATGGAGGAGCCTGGTGGACTGCGATCCATGGGGTCGCTGAGAGTTGGACATGACTCAGTGACTTTACTTTCACTTTTCACTTTCCACTTTCATGCATTGGAGAAGGAAATGGCAACCCACTCCAGTGTTCTTGCCTGGAGAATCCCAGGGACGGCGGAGCCTGGTGGGCTGCCGTCTATGGGATCGCACTGAGTCGGACACGACTGAAGCGACTTAGCAGCAGCAGCAGCAGCAAGTATCATTCAGTCTTAATGAGTAAAATTATCATTTCAGTTGAATATTGAATTAAAATAAGAACACCTGGCCAATGTAACACCAGGACCTCAGGATTTTTACTCCGGCTTCTTTCTTTTTCCTTTTCTTAAAAACTCTGGCTGATTCCTTGTCATGCTGCCAACCCTCTTATTCCTCACTGCATTCATTGACAACATGCCATGTTTAGTAGGTGCTCCAGGGATGTGACTGGTGGATCTTCCCTGTCCTTTGAGGTCCAATAATACCTTTTCTGTCTGCTATTGCATAGTCACGGCATAAAATTGGAAAGGAAAATGCAGTCCTTTATACCCAAGAGGTATTCCCTCAGCCAGTATCTAGTCTCAGGCACAAGGTGTCACACTCACTCAGACTGACGGCAGAAAAGAGGCTGTCATCACAGGTGACACACCAGCTGTGTGCCAGGAAGAGCTGACGTCTTGTTTTCTCTCCCCAGGTTTGACTTCTGTAGCCAAGACACTGTGAGGGAAGAGGTTCTTCTCACCCTCAACCCATGTTAGGAACTGCAACCATGTGAATACTGAATCTTACTGCTAATAAAATCTGGTGGTAAAGCAATACATTCCTTTTTTTGCCATCATGTCCATTATTTCCAGTGAAATTTTTGAATAGGGTTAAAGATCCAAAATTTGGAGTTGGTCTGAAGAACTACAAATAACTGTTAAATTTTGCTGCATGTTACTTGGCATTTGAACTTGGGAATATTGTTTACTTGGTACTGGCATCATGCTCTTTATTGATGTTGCTGATGTCATTCTGATCACTTAAGGAAGACTTCCAGGTCCAAAATGAGCCTTCTGTTGGTTGTGGGCATATGTGATCAGTACCCACCTTTGCCACTTTTTCCATCATCTTTAATCAAACGATATGTTATGTTTTGTGGACCATGTTTACACAGAGGGAGTTGTAGGAGATGGGACTAAATGGGTCTTGATTGACCGTTTATTCCCCCCAACGAGCACTTGTTGAGCACATGCTATGTGTAAGGCACTCTGCTACGTACTAAATATACACAATGAGCAAAGCATGGGCCCAGTGCCTGGTCCATAGCCATCAGATGATGGAAGACTTCCATAATGATGAGCAGAGACCCCAAAGGGCTTTGAGAAGGGCAATAACTTGACCCACGTATGGGGTTTATGTCAGTCCCTTTGGTACTTGCATGGAGTACAAATTCTGATCATTTTCTAATCTAAATCCTGCAGAATTTAGGCCCAGAACTTTTCTACTCTGGGATTCTGAAAGTTGGGGCTCTTTTGGAAATTCTCTCACCCCCTACAAAAGTTATAGACTTTGGGGCCTAATTTTCCCCAACTGGCACCAGGTCTACCGATCTGAGACTTTTGCTTAGTAGTCAGTCCACAAGAACTGGTGGAAATCTACCAATGGCCATCAAGGGCTTTGGGAAGTCTAAGATACACTCAGAACCTGAATTCACTTCCCATAGACAGGACATCTCTAATAAAAGAAAGAGAAAGAGGACAATAGTTGACAGATGATAAGGCAAAGTCTTGCACCCCACTTTCCTTTACAACAAACACAGGGAAAAATTAAACCAGGTCAAGGGATGTTTCAAACTGTGATTCGAACAAATGTAGGTGAGGGTCCAGGCTGTGAAAAAGACTTAGAAAACAGATTTTTTAGGACAAAAACTTCTTTGAAATTAAAGGCCTCCTAGAACCCAGCTTGAACCAACCTTCTCTTCCCCTAAAACTTACGAGATCATTGTCTTATGAGATGACAAGTTATCTATACGTAGTGAACTTGAAATTAAAGGAGAAAAAAAAAAAATAGAGCTGATTGGCTGGAGGAAAGCAGCTGTTTGGCTCCATCTGGACATGTGGACATGACAAATGATGGCTGACAACCTTAATCTCTACCTTTGTGACTTCTTAGGAGTCATACATCTTGAAGACTGGAGAGTTGGCTGGTGGAACTGAACTTATATTTTCAAAAGAGATCCACAGATTCGCATGCCTCAAATCTCTGAATCTGACTAGGATACAAGTTCATTCAACATATTTCAGTTGTTCTTCTCAGTTAAAAGCCCCAACCAGGAATCTTTCCATCTTGTTGTTCAGACACTAAGTCGTGTCTGACTCTAATCTTATCTGGGTCTCTCACATACTTAGGAGTCAGCTGGCTTTGAGGTGGTCCAAGATGTTGCTGCCTTCACATTTAAAAACCAAACCAAGTCACACAACCAGCCAGATTCAAGTGGTGGAGAAACATACTCCAGTAATTGATGGAAGGAGCTGCAAGATCACTTGTCAAAGGGCAGCTTCAGGAAGGGGAGGGAGTAAAGAACTATGACCATTTTCACAACCCATCCATCATCATCTCTAACCTATTTTCTCACTCCAGGGAAGCCTGGGGCTGGAAAAGGAACAGGTCAAGTGTCAGAAAAGTTTTCACAGCAATGGGTCAACCCAGGCTCCAGACTCTGGTCTTCTTTACCTCATGTGATTATCAGAAGTGAGGGTGCCTTTTAGGTTCATTTGCTTTTGTCTTTTGTAGAATACTAAATGCTCCAGTATAGCACACTTCTTCTTAGACAACTAATGCCCATAAGTACTGATGGCTTCTTCTTAACACAATGCAACAGTACTGATCAACTTTCCTGATCAGCAAGTCCAATTGCCAGAGTTTCCAGTCACTCTTGATGGCTCAGTGGGTAAAGGATCCATCTGCAATGCAGGAGACATAGGAGATGCAGGTTCAATCCCTGGGTCAGGAAGAACCCCAGGAGGAGGAAATGGCAACTCACTCCAATATTCTTGCCTAAAAAAAATCCCATAGACAGAGGAGGCTGGTGGGCTAGGACTACAAAGAGTCAGACATGACTGAGCATGCATGCAAAGACAAGGACTTGACGACTCAAAAGGAAGAGATCATCCCTTTATTATTTCAAATTCTGATAAACACAAGCAATACTCTTAAAAAAATCCCCTACCCACAGGCACTGCCCCACCACCTGTACACTTTGGTACAAAGTGAGTAGATCAGTTGATATAGGATTGTTATTTGATTCTGCAGAACCACATACCTCTTGCAGTGGCTGCCCAGCTCACAAATTCAGTTCCATCTTTGGGCATAAAACCAGACCTGCCCAACAGGACCCACATCCTATTACTAATTAATTCAGTGACAGCTCCTGGCCTCACCAGACTTTTAATCTGATAGATTATAAGTTCTGGGCTGAGATGTTCAAAGCCAGGGAGCCCTTGTAGCAGAATCAGGCTTAAGGCAGAGGGGCTCTGAGGACGATTTGCAGAGGTCTTCAGGGTGGTCCCATTTCTTGGTCTTTGTCCCTGAGTGTCACCGTTCAACAGCTTCATGGATTCCATGAGATGCCCCAATATTCTTCCAACAAATATCTTCTTTTTTAAAAAAAATAGCTACTCAGAATTGATTTCTGTTGCCTACAACTCAAAGTCTCACAATGAACATACCTCTAAAACGTTACCTATTTAAATAGCGAATGGTCTCTCCTTCACTCTTGTTTCAGGATTGGGGTGGAGAGAATAGCCAACATACACAAAGATTTCTAGTAGAGTTATCAGAACATAGAAGCAGAGTGGTAACCACTACCAAATGTAAAACGTACTGTCTTTTGTCCCTTAAATTCCATTTTTTAAAGGAATTTACCCCACAGATACACCATCCATCCAGAAAACAAATGTATCATATTCATAAGGCACTATTTCTAAGAGTACAAGATGGGAAACAACCAAATGTGCATCAAGAGAACTAATAGTAAATGTCAGAAGGCTATGCAGCTGGTAAAAAGATTGGACTTTTTATGCACTGATATGGAAAGGTTTTCAAACATATAGTTAACTTTAAAAATCAGTTCACAAAATAATGTACAGAAGGTGTTAATCATTTATATTTTTAAATAAAATATTATATATATATATATACTTATAATGCATAGACTACCTTTGGCAGGACACACAAGAATCTGGTGAGGCATCATTTTTTAAACTCTGTATTGTATCAGCTGTAGAAGGGCATATATTACCTATCTACAAACATGAAAGAGAAAAAATTTTTAGGAAAGAAAAATTAAGTCCTAAATGCCCATAGTTCTACACATGAGTGTCTGGAGTCCACACGCACTCTCACTGCTCAACTGAGTGGCTGCTAGGGATTAAACCTTCCTTTCCTGCCCAGAGGATGTCACATCAGCTCTGATAACCTTAAGGCGGTTTCAACCGCTGAAGCCCTGACTCAGGGGTGCACATGGAACCCACAGATGAACTTGGCAGTGAGGTGAGCTGAAAGGGAAGCAGGCAAGGGAAACTAACCTCTGGGCAAACTCTGCCAGATCATGTGATGATTGTTTCTCCTGAATCTAGTCAGATGTTTGTATTCTTCTTGCTTTTCTGAAGAAAATATCTTTTTTTCCCCACCTTAAAACTGTGCCCTCTCACCATTCCCAGCCATGAAATCCACTCTGGGAATAAGGATAAAATGTCTATGAACTCTATTCATATGTGCATTCTTTCTTTCATAAATACCTGTGTTGGTCATGGTTCTACAAGCTGGGAGCACAGCAGTGGCCAAAGCAAAAGAGGCCTGTGTCCTCGTGGAATTGCATTCTAGACGGGAAAAGCAAGAATGCAAACAACTAAACAGAAAAACAAGAAAGATAATTATAACTTGTGATGAATAATGAGGAGGAAGCAAATAAGGTGCCAGGGAGCAAGGGTCTGGGTGAGAGGCGAGCAGTGGAGGAGTTCCAAAGGTGGCCAGGGTTGGCCTCACTGAAGAGGTGACATTTAAACTAATTATTGAATGACAAGAAGGAGCCAACCCCACAGAGGTCTAAGGGAGGAAGTTTCAGGCCAATGTAAAGGCCTTGAGGTGGGAAAGAACTTGTCATGTATGATGGGGGCCGCTGTGGTATAAGGGGAAAGTCAAGTGAATGGTAGGAAGAGAAGAGGTCCAGGGAAGAGATAGAGTTATCCAACATCTCCTATATAAAAAGGCCAAGACATCATTTTGCCTACAAAGTTCCAAAAATCAAAGATGTGGTTTTTCCAATAGTCATGTACGGATATGAGAGTTGGACCATAGAGAAGGCTGAGCACAAAAAGAATTGATGCGTTTGAATTGTCATGCTGGAGAAGACTCTTGAGAGTCCCTTGGACTGCAGGGAGATCAAATCAATCAATCCTCAAGGAAATCAACCCTGAATATTCATTGGAAGGAATGATGCTGAAGGTGAAACTTCAATACTTTGCCTACCTGATGCAAAGAGCTAACTCATTGGAAAAGATCCTGATGCTGGGAAAGATTGAAGGCAAAAGGAGAAGGGGTCAGCAGAGGATGATATGGTTAGACAGTATCAGCGACTCAGTGAACATGAATTTGAGCAAACTCTGGGAGATAGCGGAGGACAAAGAAGCCTTGCGTGCTGCAGTCGATGGGGTCACAAAGAGTTGGACATAACTTGGGGACTGAACAACTAAAACAACAACCACCCAATTTACCTGTTTTACCCAGGTTTTATCATAAATCTCATCCCATGTTAGTACTGCAACATCACATGTATCCCAATGTTCATCGCAGCACTGTTTATAATAGCCAGGACATGGAAACAACCTAGATGTCCATCAGCAGATGAATGGATAAGAAAGCTGTGGTACATATACACAATGGAGTATTACTCAGCCATTAAAAAGAATACATTTGAATCAGTTCTGTTGAGATGGATGAAACTGGAGCCGATTATACAGAGTGAAGTAAGCCAGAAAGAAAAACACCAATACAGTATACTAACACATATATATGGAATTTAGAAAGATGGCAATGATGACCCTGTATGCAAGACAGCAAAAAAGACACAGATGTGTATAGCGGACTTTGGGACTCAGAGGGAGAGGGAGAGGGTGGGATGATTTGGGAGAATGGCATTGAAACATGTATACTATCATGTAAGAATCGAATCACCAGTCTATGTCTGATGCAGGATACAGCATGCTTGGGGCTGGTGCACGGGGATGACCCAGAGGGATGTTGTGGGGAGGGAGGTGGGAGGGGGGTTCATGTTTGGGATCGCATGTACACCCGTGGTGGATTCATGTCAATGTGTGGTGAAACCAACACAGTATTGTAAAGTAAAATAAAGTAAAAATAAAAATTAAAAAAAAAAAAGTACTGCAACATCAAAGAAAAGCGTTTGTCTTCTCCACAGTCTTCATCAAGTGCCCCAGTACCTTCCGACATCACATAAACAGATTTCCAAAGCTTGAATACCTCATCAGTCAGGTCAACCAGATGGTTCAAGTCTGGAGTAGGGAGAAATTTATTTTCTGTTTCAGTTTATTCTATGTAAGTATTTCCCCCATTCTTGGCAGCTGACACTCAACAAATCTTGTTGATAACTTGCTCAAAATAACTGATATTCAACAGCTCCATATTTCATTCCGGATAGTTCTGGATTCAAAGCCCATTTTATCACTCATTGTCTGCATGATATTATAAGCATGATATTAAAGGCTGGTGCCTCAGTTTCCACGTCTGTTTACCTACCTAATGAGGTTGTTGTGAGACTTAAAGTCTCCATACATGTACTTTTCAAAGTACATGAAAAGTACTCTGAGCACACGTACTAAGCCTCAGTAACTGCTGGCTGCTATTCCTTATTAGTCTAAGGGAAGTCCTTTCTGTCCCCTTCACAGGAAGGGGGCCCTCTAGCCTGTGCCCTAGTGTCCTGTTTATTCAGGAGCAGTGTGGGCTTTGACAATGAGATATATTTAACTTGGAGGTGGTTAGGACACCAAAGGCTCGGCTGTGTGAACCAACCAAGCTGCTCACAGACACTTGGGTAAGTGGGTAATTCATGACAGCTTCACAAGGTAGTCTCATAGAACAGGTGTGCAAATGTCAGAGGGTCCAAGGACACTCAACAGACATTATGTGGTCTGGTGACATGGGCTTTTATGGACCCCTGAACCCAGCTATTCCAAATTATAGCAGGAGAATATGATTGCTCTTGTTTTAAACCCTTATGTTTTGAGTTGGCTCTCCCATAGCAATAGGTAATTAGAACACTAGTTAGTGGGGAATGGTAGCCAGAGGATATTACGGGGCTGTTGACTCTGTCTTCACCGCTCATATGCTCAAGCATTACTAGACTGCCAGAGAGGGATGAACAGAAGGTTTCCTTAGACCCTTCCCTTTGCTATCAGCTACTTGCAAGGGCATTTCCATCCATTCTAAGTGAGAATGGGTTCATTCACGATTAGAGTTTGCTGCAGTGTCCATCTTGGGACTCGTAAAGTACTAGATGATCAGATTAAAAAAATTGGAAAATGGGGTCCACTTGGCTCATAATTACACGCACAGGTACATAGGTGCAAAGTTAGACCTTTCATCTCCTTTTAATCAAGCATCCTACATCTTCCTCGACCTGTGGGAAGATTTGACCTCTGTTATTAATCTTGTTTTATGTATTTGTGCAGACTGAAATATTAAGTGCACACAGCATGCTCTATCATCACCTGCTCTTTCTTTGAAGAAGTGTGATAAGGCTCAAGTATAAGAAAATGGCCCACGCACTTGATCCAGGGAGAAGAAAGATCTGGAACATCCAACAGGGTAAGTCTTCCCATAGCTGTGAAGCGGGAAGGCAGGGCATAGAGCCTTGAATTGCTGAGTCTTTGCTCATTACTCTGGTTGTGCTTGGTGAAGATGAGTGTCTGAATTTCTTGTAGATGGTGAGCATCTGGACAGTTGCTCTTTTCCTGCTGGGAGCAGCCAAAGGTAAGAAACATCCCACCTGCCTTTTGGGAAGGACGTAAACTCATCATCTCAGCACTGGCCAGAGAAACCTCAGCCATGGCTGGGTTTCCAGCAGCTCCAGACAGCTCCAAGGTTCCACAGAGAAGCAGACGGGGCTGCCCCAGTGCCTGGGAGAGGAGGCAGTTTGTGGGGGACCCACCTCAGAGTATTTCTCGTCAGCCCACCTTTATGCCCAGGGTGCCTGAGGCCAGACTTTTCCAGATAACGCATTAAATCCTTGTCTGGGTTAACATATTGACTGACCAGTGCCTGTTATCATATTAGTAATCAAATAAACACATCTGAAGCTCTGGGGATAGAATTTTTTTTTTAATTCAAGGGAATTGCTTTACACTGTTGTGTTGGTGTCCATTGTACAACAATGTGAATTAGCTTTAAGTATACATATATCCCCTCTCTCTTGCCTCTGGGTCATCACAGAGCGCCAAGCCGAGCTCCCCGTGTGGTATAGCTGCTTCCAGTAGCTATGTAGTTTACACACGGTAGTGTGCATATCTCAATGCTACTCTCGAAATTCATCCCCTCTCCTTCCCCTCTGTGCCCACACATCTGTTCTCCACATCTGCCTCTCTATTTCTGCCCTGCAAATAGGTTCATCAGTACCATTTTTCTAGATTCCATGTATATGTGTTAATGTACAATACCAGTTTTTTTTCTTTCTGACTCACATCACTCTATACAAGAGGCTCTAGGAACACAGAACTTTTAAGTTTGCTGGTGGTTTGAGGCAGACAGGTCTCTGTGGGATTCAGTGGGACAGGTCCCTAATCAGAAGATGGGTGTGGGGGCCAGGCAAGGAGACAGTAGATGGAGCTGAGGCAAGACTCTGCCTGGTCTTCAGCCTGTCCCCAAGCAGGGGAGTGACCAGCCCAGCCTTGAGAGCTAATCTCTGAGCAGAGTCATCCTTTCTCTCCAGGAAACGAAGTTTGCCATGATTCTGTCAGGTGTGTCTCTGACTCCGAGCCCTGGGCTGGGACTGCAATCAGGGCCTTGAAAATTCTCCCCCGGAGCCCGGAGAAGATTGGCACCCACTTCCTGCTCTTCACCAACAGAAACCCAAACAACGTTCAAGTGAGACCTCTGCTATTCTAACATTGTTGTAAAGCAGTGAGCGGCTGTGTCTACCCGGGGACCAGAAGTTCCTTATTCCTGTACCTCCTGTCCTCCTCCTCCACCCCATCCTACCAGTTCCTCCCCCAGGCCTAGCCAGACCTGGACAGAGTAGGTCTCTGGTAAAAAAAAAAAAAAAAAAAAAAAAAAAGGCTTGAATGAATGGTTCATTTTTGTCAGAACCTCTAGCTGGTTGTGTGATTCTGGCCTGTGGCAAAGAGCTTACCATAAAAACCTACGGAAGGTAAGACCATGAATCACAATCCAGACCTAGTAGAGGTAATGATTCCTGACTTGTGAAGGTACGGCAGGGAAAGGTCAGGGTGGGCTTCCTGGAAGAGGTAGCTTTTTGCTAAACTTTGAAAAGTTGTGGCATTGGAACGGGCAGAAATGGGGCAGAAGGAGACAGGCCAAAGTGGCTGGGCTACAGAAACATGGAACCCTTGTGTGTGTGTCACGGATTCTCCTTTCCTCTGATCCATCAACGATTGAGGCGTCCAGTTTCCAAATAGCCAAGAAGACCCGGTTCATAATCCATGGCTTCATCAACAAGGGAGATGAGAGCTGGTTGGTGCATATGTGCAAGGTAGGGCCCGGCTCTAACCCCTGTGGCCTGTGCCCCAGGCATCTGCCCTTCTTTCCCATGAATGCCTCCCCCTCCCTTTATGCAATCTCAATTAGTGAACTTGGAAACAGGAAACCCTGACATATTGAGGTTTTACTGTGCAATTAAAATGCCTCCTCACAGAAATAAAAAGCCCTTTCCATGTCTCTGGACTGCATCAGCAGCCTGAAGCAATGCCATTTGCTATGTGAGTGATCACTTCCACTCGCTCATTTCTGATTAGATTATGCCTAAATGTTGTCTGCTTCATTTCAGTGAGGCTGCTTTGTATTTCCATAGATGAGGGATTATGTTCTTTTTGTTCAATTATTTCCCACTTCCCTAAGAGTCAGAGATATGTGCTATGACTGTTTATTTGAGATACGAGGAGCTAAGGCTGACCAGGTGCCCCAAATGGCAGAATGTGTGCATGCTTAGTTGCTCACAGATTCTCGTGTCCAACTCTTTTTGACCCTATGGACTGTAGCCGGCCAGGCTCCTCTGTCCATGGGATTTCCCAAGCAAGAATACTGCAGTGGGTTATCATTTCCTCCTCCAGGGGATCTTCCCTACTCAGGGATTGAACCCATCTCTCTTGCTTCATCACCTGGGAAGACTTTGCACTAAACTGCAGAATAGAAAGTGCCAAAACCCACTGTAATAGAGCGTCTTTAGGATAGACAGAAGGATAGACAATGGAATAACACACATGTGTACACGTGCACATACACACATGTGTACACATACACACAAGCGTACATGTGCAAAGGCACAGAAACACACACATAATATACCATCCACCTCTTCTTTTCTTGTGTTCACTGATTCAATGTTTTTCTGACACCTAAGAAGTTATGCTAACAGCCCGCCTGCCACACACACATTAATAACTCCAACCTAAAATGTCAACAGGAAAAGTTACAAACCCTGAAAAGTGAAATCATTCTGCATTTGACCTCGGTTTTTACCATGTTTTTAACTCTTAGTGTCGCTTCTGTCCCATCGTTAATAAGTATCTTAATGTGTAGACTGTAAGATATAGTTTATACTCTAAATTATCCAAGTTTGTAAGAGATTCTCAGGGCTGCTTTAAAAATAAAGGTCCTGAGAAAACAACTGTAGGTATTTGTGTGTGTGATCACACATACTAGTATCATGTATGTGAAAAGATTCTTGATGGATTTTTAATTTATAGCACCATTTTAGACTCAGTCGGGTCCTGTGTCTTCCCTGGCAGAACTTCTAAGCATATATCAGTTCCTGTGACATCCAGAAAGAAGTTTCCCTTTCAGAATTCTCCAATATATTTTAAATCAGTACAGTTCTATTTTTCAAATATCTGCAGTGTGTCTTTCTTCTGTGAAATACTATGCTATCCTAACTCTAAAAATAGTGACCCTTCCCTCCCACCTTAGAACTTACTTAGTGCCCTGTAGCCTGGGGTGAAGCAAGCCCAGGCTTTGTCAAGAGGCTAAAAGGACCCCTAGTGGTCAAATCCACAAAGTCAGTTAGACCCCAGCTTCCAGAGAATGAATGCACTTGAGACCTTTTCTTTGCTCAACAGGGCTCTTTAAATGATGCCCAGGTTTTATCCACCTTACTGAATCCACCTTACTGAATCTGGTCAAAGAAAACCAGAGTGGTCAGCTTTTAATTAATCTACAAGCTAGAGAGGAAACTAATTTGCCTTTCTCATAACATACCCGCTGAGGGATAATTCCTGTTGGCAACAGGATTCCTAACAAAGTCAAGTTCACCCAGTGCCCCTGCTAGGAAGGGACAGAAAAATGGCCAGTGATAACTCTCAGGGACTATTTCTGAGCCCTGGTTGGATGTGGATTCATAAGCCCCATGATAACCCCCTGGAGTCTCTCCAACACCAGAACATGTTTGAGGTGGAGGAGGTGACCTGCATCTGCGTGGACTGGAAGAAAGGCTCCCAAACACTTACACTCAGGCCACCAACGATGTGCGCGTGGTGGGTGCCCAGACGGCCCAGATGCTGGCCATGCTCAAGGTGAGTGATGGCCGGGCTGCAGAGGAGGTGCGTGACACCACTGGTCTCTGTGCAAAGATGCAACTGAGGGCTCTATGTTTAAAGAGGAAATATAATTGATAGCTCTCTCGGAGTCTTACCCCTAAAACTCACTTTGAATCGAGGCGCTGTGATCTGTAGACCTGTAGTAAACAAGTACATTTGGGTGAACATCTCTGAGACCAGCGGGTGTCAGCACTTTGAGCTTTGTGCTGTTTGTCCATCCAGTATTTAGGAGCACAGTGTCAGGAGCTCTGCCAGGATGTAAAGAGGACAACTGAGGTCCCAGGCCCTGGGGGAGTTTACAGTGACAGTAGAGTGTGATCAGGGTTCTGATGTGGGGATGGGGAGGGGGTAGCTACAAGGCTTTATAGGAGCACATGGGGGTTAGTGAATCTAGTCTAGAGAAGGGGACCCGTAATTAAGGATGTCTCCCAGAAAGAGACATCTAAGTTGAGAGCTGATGGCTAAACTGTAGATGACAACAGGAAGTTGTCTGTTTTCAACAGGCAACTTATACAGACCCAAATACAACATATTTGAGGAACTGAAAGTTCCACAAAAAGTTTGGGTAGAAAAAGAGTCTAGAAAAATAGGTGTTGAGTCAGGAAAGCTCTGAGGCTTTTGTAATGAGTTGGGTTTCATCCTAATGGCAGTGGAAGGTTTTCAGCAGAGAAGTAATGGCTTTAGGTTTGTGAAAACCGCAGCAGAGAAATATCCTGACAATACAATCTTCCCTTTCCAGTCGAACCACAGCTACTCACCTTCCCAAGTCCACCTCATTGGCCACAGCCTGGGGGCCCATGCGGCGGGAGAGGCAGAGAGAAAAACGCCAGGCCTGGGCAGGATTACAGGCAAGACTCGAGGGCCAGGGCCCCAGGTTTTGTCCCCAGTAGCCCCAGGACATGATACAAGACTCCCTAGCTTGGAGCTGGTCCAAAGGAGTCCGTCCCCTTGGCTGTGGCAGAGCTGGCTAGTCTGTACAGGGAAGCTCCTCAGAAGCCTGTCTTCGTGGCAGGGGAGGTAGGGGCTTTGTTGCCTTTGCTCCCTCCGCTCTGTCTGCATTCCTCCTTTCTAGACCCATGTTTTCTGTTGGTGTGGTTCTCTTAGCAGGACTGGGCACTCAGGAAGATGCAGAGCAAGACTGAGATGAACATGAGCAAACACAGTTAAAAAGGATCCGTGTCGTCATTCTTTGTCCCCTTCTCTGATATCAAGGGCAGAAGAGAACACAAAAATTCCACTGCCGTCATTGGCAGAAGAAATACTGTCACCATCACACCAAAAGCATCCTTTTAACCCAAGCAAAGCCTTTAAATTATGACAACAAACTACATCAATGTAATATAATCATTATGAAGCTAATATAACTATTATAGTAAGCATAGATCAAGTGCCCACTTATCCCAAATACTTTGCAAAGTGCTTTACATTTTTCTCATTTAATCTTCAGAACTAAAGAAAAAGGCTGAGGGAAGCAAATGACTCGCCCAAGGTCACACATCTAATCAGTGATAGAACTGACACTCAATACTGTTTCTCCTATCTTATGGCTTAAGCAAGGCTCTACCTTTATAAGAACCCTACCATTTATCTTCAAGAGACAGTTATGTTTGTGTCTTTACAACTTCTCTGATAAAATCTTCAAAGACAACTGCTAAATCCAGGAGTCCTGTCAAGAAGGAGATATAGTCAGTAGTGTCCAACTCTTTGAGACCCTAAAGAGCCTGGAAGGCTTTGCCACAAGCGTCACCATATAGTCAGGGAAAAATAATACTAAATATTTACTTACACACCCATAACAATGTGCCAGGCACTTTGTTAAATGCTACATATCCTATTTCATTTAATCTTATCATAGCTGAATTATTACCCTTATTTTATAAATAGGGAAACTGAGGCATAGAAAAAGCCAAGTGATTCACCCAAGGTCATGCAACTTGCTCAAGAAATAGCCAACCAGAGCTTTGGAGCCAGGCAGCCTAGTCCCAGAGGGCCTCCCAGAGGGTGCTGGTGGTAAAGAACTCGCGTGCCAATACAGGAGACATACGTGGGTCCGATCCCCTCATCGGGAAGATTCCATTGGAGGAGGGCATGGAAACCCACTCCACTATTCTTGCCTGGAGAATCCCATGGACAGAGGAGCCTGCCAGGCTATGGTCCATAGGGTCATAAAGAGTTGAACATGACTGAAGCAACTTAGCATATACGCACACATATATGCATCCCAGTCCCAGAATCTGTGTTTTGAATCAGGATACCTTACTACTTCTCCCCTTTTCCCTTCAAACTTGGGAAGGGAATTCCCACTTGTGTCCATGGCACACAATTCCCAATTGTGTCCATGGCAAACCCGTTTGCATGAGAGTCTTCTATGTGGGACAGCAATAAGAAGCA
Organism: Capricornis sumatraensis; assembly: GCF_032405125.1. Lineage (NCBI taxonomy): Eukaryota > Metazoa > Chordata > Mammalia > Artiodactyla > Bovidae > Capricornis > Capricornis sumatraensis. The sequence goes on from NC_091091.1 coordinate 37,083,217, forward strand.
ATCACAGGTAATGAAGGTCAGAGCAGAGACCTGCTACTTAATGTGGCTGTTCTTTATCAATGGTCAGCAACTGGGATTAAGGGCATCATTCAGATATAGCTCTCTGTATCAGATGAAGTCAGAATGACAATGAATAGTTGAAATTTTCAGCCAGACTCATCATTTGGCCCCACAAATGATGCAATATTTTTATTGAATGTGAGCATAATGACTTTGCAGGGATGAACAACAGCAAAGCAAATGTTAAGGCTGAGGACCAATGTGTTTGTCTTTCATGACTTTATGAGGCTTTGAGAGAATAGAGTAGCCTAGACTCTCCATCAGTAACAGCCAAGCAAGTTCAGGCCAGGTCTGGAAGGTGTGCTATGATAGCGACCACTTGGCAAGAGTTTGTAGGGGCCAAGGAAGGTTCTAAGAAGGAGCAAGGCATCATGAGAGTGAAAGGGGTGCTCACATAAAGCCACCTAAGGCTATTCAGGCTTCCTTTTTATTTGCCTAAGTCTGTCATGAGAATGTCCTTGCCTTTGCTTTTGTCATGTCTGGGAGGTCATGTCGCATCTGATTGTGTCCTCAAGAACCTCCAGCCTGGTGCCTGGGACACAGGACAGCACAGAGGTTAGAGGCCTGGGCTCCAGCACCAGGGAGGCTTGGGTTTAAATCCCAGCTCCGCCACTCCTAGCTGAAATCTGAAACCTGAGGCTGGAGTCTATATGGCTTTCTGTAATTAAGGATGGTGTGTTACCCATCTTTGAAGAAAAGTGAAAGTGTTAATTGCTCAGTCATGTCTGACTCTTTGCGACCCCATGGACTGTAGACCACCAGGCCCCTCTATCCATGGGAAATCCTGCTTGCATGAGAGTCACCACTCTTGTCCATGGAAATCACATGGACAGGCAAGAAGACTGGAGTGGGTTGCCATTCCCTTCTCTAGGGGATATTCCTCATCCTGGGATCGAACCTGGGTCTCCTGCATTGCAGGCAGATTCTTTACTATCTGGGCCACTAGGGAAACCCCTGAAGAAAGGTAAGGGTTATAGGGACAATACACATAAAGAGTTCAAAACATTTCCCAGCAATCAGAAAGCAGGCTTTCTATGTTAGCTATCATTTTGTGTCTGGATTTTGGACTTATCTTAAATTTCTGAGTATAGAGTCCCATCCCGCTTGGAGGGAAAGGCCGAGAAGCTGTCACAGGACCCCGGCCACCTGTGCAGACTTCCTCCTCTACTTCCCCAGGAACCCGGGACTTCGTGGTTTGCAATCACTTGAGAAGCTATAAGTACTACTCAGAGAGCGTCCTCAATCCCAGTGGATTCAGCGCATACCCCTGGGCTTGCTACAGGGACTTTGAGTCTGTAAGATGTTATCCCACCTTGAGTCCCACGGTGGTGCTGTTGTCCTGCTGTGTTGGGGTCTGCAGTACTCTTCACCAGTTTCTGCTGCTGCTGCTAAGTCACTTCAGTCATGTCCGACTCTGTGCGACCCCATAGATGGAAGCCCACCAGGCTCCCCCGTCCCTGGGATTCTCCAGGCAAGAACACTGGAGTGGGTTGCCATTTCCTTCTCCAATGCATGAAGGTGAAAAGTGAGAGTGAAGTCGCTCAGTCATGTCTGACTCTTAGTGACCCCATGGACTGCAGCCCACCAGGCTCCCCCATCCCTGGGATTCTCCAGGCAAGAGTACTGGAGTGGGGTGCCATTGCCTTCTCTGTCACCAGTTTCTGATCATCCCTTTTTTTTTGGCACTGCGTGTCAGTGTTCACGTGGAGTGAACCCCTCTGTGGAGTGAAGGGGAAAAAACCTTTAAGCAGGAGGTAGCTACAATTCTAGAAGAGTTACATGGCAGAGGATGATTCTGGGAAATCAGAGAGTAGAGCAATCAATTCAGTGATCTAGGAAGGCTTCCTGCTGGAGGCAAAGTTTGAATCTTGCTTGGAAAATCATAGATTTTAGAAGGAGGAGAAGGAGTGCGGATTTCTGACTAAAGCAGAACAAAAATAGAATGTGCGAGAGAAGAATATACACACCAGAGGGAAGAAAAGCTGGGCGCCAGGCTGGGGGCTGGGGGTGGGGGTTTGTGTCTTGTGCAGCTGGCAACGAGAGAGACAGAGTAAATGATACGCTCGAGCCTGGTGTGACCATCTCCCCCCAGCTCCCCATTCAGCGACATCATGTTGGTAGCCTGAACCTGGCCACAGTCAGAGAGTATTTATAGCATGGAAATTGGTAGGCATTACAAAGGACTTTTTGTTCCAGTGTTGCCTATTAATCATTCACCAGCATACCACTTGATGGAACCCATATTAGATCTAACCTGAGGAAAAGGCATCAGTGTTTTCTGAACCTCCTGAAGAAGTCCTAACGTGATGTGCCTCAGGCTTGGGTACCACACCCTAGATGAAGGTAGTTTAGAGACCATCTATTCCGGTCTCCTTCCAGTTATAAAAGAGGAAACTCAGAATGTAAGAAAATTGCCCAAGATATCATAGAGAGACAAACATACCTTACAGCCAGGTCCATCTTTCTCATTAAAACAAGTGCTTCCCCTGTCCAGGTGAAGGGTGTCCTGCAGATGGGATGCTATGCTGAGATTTGCTGGCAAGACACATGAGGAGCAGCAGAAGTTCTTCCTGAACACAGGAGATTCCAGCAAATTTGCCCGTAAGTTGTGTTGTGACTTTCGTGCCCTGGTAAAGAAGGTTTGGTTTCTGTTTTACATAAACATAAATAACCTGAAATATTTGTGGGTACATTTTATCTTAGTAAAAGGACACATCCACTCAAACTACCCCATTTAAGACTCAACTGAGAATTTAGAAAGGGTCTGCTTTACTTCCAGTTTATTTCTATGGCATAAAATGAGCTCACACAAATAGCATGGCTAATGGGCTAACAGCGATTTACATGTTTCTGTGGCCATCTTCTCTGAACTTTTGCCACCCCACAGTCTTTTGTTCTCAAAAATTGTCTCATCCACATCTGTTTTCCTATTCATTCAAAATTTATTTGATACCAACTCTTTGCCTGTCCAACCCACTTAGAAGCCCAACTCCACTCTCTCCATTTCCAGCCTTCTGTACACGTGTCTCTCTTGATCATGGGTGTGGGGGAGGGGTGACTGTCTGGTGGAGGGTGAATAGGAATCAGAAAGGGGTAATTTCTCTCCAAATTCAGCTGAATGAGCTCAGACAAAGGGTAGAGATGGACATGTTTCAGCCACTTTGTGCCAATCTGCCCATGAAAGTTCCTTAAGACATTGCGCTGTAAAAAAAAAAAGAGAGACTGTGTATATACAAATACATAAATATAATACAAGTCTTATATAGTACTTTAAGTCAGGTTTATTGAGATATAATTTATGTACAGCAAAAGTCAGTCTTTGTGGTGTATAGCTGATTCTATGGGTTTTGATAAATGAATAGTCATGTAGCCATCTCCACAGTCAAGATAGGGAATATTTCCATCACTGTATACATATTTATTTAAAAAGACGTTGATGAATCAATCCTTCTTCTGATGTAGTGATGCATGAAATACATGCCCATATTTTAAAACAACAAATTAAACATTCAAAAGCCATATATTCATTCCTCAACTAACATTTATTTATGGACCACAGACTGTGCTAGACATAGGGGGTGCAGGGAGGATGTAAATACTCTGGTATGAAATTTATAATACAGCAGAGAAGATGGAAACTGAGCAAGCAGCTCCAAGTCCATTGGGCTTGGCAGATTGCTGCTGGGATATTGGGGGGACAGAGCACACAGCCTTGACCAGGGGAAGGAGGAGAGAAAACACCTCTCTGGATCTGAAGGACACGTGGAAGTTAGGCAAAGGGTGTGTGTGGGGGTGTGTGTTTACATTCCTACGTGTGCATGCATGGGAATGTGAGTGTGTATGACTATGAGGGTGTATGTGTACATGTGAATATGTGTGTGCATGTGTGTGTGTATGGGATTTTCCAGGTGGTGCTAGTGGTAAAGAACCTGCCTGCCAGTGCAAGAGGTATAAGAGATGTGGATTCAATCCCTGGGTCAGGAAGAGGCCCTGGAGGAGGGCAAGGCAACCCACTCCAGTGTTCTTGCCTGGAGGATCCGTTGAACAGAGGAGCCTGGTAGGCTATAGCCCATAGAGTCTCAGGGACTAGGACACGACTGAAGCGACTTAGCATGCACGCACGTGTGTGCTTAGGTATGTGTGTGAGTGTGTGGTCATAGGTGTGCAGGTTTGTGTGCACATGTGTGTGCTCTTAGGGGCCAAGACAACTCTTCAGGTATAAATCTTGATGACCTCTGTGCTGGAGACTGCTCAAGACACAGAGAAGCAAAGGAAAGACAGACCTGGCCCTTGAGACTCTGAGGACAGCACCCGGAGTTGCCTTTCGAATGCGGGGACAAGCGCTCACTCCTTCTCTTCTCACCTTCACTCACACTGCTGTCCTTCTAGAGGGGAGCTGCCCAACAGAACTCTAGTTCGCGGTGGCGATGCTCTGTGCGGCCCAGCACAGCAGCCATCAACCATGTGTACCAATTCAGCACTTTCCATGTGGCTAAGCAAAGTGAGGGTTTTTTTTTTATTATTTGGATTTAAATTTAAGCAGCCACATGTGACTAGTGGTCCCTTTACTGGGGTGGGGCCACTGCCAGATGCGTGCTTCTCCTTAGGGCCTAGTTCCAGTTGTAGGTTAACATGTAGAACTTTCTATCTCAATGCCTCAGTGTAAGGAGTGGGGAACAGGGATCTGAGATGTGGGTTCACTATCTTGAGCATGAATAGACTAATCTCATTTCTGTGCGCCGTGCAGGCTGGAGATATGGCGTTTCTCTAACACTGTCTGGAAGAACAGCCGCTGGTCAAATCAAAGTTGCTTTGTTTGGAAATAAGGGAAACACTTGTCAATACAATGTCTTCAAGTCAATTTCCTTTTTTGACACCATCTCTCACTTGGTGATACACAGGCAGTTCATAGGCATGCACTGACATGCTTGGCATATTTTTCTGAATGGCTCTTAAGTTGTTTACTTTATATACAGAAGCTAATTTCAGATTTCTGCTAACAAGTGTTCTATTCTTTATTATAAATCCAGGCATTTAATTCTTTTTCTTTCAATAGATAAGATTTTTTTAAGATTAAATCTAATGTTATCCCAGATATCATGTTTTCTGACTAGCCTAGTCACACATGTGTTTTGTGTTAAAATAAGTGGATAACTTGTTATTATACAAATAATTCAACCAGAAAAATATGAAAGAATTACATGATTTTCTATAACAAAGTTTTGAAGATAAATGAACTTACATTTCAAGAAACAATATTTAAATAGTAGTTTGAGGAACTTCCCTAATGGCCCAGTGGTTAAGATGCCTAGCCTCCACTGCAGGGGGCACAGGTTCGATCCCTGGTTGGGAAACTAAGATCCCACATGCCATGTGGCATGGCCAAAAATAAAATAAATAGTTGCTTGAGACTGATGGCATTGTAACTGAGTTTTTCATTTCATTTCATTCAGATAAAGGACCTTTATCTGAGAATTAATTTGGAAAAATTATTCAGTTAATCTTGAGTAGAGAAAAGTGGCAGGAACTTATATGTTCATTAGAACTTATGAATGGGAATGTTTCAGTGAATGGGAATGAACAGTGAATGGGAATGTTTCTATTTCTCTATTTCAAGTGGGATTATCAAACCAGGCTCCACCCTTTCCAGTGAATTTGATGGAGATATTGATGTTGGAACAATTGAGAAAGTCAAGTTTCTTTGGAATAACAATGTGGCAAACCCAACCCTCCCGAAAGTGGGTGCAGCCAAGATCGCCATGCAGAAGGGAGAGGAGAAGACAGAGTAAGCGTCTTTGCTGGCTTATTCCTGAGGATGTTGGTAGAAAGTTGCATTTGTCATGGAAACTCACCCCAGAAGGCCAGTTAAGGTTCAGCCAGTGTCCTCAGCACTCTCTTTGGGAAGCACAGATGATACAGCTCCACTTTTAGTGAAAACCCGAGGAGGAAAAATAAGACAGAGAAATAAGAAATAGTTTCTGAGGGATATAAGGTTATAAATATGGGTTGGGAGATGGCTACGTGTTAAAGAGGGGACGATCCATGAAGGCTCAGCAATAGAGGAAGAAATCAGTTTTAGCAAAAGATATAAAATTTGAGATGAGACAAGAGAGAGCTGAGGTGTCCATATTTGCAGAATATTCATCCTGACCCATGATGTCCCCAACATCCCAGCTGTGGGGGATATGGGGGTAATGAGCAAAGCTCGGACCCCAAGTCCAGCCAGGAGGACACCTCTTTGTGGCTTGGCAGAAAGGGGCTCCTGGGCTCTTGGTCACTGACTGAGGTTTTGGAGGTCTGGTGGGGTCACTAGCTTCAGGCTCCAGAGAATGTCCCTCCCCTGGGCAGAGGGACAGCAGGGTTGGCAGAACTCACAGCCGTCCAGAGGCTGGATGACCTCTGTGAGGTTCTCCTTGTCTCTCTGAAGGGAGGATGGAGAAGCTGGCCCAGGCAGGTGGTCAGCAGAACAAGAAGGTCCTCTCAGAGAGAGCACAGCACCGAGGAGGTGGGTGGGGAGCGCTGGGCAGGCCAGGGGTGCAGCCGAAGCCTCCCCTGCTGGCCCCACCAGAGAACACTGGGGCTTGAAGGCCAGTTCCCCAGGCCCTGTAAGGAAGTAGAACCATTGCCTGCATCCTGGGACCATGTGATTAAAATCAGGTCAGAAGAATGTGATCTCATTGGAATCTTTACAACACGAGGGCGAGGCGTTCCCAGGAGATGACTTGCTCACAGGTAGATCTGAGAAAGGAAAAAAAAAACAAGACCGAACCAACCAGGGCGATGCACCCTGCAGTGTCTTTCTGCACTTTCTAGAAACGGAACAGAATGTGGCTGAGGCCGTGCCTGAGGCCCTGAGTCCTTCAGCTGCCACCTCAGCTCTCCAGAGGCCTATGTGCAGGTTCCCCACCTGCCAACTCCAGAGGGGATCTATCCAAAAAAAGCTGGATGGTGGACATCTGATATTTTAAATATAGGAAGATCGAACCTCACCAACTAGTCTGGGGAATAACAATGCTGAATTCATTAACTTATTCAAATATTTTGCTGTTGGGAAAACAGCCAATAAGTAACATTTTAAAAAATAATAATAATTGGGAGACCAAAGAAAAGTAAGACTTTGGTCCAACTTCCTCTCAGATATCCCTCAGATTTTTTTTAGTTAATATGTGGAAGTTATTGTGGTTTCAAGTCCTACCAAAGAATCTGCTGACAGGAATTCCCTCCAGTGACATGGTGTCAAAAGAAAAAAATGTAGCTTTCTCCCCTTTATTTCTCTCTCCCCCCAACACTGGCCTCCTCCCTTCCTTCTTCTCCGACTTGGTTAAGTGCCAGGTCTGCCAGGAGTACAGGAGGGGGATGCAAAGACCGAGGGGAGGATGCTCTGGAGGGCTTAACAATGTAGCTGTTGGAAAATTAGACTTATAATTCATGCAAAAGGTCAAAAGCACAATAAGAACTCCGCATGAGGGGCCCAAAGAGAGTGGCTGGGAAGGCAGGCAGAGGGTCCTGGAGGAGAGGAGGGGCAGGGGGAGGCCAGGCTGCTGAGGGTGGGCCTCCCGTGCAGAGGACCAGAAGATGATTAGGTTAGGGTTAGGGCTTCCCGGAAAGACAAATGAAATACAGAGGGAAAATGGGGAGGGGCCAGTGAAGGTGAGGAAAGAGGATGAAGCTTCAGAGCTCATAGGTGGTGAGACCTGAGAGAAGCCCATGTTTCTTAGAAGAGCTCTAACCATCACCGCTTACATCTGCCATGTTTTTTAATTAACTGTAAAGCTTGTTTACATGTATTGTCATGAGATGTATTATCAACATGGAATTCTCAGTAGTCACAGGAGAGAGCTATGCCCTCTTCTACAAATGACACCAGTGATGAGACTCAAGTAACCAGCTCCCTGTCATGTTGGGAAGGCAGACAGGCTGGGGAGCCCCAGCAGAGAGCAAGGCAAGGTCACGGTAGCTTTGGAGTTGACCCAACCGTAGAAAATGTGGGCCATGACGTCAGCTAGACCTGTATTTGCATCTTGGTCCTTCCACATATTAACTGAGAGCCTTCTGTGCCTCAGTTTCCTCTCCTGTGATGTAGGACTCGTGACAACACCTCCGCATACGTGTGCTGTGAGAAGGAAGTTCACATCGCATGCACAGTGAACAGCTCGTGCCTTTGCAGCTAGTAGGACCTCGGTCTACTGTCGCAACTGTATTTTCTGGAGCTACTGTAAGGTTGAATCGGGTCCTCCGAGTGACTAGGCAAGAGTGAGTCCATCTGTAAATCCATATGCCAGGGTTTTGGGGTGTTCGCCTGGGTTGTGGAGAAGGAGAGCTGTGAGAGGCTCAGTCCCTGCTCCGAGGAGCTCACAGTCCTGGCTGTCAGAGTGTCCAGAGACCATCCACCCCCATCGTGTCCTGAGACCAGCCAGCCATTCCCACTGGAAGCCCCCAGGCAATCAGCCCCTCAGTAACTGTTCGAAGCTACCAGCCTAGGGCAGCCTTTTGAATTGGAAATCAGCCATTACCTCCATTGAATGAGGCCAGTTGCCAGGTAAGGATGCCCCTGCACTTAGAAAAAGCATTCCTTTTCTCTCCAGACACAGTTTCTGCAGCGAAACTGTCCCATGTCATGACACCGTGAGAGAAGACGTCCTGCTCACTCTCATGCCCTGTTTAATGCCAGGCTGGTGCCGCTGCCTGTGACACCAATAAAATCTGTTCATGCATCTGTCTGCTCACCTCTGTTGCTGATGTCAGCTACCCCCTCTGGGACATTTGGAAACTGAATATTTTTAAATGTCCTGCACATTTTCTATATATTTGGATTTCCTGCCCTTGACCTCCAGTTACTACACCTTCTCCCCCGCCACCCCACCCAGTTTCCTTGGTCCTTGTGCCCACTGTCTTCTCCTCACCTGAGGGGGTGGCAACAAGCAGCGGAACTAGAGGGTGGGCGTTGAGGGGCCTCAGCAGAGCTTTAGCCCTGCCCCTTCATCTACAAGTGAGGCAAGAGTCCCAGAGCGGGTTTGGGGAGGGTGGCAGGGGGGTGTTCGCTGTTCGAGCATACAGAGTGGGTCACTGTCCTGCCGTTGGGACTGAGGGTCAGGCCTCAGACCTTGGCTGCCTTGAGATCACGGAAGGCCACGCTAGGACGTGGCCTCTTTGTGGTGGTGAATTGGGTAGTGATGGGCCCACCCAGAAGCTTTGGCTCTTGGTGAGGTTAAAGGGGCTCCAGCTTCCAGAGGCTGTGGTGGGAACGTTTGCAGAGCATAGACGGTCTCCCAGCCCCCACCCCACCCTGCCCCCTGCGGTCCCTGGACCGAGGCTGCCTCAGAGCCTTCTCTCTGCCTGCAGGGTGGCGCCATCCTAGGCAGGATCAAGTGCTGAGAAGGGGTCCAGGGAACAGCTTCTGAGGGGAGTGTCCAACGCAGACTCTGCAGAGAGGGACTTTTCTGACATGGGAGGGTGGGTATGACTCAGCCAACCAGACCTCACCATGAGTCCTAACCCACAAATGTATTCTGTACCTGGTGCAGGGAGGGGTCTTCAAGGTGGTCCAGCCTGTCCCATGATCAACCCTGGGGGGGCTCTGAGGGACCAGGAAGGTCATTGCCTCCGCTGAGTATCTCCCCTCTTGGTCACCCAACCACCACAGCAGTTTCTAACCCTGGTGGCACGTCAGGTATTACTGAGCTTCAGACTTGAGGGCAGGGCTTCCCTGAATGGCTTAGTGGTAAAGAATCCACCTGCCAAGGCACGAGACATGAGTTCGATCCCTGGTCTGGGAGGATCCCACAGAGCAACTAAGCTCGTGCACCACCACGATTGAGCCTATGCTCTAGAGCCTGGGAACCACAGCTACTGAGCCCGGGTGCCACAGCTACTGCAGCCCCCACACCCTACAGCCCACGCCCCACAACAAGAGGAACCCCCGCAACGAGAAGCCCATGGACTGCAACTAGGAAGCAGCCCCAGCTCGTTGCAACTAGAGGAAAGCCCGCTCAGCAACAAAGACCCAACACAGCCAAAAATAAAGAAAGAAAATTATTTTTAAAGAAACAGAAAACTCGAGGTCGAGTGGGCTCCAGAACAGTCCTTACAAGCAGAGAGTATGATGAGGATTTACCGAGCAACTGTAGGAGAGGCTTCATAGTAAAGGGTAGGGGGCGGGGGGTGGTGCTCAATAAACAGTGTAATGAGGAGGAGGGAGCACCGAGCAGGAGAGACCTGGCCCTGGCCAGGAACCCACTCTGGACGAGGCGGCAAATTCAGTCAACAGGATATAGACTCTGCAGACACTCCCAGTGCCAGCTCTGTGCCAGGCATTGGACTGAGGGGAAGCGGCCTACCGTGAGGCAGTGCTCTCGGCGTGCCAGCATGCAAACAAACACAGCCCTGCTGCCCTCTGCCTGCCAAAAGCAAGGCGCATCCCAGGATAGGACCCAGAAGAGGCAGGAGCAAGACGGGGAAGGCTCCATAGAGCCGGGAGTTCTAGGCCCAGGCTTGCAGGAAGACGGCCTACTGAGACTGCAGGCTGGGAGGCCAGCAAGGAGGAGGAGGCCCCTGCAGACTTCCAGGGGAACAGTAAGGAGACCCTCCTTGATGGGAAAGACCCTGATGCTGGGAAAGATTGAAGGCAGGAGGAGAAGGGTTGGGGACAGAGGATGAGATAGTTGGATGGCATCATCGACTCAATGGACATGAGTTTAAGTAAACTCCAAGAAATAGTGAAGGACAGAGAAGCCTGGCATACTGTAGTCCATGGGGTCGCAGAGTCAGACACAAGTTAGCAACTGAACAACAACAACAATGAGACCCTTGGAGGGTGGTGCATGGAAGTAGGTATGATGGAGGGGATGGTGAGAGGGCCCCCCTGCTCAAGGACAGCTTGCCTCACCTGCTCCCCAGACTAACAGATACAGGCAATAACTTGGAGGAAGTGATTTTAAAACAGCAGGAAAGCTAAGAAGAGACTGAGGACAGGGAAAGCAAGCTGCTGAGGATCCCTTAGGTTGTTGGCCGCACCATAAGCACACAGTGGAGGCTCTGCCCTGAGCCTCAGGTGACCTGAGTGACCTTGGATTTGACAACAGGTGCAGTGATAGCCATACACCCCAGGGACATGGAGGGCAGCTGTTGGGGCCCCAAGCTGGAGTGGGGCCTCCAGGTCTCTCCACCCAAGTTCCTCTCCTAGACTAAGCGTAGGTCCTGTTATCAGAGATACTTCCTGAGAAAACTCCCAGGAAGGTAGAGAACAGAAGGCCCCACAATTAATGCCTTGGATGCCGTGTGCGTCACAGAGCCCAGTGATAAGGCCCGGTAAGAATCACAGACCTGGAGACACACAAAACCTGGAGGGCCTTCATTAACTGAACACAAACAGCACACAACACAGCTTAGTCAGAGCAGGGAAATGAGGAAAGAGAGTAAATGAAACACTCTAAGAAGAAGGCAGGAAGGAAGCACGCCAGTGAGAGCAGAGGTCTTGGGCTGGCCACGGGTCTTGAGACAACCATGAATGGGAAGTCGCCCCCTCCTCTGACAGGGCCTCAGACAGTGTCTTATCTGCAACAGGTCAGCACTGTGGGATCAAGTCCTCCAGCAAAGAGCCTTCTTTTTTTAAATTAACTTTTATTGGAGCATAGTTGCTTTAAAATGTTGTATTAGTTTCTACTGTACAGCAAAGTACATGAGTTATATACATATATCTTCTTTTTTTAATTTCCTTCCAATTCAGGTCACCACAGAGCACTGAGTAGAGTTCCCTGTGCTATATAGTAGGTTCTCATTTATATTTTATACAGAGCATCAGTTCAGTTCAGTTCAGTTGCTCAGTCGTGTCCGACTCTCCGCGACCCCATGAATCACAGCACACCAGGCCTCCCTGTCCATCACCAACTCCCGGAGTTCACTCAGACTCGTGTCCATCGAGTCCGTGATGCCATCCAGCCATCTCATCCTCGGTCGTGCCCTTCTCCTCCTGCCCCCAATCCCTCCCAGCATCAAAGTCTTTTCCAATGAGTCAACTCTTCACATGAGGTGGCCAAAGTACTGGAGCTTCAGCTTTAGCATCAGTCCTTCCAAATAGTGTATATATGTCAATCCCAGTCTCTCAATTCATGCCATTCCCGCCTTTCCCCGCTTGGTATTCATACCTTTGTTCTCTACATCTGTGTCTCTATTTCTGCTTTGTAAAGAAGATCATCTATACCAATTTTTTCAGATTCCACATATATGCATCAATATACGGTGTTTGTTTTTCTAGTTGCTGGGCTCAGCATTTCTCTTCAAGGAGTGTGTCAGTAGGTGTAACTGTTGCACGCAAGGTATCTTTTCTGTATTGATTGCTCCTTCTGTTCCAACATATGTTGCCCATCACATTTCTTATCTCCATCAAATTTCTTATCTAAAGTACTGCTCACTTTATCACTCTAAGACACTCACAATCCCGCAGCAAATGCTTCAAGACATCTAATACAGAAGTTCTCGTTGGCCACTGTGACTCCATTTTGAACTGTTTAACATGGCTTAAATCCTGTAAAGTTTCACCTAAAGTAAGTAAGAATTATAGCCCAGAAGAAAAGCCACATTATAACACCGTGGCTACTCATTAGTGTAGCTATGAGACCCCATTTCCTGTCATCTCTGAGGAGTCCAAGTTCTGCATCACACATCCTTGATCCTAACACACAGTCTGGGAGAAGGGTGTTTAGGGCTCTCCATGGTTATTCTGGGGGACACTTGCAGTGTCTATGTGGCCCTGTGTGTGTAAGTCACTTCAGTCATGTCTGACTCTTTGCTACCCCATGGACTGTAGCCCTCCAGGCTTCTCTGTCCATGGAATTCTCCAGGCAAGAATACTGGAGTGGGTTGCCATTTCCTTCTCCAGGGGATCTTCCTACTTAGGGATGGAACCCAGGTCTCCTGCATTGCAGGCAGATTCTTTACTGTCTGAGCCACAAGGGAAGCCTCCCATGTGTCCCTAGCAGATGTGAAATCCAGATTTCGGGGGCAGCATGGGACCAGCTTGATTAGACTTCGTTTCCTTTTGTTTTTTAACTAAAAGAGGTGGTGCGTTTTCAGAATGCATATGAACATGGCCTTTGGAACAATGAAAATGCGTCACATTCATAGTCAGTGTGTTAACACATTGTGCTCAGAGGGACAGACAGTCTGGTTGGAAGCAGCAAGAAAAGACACTGAGTCAGCAGTCAGGGTTCTAGTCAAACTTGGTGACCCTAGGCCAGGACTTCCCACCTCTCTGGGTCTCAGCTTTCTCAACTATAAAATGGAACAGAAGACTCCATCCTTCAGTCAGCGAGCTGTAAGATGAGGGAGGTACCCTATGGAGTGTGGCCACAGTCTGACCTCAGATTCAAAGCTACCAGAAGGGAGCAGGAATGGGCTTCCTTAATGGCTCAGGGGTAAAGAATCTGCCTGCAACGCTGGAAACAGGTTTGATCCCTGGGTCTGGAAGATCCCCTGGAGAAATGGCAATCCCCTCTGGTAGTCTTGTCTGGAAAATCCCATGGACAGAAGAGCCTGGCAGGCTGCAGTTCCTGGGGCTGCAAAGAGTAGGACACGACTGAGCTAAACCACCAACCACCACAGACACAGAGCAGTGCCTGTTAGCGGGCTTCTAGCTCACCCAACTCAGGCCTTGTGTGCTCACCCCAAGGTGTGGGAAACTGGGCATCTGAGGGCCCAGGACTGGTTGAGGAAGCTCCAGGAGTGCCCCATGCAGCCCACAAACCAGATCATCTGGGAGCTTGAAAAAACTGGGGTGGGAGGGAGGATCCCAAGCCCCACCCTGACCAATTCAAGAACAAGCCCAGGTAACGGAGGCCTCTTTGTAAGCCCCTCAGGTGCTTCTCCTGTGCAGCCGGGTGACGCTGTCCCAGGATTCAGTGTTTCCCGACTCCTCTAAATGTGAGTCTTCTCATCCAAGGTCCAGGTGTGCTCTTATCTGGGAATTTATTGTGTTTTCATTTTGATGATAATCTTTTTTTTTTTTTTTTTAGCCAGTTATAAAGTTTTCTCTTTGTTGTGGTAATTTGGAGTGAGAGTTTTGTTTCCTAAATTGCACTATAAAATAAGGCCAATGGGGAACTTTCCTGGCAGTCCAGTGGTTAAGACTCCGCACTCCCATTGCAGGGGACACAGGTTCAAACCCGGGTCAGGGACCTAAGGTCTGACCTGCTGAGTGGCGCAGCAGGAATAAATAAATATGTAAATAAGTAGACAGATGAATAAATAAAATGAAGCTAAGGGGAACGTCCCAGGACCAGGGGAGTGGGGATGCTATGAGAATTTTTTGTGAGGATGGTGTCCCTGTCTTTACTCAGGTCTGAGTAACCTTGGCGAATATAGTCTGGGACTGAGAATGTGGAAGATACGCCCAGTGTCACAGGCTGTGAGAGCAGAGAGTCAGCTCTAAGACCAGAAATGAAGGCACAGATGTGGCCAGGGAGAAGAAGGGTGGATAGGGAAGGAATGAGCCTTGGGGTGGGGACAGGGGTCAGAGGTTCCTCAGTGGGTAGATACAGCTGACATCCCTGGCATGGGGACCCACGGGTGCAAAAGCTCAGAAGAGGAGAACAGGTTCATCTTCAGGACTGTGTGTCCTTCCACACAAGCAGAGCTGCCACAACAAAGGCCCACAGATGAGGTGGCTTAGACTGCAGGAGAGCTTCCCTGGTGGCTCAGATGGTAAAGAATCCACCCGCAAAGCAGGAGATCTGGGTTAAATCCCTGGGTTGGGAAGATCTGGAGGAGGGCATGGCAACCAACTCCAGTATTCTTGCCTGGAGAATCTCATGGACAGAGGAGTCTGGCGGGCTACAGTCCATGGGATTGCAAAGAGCTGGACACGACTGAGTGACTAAGCACAGCACAAATAGCAGAAAATTATGATCTCACAATTCTGGAGGCTGGGAGGTCCAGGGCCAAGGCATTACAGGGCTGGGTCCTTCAGGCATCTGTGAAGGAGACCCTGTGGAGACCCTGTCTGTGTCTCTCTCCTTGTGGTGGTTGCTGGCCATCCTCACTGTTTCCTATAGGAGCATCACTCAGATCTCTCCATTTCTGTTTACATGGCCTGTGTGCATGTCTCTGTAGCCAAAGGTCCCCCTTTTCATCACGACACCAGTTATACTGTATAAGGACCCACTCTAATGGCTTCACTTTACCTCTGTAAAAAGTCTAATTCCAAAAGGTCATATTCTGAAGTCCTAGGATTTAGGACTCCATCATATCTTTTGAGGGAAAATACAGCCCAATCTATAGCAGCAACCAACTTGCATGTCTGGCTCAGGAGCCTGGACTCCACTTAGGCTGGATCCCTCTCCATCCAGTATCCCCAACTTTTCTCTTTTGTGAAAGCTCAGATTATGTGGTTCTGGTACAAGCCTTCATCAACATGTGTCTTTTCGTTAGCTCATTTTGTTTGCCATTGTATATTTATTTTGGGCAAAGCAGCATCTGTGACCCAAGGGAGCATCAGTCCCACAAAGCGCAGGGCAGGAGAATACTCTGTTCCCTGTTTTACCTTCAGGCTGGAAGAGCATCCAGTACACTGTGATCATACAAACATGAACATGAAGGAGTGAACAAACACACAAAACAAGCATCTAATACTGTGGTAGTTTCAAGGAGGAGAAGGCAATGGCACCCCACTCCAGTACTCTTGCCTGGAAAATCCCATGGACGGAGGAGCCTGGTGGGCTGCAGTCCATGGGGTCGCTAAGAGTCAGACATGACTGAGCAATTTCACTTTCACTTTTCACTTTCATGCATTGGAGAAGGCAATGGCAACCCACTCCAGTGTTCTTGCCTGGAGAATCCCAGGGACGGGGGAGCCTGGTGGGCTTCCATCTATGGGGTCGCACAGAGTTGGACACAACTGAAGCAACTTAGCAGCAGCAGCTGCAAGGAAGCTATGGGGAGGTTGATGTAGCAGCCTAGAAAGAGGTGATGTCAGCCCCTCAGGGGCAAGGGCAAGGGGAGGGAAGGAGGGGACAGACAAAGGAGGTGATGAAGATGAGAAACATGCCTCAAAAGGCCTCAGGGTGCTGGCAAAGGAAGACCCAAGCCACCCCTCCCCAGGGCAGCAGCTGGGCCAGCCGGCAGCACTACTCAGACCCTGACCCAGCCACCTGTGGCCAGTAAAAGACTTTTCCCACAGGTGCTGGCCTTCGCTTCCTTCCCAGGGTAGATAGCTGGCAGGACTTCAGAACCTCAGGCAGGCCCGCCAAGAGGAAGGAGGAGCTGAGCTGGCCCTGCTGTGGTGGGAAGCCAAGTGGGAGGCAGCCTGGGACCCTGCCGGCCTGCCTTGGGCCAGCCACCCTGCCACGGCAGGCTCCGGACTGCTAGGGAGCACCCAGTGGGTCTGTCCCCAATCACTGGTGACTGCAGCAGGGGTGCCCAGGCCCCCTGGGGAGCAGCGCGGTGTAGGGATGGTATTCTTCAACCCACCTAGAATCCCCCTACTCCCATTTACAGGTCATCAAACTGAGACCTACAGAAGGAGAGAGCAGCAGCAGCAGCACAGTAGGAGGTGGTGCCTAAGAGCAAGGCCTCCTCAGGCTTCCCCGGTGACTCCGTGGTAAAGAATCCACCTGCCAATGCAGGAGACACGGGTTCGATCCCTGGTCCGGGAAGATCCCACATGCTGCGGAGCAACTAAGCCCAAGCGCCACAACTTTAGAGACCTGCACTCGAGAGCCGGGGAACCACAACTGCTGAGACTGCACACCCTCACTAGAGCCCGTGCTCCGCAACAGGAGAAGCCACGGCAGCGAGAAGGCTGTGCAGCACAGCTAGAGAGCAGAGCTGCTTGCTGCAACGAGGGAAAAACCTATGCGGTAATGAAAGCCCAGCACAGTCAAAACTACATACATAAAATCACACATATATATAATCTATGTAGATTATATACATAATCTATGTATATAATTGTATTATTGTATATTGTATTATGTATATAATCTACGTAAATTTTATATATCTATAAAAGATCAAGGCCTCCTCTTCCATTCACCCTTAAGTAAGCCCCTTGTTTCCCCAGCCTCTGACACCTGGGCTGTAGAATGGGAATACACAAGGCCCCTAGGAGCTGGAGCTACAATCTGATTGATCCCTGCTGTTTCCTCTCAGGACACCTTTTGAACCAATACCACCTATTTCTCCTCTGATATCTAGCTCTCAAGTCCTCAGTATCTCCTCTGGACACTCTTCCCAAGGTGCGTTTGTTCAGCATATTTCTCACGACTTAGATATTGCGGCCTCATATTGGGTGATTCCTCATCCAAATTTCCTTTCCCAAATTTCCTGTAGGATCCCAGATTCGAAAACAAGCTTAGAAGTAGATCACCGGTGTTGCCCCTCACCTGGCACTGGGCTTCGGCCCACCTCTACTCAGTCACAGTGTCATCCAAGTGAGGACGGGTCCCTCCCCTCCAACAAAGCTCTGTTCTATTTCCCAGTGGCTCTAGCCTTTAGGAAGTTTTTCCTCATATTGAGCAAACCCGCCTCAGTGAGTTCCTTGAGGACAAGCGTGATCACGACCTGCCCTCGGCATTTAGAACGGAGCCCGGTGACCTGAGGTGAGGTGAGGTGAAGTGGCTCAGTCGTGTCCGACTCTTTGCGACCCCATAGATTGTAGCCTACCAGGCTCCTCCGTCCATGGAATTTTCCAGGCAAGAATACTGGAGTGGGTTGCCATTTCCTTCTCCAGAGGCTCTTCCTAACCCAGGGATCGAACTCAGGTCTCCCACATTGTAGGCAGATGCTTTACTGTCTGAGCCACCAGGGAAGCCTTGGTGACCTGAAAATTTCAAGAATCATCTCTTGCCTAAATGAAACATAAACTTCCCCTTTCTTTCCAGCTCTGCCCTCTCTTTGGCTGTTGACCAGACGAAACACCACTGGTCCCTTTGGGGAGAAGATTTCCTGGATTCCTTGACCAAACTGTAGCTGGAACCAGGAGAGCATGGCGGATGGGACCCAGGGATTATCTGAACGTGTTTCACTAAACCTTTGTCAAAAACTAAATCTAGTTACAGAAAGGCTTGGCTGCTATTAGTGTGCGTGGTGAAACCAAAGAACTACACAATCCCAAACTTTCCTAATGAGGATGGAAAGGTCATCAGGAATAGAGAGGGCAGGGGCAGTGCCTAAGACCCAGCTAAGCCCCCAGAAGGACCATGGGCCTCTGAGACTGAGACTGGGACTGTCTCCTTTCAGGGGAGGTCCAGTGGCTAGGCACACCTTCCAGAGCCCCAGTGGCAAGAGACGGTCACTCCAAGGGCTGAGCAGAGGGACTGTTTACAGAGCTGTGGACAGGGTCAAGGGAATCCACTAGGGAGGCTAAGTCACCCAGGGATTAGCAGCCCCTGGAAGCTTCTACTTTCCCAAAGTCTGAAGCTTAGCTGGAGGGAGCTGTCATGAGAGTCTAGAAGGAACTGGGGGTCAGATGACAAGCTGCTTGAGGAGCTGAAGCTGGCAGGAGAGAGGGGCAGCCATCACGGGATCACAGCACAGAAGGGAACGAGCCTGGGGAAGAAATACCCCAAACTCTCCCTCCTCCCACCTCCTTCCCATCAATGGAAGCCGATCAGAAGGCCAAGGGCAAGTGGTGCAGAGATGCTGTCCATTGAGATAGCTTCTAGGGCACAGAGCAGGAAGGAGAAGGCAGGAAAGATCTGGAATGCATTCAGCTCACCATTAGCTTCCACTGTCCTATTCTTTCATCCAATAAGTGTTTATGGATCACCTAGGATCTGTCAGGTGCATGGTTATGGGAGTGGTGGTAGAGGGATCCCAGGACACTTCTGGCTGCCAGAAATGTTTTTCAATCTGGTGCATATGCATTTGTTCCCTGGTAGCTCAGATGGCAAAGAATCTGCCTGCAGTGCAGGAGACTCAGGTTCAATTCCTGGGTCAGGAAGATCCCCTGGAGGAGGAAATGGCCACCCACTCCAGTATTCTTGCCTGGAGAATTCTGTGGACAAAGGAGCCTGGCAGGGTACTGGGGTGGCAAAGAGTTGGACACAACTAAATGACTAACACTTCATCTTCATACATGTGTCAAAGTTCATTAAACTATACTTGAGTTTTTAAACATAGAATTTATGCACTTTGGAGCATCTAAATTATATGTTAATTTTTAAAACAGTGGGATGGCACCTGGCCATTCACCCAGGATCTCCTCTTGGCCCTGAAGGAAAGAAAACACCTCCAATCTTATCTCTGGGTCTTAGACGATACTGTTTCCAAACAAAGCTGTATTTGAACAGTGTTTATTTTACTCTTTTGAGTGCCTCCAACTGCAGGGCTTTTATAACTCTGTCCGGGTTCTCTAGAAGAATGCTCCTCGCCCACTCTACCACCAAAGTAACCAAGGGCTGTCTTCATAAGCCACCCGCTCCTGCATGGCTCTGCCAGGGTCTGCAGGGCAATGAGATGAGTCTAGGGTTCCTGTTTCCCTAGGGATTTTTGAACAGGAAGCCCTGCAGCTTTGGCGTTTCCCTGTTATCCCTAGGGGAGCACAACATTTGGGCAACTGTACCCGTGAATTCAGGTTAACAGAGCCCTTTGAGATCCCACAAAGTCAGTTTCCCTTTCCTCGAATCTCACTTCATAAACAGTCCTGCTCCCCTGGTTGAGCTGGCTTTGTGTGTTTATGATAACCTAGGTTCAAAGCAGGCATGTGCAGAGCGCTGTCTGCCCCCACTTCCCCCACCCTACCTCGCAGCAGCTCCCTGCCCCAGCCCCCCTCCACCCCGCCCTCTGGTCCTTTCCTGAGGAATCCAAAGGATCAAGCCTGGTTATAAAAAGCCTTGACCAACCTGCTGGGCTGTGCCTGGAAGCCCTGGGGCCACACGGTAAATCACTTGCCCTGTGAGGGCAGGGAGAGTGGGAGACGCTGGGGCTGCCAGAGGGACCTGGCCCAGAAGAGGGGTGCTGAGGCTGAGTCCAGGATCGGAGAGAGGTGCTACCCGCTTCCCTGTGCGGGGAGGCTTCAGGGTTCCTGGGGAGGGCCCCGAGGGTACTGAGGGACACTTACCATGTTCACCAGCCTCCTGCCCGTGCATCTGGGTGTCCGTGTGCATCTCTGGCTTCATCCACGAAGATGCTGCCCTCCTGGACCATCGGTCTTCTCCTGCTGGCCACAGTCAGAGGTGAGGATGCGGTCACCACCCCTTGGTGACCATGCCTGGGCTGGCCTTGCTTGGGCTGAGACAGACAAGAGGCATCATTGTCACCATTGTCTTAGTAACAGTATCCTTATTTCTTGATAAAACCATCAGTACCATTCAAGGAGTTTGACTCTATGGCAAACACAGGGCTGCCGGCTCAGCACAGATGACCCAGCTTGGTCCCATTTCTCCAGTGTCTGGAGCAGGTGACAGAGATGCCAGGCCGCTGGGGCAGGTGGACAGTGTGTGTGGGAGGGGGCGGGGGGGGGGCGGGGAGATCCTTCTCAGGCCCCCAGTACCCTCAGTCCCTGGGTGTGGACAAGGGCTCTTCTGCAGACTGAAAGGCATGGATGTGTCCCCCTGAGAACTCCCGTCCTGGCCCACCTCCTGCCCGAGGAAGACGCAGAACCCCAAGTTTTTACTTGTCCTAAAACCTCCCAAAGGCCCCTCGAGCCCCAACCTGCTTATTCCTATCCCTGCACCTCCTCTCAGGGGTGCCTCCCAGGTGCTCTCTTTCCCAAGCTGTCCCATCTTTGCACCTCTTCTCCCATCAGTCAGAACCCCTCACTGCCTGGCTCAGGCCCCCAAACCCTGCTGAGCACACTCTCGCCAAGAGCAGATGTGGTCTCCTCCTGTCCTTTCGAGGACTTTCTTCTGCAGCCAGACTCTTGTCCCTTGTCTCCTCGGCTTGTCCCCAGCCCCGTCTTACCTTCTAGAATTCCACCTTGGCCTTGCAGCAAGACCCAGCCCCTAACAGCAGAGCCCTGGATGAGCTCTGGCTGTCCCTTCCGCCCTCCGGAGCCCTCGTGGTCTCCTCCACTGCTCTGCTGCTTCCTGCTGCCCTCGGGGCGGGCATTCCCAGAGGTCAGTCCCAGACACGCTCCTCATCTTTCTCTTCCTCAGGGTCAACCTCTGGCCTAGTCTCCTCCGACACCCTCTTAGCCCTCCCAAGTTCCAGGCAGCTCCACTAGGGTCTTCCCCCACTCCTCAGACTCACTTGTGCCAAACCACACTCAGCCATCACCCTCACCTCCAGCTCCCTACTTTTGTCTTAACTCCCCTCAGAGAGCAGAACGCCCACCCCCTCTCCAGGCCCACAGCCGCCGCACCCCAGGCTCTGCTGTCTCTCAGCCTCTTATACTTGGCTCCTTAAAACACCTTCGGGAGCACAGCCCTGCCCACCCCACTGGCCAGCTCAGCATCCCCAGCACTTCCCCACCATCCACCCAACAGCCCAGGTGTCTTCACCTGGCCTCAAAGCCCCCACATTTATCACCTGAAGCAGAGATTGCTTTAGTCTCCTGGGCCCTTCGGGCAGGACTGTTCTCTCTTGCCACAGTGTATCCAACACTATCATTATTCCTTCCCAGTAACGTTTCCTCTCTTTCAGGGCAGGGTTTGGATCTGATTTATCTTTGTGGCTCTCCAGCTGCTGGGTTTCTCTGATGGCTCAGGCAGTAAAGAATTCCCCTGCAATGTAGGAGACCCAGGTTTGATCCCTCAGTTGGGAAGATCCCCTGGAGAAGGAAATGGCAACCCACTCCAGTATTCTTGCCTGGAGAATTACATGGACAGAGGATTCTGACAGGCTATAGTCCAGGGGGTCGCAAAGAGTCAGACACGACTGAGTGACTAATACTCTCACACTTTCACACACACCCCAGCTCCTACCTTTATTCCCAGTTAAGTTTCTGGGGTTCAAATCATGGATCCACCAGTGGCTGTGACCTAGGGGAGCTTCCTTTGTCTTTCTGTGCCCTGGGTTCCTCGTCTTTCAAACAGAGGTAAATTCTTTGATCATAGGGCCGTTTGGAGGCTAAAATGGCTAATACTGATAAAGTGCTGGTGTGGTATCTGGTACATTGCAAACAACAAGTATTAACTATAACCAGTTTTTGAATGAATGACCAACATTTGACACCATCAGTTGAGGAAGCCTAAGAGAAAAAATCCACCGTAATCCTCTAGATTTGAAATTATGTCACCCTTGGTCATACCAGGGGTGACATAACTGTGAAAATGTCTCATGGACTGGAGAAAGGACCTTCAGATTTAGATGAGGTTATTTGAGTCATCAGTTGCATGCATGGAGCCTCTTCTCCATACAGTATGATGTGAAAATAAATTCTCGAGCTGTTCTTAGGCCATTTGCCTTTTCAAAGAACAGCAGGGAAATCTGAAATGGTAGAGAATGACTTGAGGGGAAAAGGTACATTAAGGGATGACATGAAGACATGTAGGTTGAACAAATGCCCAAGAATGCCTACTGTGTGCATGGCCTGTGCCGGATATAAGGGAGACATCAAGACTCATCACGTAGCATCTCTGTGCCACGGGCATTCATAGGCACTTGATAAATACTTGATGGTGGATGAATGGCTAGAAAGGGCCATCTGGGAGTTCCCTGGAAGAGATAGTTTTAGGGCCAAAGATTTCCAGATTTTTCAGCAGTTCTCCAACTTGCCTGATGAACAGGGGCACTTATTAAACATGCTGTTTCCAGGGCCCCACCCCAAACCCTCCAAATCAGAATCTCTGAGGGAGGGGCCTGGGAGTGTGTATATGCTCATTTACCCCAGCATCCAGGTGGTTCTTATTACCCAAAAGTTTGAGGAACACTGACAGCAAAGATGAAGATGAGATTAGCCTTGGTCAGCCCTGGGCTGTGCCCTGAAGGGTCCTCGCAAGCAGCTGAGACGACATTGCTCCTTCTTAGAACCTCACAAGGGTCCTGTTTGTTCCTCTTCCTGCCCCAGGAAAGGAGATTTGCTATGAACCTTTTGGCTGCTTTTCTGATGAAAAACCATGGACTGGAATCCTTCAGCGGCCTTTAAAGTTATTTCCTTGGTCCCCTGAGGACATCGACGCTCACTTTCTTCTATATACAAATGAGAACCCAAATAACTACCAAGTAAGAGGGGCATAAAATGACCGTGTAATGGTGGTGGGGTGGGAGAGGATTTGGACACCCACACTGGAGCCTTCATGTGGTTGCTTAAGGAATAATTCATGGCCTTGGAACTTTCCAGAAGGTGTTTCCTCACCAGTGATAGAGTTAGAACTGTCTGAACTCTAGGGATCTGATGAAATCTATGGATGCCCAACCTGGAAACTGACATATTCACACATTTGTGCACAGAACTTCAGGACTTCCTAGGATTAGAACCTTGTTCGGGGGAGAAAGTGGGTATGATTAGCTTTTATGGAGAATCCCAGGCCTTTGTGTCCCTGGGAGGGTCTGGTTTCTTTCTGCACCAAGAAGTAGAGGGAGCGAAGCCCCTCAGAGGGTGGGGGCCGGGAGACAGAAATCCTTCCTTAGGAGCTAGAAGGGAAGCAGGGGACATTTAATGACAAAGGAGAAAAGTTGGGGACCCTCGGAGCAATCTTCAGTTCCCAAAAAGGTTGCCAGGTGAAGACCAGCAAGCTTACTCCAGGTGCTCATGTAAAGTAACTATACTCTAATAAAAGTTTTTTTAAAAAATAGGGAATGAGACTGGAGCCCCTGAAAGGGTAAGATCATGAGAGTCCTTCTAGCACATCAGGATGTATGGACTTGACCCACCAGGGAATGACTTTCCTAAGGCAATATACTCGATTGTGCAATAAGCGCTTGCATGGAAAAAAAAATTGTAAAATTAAGAGTTTAAAAATTAGCTTGCTCAGAACTCAAGCAGCTCACAGCTCTGGCCCCAAACCAAGTTTGAGATAGCACGGTGTCTGGATATAGGTCCCCAGGGTCACCTATTGTGAGATTCTAAGTAACAAACCCGGCACTCAGAGTCCCCATTACAAAAAAAGTAGATTAAAAAAAAAAATGAAATTTATGCCAAAAAAAAAAAATCCTGAAAGGGAATGGTAGATGTCTGCAGATAGCTAAAGAGGTCCTGGGAGAGAAAAGCTGAGGAACCCCTGGGCTTAAAGCAGCAGGCATGACGGGAGATACAGGTTCATGGAGCAGAAAGGGCTTTAAATACATAAAATAAAATGCACTGGATACAAAGGAGTCATCTTCCATGGTGATTCAGATGGTAAAGAATCTGCCTGCAATGCAGGAGATCCAGGTTGAATTCCTGGATCGGGAAGATTCCTTGGAGAAGGGAATGGCTACCCATTCTAGTACTCTTGCCTAGAGAATTCCATGGACAGAGGAACCTGGCAGGCTACAGTCCATGGGATCACAAAGAGTTGGACACGACTGAACAATTTTCACTTCACAAAGGATACTAACTATATTGGAAAACAGTTATCAGAATATTTAAAAAGATTAATGTGGGATATGGTAAAATAAGCTGCTGCTGCTGCTGCTTTTAACTTGCTTCAGTCGTATCCGACTCTGTGCGACCCCATAGACGGCAGCCCCCCAGGCTCCCCCATCCCCAGGATTCTCCAGGCAAGAACACTGGAGTGGGTTGCCATTTCCTTCTCCAATGCATGAAAGTGAAAAGTGAAAGTGAAGTCGCTCAGTCGTGTCTGACTCTTTGCGACCCCATGGACTGCAGCCTACCAAAGCTAGTATATGGTAATAATTAGCTGCTTTATTATCTTGGTAAATAACAAGGTCTAAGGGTTGGTCTAATAACTTCAGTCATTTTAAATAGTAATAAGTACAAATGATATTTTAAAACATCTAAAACAACTATAATATTAAATGAAAATACCTGTGACTTCTGTTGGTGACAGAGTATGGCTAAGACTACTGTGGTTTGTTGCTCATCAGTTAAAAAAACACTGTATTTCAGTATATAAAAATCCGTAAACTTGGACATTCTGAATTCTATCCTCAAACCCAAATAGGTCAGGAACTCCTTTTCTAGACTTACCCAGGTTCATGGGAGTTTAACCTGTGACCTCATCTTATGGGAATGGGCTCTAAAGGGCCTGTGGCTTGGAAAGGCCAACATTTAAATTCATCTTTTCTCATTTAACCAGCGGATCAATATCACTGACCTAGCCACTGTCAAGGCTTCAAACTTCCAACTGGACCGCAAAACACGCTTCGTCATCCACGGCTTTATAGATGATGGGGATTCAGGCTGGCCTACTGACATGTGCAAGGTAGGCACCCACCCTCCTCATCTGGTGAAACAAACACCACCAACAGAATCAAACACTGCAGCCCCGAAGGCTGGGAAAGAATGACCTCCAGGGAAAGACAAGTTCTTCCTAAAACCACCGAGGAAAACTCAGATTCTCAGAGGCACCCACTCTCAAGTTCTCCCAACTTACCAACCTCCAGGCAAACATCTCCTTATGATGCTGAAAAGACCCAGAGTCCAATCAAAAAGTCCCAGAGGTGGAGATGACAGCCAATTACTTGGCATTTGTCTGTGATGGTTTCTGCAAAAACTTCTGTGTGGCATAAAAAATGCATTATCTCCTACAGCACTGCTATCCAGTAGAACTTTCTGTGATGATGGAAATTTTCTATATCTGTGCTGCCCAAATCAGGAGCCCCTTGCCACCTGGGCTTATCGAGAAACTGACATGTGGCTAATGTGACCAAAGAACTGAATTTAAAATTTTATTTCTTTGTAATCAATTGTGAAGAGCCACGAGTGGCTAGTGGCCATGGTACTGGGCAGTGCAACTTTAAAGCAATCATGAATATTGGTAATGAATTATTATTCATACCATTCAGTTCCTGAACAGTTACTGTGACTCTGGCATTGTGCTAATCATTCCACAGTCAGTCCTTGTCCTGTTTAACCCTCCCAGCCTAGCTGTGAGGTAGGTACAGTTATGGTTCTCACTCTATAGATGAGGAAATTAAGCCCCCCCCAATATTCGGTACTTGCTCAAAGTTGAATCCAGAGGTGGAATGCAAAACCAGGTCTTCCATGTTCAAGATACCACAACTCCGTGTGTCTACAACTTTAGCTTCTAAGAGGTGCCCACGCATGGCTCTTAGAGGATTCGGCTGCACTGGGATGGGCCTGAGCAGCTCCTACTCAAGGTTCTCTGCTCCCCTTGGGCTGGATGTTCACAAGTGTCTCCTGAGGCCCATCAGGCTGTGTAGGCCTGGAAATTGGAGAGCCTGGCGCATG
This sequence comes from Capricornis sumatraensis, assembly GCF_032405125.1. Taxonomy (NCBI): domain Eukaryota; kingdom Metazoa; phylum Chordata; class Mammalia; order Artiodactyla; family Bovidae; genus Capricornis; species Capricornis sumatraensis. Next base: position 37,109,507 of record NC_091091.1, read on the forward strand.
CAATCCACCATGTCATCCTAACCACCAGCCAGCTCTTCCCAACCTCAATGAACAATAATGAACAAAGGAAATAGTGTTCATTTCCTCTATGAAATGAAGGCCTCCCCGAATGAACAAAGGAAATAGTGCTACCTTTTCTGTTATTTGGGCTTCCCTGGTGGCTCAGACGGTAAAGCGTCTGACTGCAATTTGGGAGACCTGGGTTCAATCTCCAGGTTGGGAAGATCCTCTGGAGAAGACAATGGCAACCCACTCCAGTACTCTTGCCTGGAAAATTCCATAGACAGAGGAGCCTGGTAGGCTAGAGTCCATGGGGTCACAAAGAGTCGGACACGACTGAGCGACTTCACTTTCTGTTATTTATTTATTTGGCTGTGCTGGGTCTTCACTGCTGTGTGGGTGCTTCTCATTGCGGTGGCTTCTCTTGTTGTAGAGCGTGGGCTCAGGAGTGTGGCCCACCGGCTTAATGGTCCCACAGCATGTGGGATCTTCCCTGATGAGGGATTGAACCCCTGTCCCCTGCATTGTCAGGGGGGTGGTTCTTGGCCACTGCACCATCAGGGAAGTTGTTTCTCTTTCCTCCAAAGGGACCAGTATCTGTGCTTGGATGATACCACATGGCACAAAAGATGCGTGTATCCGGTAGAGTGATATCCTACCTCTGTCTAAATTTCATCTTATCAGACTTCTCCCTCAATACAAAGCATTGTTGGGAATATGAAAGCAGCCTCTCTGTGGCTTCAACTATCTAGTATAAGAGTCTGCAAACTTTCCCATAGGAGAGCAGGTAATAAATACTGCAGCATTTATGGGTTGCATGATTGTAGTTCATACGGTTTCTCTTGTGGCTATGAGGCAGGGGTGGACAGTAGGTAAACAAATGGATGTGACTGTTTGCAATAAAACTCTTGGGCTTCCCAGGTGGTGTGGTGGTAAAGAATCCACCTGACAATGCAGATAAGAGACATGAGTTCAATCCCTGGGTCAGGAAGATCCCTCAGAGAAGGAAATGACAACCCACTGCAATATTCTTACATGGAAAAATCCCATGGACAGAGGAAGCTGGGTGGTTACAGTCCACGGTGTGGCAAAGAGTAGGACGTGACTAAGTGACTGAGCACACACAGGCATAAAAGCAGGTGTCACTCAGGGAGCAGCTTGCTAATCCCTGACCTAGTAAGTCATCTTTCTGACATGGTTGTGTCAATGACCTCCTGTAAGGCCTTAGACGGGTCACTTTGTTCCAGGCCTCAGTTTCCACATCTGCTAAGTGGGAATAAGTATATTCCCAATTCACAGGGCTGCGGTGCGGACCAGGACAAAAGTGAGGAATACTAAAGCCTTGACGCAAACAAGCTAGGTGCTCGATAGATGTGAATTCCTGTCTCTGGAGTGTGCAACCGGTGGCTGTTAATAAACTGGTTTCTCTTCCCCAGAAAATGTTTAAAGTGGAGAAGGTGAACTGCATCTGTGTGGACTGGGAACATGGGGCGTGGACAGAATACACCCAGGCCGTCCACAACACTCGGGTCGTGGGAGCGGAGATAGCGTTCTTCGTGCAAGGGCTGTCGGTAAACCCCTGCCCGGGACACATGCTGTGGGGAGGGGGCAGGGAGGGGGCCAGGTCAGCACCCCAGGGCACCCAGAGGCAGCCTGGGGACCCATGGGGTCAGACAGAGCTTGGAAGCCAGGAGTCAAGGAAGGCCTTTGCTTCAGGAAGCTGCAAACTTCCCTCCCCGGCTGTCCTGAAGATCCCTAGCTGTGAGGCCCGGGGAATGCTAGCCTCTTTGAGCCTCAGTTTTCCTTATTGAGATAAGCCTTCCTTGAAGGTTGGTCTGGGAATTGGAGAGCGAGCTGGGCTGCCCGGCAGCTCTCAGCCCAGCAGAGTCTTCATCCTTAGGGAAGGTCCCTTACAGCCTTCGGGAAGGCCATGAACTACACTCTGAACTGGCCCCTATGGGGGACTCCAGGAAGGAGGCCCATGGTGGGGTATGGATGGGACTTCACCATGCGCACAGCCAGTCCTAGCCAAGGTGGCCTGCAGATGACACGGTGGTTGCTGGTCAGCACCAGTGTCTCACAAGCCAGCCGGACCCCGGGACCTGCAGACTGTGGCCAGCGGGAGGCCGAGTCATGCTGTCCTAGGTGGCGGCCTGGAGCCAGAGGTTATTCCTCCCAAGCTTCCAGGCCGGGTCCTGTCCCCATCCCCGCTTCCCCAGAGCCAGCGCATCTCTCTACTCATTCCTCTGGTAACTGATGCTCCACCCCTCTGCAGACCGAGCTGGGCTATGGCCCGGAGAACGTGCATCTCATTGGCCACAGCCTGGGTGCACAACTGGCAGCTGAGGCCGGCAGGAGGCTGGGGGGCCAAGTGGGCAGGATCACAGGTAGGGACACAGGGTGATGTAGGATGGGGTAGAAGATGGGAGGGGGGAAGAGGGAGGCTAACCCAGCCGGGGGGGGGTTATTGTTATTATCCCCACTTTCCAAGTTCAGGGAGAACAGGCACTGAGCAGCACCGGCACTAGACGCTGGTCATCGAGTCCTGGGTGCCCTGCTTCTTCCACCCTCAGCTTCCATTTGAAGATGAAATTGTCATGGCCCCTGCCTCAGGAAGGGCTTCCCTGCTGGCTCAGCTAGTAAAGAATCTGCCTGCAATGCAGGAGAGCTGGGTTTGATCCCTGGGCTGGGAAAATCCCTGGAGAAGGGAATGGCTACCCGCTCCAGTATTCTGGCCTGGAGAATTCCATGGACTGGATAGTCCATGGGGTTGCAAAGAGTCAGAAAAGACTGAGCGACTTTTCACTCAATGTCTCAGGAAATTCATAGTCTAGAGCAGCAGACAGACGACTAAGGAGGCAAATAAAATCCAAAGTAGAATTAACACATCAGAAGAAGCCTATACAACAAGGAGAGGGGATGGGCCGAGAAAGGAGAGGCCACATGTTCCACGAGGAGCTGGGGTTTGAGGGAGTCTTGGAGGGGCGAGGTTCAGATTAGGGGAGAATGTGGGGAGGTGAGCTGCAGTCTGGGGGCTGCCTGAGCAAAGACACAAGGGAACAGACTGTGTGGGACTCAGAGGCTGGGCAAGGACCGGGTCAGGCCCAGGAGATCAGACTTGGAGAGTAGCGGCCCCACAGGAAGGAGTGAGGGGGAGAAGAAAAAGGGAGACAGGGGAGCAAGGGCGCCACCCCAATCCTCCATGGAGCCAGACAGTGGGGACTTCCTGATGCTCTTTGGCAGCCAACGACCCCACTGGCAGCCTTCTGAATCCTTCCAACTATGACTGCTGGGGTGTGGCACCCTTTGTCCAGAGATCTCCGTGGATTTCGCGGGTACAGGGTTTAGATCCTGGCTGGTCTTAGAGTGCGGCCTCCCTGTCCACCTCCCCTCCCCATTCTCAGGGCTGGACCCGGCACAGCCATGCTTCGAGGGCACGCCCGAGGAGGTTCGGCTGGACCCGTCCGATGCCATGTTTGTGGATGTGATTCACACGGATTCTGCCTCCATAATCCCTTTCCTGAGTGAGTCCCCTCACCTCACCTCTCAGGGACCAAGGCTGTAACTGACGGGAGCAGTTCCAGGCCCAGGCGTGCAACCCCTGCCTCCCTCCCCCAACCCCCGAGACATACCACAGGGTGGTATACAAAACAGGTAGCCACAGGAAACAGTTTGGGCACTGACTAGCCAAAATAGGTGTCAGTCACAAACCAACAGTTCAGTGCCAGTGATAACAACCTGAGGCCCCTGGTCGGACAGCAGACGTCTATAGGCCATGGGAGGCTCACTCAGTCTACATCTCTGCATTCTTCCCTGGTCTGCCAATATCGAGAGTGGCAGATGTATTTATTATCGACGTTTGACCTGTACTTGCAAAATGGAAAGTGAATTTTTGAATTTTTTTTCTTCTTATGGCAAAGCTTTGGTTAAAGTTTGTTTTGTCAGAGACTAAATATCCTTAATTCTTCTAAAATCAACATTCTTTTTGCAATATTTTCTTGCAAAACCACTCATGAAATGTGCCAATGAAGAATATGTTTTCATGACGCTATCACTTATGGAGCGTTTACCATGTGCTGCATTGAACATTTTGCACACCTTCACTCATTAATCGTTGTGATTTCATTGCCCTGAAAAGTGGGTATTGTTATTACCATTTCATAGCTGAGGAAGCTGAGGCTCAACAAGGTCAAATGCTTGCCCAGGATCACAGATCTGTAAGTAGAACCAGAATGTGATCATGGGCCTGTGGGCTTCAAAATCCAAACCACCTAGCCACTATGCTCTGGTTCTCAATACAGCAACATAATTTATGTGGTCTCAGCACAACACTATCATGTAGAAACCAAACTTTTTAAATGAGTAAAGTCATAAAAATTGCAACAGCCCTGACATATGTCTTCTGGTGCATAATGGTATTAGGACACCGATAATAGTATCCAAGTTGTTCAGAGTCTCTCCAAGACAGACAGACAGACACACACAAATACACGTGTGCCCACTCACCCAGAACCTACTCTCCCCCTCATCTCCTGTGCTCCATTCTCTCCTCCCTTGTCTTGCCAAGTGCTTATCTCTGAGAACTTTCTACAGAGCCAGAGACAGGGTGGCCGTGCCGAGGACAAAATTTGCCAAGCAGTTTCTTGCTCCCGCTGGAAGGAGCTGAATGCTTTCTGTAGCCATCACCTGACTCTGGGACCACCTTCCTCCCGCTCCCTGCTCACCTCTGCTCCCAATGTTTCAGGTTTGGGAATAAGACAAAAGGTGGGCCACCTGGACTTCTACCCAAATGGAGGAAAGGAAATGCCTGGATGTCAGAAAAACATCCTGTCAACCATCATAGATATAAATGGAATATGGCAAGGTACGTGAATGAGAGAAATGAGCCCAGCTGCTCCACTTAGAGAGAAGGCAGGGTGTGTGGTGTTGACGACATTTTCGCCACAGTGGCCTGAGATAGTGACTCTGGTTAGCCCCATTTTACAGACAAGGAAACTGGCTCAGAAAAGTGATAAAACTGGCCCAAGCCCGCCTTATATTGAAGGCCATTTTCCGGCTGCAAAGCCCAACCACATGCCCAGCCTGTGCCATCCCCTGCCCTGCACCAGGATGCTGAGACATGGGCTGCCCTTGCCCATCGGCTAGGACCCAGTTCTGGCTTTGGCTCCCATGCTCTCTCCAGGGTTGGCCCCTTGGAGAACTGCAGGGTGGAAGCAAAGATGTGAAAGGGTTTTGACTTTCTTGCCATTTGCTGTTGTCAGATGCTAGGAACGGAAAGGAAGTGAGCTGGTAAGAAGACAATGGGGAGAGGGAGGAGGGCGTGCCCTGGGGTTTTGGAGGCGCGTGTGAGGAGGCAGAGGCTGGGGGTCTGGGAGAGGGGGCTAACCTTGTGTGTGTCTCTGCTCATCTGAGAAATCAGGCTCAGTGCCCCTAATGTTACATGACCTGAAGCACCATCACCATCAGCCAGCCGTCCCTTTTTCTGCTTTGGGCTGTTCCTGTTACCACTTCAGTGAGAACAGGTTTCCCTCTCCTCCCTGAAAGTGGAGACTTTGAGGCTGCGATCATCTCATTTCAGTCTTTATTTTTCCGAGCTGGGAGTTCCCCAAGGCCGAAGGCTGTGTCCTGGGCCTCCGGGCCTCTCCTCGGTACCCTGTGCTGGTCCAGGGCAAGCTCTAGTCCACCATTACCTTGAGTTGAGTGGCCTCCTGTGGCATCTTAATATTGCTTGTACTTCATGTGAAAGAGCAGAGTCGGTAAGACAACAGCCAGCATCCATCGCCAGTCGGTGGAGCCTTTGACCTCCCCTCTACTCAGCACCTGGCAACCCACTCCAGTGTTCTTGCCTGGAGAATCCCAGGGACGGGGGAGCCTGGCGGGCTGCTGTCTATGGAGTTGCACAGAGTCGGACACGACTGAAGCGACTTAGCAGCAGCAGCAGCAGCTACTCAGCACCAGGCACCTCCTGGTGGGGTGTGTGTGTGGGGTGTGCTCTTCTGCTGATCTGCTCTCAGAATGAACACCAGAGTCACAATGAGGGCTGCCATCTCCCAGCAGTGGCAGGCTGGGCACACATAATAGGAAGGAGCCCAGGTTTAATTAGAGAGACGACAGGGAGAGAGAGAACAGCCTAGATGCTGGAGCGGGTTTCTATTGTGTGCACACCGGGTCACCCTGGCGCAGGCACTGAGGAACAATTACCTCCACTTGCTCCTCTATTATGCAATCCCTGGGTAGCAATTTTGGATGAAAGAAACAATTAAGTTCGAAACAGGCTCTGTTGTCTGGTAATGAGTGCTGGTGTGGGACACGCAGGACTGGGGGCACTATGAGGTGATAATTCTCCCCCAGCACAAAGTGCAACCTTCCTTTCCCCCGTGTTGAGGGATAAAGCCCAGAAGACCTCCCAGACGTGGCCACCAGGTAGGTCAGGGTCATTGTGGATCACTCCATGGGAAGTTTTGTACCGAGTATTAATAGCTGGAGAGATTTAAAAAAAAAAGCAATTTCCTCAAGAAGAGGACTTTGGTTTAAAGAGAAAGGCAATCATAAAATGCAGTGAGAGTGGTCAGAGGCCACGGCGACCTTGCCTTCTACTGCTTTTTCCTTGTGCCTGGAGGAATAAGGAGGAATTTCTCAGCCTGAGACGGCAGACAGAAAAGCTGGCTTCATGTGAAAGGTGAAATGTATACGTGTATGTATACTCAGTCACGGCTGACTCTCTGTCTGACTCTCTGTGACTCCATGGACTGTAACCCACCAGGCTTCTCTGTTCATGAAATTGTCCAAGCAAGAATGCTGGAGTGGATTGCCACTTCCTCCTCCAGGGGATCTTTCTGATCCAGGGGTCAAACCTGTGTTTCTTGGGTCTCCTCCTTGGCAGGTGACTTCTTTACCAGTGAGCCACCTGGGAAGCCCATATATATATATATATACATTGCTAGCCACACCTCCAAAGCCCCCAAGCTTTCATCAATCATTTACAATACATGCCTGGCCCTGGAGGATTAGATAAAGGTGCTTGTTAGAACTTCTCACTCCCTAACGCTTGCCTAGCCCTGAGGAGGACCTCCCCAGAAAATGGACAGTACCAGGGAGAAGAAAGCAACTCCAGCCAACCACCACTACAAACAAGCCCCCAAATTTTCTACTTGCCAAGTATGTCAAGGTCAATGGTAGAAGATTTGAACTGTGGCCAAGGTGTTCAGGAGCAGTGATACCCACCTGTGAAATGCAGAGGTGATTCCTCTCTCAGTCAGAATGGTTCAGGCTTCAAAAGTTTAATGCCTCTTGTGAGCCTCTGTGGCCTTTGGTTTCCCAGGAGTCCAAGACTTTGTGGCATGCAGTCACTTAAGAAGCTACAAGTACTACTCAAGCAGTATTCTCAACCCTGATGGCTTCTTAGGCTACCCATGTGCCTCCTATGAACAGTTTCAGGAGGTAAGGCACACCAGGGGCCCAGGGAAGATGGTGGTGGTGGTGGTTTTGTCCCTGTGACTTGGAACAGAGTAGAGATGTAACTCCGTGGCTGAGGAGAGCCTTCCTCCTAGGAGTAGGAGGGACAGGAGAGGAACGGCACAGATCTGAACTGTACTGGGCCTTCCCTAGATCCCCAGCTTTTCATTCTGGAAAATTCCCAGTGGATGCATGGATGGATAGACGGATGCAAGCATGCATGGATCAGTGTGGGGTCCTGGGGAGCAGGCACAGAATGGATACCTGAATGGAAAGATGGATAGGTAGATGAGAAGATGGATGAGGGATGGATGGATGGATGGAATAGAAGATGAATTGACTGATAGAGTGAGTGATGAGTCCAAGGCCTACGAACCACAGACAAACTGTATTCTTTCACTAGGGTGGCTGTTTTCCTTGTCCAACGGGAGGATGTCCCAAAATGGGGCACTATGCTGACCAATTCCAGGGGAAAACCAGTGCCGTGGGACAAACCTTTTTCCTGAACACAGGGAGCAGTGGTAACTTTACAAGTAAGTTTCCATTTTATGAATTTAAAAATTCTTGCAAATAATTTTAAAGGTGTTTCAGCCTTTATAGGACCCTCGGTAGCAATTTAACAGAAACTCAGCTCCAACCATTTTAAGCTATAATGAAGGACAGTAGAATGGCATTTGTCTTAGGTCTCAAGTTCACCCTTTAACCAAAAATCCCGGTCAGTGGAATAAAGTACAGTGATTGGCCCAAGCTGGGTTACAAGTTCACTCAACCCTGTGGCCAGAAGGATGGATCCATAACAGAAGAAGAGCGTTCAGTTCAGTTCAGTTTCTCAGTCGTGTCCGACTCTGTATGACCCCATGGACTGCAACTTGCTAGGCTTCCCTGTCCTTCTCTGTCTCCCGGAGTTTGCTCAAACCCATGTCCATCGAGTTAGTGATGCCATCCAACCATCTCATTCTCTGTCTTCCTCTTTTCCTCCTGCCCTCAATCTTTCCCAGCATCAAGGTATTTTCCAATGAGTCAGCTGTTTGCATCAAGTGGCCAAAGTATTGCAGCTTTAGCTTCAGTATCAGTGCTTCCAATGAATATGCAGGACTGATTTTCTTTAGGTGAGGTGGGGCAAAGTCGCTGTAAGTCAAGAAGTCACCCCACTAATTATGTCATATCAGTCCCCCTACATACACACAATCATGTTGTGTTTTTGTTGTTTTGCCCAGCTTCTCATTTAAAAAATACCAGATAATGAAACGATCAAGATTCATGTGTTATAAGTAATGGTAGCCGAATGAAGAACAATTGTTGTTCAAAGGAGTTTCAAACTTTAAAAAGTTATGTAGCACTTTATAAAACACTTCATGTAATCTTCACAATATTTGTCATGAAAGATCACAGTTTGGCAGTCTCTATAATGTCTTATATGCATAAGACTTTAACCTAGTCATTCTTCTTCTCAGAATTTACTTAGGAAAAATACTTGCATGTGTGAATGAGAATATGTGCTCAAGAATGGACCCTGCAGCATTGTTTTTAACACCAGAAGATTGGCGGTTGGGGGAGGCCAGGGAGAGCAACCTGGATCTTAGGACACCAATCCTCACTGAAGAAAATCATCATGTGTATTCACTCCTACCCCTCACCCAGAGAAGACTCAGCTTGGAACAAGACTGCCTCCATAGGGTCATTTTTTTCAACAAGATGAGTTAATTTAATGATTGCATTTCTTTGGACAGGTTGGAGATATAGGGTATCCGTCACACTGGCTGGAACAAAGAAAGTGAGGGGGTCCATCAGAATTGCTTTGTATGGAAGTAATGGAAACTCAAAACAATATCAAATTTTCAAGTAAGTTTGATAGTAAAGGGAAATGACCAGACTTTCCATGGTAGATTACTCATATGAGATTAGGTATAAACTGCTTTACAAACCTAGCCACCTCTGATACGGAACCATTGAATCCTAAAATGTCGAAGCTGGATGGAAGTCTAGGATCTGGTTCAATCACCCTATTTACAGACGAGTGAGAAGAGGGAGAAGTCACTATTTAACAAGAGACAAATGCGGACTTCTTCTGAATTGTCATTTGTTGCTTCCCGACTTAGGTTTTATGAATATCCAATTTTCCTCAGGCCAGGCGCATTTGTGTGGCAACTCCCTCCTCACCAACACGCACGCTTCATCCCCTACACATACACACAAAGGAAGCCTGAGGCCACCTTCTCATTGCTGTAGTAGCCTCCGTGCCTACTTCTGCTGGGTATATGAGGTGCTTGGTGAATGTATGTTGGACAAATGCATAACAATGCTGTAAAAGGGCTTCCCTGGTGGCTCATTTAAAGAATATGCCTGTAAGGAGACCTGGGTCAGGAAGATTCCCCTGGAGAAGGGAAAGACAACTCACTCCAGGATTCTTGCCTGGAGAATTCCATGGATAGAGGAACCTGGTGGACTACAATCCACGGGGTCACAGAGTCAGACACGACTGAGCAACTAACGCTTTCACACTTTCAACGCTGTAAAAATAGATTGTTTTCTGCACTAAGTTCTACATAATAATTTTCATGTTAAAACTCTTTGACCACTTCCTGTGCTACATATGAGGTGATAACAAATGACCTCAGCTGACCCGCAGGCATCTTTGAACATAAGATATTGCATTAATTAGTCCCACAGTAAACCAACAGGGTTAATGTTGCTGCTGCTAAGTCACTTCAGTCATGTCCGACTCTGTACGACTCCATAGACGGTAGCCTACCAGGCTCCCCATCCCTGGGATTCTCCAGGCAAGAACACTGAAGTGGATTGCCATTTCCTTCTCCAATGAAGGAAAGTGAAAAGTGAAAGGGAAGTCACTCAGTCGTGTCCGACTCCTAGCGACCCCACGAACTACAGCCCACCAGGGTCCTGCATCCATGGGATTTTCCAGGCAAGAGTACTGGAGTGGGGTGCCATTGCCTTCTCCAACAGGGTTAATATGCAACCCCAATATGCAACTCCAAATATTTAACTTCCCTCTAGGGACAAACTGTGTGTGTGTGCTTAGTCGTTCGGTATGTCTGACTCTTTGCGACTCCATGGACTGTAGCCTGCCAAGCTCCTCTATCCATGGAATTTTCCAGGCAAGAATACTGGAGTGGGTTGCCATCTCCTACTCCAGGGAATCTTCCTGACCCAGGGATCAAACCCGCATCTCTTGAGTCTCCTGCATTGGTAGGCAGATTTTTTTACCACTGTGTCACCTGAAAATCCCAGGGAAAAACACAATGGAAATCTAGAGTCTAATATTTTTAAAAGTTGTATTGTTTACAAACACCTTTGTGATTTACCAGTCCCTGGATGTGTATGAAGTTATACAATTTATTTGCAGAAAATCAGCAACAGTGGCTGTTGTTTGAAGAAACAATAGATTGCTATCAACCTATGTATTTATATATACACCTGATAAAATATTTTATGTCTATGTTTTCAGAGGATCCCTCCAACCAGATGCAAGTCATATGCATGACATTGATGTGGACCTCAATATTGGAAAAGTCCAGAAGGTCAAGTTCCTTTGGAACAACAATGTGATAAATCTCTTCCGGCCCAAACTAGGGGCTTCCAGAATTACAGTGCAAGGTGGTGAAGATAGGACTGAGTGCGTATCTTTTATTCCATCTAAAGTTTTATTTTCTATATTTAGCTATCAATCTGTTCACCAGCCCATCCATTCATCCACCCAATCACCAACCTACGCACCTATGCATTTATCCACTAATACATGCATCCAGCCCTTTCTGTTCATCCGCTTATCTGTCCACTCATCTATCCAGCCATCTATCCAGACACCTGTCATCTCATGCTTCTGGCCATCCAGCCAACTCTCCATTCATCTACCCAACTATTCATCTCAACTCTCCATCTATCCATCAATTTACTTTTGAAAAATAAATGATTTCCTTAAGCCAAACTCACGTTGGCAGGAGCAAGGCATCAGTATTTAGGCATATGTTCAAGAAGGGCTGATTCGTGTTGATGTTTGGTACAAACCAACACAATACTGTAAAGCAATTATCCTTCAATTAAGAATAAATAAACTTTTTAAAAAAGAAAAGAAAAGCAAAATCATGTAGACCCATGAAAAAAAAGAAACGGGCAAATATGAAACTGTTTTATCTTAAACAATAAGGAAGACACCTGGGAAGTACTTGGCAGAAACCTCTGAGTTAATTTCAGCTGGGGAGCAGTTAGGAATGTAAATTGCTTTGTTTGGAGACTATGGCATGTATTGGATCTAGCTCATAGTGGCAAACTCTTCTCATTCAGAGGGAACAGAACCTTACCTGGTAGGAGCTGAGAGGGTACCCAGCTGTATCTAAAAATATGAAAAGAGAAAAGTCCACCTTAAAAAAGATCATCATTGCCAGGCTCAAAACCCTCTGGGTTTTTTCTTTGCTTTGCTTTTGCTCTTTTATTTTTTTATTAGAGTATAATTGCTTTACAATGTTGTGTTAGTTTCTGCTACAACCAAGTGAAGCTGCTATATGCATACCTCTACCGCTCTCCCTCCTGAGTCTCCACCCCACACTCCCGTCCCATCTCTGTGCGTGTGTGCTAAGTCACTTCATCAACTCTGTGCAACCCTATGGACTGTAGCCCGCCAGGCTACTCTGTTCGTGGGATTCTCCAGGCAAGAATTACTGGAGTGCGTTGCCATACCTTCTTCTAGAGGGGGGTCCCCAACTTAGGGATCAAACTGTGGGAAGTTTCCCATGTGTCCTGCATTGGCAGGCAAGTTCTTTACCACTAGTATCACCTGGAAAGCCCCATCCCATCCCTCTAGGTCGTCACAAATATCATACATTAATGCACATATATGGAATCTAGAAAAATGGTGCCGATGAACATATTTGCAGGGCAGGAATACAGACACAGATGTAGAGAACAGACATGTGGGCGCAGCAAGGAGAAAGGGAGGGTGGGATGAATTGGGAGGGGAGCATTGACATTTATACACTACCATGTGTAAAACAGATAATCAGTGGGAACCTGCTGTATAGCACAGAGAGCTCGGGGATAACCCCTTGGGTTTTAAAAATCCTGGGTCTGACCACTGACTCACTCTCAGCTCTTTAAAAGTCCAAGGAAGAGAGGGGGTTTGCTCTCTGAGCAACACTTGGACTCTGCCTCGGGTAGCAGAGCTTTTCAGTCAAAGGGGTCTGAATTCCAGCGGATTAGCCAAAAACTGTTTACTCACCTGAAGTCACTTTGCAACAAGTAAAAGAGCCTCATGCCAGAAATGTTTTCCTCCACAGGTATAATTTTTGCAGCAACAACACGCTGCAAGAAGATGCGTTACAAACCCTCTACCCTTGTTAAAAATGTGGTGCCCCTTTTATCTTTGTGGTAATAAAATTTCAATGGCCTTGTTCTGATGTTGTTAGTTTGACATTCGTCATGTTCTGAGTCATACTTTAGAAAAGATTTGGGGGACTGGAGCCAACTTGGCCACAAGATAATGTCTAAAACATTCTACTGGTCCACCTCCTCCACCATCTCTCTCTTCCAGGATACTCTGTGTGGTCTGTCCCAATGGATTTTATATCCTTAGACAGTGGAATTCTGTCCTGCTTGAAAACGTTGCTTCCACATGTTGCCCACTCAGCTTGCAGTATCCTGGGGTAGAGAGCAGACCCCATGTAAGAGCAGCCTGTGGCATGAGTGACTCTGGGAGTAATCTAGGTGGAATCTGCCTCCACCATGGAGGGAGAGGAGCTTTAAAAGAATTTACTACACAAACATGGCACAAAATGCAAACGATTCAGAAGTGAGCTTTTACCCGAGGTCCTGTCCTTCCAGCTTTGCCCTAGGGCCTCTCACTTCCTCTTCCCAGAGACAGCTCAAGTTCTCCCTGAAATAGTCTCTGTACAGAATATTTGCACACCTATCTCACATATCCCAGCCCTATATCTCTCTTTTTTTTAAAAAAAAAAAAGAGAGAGAGAGAGAATTTATAAGCTATGACAAATGTAGACAGCAACGAAGATTCCCTTAGTCAAAGCTATGGTATTTCCAGTAGTCATGTGTGGATGTGAGAGTTGAACCATAAAGAAGGCTGAGTGCTGAAGAACTGATGCTTTCGAATTGTGGTGCTGGAGAGGATTCTTGAGAGTCCCTTGGACAGCACAGAGATCAAACCAGTCAATCCTAAAGGAAAGCAGTCCTGAATATTCATTAGAAGGACTGATGCTGAAGCTGAATCTCCAATACTTTAGCCACCTGATGTGAAAAGCCAACTCATTGGAAAAGACTCTGATGCTGGGAAAGATTGAGGGCAGGAGAAAAGGGGGTAACAGAGGATGAGATGGTTGGATGGCATCATCAATTCAATGGACAGGAGTTTGAGTAAACTCCGGGAGATGGTGAAGGACAGGGAAGCCTAGTATGCTGCAGTTCAAGGGATCACTAAGAGCCTGACATGGCAGAGCAGCTGAAAAACAAGTGTCCTACTAATTTTCTCAGAAAAATTAAAAAAATTCTCTGAGTAAGTATAAGTCCTATACATACAAGGTATTTGTTCTTCTGGTTTTGATTTACTTCTTAGATGTTTTCATCTTTCTGGACATCCAACATTTTATAAATCTCTTGGCATTTTTTTTTTCTTGGATCCCCAAGCATTACTCAAAAACAGGGTTGCAGCCCCCCCCCCTTTTTTTTTTTTACTGTTAACCTCTAGTTATCAAGAGACAGGAACTTGTTTACAGTAGTTCTGTTGGTTCCAGGATCATAGAAATAATTCTGAATGAAGGTTTTGCCTGATTCTTGCCTTGAATCTCTCAAATCTTGGTCTTTTAGCCTTATAGCCAAATAGCTTTTATTCTGGACAACAGTCTGTAGTCTTTGTACTTTAGCTTTCTTAGTCACTTCTCTTTTCAAACAAATGGAAACATACAATACACACTGTTCTCACCTTGCTTTTCTCACTAACAGTAAATTTGGATATTATTCTCTAATGGTCCAGAAAGGGCATCTTCATTCTTTGTGTGGCTTCACAGAGTCCATCGAGGGATGTATGTAGTGTGGTTGTTTTTGCTGATGGACACACAAAATTTTCCTATTAGGAATATTCATGCAATGATCCTTTTATGCTATTCTAACATGATATAAATTTGTCCAAGAAATGCTTAGGATGTTTATTTTGATCAGTGTTGCCAAACTGCATTCCAATTTACACGCTGACCAACAACACGATAGGCTGAACTGTGTGAAATTGTTGCTCTTGGGAGCCAAAACAGTCAAATATTGATAATTCCACATGGTTTGTTCTAATACGAGAGGGTTTTGCGCCTTCACCAGCTTGGTAAATTGTCAAGCTTTTCGTCTATTAGGTACCTGAACGTGCTTTTCCTTTCGCTGCAATTTGTGATTGTTTTGTGATAAATGAAAACTGAATTTTTTTTCAGTGTTTAATGGCCTCCTGTGTTTCTTTTTCTGTGAACTGTCCAAATTGTGTGTTGATTTTAAGATTTTTTTAAATATATTTACTCTAAAGAATTCTATAATACTAAGAAATTGGAGGACTTCCCTGGCCATCTGGTGTTAAGACTGTGCTTCCAATGCAGGGGTGAGGATTAATCCCCTGGTTGGGGAACTAAGATCCCAGATGCCATGGGGCAGGGCCAGAAGAAAAAAGAAAATTGGATTGTTCTGTCGCAGGAAGATACTTCACCCAACTTATCCCTCTCCCTGGGAGGAAACCAGAAAGTCAGTGGGAAGGCCTAGAGCAGTCACTCACAGGGCCTGTAACTGCAGCCTGGCCTCAGGTCCTACAAAGTTTCTGCAGATGCTGTAACCCTGGGCTACCCAGAGGACTCACCTCCCTGACCTCACACCTGGCCAGGGTCAGGTTTCAGCTTTCCTTCCTGAGCCGGCTAGGGCCTTGGCCTTTGTGGTCTTCATCCAAGGCCAATGAGTGGATGGGGAGTCTGTGCCCAGAACTTAGGGGGCTCAGTGCCACCACGGGCAGAGCTGCCAGGATTGCAGCAGAGTGTGGCCCTTCCATCTTGGCCTCCTGCCCATGCTCGGCCTCCCAACGGCCCCCAGATGACCTGCTCAGTCAGTCCTGGGGCCCCTGTGACTAAATAGGCTGGTTGGAGGAAGAGGGAGGCATTTTCAGGGCCTGAGGATGGCAGAGGAGGGCACACTTATTGGGCAGAGTGGGTATAGCCACCACTCAGTTCTGAGAATGCAGAAATGGCTCCTTTAGGAATTTTGTGAATGGCATCGTGGTCCCAGGGATTGGGATTGAAGGGAATGGCAGGTGATTCAGCCCCTGAGATTCTAAGAAAGAGGCCAGAGGGAGTCTGCCCCTCCCTTTATAAGAAAGCCTCTTATTTGCAGCAGAACTAAAGGGTCTGAGTTCAGTACCTTGGGGGTTTTCTTTCATTCTCCTTTTTTCTTTGTATTTTCAAAAATGTTTTTTCTTGAAGCCCTATACAGCATATATGCTCTCAGCCTGATGCTGTGAAATAGGTCCTTGTCTGATACCTCCTAGACTTCCTAAATCTCAATAAACTACAAATTAAAGAACAAAGGTTCTCAGCCTTGACTGCGAAGCAGCATCGCTCTGACAGATTAAAAAAAAAAAAACAAAAAACTCACGTTCAGGCCACACCCAGCATCAGCAGCCACACCCAGTTGAGGCCCAGCATTGGCAGTTTGTAAAACTCCTGGGAGACGCACAGCTAAGGCTGAGAAATGCCATATGTGTTTCCTTCTAAAAGTTTGTAAGGACACTTTCCCATCTTTCCTCTTTTAAGTGATACAGGACTTAAATGCCTGACTCTGAAGGAAGTGGGAGTTGGCCTTGGGTTCCCAGCTCTTTCTCTGCCTGTATCACCAGGGCTGGCTCCTTCCCTTCTCAGCCTCAGCACACCCGGGAATAACAGTATCCCCTCTCCCCCACACAGGGTGGCTGCGATGATTAAATAAGATAGTTCAGTGCCCAGCACATGATAAACAATCAATAAAAGAAGCAGGAAGGGCAGGCAGCCCTGAGCTCTTCTGTAAGAGTGACAGACACCAAAGATCAGGACTGAAGACAAGCATAGCCTCAGAGAAGTTATTTGAAGTGGACTCAACAAAGGATTAGTATTCAGAATACAGGAAGGAAAGACCAGCCACATAGAAAAGTGGACAAAATGACATAAGCAGGCAACACATAAAGAGATACCTGGATCACAAATGTTTGAGATTCACTCCCACTAGTCACTGAGGGAATGCAAATGAATTTTTTTTTAAGTACATGTAAGTGAAGTCACTCAGTTGTGTCTGACTCTTTGTGACCAGCCTCCTCCATCCATGGGATCTTCCAGGCAAGAATACTGGAGCGGGTTGCCATTTCCTTCTCTAGGGAATCTTCCCAACCCGGGTCTCCTGCATTATAGGCAGATGCTTTACCGTCTGAGCCACCAGGGAAGTAATTTGCACCCATCCAATTACCCAAAATACAACTTCAGTAACAACAGAGAAGGAGCTGGGGTCCACATATATCACCATGAGCACATCTCCCAAATGTTCTGTTGAAGAGAAAAGCAAGCATCAAGAAGATAGCATCTAGACACAGAAGTTACCATTTATACACATTTTTGTTCACAAAATACAGCTACTCACTGCAGATGTGGTTGTTATTGTTGTTTAGTCGCTAAGTCATGCCTGACTCTTTGTGACTGCATAGACTGTAGTACACACTCCAGGCTCCTCTGTCCACTATCTCCTGGAGTTTGCACAAATTCACACCCACTGAGTCGCTGATGCTATCTAACCATCTCATTCTCTGCCACAGATGTGGTCCAAAATATCAAAACAAGGCTATTTAAAATCCTTCTTTATTGGTGGTGTCATATTTTTAATTAACAAAGGGATTTGAAGCATTATGACAAAAGGCTTATCTTGGCTAATTCCAGGTGGTAATTACAATGGTGTTGTCATTATTTTTTTGTAGTTTTCACTTTTTATCCAAATTTAAGAGGAAAAAGGAGAGGGGAGTTACAATAATTTGGAGTTCCGGATCTGTGGCTGGTAGGAGGCATCACAGATGAAAGGTTTCTAAGACCCCAAGATGGTCCCCGTCTGCATTTGGACTTGAATCCTGACTTATCTGTTACTGTTCCCAAGACACAGAGCAAGAGCCTTCCTCCTCTTACTCTTGGGGACCTGTGTCTGTTGCACCAAAACTCTTCATCATCAGCTCCGGACAGTCTTGTCCTCAGTGTTTGGCTGTCAGCCCTATGCCAGTGGCCACTACTGATAACGACCACATCCAGCACCCAGGCAGCACCCTGATGGAGCCAGCCAAGACCACGCTTAAGTAAACAGCTCTATTTCTTAGCGTTTGCCGCCACAGGCACAAACCTCATAATTCTACAAAGATCTCACTGAGCCAGGATGTTAACAGCAACAAAGAGGCAGCACAAAGCCCTTCACTAAGAACCAGCATCTTCATCCTGTCTTCTAAGCCTCCATAGGGGGAAAAAATGTGAATACTTTACAAAGCTCTTTCGCAAAATGGTATGTTAAATGAACAACAAATTACTTTTTCTTTGACTAGCTTTTAATGCTAATAGTGCCATTTATTCCTGACCTTCAGGAATATGAGATATTTTAAATGACAACGTAAAAAGAGTTCTTGTTTGAAAACGCAAGCTACTTTAGACTGTGTATTATTACTTGTAAGTATAGCATATGCCAGCATCACTTATTTCAGCATCCCATTTATATCTAACTGGTATATATTTCAGTTGACATTTATTGTTCTCCTGCATACGTGTCAAATTCCTTAATGATGAGTCTGACAAAGGCACAGACCTCGGTATATATAAATTACATTTGCTACCATATAATCAGTGTTATCTATTAGAATGCTATTTGTGACAAATCATGTTCCAAATAAAAATTGAATTGATTTTTCTGTTATTTTAATATTGTGCCGCTTGCAGCGAGCCTTTGATTGAATCTTAAACACTTTAATGCTCTGTTTTTGTTTGAGGCAGATCAGAAATGGAGTTTGCACAATTCACAAAGCTAAAATGATTTGTAAAACAACAAAATCAAATTTCAAAAAGCATCTTTATTTTCAAGCCAAGGGAATAAATTTGGTAAAGCTATCGTTACAGGGTACACAGCCTAACGACGAAAGCCTCGCATGCATGGTTAATTTCTATGCATCCATTTTCATCTAAATTAGATTTTAACTTAATGCAGGGTATGAAAAACCTCTACAGGTTTTTATTTCTACCTTTTCTCTCAAGCAACCACAAGTCTTCTCCTGACTAATCTGAGATTGACATCACTCCCGTCCTCTCCCTCTTGGGAGTGAGTTTGAATTACATTGTGTTTTCTGGGGCACAAGGGGATCGATCTGTGATCCTCCGGAGGGATCTCTCTCTCAGAAGGGCACTTGCTTGACCTATCCTGCTTACTAAAGAAAGAACTTACAACTTAATCCTGACTAGCATCAAACATTTGGGTTAAGTTCTGGTTTAGAGCAGGGGTCAGTGACTTGGGGCCACGGGCCACCTGGTTTTGTACAGCCCGCTAGCTATGAATGGTTTTCACATTAAAAAATTTTTTAATTCAAAAGAGTAATCTTTCCTGATACATGAAAATGATATGGAATTAACATTTCAGTGTCTATAAATAAAGTTTTATTGGAACACAGCCACACATACATTTACATATTGTCTATCTCGACTTTCCTGTGCAAACAGCAGAACTGAATAGTTGCAGTAGAGAACATATGGCCTAAAATATTGACTATCTGGCCCTTTACAGAAAAAGTATTCAGCCCCCAGGTTTAGAAGGAAGGGCTGCAGTGATTTTTGCTCATTGAAAGGATGAGTACCCTCAGAGCAGGAGGCTGAGGTAGCACCAGACAGAACACTACATTCATGACCATAAACCTCATAGAAAGGTTTTTCAGACACTGGTTAGTAGAAGTATTAGTCGCTCGGTCTGTCTGACTCTTTGTGACCTCATGGACTATAGCACACCAGGGTCCTCTGTCTGTGGGATTCTTCAGGCAAGAATACTGGAGTGGGTTGCCGTTTCCTTCTCCAAGACACTGGTCTTCAAAATGTTCAAAAGTAGGTAAAAGGAGGAAAAGGACAACCAAGGGAAATAAAATGTTACAAAGTTGCAGATATAATAAATGTGCACACAAATCATAAAATTAGTCTGAAATGCTCTTAAACTAATTTAAGAGAACCTGCCAAAATTGGGTTGAGCTTAAGCAAATAGGAGTGATTTGAGGTCAACTGAAGCTGGAGTCTGGGAGTGTGGAGGGCAGTGGGGCGTGTCCAAGGCAGACAAGAGAGACCTGGGGAAAGCTGCCTTTGGTGTGACCTTCAGGGGAACACAAACGAGAAACAAGGTCTGAGGACTTTGGGGCTGGGTGGCCAGCTCCTCTAGGTCATGGAGTGCCTGGTGCCTGTTCTTGATGGTTCCCTATGCTGGTCAGGAAAGGGGGGACAGGCACATGCTTCTTCTCAGTCTTTGGAGAATCCAGACAAGCCCAGTTTGAATCCAAATACTGACATGCGACTTTTATCGGGGATGGATCAGCTGCCTTTGAACAGCCACCAGCATTTTTCCCTGGGAAAAATGGCCCTGAGTGAATTGTTTAACCTCTGTGTGCCTCAGTTTCCTCATCTGTTAAATGAAAGTATATATACTAAGTAGCATTAATTAAGAGCTTCCCTGGTGGCTCAATAGTAAAGAACCCACCTGCCAGTGCTGCCAATGCAGGAGATGGGGTTCGATCCCTGGGTCGGGAAGGAGGAAATGGCAACCCACTGAAGTATTCTTGCCTGGGAAATCCCATGGACAGGGTAGCCTGGCAGGCTACAGTCCACTGGGGTAACAGAGAGTCCGACTGAGCAACTAAACAACAATACTAATTAAATAAACTATTCCAGGTAAAGGACCAGAATCTGACGTGAGCAAGCATATTAATGGGGTGGTTGCTGCTGTTTTATTTTTATCCAATCACATCTGTTCTGCCTGCCTCGCAGGGTTAGAATACCTGGAAGAAAAGCACAGCAGTGAAAAGAGCACTTCACTAGGGGCTAAGAGCCCTAAGTTCTGAACCCTCTTCCATTGAGAACCCAGTATGTGGACTCATCACTTGCCCACCCTCAATCCATGTCAGCTCTAGCAGTGTACCCCAGGTTCCTTCACCCCAAAGGTAAGGGATAATATTTACTGAGCATAGGTGGCTCAGATTTATATACCTAATCTCTTCAAATTCATGAAATTGGGTTGGCTCTTCTGTTATCTTCTGTTTCTATCAAAACAGAAATCTGGGCTTCCCCGGTGACTCAGCGGTAAAGAATCTGCCAGATGATGCAGGAGACACAGGTTTGATCCCTGGTCCAGGAAGATCTCACATGCCACAAGGCAACTAAACCCATGGGCCACATGTATTGAACCTGTGCTCTAGAGCCTAGGGTTGGAAACTACTGAGCCCTCATGCCACAAATACTGAAGCCCAGGTTCTCAGCAACAAGAGAAGCCACTGCAATGAGAAGCCAGCACATTGCAAGTAGAGAATAACCCCCACTCACTGAAACTAAAGAATATCCCACACAGCAATGAAGACCCAGTACAGCCAAAAAATAAATAAAATCATTAGTTTTTTTAGATAGAAATATAAAGCTCAGAAGATTAAGGAAAATATCCAGAGTTACATAGCCAGGGGAAAAAAAAAACAGAGTTGAGATCTGAACTCAAGGAACCTCTGACTCCTGGCCACGTGCTTTGCAGCCATGCTGGAACAAGGTTAAACCCATAGCTGAGATCCTGTTTAGAGCCACCAGTCATGGGATGGGGACAAGAAACCCAGGCATCCCCTCCCAACACCCAGACTACAGAGAAACTGTCAATTCTCCCACAGAAAGAGAGAGAAGGGACCCCAAAGGAGCACTTTAACTGCCACAGAATTCAAACGGTCCCCACCAAAGGTCCCGTTGTCATAAGAAAACATACGAACCCATACCCTCCGTTTCTTCAGCATTTCCAGATCCAAAGGATTTTGTCTCATCAGGTAATAGAATTGTTTTTAGCGGCAAGAGTGAGCTCATTACGGATGCAGCTTGTGCTAATAATGATAATTTGCTATGCAGTAAAATCACCTCTCGCTCCCCTGACAGACGATGCTCCAGAAATTATAGGCTAGGGAGAAACAGAAAGGATAAAGATTAAGGGAAAGAATTGCAATGCGGAACTGTTTTAACAAAAGGAGTTTGATTTGCATATTGAACTTGATGATCTTAATCATGAAGTTGTAGAAGAATTAGATACATACTATTAGACAATCTTTTAATTGCCTTTGTTCAGTTTTGTAATTTCTGCCATTGGGTTGTTGGTTTTTGTTTTTGTTTTATTGCTCAAGTCATTTTTAAAGGTCAGTGCCAAATGAATTAGCTAGTGACTTCAATATTGACACAAATTGGTTCTGTGAGTGAAATTAAGATGAGGGCTGTTGCACAAAGTGGTTTTGGTCCTAAAGTGTTAGTTGCTCAGTCGTGTCTGACTCCTTGTGACCCCATGGACTGTAGCCCACCAGGCTCCTCTGTCCATGGGATTCTTCAGGCGAGAATACTGGAGTGGGTTGCCATGCCCTTCTTCAGGGGATCTTCGCGACCCAGGGATTAAAAGCAGGTCTCTTGCACTGCAGGCAAATTACTTACCATCTGAGCCACCAGGGAAGCCCCAGCCACCAGGTATGCCCCAGATTTCGGTCCTGGTATTCCTTAATTTTTTAAAAAAACATAGTCTGCCAGAGAAGGGAATGGCAAACCACTTCAGTATTCTTGCCTTGAGAACCCTGTCAACTGTATAAAAGGCAAAAAGATATGACACTGAAATGAACTCCCCAGGTCAGTAGGGGCCCAATGTGCTACTGGAGAAGAGTGGAGCCATAATTCCAGAAAGAATGAAGAAAAGGAGCCAGAGCAAAAAAAAAACACCCAGTTGTGGATGTGACTGGTGATGGAAGTAAAGTCTGATGCTGTAAGGAACAATATTGTGTAGGAACCTGGAATGTTAGGTCCATGAATCAAAGTAATTTGGAAGTAGTCAAACAGGAGATGGTAAGAGTGAATATCAACATTTTAGGAATCAGTGAACTAAAATGGATTGGAATGGGCGAATTTAATTCAGATGACCATTGTATCTACTACCATGGGCAAGAATCCCTTAGAGGAAATGGAGTAGCCATCATAGTCAACAAGAAAGTATGAAATGCAGTTCTTGGGTACAATCTCAAAAACAACAGAATGATTTCTGTTCGTTTCCAAGGCAAACCATTCAATATCACAGTAATCCAAGTCTATGCCCCCGACCAGTAATGCTGAAGAAGCTAAAGTTGAACGGTTCCCTGAAGACCTACAAGACCTTCTAGAACTAATACCCAAAAAAGGTGTCCTTTTCATCATAGGGGACTGGAATGCAAAAGTAGGAAGTCAAGAGATACGTGGAGTAACACAGAAGAACTATACAAAAAAGATCTTCATGACCCAGATAACCATGATGGTGTGATCACTCACCTAGAGCCAGACATCCTGGAATGTGAAGTCAAGTGGACCTTAGAAAACATCACTATGAACAAAGCTAATGCAGGTGATAGAATTCCAGTTGAGCTATTTCAAATCCTAAAAGATGATGCTATAAAAGTGCTGCACTCAATATGCCAGCAAATTTGGAAAACTCAGCAGTGGCCACAGGACTGGAAAAAGTCAGTTTTCATTCCAATCCCAAAGAAAGGCAATGCCATAGAATGTTCAAACTACTGCACAATTGCACTCATCTCACATGCCAGCAAAGTAATGTTAAAAATTCTCCAAGCCAGGTGCCAATAGTACATGAACCATGAACTTGCAGATGTTCAAGCTGGATGTAGAAAAGGCAGAGGAACCAGACATCAAATTGCTGACATCTGCTGAATCATGGAAAAAGCAAGAGAGTTCCAGAAAAACATCTACTTCTGCTTTATTGACTATGCCAAAGCCTTTGACTGTGTGGATCACAACAAACTGTAGAAAATTCTCCAAGAGATGGGAATACGAGACCACCTGACCTGCCTCCTGAGAAATCTGTATGCAGGTCAAGAAGCAACAGTTAGAATTGGACATGGAACAACAGACTGGTTCCAAATCAGGAAGGGAGTATGTCAAGGCTGCATATTGTCACCCTGCTTATTTAACTTATATGCAGAGGGAGAAGGCAATGGCACCACACTCCAGTACTCTTGCCTGGAAAATCCCATGGACGGAAGAGCCTAGTAGGCTGCAGTCCATGGGGTCGCTAAGAGTCGGACACGACTGAGCAACTTCACTTTCACTTTTCACTTTCATGTATTGGAGAAGGAAATGGCAACCCACTCCAGTGTTCTTGCCTGGAGAATCCCAGGGACGGGGGAGCCTGGTGGGCTGCTGTCTATGAGATCACACAGAGTCAGAAACGACTGAAGCAACTTAGCAGCAGCAGCAGCAGGGTACATCATGAGAAACTCTGGGTTGGAAGAAGCACAAGCTGGAATCAAGATTGCTTGGAGAAATATCAATAACCACAGATACACAGATGACACCACCCTTATGGCAGAAAGAGAAGAACTAAAGTGCCTCTTCATGAAAGTGAAAGAGGAGAGTGAAAAAGCTGGCTTAAAACTCAACACTTGGCAGCAGCCCTAAGATGGCGGAGGAATAGGACGGGGAGACCACTTTCTCCCTCCACAAATTCATCAAAAGATCATTTGAATGCTGAGCAACTTCCACAAAACAGCTTCTGAATGCTGGCGGAGGACACCAGGCACCCAGAAAGACAGCCCATTCTCTTTGAAAGGAGATAGGACAAAATATAAAAGACAAAAAGAGAGACAAAAGAGTTGGGGACAGAGACCCATCCCAGGGAGGGAGTCACGAAGGAGGAGAAGTTTCCAAACACCAGGAAACCCTCTCACCAGTGGGGAGTTTTGGAATCTCAGAGGGCAACATAACTGGAAAGGAAAACAAAACAAAACCCACAGAATACATGCCTTAAACACAACTCCCAGCAGAGAAATAGCCCAGACGCTCATGCCTGCCACCAGCGAGTGGGGGAGGTGCGGGTTGCATGCTTAGGGTAAGGATTGGGCCTGAATGCCCTGAGGACAATCTGAAGGAGCTAACTTGAGATAGCAACCCAAACTGTGGGACAGCCAGAGAGAGAGAGAGAGAAAAAAAAAAAGAGAGAGAGAACTTTCCTGCAAAAAGCTCTTACCTAAGGCACAGCCTGCCTGGCTCACAGAACAAAGGATTGAGTGAATACCAAAGGAGAGCTAGCTGGCTGCGGACAGGCCCAGCACCCCACTGGAGGCAGAGAGGCAGGCGGGCAACAGCCAGAGCTGGAAGGTGGGAGGAAATCTCAGCCCCAGAGATGGCATCCTCTACCAAACTGTGAGCAGGCTCCCAGTTGCTAACCAAGTCTTCCTGGGATCCTGGATGGTTGACATCTGCCAGTAGGGTTGCAGCCTGAGATGAGGCCCCCAGAGGAGACACATGGCACACCTGAGATGGTGCTCTTGCGGTGCACCCAGGAAACTGAGCAGCTGGGAGCGGGGAGGTGATAAGACACACTGCACACCTGGGAGAGTGTGCTCACCAAGCACACTGGTTGCCTGAGCTCCTTGGACCTGGGGAGGGGGCTGGGGGGCACAAAATGTAGGCCCAACTGAGATAGGGAGTCTATCTGAAAAAGAATTCAGAATAATGATAGTAAAGATGATCCAAAATCTTGAAAACAAAGTGGAGTTACAGATAAACAGACTAGAGACAAGGACTGAGAAGATGCAAAAGTGTTTAACAAGAACCTAGAAGAAATTTTAAAAAAGTCAATCAATAATGAATAATGCAATAACTGAGATCAAAAGCATTCTGGGAACCAACAGTAGAATAGCTGAGGCAGAAGACAAGATAAGTGAGGTGGAAGATAGAATGGTGGAAATAAATGAAGCAGAGACGAAAAAAGAAAGAAGAATTAAAAGAAATGAAGACAACCTCAGAGACCTCTGGGACATGTTAAACCCCCCAATATTCAAATCTTAGGCATGCCAGAAGAAGAAGACAAAAAGAAAGCAATGAGAAAATACTTAAAGAAATAATAGTTGAAAACTTCCCTAAAATGAGGAAGGAAATAGTCACCCAAGTCCAAGAAACCCAGAGGGTCTAAAAGAGGGTAAACCCAAGGCGAAACGCCCCAAGACACATATTAATCAAATTAATGAAGATCAAACACAAAGAGCAAATACTAAAAGCAGCAAGGGAAAAGCAACAAATAACACACAAGGGGATTCCCATAAGGATAACAGCTGATCTTTCAATAGAAACTCTTCAGGCTAGGAGGGAATGGCAGGACATAATTAAAGTAATGAAAGAGAAAAACCTGCAACCCAGATTACTGTACCCAGCGAGGATCTCATTCAAATATGAAGGAGAAATCAAAAGCTTTACAGACAAGCAAAAGCTGAGAGAATTCAGCTTCACCAAACCAGCTCTTCAATAAATGCTAAAGGATTTTCTCTAGACAGGAAACACAGAAAAGGTGTATAAACTCGAACCCAAAACAACAAAGTAAATGGCAATGGGATCATACTTATCGATAATTACCCTAAATGCAAATGGGTTGAATGCCCCAACCAAAAGACAAAGACTGGTTGAACGGATACAAAAAAAAAAAAGACCCCTTTATATGCTGTCTACAAGAGACCCATCTCAAAACAAGGGACACATACAGACTGAAAGTGAAGGGCTGGAAAAAGATATTTCACGCAAATGGAGACAAAAAGAAAGCAGGAGTAGCAAAAATCATATCAGATAAAATAGACTTTGAAAAAAGGCTGTGAAAAGGGACAAAGAAGGACACTACATAACGATCAATCCAAGAAGAAGATATAACAATCATAAATATATATGCATCCAATATAGGAGCACCACAATATGTAAGGCAAATGCTAACAAGTATGAAAGAGGAAATTAACAGTAACAAAATAATAGTGTTTAATACCCCACTCACAACTATGGATAGATAACTAAACAGAAAATTAGCAAGGAAACACAAACTTTAAATGATACAATGGACCAGTTAGACCTAACTGATATCTATAGGACATTTCACCCCAAAACAATGAATTTCACCTTTTTCTCAAGTGCATACGGAACCTTCTCCAGGATAGATCACATCCTGGACCATTAATCTAGCCTTGGTAAATTCAAAAAAAATTGAAATCATTTCAAGCATCTTTTCTGATCACAATGCGGTATGATTAGATGTCAATACAGGGGAAAAAAAACTATTAAAAATATAAACATATGGAGGCTAAACAACATGCTTCTGGATAACCAAAAAATCATAGAAGAAATAAAAAAAGAAATCAAAATGTGCATAGAAATGAATGAAAATGAAAACACAAAAACCCAAAACCTATGGGATTCAGTAAAAGCAGTGCTAAGGGGAAGTTTCATAGCAATACAAGCTTACCTCAAGAAACAAGAGAAAAATCAAATAAATAACCTAACTTTATACCTAAAGCAACTAGAAAAAGAAGAAATGAAGAACTCCAGGGTTAGTAAAAGGAAAGAAATCATAAAAATTAGGGCATAAATAAATGAAAAAGAAACAAAGGAGACTATAGCAAAAATCAACAGAGCCAAAAGCTGGTTCTTTGAGAAGATAAATAAAATAGACAAACCATTAGCCACACTAATCAAGAAAAAAAGGGAGAAGAAGCAAATCAACAAAATTAGAAATGAAAGTGGAGAAATCACAACAGATGACACAGAAATACAAAAGATCATAAGAGACTACTACCAGCAACTATATGCCAATAAAATGGACAACTTGGAAGAAATGGATGAATTTTTAGAAAAGTATAACCTTCCAAAATCAAACCAGAAAGAAATAGAAAATCTTAACAGACCCATCACAAGCATGGAAATCAAAACTGTAATAAAAAATTTTCCAACAAACAAAAGCCCAGGACCAGATGGCTTCACAGGTGAATTCTACCAAAAATTCAGAGAATAGCAAACACCTATCCCACTCAAACTCTTCCAGAAAATTTCAGAGGAAGGTAAACTGCCAAACTCATTCTATGAGGCCACCATCATCCTAATACCAAAACCAAAGATGCTGCAAAAAAAGAAAACTACAGGCCAATATCACTGATGAACATAGGTGCAAAAGTCCTTAACAAAATTCTAGCAAACAGAATCCAACAACATATTAAAAAGATCATACATCATGACCAAGTGGGCTTTATCCCAGGGATGCAAGGATTCTTCAATATTCACAAATCAATCAATGTGATACACCAGATTAACAAATTGAAAGGTAAAACCATATGATTATCTCAATAGATGCAAAGAAAGCCTTTGACAAAATTCAACATCCATTTATGATAAAAAAAAAAACCCTCCAGAAAGCAGGCATAGAAGGAACATACCTCAACATACTAAAAGCCATATATCATAAACCCCCAGCAAACATTATCTTCAATGGTGAAAAATTGAAAGTGTTTCCCCTAAAGTCAGGAACAAAACAAGGGTGCCCACTCTCACCACTACTATTTAACATAGTTTTGGAAGTTTTAGCCACAGCAATCAGAGCAGAAAAAGAAATAAAAGGAATCCAGACTGGAAAAGAAGAAATTAAACTCTCACTGTTTGCAGATGACATGATCCTCTACATAGAAAACCCTAAAGACACCACCAGAAAATTACTAGAGCTAATCAATGAAGATAGTAAAGTTGCAGGATATAAAATTAACACACAGAAATCCCTTGCATTCCTATACACTAACAATGAGAAAAAAGAAAGAGAAATTAAGGAAACAATTCCATTCACCATTGCAATGAAAAGAATAAAATACTTTAGAATAAATCTACCTAAAGAAACAAAAGACCTATATAGAAAACTATAAAACACTGATGAAAGAAATCAAAGATGACACAAATAGATGGAAGAATATACCATGTTCATGGATCAGAAGAATCAATATAGTGAAAATAAGTATACTACCCAAAGCAATCTATAGATTCAATGCAATCCCTATCAAGCTACCAACAGTATTTTTCAGAGAAGGAGAACAAATAATTTCACAATTTGTATGAAAATACAAAAAGCCTCGAATAGCCAAAGCAATCTTGAGAAAGAAGAATGGAACTGGAGGAATCAACCTACCTGACTTCAGACTATACTACAAAGCTACAGTCATTTAGACAGTATGGTACTGGCACAAAGACAAAAATATAGATCAATGGAACCAAATATAAAGCCAAGAGATAAATCCATGCATCTGTGGACCCCTTATCTTTGACAAAGGAGGCAAGAATATACAATGGAGAAAAGACAATCTCTTTAACAAGTGGGGCTGGGAAAATTGGTTAACCACTTGCAAAAGTATGAAACTAGAACACTTTCTAACATCATACACAAAAATAAACTCAAAATGCATTAAAGATCTAAATATAAGACCAGAAACTATAAAACTCCTAGAGGAAAACATAGGCAAAACACTTTCTGACATAAATCATAGCAGGTTCCTCTACGACCCACCTCCCAGAGTAATGGAAATAAAAGAAAAAGTAAACAAATGGGACCTAATTAAACTTAAAAGCTTTTGTACAATGAAGGAAAATCTAAGCAAGGTGAAAAGACACCCTTCTGAATGGGAGAAAATAATAGCAAATGAAGCAACTGACAAAGAATTAATCTCAAAAATATACAAGCAGCTCATGCAGCTCAATTCCAGAAAAACAAACAACCCAATAAAAAAATGGACCAAAGAACTAAACAGACGTTTCTCCAAAGAAGACGTACAGATGGCTAACACATGAAAAGATGCTCAACATCACTCATTATCAAAGAAATGCAAATTAAAATCACAATGAGGTACCATCTCACGATAGTCAGAATAGCTGCTATCAAAAAGTCTACAAACAAAAATGCTGGAGAGGGTGCGGAGAAAAAGGAACCCTCTTACACTGTTGGTGGGAATGGAAACTAGTACAGCCACAATGGAGAACAGTGTAGAGATTCCTTAAAAAACTGGAAATAGAGCTCCCATACAACCCAGCAATCCCACTGCTAGGCAGACACACTGAGGAAACCAGAAGTGAAAGAGACACATGTACATCTGATGTTCATCACAGCACTGTTTACAATAGCTAGGACATTGAAGCAACCTAGATGTCCATCGGCAGATGAATGGATAAGAAAGCTGTGGTACATATACACAATGGAATATTACTCAGCTATTAAAAAGAATGCATTTGAATCAGTTCTAATGAGGTGGATGAAACTGGAGCCTATTATACAGAGTGAAGTAAATCAGAAAGAAAAATACCAATACAGAATATTAATGCATATATATGGAATTTAGAAAGATGATAATGATGACCCTATATGTGAGACAGCAAAAGAGACATAGATGTAAAGAACAGACTTTTGGACTCTATGGGAGAATGCGAGGGTGAGATGATTTGAGAGAACAGCATTAAAACATGTATATTACCATATGTGAAATAGATCACCAGTCCAGGTTCGATACATGAGACAGGGTGCTCAGGATGGGTGCACTGGGATGAACCTGAGGGATGGGATGGGGAAGCAGGTGGGAGGGGATTCAGGATGGGGGACACATGTACACCCATGGCTGATTCATGTCAATGTACGGCAAAAAACACTACAATATTGTAAAGAAATTAGCCTCCAATTTAAATAAATTAATTAATTTTTAAAAACCTCAACACTCAAAAAACTAAGATCATGGCATCTGATCCCATCACTTCATGGCAAATAGATGGGGAAACAATGGAGATAGTGAGAGACTTTATTTTGGGGGGCTTCAGATGGTGCAGATGGTGACTGCAGCCATGAAATTAAGACACTTGCTCCTTGTAAGAAAAGCCATGATCAACCTAGACAGCATATTAAAAAGCAGAGACATTACTTTGGCAACAAAGGTCCATTTAGTCAAAGCTATGGTTTTTCCAGTAGTCAGGTACATATGTGAGAGTTGGACTATAAAGAAAGCTGAGCACTGAAGAAATGGTGCTTTTGAACTGTAGTGTTGGAAAAGAGTCTTGAGAGTCCCTTGGACTGCAAGGAGATCAAACCAGTCAATCCTCAAGAAAATCCGTGCTGAATATTCATTGCAAGCTGAAGCTGAAACTCCAATACTTTGGCCACCTGATGTAAAGAACTGACTCACTGGAAAAGACCCTGATGCTGGGAAAGATTGAGGGCAGGAGGAGAAGGGGATGGCAGAGGATGAGGTAGTTGGACCGCATCACTGACTCAATGGACATGAGTTCGAGCCAGCTCCAGGAGTTGGTGATGGACAGGAAAGCCTGGTGTGCTGCAGTCCATGGGGTCACAAAGAATGGGCCACGACTGAGTGACTGAGCTGAACTGATCCCTTAATTTCATGGGCAGAGACTTCAAAACTTTAGGTCCAGAATAGACATCTGCAAACTCTGTACGTTAGGGAGAGTGGAACAGGCATAATTGCCTCCTGTGTTCTTCATTTCTGAGGGGCCAGTACGCATGCAGCAGCCTGCAGCAGATGAAGGATCGATCTCCTTCCCAGGACTGTGGGATCATTCTCCCAGGGTATTAAAAAAAAAAAAAAAAGCTGGAAAAACTCCCAGCTAGTCACTTAACTTGGTCCTAGCCTTTGAAGGATCATGCAGCTACTTTCTATTGAGTAGCTTTTTCCTTTAAACATGGAATCTCTAAAAGATTATTTATTAATCGCTTCAAAAGAGGATTTTATCAATTCAAGTAAGGAAAACAATATTTTTTGAATGTGAAAACAATACCTGTTGGCTGTAGAAAATTGGGAAAAACACAAGGTAAAAAACAACAATAATACCATCAGCCAAATAATCACTGTTAGTATTTGCCGGAGTCCAGCTCCAGCAGACAGGGATTCAACCTGAAGAGGTGAACAGTGTCAGCGAATGAGACAGCGTCTCATTTTTCTTTTGGACTGCCTACTTATTTCAAGTTTAAGATTCTCTTTTATACTTTTACAGAAACATTAGGTCAGAGGTTTGACATTTTCAGTTCCCCCTCTCCCAGATTTATTATCTCCATAAATCATTGTTGCTCTTCAGAGTTCCTGCTTCAGTGATTCTCTGGGAATTAGCCTTATCATGATTATCTACCTCCTCTAATGTGTCCTATAGTTAAATTGTGATTACATTGTAACTCATGCCACATTTCTCAGTTTACTACTTATCTTCTTAAATCCTGTTTGCCCCTAACATCCTGAGCTCACTATCTCTTAAAAAGGCTTCTAGCTATAGTGTCTCTAAAAATTCCTAACTTCTATAGTTCAGTTCAGTTCAGTTCAGTTCAGGCGCTCAGTCGTGTCCGACTCTTTGAGACCCCATGCATCGCAGCACATCAGGCCTCCCAGTCCATCACCAACTCCTGGAGTTCACTCAAACTCACGTCCATCGAGTCCGTGATGCCATGCAGCCATCTCATCCTCTGTCGTCCCCTTCTCCTCCTGTCCCCAATCCCTCCCAGCATCAGAGTCTTTTCCAATGAGTCAACTCTTTGCATGAGGTGGCCAAAGTACTAGAGTTCCAGCTTTAGCGTCATTCCTTCCAAAGAAATTCCAGGGCTGATCTCCTTCAGAATGGACTGGTTGGATCTCCTTGAAGTCCAAGGGACTCGCCAAGAGTCTTCTCCAACACCACACTTCAAAAACATCAATTCTTTGGTGCTCAGCCTTCTTCACAGTCCAACTCTCACATCCATACATGACCACTGGAAAAACCATAGCCTTGACTAGATGGACCTTTGTTGGCAAACTAATGTCTCTGCTTTTGAATATGCTATCTAGGTTGGTCATAACTTTCCTTCCAAGGAGTAAGCGTCTTTTAGTTTCATGGCTGCAGTCACCATCTGCAGTGATTTGGGAGCCCAAAAAAATAAAGTCTGACACTGTTTCCACTGTTTCCCCATCTATTTCCCATGAAGTGATGGGACCAGATGCCATGATCTTCGTTTTCTGAATGTTGAGCTTTAAGCCAACTTTTTCACTCTCCTCTTCCACTTTCATCAAGAGGCTTTTTAGTTCCTCTTCACTTTCTGCCATAAGGGTGGTGTCATCTGCATATCTCAGGTTATTGGTATTTCTCCCGGCAATCTTGATTCCAGCTTGTGTTTTTTCTAGTCCAGCGTTTCTCATGATGTACTCTGCATAGAAGTTAATAAGCAGGGTGACAATATACAGCCTTGACGTACTCCTTTTCCTATTTGGAACCAGTCTGTTGTTCTGTGTCCAGTTCTAACTGTTGCTTCCTGACCTGCATACAGATTTCTCAAGAGGCAGATCAGGTGGTCTGGTATTCCCATCTCCCTCAGAATTTTCCAGAGTTTAGTCTAATCCACACAGTCAAAGGCTTTGGCACAGTCAAGAAAGCAGAAATAGATGTTTTTATGGAACTCTCTTGCTTTTTCCATGATCCAGTGGATGTTGGCAATTTGATATCTGGTTCCTCTGCCTTTTCTAAAACCAGCTTGAACATCAGGAAGTTCACGGTTCATGTATTGCTGAAGCCTGGCTTGGAGAATTTTGAGCATGACTTTACTAGCATGTGAGATGAGTGCAATTGTGCAGTAGTTTGAGCATTCTTTGGCATTGCCTTTCTTTGGGGTTGGAATGAAAACTGACCTTTCCCAGTCCTGTGGCCACTGCTGAGTTTTCTAAATATGCTGGCATATCGAGTGCAGCACTTTCACAGCATCATCTTTCAGGATTTGAAATAGCTCAACTGGAATTCCATCACCTCCACTAGCTTTGTTCATAGTGATGCTTTCTAAGGCCCACTTGACTTCACATTCCAGGAAGCCATGCCCGCGGGGCAACCCAAGACGGACAGGTCATGGTGGAGAGGTCTGACAGAATGTGGTCCACTGGAGAAGGGAATGGCAAACCACTTCAGTATTCTTGCCTTGAGAACCCCATGAACAGTATGAAAAGGCAAAATGATAGGATAACAAAAGAGGAACTCCCCAGGTCAGTAGGTGCCCAATATGCTACTGGAGATCAGTGGAGAAATAACTCCAGAAAGAATGAAGGGATGGAGCCAAAGCAAAAACAATACCCAGCTGTGGATGTGACTGGTGATAGAAGCAAGGTCCGATGCTATAAAGAGCAATATTGCATAGGAACCTGGAATGTCAGGTCCATGAATCAAGGCAAATTGGAAGTGTCAAACAAGAGATGGCAAGAGTGAACATCAACATTCTAGAAATCAGTGAACTAAAATGGACTGGAATGGGTGAATTTAACTCAGATGACCATTATATCTATTACTGCGGGCAGGAATCCCTCAGAAGAAATGGAGTAGCCATCATGGTCAACAAAAGAGTCCGAAATGCAATACTTGGATGCAATCTCAAAAATGACAGAATGATCTCTGTTCGTTTCCAAGGCAAACCATTCAATATCATGGTAATCCAAGTCTATGCCCCAACCAGTAATGCTGAAGAAGCTGAAGTTGAATGGTTCTATGGAGACCTACAAGACCTTTTAGAACTAATACCCCCAAAAGATGTCCTTTTCATTATAGGGGACTGGAATGCAAAAGTAGGAAGTCAAGAGACACCTGGAGTAACAGGCAAATTTGGCCTTGGAATGCGGAATGAAGCAGGGCAAAGACTAATAGAGTTTTGCCAAGAAAATGCACTGGTCATAGCAAACACCCTCTTCCAACAACACAAGAGAAGACTCTACACATGGACATCACCAGATGGTCAACACCGAAATCAGATTGATTATATTCTTTGCAGCCAAAGATGGAGAAGCTCTATACAGTCAACAAAAACAAGACCAGGAGCTGACTGTGGCTCAGATCATGAACTCCTTATTACCAAATTCAGACCCAAATTGAAGAAAGTAGGGAAAACCGCTAGACCATTCAGGTGTGACCTAAATCAAATCCCTTATGATTATACAGTGGAAGTGAGAAATAGATTTAAGGACCTAGATCTGATAGATAGAGTGCCTGATGAACCATGGACTGAGGTTCATGACATTGTACAGGAGACAGGGATCAAGACCATCCTCATAGAAAAGAAATGCAAAAAAGCAAAATGGCTGTCTGGGGAGGCCTTACAAATAGCTGTGAAAAGAAGAGAGGCGAAAAGCAAAGGAGAAAAGGAAAGATATAAGCATCTGAATGCAGAGTTCCAAAGAATACCAAGAAGAGATAAGAAAGCCTTCTTCAGGGATCAATGCAAAGAAATGGAGGAAAACAACAGAATGGGAAAAACTAGAGATCTCTTCAAGAAAATTAGAGACACCAGGGAACATTTCATGCAAAGATGAGCTCGATAAAGGACAGAAATGGTGTGGACCTAACAGAAGTAGAAGATATTAAGAAAAGGTGGCAAGAATACACAGAACTGTACAAAAAAGATCTTCACGACCCAGATAATCACGATGGTGTGGTCACTCATCTAGAGCCAGACATCCTAACTTCTATAAGCTATAGTAAAATATGCTAACTTTACAACATTCCTTAAATCTTTAACTTCTAACTATTTTAATTATTTCTAAGCCCTAAATTCAGTAAACTCCTTTGCCATAAACATTTTCCTCACAAATAAGCTTCAGATAGCAATTCCTCCCATGGCCTCAAGCTGCGGCCTATGTGCTCATCCTGGAACACTCTTTTGTAAAAATCCTTAAACAAATGTCAATGATTAACTTTATGAATTATTCTCTGAGCACAGCTGCAGAAGGCTTTGTGCCTTCTCATGCTCTTCTCAAGAACAATAAGCACCTTAATATCCCTTTTCAGTCAACTCAGCCGAGGAGAGGAAAAGACAAGTCAGAATTATAAGGCCTAACTCCTTCATCCCGGGACCGTGCCTGCAGAATGAGGAGAGGGGTCTGGGGCCGTGCCTCCATTTTGTCAGTAATGCCTAACGCGGCCCCCGACAAGTATTATGGGTTAGCTCCCTTTACCCCTCTGACCTTATTTTTAAACAGAAAAACAGAATTATTTTGTGTGTGTTTGCGTGTGTGCGTCTGTGTGTGTGTACTCATGGTTTTGTTGTTTGCTGTTTTTTTCATGTACTATTACCATAAATATTTTTTCACACTAGCATTCTTCTATCACGTTATCTTTTTAAATTAATGATTTATTTTTGGCTGTGCTATAGATCTTTGTGGCTTTCCCTAGTTTTGACAAACAGGTGCTTCTCTTCATTGGGAGGCACAGCCTTCTCATTACAGTGGCTTCTCGTGTTGTGGAGCACAGGCTCTGGGGCATGCAGGCTTCAGTATTTACAGCATGCAGGCTCGGTAGTTGTGGTGCATGGGCTTAGCTGCCCCACGGCATGTAAGATCTTCCTGGACCAGGGACTGAACCTGTGTTTCCTGCATTGGCAGGTGGAGTCTTATCTATCGTACTACCAGGGAAGTCCTACATTATCTTTTAATAACAGGATGCATTGTAATGTCACGTCCCATTGGGTTTGGGGTGTTGTTTTGTATGACATTCATCTTTTACATACATCTTCAGTAGTTCCCCAGGTAGGGTTCCTTCCCATTTCTCTGCCCTGGCTGTCTGGTGAAACTTGGACCTCTTCTCATATAACAATGTGTTTTCATGTGTAAAGTATAATACATGAGAAATATAATTAGCAAACTAATTATACTGAAATACTATCAAGAAACTAAAAAGAAAAAATTTGTGATAAGTGTTTGCTTATATATACACTGAAGAACAATGTTGGAGAGTAGATACAATATCTTCAATAACAACTATAATTACAAGTACTGATCAACATTATTTCAAGCTGTTTGCAACAAATGTCATATGATATGAAAAGATCTGGGATTTATATTGGGCCATGGTGACAGGTACAGCTGTGGTTTGTTGCCTACATTCATCAACAAAGGAAATATTATATTTCACTTGGAGGTTAGAGAAAACAAAGGTGTAACTTTTTTCTCATCCCAGTTCTTTATTTCCCATCAGAATCAAAGACATGACTACTGATTTCTACCCATGGAAACTTGGGGATCCAGAGAGCCCAGGTGAAAATTCCCACCTTGGGGGAAAACTCCCAAGAATGGCTCAGTTCATCTTTTGCCCCAGCAGTTTTTTTTAAAGTCTTTATTGAATTTGTTGCAATATTGTTCCTATGTTTTTATGTTTTGGTTTTCTGGCCATGAGGCATACAGGATCTTAGCTCCCCAGGCAGGTACTGAACCCACACTCCCTGCACTGGAAGGCAAAGTCTTAACTGGGGAAGTTCCTGGCCTGGCAGGCAGTTTTGAAATTTTGATATTAATAACAATGGCCTCATGACCCCAGGAACTGCTTTTGATTTCTTCTTTGTTTGTGCCAATGGCTTCAGAGTAAAGTCAGTGAGAGGGCCTGTCAGTGATAAAAATTCAGCCAGTGTTAAGGGTTGAACTGTGTCTCCCTCTGACCCCCGGCTCCCACCCTCCCCCAAAAGGATATATTGAGGCCCTAATCGCAGTACCTCAGAATGTGACTTGTTTGGAAATACGATGGTTGCAGGTGTAACTGTAATTAAGAAGAGGGCATACTGGAGAAGGGTGAGCCCTCAGGCAGTATGACTGGTGTCTTCACCAGAACACAGCCATGTAAAGATACAGGTTCACAGGGAAGCCACACGATGACAGAGACTGGAATTACGCACCAAAGATCACCAAGGATTAACAGCAAACCTCAGGAGCTCCCCAGGCAGCTCAGAGGTAAAGAATCCACCTACCAATGCAGGAGACTCAAGACACTCGGGTTTGATCCCTCGGTCAGGAAGATCCCCTGGAGAAGGAAATGGCAACCCACTCCAGTATTCTTGCCTGACGAATCCCATTGATGGAGAAGCCTGGCGGGCTGTAGTCCTTAGGATTGCAAAGAGTTGGATGCTACTGAGCACACACATGCGCATGTGCACATGTGCGTGCGTGCACACACACATACCAGGGGGTGAGGAAGAGCAAGGAGTGATTCTCTCCCAAGGTTTCAGAGGGTGCCTGACCCTGCTAACACCTTGAAAGTGGACTTCTAGCTTCCAGAACTATGAGACAATAAATTTCTGCTGTCTTATCACACCCGGTTTGTGGTACCCGTGCAGCAGCCTTAGAAAACCAGTACAATGGCTTTCCTGGCCTGGGGTTTTGAAACACTGGGGTTGGGGTGGGCACGGTTCTGTGCCCATGTTGGGGACTGCCACACCACGACCCAAGGTGACCGATGGGGACTGGCTAGAGCTTCAGCCACAATGTTACCAAGCGCAGCATGTTACCCTGGGGTCAGGAAGAGACGGTCCCATCCATCAAGGTCAACGGAACCTGCAGAAAATCCACAGAAAGCTTCAGAAGGCTGAGCAGTATTCCTCTTTATACTCACATGACAATAAAAGGCCTTTATCAAGAATGACATGTTATTGCCCAATGGTCAGGATGCAGGTGGCAGTGAAAAGGATTCTTAGGAAATTTCCCATGTCTGTCAGGTGTGTGAAGCACTCCTGTGTGAGGACAGGAAGCTTCTGATCCCCGGGTAACGTCCGCCTCTCCTTAGGGAGCTCCCCACTCCTACACTTCCATGTCCTTTCTTGCAGACAGCGGCTCTAAGTAAATCTTCCCACCTCACCAAACACTTGGCCTCTGAGTACAGCCATCTGGGGTCTGGGGTCCTCCATCAAGGCTCGGCTGAGGGTAGGACACCTCACTCCTGGAAAAGAAACCAGCCCCAAGCATTGCAGGCAGGTGGTCCAGCGAAGCAGAGGGGCTACTGCAAACATCCTGTCCCGCTTTAAAAGCAGCAGGCCAGGAAAGAAAGTCCCTCCTTACCTGGAACAGAGAAATCTGGATATTTTGGCAGCAGCCCTTCATGCAACAAAACTTTTGGAGGAGGAGTAGGAGGAGGTGGTGTGGACTTAACTCCATATATTCTAAAGTAAGAACAAAAGTCACAGTTATTTCTTTTACTGATAAAAATAAGTAAAATCTATGCAGGTCCCATAGGAGCACAGTATATTCATTTCTGATCCTGACAATTTACCCTCAAGGATCGTCATCTCCATCTTACAGAATAGAAAACTGAGGCCACAAGAGCCCCACTCCCAGCAGTGTCCTACCATGTCCTTTCTTCAGCAACCTTGAGCCTCAGGTCGCTGCCAGGATGGGGAGGCCCTGTTGGTTTTTACTCCCAGCCTCTCCCTGCAAACCAGCAAAGACCAGAAGCAGGGCTCCTGGAGCTTGTTGGGCACAAGTGGGGAGCTGGGGAGGCAGGACGTGGGGGCCGACTTGGAAGACCCTGCAATTACAAACATGGCTGCCTTGCAAAAACAAATCAGACACACAACAAAATCAGTCCTAGCTTTGGGCTGGGGGCATCTGGAAACCCTGATCGGCTCTCCCCCTGGTTCTCGCTCTCTGCAGTTGCCACCCAGGCCAGACTTACTCTTCATATGGTTTCAGGTGTGCTTGTTTGGCCCGCTCCACGAGGTCCAGGAAGTCCCTGTAGCAGTTTCTGGCCATGACGGTGTACCGCGTGGAGCAGCCTAATTCAGTGACCCTGGCTCTCGGCAGGTAGCCTGCCCAGCCAGGGATGGGGGGCTCGTGGAGAGGTTTCTTTATGTTCTTGCATTCTGTGAAAAAGATGCCATGCTTCCTTGAGGGCTTTGAGAAGCCATCCAGTGGGCGGCACTCCCAAGCCAACCAGCATCCCAGCAATCAGCCCTGGAGAGAGCCCTAGGCCCCGAGATGTGATGAGGACAACTACCACTGGTTGGTTTATTCTGTGTGTCTGCATTTGGTGGGGATTTACATAGGCTCTCTCTCTCATCTCATTGTCTTACAAACTCTAAGAAGTCGGTGGTATTATCACCAACACTTGCGTGGAGCAGGACATTGACACCTCAGAGAGGTGAAGGGAATCTTGGCCGAGGTCACATAGCAAGGAAGTGACAGAGCCAGGATTTAGACCTGCGTTTCTCTGATTCCCAAGTTATTGCTCTTAAATGGATCCCACTCTTTTCTCAGACTAACAACAACACAGAAGCTTCAGGTGTTTGATGCTCCTTGATGATTTAACTAAGGGAATCAAGAGAAGCATGTATGTCAGGAAAAGGCACATCACACCTAGCTCTGGCCACCTGGTGGGCTGACCTTCAGCAATTTCACATTTGTGAGATGAAAGATAACTGCCTGACTCTGTCTCCTCCAGTTGCTGTAAGAATTGAATTAGACCCGAGAGTCCCAGAACCTCAAAGTTGGAAGGCACCCTAGGGAGTGTCTAGTCCATCCTTCCCTGCCTTAGATGAAGGAACTGTAGCCCAGAGAGGGGAAGTCACCTGCCCTAGGTCACACAGCAAAGAGTCACAGAGCTGGGCTAAAGCCCAAACACTTAGGCTGGTGCTTCTTATAATGGCTGGGAAATTTCTAAAGCATGACAAACATGTGAGTTAGCATATGCTGAAAAGTCCCCCGTTACAGTAATAATAATAAAGGCAATCAGTCCATTACTTTTCCTGTTGAATATTAGACCTTAAAAACCAGCTGGGATAAATCACTGTTTTGATGATTAACATTATACAGTCATATCATCAGTTGGTTTTTTCACTGTTATTATGGTTGTTATTCAGTGCAAAACCCCTTCCTACCCAGCTAGCACCTGGAGGAGCTGGGTTCAAACCCCAGGTCTGACCTCAGACAAGGGACACTATGCTCAAGTGGGAATAATTGTATCGACTTCATACGGCTATCATGGGTGGCTAACGAAATAACGATGCTGGGCACAGAGAAAGCAACTAAAAAGCCGTAACTACTGGGACCACAGGGGCTTCCCAGGTGGCGCTAGTGGTAGAGAACCCGCCCAGTACAGGAGACATAAGAGATATGGATTCAATCCCTGGGTCAGGAAGATCCCCTGGAGGAGGGTGTGGTGACGCACTCCAGTATATTTTGCCTGGAGAATCCCATGGATGGAGGAGCCTGGTGGGCTACAGTCCCTAGGGTCAGAGTCGGACACAACTGAAGTGGCTTAGCACACATGCACACTGAGACCACAGCTGCTCTCTGAACCACTGTGATGACCACCCAGGGAGGTGAGTACCAGAACCCTCTCCCCTAGCTGTCTCCCCCTCCCCCTGGATATGTTTCTTTATCCTTTCAAGCAACTGAGCCTCTCCACTTTGCATAGACGCCTGGGGATCTGGAACGGTACTCTTGGTGGCCACTCAGCGAGCCAGCCAGGCCCTGCAATGGGGCCCAGCGTGAAGAGGGGGGGCCAGTACCCAGACTCAAGGGATGGTACTGCCGGTAATACTGGTGCAGTGTCCGCAGGACCGTCCCTTCCGAGCGGACAGGTTTCAGCTTGGGAGCAGTGGCCACAGAGCAGTGGAATTCCTCCAGCTGGTCTTTATACCGCTGTGTGTTCTCCTGGAAGATTTTCAGACAGTGGGCCATGTTGTCCTCGCTGGAGGTGCCCTGGCAGCTCAGGTAGGGCACGAAGCCTGCAAGAGTTGAGGAGGGAATCATAATCTGCAGCAAGAGATTCAGATTCTGCCCAAACCCCCAGAATCTCCGCCCAGCCCTGGCCATTTCTTCCTTGGTCGACAACGCTGCATTTTCCCAAAGGCCATGAATACAAGCTGTGCTATTGTTTCCACTGCGGCTGGGTCCTCCCAAGGCCACAAAAAATGACCTTGGAGCGGGGAGGGAAGGCCCGTTTCCACAAAGGCGATGACAGTAATGTTCTTTGATAGCAAAGCCCCCGAT
Source organism: Capricornis sumatraensis (assembly GCF_032405125.1). Lineage (NCBI taxonomy): Eukaryota > Metazoa > Chordata > Mammalia > Artiodactyla > Bovidae > Capricornis > Capricornis sumatraensis. Next base: position 37,150,818 of record NC_091091.1, read on the forward strand.
GTCAGCCCGTATGGCAAATGGGGAAAGCATTTAATGGGCCAAAATGATAGTCTGAGGAGTAATTGAAATTATTCATCTTTTTAAAGAGAAAGCTTATTTTCCTTGACACTTTCCAAATGCAATTTGGGATCTTTCTTGTCGGACCATCAGAAAATTGCGGGCTTATTAAAAGCTGAGACCTATTACACAAAAAGGTAAATTCATTATCTGTGAGACCCACCCTGAGCACAATTTTTCAGCATTTCCCACAAAATAACATATAATTATTACAATTAGTATGGGTAAAACACAACTATTTATTTAAACTGGATGCTGAATCCTAAGTACTATAATGTTGTCATAATAAGGCCATTTTTAAAAAGAACAAAGAATGGGAAAAAAACTGGTTAAGGCTTAGCTTAAAATTGCAAATAAATAAATAAATATATAAGTCTCATTATTGAAACTCAACATTTTTGCTCTGATCCCCAGGTAAGAAAAGCTGGCTTCAGAGTTGAAGGCAGTAACCCTCACCCTCTGCACCGGCAAGAAGTCTCCTCTGGAGGACTCGAATTATTAGGCTGTTCCTGACAGTGCTGGAAGCCTTCCATCCACTAGACAGGCTCCCAGTTGGACTTGGGAGATTAAAAGACATGTTAGACAATTAAAAGATACACTAACAACATGGAGGAGACCCTAGACACCCAGGGACCTCATCACAATGGTTCTTCTTCATCAGGGTCTACTTTGATCTGCATAGATTTTACCTGATTGTGTATATATATGCACACGCACACACACACACACAGAAATACAAACAACTTTTATTGAGTCTTGCTAAAGGCCAAGATATTTCAAATGTATCCCAGCTCCTTTTCTTGGGCTTTAAAATCACTGTGGATGGTGACTGCGCCATCAAATTGACACTTGCTTTGTGAAAGAGGAGAGTGAAAAAGTTGGCTTAAAGCTCAAAATTCAGAAAACTAAGATCATGGCATCTGGTCCCATCACTTCATGGCAAATAGATGGGGAAACAGTGGAAATAGTGGCTGACTTTATTTTTTTGGGCTCTGAAATCACTGCAGATGGTGATTGCAGCCATGAAATTAAAAGACGCTTACTCCTTGGAAGGAAAGTTATGACAAACCTAGACAGCATATTAAAAAGCAGAGACATTACTTTGTCAGCCAAGGTCCATCTAGTCAAGGCTATGGGTTTTCCAGGGGTCATGTATGGATGTGAGAGTTGGACTATAAAGAAAGCTGAGCACAGAAGAATTAATGCTTTTGAACTGTGGTGTTGGAGAAGACTCTTGAGAGTCCCTTGGACTGCACGGAGATCCAGCCAGTCCATCCTAGAGGAGATCAGTCCTGCGTGTTCATTGGAAGGACTGATGTTGAAGCTGAAACTCCAATATTTTGGCCACCTGATGCAAGGAGCTGACTCATTTGAAAAGACCCTGATGTTGGGAAAGACTGAGGGCAGGAGAAGGGGATGACAGAGGATGAGATGGTTAGATGGCATCACTGACTCAAAGGACATGAGTTTGGGTAGACTTCGGGAGTTGGTGATGGACAGGGAGGCTTGGCGTGCTGTGGTTCATGGGGTCTCAAAGAATTGGACACAACTGAGTGACTGAACTGAACTTTTTATAAGGAAAGCTATGACAAACCTAGACAGCATATTAAAAAGCAGAGACATCACTTTGCCAACAAAGGTCCGTATGGTCAAAGCTATGGTTTTTCCAGTAGTCACGTATGGGTGTGAGAGCTGGTCCGTAAAGAAGACTGAGTGCCAAAGAACTGATGCTTTTGAGCTAGAGTGCTGGAGAAAATTACTGAGTCCCTTGGACTGCAAGGAGATCAAACTAGTCAATCTTACGGGAAATCAACCCTGAATTTTGAAGGACTCATGCTGAAACTCCAATACTTTGACCACCTGATTCAAATAGCCAACTCATTAGAAAAGATCTTGATGCTGGGAAAGAATGAAGGCAAAAGGAGAAGGGGGAAAACAGAGGATGAGAGAGTTGGATAGCATCTCCCACTCAATGGACATGAATTTGAGCCAACTCCAAGAGATAGTGAAGGACAAGGAAGCCTAGTGTGCTGCAGTCCATGGGGTCACAAAGAGTCAGACACCACTTACCAACTGAACAGCAACAAAGCTCCTTTAGTCTTCACAATAATCTTATGAGAAGATTATATCTTCTATAATCTTATGAGAATCTTATATCCCTACTCCATATAGTGGGTTGAATCGATAGATCTACCCGAGTCCTAACCCCTGAAACTTGTGAAGGTGAACCTATCAGGAAATAGAGTCTTTGCAGGTGTAATTACAGATTGGGAAATGAGATCATCTTAGATTTAGGATGGACTCCCACATCCAATGGCTAGCTTCCTTCTAAAAGAAAGGAGAGGGAGGTCTGAGAAACAAAGACACAGAGACACTGAGCAGATGGCCACAAGAAGTGTCACGAGAAGATGGGAGCAGAGACTGGAGTGATGCTGCCACAAGGCAAGGAACACCAGGGCCCGTCAAAGAGTGTGGTCCTGCCCATACCTCATGTCAGGAGACTCCCAGCCTCCAGAACTGTGAAGGATAAATATCTGCTGCTTTACACAACAGCCCTAGGAAACCAATACAACCATTTTATAGAAATTTCTCTTTACCATACAGAGGTATGTAACCTACTTACAATCACATAGATAATGGCCAGGAAGAGATTGGAATCCCAGTTTATTAAAACCCAAAGCTTATTCTCTTAACCAACCAGTAGGACCAAGGATGGGCAACCTTGGAATATTCTCCATGAATCTCCCCTCCTAAGAATACCTGCATGTGAGAGCAGAGGGCTTCTGGGGAACACTAGGTTCATCACCCACCGTGATGTGATTTAGTAAATTCTCAGTAGCCGAGAAGGCTGAGAAGGAGAAGCCTCAGGATAGAGTGACTAGTTCTCCTGACTTGCCAAGGGCTGACAGGTTTCCTGGGATGCAGGACATTCAGTGCTAAAACTGTGACCATTCCCAACAAACCAGAGTAATTGGCCAGCCTCCCTCTAGGGGACACAGGAAGAAATGGGACCATAAGGACAGCCCTAGTGTTTGAGAATAGCACAACCTAGAGAGAGGAACAGAGCCTCAGTTTACTCATCTGTGTCTCCCCAGGTCCAAATGCATGAGATAAGTGCTTCCTGGATACCAGACCATCTCCTGGGAGATTTGAAAGTGAAAGTTGCTCAGTCGTGTCTGACTCCTTGAGACCCCATGGAACAGTCCATGGAATTCTCCCTAGATTATATTTCTCCACTTATCAGAACCCAGTGATCTGCCATCTTCAACAATGGAGCACTTTCAACAAGTCTCTTAAACGCTGAAGTGCCTGTACTAGTCCATTAAACCGGTCAGACATGGACAATGGGGCAAGGAAGAGACAGAAATGGTCCCCCTGCCAGGCCCGTCACCACTTACCACTGTAGCCTGGTGTGATCGGCATCTGTCTCATGAAGGTCTTGGAAGACTCCATGATTTTGCTCTCTGTTAATGAAGGGAAAGAGGGAATGAAACCGTCTCATCAGAAGTCCCTTCCTAGAGAACTCACTGCACATGTGCCAGAGCCCTTGGGAGTAAGACTAACCTTGCCAGGGATTGGGACAGAGAGAAAGCTGCGGCATTAGCCAAGGATGCCACTAAACGTTCAATGTGCAGGACATAATGAAGAATCAGAGTAAGCTGTGGCTGGAAAGGATCAGAAGTCTCTAAAGTTGAAATGGAGTCCAAGCTGCGGTTGCAGGGGTCAGCGGGGTGGGGTACCACACAGCATCAGTTTACGTGGATGCTGTCTCTGGATCCAGACCCCTTCCTCCTTCTGGGATGGCCTGTGCTTGCCTTAGTACAAGCCAGGTCCTGCATCTGGCATCTACCCTGCCCAGCCAGTTAATCTCAAAAGTGATACCTTCGTGGCCAGGACAAATGGCCTCAGGGGTAGAGGAGAGGGTCTCCATCATGGTATATTCAGCAGTGATGGGAATTTTAACAGTTCAGACATTCACTTGCCACCACACAGCTGAAGGCAGGACTGCATTCCTGCCATTTCCTTCTCCAGAGGATCTTCCCCACCCAAGGATCGAACCCTGGTCTCCAGCACTGCAGGCAGATTCTTTACCATCTGAGCCACTAAGGGAAGCCTTGTTAAATCCTCACCGCCACCCAAAGGGTTAATTTCTATTTCAGCCCCCATTTTACGGATGGTAAAATAAGACACAAAGAGGTTAAGAAACTTGTTTGAAGATTTCTGCATCCAAGGAAGTCAGTTCAGTTCAGTTCAGACACTCAGTCGTGTCCGACTCTTTGGAACCCCATGAATCGCAGCACGCCAGGCCTCCCTGTTCATCACCATCTCCCGGAGTTCACTCAAACTCACGTCCATCGGGTCAATGATGCCATCCAGCCATCTCACCCTATGTCGTCCCCTTCTCCTCCTGCCCCCAATCCCTCCCAGCATCAGAGTCTTTTCCAATGAGTCAACTCTTCGCATGAGGTGGCCAAAGTAATGGAGTTTCAACTTTAGCATCATTCCTTCCAAAGAACACCCAGGACTGATCTTTAGAATGGACTGGTTGGATCTCCTTGCAGTCCAAGGGACTCTCAACTGTCTTCTCCAACACCACAGTTCTAAAGCATCAATTCTTCGGGGCTCAGCTTTCTTCACAGTCCAACTCTCACATCCATACATGACCACTGGAAAAACCATAGCCTTGACTAGACGGACCTTAGTCGGCAAAGTAATGTCTCCGCTTTTGAATATGCTATCTAGGTTGGTCATAACTTTCCTTCCAAGGAGTAAGCGTCTTTTAATTTCATGGCTGCAATCACCATCTGCAGTGATTTCGGAGCCCCCCAAAATAAAGTCAGCCACTGTTTCCACTGTTTCCCCATCTATGTGCCATGAAGTGATGGGACCAGATGCCATGATCTTAGTTTTCTGAATGTTGAGCTTTAAGCCAACTTTTTCACTCTCCTCTTTCACTTTCATCAAAGGCTTTTTAGTTCCTCTTCACTTTCTGCCATAAAGGTGGTGTCATCTGCATATCTGAGGTTATTGATATTTCTCCCGGCAATCTTGATTCCAGCTTGTGCTTCTTCCAGCCCAGCGTTTCTCATGATGTACTCTGCATATAAGTTAAATAAGCAGGGTGACAATATACAGCCTTGACATACTCTTTTTCCTATTTGGAACCAGTCTATTGTTTCATGTCCAGTTCTAACTGTTGCTTCGTGACCTGCATATAGGTTTCTCAAGAGGCAGGTGAGGTGGTCTGGTATTCCCATCTCTTTCAGAATATTCCAGTTTATTGTGATCTACAAAGTCAATGGCCAAGGAGGTCAGACAGTCTAAACTCTGGGCGCAGGACTGTTGTTGGTGGTGGTGGTTTAGTTGCTTACGGACTATAGCCTGCCAGGCTCCTCTATCCATGGGATATCCTAGGCAAGAATACTGGAGTGGGTTGCCATTTCCTTCTCCAGGGGATCTTCCCAACCCAGGGATCCAACCCACGTTTCCAGCGTGGTAGGCAGATTCGTCACTGCTGAGCCACCTGAGAAGCACGGTGGGGACAGGAGTGCGTGCGCGTGGTTGGGGATAGGGCGGCGATCTGCGCGGGTGGGTGGTGGGCTGCTCACCACGCCTGGAGGCCTGCCTGGAGGAGGCAGAAGGGAAGAGGCTGGGGAGGAGCTATTCTGGGGGTGGGGCCGGAAAACCAATCAGAAAGCGTGGACACCCCGCCTCCCCACCCTTGCCCCACTCCAGGGTCCTCACCTAGGCCGGCCTGGATCACGGCCCCACGGGGCCTCCTGCCCAAGCCTGGCCTCCACTGGACCACCCGGCCTCCCGGCCTTTGTGCGCTCACCCCAACCGCAGGACTAAGGGAGGAGAAAGGGGGCGGAGTCGCACCCCCAGCCTGCCCCTCCCCCTTCCTCAGCTTTCTGCCTCTCGACTGGAAGCCCCCCCCCCGCCCCAGGAGTCAAAGGAGACTTGCTCAGCGTCTGCTCTTGGGGTAAAATCCAGGGATTTTCCCAGCAAGGATTTTGCCTCGGAAGCTGTTCTCTGTTCGGGGTATATGGTCTCCCGCCGGTGAGGCTGCTCTGGGTGTGGAAATTGGGCCGGGGAGTGCAGTAAGGAATCCGTCTCAAAGGCAGCTTTTCTTATGTGGACACTGGGGAGCCTAGGCTTGGGGGAGAGGATTGGTGGGAACAGGCCATGGCAGGGTTGGGGGGAGCAGCCTGGGAGAGAAGCGGAGGCTCTGTCCAGGCGGCTTCCCTTGGGAAGCCCCCTGCACCCACAGCCTGGTGTCCCTTACTAGGAGAATCTCCAGGTGGACCAGGACAGGTATGCGTGAGAAGGGGACCAAGCACCCAATGAAGGATGCTGGGCAGGCAGGATCACACTCCTTCTGACCACCCTTATTTTATGGGAGCTGAACTTTCACATTGGACTGAAACCAAGATGCCCACTGTGTGACCCAGACCAGGGATCGCATGGCCTGAACAGACTGCCAGTTCCAGCTGTTCCCTCTACAGATGAGGAAACTGCATCCAAACGGCCTGATGGCCCTACGTTCACGATACATGTTTCACTCCGCCTCCCAGACTTCCCCACCTCTCCTCAGGGCCATTGAACTTCAGATGAAACTTCAGCGGAGCTACCCGCTTAGGAAGAACCCATACCGTGATGCTGGGGAAGATTGAAGGCAGGAGAAGGGGATGACAGAGGATGAGATGGTTGGACGGCATCACTGACTCAATGGACATGAATTTGAGTAAGCTCCGGGAGATGGTGAAGGACAGGGAAGCCTGGTGTGCTGCAGTCCATGGGGTCGCAAAGAGTTGGACACGACTTAGTGACTGAACAACAGCAGGGTCCTAGGGCTCACCTCTGGCTATCCGGAAGTTTTAGAGCCTTCTCTGGATGGAGGTTGACCCAGACTTAGAGTCTGGAATAAGCACAAAACCCTAGATTCAGCAGCCAGCTAGGTGTGCCTGCTGGGACACCAGAGGACAAGCCAAGCCATCCACCCTTGGCCTTTTGCTTTTCTTTTTACATGACTTTCATTTAGGTTCAGTGGGGTTGTCAGTGGTCACTGTGGCTTTTCTGCCTTCTTTCAGGTGGGGCTGCTTTCTTTGGCTTCAGGATAAAGGGGGCTAATGGATGTTGATGAAGGTTTGGTTCCCAGTAAACAGAGGAGCCAGTCTTACTGGTGTATGAGCTTAGTCACTCAGCTGTATCCAACTCTGAGCGACCCCATGGACTGTAGCCCACCATCTACGGGATCCCTAACTTGTCTGCCATTCAACATTTATTAATGCCTGCTGTGTACAAAGGAAATCCTTTGACAGTTCTTCTAAGAAACGTGAACCTCAGATAATATTCCAGAAGCAACTGTCAAGACAACAGACTTCTGCCCATGGAATTTTCCAGGCAAGAATACTGGAGTGGGTTGCCATTTCCTCCTCTAGGGGATCTTCCCGACCCAGGGATCCAATCCATGTCTCCTGTGTCTCCTGCTTTGCAGGCAGATTCTCAACCTACTGAGCCATCGGGGAAAGCCTGTCTTATTGGACTGAAAGTTAATAAAGCTTGTAACACCTAAGAAAGGACGTGAAAAACAATTTCCACTGGAGATGGGGTACAGGGGAAGGTCAGTAATGTATCTATAATTCCATTTACAAATTTAATGAAAAAAAAAAAGTCCAGGCCACATGAGATCCAGAGTTTTGCTTTATTAGACATCTGTGAAGAAGAGTTTGCAGGTACAATCAAATTGTGAACTGCTGCAAAGTTCTCTGAAGTTTTAATTTATCCTTTAGTGAACAGACCCCAGTGGCTGATATTTTAGAATATAGTTCCATATTCCAAGCAGATGAGAGATGTGATGTTATGGCCAACAACTTTTATACTAGTCATCCACTTAAGCCGTTTCCCAGCATAAATATGCAGTTTAATCACAGCTATTTCATCTCTACAATGCGTGATTCGATCTTCAACTAATAATGCATTTTGACTCCTGTTTATATTGGTGCATGCGATTCTTTGCCACCCTGGCAATTAACCAGACCTGGACTCTAAAAGCTAAACTTGATCTAAATAACATTCTAGGGGTAGGGCAGGCTCTGTAATCTGGACTCATCTTAGCCAGCAGTCTGCAAAAGCACTTGTATGTCTCCTTTTTCCTATCGTGTCTGTCTGTAACTTGTATGTCATTCAACATTTATTAATGCCTGCTGTGTGCAAAGGAAATCCTTTGACAGATCTTCTTCTAAGAAACTTGAACCTCAGATAATAGGCCAGAGACAACTGAATAATGGGTCAAGACAACAGGCCTTTTAGAAACTTTCTAAGATTAGAAAACGTGCCCAAGTGTACCTATCCGGTGCTCTTACTCTGGAATATTTGCAGGGAGCGGGGTTGGCGTGGAGAGGGGAGGGATGGATTTGAGGATTCTAAGTGTGATTATTAGGACTGCATCTCTGGGGCCAGAAGAAAATCCAGTAAAATCATCACCCCCTCTCCATTATCTTTTTGCCAATATTGCAAATTTCAACCATTTCCTTGAAGAGAAATAGTGGAAAAGCAGACATCCTTAACACGAAAGGTGGGAAAGGCCTTACCTTAGCCACAAAAAGGACTTGACTCTATTACTCACACTTAATCCAGTAGGAAGGCTGAATTTGTGTACTACCCAATTCCTTCCTTTGATTCTGGTGTCCTGAAAACATCACCATTTTGCCCTCAGAGTGACTGCGTTGCCCTGAAAGGAGAGGTTGACAATCCTGCAGGACACATTTTTTGGAGGTTTCTCTAAACAGTCATGTGGCTTACAGAGCCAGACGGTTCAGCTCTCAAAGACTGGACAGGAGAATCAAAACATTATTATGCTTCTTTAAATATAAACTGTGAACCTTTGGGAAGGATGTGCATGTGTAGAGAGCTCTGATGAAGCTGTCGACCCATCTGGTCTATTTCTTAGAGTACTCTGACCCTAGGCACCTCTGTCTATTTTTGAGTCTACACACACAGTCCATAGCTTAGCATCAGTATAAATTAAGCATGGTCAAGAAATGAAGCCATGGAAAATTAAAGGCAGCAATGTCATCAACAAAATTCAATGAGCATTTTCCCTTTTTTCTTTTTTAACAAGAAAAGCACATTGTAGAAATCAAGATTCTGTACAATTTTCTAATATTATATGTACATAAAATTATATTATAACTCAATTGAAAAGTCTTGTTTGTAGAGTATGGCTGGCAACACCAAAGAATGACCCCTAACATTAAGCTTTTGAAGCAGAGCAGGCAGCAAGAGGACCCAGATGCACACACCTTTGAGCCTGGATGCAAAACCCGGCTCCTAAGGATGTGTCTAGCATTCTCCAGTTCTCTGGTGTGTTCGTGTTTCACAGTCTAGTAGGGAATTCTGCAGCAAGCGATGTGAAAAAGGAGACACGTTGAAATGAAATGGAAATGCTGTTTAAAATCTGCATATGATAATAGGCTGTGATAATGGGTTTGTGAATCCAACTCGCATTCAAAGTTAGTGGCTCAGCCATCTTGCCCTCTTTTATTATGCCTGCCTCCGGTGATTTAAAACTGACTGAACTCCAGCAGGTGGAAAAGACAGCTTTGAACAGATCAGACGGGTTGTGAGTCAGGTTCTGGATTCTTTTCCTGCAGTTGGCTCCTGGAAGTGGAAGACTGGCTTTGCAAGTGGGGAAGGATGGGGAGCAGGCACACACACCAGTTGGTTCATCTGCCCCATTCTCCGGCTGCCTTTCTTCCAATCTCTTTCCTCCCAGGTCCTGCCATCCCCAAGCCAGGTGGAGCTCCAGCCCCACTCCCCAGAGGGCAAGGGGTGGGCTCCTGGCCCTTCACTTGTAGATCCTCTCCCTCAAGGAACCTAACCAGAGGCTGCAGTCTGTGCCCCAGCTTTCGAAAAACCTAAAGTTGGGAGTTTCCAGATTCCAATTCAGCCACAGTCCCCTTCGGCATTTACTAAACATCGCAGATTCAGGTTCCCTCTCCAAGACTCAAGTTCATAAAAGGGAGAGGATCCAGGAACCTGTTTTTAAGAAGCCCCCAGGCAGTTCTTGCATGGGAGATCCACAGATCTGCTTTGAACAAAAACAAAAACCAGCCTCAATCGTTCAGTATCGATCTCTGAATGCCTGTAGGTAGAATCTTCAGTTCAAGTTTAGAAACGGAAGATTTTAACGAAACATTTCGTAGAACAGATTCTCTGCCTGTGTATCACTAATGTAGTCTTCCCAAAATGTGGAATTAAATGGCCAAAAACTCTTAGGGAGATGAGGGCGAGCCGGGAGGAGGGAGTTAGTTGAAAATATGTGTGCTCTTTGAGGAAAGGGGCTGTTTCAAAGCCTGTTCCCATGTTCACGCCCAGGCTTGGTGATGTGAACAAGGCAACTTGCGACTTCATTTTCTCACACAGAATCCTACTGAGGTTAACTCGAATTACTTATGAATTCAGAAATCAGGATTTGGCCTTTGGGGAGTTCTTTCCCAGCATATAAATAACCCGGGATACGTCAGTAGCTCGATATCCATTTCCCTCGAAGCAAATTTTCACCTGCTGAAAAGCTGAGGTGTCAGCGCTCCCACTCACAAATCCTAGCGGATTAGCTGAAGCTGCAGTCATTCTTCACTGAGCCTATTTGGAAGTTAAATTATGAGAACCTAAAATAGTGCCCAGTGTAGGCAGGCTTCTCCCACCGGCTTGAAACACCCTCCAAGCTCACACCGAGTCACCGCTTTCAATCACATGATGATGAAAAGGAATTAACTGCAGATGGATGGTATTTTATATGGACTGCCATCCAAAATACGTGAAAAGAAAAGTCTCAGAGAGATGAAGAGTCTCCCCTTGGCTCAAAGATCTTATTTCAAATCTGGAAAGGTTGTGATAGGGTATCCTAAGTTCTGCGGAAGGGAGAACTCTTCAATCCCAGCCCAATCACTGCTGCAGAAATGTACTGATTCCCTTGTCAGGTGGGCGTTTCATCACTTTTTACCTGTGAACACTAGCTGCTCTTCTAGGACGCTCAAATTTCCTATTCCCCGACCTCCATCTTCACTGCCACCAGCTTTTCTGACTCCAGTGTGCCCTCCGAAACATCCCCTAATTATGTCTAGCCCTGGCTGCTCTCATCTTCCCCGCTGGAATTCAGATGGGTAATGGCAAGGGTCAAGGGCAGGGAAAGAACAGTCAGGGTTGAGGTCAGCAGACGCGGGTGAGCCGGGTCCACGGCGGGGCCCGGCGGCGGGGAGGGCCGGTTAGTAATTTAAGAAGTCGATCCCAACCTTGACACTCTTGGAAGTGGCTATATCAATGGCCGTGGCCTTGATCTCGGTGTCCCCGAACTGCATGAGGGTCTGGATCTCCCTGCGGGCGGGCACGTTGGTACTGCTGGCCCCGGTGAGATCCAGGCGCAGCGTGCCGCACTTCTTCACCCCGGGGTCGGTGATGAAGCTCACGTCGTCCAGCTCGGAGCTGTAGATGTTGATGACGATGACCAGCTGGGAGGGCTTGGCCGGGGTGTAGCTGCGCTTGACCAGCTCGCCCAGGGCCACGGACTGGTCGGCGGAGATGAATTTGTCGAAGACGTCGGTGCACCAGCGGGTGCCGTCCTTCACCAGCAGCTTCTCGGGCGGGTGCTTGCCCTCCACGTAGCGGTTCAGCACGCCCACCCCGTAGGTGAGTGGGGACCGGCGCACCTTGATGACCGCGGGGTCCAGGCCGAAGAGGACGGCGCCCTTGAGGATGGTGAGGCCCACGTCCTGGGGGATGATGACGCGGCACTTGTCGCCAAAGGCACCCTGTACCGCCTGCTGCAGGAGGGGCGCCTCGGCGAAGCCGCCCACCAGGAAGAGGAACTTGACCGTGGACACCTCCGGCTTCTGAAACAGGTCCCCTGAAAGGCAAGAGGAGGGGACAAGTGACCTGTCACCAGAAGCCAAGGGGGACTGGGTGGCCTGAGGAGGTGGGGAATGGACCAACTGGAGGACACTCTTGGTCTGAACTCGAACAGATTACTTTTGTAGAGCTAGTCCTTTAAGGAAAGGAGGTTTGATGGGCCCCCGGGTGGTCCAGTGGTTAAAAATCCGCCTCACAATGCAGCAGACACCAGTTCGATCCCTAGTCCAGGAAGATTCCAGCTGCCGCAGGGCAACTAAGCCCGTGTGTCACAACTAGTAAGCACACTCTGGAGCTTGTGCTTGGCAACAGGAGAAGCCCACAGGCGCACCGCAGCTGGAGGGCAGCCCCCACTCACTGCGACCAGAGAAGGGCCTCAGGCAGCAACAAGACCCAGCACAGCCAACAGTAAATGTATGAATAGACTATTTTTAAGGAAAGGAGGTCTGTACATCAGTATGCTCAGGAATGAAAACTCAAGCTACTGCTAAGTAGAGACCCATTTTCACAGCTAGACGGTGATCAGTTTAGGCAGTTCTTTGTTAGGTGTGAATGAATACCCCTCACCGTCTCCAAACCTGCGGTTCTCTTAAATGAGTCAAGGCAGGCTGTTAGAAATATTATTCTTTGGTTTTCATCAAATTCCCATCCCATCCCTGGGGGTTCTGATTGGCTAGGTACGGAGTGGGAAGTGGAGGCCCTGGATACTGGAAGAGGCCTTGGTGAGTCTACTGTGTCCCCAGGTGAGGGCCCTGGTGTGTGTTTGGTGGGAGAGGTGGGGATAGACCTTTGATTTATATAACCGTTCCTCCATCCCAGCAGAGGTTATGGTTTCCAATTTATTCTGATAAAGCAAGGGCCATCCCTTCACTAAGGCCAGTCACTCGATGATAATATTGCTTTAGATGTCTCAGCTCTCTGACTTTTGAAGCCAGACAGAAAGCCCAGATGAGTAGGGGCTTTCAGCCACCCTCGTAGATGCCCAGGCCCTGCCCACTCCTGCCGGAGCCCTGACCCGTGGCGCCAAACCCTGGACCCCCTGCCATCCTGATTTCACATATACTGGCGGGTGATGCTGGAAATGCCAGTCCCCATTCTTGGCTCTGCCCCACCAAGTGGCCAAGCCCTGGCTGATCACTTACGGAGATGCTCAATGATGCTGTCGATAGTCGGCTTAAAAAGGGCATTCATGGCATCTGGACTCATCCTCAGCATCCCCTGCGAGGACCACTTGACAAAATCCACACTGTGGGGTGAGCAGAGAGAGAGTGAGAGTGTAGAAAGGATACCCAAGTCACGGGCCCTGGCAGAACAGCTGTCACGTCTGAGTGGGCAAGGGGGTCTGAAAGCCCAAAGATCCCTTAGTAATACCCTAAACCACCAGGATCTAGACCCTTAGGAGCTTAAAAGCTAAGGCACAACCTCTTCCATTTCTCTTTACTTTGGGCTCTGGCCAACCCTCTCCTGATACAGTGAAAGCCAAAGTCTAATGCAAAAGACAGGGTGATAATTCATTCAACAACTATTTACTGAGCACCTACTCAGTGCTCAGTAACCCACAACAGAACCCACAACAGGTTCTGTTGTGGACTCTGGGGACAAAGCAGGAGCCAAACTTCTCTGCTTTCGTAAAGCTTATCTTTTTAGTGCATAATCATAGCTAACACATAAATAGCACCTTCTAGGTCCCAGGCATTGTGCTAAGCGTATATGAATTCATTTCATCCTCACAGCAACACTTTCAGGTAAGTGGAATTATCATGCCCATGTTCCAGATGAAAAAACTAAGGACCAGAAAAGTTGAGTCACTTGCCCAAGATCACACAGCAAGCGGGTAGGATTGGAACTCAGAGTCCACACCCCCTTCCTCCCTCCCATCAACATGTTCTACCCTCTGGACTGTCCTGAGCCAAATGTGAGCCGACTCACTTGCTCTTCCTCAAGGCGTGCTCCACGCTGTGTCCCCGGAACTTCTTGTAGTAGTCAATGAAGGAGAAGGGCAGGGTGATGTTCAGTGGGTTGGTTCGGTCTGGGGCAGCCGCTCTTTTTCGAGACTCAAATGCAATCATTAAGTCAACCCAGGCCGCAGGACGCTTGATTTTAAATTGCTCAATAAAATCCTCTCCGAATATTTTACACAGAAGCTTTTCAAATTCGTAGTCTACTCCTAAAGATCCATAGGGTCCACCTGGGTCAAGAACAAAATGGGAGACCACTCTGTCAAAAACAGAAACAGAATCCGAAGTCTGAGTAGCAGCCTACCCTGGGTTCTGCCAAAGACAGTAGCCCAAACGTGGGCCCACTTAGCCAGCAGACCACGGCTGTGTGTTCTTACTCTTTAAAACCCTTAGGTTCTTCTTATTCCACATGGGAAAACTTTCCTGTAAAAATCACTCATCAACAATCGGTTTAAAATTATTTACATTTTAAATAAAACCAATGCATCTAGCTAATTGGGAGCATTGTGGTATTCCTGCCCAAGAAATCTAAGGACAGAGTCAGTGAAGCCAGCAGACCTCACCGAGTCCCTGTGACCTACTAATTACTCATCCTTTCCATCCTAAGAGGACAAGACGTTCTTTGGTTTGGTGGTCTCATCCTGGGACCTCCCAGGAAAGCTTAGCCACAGCACCAAATCACATGTGATGATCATGGCCAGGATCTGAAACAGGCTCACTTTAGGCCCAGACCCAAGTTATGGCAGTTTGTGTTTAAAGGCCATTTAATGGCATTTTGCTTTCTGGTCTCACACATCCATACTGCTCATAATCCCACGTGCTGATGGCATTGAAAGAATGAGATGCTGAGAGTAATCAGAAATGAGTAAAACAGCTCAGGTATGAGAACATTAGCCACTTCCCTCATTTTCTCAGACTTACCTGTTGCTTTGTACAGTTCTTTAAGATGCCCCTCTGGTAACCGTATCTGATGGACTGTCAGGTCAACGGTGCCACCGCCACTGTCCACCACCACATACTTGTCACCTGGTATAAAACAGCCATCCTTTATACAGACCACTTGTCCACTGTGTCCTGGAACAATCTGGCAGGTGATGACGGTGTACCTAGCTAAGCTCCATCAACACCCAGTAGTACAATGGTTTTACTAATCAGGAGCACAGTGAGTTATTCATGACTAAAGAGAATGAGATAATGTCTGCCCAGAAGTGCTGGTTAGCATGGACTGTGAACACAGATGAACGAATCTTTAAAGCATTCATGTCACACGACACTGCATACCTGGCACATACAAGCCAATAAGGTAACAGCACCATCGAATGACCTGCTGTTTATAACACAAGGCTTATCCTGGAACTGGTGAGTTCCAGCTCCTACTTTTCTTCTGAAGAGCCTATATGGTTTTAGAACATGCAAAATTACAGCTCCAAAAAGAGCTCTCCCTGGGCAAGCAGGTCTGTGAAACCAACTGATTTGGAACATTTCCCAAAAGTGTAAAAGGAACAAATAGGAATGCATTTTTGCCAACACACACACACACACACACACACACACGCGCACACACAAAATCCAGCAGGGGCAAAGGACATTCAAGGACACTACCTTCCTCCAGCTCAGACCAGATTTCTCCTATGACATTCTCCACCAGAAAGGTCCGACTCTGCCGATTACGTCGTATGTGTTCCTTAGCTAGTGGCCAACACAAAGAAAATAACAACGGGTGAGAAAGCATGAAAGAGCCGCAGTCCCTGAAGTCAGTGGAGGTGAAAGAGCATGGGAGGTTTGGGAACAGAACATTCGGTGATCTCGATCGGAATGATTACATAAGTACAACAGGGGGAATGACAAAGCCAGCTCTTCCACAGCAAGGAGCTTATTTCCACCAGCCTCCATCTATCTATTCATCTGCCTGGAGCTAGCCAGTGCCCTGCTGAAAAGCTCACCGTGGTGAGATTCCCTTCCTCCAGGAACAGTTTCAGGGGAATGGAAATAAAATAGGTCAGTTTCCTGGCTCTGCTGCCCTAGGGAGGAAGCTGTCTGCCAAATGGCCTGCAGTGCGCTTGGTTAAATAATTTCACATCAAGGAACTTGGTCTGATACATGGAATGCGGGGTATGTTTTCCTAACTGGATCTGGGATAAACCGGCCAGAAGCCCTTTCCAGACTCCGTTGAAGTCGATATGCTCTTCCGCCACAAGGTGGCGCGGCTGAACCTAGCAAAGTCGACGCCGCCTTTTTCCTGCATAATGCGGGACAACCTAGGGGTGGCTGGGGTACTCAGTGGCTGTGATGCCATGCATGGGTATTTCATCTCCCGCTGGCTCCCGACAGCCCCGTGAGACGGACAGGGCCCAGATCATCGTCCTGTGTTCAGACGAGGAAACCATGTCAGGGAGGTCAAGGGACTTGCCGTTCCCACGACTCTGTCTTGCAGCCTGAAATGAACCCTCAGACGGCAGACCCCCTGCCTTTGAGACTTAACAATTTAGAGTGAAGTCTGAAGACGCTGAATAGGAATGTTAAGAGGAGGGAAAGATGCTGTGAGAGGGAGCCTGGGAAGCACCTGAGCATAGGCACGATGGGAATTGGGGCAAATCACTTAACCTCTCTCAGCTTCAGTTTCCTCATCCATAAAACGGGATGATACTACTTGGCCCAAGTTCCACGCAGGCTGAGCAGGGACTGGCGCTCTGATTTGTTGTCAGCACCCACTGTGACACCAGGCACACAGTAGGTGATGAGGAAGGCAAAGCACCAAGTATGAGACAGTGAACCCAACAAATGACCCCTACCATGAACAGTTTAGAGCAATCCTGGTTTTACAGACAAAGGCTCTAATCCACCGCTCTGCCCCCCACCAAATCTTTAGTCTCTCAGCCCTACATCTGCTGCTTGTTATCCAATAAAGGACCCTTGACCCCCCAGCTTCCTTCAGCAAGGAGCACAGTGTTCACAAAGCAGCATCTCCTCTGGGGATCAGAATGGCAAACATCAACATTGCGCCAGCCTTAAGCTCCTCAGGCCACCCGTGATTAAAGAGCTCCGGCAGGCCTGTGGGGTCCCTGGACTCAGGGCTTCTCTCCTATGCCCAGCTCCAGATGAACTTACACTGAACACTTTGCCGTGGGGACTGACTTTCCAAAACAGTCTAGGTGGCCAAGAAAATGGCATGTGTAAAAAATGGCCAAGTGAAGCTAATAAAATATGTTCTGCGTGCTCAGAAAATCCTGTTTTTCAGGCAAATATGGCAAAGATTGTGAAAAATGTAGCCTTTACTAATGTCGTTAAGTCTTTTTGGAGTCAAATAACGCCAACAGTGGCCCCTGCAGTGCTGGGGACAGAGTGCCAGCTCTGGTCTCCTCAGTGGTGGCCACTGGATGTCCATTGGGGAGTGGCATCAGAGCGCAGAGAATGGCCCGGGATGGGGGACTCAGGCTACTGATGCCATCCTGGGTACCCCCTGATTAAGCACTCTGCCAGGCCTTCCCACACAGCACTCTGTCCTTTTGGGAGGGAGGTTCTCACCAAAAAGCAAGGTAAAGATGGAACCCCTGCCTCACTGACCCTCTGAGTGATGGTGGCCAACAACATGAGGATTTCAAAAACCAAAGACACCCCTCTGAGCACAGAAAACAGCAAATCCCTCAAGGCACAGGACACAGACATGGAGCAGTGTGGGCATGATAGGATACATTAAAGGAAAGAAAAACAAAATCTCTTGAGCTCTTGGGAAGGGCAGGCATTCTAACAGTTCCCTTCTATGTGAATGTTGTGCTTAAGAAGTGTCAAGGAGAGCTGTGCTCAATCAGCTAATTCTGGCATGAGCGGCTATCTATGAACAATGAGTAAAGATCAGTATATGAAATAGAGAGCCCAGGCAGACATTCCTCTTTCTTCCAATTAAAACAACGATCCTGAATATTTACAACGTGAACGCTAGCTAGCCTTGTGAGAAAAAGGCAAATTGAGCCCTGAGACTTGGAGGGAAGCCTGTTTCCGTTTGCTCTGGGTGAATCAGATCCAGGTGGCGAACACATGGTCCTGGCAGGCTGAGGGGGCAGCAGCCTGGTGACAAGTTAACTTCTTGCCACTGTCTCATGGCTCAGGTTCACAGGCTCCTCCATCCTAGGTTAAAAATGCAGAGCAGTGGCCGCTGGGGCAGAGTCACCTTGTAAAGAGGAAGAGAGCTCTGTCTGGACAGGAATGTGTGCCCTCCAAGGGTGAGCCTGGGGCCCAGTCCCCCAGGCAGTGCAGAAACAGCCTTCAAGCTGAGGAACAAGGAAAGCTCTGGGACAACTGGTGACAGTCTCACTCACGTCATCCCTCTCCTCCTCCAGGACCTGGGCCTTCCAGGGCAGGATGGAGGTGGGCTGGCGTGATGGGGGGGGGGGGTGCCTTTGAAGTCCTCACTTAGGCAGAAAGCTCAGAGCTGGGGTGCACAGTGCCACCCCCCACAGCTCCTTAGCATCCATGTTCACCCGCATGGCTCTGACTGACCCAGGGTATCTTCAGACTCCATGGCTCTGGACAGATCTAAAGAGCCCTACATTCCAGGGAAAACAGTTCTGAGGAGCAAGCTTGTGAGCAACTTGCATATAGGTCAATATCAGGTTTTTCCATAAACTGTCACGGAATTTTTGGCCAACCCAATATTGGAGAGAAAAAAGGCCCTTAAAATGTCCAACCTGGGTTTCCCTGGGCAGTGTTCCTTCCCACAGTTAAATGAGCGTCAACCCCTCAGGGAAAGTCTGCCCTTTTCACCTCTAGCCTCAACTCTCACCAGGTTTATAGTTAAGATTCACAATGAGCGCATCACGTACAAAGCGGCCCCAATGAATGAGTCAGCAATAAACCAACAGTCTTAATGGAGGCATTAATAACAGGCCAGTGGAATTAGATTAAGAATCAGTTAATAGACAGGAAAGACTTAAAAGCGGAGTAAAATGCATGGCCAAGAGCCACTCTTGGACTGCTGCACGGGCTTGGGAGAGAAGGGTCCTCCCCTTAGGCACTAGGGTGGGTGATGAACAAGGGTAACCACTGATGAGTTTACAGTGTCCTTGGAGGGGCCAGGTTGTGGGAGGGGGGGAGCTGAGCACAGAGGTACTTAACTCCAGCCTCCTCCAGAAGCATCTTGAGGTCTCCAGACCACACTGAGTGCCTTCGCAAACTCCGAGGCAGAGACACATGCAGGGGGCCAGAGTGGGGCGGAGGGGCGGGTGGCGGGGAGGGGAGAGAGAGAGCAGGTACCCTGTGCAAACCCAGCTCCTACTGTGTCACTGGGGCTGCACCCGTTGGCCGCGGCCTTGCTGCTTAGATCAGTCATCTGGTGCAGCCGCAGCTTCCGGCAGTAGATGGAGGCTGCCTCGGGCTCCAGGGCAATGATGAGCTGCTCCGAGTTCTCCGGGGAGGCCAGGCCTGCCTGGAAGACAGAAGGCAAGGCTGGGACCCCTCCGAGGACACCCCCACCCTGGGAGTGAGCACCCCCAAGGAAGGGGTGCTTGTTGGGGAAACTCCCTCTACAGGCCCCTGCAGAGCCTAAAATCGGGGGTGACTGGGTGCTGAGCCCTAAGCCAGGTACCCAAACATCACAGGGTGGGCAAAGGAGAGAAAGAAAGGGAAAGTGAAGTCGCTTAGTCGTGTCCAACTCTTTGCGACCCCGTGGACTGCAGCCTGCCAGGCTCCCCTGTCCATGGGATTTTCCAGGCAAGAGTACTGGAGTGGGGTGCCAATGTACAAGTATTCTTGGTGAGTGCCAGGCTCTGTGACCCTCAAGGCTGCCTGCATGTTTGGCCCGCTTGGCCCACAGCTGGGAAGCCCAAAGGGGCAAAGGACCCAAAACTTAGAAAACCAACCCAGGATGGAAGGCCGATGACGGTCTGTTTCCGGTTCCAGAACCAAATGGTAGGACCGAGGCCTAGCAAACCCCGATGGTCGGTGGCCTAGGAAACAGAAAGGCCATCGCCGGACCTCAGCTGTGCAAGAATCTGAATCTGCTATGTGGGCATCTGACCTGTTATCTCCAGAGCACCGAGGGGGCTCCAGGAGAAAGCCCCTCACCCCCGCCCTGGAATCCACAGAGTCCCCAGGTCCTAGATGCAGGGGAAAGCCCACTGGCAGTTATCCTATGCAAAGCCCCTCTCCTGTTCACAGCAGATGTGAGTCTGCCCTGTGACGCCTGGCTTGCTCCAGCCACAACCCCTCCAGGCCTCTCGAAGGGCAGCCAGGGGGCTTCAGGAACACCCCTCTGAGGGTGCGCAGAGACACAGACTGGCTTGGCCTTGACCTGGAGCATGAGGTGTGGCTTGGTTGTTGAAGCTGCCCATGCGCATGGATGTCCTTGGTTGCCAACACAACGGGAAACTAAAACTAGCTCGTTCCGGTACCGCTGTGTTTACTGTCTTTGCTGCCATTTCCGAGGGAAGCCGGGATGCTCCCCAGGTGCAACATCCACTTTGGAGAAGGCCCCCAGTTCTCCCCAGGCCCCAGGAGAAGGCAACCAGCGGCCTCCCCAGGCTCATCTTGTCAGCCAGGGACAAAGGTCTGCCTAACATCACACTTGTAAATGCCCATGGGGAAAAGCCAGCCTAGGGTCATGAGCAGAAGAGGCTCTGGAGGGTCAATTATTGGGCAAGGAAGGGAGGGGAGTTGAGGTTAGAAACTGCAGACACCTTTCGTCCAATTCCTTCACTTTATGCAGAAAGAAACTAAGGTTTAGAGAGGTAGGGTGACCAACTGTCCTGGGTTTCCTGGGACACTGATATCTCAGTGCCCAAACTGGGACAGTCTTAGGCTCCAGGGTAGCCAACAGAAGTGAGAGCCAGCCCAGGCTCCACAGACTAGCTCTTGAACTGGTTCTGAGCTCTCCTGCTCTTAGTAACTCCAGTTACTGAAGTGGGGCCCAGTCCTCCATGCTTTGACAGAACTCCTGGGTGCCCCTAACACTCCCCTCCTGAACTGGTTTGAAGGTGTGATCTCCACTCATTTAGTCTGGGCCAGGACTGCCTTATACCTGCTGCCATCTGTTCTCCCAAATAACCATATTATCCCAAATGAACCAATCAACTAGGTCTCAGATACCATCAGCCGGCAGGTGACAAAGTCTCTACTTTGCCAAAACTAAATGTCTGCCAAGGGCAGAACCCTTCTGGAAGACTGTCCTTTACAAAACCAGATGGAACCATACATGCTTTCACTCTCCACCAGGAACCCGCCTCCTTCTTGCCTCAGCTGAGCCCAACCACACAAGCAGGATCTGTTGCGCATCGGCCGGGCCCCCAGGTTGAAGAGGCCAGGTCTGCCCTGAGCTTACCCGGGTCAGTGGGTGATTGGCGCAGGTGTGTGCCAAGATTCCGGTCCCAGGGATTAAACTGCCCCCTCCCCCAGCCTCACTTTCTCGCAGGATCTCATCAGACAGCCTCAGTAAAAAGGCAGCCAAGGGTTAAAGTGCCTGATGAAAGACACCACGGGCTTCCCACAGCAAGTGCCGCCAGGAACAGGGAAACCTCTGAACCTTTCTCCCCAGGATCCCAGAGGGAAAACTCCAGAGTGACAGCAGGAGGAGCCCAGTCTGCAGCGCAGTGCTCGTGGACTGGCTCTTTCGTCCTCATAAAGCCAAGACCCTTCTAAAGCAGGAGCTCACGGGCCTGGCTCGCACCACGTGGACTGAGGAAGGACAGGTGAACAGCAAAGCAACGGGGGGCCTGGGAGACACAAGCCTCTCCTGCAAAGCTCGGGATGGGAGGAGGCTGGGGAGGGCAGAGCAGAGCGCGCCCAGGACTCGGTGTGAAGGAGGAAAGGCACATTCCTGTCTCCAGGTCCCATCAGCCGGCCAGGCGGTGCCCACGTGGCTGGTGAGAATAGCTGGGTCCAGGGCCTGTCTGGGGCAATGGGGACTGCAGGGGACAAAGGAGCAAAGAAGACAGACACCTTCATTCCTCTCCAAGCCTTCCCGGGAATTCTGAACAGGCTAACCTACATGTGAAATACCCATGGAAAGTCACATCAAGTCCAGAGGAGTGAGGGCTCTTGAGTAAAATGATACAATTCAAGGGCGTCCGAGGGTCCCTGGTGTTTGACTGAGAACACCTCCCACCGGGATGCTCCCACATCCTGAAGATGTGAAAGACAAGCAGACTGATCTGAATCTGCCCCCAGAGAGCTGGGGCTGCACCCCTCGGGGAACCATCCACCTGTCCCTCCCCAGCTGGACTGGCTCAGCTCCACAGCAAAAGCTTTGACCCATTTCCGTGAGGAGTTCCCCACAGTACCCGGGTGAGGATGCAGATGGAAGTGGAAGTGAAGAGGACCCCAAACCAGAGGGGAGGGAAAGGCAAGGTCAGTGGCGGGGGGGTGAGGGGGGTGGTCCGGCAGTGCCTGGGAGGCCCCGGACCAAGTAACCACACTCCTCTGCTTGAACCAGCCCCCGTCCCCGCTCCCCAGTGAGACCGAGGCGCTATGTCCCCACCAGCCAATGCTCAGGGAGGCCACAGGCAGAACGGAGAGAGAGGCCAGAGAAGACAGCTGTCTCCACACAGATTCCGTCTCCCCAGGAGGCTTCTGGGAGCTGCCGGGAGACTCAGAGAAAAGGAGGAAATGCAGATATATCTCTGCCAGCCTCTTACAAACCCAGATGTCTTTCTCTCTGAGCAGAAGGATGCCTTGCGCTGAAATGCAAGCTTAGTTTGTCTATAAAACCACTCCCTGTCCTCAGCAGAAGCCCCCTGGCCTAGGGGCTACAAGAGACCCCAGGGGTCTTTGCCTGGGATCTGTTCGGGGCCAACCAGGACGGAAGAGCTTGCTCTCCACTCCCGGTAACTCTATCCCTGGAGCTGGTATCCCAAGGCCACGGTTCTGTTCGATGTGAGCTCTCCCTCTGCTCAGCCCCCGGCCCAGCACGTGGCATGCTCTGCTTCCCACCGTCGATCCGTGCGGGCCTGTCTAACCTGTCCTGTAAGGAGGGGTGTTTTCTAAGGGCAGCTGTCAGGTCTTCTAGGCCTAAAGCACACAGTAGGTGCTGAGAGGGCAGCTGCCGGATGAAAGAATCGCCCATCCCTCCAGCTAGGCTTTCTGCGATCCTCTGGCCCCTCTCAAGAGAGCTTTGCAGGCATGATCTGAGGATTGTACAATCAGAAAGCCTCTGAACCAAGAGTAGGCTACTCCATCTGACTCTCCACATCTGGGCCAGCAACAGCTCCGTCGTAGTATTAGTTTTTAGAGCTCGGCTTCCTGGTCACAAGCTCCACTGGGAGGGGCGGCAGGGTGAGAAAACCACACTCCAGGGAGGCCAAGGACGAGGGTGGTTACCACCCCAACTTTTCTGCTCCTCAGCCCTGCAGTTAGCCAGGAAAATCTGCCAAGGGGCTGTGTCCACAGCTGCGTAAAAGGGCCAGACTAGTTGTGCTGGCCTGGCATCGAGCTGCAAAGAGCTACAGCTGCAGGGCTTCTGAGTGTCACGGGGTTGGGTTTCTTTCTTGATGTGATTATCTTTCACTGCGGCTTGTTCAGAAAGGGAGGTAAATGCAAGCTCTGTGAGATGAGATCATCATGGGTATGGCAATATAATTTATTTAACAGGTTTCTGGAACCTATGAGAGTCACACATTTTAAGCAAAATTCATCTAGAAATACACTAGACTACTTCCTATGCATGATTCACGCAGGACAGACTGGAACTAACTCTTATTCTAGCTCTTTTCTGAGGGCCTCAGAAGAGGCATCAGCTGTTCTTTCTGCTGCCATCTTTCCAGTGAAAGGGTCTAAAGCTGCCCCAAGAAGGTGGATCACAAAAGATGCAGCTTTAACCCACTTCTTCAGCAATCACTTGATGCAAGAGGGGTTTGGGGGGTTTCACAGATGAAGCTGCTCCCATGTCAAGTGCTGGGGAGCCCTCACGGGCCATGAGTCACAGACCGTCAAGTTCAGCTCCCAGGCCCACCCCTTGCAGGCCTGCTTCTCCCAGGGATTGCTTCTGTCTCTCTCTTCATCCAGGCCTCTTCCTCCTCCACCAGGCTGATGGGAAGTTGATGTTCAGCCATGTGACAGTGCCATGAACTTGGACCCAGGAGCCTGGAAGGAGGGGTTCCATTTGCCACATGTGAGCAGGGTGGGCTGACCAGTTTCCCAGCTGCCCTGATGGAAACCTATCCTGCTTACCCCACCTGCTCATCTGCATGAAGCCAGGGCGATGCGCCATGCTCCTGGTGGAAGGGCAGCTGGGAAGGCTCAGGTCTCAGAAGCTGGGTGGGCCAGGAACTGTCCTTTTTGCTCAGGTTCTGTATTTGTCAGATTTATTGAGAGGAACAGAACCAGTAGGATGTTTGTGTATGTAGAAGGGGGTTTATTATAAGGAGTTGGCTCACATGATTGTGGAGACTGACAAATCCTAAGACTTCAGTCGGCAAGCTGGAAGCCCTGCAGGGCAGACGGTATAATTCCTTTGCCAGCAGGCTCAAGACCAAGCAAGAGTCCAGTTAGAGGCCAAAAGCAGGGGAAACAATGTCCCAGTTTGAAGGGAGGCTGCTGCTAAGTCACTTCAGTCCTGTCCGACTCTGTGCGACCCCATAGACGGCAGCCCACCAGGCTCCTCTCCGTCCCTGGGATTCTCCAGGCAAGAATACTGGAGTGGGTTGCCATTTCCTTCTTCAGTGCATGAAAGTGAAGGCAGGCAGGCAGGAGGAATTCCCTCTTACTCTGTCTAGGAAGGTTCAGCCTTTTGTTCTAAATCAGGCCTTCAACTGATTGGATGAGACCCACCCACCTTAGAGAGGGCAATCTGCTCTATTTAGTCAATCAATGTAAATGTTAATCTCATCCAGAAACACCCTCATGGCGATACTTGGAATGATATTTGACCAAATATCTGGATACCCCTAAGCCCAGTCAAGCTGACACATAAGAAAATTAATAGCCACCATTTTCACCCTGTATAATAAACGGGAGGTGAGGAAGGAAGAGTTGGAGAAATGCTAACTTGGGAGAGTAGCAAACTCCGTTCACTTTGTCCTGAAGACTCTTCCAGAAGACAGGCTAAAGAGGGTGCCCCTAACATGCTACAGACCCCTTCCCGGAAGTACAAATGGCTTCAATGAGCCACTTGGATGTAAGCAATTTGAGAGCAGGGCCCCTGTCCCATGACCTGAGCACCTAATGCATCCTGGAAAAGAAGGCTGCTAACACAGGCTTGTTTAATGAATAAATGAAACAGTGAACAAAGAATGAATGAACAAATGGTCCCTGCCATCTTCAAATCTATGCAGTGACTGTAAACTGAACACAAGTAGCAAAAAGAGCCCCAAATTAAGCTGCACAAACGTTACAAACGTTACCCGGTAAGGAGAGGACAGATCTGGACAAACGTTACCCAGTAAGGAGAGGACAGATCCATTTGCAGGGCATCTCCTGGCCTCAGGAAGCAAATCCTCCCACCCCTTCATCCATGCTTTCACCTGGGCCCTGCCCAGGAACTGCGGGCCCTCCCACTGCCCGAGGTGACAAAGCCCAGAGGACACCCCATCCACCCCAGCCTGGCTCCCCCCCTTGGCCTCCTCAGTGTAACGGGTCTTTCCCTACACTCCCCTGCTACCCACCCAGACAGGCAGCCCTTAAAGAGCCGGCCCAGGACTCCACAGCCCTGATGAATCTACCAGTCTCTGCACCTCTTACTTTTTCAGGCTAAAAATAAGAACTGTCCCGTTTCCAGGTCACATGTTTGTTGCTGAAGTCTTCCTGAGGGCTGGAAAATGAAAAAAGTCCAAATGATGAATCTTGAGGATCCTTCCTGGGAAAACTCAGGCCCCTGGACGGCGTCTCAGCAGACACCTGGGTCCCTGGGTCCCGTCTCTGGATCCCTGGACTCTGCCTGAGGGCTGACACCTAGGAAGAGCTCCCTGATGCCCAGGGCTCCCATGGGCAGTGAAACTGCACTTGAATCTCTTCCTATTTAAAGAAGTTGTCTGTTTCTGGAACTTCTACCCGCTTCCCTCATCCCTATAAAAACAAATCTATTTTTGGCAGATGCATAGACTGAACCAGATTCTCACGCTGAACAGAGGAAGGGGAGAGCAGAGGAGACAGGCTGGGGCAGTGGCGGGAAGGAGGGGAACAGGGGTGGGGTGAGGAGGGGACACTGTCCTTCCCTGAACTGCAGTAAAGCCACCTGGAGTAAAGCCCCAGGCATGGAGGACAGTTTAAGGTGCCCAGGGCCATCTGACTGGAGCTCAGTACGCGTGTGTGTTAGTCGCTCAGTCGTGTCCAACTCTTTCAAACCGCACAGACTGTAGCCTACCAGGCTCCTCTGTCCATGGGATTTTCCAGGCAAGAACACTAGAGTGGGTTGCCATTTCCTTTTCCAGGAGATCTTCCTGACCCAGGAATCGAACCCAGGTCTCCCACATTATAGGCAGACACTTTACTGTCTGAGCCATCAGGGAAGTCCACGTGATTTTCCAGGCAAGAATACTGGAGTGGGTTGCCATTTCCTTCTCCAGGGTTAGTGCTCAGGGTGGATTCAGTTGAGGTTTTTGAAAGAAAAGGTCCTTTGAGTCTGTGGCCACACACTCAGCATTAGAGGTGTGTCTCCTGGGAAGGGCAGCTCACTCAAGGAGGCATGGCAGAAGGCATGGGTGATGTTCCCCAGCCTGCTCAGGTGGAAGGTTCTGGAAGTTGACTCCCAGGGTGAGCACTCATTTATTAACCCAGGAGACTAAGCACAAAGGATCCCACTCTGTCCTGGGATCATAATACCAGGTCAGTATGGCCGGCCACTCCCGCCATGAAGTCAGCCCCTCATGGGAGCCCCTCCACGGCACAAGTTGTCTGCAAGTGTGAGGGGTGGAGGCCATGAGGGTTTGTGGCCCCAGTGATGCCCTCCAGCACCCATGAAGGATGGGCTTGCTGTTGGCGCTGCTGGTGTTCCTACTGCCCAAGGTGCCAAAGCCCAAAGGACACCACCCCTCCTGCCCCATAGCCTGGCATCCCCCTTGACCTCCTCAGTGTAAGGGGCTTCTCCCTACACTCCCCCACTACCCACTCAGAGAGGCAGCCCTTGACCTCAGAGAGACAGGCCTTGACAACAAGACCTGGAAATGAATGAAGCCAGAAAGAAAACCGAGGCCAGCCCCTCCTATTTTCCATCAGACCCCTTATCCTCACCAGGGAGGAAGCTGAGGAATGAGAAGGCTCCTGACCTCCTGGCTGTGGGCCACCTCTTGCTGCCTCCTGAGGAGGCCTGTGAATGCTGGGGGACAGCTGAGTGGGGTGACGGCCACCACCGTGTTCATCTTGGGCCCCCCGCCTGCCCCCAGCCCCGCACTCACCTGGTAGGCAGCTTGTCTCATGAACTGCTTGGCCGGCTGCTTCCAGATGGCGGGCACTGTGATGACCCATCTGACATCAGAGTTCTCGAACTCCGAACCCGCCTGGTCGCTCAGCTCCTGAAGCCAGAGAAAATGCAGCAGGTCAAGTGGGCAGAACTGGTCCTTCCGCAGCTTCGCCGAAAATCCAGGTTTCTTGGCCACAAATTTTTGGGTCGTCTGTTCTGCAGCCCCTTGAACCTAACCAGCATCAGGGACAAGAATCTGTTGTCTGAATTTTCAGCAAACGGAGCTAACCGGCTCCTTCATTCACCGGATGTGGCCGCAGGTGGAGGCGGGCAGATCCGAGGCCTTTGGTCACTTCCTAGTCCTGTGACTTAGGGCAAGTGACCACCTCTCAGGCTTCAGCTTCCTTATCTGCACAATGGGGATAATAATAAGCTCATATCATTGTTGGGAGGATTGATCGTCTTCTCAGAGCTCCACTTCCTGACAGCTTCCTCTGCCATGTCAGTCTTGTTAAGCTCTTTCCTTACCCCATCTCCATGAACCCATTTGAGAATCCTGTCTGGAAGAGGCAGGCATGGCCCCTTTTCTACAGATGGCAAACTAAGGCCTAGACGTGTTCAGTATCTCTGTGATGACTGACCAGCTAGAGAGGTGCAGAGCCAAACTCTGCACCCAGACCCGGGTCTATCTTGATGCTAAAGGCCAAGAAAGGTCTTAACGAAATTGTTACTTTTGGTCTCAGATCTGAACAGTGCCTGGCCTACAGGAATGTTTAGCAGCTGGTGGCATTTGTAATCAGAGTTGTCACTCACTCACCTTACTGCAAGCCCAGCACATCAGGAGGGGTTTTCCTGGCAGGCTGGGAAGGGTATGAGATGAGCAACATGACGTAGCAAGAATGGTGCTGCCGTTGACTTTCAGTTAACGTAAAACCTATCTACACACAGAAACAGGCTCACAGACACAGAGATCAGACTCATGGTTGACAAGGGGAAGAGGGAGAGGATGAGGGATGGACTGGGAGTTTAAGGTTGGTAGGTGCAAACTATTACATTTAGAATGGATAAACGATAAGGTCCTGCTACACAGCACATGGAACTATATCCAGTCTCCTGGGATAAACCATAATGGAAAAGAATATATATTTTTTAATGTATATATGTGTATAACTTTGCTGTACAGCAGAGACTGGCATAACATTGCAAATCAACTATACTTAAAAAAAAAATCAGTGAGACCCACCTGGATAAACAGGATGGGTAGAAGCATCAGAGGTCTCAACCAGGCCCAAGAAGGCAAAAGAAGACCTCTGATCAGTGCTCACGCCACCTGCCCCTCCCCTCCCACTGCCACATTCCCCAGACAAATCTGAAATCAAACCCAGTGCTGCTGTTTTAGTCACCAAGTCATGTCCGACTCTTGCAACCTCAAGGACTGTAGCCCTCCAGGCTCCTCTGTCCATGGGATTTCTCAAGCAAGAATACTGGAGTGGGTTGCCACTTCCTTCTCCAGGGGATCTTCCTGACCCAGGGATTGAACCCATGTCTCCAGCTTGGCTGGCAGATTCTTCACCACTCAGCTACCTCAGAAATATATACATACATATATATGTATATATATATATATATATATATACATATTATAAAGATATCTATATACATATGTATATAGATACATATATACTTCTTCAAATTCTTTTCCATTATACGTTATTATAAGATGCTGAATACAATTCCCTGTGTTATACAAAGGTCCTGTTTTTTTCCATTTTATACATAGTAGTGTCTGTTAAGGGCTTCCCTGGTGGCTCAGCTGGTAAAGAATCCGCCTGCAATGCAGGGTACCCCAGTTTGATTCCTGGGACAGGAAGATCCCCTGGAAAAGGGTTAGGCTACCCACTCCAGTATTCTTGGGTGTCCCTGGTGGCTCAGATTGTAAAGAATCCCCCTGCAATATGGGAGACTTGAGTT
Source organism: Capricornis sumatraensis (assembly GCF_032405125.1). Lineage (NCBI taxonomy): Eukaryota > Metazoa > Chordata > Mammalia > Artiodactyla > Bovidae > Capricornis > Capricornis sumatraensis. The sequence continues at coordinate 37,180,035 of NC_091091.1, forward strand.
TGATCCCTGGATTGGGAAGATCCCCTGGAGGAGGGCATGGCAACCCACTCTGGTATTCTTGCCTGGAGAAGCCCCATGGACAGAGGGGCCTGGTGGGCTACAGTCCACAGGGTTGCAAAGAGTCAGACATGACTGAGCGACTAAGCATAGCACAGCACAGTGTCTATTAATCCCAAACTCCTAATTCATCCCTCCCCACCCCTCTCCCCTTTGGTAACCATAAGTATGTTTTCTATGTCTATGGATCTGCTTCTGTTTTATACACAAGTTCATTTGTATCATTTTTTAGATTCTACACGTATGTGATATATGATGTTTGTCTTTGACTTACTTCACTAATACAACAATCTCTAGGTCCATCCACATTGCTGCAAATGACATTATTTCATTCTTTTTCATGGCTGAGTAATATTCCATTGTATATTTGTACCATGTCTTCTCTACCTATTCATCTAGTCAATGGACATTTAGGCTACTTCCATGTCCTTGTTATTGTATAATAAATAATGCTCCTATGAACCTTGGGGTGCATGTATCTTTTTAAATTTGCATGTATATTTTCATCTTTTCTGGATATATGTCCAGGAGTAGGATTGCTAGTAAAACAGTCATTTTCTGTTTGTGTCTATTTTTGTGTTTATTTTTTTGATCATGTTTTATTTCCTTGAGGGCTTCCCTGGTGGCTCAGCTGGTAAAGAATCCACCTGCAGTGTGGGAGACCTGGGTTTGATCTTTGGGTTGGGAAAATCCCCTAGAGAAGGGAATGGCTGCCCACTCCAGTATTCTGGCCTGGAGAATTCCATGGACTGTATAGTCCATGGGGTTGCAAAGAGTCAGACACGACAGTGACTTTTACTTTCTAACAGGAGGTCAAGGTGACAGTCTTGGACTGCAAGGAGATCAAACCAGTCAATCCTAAAGGAAATCAACCCTGAATATTCATTGGAAGGACTGACGCTGAAGCTCCAATACTTTGGCCACCTGATGTGAACTGACTCCTTGGCAAAGACCCTGATGCTGGGAAAGATTGAAGGTAGGAGAAGGGGGTGACAGAGGATGAGACAGTTGGATGGCATCACCAACTCGATGGACATGAGTTTGAGCAAGCTCCAGGAGTTGGTGATGGACAGGGAAGCCTGGCTTGCTGCAGTCCAGACTCTTTGGGGTCGCAAAGAGTCGGACATGACTGAGCAACTGAATTGAACTGAACTGATTTCTCTGTAGGTGTGCATTGGGCTGTAAAAGTAGGTGAGACTGTAATGGGTTGAGAGGGATTCTAAGGGTGCCGCCTATATTAACCATCCAGCCTGTTTTAAACTCTTTAAACAGGAAAAGGCTCAAAGATGAACGATGGGCTTTCCTAGCCATATGGAAAGTTGTCTGGTTGGGCTGTTTGTTCACCAGAGGGTGGAGACCAGCTTGGAAGGGAAGGAAGCTGTCATTGACTGAACATTTCCTGTCATGGCACTTTCACTGACTGTCCCTCGTGAACAACAAGACCGCTCCAGGGATGTGATTTCTGAGAACATCTACTCGAGCTTTTTCAGGTCCAACATGCAGCAGTCTGCTGCTCTGAATCCTCCTGCCCTTTGAACACCAGCCAGCCTCTTGGAAGGACCCAGTTCCTATATATCTCCTCAGACTTCTTCACAATATGTTCCCTGCTGGGAGAAAGTTCCTGAGGGCTCTGGCTGAGCCGACAGGTACACAACCACCCTTCATTCACCCATATTGTGTCTGATGACCTCTGCCCCCTCCCATCCCTCCCTCCCCTGAAAGATGGGCTGCTCAGGCCTGTCCTCACGTCATGGCCAACCTGAAACACACTCCAGAGTCACAGACTTTCTCAAGTCCTACATTTTCCCCGAGTTCCCGTGGCTCCTCGTCTTAACCTGAAGACACCCTGCCCCCACCGGCCTCCTTTCATGCCTGCATCTTCCTCTGGGCACTCAGTCAGTCCCTCTGGAATTCCTCTCTTCAGGCCCACAGAGGGCCACCTCCTCCCCTGCTCTGAGGCCTTCTTGGACCCACGGCGGCTCCCTTTCACTGCAGCCATGAAATTAAAAGACGCTGGCTCCTTGGAAGAGAAGTTATGACCAACCTAGACAGCATATTAAAAAGCAGAGACATTACTTTGCCAACAAAGGTCCGTCTAGTCAAAGCTATAGTTTTTCCAGTGGTCATGTATAGATGTGAGAGTTGGACTATAAAGAAAGCTGAGCGCCGAAGAATTGTTGCTTTTGAAATGTGGTGTTGTATAAGACTCTGAGAGTCCCTTGGACTGCAAGGAGATCCAAACAGTGCATTCTATGTCTGATGCAGGATACAGCATGCTTGGGGCTGGTGCATGGGGATGACCCACAGAGATGTTATGGGGAGGGAGGTGGGAGGGGGGTTCATGTTTGGGAACACATGTAAGAATTAAAGATTTAAAAAAATAATAAAAATAAAAATAAAATAAAATAAAATAAAATAAAAAAATAAAGGAAATCAGTCCTGAATATTCATTGGAAGGACTGATGCGGAAGCTGAAACTCCAATACTTTGGCCACCTGATGCGAAGAGCTGACTCATTGGAAAAGACCCTGATGCTGGGAAAGATTGAGGGCAGGAGGAGAAGGGGACGACAGAGGATAAAATGGTTGGATGGCATCCCCGACTCAATGGACGTGAGTTTGAGTAAACTCTGGGAGTTGGAGGTGGACAGGGAGGCCTGGCGTGCTGCAGTCCATAGGGTCGCAAAGAGTTGCACACGACTGAGCGACTGAGCTGAACTGGACCCAGGGCAGCTCCCTTTCCATGGGTCCCCACTGGCCTCCCTGCTCCTGTCTCTGACTGGTCACTACCTGTTTCCTGAAGTGAACCCACTTGTCTCCCTCCCACTCCCTTCCCTGGTCCTCTCCCCACCCCCTTTCATAGAAGGAACCACTCCCTCCCTCCATCACATCGGTTTATCTCCTTGGTTTTCACGATCCTCAGATGAGCCCGCAGGTGGCGTGTCAGCCTCGCCCTCAGCTCTAGGGCCTGCGCCAGCATCTGAGAGACCTGCCAACAGGTCACTCCTCTCCCACTGCGGGCCCTGAGGACCACAGCAGTCTCCCCTCCTCTAACACTGCCCTCGAGGCCACTCACTGTCCTGAGAGAAGTCCCGTGAGGGCTCCCACGACCCAGGAAGGATTCCTTCTGCTGGCATTCGAGACTGCACAATCTCATCCCCCACTCACTGTTCCTGCTCTCTCTGCAGCCTTGCCCTTTGCCTGCTCCAAACCGCCTGCTCCCCCAGCGATTGGCTATGCTTTCTTTCCCCTGAGCTATTCCTGGGCCGTTCTACCAGGTGAAACACCTGCCCTGCCAGCTGCTGTGTGGCAGAAGCCCCCAACCCCTCTCCGCCGGGGGGATTCCCTGCTGCTGTCGTTGGGTAGAATCTCTGCCTTCACTGAATCCCCAACACCCACGAATCAACTGCATATTCCACGGCAGTTTGTTTCCACACAACCAGGACTCACATAGGACCTGGCCCACAGGAAGTACTCAAAACAAAAGGCACTTGAATGGATGAAAGCAGTGTCACATTTTCACTGCTTTGGCTCCTGAAGCGACTTAGCAGCAGCAGCAGCAGCAGGCCTATTTCTGAACTTCCCAAGTGGCGCTAGTGGTAAATAACCTGCCAATGCAGGACACTTAAGAGACGCAGGTTTGATCCCTGGGTCTGGAAGATCCCCTGGAGAAGGGCGTGGAAATCCACTCCAGCATTTTTGCCTGAAGAATCCCATGGACAGAGGAGCCTGGCTGGCTACGGTCCATAAGGTTGGGGACACAACTGAAGCGACTTAGCACGCACGTACGCAGTCCTATTTCTAGAACTCTATTCTATTTCAAGAATTCAGTAAATTTCTTCTGTTTGTTTTGTTATTTTAGTCACTAGGTCGTGTCTGACTCTCTTGCCACCCCGTGGACTGTAGCTCCTCTGTCCACGGGATTCTTCATGAAAGAATACTGGAGTGGGTTGCCATTTCCTTCTCCAGGGGGTCTTCCCGACTAAGGGATCGAACTCACATCTCCTACTTTAGCAGGTGGATTCTTTACCACTGAGCCACCCAAGAAGCCCCAAATTTCTTCTAATGATCCCATAATACCAAATGCTTCTGAGGTTCCCAGTTCTTTTGAGACAGAGCTCAGTACAAGGCTTTTTGATCCCCTGATTTACACCCACTCATCACCATGCCCATGGGAGGGGACTCTGAGCAGACCGCTATATTCCACTGGGACACTAGCCGTTTGCTTCATTCTGAGCCATCACTGAACAAACCTTTGCGAAGGGCCAAACAAGGGGGGCTTATTCACCGGGTCAGCTTCTTCCATGGGGTCTGGGGTGCGAGCCATGGAGAGAAACAGCAGCAACTTTTTGCCAAGTGTTTACTCCTTCCTGAGCCCCATGGGAGGCATTCGACATTCAATCTTTCACTTATTATGAAACGACCCCCAAGGAAGTTGCCTGCCTCCCTCTTCACATTAGGTACATGGGTATCAGAGAGGTTGAGCACCTTGCCCAGGATCACACAGTTGCGACGTGGGTCTCCTATCTTTCTTTCTTTCGTTTTTTTTACTGAGATATAATTCACATGCCATTAAACTCACCTTTAAAGTGTACAGTTCAGTGGGTGTTAGTATGTTCACATGGTGGTGTGACATTCCCACTGTCTAACTTCATCATCCCCCCAAAGAAACCCATACCCCCTGGCATCACTCCCACACCCCCCACCTCTGGCAATCACTCATGTACTTTCTGTCTCCATGGATTTGCCCCTTTGGGACATTTCCTACAAATGGAATACTACACTAAGTGGCCTTTTGTATCTGGCTTCTTTCCCTTAGCATCATGTTGTCAAGGTTAATCTGCGTCACAGCATATATCAGTACTTCATTCCTTTTTAAGGCTGAATAATATTCCAGTGTATGGGTGGATCCCATTTAGTTACCCATTCATCCACGGATGGACATGTTGGTTGTTTCTGCCTTTTTGGTTATTATGAACAGTGCTTCTGTGAACATTCATGCACAGGTTTTTATGTGAATACATCTTTTCTTTTCTCTTGGAACACACCTAGGGTTGGAGCCTCCAGCTCACACTGTGTTTAACCTTTTTTTATTATTTAGTTGGTTTTCGGCTGTGCTGGGTCTTCCTTGCTGCATGGTTCTCTTGCTCCTTGCGGGGAGCAGGGGCTACTCTCTTGTGGTGTGGGGCTTCTCACTGCGGCGGCCTCTCCTGCTGTGGATCATGAGCTCTGGGATGTGTGGGCTTCAGCAGTTTCAGCTCTCAGGCTCTAGTGCACAGGCTGTGACACACGGGTTTTAGTTGCTCTGCGGCATGTGGGATCTTCCCGGACCAGGGATCGAACCCCCGTCTCCTGCACTGGCAGGCAGATTCTTTACCACTGAGCCACTAGGGAAGGCCCTGTGTTTAACCTTCTGAGGAACTGCCAGGCTGTTCTCCACAGCAGTTGCCCCATGTTCCCTCCCCACCAGCAGCGCATATGGGGGCATCCTGGTTTCTGAATACGAAGCCCACATTCTCTCCCCAGAAACTGTCTAGCAGGAGGTGCCCCTTCCCAGTACAGGCTCTGGTATGTGCCTACCTTCAGTGCTTGTTCCTTAAAGTACTGCAGGGCATAAGCAAAGATTTCAAGGGCTTTGACTTTCTTGCCGTTAGCTGCTGTCAGCTCTGTATCCATGGTGAGGTCCTGGAAGGGAGAATGAAGTGAGACAGGAAGAAGAAAGCCTCCCTTCTGGCTTTAGGCACTGCCACTCGGAGGCCCAGGAATGCCAGTGAACCATGTTTGTATTTCCCACAGACTAGGATGGCATGCCCCCAGGAGAGGGCTGGCAGCATCGCCCCTTTACTGTGTAGGAGGCCCTGGCTGCCCCCTCAAATCCCATTTCCACTGCTTCCCTCCCTCCCTCTTTTTGACCCTCTTGGGTCTTGGGGCAGCAACAGAGCTGGGGAAGAAAGAAAAGGCAGCAGCTGCCACTCCTGATGCAATTTACATACTATTTCCACACGTGGACACACATGGTCACCCTTGGGAACCCTCCTAATTGAGGCCTAGATAATTATGCCAACTCGCTGATGTGCATGGCACTAAACAGGCATGAAGCTTTCACTACCCGATGAGCTGCCAACCAAGTCACAAAAATAGAAGGGCTCCTATTTTAAGGCTTGTGCTGTCTAATCCACTGGGAGCCCAGCATCACTGCCTTCTTCCCCTGCCAGAAGCCACAGCAGCTGCTGCGTGTGGTCCTCGGGTGGAAGATGCTCCGTGAGATGCCAGATGGACTGAGGTCATTAAAAAATGATGAAAATAGTCCCCAGGGAGTGGGAATGGGCAGAGCAAACATCAGGAGGAAGCCCTTAAGTCTCCTGGAACCAGCAGACTTATCACCACTGGGGGGAAAAAATCAGTGTGGCCTCTGGATTGATCCAGGTTGGGTAATTAGCCTTTGCCTTTGGAGCATAAAGGAATATCAAGTGCTAAACTGGCCTTGTGGGACCTGCCGGTCATCGCAACCCATCTGCACAAGCTCACTACTCCAACACCTGGGGTTAAGCAAAGACACCCCAGCTTTGGGATGGTGGCTTCCAGGCCGTTTCCAGCCACCAGGAAGACATGGGCTTGGAATTGAAAAATTCAAACTGAAGAAATTCTGGGCTTCCACTTGCAGGAGACTGCTATAAGCCACCGAATCCCATCAGGTGAAACAGGAAGGATGCTTTCCGAGCAGATGTTGGTCTGCTTGAGAGAGAGACCACCACGTGGATGAGCACAGAGCCCCGGAAGGCCGAGTGCTGGCTGCAGGATCTCCCCAGTCACATCTGTTTTGTCATCTGCAAACCCTTAACAGTAGACAGATAAAAGCGATACTAATAGAAGGTAGCAGTTGACTTTAACTTGCTAAGGACCGGCCTGGTTTAGGGGCTTTGTATATTTTGATTCCTTTAATCCTTACATCCCCATAAGAAAAGCACAAGTAGTGCCTCCATTTCACAGATAAGGTAAAGCAAGGCAGGAGAGGCTCAGTGACTTGGATTAAGTATCGCAAAGGTGGCAGAGGCGGGATCTAAACCCAGACCATCTGGCTTCAGGGTCTGTGGTCCTAAACACTATCAGCATCCTGCATCTCTAACTGTGCATGTTAAGGAAAATTTAAGGGATAAGATGCTTAAACTGAAAAATTGTATCCTATGGACCAACATTTTGATGAAGCTCAGGGGAGGGTCCTAATCGACTTGGCCATCTTACTGAACCCTGGAAAGTAGGGAGCAAAACTGCTTCAGGCACTGAACCTCCAATTACTGGGGGGAGGCTTGATTTCTTGAGCCACCTCCTTCCCCACACAGAGGGTTAAATGAGCTAGCTGTTTTGTAACTTCCAAACCGGTTCATTAATAGCCATTACCCTGAGCCCCTAAAAGACCTCCCAGCCCCCGAGTCCTTCCTTCAGGACCCCTTGATTTCCCATAATCCAGCAACTGAAGGGGGATCTCCCAGAACAGCAGGGCCCCCCCAGCCCCCATGCCTGTGCTCCATTCAGCCAGTGTCTCTCTGACAGGTTGATTTCCAAAGCAAACAAGTTGCTAAATAGTCTGAATATCTCCCTGTCCGTGTGCGCATCTGAAAATGTACCGTGTGGTCCAAAGCATGGTGTGCCCCAGGCTGTTTCTAAAATCAGGTGAGTGGATGTTCGTTTCTGCTCGGGAGAAACCTGAGGGCCCCCAAGGGTCGGGAGGGCTGGAGGAACCTCGGCTCTCGGGCACTTGGGGCCCGGGAGAGGCTGGCTCACCCCAGTCGTGTGCAGCTTCATCTTGAACTTCTCCAGGTACAGCCACTGCTTGGCCTCGTTGGGGTCCAGGTCGTGGTAAAAGTCCCTGGCGGCATACCCGAAACTGTGGAACTTCCTCTCTGGAGTCAACAGGATGGTGGTCGGAGTCTTCTGGTTGGACACCCCAGGGTCGCCTCCCTCCCATCGCCTGCCGCAAAGGAAAGGCAGAGGTTATGGGCCTTCTTGCACGGATGTAAGCACCTACTGTGTGCAAGGCTGGTACAGATGTGGGTGCTCACAGTGGCTGCTACAGGTGTCCTCATAGCAGATGGATTCTCTTTGAAACAGGCAGGGGAGAAACACACACATAAATACCTGCCTCATCAGATGGAGATGAAGGGTTCAGGGAGATAGCCCAGAGAGGTCAAAGGAGGCAGAGAGATGGGGGCCTTGAAAAGAATGCAGGTTTCAGGAGAGACTTGAAGGATGGACAGACAGCCGGATGTTGAAAGAGGGACGGACTGCAGGCTGTTCAGAGAGGGGCAAGCACAGGGCATGTATGGGGAATGCCAGGTGACTGTGTGGGTTGGAGAAAGCGTGTAAATGAGGAGAGTGATTATGCTCGGGTGGGGAAAACGAGACTGGAAAGGTGGTGAGGACCCTGAAGAGTGAGAGATTTAATCAGTGAGTAATAAGGAGCCACTAAAGGTTTTAGAGCAGGGGCAGGACAGCATCAGAGCTGTTGTTGACCCAAAGCAAACTGGACTAAAGGGAGGGGGACTGGAAGCCAGGAGGCTGAGAACAGAGCTCAGGTCTCAAGGTGAGGGAGCTCATCCAAGGATAGAGAGTCCTGGCAAGACAGAGAGGGGATGATTGGGAGGAACCATCCAGAAGGAGAACCAAGCCAAATGGCCTCACTGGTGAGCAGGCACCAGGGCACCCCACAGGTTTCAAGCTGGGGAGTCTGGAGGAGAGAGTGCCCCTCACAGATGCCAGCAGTCCCGGCCAAGAAGTAGGCAGGAGGAAACATGGAGAGCTTTATTTGAAAGTGCTGGCATTGAACTCCCAGGATGGGCTTGAAGGTGCAAGCCAGGAAGAGATTCAGGCAAGAAACAGACCCGGGCGCCCCCATCCTGGGTGACAGTCACAGTGGCAGGTGGATGAGAGCGCTGATCAGAACGGCTCTCATCAGAACGGCTCTGATGGAGGGAAGGGACCATATCCTGCATGTCTGTGTGCTGAAGAGGAGCCAGAAGCCAGGAGGGGTGAATACAGACTGGAAGATGCGACGGGATTAGATCCTGGAACTGATGGGAAGTGTGATGGAGCAAGCAGCGGGTAGGTTGAGCCCCAGAAAAGCTTCCATCCTCCTCACAGACAGAAAGAAGGAGAAAAGTAAAGAGAGTGGAGAAGACAGGTGACTGGATGCTTCTCCCTTCCTTGGGGCCACAGCAGCGAAGCCCTGGCTGCCAGGGGACAGGATGCTGTCTCCTCTACCAGGTCCTGGCTCAGCAGGTGGCTCCAGTCCTGCCACGTGACCCCTACAAGCAGCCTCTGGGGGAGACACAGTGCACTAGGGGAAGAGCATCTTTCTCCCCAGCCTGCCCTCTGGGGGAGGTGGCGGCTCTCCTGGCTGGGCTCACACCTGCCGTCGCCATCACAGTCCGGATGGAGAGCCAACCTTCACCTAGACCTGCCACGCAGATGGGGCCGGAGTCATCCCTGGCCAGTTTCCCAGCCAAGCCCCATCCACCCAGGGAGCCAAGTCCCCATGGTGACCCTGCTGAGATGCAGAGATGATCACCGTCCCAGGATGACACTGGTGCCTGGACCAGGGATGTGTTCCACACACAACCTTTCAGAAATAGGTTTTCCAGGACTATGAACACTGACATTTCCAGTAGGTAATGGAATTCGAGTTTTTGCCCTTCAAATGTTCAATTCTCCATTCCTATTTAAATATAAAAAATTAAACTTTCTCATTCATAATTCTGTCAGTCTGGATCAAAGTGATATTAATATGTTCTGACTGAAATAAAATTCAGGTAGAACCTTCCTCCAAAATCTCTACAATTACTAATATAACACCCCTAGAGACCCTGAACTCTGTGAAGGCTTTGTAAGAATTCCTCCCCAGCAAGTTCAAAGTTATTTCTGCTCCTTTCTCTTTTGTCAGTTTTCACTGTATGACTCTCCCTTTAGAGATAAATTTCTTAAAACAACAATACAGACGCCGATAAATGTTGATTCTAGTTTATGGGGGCTTTCCTGCTGGCTCAGATGGTAAAGAATCTGCCTGCAGTGCAGGTTTGATCCCTGGGTTGGGAAGAGCCCCTGGAGAAGGGAATGGTAACCCACTCCAGTATTCTTGTTTGATCCCTGGGTCAAGAAGATCCCCTGGAGAAGGGAATGGTAACCCACTCCAGTATTCTTGTTTGATCCCTGGGTCGAGAAGATCCCCTGGAGAAGGGAATGGTAACCCACTCCAGTATTCTTGCCTGGAAAATCCCATGGACAGAGGAGCCTACGGTCCATGGGGTCACAAAGAGTTGGACACGACTTAGTGACTAAATAATAAGAAAGCACTTGATAGGAAATCTCACCACATTTGCACGCACACTCTGAGAAGCAGGTACTGCATTATCCCCATTTCACAGATGAGGAAACTGAGCTTTAGAAGGTTCATCAATTGCCTGAAAGTGAAGTGAAGTGTAGTTGCTCAGTCGTGTCCCACCTTTTGCGACCCAATGGACTATAGCCTATCAGTCTCCTCTGTCCATGGGATTTCCCAGGCAAGACTACTGGAGTGGGTTGCCATTTCCTTTTCCAGAGGATCTTCCCAACCCAGGGATCGAACCCTGGTCTCCCACCTTGTAGGCAGACACTTTACTGTCTGAGCCACCAGGGAAGTCCTTTGCCTGAGGTCACACAGAGAGAGACCTGGATCTCCTCCATCACAAACATCCTGTAAGTCAGTGCCTCTTGCCAAGGCGGCATGCTGGAAGTTTCCAACATACTCTCTAGGCCCTTTCCCAAACCAACTAAGTCAGAATTAAACCAATGACTTTACAGACCAGGAACCTGGAGCCCAGAGATCAGAAGTGGCTTGCCCAAAGTGGCATGGTGAGATTAGGCCAAGCAGGGCCAGAATCCAGGAAAAGACCTGCCTACTAAGTACCATTCATCTGCTCATTGGATTATTCCCTCTCCCCTCCCCCAGAGCCCTCCCCCAAGTCTCCATAGTGACAAGTGACTGCCGCTAGCCCCTGCCCCTCTGATGCTCACCTCATCACATGGATGCATTCTGGCTCCTTGGTGAAGCTGTAGGCATAGCCGCTGGACGTCGTCCCAAAGTCAATGGCCACCACCACGAGAAATGTCTGCTGCTCAGAGACGTTCGGGTCAGCATCATTCTGCAGATACACCAAGTGGGGTACAGGGTGTGGGTGGGGGCAGTCAAGCCCAGCTTTCTGGAAGGTTCCACCCTGCCCCACTGTGCACCCACTGCAGACAGAAGGACATTCCACGTTTGGTTCAAGTCTGCCACATGGTGACCCCTGGGGAGAGGACATGCCTGCCTCCTGTCCACGCCGCACCCCAACCCCCGACCAACTCAGGGAGAAATGGAGGGTCCTCCTGAGTGGAGGGCCAGGCCAGGTCACTGGGGAGGTCACCTGCCTACACATGTGCACCACATCCTTTATCAACCATGCGTGAACGTGGCAAATTTCAGAAACGCTTCCATTTGAACCAGAAGCCAGTGGTTCCCCTTTCCCCCACTGGCCTCCCCCAGGCCCTACACAGACCTCCAGACCCTGCTCAGCTGTGCCCTGTGTACCTGCCAGGTGACCCCTCCATCTGCCTGGGTGTGTGGGGCAGGGGTGTAGGGCTCAGCATACCAGGAACCCTGCCCAGTCCTGCCACAGTCAGCCACGTGACCCTTGGGGCCCAGAGCCTTTCCTCATCTGTCAAGTGAGTAGGTCAAGTCATTCCAGATTTCCCCCTAAAATTTAGACTTCCTTATCAACACCCACAGAACTTCAAATTATACCAATCAACTTGGGATCTGAAGAGTATTGATTGGTTAGAGCAGGGGGTGACAGCCCCACCTACCTGGCCTTTCGTCACACTGTGCCCCATCCCCTTAGGTGACCCTGAAGCTTTTCCAGGGAACCCTCGGGGTACAGAGTTTGAAAATCAGAGGACCCGGCTCTTCGGTGCCCAAGCCTCTCAGTTTTCCCAAGCCAGAGGGAGTTCCAGAATGCACGCCTTTCCATGGAAGCCAGGACAGTGCCGGGAAAACCAGGACAAGCTGGCGTCCCTCCTCAGTGATGGCTCTGAAGTTCTCAGCAGTGTCTTCTTTGCAGGTCTGAGCAGCTCATATAAAACCGCCCTTCCCTCCAGGTACTTCTCTCTGGTTGGCTACATGTGAGCACCTTGAACAGCTGCCCCACAATATCCATCTGGGGCAACGTGGGAACCAATGCCCAGTCTCTAGCGCCCTCCTCCCAACACCCCCTCCAGCCACCCCCACACCGCCCAGGCAAGCTGGTACAGAAGCAGCTACAGCCACAGCTTTTGGTCACAGCACTTAACTGCACTGGAAAAACCACTGCTTTTCACTGATTCGCCCACCGGCCAGATGTGGCTGCATCCTCCCAAGAGGGTGCCCTGCAGTCTCTGAACCCTGAATCTTTAAAGAGCTGCTCCCTGCTGCCCGCTCATGTTATCCACACCCAGGCCAATGGCTGCAGAAGCACCAGTCATACCATGGAAAGCCTTTTCTGACCCAGAGTAGGGAAAGCCGACTCAGAAAGCAAAGGTGATCAGCACATACATTCCCCCCTCCCTACCCCCCACACACATACATGCTTCTTACCACAATGTGGGAAGGGGACAGAGGTGTTATTCCTGTGTCCCCCAGGCTCCGGGCCGGAGATGAATATGCAGACGTGGGGGCCGTTTCTGAAAGGAAAGACAATTGCATCCTTAGAGGTGGTGCAGGCTGAGCTGGAGAGCTGAAATGAGGACTGCGTGGCTTTGCTCCTGCAGGGAGTGTTCTCATCCTTGGAAAGCCAGCTTATGTGGGGCCAGGCTGAACTCCACCTAGAACAGTAGGGTATCTGATCTGGTTGCCCCATATTTGGTATTTAAAACTTGAACAAATGAGATGCTCCTCTTCTCCCAGTGACCACCAAGCCTCTCACTAAGTGCAGTCAATCTCTCAGCACTTAGCACAGAGGCTGCCCAGTCCCTAAACCTACCTTCTGTAGAGCCCCTTCTTAACCCAGGCACCACTGTATGGACCAGAGAAGACTGTAGCTCCCCTGAGATGATCTGCAAATTTTGCGTTCATTTTCTTGGAAGGTCATCTACAGCCTTCAGGTTTCCAAAGGGTTATGGGACCCCATCCAAGATTAACAACCCTAATCACCAGAACAGAGGACAGGGGTTCGACTTCCAAAACTTCTTTGCTTAGTAGAGGCATCACCTCCTCCCTCCTTCCTGCATGAGGCCCTGCCAGAACACAGGGAACTCGCTTGCTTCAGCAATGCTGAAGGGTTTGGACATTCAGTAAGAAAAACCACAGCAGAAAGACAGATTAGCATTCCTGGGCCCACAGTCAGGGTCCCACAACAGACAGAGGTCAAGAGAGAAAAGAGCCAGGAGCGAGGCAGCCTGAACATCATTTGGTCGATTCCCCTGCTGCTCTTCCAATTATTCAGACAACTTCTGAAACCCTGCCAGAGCCCCATGGCTCTCCCCCAGGGATGAGTTCCCACGGGGGAGTCGTCCCCGGCCCTGGTCAGTGCTGGAAGCTCCATCCCCTCTCCCTGCCCACTGCCCAGGACTGGGATCCTTCAGGGCAGCAGATCAAGGATGGTGGGCTTCCCCTGGAGAGGTGACGGCCAGGCTCTTGGCATCGACAAGTCCCAGGTACCATCCAAGGAGTTCTGCAAATACTGCTCCATTCAGTATATAGACTAATTACTTGCTGGGAAAAAATGAGTAATTTGCTACAACAATATGTGGTCAAGGAAACCCAGAGTCTATGAGGTATCTGAGAAAGACCTGTCTGCTTCTGGGGAGGCACCAGGAGTGGCTCCATCTGCGTCTGCTGCCAAATCACTTTGGTTAATCCCACGCGCTTACTGATCTCTTTTCCTGCTTGGTGAGAACTCAAACAGCATCATTACAGTGGGTGCCAAACGAGCTGAGGGAATAAAAGGAATCATGAACGAGGGAATGCAAAGCCTCGAATCTGCACAGCCACCTCCCCACTCTGCAGGCATCTGGTCCCTCTCCTCCCGATGAGGCTCAGTTCCAACCTTTGGGAGAAAGGCGCAGAAGCAAGTTAAGTACAGAGACCAAAAATCAACCTGTGGGGGAAAGGACTTAAACAGACATTTCTCCAGAGAAGATATGCTAATGGTTGATAAGCACGTGAAAGAGGCTAAACTCATTAGTCAATAGGGAAATCAAAACCATAATGAGATTCTGCTTCACACTCACTAGGATGGCTACAATATATATATATATTTTTTAAGTAAATAGCAAATGCTGGCAAGGATGTGGAAATATTGAAACCCCCTGTATATATCTTGTGGGAACGCAAAATGGTACAGCTGCTGTGATAAACAGTTTGGTAGTTTCTTAAAATGTGAGATATAGTCTTACCATAGACCCAATCCTTTCCTAGGAATTCCACTCCTGCGTACCTACCCAAAAGAATTGAAAACAAGGATGCTGCTGCAGCAGTATTTACAAAAACCAAAAAGTGAAAACCACCCAAGTAAACATCAACAGATAAATGGATAACAAAAATATGGTACATCCATTCAATGGATTATTATTCGGCTGCAAAAAGGAATGAAATTCTTATAGATGATACACTGTGGATGAACCAGAAAAAATTATGCTAAGTGAAATAAGCTGGACACAAAAGGGACAAACATCACCTCTTACTCAGAACAGGCAAATGAAATGTAGATAGCCAATACGAAAACAGAATAGGCAAATTCATAGAGACAGACAGTAGATTAGAGGTAGTCAGGAGCCGAGGGAGCCAAGACGGATGGGGAATACAAAATTTCCATTTTGGATGATGAAAAAGTTTTAGAAAGAGCAGTAATAGTTACACAACATTGTGAATGTATTGATGCCACTGATTTGCACACCTTTAAATGGTTAAAATGGAAAATTTTATGTTATATATACTTTACCACAGTAAAAAAATTATTTAAAAAAAAACAAACTTGTTCATCTGAGAGAGGAAGCAGTTTCAGGTTCTACTAGCATCCTGGCTCAATGGTCTTGAAAAGAAAATGGAGACATAAGCCTGGCTCCTGGACCAGCCCACAAACTTCAGCTTCTCTGCTCATCACCCAGCACAGGGTACCTCCTTCCATAAAAGCAGGGGAAGTTCAGCATCTCTGCTACTGAGAAGTCTGCCCTGCCCCCACCACCCCTGGGGCAGGTGGCATCAGAGAGATGCCATCCTGTACCGGGAGCCACCCTCTCTCCACCTGCTACCTGGAAGGCCTGGGGCCATGTGTCCATATTTGCACAGAAGGTCTTGGAGGAAACCAAATGTCTAATTGCCCAGAAAATCTGGTGTTGACAATTAGCAAACAAGCTATTATCAGCAGACAAACTATCCACCCCGCTGACTGCTTGGTTCTAATTATCCCATCACTCAGCCCTTCTCAGAGCATGGCCCACTGACTTGTAAAAGAACATGTGTTGGGCCACACCCAGAACACATGCCTTGGGCCCCAGGAGGACTCCGGGATATGTGAGGACAAGAATCAAAGATTTTTTTTGGTTCTCCCAGTACCTCCTTCTAACTCCCTCCCACCCTGCCTCTGGTTCAGTGGAAATAAATCATTTGACATGATCGCTCAGCCAGGCCTAGAGGCAATTGAACTTCACGGCTGTTCTCCATTAGAAATTAAAATGCAGCTACATTGTGTGATGATTTAAAACTGATTTGCATGGAGAGTATGGAGGAGTAAGATCTTTACAGACATTTGCATATGAAGCACGCCCATATCTGTAGCTCTATAGATCCCAAATCAATGATAATTCACCAGTTTATGTGCATCGATCCACCACAGGAATATACAGAGTCTGCAGTGACGACTTTGTTCTCAAGCTAATATTTCTTTTAACTATTTAAGATGTCAAAGGTGCTCAAAGATTCTTAGGGAAAAGAATATGGAAATAACTACTTTAGCCCCTGAGGGATGTGTTGTTTTCTGATGGGCTAATAATTCCAACCAATCTTTTTTTTTTTTTTTAACGTATTTCTTTTTAATTTGAGGATAATTGCTTTACAATGTTATGTGGATTTCTGCCATATATCAACATGAATCAGCCACAGGTATGTCTCCTCCCTCTTGAACCTCCCTCCCACCTCCCGCTGCATCCCACCTCTTTAGGTTGTCACAGAGCACTGGGTTTCTGCTCCCTGTGGCACACAGCAAATTTCCACTGGCTACCTATGCTTCAATGCCAGCCAATCTTGAGAGCTTTCACTTAATAGGTGATTAAAAAGACAACAGGGTCAGTGGAATATTATCTGTTGTTCTGTGGATAATAGGCAGATCTAAGCTAATAGTACCCACTCTAGTACTCTTGCCTGGAGAATCCCATGGATGGAGGAGCCTGGTAGGCTGCAGTCCATGGGGTCACTAAGAGTCAGACACGACTTCACTTTTACTTTCACTTTTCACTTTCATGCATTGGAGAAGGAAATGGCAACCCACTCCAGTGTTCTTGCCTGGAGAATCCCAGGGACGAGGGAGCCTGGTGGGCTGCCGTCTATGGGGTTGCACAGAGTCGGACATGACTGAAGCGCCTTGGCAGCAGCAGCAGCAAGAGAGAGTTGATAACATGGAATGTCTAGCATACAAGGTATGTCCTGTGTATTCTGGCTACCAGTTAAACCTGGGCCATTATCTACAGTAAGAAACACCAACTGCCATTAATTGTGACCCTGTTTATGCTTCTCTGTAAAGCCTATATAATAACACCTGCCCTGAGATGCCTCCCACCTACACGATATCCCAGTTCAGTACACATGGAGTGACTTGGGCATTTCAGGAGCAGAGGAGAAAGGCAATGCTAAAAGTCTGACAAGAATAGAGAATTTTAGAGCGCAGGTTTGGAAGAGAGAAAGGAAACGGATGAAAATAAAACTGATGCCCATCTGCAGAGGTAGGGATAAGTGCTGGTAAAACAGATTAAAGAAAAAATGCTTTACCAGAAGTGTGGTCCAGGGCAGAGCCGAGGCATCTGGGAGTTCTAAGAAATACCTACTCCGCTGTTTCAACTAGATTAAACAGATCCTCAAAACATCTTCCATTTCAAGCACTATGTACCCTGAAATGCAGTAACATAGAGGGATTTGATGATTTCACATCATGGAATCAGAAAAACACAGAATATTTCAAGAATGCGAAGTACCAGCCATAGAATTAAGCGGAGGAGGAAGAGATCGGAAGATTTCTACCACCAGAAAATAATCCTCAGGTCTTTTTGACATTAGTCATAGATGATTTACCATTACTTAGGTCATTTACCTACTCTGTATCTTTTTTAGTTTAGTGAATATAAAAATAAATCTGAGTTTTCCTCTAGAGCTCGTTATGCAGAGTGAAGCAAGTCAGAAAGAGAAAAACAAGTGTCATGTATTAATGCGTATATATGGAATCTAGACAGATGGTACTGATAACCCTATTTGCAGGGCAGGAATAGAGGCTCAGACATAGACAATGGACTCATGGACAGAGCAGGGGCAGGACAGGGCGGGACGAACTGAGAGAGTAACATTGAAATACTGATATATACATTACCATATATAAAATAGGTAGCTAATGGGAAGTTTGCCACAGGACTAGAAAAGGTCAGTTTTCATTCCAACCCCAAAGAAAGGCAATGCCAAAGAATGCTCAAACCACCGCACAATTGCACTCATCTCACATGCTAGTAAAGTCATGCTCAAAATTCTCTAAGCCAGGCTTCAGCAATACATGAACCGTGAACTTCCTGATGTTCAAGCTGGTTTTAGAAAAGGCAGAGGAACCAGAGATCAAATTGCCAGCATCTGCTGGATCATGGAAAAAGCAAGAGAGTTCCAGAAAAACATCTATTTCTGCTTTATTGACTATGCCAAAGCCTTTGACTGTGTGGATCACAATAAACTGTGGAAAATTCTGAAAGAGATGGGAATACCAGACCACCTAATGTGCCTCTTGAGAAATCTGTATGCAGGTCAGGAAGCAACAGTTAGAACTGGACATGGAACAACAGACTGGTTCCAAATAGGAAAAGGAGTAGTCAAGGCTGTATATTGTCACCCTGCTTATTTAACTTACATGCAGAGTACATCATGAAAAAGGCTGGACTGGAAGAAACACAAGCTGGAATCAAGACTGCTGGGAGAAATATCAATAACCTCAGATATGCAGATGACACCACCCTTATGGCAGAAAGTGAAGAGGAGCTAGAAAGCCTCTTGATGAAAGTGAAAGAGGAGAGTGAAAAAGTTGGCTTAAAGCTCAACATTCAGAAAACGAAGATCATGGCATCCGGTCCCATCACTCCATGGGAAATAGATGAGAAACAGTGGAAACAGTGTCAGACTATTTTGGGGGGCTCCAAAATCACTGCAGATGGTGATTGCAGCCATGAAATTAAAAGATGCTTACTCCTTGGGAGAAAAGTTATGACCAACCTAGATAGCATATTCAAAAGCAGAGGCATTACTTTGCCGATGAAGGTCCGTCTAGTCAAGGCTATGGTTTTTCCAGTAGTCATGTATGGATGAGAGAGTTGGACTGTGAAGAAGGCTGAGCGCTGAAGAATTGATGCTTTAGAACTGTGGTGTTGGAGAAGACTATTGAGAGTCCCTTGGACTGCAAGGAGATCCAACCAGTCCATTCTGAAGGAGATCAGCCCTGGGATTTCTTTGGAAGGAATGATGCTAAAGCTGAAACTCCAGTACTTTGGCCACCTCATGCGAAGAGTTGACTCATTGGAAAAGACTCTGATGCTGGGAGGGATTGGGGGCAGGAGAAGAAGGGGACGACCGAGGATGAGATGGCTGGATGGCATCACGGACTCGATGAACATGAGTCTGAGTGAACTCCGGGAGTTGGTGATGGACAGGGAGGCTTGGCATGCTGCGATTCATGAGGTCGCAAAGAGTCAGACATGACTGAGCGACTGAACTGAACTGAACTGCTTTATTGACTATGCCAAAGCCTTTGACTGTGTGGATCACAATAAACTGTGGAAAATTCTGAAAGAGATGGGAATACCAAACCACCTGACCTGCCTCTTGAGAAACCTATATGCAGGTCAGGAAGCAACAGTTAGCACTGGACATGGAACAACAGACTGATTCCAAATAGGAAAGGGAGTATGTCAAGGCTGTGTGTTGTCACCCTGCTTATTTAACTTATAGGCAGAGTACATCATGAGAAACGCTGGGCTGGAAGAAGCACAAGCTGGAATCAAGATTGCCGGGAGAAATATCAATAACTTCAGATATGCAAATGACACCACCCTTATGGCAGAAAGTGAAGAGGAACTCAAAGGCTCTTGATGAAAGTGAAAGAGGAGAGTGAAAAAGTTGGCTTAAAGCTCAACATTCAGAAAATGAAGATCATGGCATCCGGTCCCATCACTCCATGGGAAATAGATGGGGAAACAGTAGAAACAGTGTCAGACTTTATTTTGGGGGGCTCCAAAATCACTGCAGATGGTGATTGCAGCCATGAAATTAAAAGATGCTTACTCCTTGGAAGGAAAGTTATGACCAACCTGGATAGCATATTAAAAAGCAGAGACATTACTTTGCCAACAAAGGTCCATCTAGTCAAGGCTATGGTTTTTCCAGTGGTCATGTATGGATGTGAGAGTTGGACTGTGAAGAAGGCTGAGCGCTGAAGAATTGATGCTTTTGCACTGTGGTGTTGGAGAAGACTATTGAGAGTCCCTTGGACTGCAAGGAGATCCAACCAGTCCATTCTAAAGGAGATCAGCCCTGGGTGTTCTTTGGAAGGAATGATGCTAAAGCTGAAACTCCAGTACTTTGGCCACCTCATGCAAAGAGTTGACTCATTGGAAAAGACTCTGATGCTGGGAGGGATTGGGGGCAGGAGGAGAAGGGGACAACCGAGGATGAGATGGCTGGATGGCATCACGGACTCGATGGACGTGAGTTTGAGTGAACTCCGGGAGTTGGTGATGGACAGGGAGGCCTGGTGTACTGGGATTCATGGGGTCACAATGAGTCAGACACGACTCAGCGACTGAACTGAACTGAATGGGAAGTTGCGTATAACACGGGGAGCTCAACCCGGTGCTCTGTGACAATCTAGAGGGGGTGAATGGGGTGGGAAGGAGGTTCAAGAAGGAGGGGACATATGCATACCTATGGCTGATATATGTAGATGTATCCCAGAAACCAACACAATATTGTAAAACAATTATCCTCCAATTAAACATAATTTTTTTAAAAAAGAAAAATAATGAAAGAGTATCTGTAACATTTTAAATAAATAAACACACGTGTTCCTAAGTTCGCTCTTAAGTTGTGACTCAGCCCCCAAAACATTCTTCAACCAAGTCACTTAAAAAATAATTTTTGCAGCAAAGAGGAATATATAAATAAATGAAAATATTTATCCAGCCAAGTAGAGGATATCAGAAAGTAAAAATTGGACTCAACCAACAAGTCTCCTGCCGCAGGATTTTTTAGACCCCAAAGCAGGTGACAGAAGAGGAACGAGTTGAACTTGTGAGGTTAATACTCATCACTTGCCTTAACGGTGTAATAATTAAAATACAGGCTTCATCAGAGTTCCTGCTATAAAATGCGAGACATGTAAAAGCCAGACACCTTTTTATTTGCTCCTGGCTCTAATGGCTTTAATCAAAGCAGACGCTCCTAAAATAAAAAATAGTCGACAAAAAAACCTCAGGGACAGCCATAATTCATGAATGCGCTTGTTGTTCTCTGCTGGAGACATTAGTCAGCAAATGGCCGTGAGCAGAATCGTGGACTTTCTGAGATACATTAAATCGATCCTGCTCCATAAATACATTTTAAAAGATGAAGACAGAACCGTTGGGCTGACGTTATTTTACAAGGCTCCAGGCTCATACGAAATGACAGGTGGTCTCAACTCAAACAATGGTGACTCCCCAGATTTTTCAAACAGGCCTCCTTGCTAGCTTTCAGATTTATGTTCTATCACACAAATGCTGAACTTCCAAAGGGTTTTTAAGATCTAGTCCTTACGATTTCTAAAACTGTGATATATATGCTCATTTCTTTTCTCCTGTAACAGTGAAACAACGGGTATTTGCTGACAATTGCCTAAAATCAGGCTCTTTGAAAAAAAAGCTCTCCCTTTCTTTCTCCTTATATCCCCTCCTTTTAGTATCATCTTTGAAAATTGTTCAGTCCAAGGTCATGTGTAGGTTACTGGCAAATACCTTTTAAGAAGGAAAATAAAAAATTTTTATTACCCTGTAACAGACTGCATGGCTAGCTGAACTAATGCATTATTACCGTAAACTCAACTTCCATTTCAGTAAATAATTTATGGGTTTTTTTTTTTTAATCACCATGGTTGATGTTCAGAGTAAATGGAAATTTTATTGGTGTGAACCAGGAGACCCTCCAAGCTTCAAAGAACACTGAGTGTAAAATAGCTTCTCTCTGAATGCTGAATAATAATTACAGAAATGAGCATTTACAGTGGCAGAAAAAACAGCATCAGGCAGTGCGGGCCTGCATCAACCCATCCTGACACTGAGCAGCATTTTCCAGTAACCCTCCCCATCACTAAATGGTTGAGGAGATGAGATGCCCCAGTGAGAGAGACCTGAGCAGTGAGGTTTCCCCAGAGGCAGTGAGATCCCCAAGTTCCTGCAACCTCACACCATGAGTGGGGCACAGTTCATAATTTCTCTCTGAACCACAAGTTCACAGGCATATGTGTCCAGGCAGCTGCTGTGGGGAGCTGAGGAAATGCTTTATAAACCAACAAGCTTTCCTATTAATTTTCACGAATTATATGCGGCAACCTCACAGCCCTTGCCCACTAGGACCCAGCATTTGGAGAGGCTCCACCAGATCACCCCATACACAGTGTTAAGATACTTCTGTCCACTTGGCTTCTCTTTCACAGACTTTGGGCTCATCTGGGCAAAGCCATGCCTTCTTTATCTCTGATTCCTCAGCTCATGACTTGTTACAGGCACTCAGTATATATTGGATGGATAAATGGTTTGATAGATGGACATATGGAAGAATGGATGGATGGATGGATGGATGGGTGGGTGGTTAGAGGGTATATGAGTGGTTAGGTGGGTGGGTGGGTGAGTAGATGGCTGAGTGGGTGGATGGATAGATGGGTGGTTGTGTGGGTAGATGGATGGATGGATGGGTGGGTGGATAGATGGGTGCTTGAGTGGGGAGACAGAGGGGTGGGTGGATGGGTGGGTGGATATTTCTATGTGTGCCCAAAAGTGGACTCAGTGACAATCTATAGACTTAGAGGGCCACTGAGGTCTTTCCAATTGAGGCATCAAACATCCCCTCCCCTGGGTCAGGATATATTAGTAATTAACATGCTGAGTTACCCCCAACAATATAGGCATACATGTGTGCATGTGTGATGAAATCCATCTCTCCTCAGATGTCCCCTTTGGTCAATGCAACCACCATAGCTCCCAGAAGGGGGATCTCCTAGATTACTCCTTCCCTTCTCACTGCACTCCCAAGCTCTGTCATTCCTACTTCTTAGCATCTCTCACAGTCATCCCTCCTCTGCAACCTCACCATCACAATGTTGGTCAGACCCTGCTGACCCATATCAGGGCTCCCGCACCACCTCTCTCAGTCTCCCCACTCTGAGTCTCTCCATCCAAGTCAGGATTCCCTGCAGTCAGAGGCACCTGGTCAGAGCTGAGGTCTGCTCACATTACTTGACCAGGCTAGGGCCTTCTGTTTCCATCCCCCACAGGATAAATCTAGCATACAGCTCGCACCCGGGCCTTTAAAAGTCCACCCCACCACCCTCTGCAGCCGCATCTCCCTCCATCGCCCTCAGCCCTGACCCCATCTAGTCCTTTCACTTTTGTGTGGACTTTAAAGACTCTGAATCCTTTCACAGACTCTGCAACGCGTGTGCTCTATCCAGCCTCCTGACCTTTGCACATACCATTCCCCTGCCTGGAGTGCACCCCACTTCCACCTCATCCTCCTGGGAACTCCCTCTCCGAAAGTCAGTCCCCTCTGTTTGTGGGAGAGGAGATTTCTCTGTTCTCTCCAAACAGAGGAGAGAGGAGCTTGCTCATCAGCACCTGGGGACTGACCGGCTAAACCCAGACTTGTGGACACACTAAGGGCAACAGCCAGTTTTCATCAGGAAATAAGTTACAAGGAGGAGGGGAAACTATAGATCAAAGGGTCTCAAACTCTGCAGTGCATCAGAATCACCTGGAGCACTTATTAAAACATATGTGCAGACCTCCCTCCCCTCAAAGTTTCTACTCCGGTGGGTCTGGAGATGCTGAGTAAAGGCATTTCTAATGAGTCAGCAGGCCATCTGGATCAGCCCCAGAAATAGACTGCCATAGCTCAAAAGAAAGACAAAGCAACTCCAGTCACTGAAATGCTTGGGGCTTTAATGGACCATGATTCAGACGAACAACAAAATTTAAAGGACAACTGGAAATGTAAAGACTGACCAGACACTGATAACGTGAAGAAATTACTGCTAATGGTGGAATTATGTAATTTTTAAGAGTAGTTATCCACTAGCGAACCATTCTGAAATATTTACAGATGAAACAACACGATATCTGGGATGCTCATCAAAATAATACGGGAGGGGAGGGACAGAGATTAAACGATATTGGCCACAAACTGATAGTGATTGAACCTGGTGACAGATTCATGGGGGGACTGAATACCTTATTTGCCCTCCTTCTGTATGCTTTAAACTTTGATAAAAGGGTAGGGGTTTTCATATACCAGTTTCATGTCCATCTCCCTCCTGCTGAGAGGGTGTAACTGATGTTTTTCTTATGCTGTGTTATCAGTGAAAGCACCTGGCCCATATACGGTAGGTGCTCCAGACATTTGTCAAGTGAATGAGCAAGCGAGTAAGAATATATGTTCACTTAAACCTAGTATGTGGACTTTAAAGGCCTAGGAATGTTTCAGACCCAGGTCACCAGTGGGTGAAGGGTACAGGTCCAGGTGGTTTCTCAGGAGCTGGGGCTGTGGGGACAGCCCTTGAAGGAGTCTGAATTTCAGCAGGTGCCACCAGATCCCCTTGCAGGCAGCAAAGCAGATGTCCGGCCACCAGCTGAGCGGCTCCCACTCTGAGGCGGGCTCCTGCCCAGCTTCAGATACAAAGGCCTCCTAGACTGAAACAAGTTCTGCAAGCTCAGGGTCTCAGAGGAGGCAGGGGCTGCCCCACACACACACTTCTCCATGCTCTGAGAAATCAAGAGCCACCCCTGTAGACAGGCAGGGTTTCTCCAAGCCCGGGACACACCCTCTGAGCTGTGTTCAGACTCGCTGGGCTCCCAAGCTTCCGTGAAGGCCTTGGTGTCTCCTCCCTCCGCCTGAGGAATGGCCAGCAGCAATGCCAATGCCGATGTCACCCTGTGACCCTTTGTGCTAAAAGAACAAACGCCAGAAAGGGAGGGGGTGTCCCGCGGGGAGGGGCTGCAGGCAGCGTGTCCTCCACGTTCAGGCAGAGCAGTCAGCCTGGGCCACAGGCTCGAGGGCCGTGACTCCCCAGAATCAGGGCGGCTTGAGAACAGGAGCGACACTGAAGTTGGCCCCTTGGCCGCCGTTCTCAGATGAAAGTAAGGAAGCAAAACGGCTCCCGGTGAGGATGCAGAACACGGCGCAGCAGGTGGAGAGCCTGGACGCCGGCTTGTGAGCCTGGAGAAACGACCTCACCTCACAGGCACATCTTCTCTCCGTGAAGTGGGAATTCAGGTTCTCAGGGCCTCTGTCACTACTATCTCAATGAGCAAAAGAGGTAAACCCTTGGAAATAGATAACAACCGTCACTCACCATTAGCTGAACTCCTTCATGGAGTCAGATATTTATGTCTGGTTTGTTTTTTGTTTTTTTAATTTAGGCTATTTTGCAAGTTTATTGAACTCAAATTATTAATTTGAAATTATTAGAATACAAACTCAGAAATCTATTAGGAAAGCTGTCATGGTCGGTGCTCACTGAACGCGAGCTTCATGCCATGCTAAGAGCAGCTTTTAAAGTTGGCTCAGATGGTAAAGAACCTGCCTGCAATGCAGGAGACCCCGAGTTTGATCCTTGGGTCAGGAAGATTCCCTGGAGAAGGGAATGGCTACCCACTCCAGTATTCTTGCCTGGAGAACTGCATGGACAGAGAGCCTTGAGAGCTACAGTCCATGGGGTTGCAAAGAGCCAGACACGACTGAGTGACTAACGCTTTCACTATGGGCTTCTCTGTAGCTCAGCTGGTAAAGAATCCGCCTGCAATGCAGGAGACCCTGGTTCGATTCCTGGGTAGGGAAGATCCACTGGAGAAGGGATAGGCTACCTACTCCAGTATTCTTAGGCTTCCCTGGTGGCTACCCACTCCAGTATTCTGGCCTGGAGAATTCCATGGGCTATATAGTCCATGGGGTTGTAAAGAGTTGGACACGACTGAGTGACTTTCACTTAAGAGTTTTACAAGTGTGGCTGGAGGAAGCCTGGGCTTCCCAAGTGGTGTAAAAAAAAAAAAACAACAACAACCTGCCTGCCAATGCAGGAGACATAAAAAATGTGGGTTCAATCTCTGGGTGGGGCAGATCCCCTGGAGGGGTCATGGCAACCCACTCTAGTATTCCTGCCTGGAGAATCCCATGGACAGAGGAGCCTGGTTAGCTAGTCAGTGGGGTCCACAAAGAGTTGGACACAACTGAAGCAACTTAGCACACACGCATGAAGGAAGCCTGCTATTTAGGGGGCTGGAGGTACTGTCATCATTCCCACTCAATGGATGAAAAACTAAGTATGGTCTAAAAGGTTAAGAAAGAAGCCCGCACTGTTCGGATGAGGCCCAGATGAATTCAGAGCTCACCACTTCCGAGCCTGCACCCCTGCACCCAGTACCAGGTCCCACACAGGTACTGTTTCTCCTGAAAGCTGAAACTACGAGAGAGGTGTAACCGTAAATCCCGATTTCGGAAGCAGGGGAAGTCAGGGGGTCACAATCACAGGGCATCTCCAAGCCCCAGCAGCTGTCTCTGCCTCCAGGCTCAGAAGACCGCGTGGTTTGCCCTTCCTTGGGCTCCATAGCCTCATGGGGCTCTCCACTTCAAAAATCATAATTCTTCAAATGCAAATACCAGGGTGGGAGGAACTATGATAACCCAGAGGTTCAGAGTCAGGAAAGTCCAGCCTCAAGTCCTAGTACAGCTGCTTCCCAGAGACATGCCCTGAAATGAGCTACTGAGCCTCTTCAAACCTCAGTTTTCTCACCTGGAAAATGGAGAGGGGAGGGATCATGATGACGGTGATACATTGTGAGGATCACTGCCAAATAACACATGAACAAATGAAATAATGTCTACAAGACCTGGCGCATGGCATGTGCCTAAGTTATAAAAGTGAAAGTCGCTCAGTCGTGTCCGACTCTTCGCGACCCAATGGACTATACAGTCCATGAAATTCTCCAGGTCAGAATACTGGAGTGGGTAGCCTTTCCCTTCTCCAGGGGATCTTCCCAACCCAGGGATTAAACTCAGGTATCCCATATTGCAGGTGGATTCTTTACCAGCTGAGCCACCAGAGAAGCCCAAGAATACTGGAGTGGGTAGCCTATTCCTTCTCCAGCAGACTCAGGAATCGAACCAGGGTGTCTTGCATTGCAAGTGGATTCTTTACCAACTGAGCTACAGGGGAAGCTCTACCTAGATGGTATTTATTATCCTTTCCACCATTATCATCAAATAGGTCCAATAGCTGTTAAGAAAAAACAGCCATGTGCTTATACCAGGGGACAGGCAGAGCCCTCACTTATGCACAAGGGCAGCAAATGCATTTCCTTTACATCAGGCTTCTCTGGGCTTGTTAATCAAGGATAAAATGTCTCACCAGACAGAAACTTGGCAAACAGAACCTTCAGGAAAGCTCTTAATGATGGGAAACCTGAGGGCTTTGCTGCCATGGGTAAGGGAGACTGTCTGGCCCTGACTTCCTGCTCAGGCCATCTGCTCATCTCAGGGGCACTTTCAGAATAACCAAGGAGATCTTGGGAAGCCACGTGGTCCTTTTCACTGGGCAATTAAACTCAGGCCTTCTCGGCCTCTGTTGAGTTGGCCATAAACTTCATTCAGACTTTTTGTGACATCTCATGGAGAAATCCAAACAAACTTTTTAAGCAACCTAATACAATGAAGCACATTTTTGAACTGACCAGGTTAAAAAAAGAATCACTCTCCCACCAAGGAAAAGATTGCATTTGCCTGGGCACCTGGAAGGCCAGGGATTAGACTTCCCCAGTTTCTCTGTGAACAGCCTTAGGACAGCTCAACCCACAGAGGCCGCAACACAGCTGGCACTGACTCTACTGAGACTAAAGCCAGGGGCAATGGCACTCCAGCTTGTTGGTCTCCCCTGGACAGGCATCATTCACCTCCCAGATGCTCACCGTCTGTCCCTGGGGAAGGGAGAAGAGGGAGAAGCAGAATGGGGGGTAAGGGTTGATGAGACAGACAGCTGGTTCACTCCCCTTAGCTGAACCCTCTGATACAGAGATCTGTGCCACCTCCAGGCAGGGAGGACTGCCCTTAGCCCACTTGCTCCCCAAACCAGAACCCAAGCACTAACCTGCTGCACTCTGCCAGGGTCTGAGAGCTGAGATTTATGCACCCTACATACCCTTCTAAGGAGTGTATTGATAGAAGAAATGTCCCCAAACAGTGGCGCAGTTTGTGCCCTGCACAAAGGCACTCACCTTGGGGGAAATCTCTCAAGCAGGACTACATCCACCCCTGGGCAGGGGTGCCATTTTCTTACCACAAAGGGGCCCTCCAAAGCCATGCACTGAAGAGCTATGTTGCCCAGAATGAACACCTTATTCTAATTTTTGCACCCAGAGCAGATCTATTTCTAATTCATCTAAAAGCACCATGAAAGGCAGCCATGGCACTTTATTCTCAAAAAAGGGAAGGAAATGCCTGGAAAGGTACTGAATTCCACATCCCTAGAGGAGTTCAAGTGGGAGCCAGGCAACCATTTCTCCATAGAAGATCAACAGAGTGTCAGAAAAAAAGGAATTGGGACTGGGGAGGAGCAGATACCAGGCTGTATGGATTAAGGCATTCAACCAAGATTCACTGCACACAGGCCTCACTGTCCGCTGGGAGCTGCAGAAGCTCTGTGGCACTGCTGTGATGCTCAGGAGTGTTGGACCTGTTGGGACTGGTTCAAATCTCAGCTCAGTTACTTACTGATCTGTGTGTATAGCCGCATCCACTAAGTCGATTCAGTTGTGTCTGACTCTTTGTGACCCTAGGACTATAGCTCATCAGGCTCCTCTGTCCATGGAATTTTCCAGGCAAGAATACTGGAGTGGGTTGCCAGGGGATCTTCCCTATCCAAGGATAGAACCCATGTCTCCTGTGGCTCCTGCACTGCAGGCAGATTCTTTACCACTGAACCACCAGAGAACCCTCTCCCTTTTTAACTAAACACCAATTTTATATGATTGGGGGGGAGGTGTGACTCTTCCCAAGATCCAGGGTAGATCCTGAGTAGTCTGAACCAACCATGGGAACTCCTATCCCCTTCCAATGATGGATATGGGAATGGGTTTGTGACCCACCATTCTGGCTGATGGAGCATGAAGGGAAGTCTTGAAGCATGAAGCTTGGAGCATGAAGGAGGCTTCGGGGAAAGAAATGCCCTGACCCTCAAGTGAGCCCAAGAGGCCAGTACCTGTGGCCGCCATCTTGCCACCAGCCCAAGATGCAGCCAGCATAGAAAGAACCTCCATTTATCCTTCGTGTGGGGGGGCGGGGGTCTATGAGCTGCTGAATACCTGCTTTGGAGTCCACTAGATCTCTGAATTTCCCATTCATTGTGATAACTGATTTCCTCCTCTAGAAACAAGATAAAGTCAGGTTTTCCATGCTTGGCTGCTAAAACCCGATTCATAGTGTGCAAGCTTGAACAAATAACTAAACGTCTCTGTGGCTCAGTTTTCCTTCCATATTAAACAGAGATAATAATAACTTTCACTTCCTGGAATTAATAAGAATTCAATAAGAATAATGCAGGTCAAGGTCTTAACAAGGTAACTATTATTCCTTATGGTGTCTCATTTTATCTTTACAAACAACCCAGCGAGGTAAAAAATAGGTAGTTATTAGTCCCATTTAACAGCAGAGGAAACCAAGGCAGAGAGAGGGTAAGCATATCCCCCAAATCTCACAGCCAGTAGGTACCTGTCTCCAGTGCCCAAGCTCCTTCTCTCCACCACCTTCCAGTCCTGAGGTTCCATGACCCTAGGACTGGCCCAAACCTGTACCATTGGTAACTTGCAGCAAAGAGCAGTGAAAACTCAGAGCTCTGTGTGGAATGGGAATTTGGAGGGATTGCTAATGGATATGAGTTTCTTTTGGGCTTCTCAGGTGGTACTAGTGGTAAAGAACCTGTGTGCCAATGCAGGGGACCTAAGAGACAAGGGTTCGATTCCTGGTTCAGGAGGATCCCTTGGAGATGGAAATGGCAACCCACTCCACTATTCTTGCCTGGAGAATCCCATGGACAGAGGAGCTTGGCACACACGACTGAAATAACTGAGCATGCACACATGAGTTTCTTTGAGGGGTAAAGAAGTTGGAATTTGATAGTGGGGATGGTTGCACAACCTTGTGAATATACTAAAACCACTGAATTGTTTTAAAGGTGAATTTTATAATATGTGAATTATATCCCAATTAAAAAAAATCAGAGACCTGCAGGAAACCACCTTGTAAGGACAACTGTCCCCTAATTAGCCTGCCCTCAGGAGCACAGCGCTCCTTCCTGGGGTGGCATCAGCTGCTTCAGCTACCCTGACTGCCACTCCGTCCCTGGACAGAGGCCAACGTTTCTGATAAGGCAGGGTTCAACAATTCTCCCGGGATGCCTGCTGACTACAGCCAGGCCGGGGGCAACAGCTGGCACTGGTCTGTCCCCAGACACCCCACTCTTTAGCAACATAAGAATGTGGGCACAGAGCGGGGTCAGTGCCCCAGGTCACCGGCTGTGTCTTCACTTTTCCCCTAGATGCTCTGAAGCCGGCTGGCTAGACTCCCAAGGGCCAGGCATTCCGACAGAGAACTGCGGACAGAGGGCTTGCCGATGCTTCCCCTCAGATAAGCAGTTTCAAGGGATTCTAGGATAAACAGCAGGATAAGTGCCCAATATCCTGCAGCCACACTAACCCTTGACAGGAGTCACAGCCTCATCTTAGCAAGAGGGCCAAGTGCAGCGGAGTGAAAACAGTCTTCTGTTAATTATTCACAAGTGCCTGTGGACGGGGCCTGGGTCCTGGGCTGAGCAGTACTCAGGAATCTGTCTGAGAAATTCCTGCTTCCAAAATATAAAGGAAAAAAAGAAGAGAAAGACCACAAAAGGGCTCAAAAGAGCCCCTGGGGAGGTCCAGCATGGCCCATCCACTGCAGCCTGAAGCAGGGCTTTCAAGGAGGCAACCAAATGCCCTCAGCACAGGCAGCCTGGCACCCACCCATCACAGACCACTCCTCATATGCTGGGTGAAGACTTCATGTCAGCTGGAGGGAGAGAAAGTCTTACCAGAGACCTTTTAAGACTAAGTGTGAACTCCCTAATTCTTATTTTATACAAAACCTTCACATGCACTGACATTCTCACAAAGATGGAATCACTAAACCGGAACTTAGACTTTGCTAAATTAAGTTTACATGGCACAATTTCAAAAGTAACTATGCTTGAAAAGAGTTAAAATAGATCTAACTTCCAGAGCAGTCATGGGAGATTTAAAAAAAGAAGAAGAAGAAAGAAAAACTAGTGGACAATTCCCCTAGGACAGAATTTGCTCAGAAGTTTGTGTTAATCGCTCAGTCGTGTCTGACTCTTTGCGACTGCATGAACTGTCGCCCACCAGGCTCCTCTGTCCACGGGATTCTCCAGGCAAGAATACTGGGGTGGGTAGCCCAGGGGATCTTCCCGACCCAGGGATCGAACCCAGGTCTCCTGCAGTGCAGGCAGATTCTTTACCATCTGAGTCACCAGGGAAGCCCCGAAGAATATGAAGACCAAAGAGTATAAATATTCTTCTCCCAAAGAACATAAAGACCATCTTAGGTACTTTTCCCAAGAATGAGGCTTACTTACTTCCTCAGGCTACTCCACAGAGCAGCAGGAAACCCTGAGCCCCAGGACCCAGAGGGTCCCCCAGAGCACCCCAAGACCCACATAAGGCCGAGCAGCTATGATGACCTGGCAGAGCCTCCCCACCAAGACACCAGAGCCAGCTCCTGTCCCAGACCGAGCAGGTTCTGACCACGGAACTTTGATCCATTTTCTCGTATGAACTTAAAGCAAGTCAAATTATAATGAAAACGAAACAACAAAACTCCTGGTGTGAATCGCTACAGCAGGGTAGGAGGAAACACACCACAAACCCCTGCTAATCCCCGTACTGCCCCCCACCCATCCCCACCAAGCTGCAATGCAAACGTGAGTCCTTCCAAACCCTCTCCTGAGCTGAGGAGGGGACAGCAAGCATCAAAACCATGTGAATCCCAGGAAATAATACACATATTATGTTTAGGGGCCATGAGGAGGCCACACAGAGGGCCTCAGATGCCAAAACACTCAGCTCCAACTCGGGTGCCCACACCCTAGTGCACGCCTGGTATTCGGGCCACGTGGCTTCCCAGGATCCCTTGTTCCAATCTCTAGCGCCTGGACAGGCAAGAACCGAGGGCTAAGAAATGGGACTTTGCACCCTGGCTGCTACCTATGGCTGGCCAGCTGCCCAACCTCAGGCTTAAGAAGCCATCCCACCCTCCATAAGACCAGAGAGGTGTTTCTTGGCTTTCCATTGCTTCTGCACCAAGGCTCTGTCCCCTCCAGCACCCAGATCTGCTCACTGCATTAAGTCTAACCATACACCGTGACAGCTTCAGACTTCATCGTTATCTTTAACAGCTCTGTCTGGAACTCAGTTAATCAGCGGCCACCTTCTCTTCGGAGCAGAATTGTCCAGATGCAGAGTGACCAACGTGCCTCCCACTCCCCGCATATCCCCGCCCACTGAGCTGGAATGTCTGAGCACAGGGCAGTGACCTCCGGGAGGGGCCCACAGGAATGCCTGGGGCTGGGAAAGTGGCAGCTGGTCACGGGGACATCCACATAGCCCGTTCCCCACCCCCGCCCCCGCCTTGTCTCCCTGCCCCTCTCTCTCCACAGACCTAATCCAGGAAGATCCCCAAGGTGTGGCCACAAGCCTGGGGACAGTCTGAGCTAGTGAACGAGGAGACTTCCAGAAATTAACCGTGCAGCAGGGAAGCTGGCAGGGGCCACAGGGCATCACTTCAGCATCCCGGCAAGTCCATCAGCAGAGCAGACAAGGGCCCCAGCCCCTGTGTGCCTGCCCACACCCTCCCCTCCACCCCCCCCAACCCCCCCGCCCCGCCACTGGGCTGCCACTCGTCTGGTCCAGCGGTTACACATCACAGGAGTATTTAATGTGTTAGGATCCGACTCTGAGTTTTCAGGCCACTACAGAGCAAGTGATTTCCATTTAAATGTTATAATTAAGAGCACTGGAAACTTCTATTTTGCTCACGAACTCTTTATTAGACACTATGGTGAGTGCCATGGGGGACTGAGGTCAGAGGGGGCAGGCCCAGTATGGTGAGGTTCAACTGGCCTCTTGAGGGGCAAATTTGCTGAGTGGGAGGGAGCTCTAGGCAGAAGAAAGAGCACAAGCAATCACACGCGGTGGAGAGCTTCCCAGAGGCCTTGCACCCTGCCTCCAGGCTGCCCCCCGATTGCATCACAACCACCAATCTCATCAGGTTACTCCCAGCCTCAGGCACCTGCCCTGGCTCTCCTCCACCCTTCGTATCAGACCTAACTCTTTAACCAATCAGACAGCTCCATTAGCCCCTCATCACTGCCTCCCCCATCATGACAGCCCCCAGACAACCCCTGCACCAGCTGGGCTGTGTTCTCTGCCATCTGGGAAGCCATCTGCCATCCCCCTGGCCCTCTTGTGCACCCGTGTGCAGGGAGAAAAGATCCCACTAACCTTCCCATAGGAGTAGCTGACCCTCGTGGCTGCCCTCCAACCAGGCACAGCTTTGAGCTACTCTTCCAGGGGTGGGAGATGGGATCAAGGTCACAGAGTTAGCTAGGCTGAAAAAGAACACCTGGTTCCACCCTCACCAGCTCTGCCACCGACGGGACTCTGCCCTGGAGACTCTGCTCAGCTTCCACAGCTGCAAGCTGGGCTAATGACCACTCCCCATCACAGGGCTATGTGGAGACCACTAGGGAAGGCCTGTGAGAAGATGCCAGCCCCAAGCTGGGTGAGGATCAGGAGTGTGTGTGTGCTAAGTCGCTTTAGTCCTATTTGACTCTCTGTGACCCCATGGACTGTAGCCCGCCAGGCTCCTCTGTCCGTGGGATTCTCCAGGCAAGAACACTGGAGGGCGTTGCCATGCCCTCCTCCAGGGGATCATTCCCAACCCAGGGATTGGACCCATGTCGCTTATGTCTCCTGCACTGGCAGACAGGTTCCTTACCACCAATGCCACCTGGGAAGCCCCCAGAAGCACAGGCACACCCATCATCCCTGGGGCCAGGGCACACACCTGCTGGCTGAGGTTCTCCGCCTGAGAGCCACTAAGCCACCTGCCCTGGACCAGAGGAGGCCCTCCCCCACCACGTGCGCACCCCAGAAACCACTGCAGGCAAGCGAGGTGGCCAGCCGGGCTGAGCCGCGCTTGTGCTTCACAGCCCCAGCATTTCTGCTTGAGCTGACCATCCCCACCCTGTGAGCCAGCAACTCCATCACCAGGACTCTACCCGAGAGAAACGAGTCTGTGTACACATCCACCAAAGGATCTGATCCAGAAGGTTCACAGCAGGCTTTTCATCATTACCAAAACCCGGAAACAATCCAAACATCCGTTCACAGAACAGATGAACCAAGTATGGTGTGGCTGTACACTGAGATACTACTTAGCAATGAAAAGGGAGCACAATCCAATACACCCAGCAACACGAACAAACCTCAGAAGCACTGTGTTGAATGGAAGACCTTGAACATGAAAGAACAGAGGCTCTAAGCTTCTAATCATATGAAGTTCAGGCACATGTAAGGTGAAAGGTGTCATCATTAGAACAATGATTAACTCACAGCAGAGATAGACAGAGACTGGAATGGGGCATAAGAGAACTTTCTAGAATGATGAAGATGTCCTCTGTCTTGCCTAGCATGGCAGTTATGCAGTGTATCTGCCTCCTGCTGCTGCTTTCAAAAATTATCACAAACTCAGTGACTTCAAACCAGACAGTGCTGGAGGTAAGAAGTCTGACACAGGTCTCACCAGGCCAAAATCAAATAGGACTACATTTCTCCTTCTGAAGGTTCCAGGGGAAAATCCATTCCGTTGCCTTTCCCAGCTTCTAGAGGACACCTGCATTCCTTGGATTGTGTCCCCTGGCTCCTTCTTAAAAGCCAGCAGCATAGCACCTCCCAATCTCTGACTCTGACCCTCCTGCCTCCTATGTATAAGGACCCTTGGGGTTACACTGAGCCCACCCTGATAATCCAGGACAATCTCTCCTTCTCAAACCCCTTAATGGAATCACACCTGCAAAGTCCCTTTGGCCGTGCAAGGTACCACATGTGAATGTCCCGGGGAGTAGGACATGGACATCCTGAAGGGCCATCACTGGGCTCATCACGCGAGTATCAGTTCAGTTCAGTCAGTCAGTCATGTCCGACTCTTTGTGACCCCAAGGACTGCAGCGTGCCAGGCCTCCCTGTCCATCACCAACTCCCAGAGCTTGCTCAAACTCATGTCCACTGAGTCGGTGATGCCATCCAACCATCTCATCCTCTGTTGTCGTCCCCTTCTCCTCTTGCATTCAGTCTTGCCCAGCATCAGGGTCTTTTCCAGTGAGTCGGTTCTTGGCAACAGGTGGCCAAAGTAATGGAGCTTCAGCATCAGTCCTTCCAATGAATTTTCAGGACTGATTTCCTTTAGGATTGACTGCTTTGATCTTCTTGCAGTCGAAGGGACTCTCAAGAGTCTTCTCCAACACCACGGTTCAAAAGCGTCAGTTCTTCGGCGCTCAGCTTTCTTTACAGCCCAACTCTCACATCCATACACAGCTACTCTTTGTGTATACCACACAAGTATATGCTGTGTGTGTGTATATATATGTGTGTATGTATATAAATATATATATGTGTGTGTGTGGATAAAAACCCATGAACTGCACACTTAACATGTGTAGGGTTACTGTATGTAAATTATACCAATAATGAAAATAAACAGCATACAAGAAGGACACCTGTAACCTGGGCTGTGGGGGTTACATCTGGGGCATGGCATTGCCGGCACCATCTCACTTAATCTTCACACCTGCCCTGCATTATCAACTGCTTTCCAGAAACCGAGGCATGAGGAGATAGAAAACTTTGCTTGCAGCTGGAAGAAGGCAGAGGCAACTTGAATGCAAGCTCTGTGTGCCCCCCAAGATCACCGAAGACACCCAGGGATCCAGAGGGTGGAACTAAGGGGAGTGGTTGTCCTTTGATGACCCCCTCTTACCTACATGTGGGTACAAGAACATTCCCCCAACTCCACCCTAAGGAAAACCATGTGAGTGGGGTGAGAAAAGAAAACTCAAGATAGGGACTGTAGAGGTGATGGGAGGCCCACACTGGGGACCCCAAGTGTGGTCCAGAGGGTCAGCCGTGCTTTAACTCCACCCAACGGCAGAATCAGAAATCCAGGTGGCTAGGTGAAATCTCTCATGCATTCTACAACATTTTATTTATTTTTTTACTTTTGTTTGTGCTGGGTCTTTGCTGCTGCGTGCGGGCTTTCTCTAGTTGCAGCGAGTAGGGCCAACTCTCAAGTTGCAGTGTGCCGGCTTCTCACTGTGGTGGCTTCTCTTGTTGAGGAGCATGGGTTCCAGGGCCTGGGGGGCTTCAGGATCAGCAGTTGCGGCTCATGAGCTCCACGGGCTCAATAGTTGTAGCACAGGGGATTAGTTGCCCCGTGGCATGTGGGATCTTCCCAGACCAGGGCTCAAACCCATGTCCCCGGCATTGGCAGGTGGATTCTTAACCACTGGACCACCAGGGAAGTCCCTCTCCTTCATTTTAATTATAGGCGATGAATTCAAATGAATGAGCAAACCTTTGTCCACAGGTGGCACACGCCATTGTGCCCTTCCTACCTGGTCCTCAAGGTTCACCAGCAAGCAGCGCCTCATCCCCTAGAACTCTCTACAGGGCGTGGGCACCTGCAGGGAAACTGCCAGACGGACACAAAGCTGCTTCTATGAGACGGGGCCTGACTGCTCCTAAGGGGGCCCACAAGGCTGCTGCAATGAGGCCTCCTGCACGGGGACACACACTCCAGACGGGACAAGGGGCCCCGCTCCCGAGGTCCCTGCTGCTCCTGCCACTAAGGCACCCCCAGAAAGAAGGACTCTCAGGTGTGTCTGCCTTTTTGCCAGATGCCCACCTGACAGCACCTTGCTATCTGGGCTCCGGGTCGCCTGTATCCAGGTTCAGACAGCTCTGCTGAGCCACCCACAGCCCAGGCCCTTCAGGCAGCACAGCCCTGAGCTCTAAGAACAGAGAGCTCGGTCACTTTTCCAGAACCCTTGCCCCTCGTGCCCATGCAGAGCCTGCACTGGGGCAGCGCCCAGCCCCTCTTGCTCCCTGGATGATTGGTGAAAGCGACCCCAAGGGTCTTGTGGAGCGGTTTTCTGGTGGCTGGAGGCAAAGCATGTGAGGGAGTGTTAGAGAAATTATCCAGGACAAGGATTTTTGAAGAATACAAAAATCCAAGTTCAGAAACCATCAGGTCCACCACCCGCTCTCTCCCCATGGAGTCTTAACCAAGAAACATATCCTTTCAAGCCTCTGTGCCCTCGTCTATAAAAGGAGGATAACACCCCCTTCCCCACGGAGCTGGGTTTTGTGAAAGCTCGTCTATTGGCTCTGTCTCGCGTGAACTGGCAGCTCTGAGCACCAAGGGGTTAACCGGGGCTGCCTGTGGGCGTGTGGTCCTGGCTGTTTCCGCCTTTCATCCTTTGGATTCGATTTTCCATGATGAACGTGTAATGCTTTTGTTACGAGAACCAAACTTATCTTAGTTTTTTCCCAGTCTCTGTCCAAGACATCATGCTGCTGCTGCTGCTGCTAAGTCGCTTCAGTTGTGTCCGACTCTGTGCGACCCCATAGACGGCAGCCCACCAGGCCCCCCTGTCCCTGGGATTCTCCAGGCAAGAACACTGGAGTGCGTTGCCATTTCCTTCTCCAATGCATGAAAGTGAAAGTGAAGTCCCTCAGTCGTGTCTGACTAGTAGCGACCCCATGGACTACAGCCTACCAGGCTCCTCCATCCATGGGATTTTCCAGGCAAGAGTACTGGAGCGGGTTGCCATTGCCTTCTCCGCAAGATGTCATGAGGACAGAGATGTTGGGGGTGGGGTTGGGGGGGTGAGCAGGGTGCGAGGCTGGCTTCCGCCTCCCCGGGGGCCCTGCTGCTCAGCCAAGGTACTCAGTACTCCTGCACGAATTCTCACCTACTCCTGTTTCCCACAACAGGACCCCAGCCTCCATCAGCTCACAGTGATCACCCGGTTCCCACACTCTGGGGGCCACTTTCTGTCTGGCGAATCTCCCCAGTGACCGCATGGGGTAAGCTTTATCTCCCAGCTCCCCCCTAGAGACGAGGAGACAGAAGCTCAAGAAGGTTTCTAGGCCTGCCCAAGGCTCACAACGAGTCTGCCGCAGAGCTAGCCCAGGACTTGAGCTGGTCCCACGATTCCGCACTGCCTCCTCTCACAGTTGAGGGCTCAGCTCAGGGATCTGCCTAGAAGGAGCTCTTGAATTCCTTGACTTCAGCCTCCTCCAGGCCCAGGACTTCAACAGGTATTGCTCTGGCTCTAATAGTCAACCCCCTGTGCGTGGGTGTGTGCTAAGTCGCTTCAGTTGCGTCCGACTCTTTGCAATCCCGTGGACTGAAGCCCACCAGGCTCCTCTGTCCATGGGATTCTCCAGGCAAGAATACTGGAGCGGGTTGCCATGCCCTCCTCCAAGGGATCTTCCCCACCCAGGGATGGAACCCGAGTCTCTGGAGGCTCCTGCACTGCAGGCAGATTCTTTACCACTGAGCCACAGGGGAAGCCCAGTTAAACCCCAACATGTCCCCAAATAAATGTCCCCTGCCTGAAGTGGGCCATCCTCAGTGCTGAGACAGACATCTTGCCACCCTGTGAAGGGGCAGGCATCCTGCTTGGGTCCCAGGCACCACCCTGGGCTCCTAGGTCCTCTGGGCTCCAACTTTTCCCCCAGCACTGCCCTCAGCTTTAATCAGTCACATCCTGGTCAGGATCCTGCTGTTAGGCTGTCACATTTGGGGACACGCCTGGAGCTGGCAGTGTGCGTGGGATGACCATACGGCTGCCCATGGGCTCTGGGCCCTGAGGGTTCATCTAGGGGTCGGGGGAAGCAGGAGAGGGTCGCCTTGAGTGGTAAGCATATTCACAGGTGGAAACCAATCCACAAATTCTTCTGAGGGTGAACGGCAAAACTAGTTGTGAGCATGGGCAGCGGTATGGAGAGGGAGACGCTTTGCTGGAAGAAGGAGGTGGGGCGGTGCTGCTATCTTGGGACACGAAACCCCTGACCACTCCCTCATGAGTCATAGGATGAGCCGGGCCACCCCTCCACCACGATCATTATACTTTTGGCTTGTGTTTATGATTTGCTGCTTATGGCAACCTCATTGCTAGAATTTTACTAGAAAGTGGTCTCACCCTTCCCACCCCCATCCACTAAGATTTTTGAGGGGCAATGTTAGCATGAGCCCCCTGCGTTCTTCAGCATGCTGTATTCTATCTTAAGGTCTTACTCTATAGGAATACATGCCTATTTCATAAGATAGATAAATATATATGTAATATACATATATAATTCAGTGAGGAAGTCTGCTTTTTCCATATAAATATTCATTCAACACACAAGGCTGAGATCAAAAAATAAGTAGGAGAAAGTGAAACCGACTTTCCTATTGCATCTTGATACATCCCATCCTGTGGGCTCATCTTCCTTCCTGAGAACCTCGGGCTCTGACCCCAGCAGGTAGCAATTTGGGATCTCACTGGTGAGTGTTCAGGGAAGACCCAAGGAGTGCAGTGGCGGGGCAAAATCAGTATCCACAGCTAGCCAAGCCTTTGTGGGTTCATGTTTAATGAACCATACAAAACCCAAGGGAAGATCTACCAGAAGCTTCTACAGTCTCTCCTTCCCTCTGTCTTTGTCCCTCTCCTTCCCTCTCCTCCATCTCTGTTGTTCCCTCCTCCTCTCTTGCCATATCTGCATGCACACACATACTTATGTGTGCACACATACACACACACACACTCCCAGCAGCCTGTCCTGAGATAGGTCTGGAAGTACTCAGAAACACTACTGAGTGACTAAGCACAGCACAGCACATCAGGTCTTTGCTGGGTCTTTGGCACCAGTGTTCACCATTCCCCTTGGGACTAGACCATCCCTTCCCCCCAAGTCCCCTCCAGGGCCCAAGCTGGGTGCTGCCAGCCCACTGTCTGTACCCTCAGCCTCCCGGTCCTCATATCTCAACCCAGACAAGCAGACTCTTGCCTTGCCTTGAGAGACATTCTCCAACTAGGTCACTGTCTGCTCTTCATGTGACTGCCACTTTCAGGATTCCGTTTCTTTATCAGGAAAATTGAAGAGGTTGGCTCACAGATATTGAAAGCCCTATTATACCCTCCAGCTTTAACCATTTCTCACTCTGATCATCAAAGTCACACTAACTAAGTGCTAATGGCTCCTGAGGACCCAGCAACTCCTCCCCGAGATCTCCACTAATTCTGGTTCCCTGATGGCTTAATTTACCAAGCAGTAAAATCCCCCTATTTGGGCCTAATAAAGTATTGTTAAGTTTTTATTTCGCCAAGGACAGATATAAAAACTTTTTATTAAATCTATTATCTGCTATTATAGTCAATCCATAAAAGAAAGGAAAATAGGACTATACTAGTTATCTATTGCTATTAAGAAAAAAACCTTTTTAACTCCAAAAATTTAGTGGCTCGAAATGACAATCACTTGTTTGCACAGAACTCTGCAATTTGGGCTTTTCCCACCTGGGGTCAACTCATGCATGAAAGTCATTTGAAGGCTTAACTGGGGCTAAATGATCCAAGACATCCTCACTCACTGTGTCTGATGTTCTCCCGGGCTGCTGGGTGGGGAGGCTCAGTTCACCTCCATGTAGCCTCTCCAGCAGGACAGCCCAGGTGTCCTACACAGCAGTGTAACAGGTGGGCGAGTCCCAACGCACAGATGCTCATCAAATCTCTTCTGGCTTCATGTTTGCGGACGTCCGTTTGGCCAAAACAAGTCACTTGGCCAAGCCCCCGGTCAAAGCAGGAGGAGACTGTGCAACGATGTGGTTACCTTTAATGTAACAATCTATAATATCATAAGGGCATATCAGAAATTCTCTTTTCTGGATGGAGTAGATCTAGCCTCATGGAAACCTACAACACAGTCATCTGTGCAACTTCCTCACAGACCCATTAGGCTTCACGCATCAGAGCCATTTCCAGCCCAAAGGCTGGTATTTGGAAAACACAGCATCTATCAGTTGCCATCTTCTTTCCAACTAGACAGAGGTGGCCTCAGAATGCCTCTCAACACAGCATTCCAGATTCCTCCCAACTGACCAGAGAGGGCACACAAAATTCAAGTCTGCTTTCCATCGCTCACCTAAGGGTTTTCTCTTCAGAGAAGTTATCTTTTGAAAGACGACATGGGAGAAGAAATGCTTAACCCAAAGGAAGATGGCGGCAACTCCAGGCACTGTGGCCAGGGTCAGGTGTAGAACCTCCCTCCATCCTCAAACCACAACCACTGGGACCAATCTTAATGTTCTCATGAGCCAGCCAATGAGCCTCACGGACCAACACATCCCTGCACAGATGGCCGCTGGCAAGCAAGACCATGGGACCTTCACCTTGGGCCAAGCCACACCAGCCGTGGCACTTCACACAGATGTGGCCCTTGCCTCAGTTCATGCCAGCCTCCACCTGGTAGCACTGCCCAGACCCGGGCCCGACCTCTGTACCCTGCAGGTTCCCCTTTCCTTTCTCAAAACCAATGAGGAACCAGCAGGGAAGGACTGCTGAAGCCCCACCCCAGCCCTGAGAAGGTGATAGCCCCAAGGTACAGGCTTGGGTCTTATCAGTGAGATGACCTCGGGGGTCTCTTTCTTAATGGGCAAGGTCTGGGCCTTGGGGTCCTCACCAACTAAGTGATCCCAAACCAGAAGGATCCTATGTGGACAATTTCTGGATGACAAAATCTTCCCTATTGAAAATACTCTACGTGTTGATTTGGTTCTGGTTACATGACTGTGCTCACTACTCAAAACTCATCACACTGATACCGAAAAACTGTGAGTTTTACCTTTTGTAAATGACACCTCAATAAGTGCAACTTAAAAAAAAATCTCCCTAGCAGGGAACCACGCTACACCTGCTTCATCAGGCCAACTCCCTTAAATGACCTTTGTGAGCACCTACTATGTACCTGGTGGGTGCTTTAAATAGTAAAGTTGCCACACACGGAATGTGCATGTTTTGTGTGCAGGGAAAACCCTTCATGTACTTGACTTTTATCTAATTCTCCAGACCATCCTGTAGGGGGTTGTTACCCACACTTTAAAGAAAGGGTCACAGGAGCTCAGAGAGGCTGAATAAACTGTTCAGGTCCAGGCCATACAACCAGAAGGTGTGGAACCAGGACTCAGATCAGTAACTCCTAACTTAGCTAAGCCTGTTTCACTCCACCAATTTCCCATCCCACGCTAGCTCCAGGCAGGGTATGTTTGGTGTTTTTTATGCATAAAAGAAACTAAATGACTTGCCTAAAGATCATATTGCTAACAAGAGGTGACATCAGGCTTTGAAACAAGTTAATTCCAAAGCCCCTCTGCCTTACTGCCCATGGGGGACATCTGGGGTCCCTCACACCCCATTCCACCTGCTAGGCCCTCCCTTCAGGGACTATCTGGCTCCAGGTGACTCCCCTCCCTTCGTCCATCCTCCTAGCACCTGTCCTAGCTGGTGTCCTGGCCAAGATCGTCAGAGGCCCACCCCAAGGGATGGCCTGTTGCTAATATCTTTAGACATCTTGCCAAGGCTGGTCTGAAACCAAGAGAGGGCTTTCAAGGGCACCTGTGTAGCCCTAAACATCTGGCTCTGACGGGCCTAGGCCCAGCCGGGTTCCCAAGGCAGGGACAGACACCGCTGCCATCCCCCAGCTCCCCATTTTTTCCTGCAGGAGAACCCGAGGCAGAGAGGAAAGGTCACGCCCCAGCCTTGTTCCATCAGTCTGCTCCAGCGTCCCCCGAGTGGGCCTTTGTGGATTTGGCCAGATACATCCTTTTTATTTTTAATTTTTTTTAGTGATACATCCTTGATGGGCCTTTCCACAGCTGAGTAATAGGCCTCCCTGGAGGGTCCTCACATCACTCCTTGTACTTAAGACAGAACAGATGCTGAAGCAAATGCGTCGGTTGATGTATTTGGCATCATCAGACAAACGATGTGTCCCTTCTGCTACATTCTAACTCAGGAAACCACAGCTTGACCTGATACCCACGGCCCCTTCAGAGGGGTCCAGGTGGGCAGCACCACATGGCTGAACCATGGCCCAGCGTGCACCAGGAGAACACCCCATGAGTTTGCACTTCATTTCATGGGAGAGGCCCAGAAGTCAACTACTCCACTCATTATGAAGTACTTACATGGAAGAATGCAATTTCCTCCATGAAAGAAAAAGGAGTAAAGCGTACATTTATTCTCCACCTGTACAGATGTATAGCCCTTACCTAGAAACCATCTCCTGCAGATGACGTATTTGGTTACCAGCACCATAACTACCTGTAGGAGGGTCATTCTCCGACCATAGGATATGTTCCCCAGCTCACCCCACAGGAAAGGAGGCTCTGTCCCCTGGCCAGGGGTAACAAGCAATCATGCCTAGACCTAGGGACCTCCTCTGGGAACCTGGATTTGGGAGAGAAAGACAGATTGGGGAGGGTAGAAGTGGGCCTGCAGGGAGGGAAGCCATGCAGAGCAAAGCAGAAGTAAGAAATGGGGGAAGAAGCAGGGAGAACTCCAGGCTCCCAGCTCTCTCACTCTTACACCTGGCGGCAGTCCAGGAGCCATCCTAACATCCTTTCTATAAAATGTCCTTTTCGGCTTCCTCCAGGGAGAAGAAGTTTGGTTACCTACAACCAAAAGCCCTCCTCCACACTCCTTTAAAGCAAACACTCTGCCAAGGACCAGGGCACAAAGGATGGGGAACTACCAATGTCGATTGAGAAAATATGCAAGAAAGTGGAAGAGAAAAGGCTGTGGGGGTGGCGACAAGTTAGTAATTTATTAATGGCAAAGAGGTTTAGATCGGCGTGCCATCTCTGACTGATGGAGAGAGGCTGGCTGGACTGCTGTGCTGAGGAATGTTGACTGAAAAACACACACGCAGCCTAAAAGTAGAGAGTCATGTTTTATTCAGCTGAAATGTTTAGGACTTCAAGCCCAGGAATGTGTATATTCTTCAGTCGACAAGAGGGTTATG
Organism: Capricornis sumatraensis; assembly: GCF_032405125.1. Taxonomy (NCBI): domain Eukaryota; kingdom Metazoa; phylum Chordata; class Mammalia; order Artiodactyla; family Bovidae; genus Capricornis; species Capricornis sumatraensis. Next base: position 37,223,840 of record NC_091091.1, read on the forward strand.
AGGCGACCTCTAGGTTCAGCTGGGAAGCGTGTAGAGGGAGGGAGTGATCTGGATTCTTCGCCTGGCTTTGCCAAGTGTTTGGGGGCAGTCTCTTTAGCCCTCCCTGACCTTTGCCCACCTGTAAGATGAAAGGGTAGGCCCAACCCAGGGTAGGCCCAACACAGTCATTGACAACCCAGGTCTCAAAAGGCTGCAGAAGTCACCTAAAAACTCTGTTTTCTCAATAACATTAATCTCCGCTTTGGGAACAGGACTCCTGACGTTTGTGCTGTAAACAGTTTCCTATTCCAACTGGCAGAGATGGCTCCTCAAGGACAAAGAGAAAAGGAACAGAAAGGAAGGAAGTGACCAGAGGAATTCAGCCTTTAGCCCACGGAAACCTGGGGGAGAAACAGACAGAGGCCAGCCTGGGGCCTCCGCATCAGAAGGCTCCAGCCCACCGCCCACATCTTCTGTGTCCCAAACGGGACCAAGAATCTGGGTTCAGAAATCTGTTCCCAGTCACTGAGAAACCAACAAGACCACAGGGTCTGGTTTACCAAAAGCAGAAGGCAACAAGGGAAATCACGTTACTGGCAGTTTATAGCAATCAAAGAAGACCAGCAAAACCCACTGCCTTCGGAGGTCTTGGGGGGCGGGGTGGGGGCAGGAGGGCAAGTGGGCTGGAGGAACAAGAGCTGCATCCTACAGAACTCACTACCTTCCTGGAGCCTTGGTTTTCCTGATGGTCATATTGGAACTTAGCAGGCAAAACTACCCAAAAGGTATGCAGAGCATTCAGGAAGTAAAACAGTCTCCATCGCGTGCATGTGCAAGTCTGACTCTTTCTAACCCCATGAACTGTAGCCCACCAGGCTCCTCTGTCCATGGAATTTTCCCAAGCAAGTATACTGGAGTGGGTTGCCATTTCCTTCTCTAGGGGATCTTCCCGGCCCAGGGATCGAACCCATGTTTCCTGCTTGGCAGGTGGATTCCTCACCCTTGAGCCACCTGGGAAGACCTAATATGCTCAGCAATGAGGTGAAAATGAAAGCAGTACCCAGAGGCTCTCCCTGTTGGCTGACTCCTTTGAGCCCCTCTCCACCACAGGGCCAATATTTTTTAATCGATACTCATCCCACAGCAGAAAAGAACACAGACATTTCTGCTACACTGCCATGTATTTTCTTGAAAATCTTCACATTTGACAAAAATGCACACTAAAAATAATAGGCTGCAGGGGGAAAACAGGGTTGGTGCATACCAGTTAACACCTATAGAACCTTGCACCTGAGCCCCTCCAAGACCAGTAAGGGCTCTAGGACATCCTGGTCCAGCAGCCACTGGGCCTGAACCCAACACCACCCAGTGAATAAGTCGTTGGTTCCTGTTCCTCCTTCAAGATGGAGGACCTCAGGGGCACTCACTTCTTACAGAGACCAATCTCATCAAAATGAAAAGCCCCATCCAGAACGTCACCTGCACCACTGATTTCTTATAAGGACAATGCCTTCCAGCTCCTTTATCTGCTCTCTGAGCTTCCCCATACAGCTTAAGGGGATGGAAACCTATGAAAATGGCCACGACTTGCCCTAAAGGAAGGTGCCTCTACACATTTTCAATTTTTTCTTAATTCTGATTGATCTTTAATTATGAGAAAGCCCACCCTGATCTATCAAAATATAAACACACTGGGAAAAATTGCCAATGAGCCAACACAACTTGCATCTATACCCACATCATCTCCCCATTTGTCAATCATAGAAATACATGCTGTAACAATTTCCAGAGTAAGATAATTCAAAGTGGCTTTTAAGATCATTTGACTGTGAGTAACATTTGATTTATGGATGTGAGAGTTGGACTATAAAGAAAGCTGAGCACTGAAAAATTGATGTTTTTGAACCGTGGTGTTGGAGAAGACTCTTGAGAGTCCCTTGGACTGCAAGGAGATCCAACCAGTCTATCCTAAAGGAAATCAAGCCTAACTATTTATTGGAAGGACTGATGCTGAAGCTGAAACTCCAATACTTTGGCCATCTGATGCGAAGAACTGACTCACTGGAAAAGACCCTGATGCTAAGAAAGATTGAAGGCAGGAGAAGGGGATGACAGAGGATGAGATGGGTGGATGGCATCACCGACACAACGGACATGAGTTTGAGTAGGCTCCAGGAGGTAGTGATGGACAGGGAAGCCTGGTGTGCTGCAGTCCATGGGGTTGCAAAGAATTGGACACGAGTGAGAGACTGAAATGAACTGAACTGAACATCTGATTTACAAAGGGCTGATTTCTGGACAATTGGCATGGACTCACAGAACATCTTAAAAAGTGAGAAAATCTAACCAACAAGTTGCTTGAAAATGTACAAGATTTAAGGTTTGTACTTTTAACATTTTAGTCAAGCTGACTCTGTTAGATTAAAAATAACCACAAATTTTTCACAGCACCTCCCATTAAGAGGTGGAGTCTCTTTCTCCACTCCTTGCATCTGGCTGCCCTGGTCACTTGCTTTCAGCACTAGGATGCAGGAGAAGTGATTTTATAAGACTCCTCAGGAAGCCACTTATTTTGCAGACATTTCACTAATTCGTTACTAATTTACTACTTTCCCCCACTTGGGCATAAGTCTTTGATTCAGGTATCAGTGATTCCTTAGGCTCCTGAGAAGGATCTAATTGAGCCCCCGGAATGGCAGTGTCTCCGAACACCCTACCAGGATTTGTTAGAAGCCAAGGGCTTGACTTCCCTGGTGGTCCAGTGGTTAAGAATCTGCCTGCCAATGCAGGGGACACAGGTTTGATCCCTTATCCAGAGAGATCACACATGCTGTGGAACAACTAAGCCCCTGTACCACAGCTACTGAGCCTGTGCACCCTACAGCCCATGCTCTGCAACAAGAGAAGCCACGGCAGTGAGAAGCCTGCACACCGAACTGAAGAGCAGCCTCCACTTGTGCAACTAGGGAAAGCTTGCACATAGCAACAAAGCCAAGGCAGCCAAAAATAATTTTAAAAGAAAAGCCAAGGACTGACTAACAACCCAAACTCCAGGAGGGCATCATTCAGCAGGTTCAGGAGGAACCCGACAGATATACAACCCAGAGGAGGGACAGTTCACAACATTCACATTGCTCCTGGGTGACGCTGAAGGCTGTCTAACTAACGCACCTAAATCTTTCTGACTGTGGTAGACAGTCCCCCAAATATGCCTATGTTCTAATCCCTGGAGTCTGTGAATATAGGAAAAAAGGATTTTTGTAGATATGATGAAATTCAGGATCTTGGAAGAGGGGAAGTACCCTGGATTGTCCAGATGGGCCTAAATAAGAGATCCCTCTACAAGGGGTCTTTGGAGGAAGGAGAAAGGAGGGGCCGAGTCAGGGAGAAGGCATACAAGGGAAGCAGACTGGAGTGATGATGCACTTGAAGATGGAAGAAGGGGCCACAAGCCAAGGAATGCAGGTGACCTCTAGAGCTAAAAAACTCAAGGAAGCGTGTTCTCCTCTAGAGCCTCCACAAGAACACAGCTCTGACAGTACCCTGACTTTAGACCAATGAGACCCACTTTGGAATGACTTCCAACCTCCAGACTATAAGATAATACATTTGTGCTGTTCTATGCCACTGCCTTTGTGATCATTTTTACAACGGCAACAGGAAACGAATACATTGGATAATTCTTCTGGGCTACAGGAATGTAACTTGAAACTATTATTCATAATGACAATAACAGCTAATAATAATAGCTAATATTAATTTAGTGTCTACTTTGTGGTTAGCTTTAAGTACTTTTCTTATATAAACTCATTTAATCCTTACAAAACCCATATGAAGTTAATCTATATTTCACAGATGAGAAAATTGAGCCTTTAAGAGGTTATGTAACTTGCTGTATGTTTTAGTCCCTCAGCTGTGTCTGACTCTTTGTCACCCCATGGACTGTAACCTGCCAGCCTCCTCTGTGCATGGAATTCTCCAGGCAAGAATACTGGAGCGGGTATCCATTCCCTTCTACAGGGGATCTTCCTGACCCAGGGATTGAACCCGAGTCTCCTGCATTGAAGGCAGATTCTTTACCATCTGAGCCACCAGGGAAGCCCCACTTGCTAGGGCCACCTGAGAGTTAAAGGACACAGCCCAGAGATGAAACCAGGCAGTCAGGCTCCAGATCCCATGTTCAGCCATTACATCTCCCCAATCAAACCAACAATAATAATAATCAATTGTAGCCACTTCCTGAGCCCCCACCAGGCTTCTGCCCAGCCCTGGACATATCATCTCTCATAACACCCCAATTGTCATAGCACCCCAATGGAGCAGAATTATTAATCATCCTTGTTTTTAGCAGAAGAAACTAAGGCCCAGCAACGTTACACCCAGATGTTAAACACATCTGAAGCCAGGAGGGTCAGAGGCCAAAGCACAGATTTAACCACATACCCTCCTGCCTTCCTCGTCCCACTTGAGGTCCAGGTGGCTGAGAAAAGGACGGGAATAAGCGACACAACCACATAATTCATCTTCCAAACTGAGATACTCAGAAAGTGAATGGAGTCATTACTAATACTGTCAGTGACAAGAGGCACAGACAGGAACTGTCCCGGCAAACCTGGACACACCGTGACCCTAAAGATGTTGTTGTTATTGTTGCTTCAGTTGCCAAGTCATGTCTGACTCTTCGCGACCCCATGGACTGCAGCACTCCGGGCTTCCCTGTTCATCACCAACTCCTGGAGCTTGCTCAAACTCATGTCCATCGAGTCAGTGATGCCATCCATCCAACCATCTCATCCTCTGTCGTCCCCTTCTCCTCCTGCCTTCAGTCTTTTCCAGCATCAGGGTCTTTTTCAAGGAGTCAGTTCTCCACATCAGGTGGCCAAAGTATTGGAGCTTCAGCTTCAGCATTAGTCCTTCCAAACAGTATTCAGGGTTGATTTCCTTTAAGATTGACTGGTTGGATCTCCTTGTAGTCCAGGGGACTCTCAAGAGTCTTCTCCAGCACCACAGATCGAAAGCATCAGTAGACTAAAAACAAGGCAAATAAGTTGCTGTTCCCCAGCACTGTTCCCCAGAAGGGGTGCTGTGGAGCAGCCATTGACCCTTCCTGACATCACAGCTACCAACACTAGGTCAAGGCTGGAAGAGGAGCATGGTCCTGGCAGAGCGCAGAGCAGAATGTGTAAAGCTCCAGACTTGGGGCATCAGCACAGTGGGCCAAGCGTGTCCAATGGTGGTCTGGAAGTCCATCTGAGGGCGGAGGCTGGGGAGCCCCGGATAGAGTCCTGGATACAAAGAGACCTCATTCCTCACTGGTAACCCAGTCAGAAACCCATGTGGAGCTCAGAGCCTTGGTAAAGGACCAAGTGGAAACCAAACAGCCAGCATCCTGAGACACCAACGTCATGGTGGAGACACCAAAGTCTCCTCCAAAGTCGTGGGCCTGCTGGACAAGAAGCCACACTGCCTGGGGCTCAGGCTGGGTCTGCTCCTTCCCAGCACTGAGATCGTAGCAGTATCCCTTCTCAGCCCTCCTTTTCCTCTGAGCCTCCTGGGCGAAACTCAGCCTCTGATAACTGCCCGACTCCATCCACAGGATTCATAATAGTGAACAATAGCAAACACTCACCGTGAGTCAGGAAGTATACTCAGCACTTAGCAAGAGTTACAGGAGTAAATAAAATCCACTCTGGAGTAGGCACAAAGGTTATTCCCATTTGACAGATGTGGAAACTGAGGTGGGAGGGGGAGTAAGGAACTTGCCCAGCATCCCACTACTGGTACACAGTGAAGCGAGGATTGGAATCCAAGGTGACTTCCCCTGTAAATTCCCACTGGAACATTCTCTCTTTCCCACCTGGCCAACCCAGAGCCATACACTCCAGTGCAGAGACAACCCTCACCCCCACCCCCCCCCCCACATACACACCAACTCCAAGGGAGGGCCCCAATTCCCCTGGTGGCCAGGGACCAGGAAGTCACATTTCACACTAATTCTCACCCAATTATAAGACTCACTGATGGGCTGTGCAAACATATCCCCAGGCCCCATTTCCCTGGTGGGCCTAATTTCAGAAAGTCCAGGAATGAGAATTCTAATGACCCTGCCCCAGGTGATTCCTAAAGCTCTTCTCATCCTGTTCAAGTTCCTCGTGAGTCTGATTCTATGAAAGAGTCTAATGATGCCATGTCCTTGACTGCTTGTAAAACTCTCTAGTCTCCATCTGCCTCCAGAGCACAGTCTTAGTACAAAACCTTCTCCCGGCAGCAGCATCTGCCTAAAGTTTATTAACTCTGTGTAGGTTCCATAGCCCTAACCATTTGGGCTATGGTTAGGGCTTCCTTGATAGCTCAGTTGGTAAAGAATCCTCCTGCAATGCAGGGAGACCCCGGTTCAATTTCCTGAGTTGGGAAGATCTTCTGGAGAAGGGATAGGCTACGCACACCAGTATTCTTGGGCTTCACTGGTGCTCAGCTGGTAAAGAACCCACCTGCAATGCAGGAGATCTGGGTTCAATCCCTGGGTTGGGAAGACGTCCTGGAGAAGGGAACAGCTACCCACTCCAGTATTCTAGCCTGGAGAATTCCATGGACTGTATAGCCCATGGGGTCACAAACAGTCAGACACGACTAAGCTACTTTCACTTTCCCTTTACTTTCTGTTTATGGTAAGTGATACAAGTTTTCTATTGTGGAAGTGATATAAATAAGACTCTTATAATAAGTGTATTAAAAAACAGTAGGTCAATTTTCTAAATAATCATACAGTACATTACAGTTTGGACAGTCAGTACACTGGTGGAATCACAAACAAGGAACAGAGTGGCCGACAGAGAAGAAAATGGCAACCCACTCCTGTAGTCTTGCCTGGGAAATCCCACGGACAGAGGAGCCTGGCGGGCTACAGTCCACGGGGTCGCAAAGAGTTGGACACCAATGAGCCCACACTCACAACAACACACACAAGTGACTGAAGACTGAGAAACAGTTCCCTGAGGATAGGAGGTGTCTGAGGAGGCTTTTCTGAGAGGCTGAGTTCTCTTCTAGCAACACCCACAAGAGGAAGGTCACAGAGAGGGGGACGCACTTAATTCGATTCAGCCTTAGTTTCCCCTTGTGTAAAACCACCCACTTAATGGAGAATTTATAAGGATTAAGTGAGACGATAAAAGTGAAGTATTTAACACGAGGCTGGTGCTAAAAACTCCCTGCTGACTCAGACAGTCCAGCACTGGGGAGTGGACCATGTCAGCTGCTCCCTGCTCTCCTCCCACCACGTGCTGAAGTCCCAAGTCTGAAATGCAGACATGTGAAAACTCACTGATTCTCAGACTTGTCTGCTCCCCCAAAGAGGTCTGGATATAATAGTTTCTGGGATGGGCATCAGGACTAGGGCACCAGGAATTTTAAAACATTCTCCAAGTACTTCTAATAGGAAGCCTGGATAGAGAACCACCTGTGGTGACACCACCTATTCCAGACCAACACTGGATGACAGCTGCCCTCATTCTTGCTCCCCAGCAATGGAATCTGCAGAGTTGAGAAAGGTATTGAAAGGCATTCAAGAGCCTTCTGCCCACCCATGATCTTCACTATTTCCACAACAGAGCCAGCAGGCATCATGCACCCCTTTGACTGACCAGGCAAGGAAAGCTGAGGTGGAACCAACCCGGAGTCTTAGGGCTCCAAAGCCACTTTGCTCCTCCAGCCCTCTGCACCTCTAGGGTACATCTGACCAAGAGCGGGGACTGGGACTTATTTGCAATAAAAGGTATGTGGGAGGATTTGCAGAGTCCAGTCCACTGCGGTGCGGTCAGGGTCATTTCTGAGCAGGACTTGCTCTTCCAGATCATCTTGTTGGCCTACCCTGCTCTCCTGGTGAGGCCCAGACCCGGGTGGGAGGCGAGCGTTCCCGGCCACACGCTGCTCATTCATTAAAGCTCTGGTTCCTCCCTGCCATCCTAATTATGCGCCGCGATAATAAAGACGCTTTCTCCCTCACCAAAGAGGCCTATTTGTGTGAGGAGAGCATTTCGCCCCCACAAGATTGAGTCGTCACTCACAGCCTTGTTGGAATCAAAGTCGCATCTCTTCAAGGGTTGACAGAGCCCCACCCGCCTCCCTCTCCAGCCTCCGCCCACTGCTGAGCATCTGAGTTTCTAGAAGCGCCCACTTCCCTGTCGAGTGGGCAGGACTGTAGATGCCATTCCCTACTGCGGTGCTCCCTCACAGCTTGCAGACTGAGATGCACTCGACACACAGTAGGACATTTATTGAGTGCCTACTGTTACTGTATGCCCTTCCTCAGTTCAGTTCAGTAGCTCAGTCGTGTCCGACTCTTTGCGACCCCATGGACTCCAGCATGCCAGGCCTCCCTGTCCATCACCAACTCCCAGAGTCTACTCAAACTCATGTCCATTGAGTCGGTGATGCCATCCAACCATCTCATCCTCTGTCGTCCCCTTCTCCTCCTGCCTTCAATCTTTCCCAGCATCAGGGTCTTTTCAAATGAGTCAGTTCTTCAAATCAGGTGGCCAAAGTATTGGAGTTTCAGCTTCAACATCAGTCCTTCCAATGAACACTCAGGACTGACCTCCTTTAGGATGGAATGGTTGGATCTCCTTGCAGTCCAAGGGACTCTCAAGAGTCTTCTCCAACACCACAGTTCAGAAGGATCAATTATTCAGGGCTCAGCTTCTTTATAGTCCAACTCTCACATCCATATAATGACTACTGGAAAAACCATAGCCTTGACTAGAGGGACCTTTGTTAGCAAAGTAATGTCTCTGCTTTTTAATATGCTATCTAGGTTGGTCCTAAGTTTCCTTCCAAGGAGTAAGCGTCTTTTAATTTCATGGCTGCAGTCACCATCTGCAGTGATTTTGGAGCCCCCCAAAATAAAATCAGCCACTGTTTCCAGTTTCCCCATCTATTTGCCATGAAGTGATGGGACCGGAACCCTTCCTAAGAGTATGGAAATGAAAGGCATAGTCCCTGCCCGCATTGAGAGAAAAGGGACTGAGAGAAAGAGCACAAGCTTTTAGGCTCCAACTCTAGCATTCAAGATACCAAGTTCCTCAAGGGCCTCAACTGCCTCATCAACAAAATGGGTTAATAATAACACTCTCCAACCTCATAAGGCTCTTGGGCTTCCCTGGATCGGGAAGATCCCCTGGAGGAGGATATTCTTGCCACTCCAGTATTCTTGCCTGGAAAATTCCATGGACAGAGGACTCTGGCAGGACACAGTCCACAGTGTTGCAAAGAGTCGGACACGACTGAAGTGACTTAGCACGCACACATAGGGCTGTTGGGGAAGTCAGTGGAATATTCGCGTGTAAAACTGAACATGAGTTGGGATCACCAAGGGTTAGTACCAAAGGCTCTGGACCACACGGATGGGATCTCATCCAGAAGGAGGAGTCTAGGAGGGCTTCCTAAGAAGAGCTACCTGAACTGAGTTTTGAAGGATGAGCAGGAGTTTGCTAGAGAAAAGTGATGATGTTCCAGACAGGGGGCACTGCATGAGGGCCAAAGAAGGGAACAGGGCTCTGGGAAACGCAGGAGGCGGTTTGGCAATCATGCACAAGGGGTACATCACAGTGACAGGGGACAGAGCTGCCAGGCACGTATGGACATGGATGTGAATCCCATGACTACAACCCTACCTAATGATACCCAGAGCATCACTTCAGCCTTTTCCTGGCTCCTCTGGGAGCCACAGCCAGCACCTTCTATGTCCACCTGTAGTTTAGTGGCCACAGGAAAGTGGAGCGACTAGTCAGACTCTGTTAGTCACACTCACTCACCCAGACACTCAGCACAATTCCCTGAGGGCCCCGCATGTGCTGGGATACCACCTCCTAACCCTCACTCAGCCCATTTCCAGCTGTGCCACGCTAACCTGGCAGCTTTCTCCTCAGCAAATTTGGGGGGAAAAGGCCCCCTCGTAGAGTCATTCATCCAGGAACAAATGTGTGTGCGTCTGCAATCGCTCAGTTGTGTTAGGACTTTTTTTTTAGTTTACTTTTTAATTGAAGGATAATTGTTTTACAGAATTTTATTGTTTTCTGTCAAACCTCAACATGAAGCAGACAGGTATACATATATCCCCTCCCTTTTGAACCTCCCTCCCATCTTCCTCCCCATCCTACCCCTCTAGGTTGATACAGAGCCCCTGTTTGAGTTTCCTGAACATACAGCAAATTCCCATTGGCTACCTATTTTACATACGGTAATGTAAGTTTCCATGTTACTCTCTCCATACAGTGCCCGACTCTTTACGACCCCATGGACTATAACCCACCAGGCTCCTCTGTCCATGGAATTTCCCAGACAAGAATACTGGAGTGGGTAGTCATTCCCTTCTCCAGGGGATCTTCCCAACCCAGGGATCCAACCTGAGTCTCCTGCATCTCCTACACTGGCAGGCAGATTCTTTACCACTGCGCCACCAGGGAAGCAATAACAAACGTGATCAGGGCTAAATAAGATAATTCGATACTCTCAGATTTTAGAATAAACTAAGTCCTCAGTAAACATCATTATTTTAAATGGTTACTTTTATTATGATTACCTGTCAGGATGGTGGGATTCCCTGGTGGCTCAGACAGTAAAGAATCTGCCTGCAATACAGGAGACCAAGATTCCATCCCTGGCTCAGGAAGATACCCTGGAGAAGGGAATGGTAACCACTCCAGTGTTCTTGCCTGGGAAATCCCGTGGACAAGAGGAATCTGGCAGGCTACAGTCCATGGGGTTGCAAAGAGTCAGAATCCCGTCTCCAAAGTCCAAAGCACCACCTCCAGAGTTACCCTCAACCCTGGCAAAATCCCTGCTGACTGTGCATTTTCTTACCCTCCCCCGAGCCTGGAGCAACTACCTGGTTTCCACTGACCACATCTAGGCCTGACTCGGTCACCACAGGAGCTAGTCCAGCCTCAGTCAGCCCCGCCCTGCTGCATCTCATCTCATCCTTCTAGGGCTCCAGGTGTCAACCAGCTCAGCTCTTGGCAGGGGCAAGACTGAAGGTCATCTCAGCCTTTTTGGTCCAAAGCTCCAGGGGTTAAAGGGCAGCCCTTCTGATTTTATAAATTAACTAATTTAAATGTTCTATTAAGGAAATTTGCAAGCATATGCAAAGCAAACAGAATAGTAATGAATGGTCATGTACCCACCACCCAGCTTCAATTACTACCAACCTGACATACTTGTTTCACAGGCACCTCCCCACCACCATTTCCACTTGATTTATTGGTAAAAGCTTTATGGCCAGCCCTTCTAGCATACCCCACCACCCAGGGCTCCCACTGCTCACAGGTCCCAACCACTTTGATGCCTCTGGCACCAAAAGAAATCTTGAAATAATCCCCTGAAGAACAATCATCTTTATGTCCCTAACAGACTGGTAATCACTGGCCCACAGGGGCTATACAGGATGGTGGTGAAGGGCTGGAGCCCTGGAATCAGACAGCCTGGGTCCAAATCAATACTTATTAGATGTGTGACCTTGGATAAGTCATTCTACCTAGGCTTAGATTTCCTACCCAGTAAAAGGGCAATGCTGGTCACAGGTTTCTGGTGCAGCTTCAAAAAATAAAATAACACGTGTTCATTGCCCAGCACAGAATATGCAGTGAGGAAGCCTTAGGAATAGGTGTGTCAGGTGGTGGCTAAGCAGGCTTTGCTCTTATGCTGCTGCTGCTGCTAAGTCACTTCAGTCGTGTCCGACTCTGTGCAACCCCATAGATGGCAGCCCACCTTGCTCTTATGAGATACTATTAATATCTCTCATTTTATAGATGAAGGGGTGGAGGCCAGAGAGAAGCAGGGAGCTACCAGGGACACTCTTTCTGTATCCCAAGTCCATGTGCCTGGGATTGTCACCGTGCACTTTGAACCACAGGGCCCTGAAAGTGAAGACGCTCTAGAAAGGGCAGGCAGCAGTGGCAGGTGGCCCAGCACACCCAGCATGTATCCACATACTGGATGGGGAGGAGAGACAACTACACAGTGCCCGTGTGTGTCCGTGTGTGTGTGTGTGTGTGTGTGTGTGTGTGTGCAGGGTGTGTGCTAAGTCGCTTGAATTGTGTCCCGACTCTCTGTGACCCCATGCACTGTAGCCCACCAGGCTCCTCCGTCCATACAATTCTCCAGCCAAGAATACTGGAGTGGGTGGCCATGCCCTCCTCCAGATCTTCAAGATGCGGGGATTGAACCCTGAGTCTCTTACTTCTTCTGCATTGGCAAGTAGGTTCTTTACCTCTACCACCACTTGGGAAGCCCATGTGCAGGGTAAGTGTGCTAAATTCCATTTTTACCAGACAGAGTGGAGGTGGGGAGGTTAGTGCACATTTCTGCTCACTCTCTGATTGGCAAGCCCTATGGCCCACCTTGCATTGGGTACAGCCATTCACTCTTCTAGCAGGAAAAGCAAGAAGCTGGTTCCCTAACTTCAGCTTTAGCAATCCTTAGCCTTTCTGATGTCCCTCCCTTTCATCCTATATATTTTTTTTCCAAATTAAAGGAAACGGGTGGGGAAAAGATAAATCAAACCAGTTGCTGAGTGATGTTCAGACAAAAGACATCCTCCAGCCCACTGCGGGCGTTTGTCACCTCCTCCCCAGGAAGAGGAGGGGAGGGGGGCAGATTCGGGATGCTGCGTTTGGGCCCCGCCTGGACTCTCCACGTCCCTCCCGGGAGTGAGCGGTGTCAGGATCTCCCTCCCCCCAGCGCTCCCCCACCACTGCAGTGCCGAGTTCGGAGGCACCTCCCAGATCCGCAGGAACAATGGGCTGGGGAGGGGGCAGGTGCGGCTCCGAGCGCAGCAGAGGGCGGGGGACACCGCCACAGACCCCAAGGCCGGGAGGACACTTCTCCGGGCGGTTGTGCTGACCCCTGCCTCAGTTTCCCCAGCTGTACTGGGGTCCCCGCAGAGCCGGGCGCTCCTCCGTGGGATGCATTTTCTCTTATGCCTCGGGCATTTCGATTTCATCCGCTCTAAGAGGCTTGCCTAGTCGCTCCGGAAGCAGCCGCCGGGCTACGCTCCCCATCCCGCAGCTGCTCCTGCTGAGGCTTTGCAGGTCAGGGACGCGCGGCAGCCTCCTTGCGCCCAACTTTCCCCACTTGGGACCCGCAATCGTGGCCAGCCCGTCTCCTCTACTGGCGAAGCCCTGGTTTATAGCTCTGGGCTCCAAGAGGTGCCCTTCTGCTTTCCCCTGCTTTCAGGTCCCGTCTCTCTCCTTACCCGCCCTCCCTCCCCTCACTTTCTGAGCCCGAGCCACGCTTCCCCCAAGAAAGCAGCCCTGGCACATTTGCGAAATGCGAGCGTCTGTCCTCTCCACCGGGCGCAGTCTCCTCGCCGCAATCCCGGGCGAGAGGTGGCCGCTTCGCTCCTCCTCGGCCCTGAGAATCCCCGGGGGATGGGCGGCGGTTGAGAATGGGCTGCAGTAGGGCCCGGAACTACAGCCCGCACTCGGAGCGCGCCGCTCCCGGCCTCGGCGGGGTGAGAGAACAGGTCCAGATCTCTGACTCCCGCTGGTTCCCACCCTCGCCTCGCTGAATCACGAAAATGAGCGGCCGGGGACACCGTACCACCCGAGGCCGGCCGTTTAAATGGCCAGCGCGGGCGTCCCCCGCAGAGCGTTCAGGGGATGGACAGGGGAGACGATGCTCTTCCAGACTCGCACTGGGCCCCGCAGGAAGCGACATCCCGCAGCGGGGGCAGCGAGGTGTCCGGGAGGGGGCTGCGGTCCTCGCCGCAGTGTCCGCACCCCAGCGCGGAGCGGAGCACGTGACCGGCGGGCCACCTTCTAGTTCCCCCCGCCCCCGCCGGACTCCCGGCCCCGCCGCGGTGCTGCCCCTGACCCTAAGAGGGAAGGGGGCTGGGGAAGGCGGGCACGGGGCCGCCTACTTTCCCGCGACCCGCGATGGGGCTGCGGGGCGCCGGGCCGAGCGCGCCCCCTCCCTCCCCGGCCCGCCCCGCCGCACCCCAGGACCCCGCGCCGCGCGCTCACCTCGGGACCCCGGGTCGCCGCCGCCGGCCTCCTTGTCCGCCATGGTCGCGCAGCCCCCGCCCGCGAGAGGAGCCCCCGGCGCGGCGTCCGAGCCCGTGCAGGTCCCGGTGCGTGTTCTCGGCGGCGCTCGGGCCGGGACTGAGCAGCCGAGCAGCGGGAGCACTGGTCTGACGAGGCCGCCGCCGCAGCTCGAGCTCCTCCCCGCGCTCCTCCCGGGCCCGCCCCGCGCCCCGCGCCCCGCCCCGCCCCGCCGGCCCGTTGGGGAAAGAAGGCGCGGCGTCCGGCCCAGCCAGAGAGCCCGGGGTCCTCCCGCCCGGACCCGCCGCGCCTAGCCGGGCCCCTCCTTTCCGGGGCTCGCCCCTGAGGCGGCCGCGCCCGGGGTGATGGGCGCGCCCCGGGCCCGGTGTCTTGCCAGCTGGCCGGATGCAGGCGTGCGCTGGGCGCTCTGATGGGCGAGCGGCAGGGACTGGATGTCAGGTCCCTTTGGCTCCGCGGAGCGTCCGGCCTTTGGAACGGAAGGGTGTGAAGTCCTGCACCAAGCACCGCACAGGCACCCCACTCTCCAGAGGACGCCCGCTCTCCCAGGGTCCCAGAGGAACAGTCAAGTATCTGCGTGAAGGAGGAACCCGGCGCCGCCAGCGCTCAGGCCGCGGGCGGAGGACCGGTGCGCGGACCGTGCTCTGGGCATCGCCGCGGGCATCAGCCTCCAGGCCACCTGCCGGACTCCATGGCAACTCGGAAGCGGGAGGCGCCTGCTGCAGAGGCTGAACCGAATCTTCCATATATGGGCTCCGCCCGGGCCCTCCTTACAATCTGAGAATAACGACATTAATAATTCAGGGACTGCGAGTCAGTGATTCATTCTCCCTGTCCTCTGGCTCCACACACGCGCCACCCGCACCTGTTTGATCCTGGCCAGGTGGCTTTTGAGTCCGCTATGCAAAGAGGCAACGAGGCTATGATAAAATTCTAACGATCAGTTACTGGATCCTTCCCCTAGTGCCTGACACTATGCTAAGCCCTTAAGAGCCTTATCTCATTTTCTCTGGACCAGAGATCCCCATTTTGCAGATAAGGAAACAGATTTGAAGGTGTTAAGTGATGATTCCAAGAACACTTATAGCAAATAACTGCCCAGGCTGGAATCTCACCCAGGTCAAAACCACCAGCTTCTCCGCCCTGTGATGGGCCACAGCTCCCAAAGGGCACTTAGCCTTTAGTCATCATGCACTCGATTGATGGAGGATGGGGTAGGCAGAGGGCTACAGGGAGAGCCTGGAGACCGAGGTCTGCTTAGAAAGTAATGGTAGCGTGATGAGTTAAAAGGATGAACTTATTATCTATCTGTGTACATTAAAAATCTCAGGCTTCCTTAGTGGTCCAGTGGTTGGGAATCCACCTGCCAATGCAAGGGATACAGGTTCAACCCCTGGTCCAGGAAGATCCCGCGTGTCAGGAGGCAACTTAGCCTGTGTGCCACAACTATTGAGCCAGCAAGCCCTAGAACCTGTGCTCTGCAACAAGAGAAGCCACAGCAATGAGAAGCTAGAGCACTGCGCAACAATGAAGACCCAGTGCAGCCAATAAGTAAGTAAATAATTAATTTTTTAAACCCAAATGTATAGTTTCTGGCTGTGTATGAAACCACAGGAAAGTTAGTTAACCTCTCAGAGCCTCAGTATTTTTATCTGTGAAATGGGTACAACAGGAGAACCCACTTCCTAAGACTGAAGAGGACTAGATGAGATGATGCATTTAATACGTTTCACTTGGAGTCTGGCGCATGATAAGCAGTTCAATAAATATTAGATATTATTAAATCAGAAGCTTTTTAAAAAGTGGACAAAGGCCAGTTGGGCAGGGCAGTGGGCAGTAGGAGCATACGGAAGGGGGCTCCCAGAGTAGAGAACAGTGTCTTCCCCCAGAGAACCCTCTCCCTACCAAGGCAGCTTGCTTGCTGAGACAACACCCCACCAGATCAGGGGCAGACCCAAGAGATGATCTGGAAGCCAGGAGTATGTAACACCCAAATGCGAGTAAGAAGAAGGGTTGAAGCAGCTGTTACGGTGACAACCTGGACAACCAGGCTCAGGACGAAGAGCGGAAGGGCTGCCACTGGCCCTGCATCAGCCCTACAGCTGCCTTCCTGTTCTGCTCATATGTCCTGATTTCGCAAAAATGGCCAGGCTGAGGCTCCTTAAGTTAGAACATGAGAGGGCAAGGGCAGCCCCCAGCCCTCTCTCCACTGAGCATCAGTGTCACATGGACACCTGCCTGGGCAGTGATGCCAGAAAGAGCTTTCTATTAAACACGGTTCTGACTGAGTCTCTCTGGTGCTCAAAATCATGCTGGGCTCCCCTCTTCCATAGGGAAAAAACCCTAACTCTTGAGAGAGACATTCAACACCTTTCACCATAAGGAGCCCAAACTTCCCGTTCAGTAGTCTCTCCCAAAAGACTCCTCCACCAGCCTTCCTCGGCCATGGCCATCTCTGTTGGCACCCCATTCACTTCCCTCCTCCACCTGCACGCATCCAGACATCCTTCAAGGTCCCAGTCCAAAGCCATCAGTCCAAGGAAAGCTAGGACACTGCCCCCATCCTCAGGCTCCCATGGTATTCTACATACGCACACCTCTCTTTTTTCTCCTCTCTCTACACTGTCTGCTGGGCTTCCTCGGTCACTCCGCCTACAATGCAGGAGACTCGGATTTGATCCCTCAGTCAGGAAGATCCCCTGGAGAAGGAAATGGCAACCCACTCCAGTATTCTTGCCTGGGAAATCCCACGGACAGAGGAACCTGGCAGGCTACAGTCCATGGGTTGCAAAGAGTCCGACACTGTGCTGCCCATGCAGTTCAGCACTCAGGATGCTCCTCCGTTTATCTCCAGACTCTCACCTTCACACCCAGGGCTGCACCTTCCTCCAGGGGTCCAGACCTCCTGAGAGTCTCCCCAGGGTGCCTTCAGGCCCTTCCCACTCAACCAAAACCCAACTCATCCTCTGCTGCCCTCCCTCCCAGGTGCTGGGGTTCAGTAAAGGCAGCACCACCTACCAGTTGCCAAGCCACACACCTGGGCATCAGTTTTCATGGGTCCCTCTGCGTCCATCCAAGTTTGTTCAGTCTCCAAGTCAAGTGTTGCCTAATTGACCTTGGAAATCTCCTTTTTGTCCTCACGGCCGCCTCCTAGTCCAGGACCCATCATTTCTCACTGTCTATGAGCCTGCAGGGCCCCCTCACTGGTCGGACCCCTAGGTCCTGTCCTGCCCACTCAGTCCATTCTTTAGGAATCCAGTTTGCCCTGCTCACCTCTCCAGGTCCATTTTTCTCCTGTGACCTCTTTCAGTCTCTCCCACTCACCTCTGCCTCTCTTATGTTGGAATTTTGTTGTTGTTCAGTCGCTAAGTCATGTCTGACTCTTTGTGACCCCAGGAACTGCAGCACACCAGGCTTCCCTGTCCTTCACTATCTCCTAGAGTTTGCTCAAACCCATGCCCTTTGAGTCGGTGATACCATCCAACCATCTCATCCTCTGTCACCTCCTTCTCCTCCTGCCTTCAATCTTTCCCAGCATCAGGGTCTTTTCCAATGAGCAGCCTGTCTGAATCCAGAGAGCACCCTCTCCTTATCAAAGCAGCTTGCTTGCCGAGACAACGAGCTGTCAGAAGCAGCAGGCAGCCCCCAGCCCCGAGCCTCCTGTCACCTGCTGTGGAAAGGCCTTGGGCATCATCTGCCCTCTCTGCGGACTCCCAGTTGCAGTGACAGCAGAGAAAGTGAGGAAGATGGCCGATGACACGCAGGCCCGCGCTGTGGGCAGAGAGCGGACTGTTTTGATTTTCAGGGAGCGTGAAAGGCAAGGCACACGCTGCCTTGGGCTTGCCCTCTCGTGGCTTTAATAATCATCACGGTAATTAGGAATTGCCCTGGTGAGCACGCTAAGCAAGCCAGGTGCTGGGCTTGGTCTCACCTAATCATGGAGGTGGCCCTCACCATTTTCCAGGACATGGAAGCATACAAAGGCTGAGGCACCTGCTTGGCTTCCTCTGGCCGTGAGCAGAAGAGCTGTATTCAAGGCCAAGTCTGGCTCTCTCTCTCTTTTTTTATGTGAATCATTTTAAAAGTCTTTATTGAACTTGTTACAACACTGCTTCTGCCTTATGTTTTGGTTGCTTTGGCTGTGAGGCACGTGGGCTCTTCTCTCCCCAGCCAGGGATGGAACCCACACCCCATGCATTGGAAGGTGAAGTCTTAACCACGGGACCACCAGGTCCATCTCTTGCCACTGGACATCAGGAAGGTCTCCTCTGCCCTCCCTTGATGCCCATGGTCTCTTCCCCAACAGCTGCCAGAACGAGAGCTATTGCCCTTCTGTTGCCACTAGAGCCAACAGGAACTGCCCTCCCAACAGCTCTTGACTCTCCTTCAGCTCTCCCCTCCTTCAAACCAAAACACACACCCCACCCCTCTGAACACCCCAAATCTGGCCCCCTCTTAGGGCCTCTGCTCTCCTTGGTCACATTCCCCAAGATAGTCATGAGCCCTGCTCCCTCACTGACTTTGGGAACTGCCACCTTCCCAGGCCATTCCATGTAAGCAGCTGCCTCCTCCCAGCTAGGAGGGAAGGAAGCTCCATGAAGACAGGATGTTGGACCAAGGTGCTCACCTCTGTATTCCAGTGCCAAGAGCAGTGTCTGGAATGGCAAGCATTCAACAAATGCTCAATGGTGGATGGACTGACGCAGTTAGTGAAATCAGAACACACCAGGCTTCGCCTGGCTGGAAGGACCAAGCCCACCTTTGGGATGTTACACTGACTCCTGGGGGCTTTCCCAGACATTTCAGAGAATGTCCAGATTTATGAGAGGTTACTTGGCTGCATGGAGTTCCTTGGACTGCAAGGAGATCAAACCAGTCCATCCTAAAGGAAATCAACCCTGAATATTCACTGGAAGAACTGATGCTGAAGCTGACGCTCCAATACTCTGGTCACCTGATGCGAAGAGCTGACTCATTGGAAAAGACCCTGATGCTGGGAAAGTCTGAGGGCAGGAGGATAAGAGGGGACAGAGGATGAGATGGTAGGATGGCATCAGTGACTCAGTGAACATGAGTTTGAGCAAATTCCGGGAGATAGTGAAGGGCAGGGAAGCCTGGTGTGCTGCAGTTCATGGGGTTGCAATGAGTCGGACACAACTTAGTGACTAAACAGTAACAACAACTTGGCAGCAAGTCCCATCCAGCTCCCCTCCCACAGCAGCCTCCATATGATTTATTCTATACCCTCTGGGCCACTGGGGCAGTGATGATGCCCCCCATTCTACCAATATCAATTTCAGGTCTCAGTTGGACATTTGAGTCCCAAAAAGAGACCCTGGCCAGAGCTAAGTCACCGCCTTCCAGCGCCCTCATGCTGGTCACTCGGATCTGTCCTCAGGTTTCAAAAGGCCAATGTCTCCACTGGGAGTGCATTCTCCACTCATTTTGCTAGGTAAGCCCCTCTTCTCCTCCAGGTCTCAGCTTAGATATCACTTCTTCCAAAAAGCTCTCCAAGACAGCATAAGGCCCTCCCCTGTACTCTGCACCTGAATTCCCAAGCCTTCCTATCCTAGCACTTATCACAACTCAGGGTTCAGTATTATTAACCCATTGTATAGATGACAAAACCAAGGCCCAGAAAGGCCACCTCAAGAAGTTCGTGAGCTGAGACTATAACTCTGAGAGGAGAATTCAGGTTTTTTCAACTTCAGGCTACCCATTTCCATCTCCAGCTGGAGCAACCCAAGGGTAGGTGGGTCATGCCTACCATTGGGGATAGGCTTTGTATCCCCCAGACGCTGGCATAGTGCCTGAAACAGACACTTCAAGACAGTTGAATCTTGAAGAAAAACAGCCTCCTCAACTTCAGGCCCTCACCTTTCTCATCCTCTCCAAGATCCTTTTCACTCACCAACCCACAGACATCTCCCACCCATAGCCTCCTTCTTTGTTCTTTGACCCAAACAAAGACATACCCTCCCTCCTTTAATATTAATTCATGCAAGTAGAAGCCGGAGCCCAGTGGCCCAGCTAGCTAACCACTCCACCGGGCAGTCAGGATACACTGTCTGTCTCCTGCACCCACCGCCCACTGTGAAAGGGCTTGACACGTGGACAGGTGTGCTGTGGGTGGTAGAAGGTGGTGGCTGAGTCCTCCGGGCCCACCCAGCTGAGACAAGACTGCAGAACATTTGCTGATGGACCCTACCACGGAGGGTGCTAGTCCTGTGGGCTCATGGGGACCCAGGACAGAGGATGTACAACTGGAGAAAGCAGAGTGGAGGAGAGCATGGTTCATGGGCGTCAGCCAGACCAGGGTCCAAATCTGGGCTGAGCCTCTCCTGGCCCACTTCAGGTGACCTGGGGACACACCTCCCTAAGTCTGTTTCTTCATCTGTAAAAATGCTGAGAATCGTCGGTAGGATAATTATGGGAGATAATGTATGTAAAACTCTCAGCATAGGGCTGGGCTACATCTGTTGCAGTAAATAGGAATTCTTATTATTTAACCTGCAAATCTGAACCACAAAAATGCCTCTTCTTTGTGTATCATAAATTATAGGATGGATCTAAGCAAACTTTTCTTGGCTGGCAAAGACACACAGAAGATTCGGGGGTGAGTGGCTTTTTTTTTTTTTAACGTTTATCCGAAAAAAAATTTTTTTAAGTTTGAGAAACACTGACACTCATCCAAATCTGAGCTTTTATGTGGGAAGTTTCCAGTAAAAGGCTGCTCTGGATTTTATGATTATGCCACCAGAATTTTGTCTATAAGCTAAATATCCTAAAAATGACTCTTTTATAACAAGAGCAAGAGCCAGATGAGCTAAGGCAACATAGAAACCCGTGGGGAAAGCCTGGACATGTGTCAGGTTCTTGACCTCTGACCTTTAGTACATTTTAAAAATCCAGCCTCATAGCCGAATCACCATGTACCATTTATACATCCTTTTCCCTTGGATTTCCATCCCATCTGGTGTGAATCAGTACCTCCATTAACATTCCAAAACACACTTCACGTATACAGCGTGGACTGCTGCATGACTCTTGCAGGACAGAAATTCAAGGGCTAGAGGAAATGATCTCTCAAGATATTACAGTCACTCAAACCTGCAATGTAAACTTTAGAAATGCCAGCTCAGGTAATGAAGGTTTATCCAAATATTTTGGGTAAGTATTTTAAACAGGAGAATGAACGTCTGTGGTTACTCTCTCAGCAACATCCTTAGAACTGCTCAAACCCTGGTTCTGCAAGCTCCTGGTTCAGGATAAAATAGAACATTCAGGAAGACACATCCCAAGGGGGACATTGCACAGTGAAACAAGGCTCAGGGAAGGAAAACTGAAATGACGGCATGGCCAGGAGAGCTTTTGCGAGAGCTGCAAGGAAATATAGACTAGTAGGGCCAGAAGGTTTCCTGTTACAGAGAAAAACTACTTCTTTCATCTTCTCTGGCTCACAGTCTAGTGCCTGGCTCACAGTAGGTGTACAATAAATATTTGTTGAAGAAATAAATAAATGGTCAAATAAATCAACAATGGAGTGGAAACTGGGGCTCTGAGACACTAAATCTCTGGTTCAAAGTCACACAATTAGAGACAGATCTGGGGCCAGACTCCAGCCCCCTGCCTCCAAGCTCAGCTCTGTTGCCCCCCAACCCCACCACCCCACCCCAGGTTCCCCTCTACAAAGGCCCCAGGGACTTCCCTGTTAGTCCAGTGGCTAATCACTGCACTTCCAATGCAGGGGGCCTGGGTTCGATCCCTGGTAAGGGAACTAGATCCCACATGCCACAAATAAGAATTTATATGCTGCAAATAAAAGATCCTGCATGCCCCAACTAAGACTCGGTGCATCCAAATAAATAAATTTTTAAAAGGCCCAGCAGGAGACGGCTCCCTCTGTGATTGATTGGTCATGACTGACTGGAGCTGTGGTAGAGGAACTGAGGCCCTTTCTAGCTCTGTGCAAAGGAGTTCAGTAATGATTAACAGTGTCTGTCAGTGTAGATGATGATATCCATGCTTTGGCATCTTGACCCCAAGGATCCTGCCTCTCTAACTTTCTAGAATCCTGTAACGGGCGAAGAGCATTCCGTACAGTGCAAAGATAAATCTGAGCAGATCCAGCCACCTACAGCCTCAAATGCCAGGAAGAGCCCTTGAATAACCAAGTCTCCCCAATCATGGTGCTGCCTGGTCACCCATGATTCAGCAGCCGCCTAGCCAGATGGTTCAACTCCATCCCAGGAGCATTTGCACTAGATAGAGGCAGGCTGGTGTGCCCTCTGGGTCTGCACAATCGTGCATTTTCTTCCTGGTGGCAGACTTGTCATCACAGTATTTGCCTGGAAAAGAGACGTAAGAAGCACTGGGCTGAGAAGAAAGGAGATTCATCTTTGGGTCACCAAGTCCCTGAGCTTGGCCTGGTGGGATCTTATTTCTGAGCCTCAATCTTCTCACTAGTAAAGCAGGGAGGTTACATTAGCGGGCTTTTAAGTCTTTCCCAATAACCCATGAGAAGACATCCTTCAGTTCTCAAAGCTGTGAAAGTGTTAAATCACTCAATCATGTCCAACTCTTTGAGACCCCATAGCCTGCAGCTCACCAGCCTTCTCTCTCCGTGGAATTCTCCAAGCAAGAATACTGGAGTGGGTAGCCATCCCCTTCTCCAGGGGATCTTCCCAACCCAGGGATCGAACTGGGGTCTCCTGCATTGCAGGTGGATTCTTTACCGTTTAAGCCACCAGGGAGGCCCTCTGAAAGCCATAGGCCTTCAGTTACTCGTTTCATAGATATTGACTGAGATTTTACTATGTACCAGGCACTGTTCTAAGCCTGGAAGAAACACAACAGCCAAAATGTATACTTTTGGCCAGTGAGTCTCTTATCTTTATTTGGATGAAAGGGTGCCACAAAACCCTTTTGGGAAACAGAGTTGTGGCTCTTCTCCCTAGAACCATGCCCAAATATTCACCCATACCCCTACCCTCATACAGCTCCAGGGTCTCAACACCTTGAAGCTCAGCCAAGGTCCCTTAGATGTCAGGGTAATAGCCAAACTCCAAAGCCTTTGCTGCTTAGCAACGGAACAAAACGGCAGCTCTTCTACAAGTGGGCTGTGTGGAGGAGGCTGCCTTGTCCGGGAAGCAGCTTGTGATGTCACTGGCTGGTGAGGCTCTGGCATCAGACAAGCATGGGTGACCCTGGGAAAGTTACAGACCTTCTCAAAGCCTCCACCTCTTCCCGTAAAATGTAGACAGTGATGGCACTTCACATGGCAGGAAGATTGTTGGAGACAGTGCTGTTGGGGACTCAAACAGTGCCTGGCTCAGAGCCAACATGCCACCCCCAACCACCACCATCTCCAGGCAACAACTGGGGCCGACCCAAGTGAAGCCATTGCTCCAACGCTGGCCCTTCCACCTGCACCTCCTTCTAGTCCCAGCCTCTGAGATTTGTTCATCCCCACTCCTTTCATTGGAGAATTCCAGATGCATATGCTTGAGATGGAATTTCAGTCTGGACAAAGCTCCAGGCCAAGTGGGAGCTGAGCACAGGCACTTTGAGTGAGGAGATGGGGAACTGGGGGTGCTTGAGGACTTCGCTGCTGCTGCTGCTGCTGCTGCTGCTAAGTTGCTTCAGTCGTGTCCAACTCTGTGCAACCCCAGAGACGGCAGCCCACCAGGCTCCCCCGTCCCTGGGATTCTCCAGGCAAAAACACTGGAGTGGGTTGCCATTTCCTTCTCCAACGCATGACAATGAAAAGTGAAAGTGAAGTCGCTCAGTCGTGTCCGACTCCCAGTGACCCCATGAACTCCAGCCTACCAGGCTCCTCCGTCCATCAGATTTTCCAGGCAAGAGTACTGGAGTGGGTTGCCATTGCCTTCTCCGCTTGAGGACTTTGGGGGCTCACAAAGAAATAGCCTGTGGCTATCAACTGTCCTAACCTCCGCCTTCTTCTCCATATCTCCCTTTGGTTTTTACTTTCCCTTGGCCATTTTCCTGGTTAACAAGTAAGTGATGAGCGTCACTTCTCTGCACGGCCAGCATCCGCACACTGGCACAGACCACCCCTCTCCTCTCTCATCAGCTTTGGTCCCCCAGCCCTCCAGGGCTACTCATGGGCTCCCTTCAGTTCACCTTCCTGAAGCCGTCTGACAGATGGCTGGGAAGTTTGTAGAGATCCAGTTCTCGTCTGGCCATATCCCCCCACCAAAAGACTTCCCATTGGAATTAGGGTCAAACCCAAACCTGTTTCCCAGGTCTATGAGGCCCTGCAGATATGGCCTCACTTACGCTGCCTGCCTCATCCTAGTCACAGCCCAGGTCCCATTCTCCCGTTTCTGGGCCTCTAAACCCAGATGACACATTTGTGACAATTAGAACTAGAAGCCTCTTTCTCAAGACGCTTGACTTCCCACTGCTGGAAAACCGGTATCATGTCCTGACTTAGTCAAAATAACACACTCGTTTCAGGTGCTGAAAAATGGAGGGAAAAATACATGCACACCCACAACGTCTAGGATGTCCCTGGGATTTTTGATCAGGTCACAACCTGCCCAGCTTTCTGTGACCCTACAGCAAACCCATCTTCCTGCTTCACCCTCTGCTTACCTCTGCCCCCCTCTCTGCCCACCTCTGCCCCCTTCTCTGCCCTGTTTTACATCATCCGATGACTTGCCTTAAAGGTCAGCTCCTTAGAGAGGCCCTCCCTGGCCTCACCTGTTGCTCCATGTCTTATCACTCCACACCATTTTTCCCCAGCACATGTATACTTTAAAGTCATTTATATTTGTTTATTATGAGCCTGCTCCACTAGGCTATAATCTCACTGTGGGCTGTAGTAATAATAAATTTTTATTAAGCACTTGCTCTGTGCTTAATAAGACCCTGCTAGGCACTTCTATAGCCCCATTCAAACTTCACCGTAATGCAGAAGAAGGAGCTATACAATGATTGTCCCCATTTTATAGACGAGGAAACTGAAGCCCACCCTGCTACCCAGGGATAAGTAGCAGTCAGAATTTGTGCCTGAACAGGCTGAGCTCAGTAGAATGCCAGGGTCTATCCTGAATCCCGTGGAAAGTTGAGCAGAGCTGTGTTCCCACACCTTGTCTGGCACCTGGCACCTAGCAGAGCCTCAAGAAACATGCTGAATGAATGAACAAACTGTCGAATGTGGAAGGCAGAATTATAGTTTACAAAGCATACTCACATTTTGCTTGAATCATAAAGCACTCGGAAGGAGGCATCACTAGTCTCAACATTTTTAAGATGAAAAAATTGATGGCCTGGTGAGATCAGGAGTAGCCTTCACTGAGATTGTAATTCTAAGGGGCTGCTTTAAGCCATTCCTTTATTTTTGTGTTTTACTTTAAAACTGCATGTATACTTTGCATTCTATTCAATGATACATCTGCGTTTGTTTTCTAAACAAAACTAAAATCTCAAATTTCTATTACTTGTTTTTAAAATGTCTTATTTCAAGCATCAACACAAGTAGAGAGACTGTTATAATGAACCCCCAAGTACCTATCACCCGAATTACTAAAACGAACTCTTTGAGTGAAATTGACTCTCCCAGGAAGAAATCACAGTAGCTGTCATTTACAGTTTTATATAAACATGCTCATTTAATGTTCTCAGCCCTCCCGCTAAGAAGTATAAATTAATATCAGCCTCTATTTACAGATGGGGACATTGAGGAAAGTCAAGTCACATGCCGAAAGTCTCGGAGCTAGAAGGGGCAGAGCCAGGAGTCACCCAGAACTGACTAGCAGTGCTTGGCAGTAAAGTATATGCTCTAAAACAAGTCAGGGAAATGGGTCCATCCCCTCTTTCTTTTAAAGTTTGCATTAAAATCTCACCATTTCCAAAAACATCCACTGCCAATCAGCTAAGACACCTGGCTATCCATTTATCTTTTCCTGCCTTCTTTCCCATCCTTTCTCTAGTTCCATCAGACACATGCAGACCCCTCATGTGCTAGGACACAAAGTCCAGCCAGACATGGACTCAGCCCTCTAGGAGCTCCTAGTATCAGTGGAAAGGATAGAAACAGAAACACAGTCAAAATTAAAGCAGCCCTTGACTGGTACGCAAGCATGAAAAATTTATCAGGGATATGCTCTGGGCCTCACCTACCCTCTGCCTCTCCCACCAGGGAGCAAGGCTCTGGAAGGCAGTGGGCAGAGAGCAGAGTGGTTAAGGGGTGTGGATTTGGGAGCTGGATTAATTCCTTGGACAGAGGAGTCTGGCAGGCTACAGTCCAAAGGGTCGCAAAGAGTCAGACGACTGAGCACGCCCACATGCACTGGTTTAATTCCAGCTCCATCCTTTCCTAGCTGTGTGGCCTTGGGTAAGTCACCTATCCTCTCTAAGCAACTTGTAAAGGAGCGTTGACAAAGCCACATACTTTTGAGCCACTGGAGCATACATTA
This sequence comes from Capricornis sumatraensis, assembly GCF_032405125.1. Lineage (NCBI taxonomy): Eukaryota > Metazoa > Chordata > Mammalia > Artiodactyla > Bovidae > Capricornis > Capricornis sumatraensis. The sequence continues at coordinate 37,250,313 of NC_091091.1, forward strand.
GATGATACTGAAAATACTAAACCCAGTTCCTTCAACAAAGGAAGCTTTCCATCAATGCTGGCCATTACAATTGGCTTTTACTTGCAACCAGTTCCCAGTCATGAGTCCCACCGTGCCTGAATGAGGCATTTTTCTAAAAGAGTATACACAGTTCCCAGTAGGATTTTCTTTTAATCAGCCTCTCCTCAGAAAGTCTGCAGATTTGGAAGATTTAAAAAAAAAAAAAAAAAAAAGGTCTCAGCCTTCCCTACTCAGCTGGCCAAGGATGTCAACCACTTGTGAGAAGAACAATCTGGTGGTCAGTGGAGCCAGGACAAGGAGGCCGTGATGTTTCCCAGCCCAGCGCTGGCCCACATCTGTGAATCCAGAAGCAAACCTATGACCATCAGGCCTGAGTGTCCAGAGCCAAAACCTCAGACTCAGGCCATCCTGGGTCCCATCCAGCTTCTCTCCAGGATCTCCTCCTAGGTTGATAAGGACCAAGAAGACTCCAGAGCACCAGACACACTGTATGCACTTTGCCAGCAAAGGTCATCACAGTTTTAGCAGTGAGACAGCACCAGACCTGGTCTCCAGACCCCCAGCTCCAAGAACCAGGGGCTGCACATATTTCCTGTGCAGCTTTGGGCAGGTCACCAAGCTCTCTGGTATCCAGTCTCCCCCTTTGTGCAGCACATAAAAATCATCACTTCTATCTCATCCTGCCTGCCACAGACCTGGAGTGGAATCCCAGTTTTGCCACTTTTGTGACTTCAGTTGCTTGAAGCCTTACTTTCATCATCTGTGAAATGGGAATAATGACTGCATCCACCACCTAGTGCTGCTGAGAAGATTAAATGAGGCAATGTGTGTAGAATGCTTGGCCCAGGGGCTGTATGTTTGTGTGTGTGTGCGTGTGTGTGCTCAGTCATGTCTGACTCTTTGCAACCCCATGGACTGTAGCCCACCTACGATGGCAGAATGTGTGTCCATGTCCATGGAATTTTCCAGGCAGGAATACTGGAGTGGATTGCCATTTCCTCCTCCAGGCGATCTTCCCAACCCAGGAATCGAACCTGGGACTCCTGTATCTCCCGCATCAGCAGGCGAATTCTTTAGCACAGTGTCACCTGCAGGGGCTGCCACATAGTAAATGTTCAGTGATAGAGAATGGATGTTCCATGGTAAAGAATGACTGTAACACTGAGTTTCGTCATCAGTTCCTTTTTGTGTTTGCTTATTTTATGCTGGGCACCAAGCCAACCATTTGACTTATGATATTTCATTTCACCTTCACAAGACAGCTGGCCTCATACACAGGACTGGAACAGCCTTCCTGGGCAACATGGTGAGTCCACAGGTCAGCCTCTTCCTGCCACACCCCTACATGGGTCAGCTACATGCCGTTCAGTCCCCACTGGCTACAGAGCCAGGGCTTAAAACCATCCCACCGAAGGCCCTCCCAAGCTGGCAGGAGGTAGAAGGCAGAGAAGGAAGTAGGCTCCTCCCATAACAAGTCTGCCCCTGGACAGTCTTCACCCATAAAGTGAGGAGAAACTGTACTGTCTTGAATCCCTAACTCTCCCTGAGGATGTAAAGTGCTAAGGTCTGAGTAAAAGTAAGAAGGTATTATCTATTTTACCTTCTAAAAAGTCTGTCATTTTCTTCATTTTCCATTTTGTCTTGTGTCCTGATAAGCTTCTATGTTCAGAGCAAGAGAAGAAGTTAAAGAAAAAGAAAAAAAAAGAACAAAATATTGAACCTAAAAAATTGTTTCTGCTTTTCAGAAACAAAACAAAGTGAGGTTAGAAGGAAAAAAGATGAGGAAATAGTTGGCATCACATGTGATCTAATAGGAGAGTCAGTGTGTATGATTATTAAAGTATGAGAACTAAATATGCAAAGATCACCAAGAAATATCCCCAAGGAGAAAGCAAACAGCTAAACCCATGAAAAGTTATCAATCTCATCAGTAATTTATACATGTATGTATATGGTTAAGGGCTTCCCAAGTGGTGCTAGTGGTAAAGAACGCTACTGCTAGTGTAGGAGACATAAGAGACGCCAGTTCAATCCCTGGGTAGGAAAGATCCCCTGGAGGAGGGCATGGCAACCCACTCCAGTATTCTTGCCTGGTGACTCCCATGGACAGAGAGCCTGGCAGGCTGCAGTCCAAGGGGTCACAAAGAATCAGACACAACTGGACAACTTAGCATGCATGCATGTATGTTATTAAACACTTAATAAACATGGTGTAAATTATAAAACTGTGAATCAATAATATATATATATCTGATAATTATGAGATTATGTTAAAATCTATACTTTCATACAAACATACATACATAGTGCCATCGTACACCTAGTAGGTTCACAATTTAGAAAATTATTATGGTTATGTTAAAAACACTTCAATCAATCAAAATTCATGGAAATGTATTCTACATCAAAAGAAAATAACTACATTTATCCACGCTCAGTCACTCAGTCGTGTCCGACTCTTTGAAACCCTTTGGACCGTAGCCTGCCAGGCTCCTCTGTTTCGTGGGATTTTCCAGGCAAGAATACTGGAGGAGGTTGCCATTTCCTCCTCCATGGGATCCTCCCAACCTAGGGATCCAATCTGCATCTCCTGTGGCTCCTGCATTGGCAGGTGGATTCTTAATCACTGAACCACCTGGAAAACCCATATATTTATCTGTGTATTTTTAAATTAAAGGAGTACAGTTGAATGTATTTTTCATGCAAGGAGTACAATTGAATAAGATTACAAACATAAATATTAAGGTGTAGCAATGTGGGACAATGTCACAATACAATATGAAGTGAAAAAGAGCAGAAGAAGCATATATACATGATGATCATAACCACTAAAATGATGCCTGAAAACAGACAGATCCTGGCATGCGGAAAAGCCAAACATTGTATTACGTGAATGGGTAGTGAGGGAGGCATTGGTCCTTTTCAGATTTCCTTTATGGCTTTATCCTTCTTTTCTATCTCCCTTTTCCTCTAAATTCTGCCCTGAGACAGCCCTTCCTTCCTGGAAGGGGCGAGGAACCACACCCTGCTCCATCACTGCTCCAACCCTCCCCATTTGATTTGGTTCCTAAATAGTGTTGCTGTTTCTTGAAAGTGCAGTTCTCAAAACAAGCTGATCGGAGGGTGTGTGAGTTCAGACAGCAAAAGAGCTCCAGCCAATACTTCATTAGAGCCAACACATTCAACCTTGTGCTGGGGCCAAGGAATTTCACATCTGGACGCGAAATGTCAGTCCGCACAAAAGGCCCTCTGAGGCCCCAGGAGTGAGCTCAGAATGCTGCCCTTCCCCGAGCTCTCTGGCCTTGGTGCTGGAGGCCCCAAGCAAGGGCCATGCAGGGTGGGGGTTACTCTCCCCGGCCCAAGCTTGTGGCCACCTCTCAGCCCGTTCTGAGTCACATGCCCCATTGAGGATCTGCTAAATGCTCAGACTTTGCTAATCATTTTCAAACGTTCATCGATTTATTTGTTGGGAGTCCATTCACTCATTCATTCACCCATTTGTGCACTAAAACAAGCATATATTGAAGGCCTAGTATGTACCCAGGCCTTGAGGATCCATACAACAGTGGGAAAATCTGGTCCCTGCCCTGGAGGAATCACAGGGTCTACAAGTAGAGAGACAACAAGAAAATGCAATTTCCGATGAATATAGGTTGGGATATTCTGCGTATAAAGTTATGCTAATATCAAAAGCTAATATTTACTGAGTGCTTATGAATGAGCTTCCAGGCTTGGTTCTAGACTCTCTATATTATTATTATTATTATCGGGGGTTATGTGAATTATATGGATTATATGTGGGCTATATGGATTATGCGGGTTAATGTGAGTTATGTTTAATTCACTTACTCTCCCAGCAACCCCAGAGGAAGATACCAATATTATCTTATTATGAATGAGTTCACTGAGGCACAAGAAAAATGCAATAACTTGTTCCAGGCTAAGTTTAAGACGTGGGACCTCGACACTGCTCTGGCTGATAACCAAGCAGTCCCTGTCACTCTCTGATTCACTCAGGCACAGAAGGGGCTGATCAGCCAATGGAAGGAGGTCTGCAGGACTCCTTGGTCTCCCCCTGTGAACAGATGCCTTGGTGTCCTGGATTACGCCTCGTTCCTGAGCTGGATTAATAGCTGGAGCCTCCCTGGGAGAAGAAGTCCCCCAGGAGGAGGGCTGACCCTTCTGGGTTCTGAGCGATGGGGAGAGGACCAAGCCCCAGACAGGAAACTGCTCACTTAGGTCCATGCTAAGCGCACGTGTATGGACAGCCAGGCTCCTCTCCCTGGGGTCACTTGACCTCCCTCCAAACACCCCTTCTCTTCCACAGCACAGGGTGACTCCAGAATGAGACTCAGCAAGTCCACACATGCTGGATGAAGCTGTTCAAATACAGTCACGTTGAGAGACAGAATGTTTTTTAGGCTGAAACTAGGAAGAAAGAATAGCAGCTAATGGAGGTCACAGGTTAAAACAGAGGCCTGGGGACCTCCCTAGTGATTCAATGATTAAGACTTTGCCTTCTAGTGCAGGGGATGCAGGTTCAACCCCTGGCCAGGGAGCTAAATTCCCACATACCTCTTGGCCAAAAAACAAAATATAAAACGAAAACAATATGGTAACAAATTCAACAGAGACTTTACAAATGTTCCACATCAAAGAAAAAACTTAGAAGAAACAAATTTTTTAAAAAAGAGGCCTGGGTTGGATATCTTACAATGTGATTTTGGCATTTCTTGACATCTCAGATTCTACATCTCTAAAACGGGGATAGTAATCTGCTTTATAGGAATGGTATGAAGATTGAATGAGTTAATATACGTGCATAGAACAGGTGACTGGCTCGCAGTAAGTACCAACAAATGTCAGATTCTATTGAATGATCAATAGATTGAATATCTATTCGGTTGAATGATCACAGATTGAAGGATCATGCTGGCATATCCACATATCCAGATAAATACAAGTAATATAGGTTTACTTCTCTCTCTACAATAACTACATGTGCATTGAAATCACTGGAAGAAAAGACACATTACTAGTGGTGATCTCTACACGCTGATATGAGTGATTTTTTTCCCATATACATCTCCCACATTTTCAGCAAATAGTATCTTTTTCTTTTAGAGTCAGAATTAAATCAAGAGATGACTCTTTAAAACTGAATCAGTAGATGTGGGATAGGTGGCTAAGAGACAGGGTGGGTGGAAAAGCATGGCTCATGCTGGGCAACTGACATGGCTCAACATGGCTCAAAATGACTAGATAAATGATATTAAATTGTAAGTGTGTATAGCCTTCCCCTCTCCTTGGTTCTAAAAGGATGCTTCTGTGTATGTACTTGGTGTTGACTTTCTACGATATTAATGGGATGAAGGCTAAATCACACACACACACACATACACACAAAACTTGAGAAGGCAGAGACAAGCTGATGCACGTGGGAAAGAAAACTATAAACCTCACTGGAGTTAAAAAGAAAAAGAAGGGACTTCCTTGGTGATCCAGTGGTTAAGAATCCACCTGCCAATGCAGGGGACACAGGTTCAATCCCTGGTCCAGGAACCAAGATCCCACATGCCGCAGGGCAACTAAGCCTGGGCCACAACTCCTGAGCCCACACTCTCAAGCCCATACTCCGAAACAGGAGAAGCCACTGCAATGAGAAGCCCACACAGTAGACCCTGGTCACTGCAACTAGAGAAAGCCTGCACTCGGTAGTGGAGACCCAGCGCAGCCAAAACTAAACGAATAATGAATAAATGAATTATTTTTTTAAGAGAAGGAAAGGAAAAAAAAACAGCCATAATCTAAAAGGTGAAGGTGGAAAAAGAAAAAGAATGGACACTAAGAAGGAAGTTTGCAGATCTGGAAAGGGAGGAGAGATGTTGGAGGAGACTGCCATGGATATGAGAAAATAAGAGTGGGGAGAGGCAGGCAAATATAACTGAGCTTCTCTACACACCAGGCACTGCCGCTGGGCTCTGAACACACAAGCTCAGGTCTTCTCCGAGTGTGTGATGCAGTATAAGCAACTGGCCCTTCCTGCACCCCACTTTTCCATGCTGGGGGTCACCAGACCCCCACAGGCACCCACATTCACTCCTCTTCTGCCCCTTCAGCACCTCCTCAGGTCAGGCCCTTGCCATCTCTCTGGGGATTAAACTCTGTCAATGGGCTTCCTGCCTCTGGTCCCAACCCCTCCCTCGAAATCCATTCTCTATGCTGCTGCCAAAATGGAAATCTGATCATGACTCGCCTCTGTTTTAAATCTTTCAGTCTTGACTTCCTCTTTACCCCTTACCAGCAGAAGTCCTAAGGCCCTCGGGATCTGGCCCCTCTTCCCCTACGCCCTCTGCATCTCATAGTCTCAAATGTTCACACTGTCTGAAAGACCCACCAGAGTCCTCTTTTAAACTCAGCTGGCCCTCACCCCTCTTCCCTGGGTATCGCTCACCTTGCCCCCACCTCGGACAAAGTGAAGCCTTCCCCTTCTAGGGCATTTCTCTCTTTACACTCAGTGATTTGTGTACATCTGCCCTCATACTCAACTGCCACCAACTTGGGGACAATAATGTATCATGGTCACCTTTAGCATAGCTCTAGGCATGGGGCAGATGCATAAAGAAGCTTTGTTGCTGATGGTGACAGAGATGACAGGGGACAGAAAGACACATCCTGCTGTTAGGAGGGGTTGGCACTGCCAACTTAGTAATTCCACTTGAAGTTATGCATGGTGGAAACTTGCTGTTTTGAATGGATATATTTTTTCCTATCTCATAGCATATGTGGACCAAGAAAAGTCAATGACCTTTCAGCTAATGAAATGTCCTCAAATGACACAATGAAACATTTTCAAACAAAATCACCATAAAGAAGAAAATAAAAATCTCCTGGAACACCCCACCTAGAAGTAGCCACTACTGACATTCCTCCAATCGGCTCTTCAGAACTCTTTCCATGTGTGTGTTATATGTGTCTGTGTAGTATTTTATGATCCAGTCTTTCCCTGCCCAAAGCACCCCAGCTTCCCAGAACCTCGGTGGAACTTCCTCCAGTTGGGTGGGGCCAAGAGACCTTCCATCTGGGGCTTTAGCCCTGGGCAAAGGCATAGCTGGCCCATGTCCCAACTTGGGGCCACCTCCAGGCCAGCACAAAGGGGGCATTTTTCTTTCCCTCGTGTACAGAGTGTGCTCCAGACTGAGAGCTTTTCTGGGTTATGAGATTCAACTCAATTAGAAAAGATCATTTGAGGTCTCCCAAGAAAGTCAGATGTAAAGACCGCACAGACTGAAGTTTTATTTTTGTCCAAAATAATCATGAATTATGAAAGCTGGGGGAACAGCTGGCTTTTGTGGAAGAAAAAAAAGAGTATGGGTAAGATCTACCCACTGATGGGACCATGGAAATGACTCTGAAAGGACCATTGAGTTATGGGAGAGACTCAGCAATGAGTCTCTCTCACTTCCTGGTGTCCTCCAGTGGGGTGTTCATATAAGGAAATCTACGACTGGAAGATATGTGTGAGTTAATGTTAGGATTTGCTCAATGCCATGACTGGAGGTCCTCCGTTATGGCTGTCAAGGAAGTGATGAATTCCTTTATAACCTACTTTGGGGAAAATCCATCAGTTGGCACCACCCTATGGAAGCCATAACTACATATGGATTTATAACTTGATCCAGTAATCGCACATCTACCTACACAGACGAAACAACGATATAAAATTTGCAATTGGTATTATTTGCAATTGCAAAATACTAGAAACAACACAAATGACCTTCCTAGATTAGTTGAATAGAAACTATGGTAATCCACTGAAAGAAATTCTATGCAGCCATAAAAATGAATGAAGAAAATACCTTTGAATTGACATGGAACAATTTCCAGCATACGTAGCATTAAGTAAAACAACCAAATGGGGTGTGCCAACTAAGCTTATTAGAGTAATTACTTCACATAAAAGCATTAAATTATGTTGAACACCTTAAACATACACAATGTTATATGCTGATTATACCTCAATAAAGCTGTATGTTGGTCACTCAGGTGTGTCCGACTCTATGTGACCCCATAGATTGTAGCCTGCCAGGCTCCTCTGTCCATGGGATTCTCCAGGCAAGAATACTGGAGTGGGTTGCCATGCCCTCCTCCAGAGGATCTTCCCGATCCACGGATCAAATCTCGGTCTCCCTCGTGGCAGGCAGACTTTTTACCATCTGAACTACCAGGGAAACCCCCAGACAGTGAGGTGCTTATGAGCAGTACGGCTCCTGCCGTGAATCAGATCAGGAAACACCTCAATAAAACTGGGGCGGGGGGGAAAGGATATTCAAATTTTATAAAAGTTGAAAGGGAAAAAGTAACATGAGTGAAGGGAAGGACATGTCAGCCAGATGTTAGCAAATGGGTCAGGAGATCCCCAGTAGCCAGTTGTTCCCAAAAAGGTGATAGCGCCCCCTAGAGGAGGGCCTTACAATGTAAAGTCTTCGTGTTCTCCAGTGTTAACAGTTGTTACAAACGAGACAGACAGACAAGCACATACATGTGTATTTTCTCCATTTTCTTACCCAGTGGGAATACACTATACTCTGTTATGCACCTTTGTTTTTTTCTTCCTGAAACACAGAACTTGGACGTTGTTCCATGGCCTATGGAACTGCTGTGTTCCTTTCGGCAGCTGCTTGCCATTCCATCGCATGAACAGACCATAGTTCACGCAACCAGGTCCTGTAGGAAGGGCACGCACTCTCTCTCATGCTTTGGCTGTGCCCATCTCTCTCCTTTTCCCATCCTTCACCTCTTTACCTCCTTGCCACACCCAGAGTTGGGCTTGATCACTAATGTCCACTCTGAACGTGTAAGGTGACCAACTTGTCCTGGTTTGCCTGGGACTGTCCTGGTTTGAAAACAAAATCTTGCATCCCAGGAACTCCCCCTGTCCTGGGTAGACCAGGGTGGTTGTTCACTCTACCTGGGAGCAAAATGGCTGCTGGCCTCAGGAGAATACAAACCGTTCTCCTGGGTAGAATTCACCCCACTCCATAAAGCTCCCCCAGACACCTCTGTCGAGGCCTCAGCATCTAAAGACCTGTTCGTGAGAAAGGAACACTGTCTGCCAATCTACGATCCCTGAGCCCCTCACCACGACTGCTCGACCCCCTCTCAGAGGCGTTCACATAAAAGTCCAAAGCTCCCCCAGTGATTTGAATGCCTGGAAACAGCATAACAAAGTAACCCAGATTGTCGTTTCCTCCCCGAGATTCAATCAGCTTGGCCTGGCTCAGGGGAATCCCCTTGTTTTAATCATGTTTCTCTTCAAAATCATTCTTGCTACGAGCAAGGGACGCCATTCACGTATCTTTGGTTCAAATCATCTCTCACCTTGTCTTTCCTTGTAATTTAATAAGCTAGTTATTTTATTGTGTGACTCGCTTTAAATAATATGCCAGAGACTTAAAAAGGAAAAGGGAATGTTGGCAAATGTGAGTCCCCAGGGAAATGCTAGGTTTGCTAGGAAATGCTAGGTTTGCCTCCACCAGTCTTTCCCCAGAAAGATCCATCAGGCTGACAGCCAACAGCGTCCTGGGCAGGGAGTGCAGAGCAGCAGGGCCCCCAGGGACACCTGCCAAGATCTGCTCCAGACCTGTGACCCTGAGATGGGCTAGAGTGGGGAGCAGGGGGCTGCCAGCCTCTGGGGCTGGGGGTGGTGCCCTGCCTGGTTCTAGTAGGTCCCAATGTGTCTGCTCCAGAGCATCTCCTTATCTCCTGATTGACCTGGAGGGAAAACTGGCCCAGGAGACACAGGTCCTTGGAAGGAGGCTGCAGAGACAAGCAGAGGACAGGGGCCTGGGACCAGGTGGACCTCACAGGCTGGAAGGGGCTGGAGGGCTGCAGGGGAGGAGGCTGATGCTCTGACTCCTCCCTCGCCCATGGTCCAGGTCCTGTGTCAGCATGCTTTCCCCACCAGCGATGGCAGAAATCTGCCCCCGGGGGAGGGCCAGCGGGCACTGCTCTTCCTGTCACCTTTACCCCCTAGGGCTCTGTGCCAGTCTGGGCTCAAGTCTGTTAAGGAAGTTGTGCTCAGCCAGCTGAAGGTTATTCCCTTCTTCTTCTCCCCTGTCCTGAGACAGCTTCTCTTGGCTGTTTTACTTGTTGTTGTTCATCAGTCACTAAGTCGTGTCCAACTCTTTGCAACCCCAAGAACTGCAGCATGCCAGGCTTCCCTGTCTTTCTCCATCTCCCAGGGTTTGCTCAAACTCATGTCCATTGAGTCAGTGATATGATCCAACCATCTCATCTTCTGCTGCCCTCTTCTCCTCTTGCCTTCAATCTTTCCCAGCATCTGGGTCTCTTCCAATGAGCTGGCTTTTCGCATCAGGTGGCCAGAGTGTTCGAGTTTCAGCATCAGTCCTTCCAATGAATATTCAGGGTTGATTTCCTTTAGGATTGACTGGTTTGATTTCTTTGCTATCCCAGGGACTCTCAAGAGTTTTCTCCAGCACCACAATCTGAAATTTTCCTTAATTACCCCCTTTCAGTAGGGGGTGACTACCTCTTCTAAACTCTTGTAACCCCAGTCTCTGACATGTAGGGCTACAAAAGCGGTCCTTGGACAGTTTGGCAGTTCCTTAAAAAGTGAAGCCGAGAATTATCAAGTGACCCAGCAGGCCTGCTTCTAGATATACACTGAAAACCCATTTTCGCACAATGAGTAGCACAGGAATGTTCATACCAGCCCTACTCACAATAGTCAAGAGGTGGAAACAACCCAAATTCCATCAGTTGATGAATGGATAAATAAGATGTAGTTTATCTGTACAGCGGAATGTTATTCAGGAATAAAAAGGAATGAAGCCTGACATGAGCTACAGCGTGTAGCTTGAAAATATATGCTAAGTGAAAGAAGCCAGACACCAAAGGATAAATATTGCATGATTCCATTTACGTGAAATGCCCAGAGTAGGCAAATCCTTAGGGGAGAAAGCAGATTAATGGCTGCCCGGAGCTGGGGGAGGGGCATAGGAATGGCTGCTAATAGATATGGGGTTTCGCTTTGGGATGATGGAAAGAAATGTTCTGGAATTAGACAGTGGTGATAACTGCACCACACAGAAAATTCTGAAATCCCACTAAACTGTATTACTTTAAACTGGTGAACTTGATGTTTTGTGAATTATGCCTGATTTTTTTTTAAGATTTGGTATTTCTTTTCTCTTTTTTTGGCTATGGCAGGTCTTTGCTGCTGCACATGGCCTTTCTCTAGTTGTGACAAGCGGGGGCTACTCTCTAGGCACAGTACACGGGCTTCTCACTGCAGTGCCTTCTCTTGGGTTGGATTGCAGGCTCTGGAGCACAGGCTCAATAGTTGTGGCACACGAGTTTAGTTGCTCCCAGGCACAAGGGATCTTCCTGGACCAGGGGGTCGACCTGGAGTCCCCTGTATGGCAAGGCAGATTCTGAACCATTGGACCATCAGAAGTCCTCATTTTTTTTTTTAAAATAAAGCAGTGCTCTGGGGTCACCCTGACTTTGACCCCTGCACTGCTTCATATTCTTGGCAAGCCTGTTCCTCTAAATGGTCTTGAAAGTCCCTGCACTTCCCTCTGCTTCCCACGCTCAGGCTCTCCTCTGCACTGGCCCAACCTGCAGATGCTGCCTAGTTCTTCCCCGCCCCAAACACCCCTGCTGCTGGGGAGCAGACAGATTTGGGGAGACTGAGAGGGTGACAGTGTACTGAGACAAATCAGGCCACACCACGTCTCTATCCCTAGAAGTCTCCTGGCCCAGCCTCCAGCAGGGTCTCCCCTCTCACTAGCCATCACTCCAGCACCCCCCCTTTCTCCAGCCACCAACCTTCCTGAAGGGCAGGCCCTCCATGCAGGACTGTGAGGTCCAAGGTGTGGCCTCACTTCTTCTTTTTTTAATTAATTAATTTATTTTAATTGGAGGCTAATTACTTTACAATATTGTAGTGGTTTTGCCATACATTCACATGAATCAGCCATGGGTGCACATGTGTTCCCCATCCTGATCTCCACTCCCACCTCCCTCCCCATCCCATCCCTCTGGGTCATCTCAGTGCACCAGCCCTGAGCGCCCTGTCTCATGCATCGAACCTAGACTGGCGATACATTTCACATACGGTAATATACATGTTTCAGTGCTATTCTCTCAAATCATCCCACCCTCGCCTTCTCCCACAGAGTCCAAAAGTCTGTTCTTTACATCTGTGTCTCTTTTGCTGTCTCGCATATAGGGTCATTGTTTCCATCTTTCTAAATTCCATGTGTATGTGTTAATACACTGTATTGGTGTTTTCCTTTCTGACTTACTTCAGCCTCACTTCTTTTAAAATATCTTTTCTTCCTTCCCTGCTATGACATCGTCATCAGTCCTTTGCTCCAGCCCAGGAAACAGAGACTTTGAGAAAGTCAAGTCACCCAGCTACCAAGAGTGGGTGTGAGTCTCCAACATAGATACTTGGGGCCTCCCATGGTGGGGGCTGGGGCTTAAGGGGGCCAAAAGCACCAGGAATTTGCCCTCAGGAGCCATGTCTCCAGTCTGGCTGTTACTTATACTTGGAATGATTCTCTGGGTAAGATCTGTCCACCTTCCTCCCTTCTTCCCTGATTTGCCTGGCTCGGGCCAGCTTCACAATCAATCCTCCCATCTAAGCCCAGGACTCGGAAGCAATTCGTGGCGCTGAAACATGCTAATTAGGTTTAGGCAATAGCGCTCGATAAATTAGAGTAAAACAGCTATTGATTTATCAACAGTTATCAACTCTGCCAGAGATGCACCAAGCAGGGCTCCAAAGACAACAGGAGGAGAAACAAAGAAATCACCCGAGAAGCCTATTTACTCCGCAAAGGCTTGGTTTCATAGCAAACTGTTTAAAGAAAACGCCCTCTAGGGGAAGACAACAAACGCAGGCCTCAGCTCCTTGATTTAAAACTCCTTCCATCTCAAGTACAGTCCCGACAGTGCCAGCTCGCTGGGAGAAAGCTCAGGGCGACAGTGGCCACAGAATCCTGAGGTCATTCAAGCCATTCCCCTGCCTCAGAGAGATGCTGAACTCAGACCTCTACCCCACCTCATTCAGAAAGAGGAGAACAAGCAGGGAAGCGCTGCTGCTTTTATTGTGTGGTCTCGTGCAGGTGTTCAACATGCTGTGTCCCCGTCAGTCCTCAGAAGAGGCTGGTGAGCAAGGTGTACGGTTATCCCCTCTTTGTGAAGGAGGAAACGGAGGCTCAGAGAGGTCAGTGACTAGTCCACAGTCACACAGCTGCCAAAAACTGAGCAAGGACCCCCGGCTCTCACGTGATTATTAAGAGTTTGGCTTACGTGGGCCCTAGCGAGCCCTCCTGGGGAAGCTCAAAGTACATCCTAGGATGAAAAGCTGCCTGCACTGTCAACACAGGCGGCAGGAGGAGACAGGGCTGGGGTGGGGGCGTTAAGTCCCGTAGAGACCACCCTGTGCGCCCGTGAGAGCCAGCTCCCTGTGGACAGCCCTGGCTGGACCAGTCACAGGTCCTCTTTGGGTTTGTGAATTCATGAAGGTGGCAGAACGGCTCAAAGGCCACTGATATTTGTCCCCCCCCAGGGGACCTGGCTGGGCTGCCCCACTGACATAGTCTCAGCCGAGGCACATTCATAGAGAAAACAAAACTAGACGCTCACTCGGAAGGCCTGCTCATCCAAGCAGGGGGGCAGGGTGGATGGAAGCCCTGATGGCCATTTGGGACAGAGGTCCAGACCGGAAACCTAGGGATGAGCCCTGCCATGAAGTCAGTGTCAGGCCTGGCGGGGCCAGCATCTTCTAGCAGCTGAAATGGGAACTGATGGAAGAAAAAGGATTTTAAGCTGCATGGGTCCCCGGCATAAAGTGTAGTCTGAATCATTTCCAGGGCCTGGACAGAGGGGCCACCAAGGGTATTTCCAGAAGGAGGGAATCCACAGAGGTGGGGCTGCAGTTTTGAAATCCGGGCACGGGGAATCCCAGCCCGCCCAGTGTGTTTGACGGGGGTTCTGGGGGAGGAATCCAATCACGGGGAATCCCAGCCCGCCCAGTGTGTTTGACGGGGCCTCTGGGGAAGGGAGGAGAGGAGACAGGCAGTGTTCCCCTGCAGTGGATGGTGGGCCCCTCCCAGTCAAGGGAGCTTGTCACAGGGTCTGGGCCCCCAGGTTGGAGGGTGATGAGAGTGAAGGGAGACTGTCCCCAGGAGCCTGGGGGCCAGAAACAGCTGAGAGGCCTGTGGGAGTGGGGTGGTCCCTTCACGTCCACACTGATGGCAGCACTAGTCCAGGCAGCCGTTCCAGAGGCTGCTGCCCCACCCCCGACCATGCGCGTCCTGCAGCTCCAGCTGCTTCTGCTGACTCCGTGAGCTGTGAACCCGCCCCCGTGGGCCCTCCGTCCTTCTCTCCTATTCCTCCGCAGAGCCAACTTTCAGCAAGCCAACAGCAGACCCACCCAGGCCCAGGATATTTGCCCCACCTCCCCTCAAGGCCAGGACAGACTCCTGGGCTCTATGTGAGGCCCTGCTGAGGCACGGAGGTTCGTTTAGCTGAGCAGCTGCAGTGGTACAGAAGCAGGCCTCACACACAAACAGCAAACAGCGTGTTATTTCTCAAACCCTCAGCTCTGGCCAAGACACTCCCCGCCCACCCCAGGCAAAACTAGACCAGCAGGCCTGTGAAGGGTAGGAAGCCTGGACACTGAGCCTTGTTCAGAGTCAGCCTGCATGCCTGCATTCTGAGCTCAGTCGTGTCTGACTCTTTGTGAGCCCATGGACTCATTGCAACCCCATGGACCCTCAGAGCTCACCAGGCTCCTCTGTCCATGGGATTTCCCAGGCAAGAATACTGGAGTGGGTTGTCAAGTCGTCCTCCAGCAGATCTTCTGACCCAGGGATAGAACCTGCATCTCCTGCGCTGGCAGTCAGATTCTTTACCACTGAAGCCCCTCAGAGCCAGCCTGGTGAGTGAGAATTGCTTTCTCTGCTCCCAGTGGGTTCCTAGGAAGGGAACTGGGACACCTCTCTCTGTCACCTTTAAACCTCGCCTTCACTCCCTGTCCCTGCTTATAATAAATAAGTAAACCAAAAACCAACTCTGACCCACCTCCTTACGCCCCGTCCAAGCCCTTAGAGGGTGCCTCAGCCAACAGTCATCAATTACAGCCTGAGAAATTGGTTCTCACTGACCCACTCCAGGAAGGAATTCAACTCAGCTAACAGTGATTAAGCTCTATATGGACTCAGGCCCTGGATAAGGGCAAAGCTGAAAAACAGGCCAGCCTCAGGAATTTACAGTGCAAGGGATGAAGGTCACTATCATGGTGAAAGAGCAGAGGGCTAGGTTCTGGCAGACCTAACTGCAAAAGATGACTCTACCACCATTCAGCTGTGTGACCTTGGGCAGATGACTTACCCTCTCTGATGTGTCATTAGCTATGAAGTGGGGTGGGGGTGAGTGTGCAGAGAGAATGCTATGAGGATCCCAGAAGATACTGGCCCAAGACCTATATCAGTGGTTCTCAAACTGTGGTCCCAGCAGCAGAAACATCACTTGGGAACTTACTAGAAATATAAGCTCTGGCCCCACTGTATACCTATAGAACCAGACACTCTGAGTGAGCCTCAGTCACTGTGCTTTAATCAGCTCTTGTCACAGCCTGAGATCCTGTGGGACAGGAAACATCAGTGGTACCCTCCTTGGTCTTTCCTTGTTGGGATTTGCCTTTTGAAGCAGAGTCTTAGCAGGAAATACTGGAGGGTGGGAATTAAGAAGCAGATCTGTGTGTCTTCAGCCCCTGCCACCAGAAAACCCGAAGGCCATCATCTAATAAGCTTCTCCCCAGAGTCGGAGTCCTACCCACATGGCAGTGGTCTGATTCCACAGGGCAGATCACTCAGGCCTTGAGCTCCTTCTCCCCAGTCCTCCAGCCCTGCCTCCTGGCTTGCTGCTTGGAGGCACTGCCCATGACCCAGGTCACTCTGATGCCCTGTCCTTCTCGCCTTCCTTCCCCAAGGGTCTCAGGTGACCCCACTCTCTTAGCCAGATTTTTACCACTGGCCCCCTCCACTGACCTCCTCTCTCTTAACAGTTTCTTATCACCTACCAGCGATGCTCCTTCTTTGGAAGACTCCAGCATTCCCCGCCCCCTCCCTCCCATCTTGTGGACTGAATGAGTGCTGATTCACCCTTCATCCATGTCCTCCAGAAAGTCTGGCAATGGTCCTCTAAGGGGCTGGGCCAGAAGCCAATAACAATAATTGCTGCTATCAACATTGTACTCATCACGGCCAAGAATGTGAAAGTCCTTCACATCAATATCTCCATGATTATCAAACCTGCAAAGGGCTCTTATGACCCCATTTTACAGATGAGTGAACTGAGGCTCAGAAGGGAAGTGACATCCCCAGAGACACACAGTGCCACACAGCAAGCAAGAGGAAGGTGTGTGTTTTGAACTCCTGCCTGTCTTCCTGAGAGAGAATCTCGATGGCTGGAACTAAGCAGTATACGTTCCAGAAATGGGAAAGCTAACACTGACCGAGAAGTTGCTTCCTGTCTGTTCTGTATTAGTTCACCCCTGCCCAGACCTTCCGGAGAAGGTGATGGCACCCCACTCCAGTACTCTTGCCTGGAAAATCCCATGGACAGAGGAGCCTGGTAGGCTGCAGTCCATGGGGTCTCAAAGAGTCAGACAAGATTGAGCGACTTCACTTTCACTTTCCACTTTCATGCACTAGAGAAGGAAATGGCAACCCGCTCCAGTGTTCTTGCCTGGAGAATCCCAGGGACGGCGGCGCCTGGTGGGCTGCCATCTATGGGGTCACACAGAGTCGGACACGACTGAATTGACTTAGCAGCAGCAGCAGCAGCCCAGACCTTCTGGACAAGTCTGCTCCCTGAATAGCCTCTTGACCTTGGACTTCCAGAGTGCCTGATGAGAGGTGATGGCCTTCCGGGCTGTCTCGGGGATCCCCAGAGCCCTTGGGATGAGCCCTGACTCCCCTCCTATCTCAAGATGGCCCTGGGCCATTTCCTTTGATTGTTCACGGAAAGGCTGAGCCCTGGAGGCCAAAGCCCCGGGGAACACCAGGTTCAGATTTCAATCCCTTCCTAGCCAGTCACTGAGCAAAAAGCCTGGCCTTTCTGCAGCCCCATGGCCGCTCTGTCCATGGCCTCTTGTGGAGGGTGGAGCTGTGCTGCATGGGGGCTCCAGGGAGTGTGGCTGTGTCTTTCCCGTGGCCCCTTCACAGAACCCTGAAGACAGACGGGCCTGGGACACACCCCTTGTGTGCTGACTCTACCAAGGGCTGCAGGGGATGGGCAGTCGGGGATGTGGCCTTAGGGTGGTGTGGGGAGGGGCTGTGGGCGCACTGCTGTCCTTGGGGTCCGCTCTGGCCTTCAGTTAGGTGTGCCATCCCATCATCTCCAGCCTTTGAGTGCCCCCAGCACCCTCAGCCACTAACCAGGGCCTCTGCCGCGGTCCTGGCTGCCAGGTCCCCGCTCACGGTCCACCTCGCCCCTCCCGCCTCTGCCTGTCCACTGTCATCCTCTCAGCATCTCTGTCCCTCCAGAGACACCTGAACTCCCAGACCTTCTGTAGGAGACACACTGGTCTCAGGTGTGCACACCTGGGGCACTAGCTTGGGCTCGTCTATTCAGACGCCTCTCCTCACCTCCGGGTTCTCTCAGAGCTCCTGTGTCTCGCTCCCCATCCCCCAGGTGCGTTCCCACGCTGTATCTCACCCTGAGACCTCTCCCGGACAGGGCTCAATACTCTCTCCTTGGCTTTCCTGTCCTCAGAGAACTTCACTTCCATCGTATCCTGAAATCTTTCTATTTGTGTCTCATAGTGAAATTCTGTGATCAAAGCTCCTCGGAGATATTGACGCTTCATATTTAGAGGGAAGCTCTAGAATTTAGAAAACCTCTTTATCTCTTAACAAAGCCCGGCTTTCAAGACTATTGTTTTGCCAAGGAGGCAACACAAAATAAAAAAGTCAACTTTGATTGTCAAAGCTGAGCAATGAATTTATTACTCTAGTAGAAACCTATCCATTCCCTGAACCACTTAAACTCATCGATTCAATGGATGCCAGAGAGCATCAGGATTTAAGGGCAATTAAAAATACATCCATTTTATTCCTTAAAATTATCTCCAAATACGATGCTTAAAACTCTACAAATTCATACAAATGGACTTAATCTAATCTCAGTTAGAATTATAAACAACATTTAGGAATATATATATTTTTAACAGATATCTTTAAGTGTGATGCAGGTGTAGCAATTTGGGAGTGCAATGCATCATATAAATTGCTTAATGACTGTAATAGGAACCTGGACTATGTTCAAGAATTGGAGATGTGGACAACTTGGACTCCGTTCAAGTTTGCTTTTAATTTGATTTACTCCCAAAGCATCAAAGAAGCAACGCAAGGGATAAACAGAAGCCAATAAAGCATCTGGGGGGACCACTGTCACATCATCTCTTCTAGTTGCCCTGTGATGGAAGCCCAGCGGTGGAAGCCGCCCACCAGGCTGGAGTAGCCAGGGGAGGGGAGCTGCAGACCACCTTTCACTTCGGTGGTCACCACGTGGCTGTGAAAGCCCTGCTGTGCGGCACTGCGCATGCTCTGCATTTTGGGGCCAGCGCAGCAGTCTTTCCCATTTAAGCTGCCCCGGGGGTACTTTCTAGGGGCAGGTCCGGACAGGCCTGCCACCCTGAGAAGTGGTCAAAACGATCTATAAAAGAAATAACTTGAAATCGTTGAATGAAAATAGTTCTTGCCTCTCTTTTCCAAACCCTCCATTTGGCAAACATTTAGAAGGCGTCCTCAGGTGGACAGAGCCGCGGTGCAAGGGGCCTGTCCCTCCCCCATCCCTCTAATCTCCCCACCGTCACACCCTTCCCGGGAGCCCACTGCTGGGCTTCTGCCGGCCCAGTCCCGAAGGGGACATTTGCGGTCGGAGGGGATGCGCCCCCAAGCCAGCTGTCTCAAGGCTGATATGCGGAGTGTGCAGATTTCTTCGCTGTAAACACCCCACCTGGCCCAGTTAGCCGCCAACATGATGTCACCGAGCGGTGGAGCTGGGAAAAGATGTGCGGTGATGCAGTGTCTCCATCACACAAGAGACCTTTTTCGGAGGAAACCTCAGAGCACGCGTGCGTGCTAAGTCACTTCATGTCCGATTCTTTGTGACCCCATGGACTGTAGCCCGCCAGGCTCCTCTGTCCATGGGATTCTCCAGGCAAGAATACTGGAGTGGGTTGCCACGCCCTCCTCCAGGGGGATCTTCCCAACCCAGGGATTAAACCCAGGTCTTCTGCATTGCAGGCGGATTCTTTACCGCTGAGCCACCGGGAAAGTAAAATAATTCTTAAGGGCTGAACTTGTGTACCCTACTTTTGGTTCGACTAGACTCTTGTCTGGAAAATCCCATGGACAGAGGAGCCTAGTAGGCTGCAGTCCATGGGGTCGCTGAGGGTCGGACACGACTGAGCGACTTCACTTTCACTTTTCACTTTCATGCACTGGAGAAGGAAATGGCAACCCACTCCAGTGTTCTTGCCTGGAGAATCCCAGGGACGGGGAAGCCTAGTGGGCTGCTGTCTATGGGGTCGCACAGAGTCGGACACGACTGAAGCGACTTAGCAATAGCAGCAGCAGAATCTATTCGGTTGTAATACTCTTATCACTTAATTTTTAATAATAGCTGTGTTTTCACAGCTGACCCATAAAATTCCTGAAAATTTAGCAGTCAACTCTCAGGAGCTGCTACTAGACGGGTGCAACACCTCACCGGGCTGCCGCGGGCGTCACAGCAGGTTGGAAAGAAGGACCTGGCCCTGAGAGAAGACACAAATGGTTACTTGACATTTTCAAACCATACAGCCTTAAATACGCACTTGATTTCACTAATGCAGAGAGGGATCTCCCCTCCGACCACCCCCCGCCCCGTCGCCGCCCCAAGCACGCTCGCTTTTGCGCGCGCGCGCACACACTCACACGCACAGCCACATGCACTGACTCTTGCGCAAGGCAGTTAATTCCCAGGAGGAGGACCGGACGTTGATGGACCGGTCTCACCAAGGCCTCTAGGTGGCGCTCTAACAGCAGCCCTTGGCTCAGAAAAGGCTCTAGTTCTTCAAAGGCCCTGCACCCTCCAGAAACCAGTCAAAAGAAGCCGCACTCTGAAACTTCGCGCTGTCATGTCAACACATGGATGAGAGAGTCTCCTGTCTTGTCAATAATCCTCATAATGCAAGCCCGGCTTCACCGAAAACTGCACAGCGGAGTGGAAGGGTCCTTCTGCTCTTGGGTCACAAAGGTGCTGAACGCAGATGTAGGTCAGTTCACTCCCTTCAAGTTAAGCCGCAAAACACCCTTGTTAAAATGCTCAAACCAGCCACCGTCACTCGCGGTGGTTTGTGGTTTCAGAGCCGTCTCAGGGCCTTCATTGTTGTTGCTTCTCTTTGCAACATCGCAATCACCAACTCATGGATGAACTTCTAGGAGTTACACACAGCTGCCAGAGCAGCACAGCTTAGGTCTGCAGCACAGCTCCTTGGGGAGCGGAAGAAAGCTTGAGAATATGTGGGCAAGGAGACACCCTATTCCTGGAGCACACAGACAAGGGCTAGTCTCCCCTCCTGGAACCTAGCCTACTGAGGCCAACCTCCTAATTAGAGAAGGACCCAGAGTGAGCAGAAAGCACCTACAGGTTTTCACTCAAAGGGCTGGGATCCACGTGACCACAGGCCTGTGAAGCCTGGAGCACCAGGAAGAATGGGAATTCCTGCATGTCTGCAAAGCTATCACTTCATCTCCCCGACCCTTCCCACACACTTAGTTTGTCTGAGAACATGAGATTCAGCAGCTGACCTGTGGGAGGAGAGTCTTCACCCCAGAATCCCATTTTCAACCTTTCCTGTTTCATGGACCCTTTAGTTATCTGGGGAAACCTACGGATCCCTCCTCAGAATGTTGTTTTTAAATACATAAAATACATCATCAGTTCAGTTCAGTTTAGTTCAGTCCCTCAGTCATGGCCGACTCTTTGCGATCCCATGAATCGCAGCATGCCAGGCCTCCCTGTCCATCACCATCTCCCAGAGTTCACTCAGACTCACGTCCATCGAGTCCATGATGCCATCCAGCCATCTCATCCTCTGTCATCCCCTTCTCCTGCTGCCCCTAATCCCTCCCAGCATCAGAGTCTTTTCCAATGAGTCAACTCTTCGCATGAGGTGGCCAAAGTACTGAAGTTTCAGCTTTAGCATCAGTTCTTCCAAAGAAATCCCACGGTTGATCTCCTTCAGAATGGACTGGTTGGATCTCCTTGAAGTCCAAGGGACTCTCAAGAGTCTTCTCCTACACCACAGTTCAAATGCATCAGTTCTTCAGCGCTCAGTCTTCTTCACAGTCCAACTCTCACATCCATACATAACCACAGGAAAAACCATAGCCTTGACTAGACAGACCTTAGTCGGCAAAGTAATGTCTCTGTTTTTGAATATACTATCTAGGTTGGTCATAACTTTTCTCCCAAGGAGTAAGTGTCTTTTAATTTCATGGCTGCAGTCACCATCTGCAGTGATTTTGGAGCCCAACAAAATAAAGTCTGACACTGTTTCCACTGTTTCCCCATCTATTTCCCATGAAGTGATGGGACCGGATGCCATGATCTTCGTTTTCTGAATGTTGAGCTTTAAGCCAACTTTTTCGCTCTCTTCTTTCACTTTCATCAAGAGGCTTTTTAGCTCCTCTTCACTTTCTGCCATAAGGGTGGTGTCATCTGCATATCTGAGGTTGTTGATATTTCTCCCGGCAGTCTTGATTCCAGCTTGTGTTTCTTCCAGTCCAGCGTTTCTCATGATGTACTCTGCATAGAAGTGAAATAAGCAGGGTGACAATATACAGCCTTGACTTACTCCTTTTCCTATTTGGAACCAGTCTGCTGTTCCATGTCCAGTTCTAACTGTTGCTTCCTGACCTGCATACAGATTTCTCAAGAGGTAGGTTAGCTGGTCTGGTATTCCCATCTCTTGAAGAATTTTCCAGTTTATTGTGATCCTCACAGTCAAAGGCTTTGGCACAGTCAATAAAGCAGAAATAGATGTTTTTCTGGAACTCTTGCTTTTTCCATGATCCAGCGGATGTTGGCAATTTGATCTCTGGTTCCTCTGCCTTTTCTAAAATCAGCTGGAACATCAGGGAGTTCACGATTCACGTATTGCTGAAGCCTGACTTGGAGAATTTTGAGCACTACTTTACCAGCATGTGAGATGAGTGCAATTGTGCAGTAGTTTGAGCATTCTTTGGCATTGCCTTTCTTTGGGATTGGAATGAAAACTGACCTTTTCCAGTCCTGTGGCCACTGCTGAGTTTTCCAAATTTGCTGGCATACTGAGTGCAGCACCTTCACAGCATCATCTTTCAGGATTTGAAACAGCTCAACTGGAATTCCATCACCTCCACTAGCTTTGTTCATAGTGATGCTTTCTAAGGCCCACTTGACTTCACATTCCAAGATGTCTGGCTCTAGATGAGTGATCACATCATCATGATTATCTGGGTCGTGAAGATCTTTTTCGTACAGTTCTTCCGTGTATTCTTGCCACCTCTTCTTAATATCTTCTGCTTCTGTTAGGGGCATACCATTTCTGTCCTTTTATCGAGCCCATCTTTGCATGAAATGTTCCCTCGGTATCTTTAATTTTCTTGAAGAGATCTCTAGTCTTTCCCATTCTGTTGTTTTCCTCTATTTCTTTGCATTGATCGCTGAAGAAGGCTTTCTTATCTCTTGCTATTCTTTGGAACTCTGCATTCAGATGCTTATATCTTTCCTTTTCTCCTTTGCTTTTTGCCTCTCTTCTTTTCACAGCTATTTGTAAGGCCTCCCCAGACAGCCATTTTGCTTTTTTGCATTTCTTTTCCATGAGGATGGTCTTGATCCCTGTCTCCTGTACAATGTCATGAACCTCATTTCATAGTTCATCAGGCACTCTATCTATCAGATCTAGGTCCTTAAATCTATTTCTCACTTCCACTGTATAATCATAAGGGATTTGATTTAGGTCACACCTGAATGGTCTAGCGGTTTCCCCTACTTTCTTCAATTTGGGTCTGAATTTGGTAATAAGGAGTTCATGATCTGAGCCACAGTCAGCTCCTGGTCTTGTTTTTGTTGACTGTATAGAGCTTCTCCATCTTTGGCTGCAAAGAATATAATCAATCTGATTTCGGTGTTGACCATCTGGTGATGTCCATGTGTAGAGTCTTCTCTTGTGTTGTTGGAAGAGGGTGTTTGCTATGACCAGTGCATTTTCTTGGCAAAACTCTATTAGTCTTTGCCCTGCTTCATTCCACATTCCAAGGCCAAATTTGCCTGTTACTCCAGGTGTTTCTTGACTTCCTACTTTTGCATTCCAGTCCCCTATAATGAAAAGGACATCTTTTTTGGGTGTTAGTTCTAAAAGGTCTTGTAGGTCTTCATAAAACTGTTCAACTTCAGTTTCTTCAGCGTTACTGGTTGGGGCATAGACTTGGATTACTGTGATATTGAATGGTTTGCCTTGGAGACGAACAGAGATCATTCTGTCGTTTTTGAGACTGCATTCAAGTACTGCATTTCAGACTCTTTTGTTGCCCATGATGGCTACTCCATTTCTCCTGAGGGATTCCTGCCTGCAGTAGTAGATATAATGGTCATCTGAGTTAAATTCACCCATTCCAGTCCATCTTAGTTCACTGATTCCTAGAATGTCAACGTTCACCCTTGCCATCTCTTGTTTGACCACTTCCAATTTGCCTTGATTCATGGACCTGACATTCCAGGTTCCTATGCAATATTGCTCTTTACAGCATCGGATCTTGCTTCTATCACCAGTCACATCCACAGCTGGGTATTGTTTTTGCTTTGGCTCCATCCCTTCATTCTTTCTGGAGTTATTTCTCCACTGATCTCCAGTAGCATATTGGGCACCTAATGACCTGGGGAGTTCCTCTTTTGTTATCCTATCATTTTGCCTTTTCATACTGTTCATGGGGTTCTCAAGGCAAGAATACTGAAGTGGCTTGCCATTCCCTTCTCCAGTGGACCACATTCTGTCAGACCTCTCCACCATGACCTGCCCGTCTTGGGTTGCCCCACAGGTATGGCTTGGTTTCATTGAGTTAGACAAGGCTGTGGTCCTAGTGTGATTAGACTGACTAGTTTTCTGTGATTATGGTTTCAGTGTGTCTGCCCTCTGATGCCCTCTTGCAACACCTACCATCTTACTTGGGTTTCTCTTACCTTGGGCGTGGGGTATCTCTTCACGGCTGCTCCAGCAAAGCACAGCCGCTGCTCCTTACCTTGGACATCATATAGGATTACAAAGAAATAAGTATTTGTCAGTATGATTATCAAAGGGGCTTTCCTGGTGATTCAGACAGTAAAGAATCTGCCTGCAATGCAGGAGATTGGGGTTCGATCCCTGGGTTGGGAAGATCCCCTGGAGAAGGGAATGGCAACCCACTCCTTTATTCTTGGCTGGAGAATTCCACGGACAGAGAAGCCTGGCAGGCTACAGTCCATGGGGTCACAAACAGTCAGACAGGACAGAGCGATTAACACTTTTACTTTTCACACACGATTATCAAAAGACATTTTAAACTGTTGTCATAGTAATTAGTATATGTGCTTCTTCATTAGCATATTAACTACCAAAGACTTAGCAGATGTTTATAACAACTACCCTCTTGAAGCAGATATTTCAAAATACGTACAAAAAGAGCAATGTGATGTAAACATACCCGTGATTTTTATGAGTAACAAGCCCCAGGCATTGCTAGCACTGTTCGCTTTGTTGCCTATGCTAAATTTTAGCTAGTGAAGTGAAAGTTGATCAGCCATGTCTGACTCTTTGTGACCCCATGGACTGCAGCCTGCCAGGCTCCATGGAACTCTCCAGGCCAGAATACTGGAGAGGGTAGCCCTTCCCTTCTGCAGGGGATCTTCCCAATTGAAGGATCAAACCCAGATCTTCCACATTGCAGGAGGATTCTTTACCAGCTGAGCCACAAGGGAAGCCCAAGAAGACTGGAGTGGGTAGCCTATCCCTTCTCCAGTGAATCTTTTTGACCCAGGAACTGAACCAGGGTCTCCTGCATTGCAGGCAGATTCTTTACCAACTGACCTATGAGGTTAGTAAAAACAAGAGCGTACATTTTTGTTGCCATCCCAATTCACCGATGCCTTGGCTTATAGCCTGGTTAAGATCTCCTACTCTGGGCTGCCCTGCGGCCCACTCTCTCCACTGCCCAATCAGTGTCCTGTGTCCCCATCAATTATTATTACACAGACTGAGCAGTCATCCCTGAGTGACTTCACACGCACGTGCTTAGATGCCCTCCTCACTCTATAGTTTACCCTTCCTGGGGAAAAGATGCCTGTCGCTATGAAATGTCCCATGAAAGGCTGATGGGGT
Organism: Capricornis sumatraensis; assembly: GCF_032405125.1. NCBI lineage: Eukaryota > Metazoa > Chordata > Mammalia > Artiodactyla > Bovidae > Capricornis > Capricornis sumatraensis. The sequence continues at coordinate 37,275,823 of NC_091091.1, forward strand.
GGCAGCAGGAAGCACGTGGCAAGGGGGCCAAGGTGAGGCCAAGGGGACAGGCCCTCCCGCAGCCAGAGCCAGTGCTTTGTCCTCAGGAAGTCCTTTCCTCTGCCCGTTCATGGTGATTGCTTATTGGTTGCTAGAAGGATCAAATTCAAAGCACTCAGCTTCTCTCTGTCTTCCCCTCACACCTCATCCAGGCTTTAATCAGTCTCCCTGCTGCCAGGTACACCGAGTGCCCCTGGGGCTGCCCCGGGCTCTGCCTCTCCAGGGGCTGCTCATGAGTCCTTGGGTCCAGGTGTCAACTCAACATAGAAAGGATTTCTTAAAACTCAAAACGTCCAAATCATAAAAGAATCTCAACATTTCACTACGATAAAATTAAGAACAGAACATTCATCAAAAGATACCGTAGAGATGGAGAAGGCAGGCCACAGACAGGGAGATGATATTTATTTCACCTGTGACTGACAAAGGACTGGAATCCAGGATGAATGAAATGCTTACAAATCAATTTTAAAGTGACAAAGCACTAAAAAAAAAAAAAAAAGAAATGGGGAATAACTGACTGGGCACTTCCCAGACGAGGCCACACAAAGGGTAAAGAGAGACATCTGCAGAGATGCTCAAGCCCAGACACGACTTGCAAATTATGGCCAAGCAAGACCGTAATGAGATGCCAGGAGGTACCCTGACATCTTGCGTTTATTGATGGTTTATCGTCTTCCTCCTCCTATAGGAGTGTAAGTAACTCTGTCTGCTTGTTCATTTCTGTTTCCAGCACCCAGAGTGGAGCCTGGACGCTGCGGGTGCTCAGTTAAGATCTGTTGAATAAATGGATGGATGAGTGAATGAATGTTTAGCAGATATGCCTGGGGAGTCAGGTGTGGCTTGTGGCTGACGCCACTAAGGGTGTCCACCCAGCGCCCCTGTTAGCAGGAAATACCCCTCCCTCCATATGGCTGCACTTCAAGTCACCATGTCCTTAGAACAGGGCCTGTGTCTCTTGTCCTGGTTGATCAGCTGAGGAATGAGACCCTGACTGAGCTGGGCCAGCTCAGTCCCTTCCTGGGACCTTTGAGTAAAAAAAATGAGATAAACAGATGTCAACAGAGAGGGACTTTCTCAGGTGCAGCTGAATCTGTAATGTCACAAAGGGTCAAGGGATGACATGACACCCTGAGCAGGGACCCAGGGAGGCCTGGGCCCTGGTGCTGTCCTCTCCAGGGCATCACGGAGCCCTTATCCCCTAATTAGGTGTCCCTTGTCTCCTTACACTGATTTGAGAAGGGTTTGTTATAATCAGGAGCATCCTGGCCAGTGCAGGACCATCAGCCAGTACCAGGCTCTGGATGCTGAATCCAGAGTAGGCATTTCCTGGCCTTTGAGAGATGCGTCCTGAAAACCCCTTTCCCCTGAACCCAGGCTCCCGAGAAGTGGCAGCTCCCTGAAGTGTCTGCGCACATATGTCCGTGGCTTTTATCTCAACAGAAGACAGCTCCCTCTCGCCCTCAGCGCTCCCCCATCCCCACTGCCAACTCTGGCTCAGCCCTGAGGCTTAGCTCAGGATCTGACCCCAGGAGACCTCAATGTGCCCCAGCTGAGTTACCTGTACCCCTCTCTGCACCGTGTCACCCTCATCCTCAGAGTCCCCATCACACGGCACAGCCCTCTGAGGGCAGGCACATTGGGAATTCCCACAAAGTTCATGGAGGTCAAATGAAGTGTTAGTCACTCAATCCGACTCTTTTCAACCCCCATGGATTGTAGTCCACCAGGCTCCTCTGTCCATGGAATTCTCCAGGCAAGAATACTGGAAGGGTTAGATACTCCCTTCTCTGGAGGATCTTCCTGACCCAGGGACCCAACCCAGGTCTCCCGCCCCACATGGAGGACCCGGTTTTTCTGCAGGAGGACAGATGGGATTCTGGAGCGGAGGCTTGCAGCTGGTGGGACACAAAGCTGGGTCCAGGTGTGGCTTCAGGCAGAACACCAAGGCCAGGGTGCCACGGGGGAGGCTAAGGACAGACTGGAAGGACAATTCCAGCCCTGGCCCTTAACCTGAGGCTAAGGAGGAGTCCCAGGGTCTGTGATCACCTGAACTGAGGCCAACAGACATGCACATTTTTTCTGGATAGAGGATCCAGTGCTTTTGTCAGAATCTCAAAGGATCTGAGGTCTAAGAAAGATCTAAATCACTGTTCTCAAAGGAAAATGTCCACCCTTATTTATAATTAAAGAAATGTACGCTTAAAACAATGAGATACTTTTCACCTATCATGGTGGCTTTCCTCCCTATCTGCCCATGAAAATCTCCCGGGAAATTCTGGGCCAGTGCCCAGTCGCCTTCTCCTCCCCACAAGGGTCCCCCCAACCCCAAACAGAGACAAAACTGTCTGATTTAATCGGCCTGGGATACGGCGCAGGCACTGGCATTTTGAGAAAGCTCCCCAGGTAACTCTGACCGCAGTCAAGGCTGAGAACCAGTGACCTGGAAGATAGCCATGGGCTCTCAATCAGGGATTGTAGCTCGTGCACTGTACCGGAGTCTCGACCAGTGCGAAAGGTCTTCGGAGAACAATCCAGCAATGAATGTGAACTTGACCAGTACCTGCACCCTCTGACCAGCCCGCTCCACTTTTAGGAATTGAGTCTACGGTAGATCTTGCTCCTGAGCTTACAGCTATCCATCCTAAAGCACCACTGCCTGCAGCTCCTGAGAATAAAAGATTGGCAAGAGCCCAAACGTCTCCTAAGAGGGGTAGTTCCATCAAGCAGGGTGCATCCACGCAATAGAATACTCTGCAGCCAGTATGCAATACTCTATAGCGCTCTGTGAACTGACGTGGAAGGATTTCCATCATCGCTGGTGAGAGCAAACCAGGAGCCCAGCTGGGGGTGTGATTTGTGAACATGGTCCACGCACATTTCCATTTGCACAGGCACCCAGATTCTCTGGGAAGGCATACATTGCTAAAACCTCCTAGCAGTTACAGGGGAGAAAACCGGGCAGCTAGGATGGACGGAGGGAACACTTGGTTTTCACCTGCTTCCCCTCCTGTATTGTTTGAATTTTTGTCATGAATATGTATTGCTTTAAAAATAATTAGAAGGTGAAAGAGAGAAGGGAGGAAAAGGAGGGAAAAGAAAAAGAGGCAGCTACTAGGCAAGGAGACTAAGATGCGGGTGACACTGGTCAGAAAATGGGTGAGGGGTGGTAGGCTCCCTGCTCCACATCAGCTTCAGCGTCTCCGTGTGGGTGCAGGTTCGGGGTGGGGGACCTAAATCCCCCAGGCTGAAGTTAGGCCCTGGAGGCAGATGTAGGGTGGGCCAGGGTTGATGTGGGGGTGCAGTGACCTGGATTGATCGGGTAGAAGGGTTGTAGGGACGGCTTGGAGGGCGGTGCCACGCTGATCTCTCCCTCGTGTGCCACCTCCACGCAACCCCGTTAAAGGAAAAATGCGTATCGTGACGCAAACTGGAAGTCACAGGACATACAGCTCATCTCTGCTCTGGTCACAGGGATGACATCCTGCAAAATTCTAGACCCTGGCGAACAGCGGGAGCCGGTCATGCGCACAATGGCCTGCAAACACCGCCCTCTGGTGGTGCAGCCGATGAACTGCGATCAGGTCTACAATCGTGCGGCCTATGTGTTCCGAACTGGAGAAGGAAAAAGCACAATTTAATTCTTAAGTGAAAAGTTCTCAAGGAGAGAAATACCAAACCAAAAAAAACTCATGTTTTAAGCACAGTACATGAGCCAGCTCCCAGTGAACTCTTCTCCAAATATAAAATAGCTCCCCCTGCCAACAAATATATATTCAAATCTTCACGGCAGTAATACTGTAAAGCCTTAAGGAGAAGAAACAATTGAAATCATTAGGCTGTTACATCAATAACTCCTGTTAGCATTCTAGTGAGCATCCCTCCACGCTGTATATAAATATATACACACAGAGACACATCCAAATTTACATCAATGGGAGGATGCAGTAAATATTATTTTGTAGCCTGATTTTTTTCTCTCTACAATACATACTGGACACCTTCACAATAAATACAGGTACCTGATGTGAAGAACTGACTCATTGGAAAAGACCCTGATGCTGGGAAAGATTGAAGGCAGGAGAAGGGGACAACAGAGGATGAGATGGTTGGATGGCATCACTGATTCGATGGACATGAGTTTGAGCAAGCCCCTGGAGCTGGTGATGGACAGGGAAGCCTGGCGTCAGGCAAAACTCAGCAACTGAACTGAATCACCACTTTTAATGTTTTCAATTGTACAAGTTGCAAAAGTATACCCAGAGAATAACACAAATGAAATATTTATGTTTATATATATTTATATATAAATCTTTTAATAACAGACTGATTGAGTGAATTATGGCATATCCATCTGGTGGAATAATATGCAGCTATTAATATAATGTACTGATGTGGCTATGTGTCAAAGACAGTTCATATAATGAAACAAAGTTATAAGATAATATTTACAGAATTATTTGAATATTTATAAAATTTATAGAATAGCTACAGAACTATTTTAGTTTAAAAGAATATGTAGATATATGAATCTATAGCTATCTATCTATTTCTATGTATATGTATATGACTATATCTGGCTTCCCTGGTGGCTCAGATGGTAAAGAATCTGCCTGCAATGCAGAAGACCTGGGTTCGATCCCTAAGTCAGGAAAATCCCCTAGGATCTTCTCCAGTGTTCTTTCCTGGAGAAGTCCATGGACAGAGGAGCCTGGCAGGCTACCGTCCATAGCATCCTATACCTGAGGAGGAAATGTTGCTTGAAGGATACTATAGAAACAATCTTAGGACACATGATTGGGGAGACAAAGGAGCTGTGAAATTTCTATCTTTCACTTTGTCTCTTCCGTATTGTATGATTTTAAAATATATTATCATCTTGATGATATTAGCCTGAATGCACCACGACTTACTTATATAATCCCCTATTGACTGACCTTTAGGTTGTTCACAACTTCCCTACAAGGACCCACCCTGCATATGAGTTACTCATTGTGCATTTCTCTGATTATTCCTCTGGGCCAATTCCTGGGTGTGGGGCTGCCTGGTCAGGTTTGAAACAAGTATCACCCCTGATATTTACTATCAACACATCACAGAGCAAATCTGACATGGCTGTCCTTGGCCTGATGGGGTTCTTAAAGGCATGGTTCTCTGGCTACACTTTGTATTTCCAGAGGCTCTTATTTTGCCAGACTATGGGTCGGGTTCACTGGCTTTTTTAGGCTCAGATGTCCCTCTTGATGCCCTGACTCCATATTTTGCTACAGCTCCACACCTTCTGTCATCCCTGTTCCCTTTTCCCCACAGCTGCCAGGGTAAGTCTTTCCTAGCAGACCCTGCTCTCAACCCCCCAGGACTCTACTCCACACTGGCAATTAACCAAGCTTTGTACCATGGCCCCCGAGCGGCCCTCTACCATATGACCTTTCCAACCTCATGTCTGCCTCCTCTTCCTGTCCTTACTTTGCTCCTGCTACACTGGCTGGCTTGCAGTCCCTGACACCTTAAGCACACACCAGCCCCAGGGCCTTTGCACTTGCTATTGCCTTTGCTTGCTACAGAAAGTGAAAGTGAAGTCACTCAGTCATGTCCCACTCTTTGCAACTCCATGGACTGTAGCCTACCAGGCTCCTCAGTCCCTGGAATTTTCCAGGCAAGAATACTGGAGTGGGTTGCCATTTCCTTCTCCAGGGGATCTTCCTGACCCAGGGATTGAACCCAGGTCTCCCACATTGTAGGCAGCCTCTTTACCATCTGAGCCACCAGGGAAGTCCTGCTTGCTATAGAAAGTGAAGTCGCTCAGTCGTGTCCGACTCTTTGCGACCCCATGGACTGTAGCCTACCAGGCTCCTCTGTCCACGGGATTTTCCAGGCAATAGTACTGGAGTGGATTGCCATTTCTTTCTCCAGGGGATCTTCCTGACCCAGGGATTGAACCCAGGTCTCCCATATTGTAGACAGACGCTTAACCGTCTGAGCCACCAGGGAAGTCCTCCTGCTTGCTATAGCCATGCCCTAAATACCTTCAAGCCTCTCCCTCAATTTATTCATATCTCAACTCGCAGGTTGCCTTCTCATAGAAGCCTTCCCAACCACCCTGCCTTAAAAGGCCCCTCTCCCTTCCCTCCTCAGCCAGTTTTTTTTTTTCTTTCTAGCCCTGAGACTGTATTAGACATGTACTTGTTCACTTGCCTTTGGTGTTTCTCCTTCACTAAGTTATAAGCTCCATGAGAGCAGGGAGCTGTCTTGCTGTCTCCAGTACCCAGGACAGCACCAGGCACATGTAGCTTCAGTGAGGATGTGTCATTTGAATAATATATGTATGCATGCATGCTAAGCTGCTTCAGTCGTGTCCAACTCTTTGCGACCCTATGGACTATACCCCACCAGGCTCCTCTGTCCATGGGGATTCTCCAGGCAAGAATACTGGAGTGGGTTGCCATGCCCTCCTCCAGGGGATCTTCCCAACCCAGAGATCCAACCTGCATTGGCAGACAGGTTCTTCACCATGAGCACCACCTGGGAAGCCTGAGGTGAATGAACGAGGAGCTGATAACATAGACAAGTGAAGTTTGAATAGCCTAGAGATGCCATCTCTCTCATCTGCTCCAGAATGAGGTCAAGTGTGTTTAAATCATCCTTTCAATCTCTGTTGAGCTTTATTAGGAAAATCTGACAGAACCTTTTTAGTGCAACCATTTGGGAGAAAAAATTGCAAATGGGGTATTATTCAGGAAGAAGACTTTCCCTCCAAACCAGAGCAGCACAGCTACCCCCACATACTTGCTCCTTCAGAGAAAAAGAGAAAGGTTAATATTGCCCCATCAAAGGAAAGGAGCCAATTAGCTAGACTGTGATTCAGAAGAAGAATAGAGGTTAATTGCTTGGAGTCCACATGTCTCAAATGCCTAATGCTATATCATTATTTTTTAGCTACATATTATTCATTTCATATACTTAAGTATTCCACCTTATTACTAATTAGTAATTCCTTATCCTTAAATTTTACCCAATTCAGGCTGTCATCATAGAGCCCCCCGTTTTGCCCCAAGGTGTAACAAAATTGTGGAGAAAAAGTTGGCACCTCCTATTCATCCCTTGGCACCTCAGACCCCCACCAGTGTCCCCCACATTCCCCCTCCTCTTTCACCGCCCACTGGAACTCCTTTCTCAGCTTCAGTTGGACTCCAGGTGTTGCTCGGTATCTTCCACATCCCCAGCACTGTTGTAAGCTATTGGGCAAAAGATGTAAATATTCCCAGTTCAGGTGACCTTGTTCTCTCAGAAAGACCCACAACTTGGCACCTTGGAGATGTTAACTGATTGCTTTTCCTGGGTCTGTAAAAATAATAGCAGCAATTATAATAATGATGAGAGCTGTAAAATGCTTTTTGAACATTTTTATGTTGCCAGCGCTGTGCCAATGGATTTTATATGAGTGATTCTAATCCCTATGAAGCGATGTACATCCGTATACATGGGTCATCTGAGCAAATGAATGGACCAACCCCAACCCAGCTTCAGTTCTGCAGCTACTCAGCCTGGGAGAGTGTGTGAGAATGTCATCTTCTCTTTCAGTTTTCCTTTCTGTCACACAGGCTGTCTGAGGCCCCCACTCTCCTGTCCACTGTCCTGTTCTATCCCAGTTCTAGTCCCACATGCCTAGGGAGACTTGAGAGCACCCCTCTCCATTTTGGCTCATTTATCTGAGATTGCAACCACGCTCTTTCCATTTCCTTGTCGAGCAGACATGGTTGAGAACACACAGGATGAAAAACAAGCCACAGTCCCAGTTCAAACTTGGACTTGTTACATGGCTGAAATGCTGCCTTAGGAAATGACACCTTTTGGGGGCTTGTCCCTGGAAGTAGAGCAGCATGATGAGGCATACGTGTGGGGGTGTCCTTTGTGGGGAAAAGATGCTTCTGATGAAATGAACTGGGGCATGGTCTCTTTTTTTCCCACACTCTTAGACTATAATCATGCTTACTAAAGAAAAAAGCAAACAAACAAGCAGGGAAAATGCACAGAAAACAAGAAAAACCATAGAGATTTGGAAAAGGACCAAACAGAATTTCTAGAACTGAAAGAAGTTAGTTAGAACCTCTTGGATAAGAGAATCTTCAGTTAGACCTGAATAAGCTATCCATTCAGAATACAGATCTTAAGAAATTATCCACGGAAAGATAAGAAATGGGAAAATATGAAAAGAGATTAAGAGACACAGAGTACAGGATAAGAAGCTCTATAAGGAAAAGAGAGTGTGCAGCGGCCACAAAAGAAGACACAAGGGCTGAGAGCGTTGCAGCGCAGATAGACGCAGCCACCCCCTGGGTTCACAAAGCCCAGTAAAGCCAAAGCAGGGAAAGCGAAAAGAAATCCATGCCCTGGCACATCATAGGGAAACTGCTGAATACCAAAGACAAAAGGCAGATCTTAGATGCAGTCAGAAGGGAAACAAAGAAGGTTTTCAACCGAAAAACAGACCGAGGATTGACTCCTTATCAGCACAAATGCGTTAGGAGAATGAAAGGATACATTCCATGTGCTGGGAGAAAAACAAGTGTCAACCTAGAATTCTATACCCACTGAAACTACATTTTAAGAACAAGGTGAAATATAGACATTTTCAAACCAACAAAAAACTAAGAGAATATGCCACCAACAAAACCAAGCAAAGGAAACTCTAAAGAATGAACTTCAGGCAGAAGGAAAGTGATTCCAGTTTGAAGATCTAAGATGTAAGAAGGAATGAAATGCAGAGGCAGTTAAATGAATATTGACTGTGTAATGCAACAATGATAATGTCTTGTGAAGCTAAAGAAAAACAAATAGAATTAAAAGACACTACAATACTAGTATGTAAATAAGGAGATGAGACAGGGAGGGTGAAATTAAAATGTCTTGAGCTCTTTGTATGGCACAGAAGGGAAGGTAAAACTATTCATTATCTTTAGATTCTGATAAATTAAGTTGGAATATTGTAATTTCCAGGGTAACCCCTAAACTAATGAAAACAATACATAACTTCCAATCTAGTAGAGGGGGATAGCAAAATGAGAACAAATAATTCAAAAGATAACAAGAAAAAGAGAAGAAAAGAAAAACAGCAAAGAATGAGATGGTAGGTACAGATCTGAATGTATAATGATCACATTAAATGTAAAAGGGCCAGTGCTCATGGTAAAAGAAAAAGATTTTCCAAAATTCAACCATTTGCTATTTATAAGGCTTACAGCAGAACTTAAAGGGAGAGATAGGTGGGAAGTAAGTGTGGGAAAAGATATACAGGGTGAACAAACAGAACGTTAGCAGAAACAATATATATGTGGGGCATAAAGCAAGTCCTAAAAATATTATAAAGGACTGAAAACATGCAGGTCATATCTGTTCACAATTCTGATCTCAATTTACAACTCTGATCACAATTTGTAAACTAGAAATTAATAAAAAGATAAATACTTTTTTAGAATCCATATGTTTGGAATTTTAAAATATATTTCTAAATAACCTTTTCAAGGGGTTCAGGATGTGGTACACGTGTACACCCGTGGTGGATTCATGTTGATGTATGGCAAAACCAATACAATATTGTAAAGTTAAGTAAAAAGTAATATAGTAAAAGATATAATATAAACCAATATATCAGAAAAAATGAAATAGAATACTAATTTTATATATATATATATAAAGTTAGGAAAATTAAATAAATAGTTTTATTTAGGCTTCAGAGACAAAGCAGAGCGGGTCTCTGACCTTGCTTCTAGCCTGCCTGGACACTGCCCTGACTGGGAATGATGGCCTGCTCTGAGTGAAAGACTTGCGGCACCTTAGATAAGATGGGGGAGGAATCTTGAGGTTGTTGAGCCCCTGAAGGCAGCCTGGACAACCAAACCCCAGGCTTAGTAACAATCCAAGTTTACAAGACAAAACATCATTAGCATGAAACCAGGCTTGCAATTTGGTCACAGATGGATGATGATATCAGTCTGTGTCTGTCCTTGGATTATAACGGGAACCCCAAACTGCTATCTTTGAAGTCTCACCCTTGGAGCAGACTGTCTCTGACATTTTCCCAGTTGGGATTCCAGATATGTTTAATATGGGACTTCCCAGCACTGTTTTAGTTTGGATGTTGGTCAAAACACAATTTGGTGATGTATCCTCTGCTGTTTCTATTTCTCTTTTCTTTTAAAGTTAGTCTATTGAAAGTAAGCTCTATAATTCTCTAATAAATATTTGTATTATTTATCCATTAAAAAAAACAACCTTTTCAGAGACTGCCCTGGAGGCCCAGTGGTTAAGAGTCTGCCTACCATTGCAGGTTTGATCCCTTCAGAGAATTAAGATCCCACGTGCAGCAGGGTATGGCCAAAAAATAAAAATAATTATAATGACCCTTTCTTTAAAGAAAAGATGATAATCAAAATTAAGAAAATATTTACAAATTAAACAATAAAGAAAATATTCCATATCAAAACTTATGGGATATAGCTAGAGCAGTAAAGAAATTTATAGCCTTAAATAGCTCATACATTTTTTAAAAAGAAGAAAGGCTGAAGACTAATGAACTAAGCATCTATTTTAGACACTGGATGAAGAAAAGCAAAATAAACCCAATCATTCCTAAAGCAAGTCTCTATGGAGTACAGTCCACACTCAAATCCAAAAATGCAAAATGGGCTTTATTCACCCTGCAGGGCTCCCTCCTACCCCCTCAGGGTCCTTTCCTCTAATGTAGTATTTCCCCAAACACGTTACGCTTTCTGCTGGTGGTATAGAAGATGATTTTTGATAGTATTCAGGCATATAGTTATTTCAGTTTTTTAACATAGTTTCCTCCTACTTAAGAACATGTAATGTAGATTTCCATTTATAGTAGGAAAATAAGATTTCTTTTAAAAATATATTCATTTAATTTAATAAGAGGATTAAATACAAAGAATAATGTTAAATAATAGAATAATGTTATTTAGCAAAAAAAAATCTCATTTCTAAAACAAGAATATGTGTGGAGAAAAGGGAACCCTCTTACACTGTTGGTGGGAATGCAAACTAGTACAGCCACTATGGAGAACAGTGTGGAGATTACTTAAAAAACTGGAAATAGAACTGCCTTATGACACAGCAATCCCACTGCTGGGCATACACACTGAGGAAACCAGAATTGAAAGAGACACGTGTACCCCAGTGTTCATCACAGCACTGTTTATAATAGCCAGGACATGGAAGCAACCTAGATGTCCATCAGTAGACGAATGGATAAGAAAGCTGTGGTACATATACACAATGGAGTATTACTCAGCCATTAAAAAGAATACATTTGAATCAGTTCTAATGAGGTGGATGAAACTGGAGCTGATCATACAGAGTGAAGTAAGCCAGAAAGAAAAACACCAATACAGTATACTAATGCATATATATGGAATTTAGAAAGATGGTAACAATAACCCTGTATGCGAGACAGCAAAAGAGACACAGATGTATAGAACAGTCTTTTGGACTCTGTGGGAGAGGGAGAGTGTGGGATGATTTGGGAGAATGGCATTGAAACATGTATAATATCATATAAGAAATGAATCGCCAGTCTAGGTTCGATGCAGGATACAGGATGCTTGGGGCTGGTGCACTGGGATGACCCAGAGGGATGGTATGGGGAGGGTGGTGGGAGGGGGGTTCAGGATGGGGAACACATGTACACCCGTGGTGGATTCATGTTGATATATGGCAAAACCACTACAATATTATGAAGTATAAATAAATAAATAAAACAGGAATAATAATAGTTTGTTTTATCACATTGTTATGAGGATTAAATAAGTTATATACAATATAATACTTCAGGAATTAATATATCATTGTAAAGCTTTCTAGGGCTTCCCAGGTAGTGCAGTGTTATAGAATCTGTCTGCCAGTGCAGGAGACACAGGAGACTTGGGTTCGATGCCTGGGTCGGAAAGATCCCCTCAAGGAGGAAATGGCAACCCACTCTAGTATTCTTGCCTGAAAAATTCACTGGATGCAGGAACCTGGTGGGCTACAGCCCATGGGGTCACAAAGAGTCGGACAAGACTGAGCAGGCATGCATGCCAAAGCTTTCTAACAGTTGCTGGTACTTAATGAAAACTTCGTAAATATTAGTTATCATAATAATATTTATTGTAATTACTACTTGAATGATGAGAATTTGAAAACCATTAATCCCAATGGCTCAGTGGTAAAGAATCCACCTGCAATACAGCAGATGAAGGTTTGATCCCTGGGTGGGGGAGATTCCTAGAAGGAAATGGCAACTCACTCCAGTATTCTTGCCTGGGAAATCCCATGGACAGAGGAGCCTGGCAGGCTACAGTTCACGGGGTCGCAAAGAGTCAGACATGACCTAGCGACTTAATAACAACGACAACAATCCGATAAGGCTCCAAAAGCCAACGCTGGACCAGTGGCAAGCTCTGCAGGGCAAAACAGAAAGTGAATAAAGCTGGTTTTCACAGTGCCCCTGCCGCCTTCCAGGCCTCCCTGGTGGCTCAGATGGTAAATGATCTGCCTTCAATGTGAGAGACCCAGGTTTGATCCCCTGGAGAATCGAATGGCTACCCACTTCTTGCCCAGAGAATCCCACGGAGAGAGGAACCTGGTGGGATGGCAAAGAGTCGGAGGCAACTAACACTTCCACTCTACGCCTCCTTCCACACCCTCTGTCCCTGGCAGCACTGGCCCCTACTCTCACATCCCCAGCAAAACCAAGTTGTCAGGAATGCTGACATTCACACCACGGGACTCAGGATGTTCCTCTTTGCCTAAAATCTTTGTTTAAAGGAGCGAAAGCCTTTACTATTGGGAGATAGAAAAGTCCAGCTATGGTCTTGCAGCATCCCAGTTGAGGAGAAGGACAGATTTGGGGGTGGGCCTCCCCATCTCGGGGCATCTCCTAGAGGGACACCTTCAGCCGCCGACCTTCTGCCTGAGGTGGAGGACGGGGTCCTAGAGCTGAGGGCAATTGGCCTTCATGATTTGACAAGTGTGATGTCTTTGGGTGTTTGAGGGCTTTCTGCACCAGGAGAACTTCCCGATTGTCCTTTTCAAAATAATGTATCGTTTCCCCTCCCTGTTCAAAGATGATTCTAAGAGATACTCGAGGCTTCTCCACTGCAATTATTTTATTTTCCCTGAACGACTGCTGCTGCTGCCTGGGGCCTATTCTTGAGATCTAGGAAGGAACCCCCAGAGATGCGGAAGCCACTAGGGCAACTTGTATTCTATCTCCTATTTCCTTACCAGGAGCCGACTGACAGCACTGACTCTCTGCAGCCACCAGGGGGAGCTCCAGCTTTCTCGTTGGAGCCCAGGACCCCGCTGTCAGGCGTTCCTCGTTCAGTAAGCAGAACGGCTTATGAGTAACTGAAAGTCGCTCTGTCGAGTTCAACTCTTTGCGACCCCATGGACTGTAGCCCGCCAGGCTCCTCTGTCCATGGAATTCTCCAAGCAAGGACACTGGAGTGGGTTGCCATTTCCTCCTCCAGGGGATCTTCCCAACCCTGGGATCTAAACACGTCTCCAGCATCGCAGGCAGATTCTGAGCCACCAGGGAAGCCCGAACGGCTTGTGGTACCCTAATAAACTCAGGGGGCGTGTCTGCGTAAGTCCTATCTACTTCTACTTCTTGACTGTGCACAGAGCTGCCAGCGTCTCGTTGAGGGATGCTACCTCGTTCAGGGCCCCTTAGGTGGTGGTCCCAAGGTCTTACAGTCTGATGGGGGTGGGGTGGGTAGTGGAAGGATCCACGGACCCGGGGGTCGCTTGCAGTACGGAACCTGTGCTGTGAACGCAGCATTTGCGTTTTGGTTAAGTAGCCAGTGTCACAGGAACACACACCACTCACCCAATGGAGGGGCTAAGGAGGGAAATCGTCATCTCCCTGGAAGGGCTGTACCAGGGAAAAGCTTCCCAGAGGACCAGAAGGGACCGCTGGCTTCAACTAGAAGCCCAGGCAGAGGACACCCCAGCAGAGGGCACAGTCTATGCAGACATGGTGTTTGCAGCTTAGAGCAGTTTTGATGTTTCTGGAGCGACCGTGGCAGAGGCAGGGGAGATAGGCAGGGCCTTCTAAGAGGCTACAGATCCTGGCTGTCATGCGGTGGTGGTGGACCTTCCAGGGCTTTCTGCAGGGGAATGAGGTGATCAAGCCACTCCTCTGCAGGCTGGAGGAGGAAGGATCTGGGTGGGAGGAGGGAGGACCAGCGGGGGAGGGGACTGGCAAGGGGGGCAGGGAAGAGGCAGGAAGCCTGGTAAGGAGGCCACTGCAATGATTCAAAAGCTCGGCTAATATTTTATGATACCAGGGCGACCAACCAGCCTGGCTGACGCAGAACTGAGGGGGTTTCCAGGGCTTCAGATTTCCAGTTTAAAGATCCAGAAAGTCCTGGGTTAACTGGGACAAACTGGTCACCCAATTAGCCACTAGCCACTAATCAGCTGTCTCCCTTCCTCTTCTCACTTGTGATCACAGTCCAGATCAGCAAATCTCAGATGAGTTTTAGTAATAGCACCATCTTTAGGGCTTCCCAGGTGTGCTAGTGGTAAAGAACCCGCCTGCCAGTGCAGGAGAAGCAAGAAACTGGGTTTGATCCCTGGGTTAGGAAGATCCCCTGGAGGAGAGCATGGCAACCTACTCCAGTATTTTTGCCTGGAGAATCGCACGATCAGAGGAGTCCGGCAGGCTTCAGTCCATGGGGTCACACAGCGTCAGGAGTCTGACATGACTGAAGCAACTCAGCACACACACATGCACCATCTTTAAATAAAATCTCACACAGAAATTCAGTATAGGGAATAGTGAAAGGCAGAGCCACTTGGGGTGAAGTGGGGAATGGGGCTGGAGGGGAATTAGGGACCCGCCTGCCCTTCTCATCCAGGCCTAACTCACCTCCACGAACCACAGCCTCAGGCCACCACTGACCTCCACATCAGAGGGCCCCTTACCCCCAGCCTTCTGACTCTACATTCATGTGCTGAACTCAAAGCCCAGCTGACCTCAGATCAGTGTTTCAATTCAATTGTAGACTCTACTGAAGATTAAAATTTAAACCTGCTCTAAAACTGGTCAATCCCTTTGAACTGGAATGAAATCCATATTGTTTCCCTAGTAAATGTCTTGGAATAAAATCCAGTCTGCTCATGAACTGACCTTTACCCAAACAGTCCCATCCTTCTGCTTGAGTTCCAGCCGGACTTGTCCACGACCATCCTCTCTGGCCTGGGCCGTGGGCCGGGAACGCAGTGGACAGGGCAGGGGGCGGGATGCCCACTCACTGTTAGCACTGGGCCTCGTGCCACCCTGGGGGCCTGGCTGCTCCCTCCCACAGCCTGGTCAGGGCCCGCACCGGTCTCCAAAGCTCTGTCTTCTCTTGTACCCTGACCACTGTTCCCCTGCCCCCAACCCAGGGTATCTAGGATGTCTCACTGTCCTGAATGTGAAGCCGTCTGCCATTCCTGGCCACGGACTGGGCTTGCCATGACCCTCAGCCCAGGCCCTTGGGCATCTCGAAGCCTTGACGGGGCTTCGTTCTCGACACAACTCTTGATGCCTCTTCTGCTCACCTCCCACAGGCTCAGGGCCATCCCTTGAAAGCCAGGGCTTCTGTTGGCTCATCTACTAGACAGCATCTTTGGATCCAGCTGCCGGACTGAACATTGCATTTGGAAGCAGGAGATGTGAGTTCTGATGCTAGCTTCCCATGTAACACTGGATGACCTGAGCAAACATACTCACTCACATGCACACACACTCACACCACGGCATCTTTCCTCTCTTCTTACAAGGCCCGACTAAATGGAAAGGGGTCTAGAAACTCATTAGAGAGAACATCAAACCCCTTAGCTTCCAGAAATCTCCTAACGCACTGCCCCACCCCCAGAGGTGGCCCTGCCAAGCCTATACTCGCAAAGTAATGATCTCTTCACTTCTTTGTCTCTCGTCTAGACTGCAGACTCCATGAGGGCAAGGACTGACCTTTTCTCTCTGCCTCCAAGTGGTACACATGGAGTAAGTGCCCAACACGTGTTTAATGAATGACTCACTTCCTTTCATTCAGAAATATGTAGTGAGAATTTATTACGAGCTGGGCACTGGTTTTAGGTGCCAGAAATACAATGGTGAACAGACAGTGAAAAAAAAACCAAAACCTCTTCCTACACAGCACTTAGATATCTCATGGGCAAATGGATACGTGGGTGGTGAAAGTTTCTTGTTGCTGTGGTTTTGTTTGCTTTGCTTTCTTCCCCCCAACAGTATCCATTAGGAAAACGGCTTCCTCCTACACTAATTCCATGTCTCCTTTCTAATACCCACAATGGAAGAGGATGAAATAGGAACCCGCTCCTCCCAGAAAATGAAAGCATGGGAGCTGATAGCTGTGAGCGACTGGATTTTTGCTAACAGAGGGCTCCAGGGTAGAGCTATGCGTGGCTCTGGTTTGGTAGTAGCAGAGTACATTCTGCCAGCAACAAGCTGGTTTTAAAGGGAAAAAAGTTCCTGTGGAAGCCCCAGCCCTCCCACCCACTCATCGCCACCCAGCTCTGAGAGCTGATGACGCCACCCGCTCCAGCCTGCTCCATCAGGGGGCTGCTCACTGACACTTGAGGGGGTGTCACCCAGTCACAGGCCCCCATCACGAAAGGGTTAGACTGGGCAAGTTCTACAGTCCTCTCCAGCTCCTAAGACCCCTCTGTGTCCCAAGAGCAGGGGTCTTGGCTCAGCAGGAAAGCCTCAGGCTCACTCATGCGAACTGAGGTCAACTTTTAGGGGAGAGAATTTGTGAACTTCCCAGCACTGCCCAGCTTTGCAACAACCCCTTCCTGCACCCGCTGGGCACCCCAGAGCCTTTCTCATTCTGTCTTGACTGCCAGCCGAGATCAAGAAATTAAAAAACGCCTTTGCAGTCCACCTCCAGGCCTGACTTCTTAGCTGGAGGGAACAGGGTAATTCAGAGAAAATTTACATGTGCTTGGCACCTCACCCCACACTCCAGGCTGCCCTGAACTAAGTGATGCCCAGCACCTACTAGGTCACACGTTTGCACCATTACTTTCTCTATTCAAACGGAAGCCCCCATGAAGACCCTGTTTGGAGACACAAGGCAAGACCACCATCAGAATATTGAGCCTTGAAAAATTCTCATTTCACTCCTAATGTACCAGAGCTGCAATGGTGGGTGAGGTGAAGAGAGGGATGAGGCAGAGCACAGACGCTTCCAACGTCACACGTCCTTGCCTGGGACACTGCCCACCTACAATTTGCTCTGACTCTCTGTCTTTTTGTCTGTTTCAGAGAAAGACGACTCATGGTGAAACTCTACCAAATAAACAAGCTGTGTTTTAAAGTTTCTGTAAAATCTACAATTTTAGAAAGGCTTGATGTGGTTGACACTAAATTGATTTCAACACATGCTATTTCCGGTCTAATGTTGGGTTCTTTTCATCAAGAGCAAATGTCCTCAATAATGGCTTGATTCTAAGTGAATGGACTCTGTATACATACATAGGAAGCGCAGGCACTCACATCAATTTTCTTCCTTTTTTAAACAAAATGGGATGGCATGTTTTACTTCCCCGAAATTAATTCTCCATAAAGTTTTCTTATATACTCATTAAAGGTTTTCAGAGCCAAATAATCACCTTGCAAACTGAAAATCCTCTTTGAGGTTTCCATTTTAGCTAACAACAGAAGCCTGGTGCTTGCCAAGGTCAGGAGGTCATCTTGGGTGTCAGAGTCCCTGTCCTGAGGGTTTGAGGGAAAACTGGGTTGGGTAAAGTGAATTCCTAGCATCTGGTCACCTCACACTGAAAACTGGACAGCCTGCTTACACTGGATTTAGATTCAAACATTCCCACCATCATAGTAACTCAAAAGAAGGATGGAACGACCGCAAAAATAAATTGCACAAAGGAAAAGGTTCTCTTTCTTATAAACAAACCTAATATTAATATATGTTTGGTTTAAAATGTCTGCGGCAAATCTGTGTGTGTGTGTGTGTGTGTGTGTACTCAGTCACTTAGTCACATCTGAGTCTTTGCAACCCCATGGACTATAGCCGGTCAGGCTCCTCTGTTCATGGGATTTCCCAGGCAAAAATACTGGAGCAGGTTGCTATTTCCTCCTCTAGGGAATCTTCCAAACCCAGAGGTCAAACCCAAGTCTCTTGCATCTCCTGCACTGGCAGGCGGATTATTTACCACTGGGCTACCTGCAAAGCCCAGCAAATCTATATATGAGATCAAATTTCATAAAACTATTCACCAAAAGAAAAAAAAAGGTGATGTAAAAACTGGTGAAATCCTAACAAGTCTTAGTTAATAGTGTACCAACGTCAATTTCATGCTTCTGATAACTGACTATATACTATGGTTATGTAAAAGGCTATCTTTGGGGAAACTGGGTAAAGGGTACGCTGATCATACCAATTTTGTGTACAAAAAAAAGAGAAATGTACAATGAGTGGTTGTACTATCTTTGCAATTTCTACAGCAAAACTAAAAGTTTTAAAAAATACACGGGCTGGGTAGAGTGGAACAGACACTTAGCCACACTGGTGACGGTGTACGTATTCTTCCAGAGAAGAATCTCAAAGAGTCCATCAGAATGCAAAACCTCCTAACCTAGCAGTGCCACTTCAAAGAACTCAGCCTACATAACTGCTTGTACACGCTAGTATAGAACATTCTTTGCACCACTGTTGTAAAATAAAAAAGGAAAAAAAAATTAAACTTCTGTGCAAACATAAAAAGAATAAAGCAGCTCAACACAGAGATATCTGCAGTGCACTGCTAAGTGAAAAACGTGACCGCAAAATCATAGATATGGATAGAAAGATCCTGTTTACCTAAAATCTTATTTATGTGTGTATACACATTCTGGTTGTACAAGTATGGAGAATGTCTGAAATTATACACCCTGAACAGGTCACAGCGATTGCTTCTGGGATGGAAAGTTCTTCATTGGAATGGCAAGAGTCACCTTCAGTTTGTTGGGAACTACTGGGTTGGCCAAATAAGTTTGTTCAGGTTTTTCTATACTATCTTATGGAAAAACCCAAACGAAAATGTTTTGGCCAACCCCATACAACACAGGAAAAATGTGTTGCTTTTAGAACTGGAACAACAACAATAGAAACATAAAAGAAACAAATAAAATGGAGGCAAACTGGGAGGCCAGTGAAAGAGTACAAAAGCCCGAGTCTAGGAAAGGCTGACTTCAAAAGCCACAGGAAAGTGCTGGCTTAGCAAGAGCGACTGTAGCCCACCAGGCTCCTCTGTCCATGAGATTCTCCAGGCAAGAACACTGGAGCAGGATGCCATGCCTTCCTCTGAGGGATTTTCCCAACCCAAGGATCAAACCTGCATCTTTGGTCTCCTGCATGGGCAGGTGGGCTCTTCACCACTAGCTCCACCTGGGAAGCCCAGCAAAGGTGCTATGTACGCCCCAATTCTAACTACCTCTTTGAGTTACTCATCTCAAAGTTTCTCCTGAGTGAGGTGCTGCACACAATATAAACTTTTTTCTGTTGTTAATCTTTTGTTGAGCTGCCCTGGGGGCTCAGTGGTAAAGAACCCACCTGCCAACGCAGGAGATGTGGGTTCGATCCTCGGGTCGGGGAGATCCCCTGGAGAAGGAAATGGCAACCCACTCCAGTATTCTTGCCTGGAGAACCCATGGACAGAGGAGCCTGGTAGGCTACCGTCCACGGGGTCACAAAGAGTCGAACATGACTTAGCAACTGAACAACAAATCTTTCTTTGGTCTAATTTCATGGGGCCCCAGATGGAGAACCTAGGAGGGGTGAAGCAAAAGGTTTTTTTCCTCCAATGCAATATCATCTCTTGGGAAGACAAGGCTCACACAAGCAAAGATAAAGGTACACTTGCTTGGAGTTCATGGGGCAACGCAGTGCAGTGAGGAGAGCCTGCCACTGGCGATGGGAGGAGGCCCTTCAAGAAAGAGGATCCCACAGGCATGTCTCAGCTATGATTTCTGGGTCAGCATCTGATGCCCACACACACGAACAGGACTGGGACACTCTAATGAGACAGGAAAGCAGCCCACAATAGTTTAATCACCCTCCGCTTTAGACCAAGGGTTCCAAGAAAACACCCACCACCTGGAGATCCCGTGTGGTGCCTCTTGTTGCTGGGATGTGTACTCTCCGTACTGTGGGAGAGCCGTTCTCTGATGATACATCCTGTGTCAGCTGGAAACGATCGGAGTCTGAACTGTATTTCCGGAAACCAGCGGTTACCCGCTTTGAACAAAGCACATTTTTGTGCAAAAGACATTCTCTTAAAGGAGCCAAAGGGGTGTGAGCTGGAAGGAGGGTGTCAATACCAAGTTTTCTCCTCGCCGCTTCTTTTCTCGGGTGACCAAGGCTCATTCCTAACCTGCTTCTTACGAAGAGGTCACTTGTAAGTTTCTTCTCCAAGTCTAGACATTTCTGTTTAAATCTTATGCCCTCCCTTTTTTGAAAATGACACAAGTAAGCCATGATTAGGTTTCCTCGGTTAAAGATTCAAAAGGACATTAAGCAAAATGTGAAAGTCCCTTGACCACACACCTCCACCCTCTCCCTGGTGACTCACACGCTTGTGCAACCTCTCGTGCCTTCACTCCCGAAAAGAGAGACACGAGCCTTCATCCACGCTTGGTTTTCTTCTCTCCCCCTTCCCTCTTTTCCTTCCTCTTCCCCGCAGAAATGGGAAGCATGCATCTTTCTTTTAAACCACCCATGACTCTTCTTTTCTCCTCCAAACCATTCCCGGGACTGGCTTCCTGAAGATTTCCATTTCTTTGCTTGCCTGTTTATTGGTTTTGGCTATCATGGATGCTAGACTCATAAAACACCCGTGCGTTGAGTTCTGTCAGGGGTGCCAGGGGTAAGGAGGACTGAGGCTGGGTTGGCAGGAAGTTATTCAAGTCGGCCTGGGGCAGACGGGGCACCGGACCGCTCCATCCTGGGATTTGAGGGGTTGAGCTTTGGGAGGCCAAAGCTCGGGTGTGTCTGTATGCCCTGAATTTCCAGAAGGGGCTGGAGAGCCCATATCCTGCATGGGATCTGCTCTCCCCAAGTCTCTGCAATTCCCAGCTGACTGTACTGTGGTCTCAGTACCCTCATTGCCCGCCTAGGGCTCCCCATTCCCCTCCCCGCGTACCCCTGCCTAGGACCCAGCAAGACCCCTCCGCTGAGGCATCAGGCATGTTTGTGGGAAGAAATGTTCCTGAGTGTTCCCATGAAACCAAATCAAGTGTGTGTGTAGGTGTTCTGTGTTTTTACAAACTCTCCTCCTTGGTTGTTATAAGATTAAAACAATTTTCTCCCTCAGTAAATGCTTCCCTTCAAAACCACTGGAAGTACATAATTCACCAGCCCATTTGTGGCTTCTATTTTCTTGAGGCTGGGAGGAAATCATGATTGTGAGCCTGTTTCCTTCTAAGAAGCTAGGGTTGAGCAGGTGATGGACAGGAAGAAGTAATGTTTCAGTGACAGCTCTGATCAATGTTTCATTTATTTTTGAAGTTCAGAAAAGATAGGTGAGCATCGCAGGTCTTCTGGGAAGGCAGGGATAGTAGGTTTGGAGGTAAATTACTCTCTTATCCTCACTAAATTTAATGGACACTTTCATTAAAACTGCAGGGAATTTTAAGGTAGTTCTAGTCCTATTTTAAAACTATAGTTGAGGATTTTCTTTTTAATGCTTGGATCGTTTTTTGCTGCTGAGAAATCTAAACATTTTAGAGATGGGGTGCATTTTATTTTCCTTCACAATGATGGGGAATCCACGCACACCTGAGGACACAGAAACATTACTTAAAATCATAATGGATTTCAAGGAAAAACGTACACAAAGGGAGAAAATGAAAAAGCTGGCCCGGCAGATCAGGGGGCAGATACCAACTTGGGTTTGTCCTTGAAAAAAAAATTCACCTGTCACTGATCAATGGTGCCAGTTTGCAGTGTGCAATTGAAAAAGCATTCCTGCTGACTGTAAAGGGCTCCTTTTACGTGACTGTTTACATAATTACACAGCAAAACATTGCAATCTTTTGGATTTAATACATGTTTTAACAAGCCCTTCAACTATGGTGTAGGCTTCTATAATCAAATCAAGTCTTTTCAATTAAAACACAATTAGAAAAGGTGTCATGGAGTCAGTGTTACACTTTGCTGCATGAAAAGATTCAAGAATGGCTTGGCTGGAAACCTGAGCTGAGTTATTAAAGATGCCTGAGCTTAAAGGCCACGGTAGACCACCAGGGAGGGCACCCTGGCTGTGGGCCTTCAGTCCTGCAGGACAGACGCAGGTCCTCAGCCTCGGGCTTCTACTTTGTGATTAACTGGTGGACTGCAGTGGCCTAGAGAGCTTGTGGATGTCTGTGGCTCTGAGCTTGATGCCCAGGTGCCAGCAAGCATGTCATGGGCAGGAGGAAGATACCTCCTGCATGTCATAGGGTTACCAGAGAGATACTCACCTCACCCTGGCATTACCTGCAGCATCATGGGATTCTAGCTGCAGCTGCTGCTGCTGCTGCTGCTGCTGCTAAGTCACTTCAATCATGTCCGACTCTGTGCAACCCCATAGACGGCAGCCCACAAGGCTCCCCCGTCCCTGGGATTCTCCAGGCAAGAACACTGGAGTGGGTTGCCATTTCCTTCTCCAATGCATGAAAGTGAAAAGTCAAAGTGAAGTCGCTCAGTCGTGTCTGACTCTTAGCGACCTCATGGACTGCAGCCTACCAGGCTCCTCTATCCATGGGATTTTCCAGGCAAAAGTACTGGAGTGGGGTGCCACTGCCTTCTCTAGAGGCAGAAACTATTCTGTTGTTGTTGTTTAGTCGCTAAGTCATGTCCAACTCTTTTACAACCCCATGGACTGTAGCCTGCCAGGCTCCTCTGTCATGGGACTGTCCAAGCAAGAATATTGGGGTGAGTTGCTATTTCCTACTCCAGGGACCCCATGGACTGTAGCCTGCCAGGCTTCTCTGTCCATGGGACTTTCCAGGCAAGAACATTGGAGTGAGCTGCCATTTCCTCCTCCAGGGATCAAACCTGAATCTCCTGCATTGGCAGGCGGATTCTTTACCACTAGGCAAAGAAACTATTTTAGGCATCACTTAATCTCACTGCTTCATGTAAAATGGGCTCTCAGAAGATCCAGACAGCCCTCAGTATTCATGAGTTCCACATCTGCAGATTCAACCAACCATATTTTTGCAATATGGAAAATATTCAGAAAAAAAATTCAGAAAGCTCCAAAAACCAAAATTTGAATTTGCTGCACAATGGCAACTACTTACATAGCATTTACATTGTCTCAGGCATTATAAGTAATCTAGAGATGATTTAAAGTATGCATGAGCATGTACTTACGACATCATGTTAGATAAGGGGCTTGAGCATCCGCAAAGGTTGGTATCCTTGGGAAGGGGGTCTTGGAACCAGTTCCCCCAGGGATGCCAAGGGATGAACGGACATGATCTGTGCAGGGCCATAATGTTAGTCATTCTGTGAGACAAGGTAAGAGTGTGTGCCCTCCCCACCACCCCCACTTAAGGATCATTATCTAGTTAGAGCAGACATGCAAAGGAGCTCACAGACCTAAAGGGTGGCCTTCAGGAGAGCTGGTTCAGTTCCACACTGACAACTTGGTAACAAAAGTCAAGGTTGGTACGGTGGGTTGAATGGTGATTTCCACCACCACCACCCCGCCCCCCCCCCCCCACAAAGATACATATACATCAAATCCCTGGAACCTGTGAATGTTACCAAATTCCGACACAAGTGTCTTTGCAGATGAAGTTACAGATTGTGAGTTGAGACCATCCTCCATTAACTGGGTGAGTCCTCACCCAATGTTGTTGCTGTTCAGTCTGATTCTTTGCAACCCTTTGGACTGCAAAGCACGCCTGATCCAGTGACAAGTGTCTTTACAAGAGACACACACAGGAGACACACAAGAGAAGATGATACGAAGACGGAGATAGGGATTGAAGTGATGCGGACATAAACCGAGGAACACCTGGAGCCACAGGAAGCCAAACAGGCAAGGAAGGATTCTTCCTGGAGCCTCCGGGGGTACTGCAGCCCTGCATACACCTTGTGAGCTGGCAGTGCCCTCAACTCGCACTTCCTCTCAGAGCAGCCCTCCCCAAGGGACTCTGGGTCCCAGGACTGGCTCCATCATCACCTTGCAGGTGTAGGCCTGTTTAAGCCTGGCTGCTACTAGCCATGCATGCATGCATGCTCAGTGGCTTTGGTCATGTCTGACTCTTTGCAACGCTATGGACTGTAGCCCCCCGGGCTCCACTGTCCATGGCATCGCTTAGGCAAGAATACTGGAGTGGGTTGCCATTTCCTACTCCAGGGGATGCTCCTGACCCATGGATTGAACCCAGGTCTCCTGCATTGCAGGTCGATTCTTTACCTGCTGAGCCACCCAGGAAACTCTAAAACTCTGCTCCTACCTTTGCAAACAGTCCCTTTACCAAAATGCCTTCAAGTTACTCAAGGTGGGCATGCCATGTGTGCTACCAAGACTTTGTTTAATATGGTCTGTGCAAGTAGTGACACTTCTACATCCTTGGACAGTACATTTAGGTAGGTCAGTGGATGATCACCATTCCCTTATGACATAGGGGTGGTGGGTGTGACTGTGCCCCTCTGCCCGTGAGGCTCACAGAGATAAACTTAATTCATGACGTTTATGATACAAATGACAAATCTGCACATCATGCCCATGAGCTGTTTCTTCTAGCATCACAATGGGCTTCTCTCATTTTGTTTTCTCCCTAGTTTGGACTCTCACTCCCCTCATTAATTGTGAATCTCTTGGTGTACTCTCTAAGGTAGGGATTAAATGGTGAGCTGGTGGGAAGCACTCTTGAAATCTCTTGGCTGTAGCACCTGCTGCATTTCAAGCATTGTTCCCAGCAACCCACTCAGCCCCTCGCCCTGATCCACCTGCACCTCCATGTACCTGACCTTTTGCCATTATAAACTATACTGTTTAACAGTATCAGTGGGTGTTAACACTTCCTGATTGAGAAAAGGTTTTTTTTTTTTATCCTTCTACTGCCTTCCCTCCCATTTTATGTCTGAAAGTAATGTTTCAAAATATCTCTTGCATTTATACATCCTGTTTTTATAAGTACAACACTCTTACATTCATTATTTCAATTTGATAAAAATTAACAATGAGTGCCTCAAGGGACCTGAAGCAGAATAATCAAATCCAGTGGTTCTCCAAGTGGGGCCTCCTGATCCGCAACATCATTACATGAGTAATACAAAATTTCTCCAGACCATCACAGTTCTTCAGGCACTCTGCTAGATCTAATCTCTTGAATCCATTCGTCACCCCCACTGTATCATCATAAGGGATTTAAGTCATACGTGAAAGGCCTAGTGGTTTTCCCTACTTTCTTCAATTTAAGCCTGAATTTTGCAATAACGAGCTCATGGTCTGAGCCACAGTCAGCCCCTGGTCTTGTTTTGCTCAATGTATAGAGCTTCTCCATCTTTGACTGCAAAGAATACAATTAATAAGATTTTGGTATTGACCATCTGGTGATGCCCACATGCACAGCTGCTCTTGTGTTGTTGGAAAGGGTGTTTGCTATGACCAGTGTGTTCTCTTGACAAAACCCTGTTAGTCTTTGCCCTGCTTCATTTTGTACTCCAAGGCCAAACTTGACTGTTATTCCAGGCATCTCTTGGCTTCCTACTTTTGCATTCCAATCCCCTATAATGAAAAGACATCTTTTTTGGTGTTAGTTCTAGAAGGTCTTATAGGTCTTCACAGAACCATTCAACTGCAGCTTCTCTGGCATTAGTGGCTGGGGCATAGACTTGGATTACCGTGATGGTGAATGGTTTGCCTTGGAAATGAACAGAGATCATTCTGTCATTTTTGAGACTGTATCCAAGTACTGTATTTTGAACTCTTTTGTTGAGTATGAGGGCTACTTCATTTCTTCTAAGGGATTCTTGCCCACAGGAATAGATATAATGATCATCTAAATTCACTCATTCCAGTCCCTTTTAGTTCACTGATTCCTAAAATGTCAGTGTTCAATGTTGTCATCTCCTGCTTGACCACATCTAATTTACCTTGATTCATGGACTCAACATTCTAGGTTCCTACGAAATATTTTCCTTCACACTCAGACCTTCCTTTCACCACCAGTCACATCCACACTGAGCACTGTTTTCGCTTGGCTCAGCCTCTTCATTCCTTCTGGAGCTATTTCTCTGCTCTTCCCGGGTAGCATATTGGACACCTTCCAACCTGAGAGGCTCATCTTCCAGTGTCATATCTTTTTGCCCTTTCATACTGTTCATGGGGTCTCACGGCAAGAATACTGGAGTGGTTTGCCATTCCCTTTTCCAGTGGACTGCATTTTGTCAGAACCTTCCACCACGACCCGTCCATCTTGGGTGGCCCTGCATGGCATGGCTCATAGCTTCCCTGAGTTCCTCAAGCCCCTTCACCACGACAAGGCTGTGATCCATGGAAGAGATAAGTACAGGACTCTTACACTCATTATTTCAATTTGATAAAGTTAAAGACAGATACTTCAGGGGATCTGGTTCTCAAAGTGGGGTCCTCTGGCCAGTAACAGCAACATTACGTTAGTAATGCAAAATTTCTTCCGAGCTGCTGAGATTCTAGGCATGAGGCTAGTTATCTGTTTCTATAAGCTTTCCAGATTATCCTGAGACACGCTCAAGTTTGAGAACCACTACACTAACCAAATTTCCTCTACAGGGGCTCCCTACTTAACAGATTTTAAAACTGAGACCCATGGTAATATAGTCACAGTCATTCTCTTACTCATTCAACAAGTATTCAAGACTTCTAGGGATTAGGGGTGCATAATAAAAAAGACACATGTTGCCCTGCCTCCATGGAGTTTACTTTGTATAAAGAAAGAACAATGAAGATCATGATAGGCTGTGGTTAGTGCTGTGAGGAAAGCAAACATGGGGATAAGACTGAGGCTAACTGAGGAAAAGTTACAATGGATGACGTGTTCAGGGAAGGCTTCCTGGAGGAGGTGATATTTGAACTGAATTTAAAGAATGAGCAGGAGGTGGCCATGGCAACAGAAGGAGGAGGCAACAGTTGATGCAGAAAGCTTGGCGTGAGAAAGCATTTGGTCTCTTCCAGAAACAGAAACCCAGGTTTGGCTAGAGCTTGGTGAGTGAGGAGAGGGGTTGATGAGGGGCCTGGCAGTGGATGCTACAAAGAGGCAGAGAAACAAGCAGAGCTTTGGTTAGCCTTATGAGAATGGAGGGACAGAAAGGGAGGGATCTGTAGAGGCCGGGTTTCTTCTGGAGAAGCAGGACAGACAAGTCAACCCAACACACTTCTCACTTTCCCCTTGGAGACCCTTGCCAGCTTCTGAAACTGACAGAGGAGGCTGGAAAGCTAAAGCAGGAAGCTCTGAGATGCTGAGTGGAGTCTTGGGATGTCAAGACAATGAAGATTAAAGTGAAGGTCCTGCTATAGAGGAGGGGCCCTGGTGAATACCCTGGGCTCAGGTAGAGGGCTCCTAAAAGGCATCTGATTTACCAACAGGTAAACAGAGCAAAGTCCCTAACAGGATTATAGCAACCAGCTCCCACTTTATCTGCCACAAAGAAAAGGGGCCCATCTGGAGAGTCTTCATTTTTCTTTTTTTTTGTCTTCACATTTGTATACGTAATGTCTGCTATTCAATTAGAAATTACTACAAATGTCTATTAACAGAACCAAATGACCAAAATCTTAAAAAGCAAACAAAACAATAGAAGCAGATCCCCAGGTAAATCTAAGCACTGGAATCAGCAGACGAGGACGTTACAATGGTTACACTAGAGATATTCAAGAACACAGATGAAAAGATGGAGAATTTCATCAGAAAATTAAAATTTATTTTTAAAAGAATTAAACAGACATTATAGAACTGAAAAATATAAAATTTCCTAGCAGTCCAACAGTTCAGATTCTGCAGGGGGATGGGTTCAATCCTTGGTGGGGGAACAAACCTCTCCCACGCCTCATGACACACCCCCCTCCCCAAAAAGAAAAATAAATCAGTAGATGGCTTGAAGGGTAGATTAGAGTCAGCAGAAGAGAAGATCATGAATTTGAACATGTCAGTGGAAAATATTCAGACAGAAGGACAGAGGGGAAAAATGTTGGGAAACCCAAAACAGATGGTAAGAGACATATGGAAACACATGAAAAAGTCTAACAGGTAAGCGGAGTTCCCAAAATAGAAGGAAGCCATCCACTGGTGAGAGTCGATTTGGGGGACCCTTCCTTTTGTCCACTTGGCCTGGAGCCCTGCCTCCTAGTATCTCCCTTTCTCTGCCTCATAGCTCAGCAAGTAAAAGGCCACATTTCCTGTACATAAGCACCTGCAAACAAAGATGAACTTTTTCCCACGGGCTTCAAAATGCTTGCTAATTTGTACAGATCTCTGCTGGCAGAGACCCTGCACCCATCCTGATGACTCCCAGCTGTATCCCAGTGGAAGGGCCAGACCAGGCTTTGGGTCACCTATAAATCTGGCCAGAGTCAGGGATTTCCTCCACTTCAGATCCAAAATACAAAAATAAAATAAACAAGCAATCAAACAAAAACCCTAGGAGGGGGCTGGGAGATCAGCTTTACACAAGCTGAGTCAGTTGTCCAAAATAATGAGGGCATGGTCAGAATCTGCCCTTTTCCTTTGGACTGCTCCCTTTGGACATCGCCCTAAAGCTGCCAGTGATGAATTCTAACTTTTCAATTGTTCTGCCTGCTGCTCACCGTCTCCTGTGGACGATGCTCAAAACCAGAAAGCTTGTTTGTGGTTGAAAGGACTGCATTCCTAAGTGGTGCATGCATCTGACAAAGTTAACTCCGTAGGATTCTCATTTTTGGTCCAGCTCTTAATTTCTACACTCTCCACAATGAAGGAGTTGGGCAATTTATATTAACAAATATTAATTGAGTATTTACTGTGTGCCAGACACTGTGCTGGACTCTTTAGGTTTATCATCTCGATCAAGCCTCTTACTTATCCTCTTGGGTGGATATTGTTTCTTCATTATAGGAAGGAGGAAATGGGGGTTTAGAGAAGTTCATGCTGGCGACAGAGGCAGTGAGTGGCATGTCCAAAACTTGATTGTCATCTGACTGCAGGGTCCTCATGCTTAACTCCGATGGTTTAACTTGCCTAGATGATCCCCGAGGCCCCCTCCAACCCCAAGCATCTTTTCTGAAACCTCTGTATCTTCTGGTGCCCAACAGAGGAAGAGCTCATTGTAAGACTGACTGTAAAATCCCCGAAACCATTGTTCTCCCTGTGACACAGAAGGTGCCTGGCCCATCTCAGGCATCCCCGCTGTCAGAGCAGGGAATGTTGGCCACATGCCAGGCCAAACAATGCTCCAAATTACAGTTTGATCCACGCCCTCTTGACCTTTTCTCAGAAGCATAGAGATTTCAGTAGCACTCAAATCATTTCCCTGAAGGAGGAGGCAGAGGAGGCTTTTCAGCCACCCTCCTGACTCAGGCGTGCACAGCTGATGTTACCTGGAGTAATCAGAAGCATACACGGTATCATCTTGCTTGCACGAGAAAACTCTGATACCTGATTCAAATGGCCTGTGTGGCCAAGGTCTCCAGGAAAACCTGCTGCTCACAGAAACATTAAGTGGAGGGTTTCCCTTACTTTCCTGGTGATACAAGTCTTTCTAATGAGAAATACCCAGCTTATGGTTGCCTCAAGTCTTCAACAGAGTTTTTGGTACGGGGCTTAAAAGACTCCCGCTAATGTGGGAGCTTACAAAATGCTTCCAGCTACCCATTTGCTCAGCTTCTTTACTGTGACTTTGTGTTTTTTTGTTTTTTGTTTTTTTCTGATAGGCTGCCTTAAAACAATTCTCAAATGTATCAGTGAGGAAGGAAAAAATTCCAGTCACCTGAAGAAAGCAGAATTGAAGTACTATTTCAGCCATTCAAGTCATGGCACCCATGTCTAACACCGCTCCTCCATGCAAACATATTGGAGGAGGAAATGACAACCCACACAAGTATTCTTGCCTGGAATATCTCAGGAAGAAGCAGGCTGGTGGGCTATAATCCATGGGTGCAAAGAGTCTGACATGACTTAGTGACTGAACAACAAACAGTTCAGTTCAGTTCAGTCGCTCAGTCGTGTCCAACTCTGCGACCCCATGAATCGCAGCACGCCAGGCCTCCCTGTCCATCACCAACTCCCGGAGTTCACTCAAACTCACATCCATCGAGTCAGTGATGCCATCCAGCCATCTCATCCTCTGCCGTCCCCTTCTCCTGCTGCCCCCAATCCCTCACAGCATCAGAGTCTTTTCCAATGAGTCAACTCTTCGCATGAGGGGGCCAAAGTACTGGAGTTTCAGCTTTAGCATCATTCCTTCCAAAGAAATCCCAGGATTGATCCCCTTCAGAATGGACTGGTTGGATCTCCTTGCAGTCCAAGGGACTCTCAAGAGTCTTCTCCAACATCACAGTTCAAAAGCATCAATTCTTCGGCACTCAGCCTTCTTCACAGTCCAACTCTCACATCCGTACATGACCACAGAAAAAACCATAGCCTTGACTAGACGGACCTTCATCGGCAAAGTAATGTCTCTGCTTTTGAATATACTATCTAGGTTGGTCATAACAAACAACACACATATATATAGCATCCATATTTAACACTGCTCCTCCATATGTATATATAGAAGGAAATGGCAATCCACTCCAGTATTCTAGATACATATTAATGTATGTATATCTCAACTATACTGTTGAACATTGAAAATGAAAGTTATAGTTTGCCAGAATCATCTGGATTGCTAACTCTAAGCTGCATTCCAGAGTCAGGCAGGAATAAATAATTACTGGAAGCCAGTCCCTCCCCCCACCATCCAGATCTGTTTATTTCACATTTAATATTTTTTTTAAGAATTCGAAAGGGAGAACCGCCATCTGTCATTATTCCCTAGGGATCTGGAATTGAAATTTCCACTGCTACTGGCTTGTGATTTCCCCCAGCTCTCTAAAAGCTTCAGAGACCTTATTTTATCTAACAGAGGCTTTGTCTATAGTGAATGGAACCTTGGCTACGAAGTCAGCTTGGTTAAAACAATGGGAGTTACACAGACAATAGGAAAGAAGGTGCTGGCTTAGTGCGCTGAGCGGTAACCCCCACACAGCCATCTGCGGTGATCTGAGCCCAGCCACTCCTGACGCTGTCAAGTTCAGGGACAGGCTGGTTTTCTATTCACTGCTTCCGTGGCTCCAGTAGAGGAAATCCAATGGGGGATATGGCATCCTCATATCTACACGTAACAATTCTCTGTTTAAGATTTCTCTGGGCTCCACACTAACAATGTTAGGCTGCCAACAGAATGAAGAGAAGGGGAGAGTCGAAACCACTGCGTGAATATTTCAGGCTTGTTTTCCCTTCCCTCTGCATCTCCTCCCCGCAGAAAACCCCTGCTTCAAACATGTGAGTCACTCAAGATAATCTGCAGAATATGAAGATGGTGCAAGATTGTCTCACCGTTTTCCCTGAGGGAGTTGAAAGCAGCGGCATCAATTTCATTGCCCAGGTCAGACACCTGACAGTCATCCTGACTTTCACAGCACATCCAATCAGGCACCGATTCCTGATGTCCGACCTCCACAATGATGCTCTCATCTCCAGCGTCCTCTTCCCGTCCAGTGGTCGGGCCCTGGGCCTGGTCCTCACTGCCTCTCACCTGAGCTACTACATCAGCTCCGTCTGGCCTCCCTGCCTCCTGCCTCTCCCCTCACCACACCCTGCCATGGCAGTGAGGTTTAGTTGCTAAGTGGTCTCTGCCTCTTGCAACCCCGTGGACTGTAGCCCGCCAGGCTCCTCTCTCTGTGGCACTCCCCAGGCAAGAATACTGGGGTGGGTTGCCATTTCCTTCTCCAGGGGATCTTCCCAACTCAGGGATCAAACCCAGGTCTCCAGCATTGCAGGTGGATTCTTTACTGAGTTAGCCACCAGGAAGGCCCCAAGCACCGCCATGGGTTTTTCCTAACAGAAACAAACCTGATCACATCCATCCTCTGAAGACCTTGGGTGGTTCTCCCTGATCTGTGGAATAAAGTCTCAACTCTTTGCTCTGGCCCATGAGCCCCATCCCGGTCGGAAATCTATGAGCCCTGCTATCCCTCTTGGCCCCTTGAGGATTGAGAAGTAGACCAGGGTCTGGATCAAGGCGAGGCCCACCCCTCAGGGGAAGCCCAGCTCATCCACTCAATCTTTATCCTGCTCAGATGCTTGACACCAACCGTAACCGCAGTGATGTCAGGGAGAGGGACACAGGCGCATCTCCCAACGCTGCCCCCCTCCAAGGGGATGCCACAGCCTACCCCACAACACAAAAGGCCCGATGTTCCAGAGGAAAACAGCACCTGTCAGAGACGGGAAATGTCAGAGCAGGGAACGTGGTGGTATGTGGTCTGTAAATCATGTTCATGGAGGGAATGTGAAAATCAAATTTGTCTTAATAGAAATTAAAAACAAAGAAAAATAATGGATGCCAAATGGTGGAGAGATTACTCCACCACATCCCAGTGTGCCTCCCAGGGGGAGAGTCACACCTGCCTGCGCTCCGGGGTCTGTACCCTATCCTGGTCTGTTAACCCTTTGCAGCCTCAGTGCCCAGGGGCTCTCACTTCCTATCTCTCTGGGCCTCTCCAGTGTTCATAGCTTTTTGGAACAGAGTGACATAAAGGACCGCCCCTACCCCCTGCCCGACTCAGGGACCGCTGATTTTTCTTCCTCTTAACAGATAGTTGCAACTTGGGCAGCCCAAACCCTGCATCCCGTGAATCTCTATCTGCCAACAGTGGTTATTCACTGGCTCCAATCTCACTTGCACTTTCCCAGCTCCAGATGGTAGAGAATCTGTTTGCAAAGCAGGAGACCCAGGTTTGATCGCTGGGTCGGGAAGATCCCCTGGAGAAGGCACTGGCAACCCACTCCAGTATCTTTGCCTGGAGAATCCCATGGACAGAGGAACTTGACAGGCTACAGTCCATGGGCTCACAAAGAGTCAGACACGACTGAGTGACTAACACCACCCCCAAATGTCTTTCATCCACCAGGGACCCTCCAACCTCCTCCTACATACAGGGCTCCACTTCTTCCTGGACGCACCCATCTCCCATCCCTAGCACACAGCACAGAACCAATTCCCATCACGTGTGACCTAGGATGGGAAGGGTGATCCAGAGAACAGTGACAATACAGCGGACATCATTATATTAAATAATATGTGTGTGGGAAATGTACCTCCTAAGGGAATTTGTATGTGATCAAACATGTTTAGGAATGATGAATATGTGTTTAAGTGGTAGAAATAGGTTGAACTGGACCAGTCGTATTAAAATTAATCAAGTATGTCCAAGTTAGCAAAATGCAGAAAACAGGAAAACCAATACAGTTTCTGAATTTTGACAAACATCTTAGGAAGACCATTGTTGACACAGGAATATCAAAGAAGAAGAAACTCGTTTTGCCATTTTAGGGATCACAGTGGAGACAGGAGGACCAGGGTGGAGCTGGAGATGAGCCCAGAGGACAGTCTCTGGGATCACCTGGGGAGGGATGCAGCCTGCATCTCACCCTGCCCATTGTCTCCATCACTGCCGTGGCCACGAAGACCACGAGTGCATGTCAGTTCTCAGCGCTCATCAGCCGTGGCCAATCAGCACCACTTGCCATGGCAGCATCTCCTCCTCCTAGGAGACCTTCATCATTCAACTTCCAGGGCCCATGCTTTTCCTTCACAAGCACAGCATCTCAGGCTTTTCCATTTCTTCTTTCTCTTCTCCACAAGCTCCAAATGTGGCTGTACCCAAGGCTTTAATCAGCAGACATGTGTTTTCCATCAGCACTCTTTCCTTGAGGGAGTCTCTTCCATCTTCTCTTTTTCACCCATGCCACGCAGCTTGTGAGATCTTAGTTCCCTGACCAAGGCTCAAACCTGTGTCCCTTGCAGTAGAACCGAGAGGTCCTAACCACTGGACCGCCAGGGAATTCCCTCTTCTATTTTCTCGGCTTTAAACCCCATTGATGTGTGAAAGCTCCCACCTTGATATTTCTAGCCCAAGCCCCCCACCTCCACTTGCACGTGTAATAGGCAACTCTGATAAACAGGTCCCCTCACCTCCCCTTCTTCCAGTCATCTGCACCTCAGTAACTGTTAACTTCATCTTTCCAGTTGCTTGAATCAAAAATGCCGGCATCTTTTTTACTCATCTCGTTCACATCCTATATCCAGTTGCAAGAATCCCCAGAGCCTACATTCCCACTTCTCACCACTTCCACCCCGTCGTACTGACCCAAACCAGCAATGTCTCCCATCTACACCTCGAGACGGCTTCCAAATTGGTCTCACTGCCTAGGCCATTCCCCATCAAAGTCTCTTCTCAGCACAACCACTGGGATCCTTTAAAAATGTAAGTTAGATCATGCCATTATGTCCACTCAAGACCCTTATTTCCTGTCTCAGAGGTAAAGCTGGAATCCCTGACTGAGGCCCTCCCTGGCCTCACCTCCCAGCTATGGGGCCTCCCTGCTGGACCTCTAACACTCAAGGCAACACCTACCTCAGGACCTTTGCACTAGCTGTTCCTCCACCCAGGATGCACTTTTTCAGATACCCACATGGCTTGATCACCCACTCTCCTCAGGTTGCTGCAAGTGTCCCCTGCTTTGTGAGGCCTCCCTGGACTTCCTATTTTCACCTCGAACCCTATCACTCCCTATCTCCCATTCAGCTTTTTAAATTTTTTTTTTAATTTTTATTTTTACTTTATTTTACTTTACAATACTGTATTGGTTTTGCCATACACTGACATGAATCCACCACGGGTGTACATGCGTTCCCAAACATGAACCCCCCTCCCACCTCCCTTCCCATAACATCTCTCTGGGTCATCACCGTGCACCAGCCCCAAGCATGCTGTATCCTGCATCGGACATAGACTGGTGATTCGATTCTTACATGATAGTATACATGTTTCAATGCCATTCTCCCAAATCATCCCACCCTCTCCCTCTCCCTCTGAGTCCAAAAGTCCGCTATACACATCTGTGTCTTTTTTGCTGTCTTGCATACAGGGTCGTCATTGCCATCTTTCTAAATTCCATATATATGTGTTAGTATACTGTATTGGTGTTTTTCTTTCTGGCTTACTTCACTCTGTATAATCGGCTAATTTTTTATTTATTGATTTAGCTGTGCTGGGCCTTAGTTGTGTCACACGGGGTCTTTGGTCTTCATTGTGGCATGCAGGATCTTTTAGTGGTGGTATGAAAACTCTTAGTTTCAGCATGTGGGATCAAGTTCTCTGACCAGGGATCAAACCCAGGCCCCCTGCACTGGGAGCATGAAGTCTTAGCCACTGGACCAACAGGGAAGTCCCTCCCCCCACTCATCTTTATTTTTTCTCTGTACCATTTATCATTTATTTGTCAAATTTTGTATACACACACACACACACACACACACACACACACACACACACTAGAGTGTAAGCTCCACAAGGACAGGAATTTCTATGTCTTATTCACTGCTGTATTTTCAGGTCTAGGATAGATGCTAAATAAATATCTGTTGGCTGCTTTGTAGTTACACATTGGCTCATCTGTGTCACTTGCCATCTTGACCGCATGGGACCTCAGGGGACAGGATGACAAGTCACATCCTACCACAGTACCCACAGTGGAGCTTGATGGCACTGGATTGACCTGTCCACCTTTTCTGTGCCTGTTATATCTCAGGATTTCCAGAGCCTACCTGTGTGTGTGTAAGTCGCCTAGTCATGTCCGACTTTTTGCAACCCCATGGATGATAGCCTGCCAGTCTCCTCTGTCCATGGAATTCTCCAGGCAAGAATACTGGACTGGGTAGGCATTCCCTTTTCCAGGGCATCTTCCTGACCCAGGGATCAAACCTGGGTCTCCCGCATTGCAGGCAAATTCTTTACCATCTGAGCCTCCAGGGAAGCCCCTAGTTACCTGGAGCCTGGAAAAAATGTGAGTAAATGCTTACTGAATTAGTGAAATCCAGATAATTCAGGTCAAAGAGGAACCTGAATTAAATGAGATAACAAGAAATCACAGATGTCGGTTCAGTTCAGTTCAGTTCAGTTGCTCAGTCATATCCAACTCTTTGCGACCCCATGAATCACAGCACGCCAGGCCTCCCTGTCCATCACCAACTCCCGGAGTTCACCCAAACCCATGTCCATTGATGGACATCTAGCCATCTCATCTTCTGTCGTCCCCTTCTCCTCCTGCCCCTAATCCCTCCCAGCATCAGAGTCTTTTCCAATGAGTCAACTCTTCACATGAGGTGGCCAAAGTATTGGAGTTTCAGCTTTAGCATCATTCCTTCCAAAGAACACCCAGGACTGATCTCCTTTAGAATGGACTGGTTGGATCTTCTTACAGTCCAAGGGACTTTCAAGAGTCTTCTCCAACACCACAGTTCAAAAGCATCAATTCTTCAGCACTCAGCTTTCTCCACAGTCCAACTCTCACATCCATACATGACTACTGGAAAAACCACAGACTTGACTAGATGGACCTTTGTTGGCAAAGTAATGTCTCTGCTTTTGAATATAATATCTAGGTTGGTCATAACTTTTCTTCCAAGGAGTAAGCGTCTTTTAATTTCATGGCTGCAATCACCATCTACAGTGATTTTGGAGCCCCTCAAAATAAAGTCTGACACTGTTTCCACTGTTTCCCCATCTATTTCCCATGAAGTGATGGGACCAGCCCAGCGTTTCTCATGATGTACTCTGCATGTAAGTTAAATAAGCAGGGTGACAATATACAGCCTTGACGTACTCCTTTTCCTATTTGTGGGTTAAAAGATCCCTATTCATGTTCTTCCCATCCACTGGTGTTTGTTCCGGCAACTGCGTCACTATGCATAACACACAGCAGCAGTATTTCACTGTGGGTACAGGAAGCTGTCCACCTAAGTTTACCAAGGATGTGGAGCTCCTGAGTTTCTGCCCACATTCATACTGGCTCCTGCCACCATCCACACATGAACTTTCTCCATCATGAGTGGAGGGGGCTCAGGATAAGTCATCATATGCCATGGATTCTAGTCTTCCCTCCACACTTACCACACTTGAGTATGACTTTACTCTTTGTGATTCTCTATTTCTTCATCTGAAGTTAATTCTTTTACAATGAAAGAATAACTGGCTTGTGAGTTTGGGAGAAAAGATTCAGGATTAGCTGTTAAAGGAGATGTATGGTTTATGAACATGTAGAAAGCCAAGATCACTAGCACTCACAGGGGACTCATAGAGGAAAAGCTCTGTCAGATAAATGTGTTTCCTTCTTTGATGGGATTATTAGGCTGTATAGAAATGAAGCAGATCAAAGATTTATGAATTCAGTTGGTAAGTTCAGGGGAGGCTGACCTATGGATTGAATGCATGGACTACTGAGCCAGGTGTAAGGAAGTTGTTTCTACAATATATAAAGAGTACTTACAAATAAATAATAAAAAGATAACCCAGTGTTAAAATGGGCAGAGGATAAGAAGAGACATTTTTCCAAAGAAATTTTACAAATGACCAATCAGCAAATGAGAAGATGCTATCATTAAGCATCCTTGAAAAGCAAATCAAAACACAATGAAATATCACTTTACACCCAGGAGAAAGACTATAATCAAAAAGACAGATTAACAGCTGTTGGCCAGGTTGTGGGGGAATAAGCACCCTCATACACTGCTGGTTGAGATATAAAATGGTGCAGTGGCTTTGGAAAACAATCTGGCAGTATTTCAAAAAGTTAAACACAGAGTTACCGTGACCCAGAAATTCCACTCCAAGGTATATACTCAAAAGAAGTAAAAAATGCATCTGCATAAAAACATGCATGTAAATGTTCACATCAGCATTATTCATAACAACCAGTAAGTGGAAACAACTCAAATGCCTATCGACTGACTAATGAATAAACAAACTGTGGCTTCTCCATACCATGCAATAACTGAGCAACAGAAAGTAGTCAAGTACTGGCATATGCTGTAATATGGATGAACCTTAAAAACATTG
Source organism: Capricornis sumatraensis (assembly GCF_032405125.1). Lineage (NCBI taxonomy): Eukaryota > Metazoa > Chordata > Mammalia > Artiodactyla > Bovidae > Capricornis > Capricornis sumatraensis. The sequence goes on from NC_091091.1 coordinate 37,314,043, forward strand.
CACTAAATGAGAAAAAAAACAAGTTACAAAATGCCACATCCTGTGTGATTCCATTTATATGAAGTATCCAGAATAGGCAACTCGTAGTATCAGAAAACCACTGGTGTTTCCCATGGTGGGGGTTTGGGGAGGGGGAATGGAGACTGACTGCTTTGGGAATAGGAGGTTCCTTTTGGGGGTAATAAAAACATTTTAAAATTGATCCGGTGATGGCTGTACAATTCCATGACACACTAAAAATCATTGAACTGTACCCTTTAAATGAAAGAATTGTATGGTATGTGAATTGTAGCTCAATAAAGTTACTATTAAAGCAGGAGGCATATCAACAAACTGGATCTCAGAACGACAAAAGGCTGTCAAATCACATCCCAGGAAGAAAAGCTGAAGACACTGGGAATAAAACAGAAGATGCTATAGTCAAATATTTAAGGGCTCAACGTGGAAAGGGAATTAGGTGCTTGGTGTGGTCTCCAAGAAGACTCTGCTCCTCCTTCTGGATTGTTCACTGCCCTCCCACCCCCAATATCTCCTACACATTTACGAGTTCCAGCTTAACTGTCACCTCCTAGGGACATTTCCCCAGCTCTTTGCTGTGCACACCTGCTCATCACGACATGTTTATTTAACTACAGGGTTACAGTCTGAAGAACTCGGTGAATTACCAGCTCCATGAAGGGAGCGTCTAGAATTTCAATCACCTTCGTCTCCCCAGAATTTATCACTGTGCCTGGCATAGATGAAGTGCTTAACATGTATTTATTAAATGAACAAACGAACAAGAAATATAACTATCAGAGACTACAAACAGACAGTCTGAGTTGAGAGAGACTCGGTTCTCTAAAATTGATCTGGTGATGGCTGTACAATTCCATAATACACTAAAAATCATTGAACTGTACACTTTAAATGAGTGAATTGTATGGTATGTGAATTGTAGCTCAATAATATCATCACTAAAGTTGAGGAGCATATCAACAAACTGAATCTCAGAATGACAAAAGACTGTAAAACCACATTCCAGGAAGAAAAGCTGAAGACACTGGGGGTAAACAGAAGATTCTGTAGTCAAGGGAGAGTGGAGAGAGGGAGAACCTTCTGAGAGTCAGAGTTGCCAGCAGATTGGACAAGTTGCCCTCAGTGCCTCCACACCTCCCTTCATGGGAACTGTTCAAGCATGTGGGGGACAGAGGCGTCAGGGAACAGAGTAATGTGCCAAAGAGATGGTTAGCCAAAGAGATGGTTAGCTGGGATCTCTTTCCCTGCTGTTGGAAATTCCATATATAGTCCATGTGCTCCAGAAAAGTCCTGAAAGGCAGATAGGCGCATGCTTAGTCACTCAGTCGTGTCCTACTCTTTGTGACCCTATGGACTGCAGCCCACCAGGCTTCTCTGTCCATGAGGATTCTCCAGGCAAGAATACTGGAGTGGGCTGCCATGCCCTCCTCCAGGGGATCTTTCCAACCCAGGAATTGAACCAGGGTCCCCTGCTTTGCAGGCAGATTCTTTACCAGCTAAGCTACCAGAAAGAAAGTGAAGTCGCTCAGTTGTGTCTGACTCTTTGCGACCCCATGGACTGTAGCCTACTAGGCTCCTCCGTCCATGGGATTTTCCAGGCAAGAGTACTGGAGTCGGTTGCCATTTCCTTCTCCAGGGGATCTTCCCAACCTAGGGATCGAACCCAGGTCTCCCGCATTGCAGGCAGACACTTTACCATTGCAGGCAGCCACCAGGGAAGTCACTAAGCTACCAAGGAAAAAAGCTACCAGGGAAAGGCAGATAACAGAAGTAATTTGTCAGTTGAATCACCCATAAACTCTCTACCAAGCAGCAGCCACAGATAACAGAGCGCCGCATCCTTCCAGATGATGGTAATGCAGCATTTCACATGGACAAATACTGCTTTAGTTAGTGAGGGACGATGAACACCTCACAACCTCTCACGTAGCTCATGCTTATTGGATGCTTAATGGGTGCCAGGCACTCTGCTAAAAACTTCATGTGCGTCTGATTCTCTTCAAACCTACTGAGGCAAATACGTAATATCATTCACAGTTCATGTCACAGGTGGAGAAACTGGCGTGTAGAGAATCATGTAGCCTTCTCAGACTAGCACATGGCAAAGCCCGTTCGGATCCCCTGGAACCTGAGTCCAGACTCCAACAAAGGTTCCACTGATGCCTGCTGAGTCACTGGATGAATGGATGAATGAGGGCTCAGCTCCCACCTGAGGAAGAACTGAGCTTTTCTTAACCAAGTGCTTTGTTCTTATCTCACAAATGCTCTATATATTAATGTCACTCATCTCTATCTGGATCACCCTATTCCAAGGCTAAAAATGGGGTTATGTAACAGCATTTCTTTGGCTCCAATTCCCACCTGTTATTGGAAGAGTATTCCTCCAACTGAACTGAACTGAAGTCGCTCAGTCATGTCCAAGTCTTTGTGACACCACGGACTATAGCCTACCAGGCTTCCCAGTCCATGGAGTTTTCCAGGCAAGAGCATTGGAGTCAGTTGCCATTTCCTTCTCCAGGGATCTTCCTAACCCAGGGATCGAACCCAGGTCTCCCACATTGCAGGCAGACACTTTCCCATCTGAGCCACCTGGGAAGCCCCTAAGTCTTCCTCCAGGGGAGCCTCAAATGCCTCCTTGGATGGGCCTCCTCGCTGTTGTCCAGGCTTTTGTCTCCCACGGAGCTGCTGCAGGGCCCTCATCACGGGAGGCAGAGCCACTCTGGGCCGCGGCCAGCCACCCCCCCCCCCGCCCCCCAACTTGGCTGAAGCTGACTGGCCCCTGCAGCCGCTGCGATGTTGCTACATCCACTTGGAAGGTGTGGTGCCACCTCCTGCTGGCACAGGTGCTGCCCGTGCTGGTGCCACCGCCACCGCCAGTGCTGGTGCCACCGCCCCCACACAAGTGCCACCAACACTGCCAGCGCCGGGCTCACCGCCTCTGCTGCCGCCGCCGTCATATCACTGGAGCCACCACCATGTCGCTGGGTCGTCACCGTGAGCAGCTGGGCCGGCGCCCCCCTGCTCTCAGAACAGGAGGTACATGGGACAGCGAGGGGCTTCTGTCCTTGTTCGCTCAAGCCCGGGCTATAGGCAGGTGAGGGACAGACTGAGTGACATCAAACAAAAGAAAAGAAAGTGAAGCCGCTCAGTCATGTCCGACTCTTTGCAACCCCATGGACTGTAGCCCACCAGGCTCCTCCATCCATGGGATTTTCCAAGCAAGAGTACTGGAGTGGGTTGCCATGTCCTTCTCCAGGGGATCCTCCTGGGCCAGGGTCTCCTGTATTGCAGGCAGAGGCTTTACCGTCTGAGCCACCAGGGAAGCCTGAGTGACATCGCGACATACTCAAAATGACCTTCTCTTCTGAGAGAAGCATCACTCTGCCCTACCTTTGGGGTTTCCTGGGAGATGACCGGTTCCTCATGCAAACAGTTTCCTGGAAAACTCAACTCATGTTCCTGATATCTCTGCATCCCATGGAGAAACAGTGGAAGCCAAGCTGAGACCTGCTTCATCCCCTCCCCTTCCAGCTGATGCACAGACACTGAGACACATGTTTGTGGCTCATCTTTCAAAATCCACAGGACCTCATGGTATGCACCTGTGACCTCATTCACCCTTGACTTTGCCTTGGTTCCCTTTCAGTCCTTTTTCTCGGGTATATCATTCTTATTATTGTATTACATGTATGTCTAAAAAAGTCCCTTTTCAAGACAGGAGAGATGACAGAAGCAAAAAGAAATTGAATGAAGAGCACGAATGAGAACTTACATGCACATATTTGTGAAAGGAAAGCCCATTTCTAAATTTGGTGTGCTTCAATGGGGAGTCCTTTCTGAAGAGTTCAAACAAGCAGAAATTCTTGGCCAAGTGACCTGGTGCATGCATGCTCATTCGCTCAGGCATGTCCAACTCTTTGTGACCCCATGGACCCCAGAAGCCCACCAGGGTCCTCTGTCCATGGGATTTTCCAGGCAAGAATACTGGAGTGGGCTGCCACGCCCTCTTCCGGGGGATCTTCCCCATCCAGGGATCGAACCCGTAACCCCTGCGTCTCCTTCACTGCAGGAAGATTCTTTATTGCTGAGTCACTGCAGAAGCCCAAATGACTTGGTAGTTCCATGTGAAAAACGAGGCTCTCTCAGGAAGCCTTACAGAACATGAGATACAGAACAATTGTTCATTCCTTGTCCTCTGTAGACAGACATGAAGAACACTGCTGTGCATGGCTGATCCTGGGCAAAGCTGGCCTTCAGGGCTCCAACCTCCTTGACCTTATAGCACCTTCAGCCTAGCCTAGAACTCCTTCCTTAAAAGAGGCTCTCGTTAAGCCCTGGGTAGACCACAAGAGACAATTCATGTCTCTGCCACGTGCTGGCCCTATGCTAAGCACCACAACATCAAGTGATTTAATAACAGCGTCACCGCCCTCCAGGGCCTCACCATCCAGAGAGGAGAAAACTGAAACCACACACCCAGGCTTATCAGCATGGCAGCCACTTATAATGGGAGGCAGCGTACATGGGTGGTTCTAGGTGAACGGTGGTTAGTGCACGTGCTCCAGTCCTCTTTCACGCACCTTAAACATGCATCTTGAGTGTCCTCATCAGTAGTGAGCACCTACCTACAACAGCAAAAGCACGTACACTTAGCTGGCCAACAGAAGGCCGTCAATAAAAGGGAACTTGTACCATGATGCTTTTGAACTGTGGTGTTGGAGAAGACTCTTGAGAGTCCCTTGGACTGCAAGGAGATCCAACCAGTCCATCCTAAAGGAGATCAGTCCTGGGTGTTCACAGGAAGGACTGATGTTGAAGCTGAAACTCCAATACTTTGGCCACCTGGTGTGAAGAGCTGACTCATTTGAAAAGACCCTGATGCTGGGAAAGATTGAGGGCAGGAGGAGAAGGGGACAACAGAGGATGAGATGGTTGGATGGCATCACCGACTCAATAGACATAGGTTTGGGTGGACTCTGGGAGTTGGTGATGGACAGGGAGGCCTGGCATGCTGCAGTTCATGGGGTCGCAAAGAGTCAGACACGACTGAGCAACTGAACTAAACTGAACTGAACCATGATTACACTCTGATTACTGAGAAGAATGTGAGACTCTGCAGGGGGATACAAAAGAGAGAAAGGTCAATCTAACATGGGGGTGCCAGGAGAAGCTTGGTGGAGGACGTGGCACAGTGAGTAGGTGGTTTGACAGGCAAACAAGGTGGAGAAAGGCATTCTAAGGATAAAGAAGAATCTGTTCAAAGGCCCTGAGCCTTGAAACATCCTGAAATGTCGATAGAACTGCCAGTACGTCAGGACGACCAGAGTAAGGGTTTAAGGTCAAAGAAAACAATGGAAAAACAAAATCAGATTTGCCTTTCAGAAAGGCTTAGGTAATATCGGTGCGTGCTAAGTTGCTTCAGTTCTCTGCAACCCCTTGGAGTGTAGCCCACCAGGCTCCTCTGTTCGTGGGCAAGAATACTAGAGTGTGTTGCCATTTCCTTCTCCAGGGGATCGTCCCGACCCATGGATTGAACTTGCATCTCTTATGTCTCCTGCATTGACAGGTGGGTTCTTTACCACTAGTGCCACTTGGGAAGCCCCAGATACAGCTGAACATAATTCCAGTTTTCCAGGGTCGCCACTGTAATGATCAGTTATCATGCATACAGTCGGGAGATATTAATGCCAGAGGACTTCTTGTAATTCACACGTTCTTTCCTCTGTTGGCAAGTTCTCGAAAGAGGTTTCTCTGTTTCAGTTTTAGTAACTAATTGGCTTCTTGTTCTATTGCTGGTTTAGTGGCTGCATTAGGTTTTCTTTACCACTAATATCCAACAGAATGATTTTTAAATGCTCATCTTCCTAACCACAAGGCCAGTCTTAAGTGGCCACTTCCTGAGCGTTCAGTAAAAGCCAGAGAGCAATCAGTTGGCCTCAGAGGACACACCCAGCCACAGTGGTCTTGCAGATCAGGACTTGAGACAGAGGCAGATACGGGAGGCAAAGCACAGACAAGGGTCAGTACTGGGGCCAGAAGTGGAACCACATCCCAGGATAGAAGCGGTACGAGGAAACACAGGAAGCTGCTGAAGAAAAGGAAAAAGAGCATGTGCTGCGGCACAACATGGATGGACAAAAATGCAAAGTGGATCTTTTAAGGGAATTTAGTGACAAAGGGGGCTTCCCTGATGGCTCAGATGGAAAAAAATTCACCTGCAACGCAGGACACCTGGCTTCGATCCCTAGGTCGGGAAGATCCCTTGGAGGACGGCATGGCAATCCCCTCCAGTATTCTTGCCTGGAGAATTCCATGAACAGGGGAGGCTGGCGGGCTACAGGCCATGGGGGCTGCAGAGAGTCAGACACGACTGAGCGACTAACACTTTCACTTTTTCTTTTTTCAGTGACAAAGGTGGTCCCTGGAGGGAAAGTGTGAGACAGGCAACTAAACTGGTTGAAAATGTCTAGATTCATCTGCTCATTCACCATTCATGAGGTCAGCCTATTAGTCAAGTCTATTAATTCTCTTTGTTCAAATATGTCCTGGGTATTGAGAAAATAGCTTAACACCACAGAACAGCACATGGTCTCCAACCGAGAAGAACCTGGGACAGCGGGGAGGGAACTTAGCACCATCCAGCACCTGATATATGCCAGATATCGCCCTCGGTGTGCTCAGTACACTGTCTCCTTTATTTTCATAACACTCCTTGATAAAACCGATAGACAGTCTGTTTTTTTCTGGCCCTACTTCTCACTATCCCACGTTAGAGAAAACAGGGGCAGCAGGTGGGAAAGGCATCACTGTGTGACGAAAAGAAGCTGCAAACTTAAAGTTTCAGACACCCCTCACCCGAATCTCCCATCTCCTTCTTAGAACTGCAATCCTGAGGTCTGGTCTTAGATTTTCATAAGCATGGCTTTTTTCAGTTCACGTTTTCCCCTTTAACACAGCACTGCTCCCAAAACCCCATGTATTAATCCAGTCATTCCTTGTCTACTAGGCCTGCTAATAGGCTCAGTTAGTGTGTGTGTGTGTGTGTGTGTGTGCGTGCGCACACGTGCGTGCCTGCAAACACACTCATGTGCTAGTAGGTTGAATTCAGGCACAAATCGGCCAGGGTGTCAACTCCAAATTCTAGACACTGATGTCCTCTCACTGTTACTGGACGGCCTTTTTGTGTCATAGTTGCTGTAGCCCAGGGCCCCAGCACCAGTGGTATTTTGCTTGATTTAAGTTGTTTAAAAAAAAAAAAAAAGGAAAGAAAAAACAAAAAATAAGATAATCATATCACCCCATCATGTGGCACATCAACTTAGTACATATTTCACAGTCAACTAATAAATTCAAAGAGCGCTGTAGAAACAATGTAAGTAAGCATGAGAAATAGCAGGATCTCTATCAATCACTCTTTGCTTCTCAGTGATTTTTCTCCTGAAAAATCAAACAATAAATTATTTATTCAGCTCCTACTATGTGCCAGGTTCTCTATATCCAGTGGAACATGTTAGGGTTTTTCACTGTTGTCTTTTCTTCAGTGAAAGGTTAAAGGCATTGATTAAAGCACTGATGCTTTAGCTGTTTTCTCCTCAAGGAATTTTATTATTATGAATGTCTTCAGAAGCTTAATGCGTTGATGGCTATGCAGAGCTTTCTGGGTCTTTTTCGCTTTGTTTTGTTTTCTTCTACTATTGTTTTTCACCTAAAACTTTTCTTTCCCTACCCTCTGATTTTTTAGGGAGAAAAAAATATCTAGCATCTGGGGTCTGAGACCACTTGAAATGTCTGGGCTGAGGATTGCTAATGACCTCCCAGAGATAACCCAAACTGCTGATTTAGCAAAGCCCATTCTTGACCTTGACATAAGACAAGACAGGCAAAGGGGAAGGACTTGGGAGGGAGCCCTGAAAGAAAAAGGATCATAGAAGCGCTCAGATCTCGCCAGGCCCCCTCCCCCATTCAGCAAACACCTGGCTGAGTTGGAAAACATGACCGGCCCAACCTTCCTATTGGCATCAATTGAAGCTGTCAGCTCCCGGCTTGTCACCAGTTGCACTGGGAGGCCCCGGGCAGCCACAAGAGCCCTAATTAGGCAGAAACGACACTTCTACAACTGACCTGCCAGGACCTTTGGCAAACCATTTAACATCATTAGTTAACATTTTTTAAAAGTGTGAATGTAAATGAACAGCCAGCGGCTTTCAATGGAGTTTGTCGGTGGCATCTCTCCCCCCTTCCCTGCTCACTCTTTCTCTTGTTACATGAATAGTCCGCTTGTTTTCTCCAGAATTGGGTGGGGTGGGAGGGGGTGCACTGGGGAAGAAGGAAGAAGAGGACCAGTCCTCTGAGAGGAGAGACGAGTTAAAGCATAAACAAGCTTGGCTGAGGGGAGAGACCATCTCTTCCTGCCTTAGCCCAGTGCCTGGAGAGCATGAGGCCGGCATACGCCAGGCAGGCTACATGGATGTCAAGTCCCGCTCCACGAGCCCTGCTTGTGAGCGTGGACCCCGACCACCCTGGGTTTCGGGTAGGTGGGAAATGACTTCATGAGCCAAGTGCCTGAGATCCTCTTTCTCTCACACCTCTCACAACGTGTTGGGATTCTGAACAAGCCACTCTGAGCAAGCCACGATTTAGCAAATACCTTAGGACGACGTGTGCACATATGTACAAGTACCTTGTCCCTCTCTAAAGGAATGGCGGCTGGGGGTGACCACTTCAGACGCGCTTGATACTTACACACATCAGCTCGTTTCCTACCTGAAGCGGGCATCTCCCACCTGGAATCACACTTCATTTTGTTCTTTGCTGTACACCCACAGAATCTGTATACGCCAACACTCTCCATCTGTAGGAGGGGGAAGAGAGTTACACTGTGAACACATCACTTCGGGTGCCTCCAGGCTGCTCTCAAACTGTGTGCTCAGGGGGCCAGACAGGCTGAGAGGCAGCCCAGGGTAGACGGGAAGCCACCGTTTGCGGGGGAGGGGGCAGGGGAGCAGTTGCTGTGGGCCTTTGACTTACCACCTATTCCTTGTGGGACCCTGGGCAAGGTGCTTTGCCCTGAATCTCAGATGTTTTCATCTGTAAGATAGAGATAATGCCTTACTACTTCAAGTGAGGGGAAAAAAAACAACATGGAAATATCATGAGAACTGGAAAGTGGTGGGTGAAAGTAAGGAGTTCAGACGCTTAGGAGCTGCCAAAATCGAGGTTCTCATCTACCATTTGGGGATTCCCTGGTGGCTCAGAGGGTAAAGCATCTGCCTGCAATGCCGGGGACCCGGGTTCGATCCTTGGGTTGGGAAAATCCCCTGGAGAAGGAAATAGCAACCCACTCCAGTATTCTTGCCTGGAGAATCCCATGGACAGAGGAGCCTGGCGGGCTACAGTCCACAGAGTCGCAAAGAGTCGGACACGACTGAGCGACTTCACTCATCTATCATTTATCTTGGAGATTTGAAACTGCCAGTCTGTCCTCTGGACTCCCAAGGCAGGCTCCACAAAGCCACAGCACCACCAGCACCTCCCAGGTCCCTCCCTACCCCACCTCCGCTTCTGCCTATTCTCAAAAGGGCTGCAAGTATCCAGTTAGCCCAAAAGTTGTTGATTTTTTCCTTAAGATGTTATGGAAAAATCCCAACGAACTTTTGGGCCAACCCAGTACTATACAGAAAAGTGCATGGGTGCAAAACAAATGCGGCTATATCAGCCACTTCGTCTCTCTGCTGGATCCTTAAACAGTACAAGAAGGGGAGCACGGTCTTGTTCATGTCTGGGTTTCCAAGAGCCCCAAGGACAGTGGTAGGTACACAGCTGTTTGCTGTTTAGTCCTTCAGTCGAGTGCAATTCTTTTGTCACCCCGGTGGACTGGGGCCTGCCAGATTCCTCTGTCCATGGGATTTGGCAGGCAAGAATACTGGAGTGGGTTGCCATTTCCTCTTCCAGCGGACCTTCCTGACTGGGGGATCGAACCCACATTTCATCTTCTGCACTGAAGGCAGATTCTTGACCGTGAAGCCCTCAGGGAAGGTACTCAGAAGATGCACAAAAAACGTCTGCTAAGCTGAAACCCAATTGCCCTGTCCAGACCTGTGCTTAGGGCAGCCAGGATGCGTGCGCTTTAGAAAGGCAGCAGAGACCATCAGTATTACTTGTCCCTGAATTAAAGACGAGTAAAATCAAGCGGGCAGCAGCAGCGTGTGGTGGAGAATGCCTGTAAGTAGTCATGAGAGAGGAGCGAAAGAAAACAATCTTAGTTTTGGGGCGGAAAGCGAAAGAAAATACGGGGGGAAATGTCCTTAATAACAGTAAATGGGAAAGGGAGAGAGCAGCTCGTCGTGATGGAGCATTTAGTGCTTTTAAGCTAAATACCTCAGCATATTAAGCAAAGAGAGAAAAGCCGGCTAGTGGATGTCAGCAAATTGAACCGACGGGTGCGCAGGAAGCCAATAGGAGGTGGCTGGCGGTGACCCCTTTCCCCATCACGTGCCTGCTCCGCGCCGGCTTGTTTGGTGTTGCTTCGTCCCTCCAGCTGCGGAGCTTATTGAAAAGCTCTCGCTCCCTGCCTGGTTTTGGCACATTTTCTGCAGGTGCCTCCTACTGCGGCCACAATGGGCTGCTAGGGAGGTTTAGACCTGTCAACAGCGACCGGGGAGGGGGTGCGGGGGGTGGCTGTGGGGGAAGCACGGCCATTGTCTTAAAGGGCCAGCGACATTGTGCGCCGCCGCCGCGGAGCCCGCAGCCCCGCACCTGCTAATGAGACGAGTCCTTTTCTCCCGCTCTCTCTTTCTCTCTTTAATGATTTAACTTGATCGCTTTGGTTCCTTTCTGGAAGGGGAATTGCTCCATTGATCATATAAAGTAATTGCCCGTAAAACATGGCTCTGCAACGACTGCTACTTCCCTGGCTGAAAATGTCACAGCAATTGAAAAGCTCTTAGCCCAGTTCAAGAATGGGGTTGCTCAAGAGAACAATCTTTGCATAGGTTCCCGCCGCCCCCTCCCCGCGCTGGCGTGTTGCGAAAGTTACAAGTTTTGGGTGCGCTCTGTGGATCTGTAGGACAATTTCCCTTCCCTGTAGCGAAGCATGATTTTGCCTGAGACTGTGGGAGACGACCCACATTGAGCTAAAAACAGCCTCAACCTGAATACTGGATATATTCGTTGAAGCCCAAGAAACTGTTTTCTGATTCACCCCTGGCTTTCTTTTTTCAGAAGCCCTGAATTCCGGCGCGGGGGGCACGGGGGGGGGGGTGGTGTGTGACGCCCACGTGGGTCGAGCTGATTGAGGAGAGCATTCTTCCTCAGTTCCTGTCACCTAGGAAGACAGTCTCTCTGTCTAGGGGTAGCAGGGGCCTTCGCTTGGAAAGAGGAATCGATTTTTTAATTGCTTAAGATTTGCTGATTTTTTCCAGAACTGTCACTTGGCGGCAGCAGTGACACGCTGTGGGAACGGGGACCACACACTTAAGGAGTTTTCATAAATAACTTTATTAGTCATTGCTGCACCGATGTAAGGGAGTAATTCACCTGGGGAAAAATTACTTTGTCATAGGCATGAAGCTGCAAGCGAAATAAACAGTGGTTTGTGATGGTTTCATTTTCCTCTGACAAGTGAAAGCTTAAGTTTGTATCTGAATAAGAGAGAGAGAGAGAGGGTTATTTTTCCCCCCAGTTGGTGGGAAGCACCACTTGCTAAATGAGATGCTGCCGAGTTACTAATTTGGGAACCAAGCTTCAGGTGAATCACCTTCCAACTGGATGAGCCATAAATATTTTTTGTAGCTGATGAAGGGCAGAAGACATGCTTGTTATTGTACTTAAAAAAAAAAAAAGGCAAAAACATCTGCCTGCTTACTTGAAAGAGTATAGGGAACTTGGCTATAAAAAGGTCATTTTAAAAGTATAAATCTGAAGAAAGCCATAGAACTTTTTACATCTAAACCCTCTAAAAGGTTGTGGTACAAGCTTCATAACTATAAACAGGTACAACACTTTTTTCTTGGAATTTTGGATTTTAGACTTTTAAATTTTTTAATATTGTCGGAATATACATGATACCAGGGCAATTACACATATTATACCAAAATACACTATATATATAATAAAAGGTGTTTTCCCTTTATCTACACATATGATGAAGAAAATCTTAAAACTCTTTACGTTTAAACCCATTAAATAAACTGATTCCTGCATAAAAAGAATTACATTCATCAATCAATCTTTCATCAGCAACAGGAATTTTTTTTTTCTATGTGCTTATTATAAGGGAAGATCTTTTTCTTTTTGTGGGGAGGGAGATCTGTAAAATGAGGGAGTGGACGTTCTGCCCGGCTCTGTGATTTACCTGTCTATAAGAATGATTCCTATCATGGCAAATAGTGAGATGAACACTAAACATGATCACACAGTTATTTCTAGCCGCTCTCCCTATTAGACAGGCAGTCAAGACAAGAGGAAAAGTGGGTTGAGTTAAGTAAGGCCCTGAGGCCAAGACCAGATCCCAGATATGTAAAGCATAGCAGGAGCAGAATAGTGCTGGGAAGGTGGCGTTCACGGTGGGGGTGGGGTGGAGTGGGAGGGTGGCTGGCCTGCGGCTGATGCCCTGCCCGGCGTCCTCTATGTGAACTCCTGGAGCGGGAGCCTGTATGGACCCTATTGACACTGGTTCACCATATTTCTGGAAGGGGGAAGAGAAAGAATATTTGAAACGGAAGAAAATAAGCCAAACCAGCGCATCATCAGGGAATGAATATAAAATCTGCCCGAAGCCAGGACTGGTTTCACTTTTGCATCTTCCCTGCAAGAGGTCTGCATAGAATTCCAAAGTTCAGAGACAACAGAACGGGGCTGCACGTCCTATTCCTCATGTAGATCTTCATAGCACATGTTAAACCACCTGACTTTACAAAGTAGAACTTAACCTTGGGTTACATGTGTTTGAACTTCATACTAAAGAGAGTTTGTCGAGATGTTTGGCATGTGTTTGTTTGTTTTGCTTTTTGGTTTGGGCAGGGGCTGTTTCTTTTGTTTTTAGCCGTGCCATGCGGCTTCTGAGATCTTAATTCCCCAACCAGGGACGGAACCTGGGCCTCTACAGTCAAGGTGCAGAGTCCTAACCACTGGACTGCCAGGGAATTCCCAGACTCATGTTTAAAAAAGAAAAAGAAAAAAGAATGCATTTTAAGGTGCTATATCATCTCTATGTCTATGCACACCTATCCAATGAAAGGTGCATGCTTACTGTTCTGAAAGGGAAGACCTAACATGCTTCATAATCAGATTCTGTAAATTTACTTTCTCAATGAAAGCCACCGGCTTCTCAGCCTGAGCCCTTTATTTACTCAGTGTTCATGGATTACATCCACTAAAAGTTAACACACAGAAATGTTAAGACCCTTTGTGCTTAAATAAAAAGTTAACACCAGGCAGTTGGGTAAGAGTACCTGTTGAAATGTTTGTATTCTCTATATAAGGTATGCTTGCTTTCCAGTTAGAAAAGGATGTCAATTTGAAACTTGCTTTATAGTTCCTGAATTAATATAGAACCAGCAGCTAAGGAAAGAAAAAGATTTTACTCTTTTATCCCTTGGTTCAATGCATGGATCCCAGAGAGACACTTCAGCTGCAGTTTTTCATGACTAAGTCAGACATCACAGATGCTATACAAGCAGGGACTTCACTCGCCTCCCCCATGAAAAGCTCGAGCCTACTTTTCCTGTGCCTTACAATTTCCTTGCTGCAAAGTTTCCTTCCTTTCAAAAGTCAGAAAGCATTAAGTGCTCCCATACTGGTTTTCTCCAGTTTGTTTGATACAGGCCCCTTTCCTCCCATCATATTCTTTCAGAGTTATAGCTTATTACAAAATATCTACTGGAAATAGACACAGATTAGTCATCAACACAAGTATGATGGACCCACAGGACTAGTTCATTTAAAAAAAAAACAAAACACTAAAATTTTAGCTATGCGTTTTGTCAAAAATGGATGAGATAGGATGGGGTGAGGTGTACAGTCCTAAAGTCTAAATTTGGAGAGCAAGGTGAGTTGCTCATAAAAATCATGTAGGCTGACTCAGAGGTGGCAGCTGAGCCTTTACCCCAGAGGGTATAGGCGTGTGTGTGTGTGCGTGTGTGTGTGTGTGATGGTCTCTGGTCCACCAGCCAGGGTCTGGTTTTATGTCAAGTAGGGTAGTATATTCTTATCTTAGCATCAGGGCTGGGAAAAGAGTGTGAAAAGTTCAAGGCATCCCCTGGTGAGTCACAATCAAACCCAGGCAACAGACACAGGGGAAGGTAAAATGGTTATCTTTCTAGTTAAGAAAAAAACACACGTGGTGATTCCTTTCGTTCTCATAGGACAAATAACACTTGGAGACAAAAAGTCTATTGCAAATATAAATGAAAAGAGAGTTATACTTTTGAATTCTTCATTTTGATTGCGTTTTTGCTTTTTTAGATTTGTAATTATCCTCCAAAAAAGAAAACTAATTTTCTAACATTAGGCTTATGAGAAATATACAGAAAACAATATTAATTGGATATCTGTATGTTTATATTTTTCTATCAATGGTCTTAGTTAAGAATTCAAAATGACTGTTTTCAGTAAAGTAATAAATGATACATAGGACAATATTCATTCTAAGCTTATAAATTGATAACTACTTTACCTATTTCAAATATCATACATTAAAAGCTTTATTTTTGTTCTTATGCTATAAAACATACTCTTTGATTCTTACCCTACAAAAGACAGCCTTTGATTTTGTATACTCAGAAAGAGCACAGAAATTTTATTTTTCCCTTATATCCTGTCAGCTTGGCTATAAAGAAAAGAAAGCAGTTATGATTAGGCAACCAAAGTTCAGGTCAAATCCACAAGTGAATAAAAATTCTAGTAAGTGCTGGCATGGAATAACTTTATACCCCCAAAAAAGAAATCTGGTACTAGTTCTCTCAAACAGGGACTCTAATTTTAAAATTTTAGAGGTAGAAAAATTCTTTAGAAGGTACAGACATCTACAGTTAACCGAGATGGCTCTTCTCTGTGAAATTCCCTGCCTCGTGAGTTCATTTCACAATCTTCTTCATTTTCAAATTCCCAGAAAGGTCACACAAATATATGGCCGTGAACTTTGGGAGAGATGCTTCCTTAGAAAAGCTCAGGGACATATTAAGTCATTCTGTTGGTCATAAATCAACTCACATTCTTACAACAGTCTAACAGTAGCCTTTGAACAAGTGCAGCTCCTTCTGGGAGCCGAGGAGAGGGTGGACCCTGGATTACTCTCGATCCTGCTTTTGGCCGCATCTCTGCACACAAAAAGAAATGGACACCAGTGGGCACCCTGATACTTTTATTCCAAACCTTACTTTAGCCTCAATTACTTATTTCAAATGCAAATACCATCATACAAAATCACCTAATACACCTCAGCTCTTTATTTTTGTCCGAGTATTACTGTGTTAGATTCTCTCGTATGTTTCTTTTCCTTCTTTCCCCAATTGTATAGCATTTAAAATATGCTTATGCTGACTATAGCCCAAGACAAAGATAGGCATCACTAATGATGTATTAAAATTCCTTCCATTTTAGAAATAATATTTTAATTTTTCACCACACTATGTCTCTCCTTCAAGTATTAATAGAAACAGTATTTGCTTTTCTGAAAAAACTGATTCTGATGATTACTACTTTCCTTTCTATGATATCCTCCTAAGGTACTGAATGCACAATCACAAAATGTAATAATTATATTACTAAATTAAAAATAGGATCCATTACCCCTTGCTAATATACAACACAATTAAATATGTTTTTTTAAAAAAAACTATACAGGAATTGAATTCAACACATTAGATCTGCATTGGAGAATCATTTGCAAGTGTCTCCTTAAATAACTTTGGAGACCAATGATAAAAATTTACATATGATTGTCATATATGAAAGAGATGTACTTAAATCAATATTGAGGAATTTGCCTATTTTATTCACTAAAAATTCATGGGAATTTATTCCCTCAAGTCACAATTCTTCAAGAAATAATTCTCATCGCATCTATGGCGGTATTTTTTTTTAATATTCAATGAAATTCTCAAACTTATCAAATATAAGAAAAAAGGCAAATCAAGGAACAAAAAGAAAAAGCAACATGAACAACAAACAATCCTGCATTTTGCCAATAATAAATGTAAAGAGGCAAATCCTAAATTTTTGACAAGTGAATTTTTCAAATCTCCCAAATAATTTTTTGAAGGTTTAACATTACCATGAGATTCATGACCAGGCCTGTAGAAATGATCAATTACAGAGGAACAGACAGTCTTTTGATTTTGCTAACATGAAATAATTCCTCTGGAGCAGATTAAAGTACATGTTCTAGGAAGCAAAAATTCCCTTCAGTTGGGTTCTTATGTTTAATTACAGAAGTCAAGCAATTTATTAATATTAGCTCTTGCTCAAGTGCAACAACAAAATAGGCAGGCTCACAACTTTCAGGGGCCATGAGACAAACCCAATCAATATTTGTGCCAGTAATAAGAGAAAACATTTTTAGCTATAATTTGATAAAACATCTAACTGGTCCTCTTAACCAGGATTCCTCTCTTTGCTGCCCCCTATGTGGAAAATACATTTAACTTTTTCTTTGTTCATAATAAATGCAATTACTACATTTATTTTGACCCTTTTATATTAAAAAAAAAAGTAAATTAGAAAACCTGGCCTTTGTTGGATATTTTATATGCATTCATTTTGCTTTATGAGCCCCATAATTATGTCACAAAAATACTCTTTAAGTTGTATCTATTTCTATAAAGTTAAAAAGTATCTATTTTAAAATGGCAAAATAGCTTGCTTAAAAGAATTTCTTTTGCCTAATTCTTTCCTTTTCTCCTTACAGTCTGAGCTCTCTGGATTAATTGCCCTGCTTCCAGTTTCATTCTGCCTATATAGAAATCGTGTGTCTACACCCTGAAAAATACCAATTAAACTGCCAGCAGCAGCATCTCCAACAGGATCTTTTGGTCTTGTGTCAAAGCCCTTTGAACAAATGACCAGAAGGCTGAATCGAAAACAGCCTTTGACAGGATGCCAGTTTTGAACACTCACTTTATGACTATGACTCCAGCTTCCTGCTACACTTGGGAAGCAAGAGAGAGATAACACATCAACTTTATAATTCTGTGAAAATGGTTAAGGTTTAAAGGCCACTGATATTGTTCTAAAGCGGGGGTCCCCTTATTTAATTCAATTCCATCTGAATTCCGGTACAAAGCTAAATAAAGGTTTTCAGACAATACCACCAAACTGCAAAAAATGCTACATTTTCCTTTTCCTTAATTTCTTGGGTAATAATGACACCATTTACTATGATTGGGGCACAGCAGGAAGAAGGTCACATGGATTTTTAAATTTAAATCATAGCAATTCTGTTGAAAATACTCGTCAATGGGAAAAAAAATGGGCTCAGAGAGGTTAAGTAACTTGTACCAGGTCACACAGCTGGGAACTGGAAGAACCAGGACTTGAACCCATGGGGTCTGATTCAAGACCCAATACTTCCAGATCGTCTTGGCAGCATTCATTATCAACCCATTCCTGGGTAAAGCTGTAATCATTCTCTTCATGACACAATCCGTGAAGAAATCTTTTAGAGCAGTGGTTCTCAACCTTGGCTGCACATTAATATCACATATTAAAAGAAAATACCCATGCTTGGGTCCCATCGCTGGAGATTCCATTTTAAGGGCCCAGGCATCAGCATTTTTCAATTCTACAGCAGTGAATAAAATAGGTAATCCTTCTCGTGGTACTTAATTCTAATGGTGCTAAAATCCTGGCAGAATCTAGTAGAATCCCCAGGTAATTCTTGTGTATACCCCCGACTGAGAACCAGTGATCAAGAGATTACCACCTTTGCCCAGGCTCCTTTCTCTAAGCTCAGTGTGAGGAACCCCGCTGGCTTCTCTTGGCCAAGAGTCTTGCAAAAGATGACACGAGGCATCTGAATCTGCCTGAAAGTTCTAGACTTGAGAGGCAGTGGAGCACAGTAAGAAATGTGTGGGCACTGGAGTCAGCCAGACCTTTGTTCAAATTCCATCTCTGCTCTTTATTAACTGTGTAACCTTGGGCCAATCACTTACCTTTTGTGACTGTTGTGCAGATTCAATGGAATGATACAAGGAAAGACCCAGGCATATAAAAGTGATCCATCAATGATAATTGCTGTTGGGTTTTGTTGTTGTTAGTACTATTACACTGGAAATGACTACTGCCAGGAGGCATCAGTAATGAAAAAATTGAGTTAGGAAAAACATTTTTTATTAGTCAAATCATTCCTACTTTTATTACTTAGCATTTCATTTAGAGCTATTTATATTGCAATTAGCTTGGCAATCATATTTCTCATTCATGACAACTGGGTGAGGAAGGGTTACATCATTACTCCCATTTTCTAGATGAGGAAAATGCAACATCTCCATCTATTCTGTCTCCAGCTCCTATGATTCTATGATTAAAGGCACCTGCAATGATGTTCATTATTCCCTATGAAAAATTATATTCCACACAGATGGGAACTGCAGGAAAGAAGAATTAACAAGCACTTGATAGCAACCCTGAAATAACATCTAAATAATCACTTTTGAAGATTAAAGTCATGGCAAACAGGTTCTAATTTATATAAAGGTGTTGGAAAGGATTAAGAAAAAATGAACAAATACATCTTTATTCATCCCCATTCATTTAGGGGATGTCTGACATAGCTTAGAAAATCTTTTTGAAATGCAGACTGAAAAATGATTAATTTCCTCTACGAAGGATCTTCAATTAGCAGATAGGAACAGACTAACAAGTCCTGGTATTTTATCTTGACTCAGAGCTACAAGTAGTACAGATCTGACATGACGAGACCCAGGTCAGTGCTTCTCACTCAATTAAGGTCCGTGAGAAACCCGTGGACGTGGGCAAGTGGCCTGTAATTCCAAACGCACACCAAACACACCCCCGACACTGAAGAATGGCTTGCCTGTAAATGTATTTTTGTCATATGTACAAAATTTCCATGAATGAAATACAAATGCCTCTAGAGTGAATTCATAGACACTATGACAGTCACAGCCACTGTTACATGGGCTGTGGAGGGGGAGGGGGCTGTCTCAATTTTTTATTGTTTAAAAGGAGTCTTCATAATGAAAAAGGTTAGGAAACACTGATCTAGTCCAACCCTCTCATTTCATTCATGAGGTCCCAGAAGATCTTGGAGATCGCTGGGACTCCAATCTGAGTTTTCTAATTCCCAGACAAATGGTCCTTGTCCCACACTGTCCATCCTTTCCAATGAGGAAAATGTAACAATGGGGCGAGTGCCCCATTCTCTAAAAGAGGAGAGTATAGTTCTACCCTCTCTTGCTGGATATGTTCCAGAACGTTCTACATCACCTGAGCTTTTCCTTCCCTTCATTTCCCTCCCCTCATGTATTCCCCATCTTTAGGGTGAGCTGCACTCAATCTTTTTCAAGTTCTGATGCTCTTTAAGTGCCCTTGGACATTTAGTCTCAAGATGAAATGGAAATACAGTCACCAAGGTACTGACACAAGACATGTGTTAAGTCTATAACTTATGTATATGCATAAATGTATTTTACAGCGATAACCCTAATATTTCTAATATCTATGGAAAAGAAGAAAATTGGAATATTCATGAATAATAATTCTATACTCTGGATCTATCAATACCTAGGCTATTAGACCCCCAGCATACCAACTTTTCAAAATGCTTTCATATCTATTATTATTTCAGTTCAGTGTCCCAGTGGTTCACTAGGATGTAAGTGCTACTGAAGTGCCAATAGAACTTAAGTGGCACAAAGAGAAGAAATGTTACCAACTTTATTCACTGTGTTTCCTCCAGGGCCTAGAACAGTGCCTGACACATGGTAAGCATTAAATAAATATCAGCTGATTGAGTGAATGAGGGAAGCAAACACTTACTTACTTACTAAGCCTGCCTGTAGTTTTTATTTGAGAAGATGAAATGATCCATAAGGGAAGAACTGAGTTCCTAAAAATATCTTTTCTGTCTTCAATTCTCCTACAACATTTGATCTAATATCTTTCTCTCAAAAATTTTTAATGTAATGCTTCAAAGCAACAGAAGTGATACACTCATTTCAGGGAAATCAGATACTACCAATATACAAAAGAAGAAAATAAAAGACCCCATCACCTAAGGATGACACAATTAACATGCAAAGGTATGTTTTTAGACTTTAATCCATGCATATGTACACACACATCTAACAGAGTCCCCAGATTTTCTGCACTAGACTCTGGGATGTGCACTTTTTTCTTGTTTCTCTGTCTTTTTCGTTTGTTCCCCCTGTCCTAGATAAATTCATTCCTGCATATTTAGGTCCTGAGTTCAAGATGATTGGTTTCTTTTCCTTCCAGAGGATTTATCTATTCTCATGCAACAGTAAATTCTTTGTGGATGCCTTCCATCTGCATCGTCAGTCCTCCGTTTCCTCTGGGATATCCCAAGCTCCACACATCTAAAACCAAATGCACCATGTTCCCTTAATCAAAACCATATCACTCTCTCACTTACCACATTTCTGTCGACCAAAAAAGAATTCTACAAGTTATCCTCTGGAGTCATCTTTGGTTCCCCAACCTTACATCCAACCACTCAGGGATTTTTATCCTCTCTTCCTATTACCTATCTCATTGTTCTCTTCCCATTGCTACCACTACTGTTTAGGCTCTTACATCTATGTTTGTTTGTTTGTTTTAATAACCAAACACTCAATAAGCCTACCCACTGCTGCCAGTTAACCTCCTCCAACACCACTTCCATCTTGCCCAGTCTATATTTACAAGTTTGGGGGTGCTCCCCACTCTTATAGAATGGTATTCCAGTTCCTTCATGATCTCACCTCAGACGACTTTTCCATTCTTATTTCTCATTGTTCCTGAAAATAGAGGCTTTGCTCAAGCCAGCCTGGTGTACTCATTACTCACTAACCACAGAACCTTTATGAGTTAAGTGTTTATTATGTGTAACATACATCCATTCATTCAACACATTTACTGAATATCTATTACGTCAGATAAAGTACTGATGCTGGAAATGCAATGGTGAACAAGACAAAACAAGTCCCTGTCCTCAAAAACCTAATAGGCCAGTAGGTCAGAGAGGGAAGGCTCTGAGACATCATGGTCCCAGCCCAGGATGCTTCCAATCTTCCAGTAAGACATCACATGAGTCAAGACATCCCTGAGGGCTGAACTCTGTGACCCGCACTGCAAGCAGGGAAGGAGTTCAGTAGAAAGGAAGGGCTGGCCACAGTGAGAGCTATAAGCGTGGGGCATGGCTTTTTTGAAGATGTGGGACTCAACAGAAATTGAAGGATGGGTGCATGAGAGAAGGGGAGGCTTCTATCTAAAGAGATATGAGGAAAGGTGCAGGGCGGAATGGAAACAGCCGCAACAGCAATAGCTTATTTTGAATAAAAGTTCCCTCAACACCTATTCAGCAGAGGACATGTTCTGTCCCTGTGGGAGGCCCAAGCTCTGCTGTACTTGTGAAGATGACTCAGACTTGGCTTCACCATGGAGGGATTTCCATCTACCAAGGACAAGGTAGGCCCATGATGATCAATCACAACCTAGAAAGTGAGATGTTCCATTAGCAGCAGTCCCCAACCTTTTAGCACCAGGGAGAGGTTTTGTGGAAGACAATTTTTTCACGGACTAGAGGTGGGGGGGAAGTTTTGGGGTGATTCAAGCACATTACATTTATTGTGCACTTTGTTTCAATTATTTCTATCTCAGCTCCACCCCAGATCATCAGGCATTAGATCCCAGAGGTTGGGGACTCCTGCATTAGAGAACTGGAGAAAACACCCAGAGTTCAGAAAGAGATACACCTCTGGGTTCTTTAACAATATTTATAAAATCACTTTATTTTTATACAAATAACGACCTCTATTGCAAATAACTATCTTGTTTCAAAGTGTTTTCTCACTCACTTTCTCATTTTATTCTAACTGACTTGTGAGTTAGAATAGTTAAGATTAGTTAGTAGTTAGTAGCAGAGTAGTTAAGATTGTTTTCCAGACGAGCAAAAGTGCAGGATGAATGTTTTGAATGGTCTGCTTAGGCCAGGAACAAGGACAGAGGGGAACAAGGACACCGGGTCCATCTCAGCCCTTATCTGCAACAGAAGAATCTAGAACAGAGGGCGCACATTAAGAAGCTGTATAAGTGCACGTGACACCTGGCAGGTGTAATGAAGCCAAGCAGGCAGTCTGGATTTAAAAGGGGCAGGACGCAGGCAGCCTTTGAAGGTTCTGGAGAAAGGAACGTGACCCAATGACAGTTCTCCATTCCTGCTTCTCCTCAAGTCTTGCCTGTTAACACCTCCACCCTACGCCCGGTCCTTAAGGTACATCCCAAATTCGGGGGGGGGGGGGGGCACTGTTCTTCCTTCTACGGTAAAATTTCACCTCACTAATCTCCCAGAGGAGGGCGAGTAGCCAGTTCTCTGCTGGACATCGCGGTATCCACAGCCAGCACACTGCTCGGCTCAGGGCAGGTAAACATCAGCCTAAGGAACGAACTGCGGAGTCCTCCACAGCTTAGGGAAGGACACCCAGCGTTCTTACACCCTCCGCAGGAGAGGGGGCCGGCACAGGCCGCCGCCCGGCCCGGAAGAGCTCCCTGATCGCGAGGAAGGAGGGGCAAAGTGGGGAAGGCCTGATGGCCCGAGTCCCAGGGCCACCTGAGAACTGGCGCCACCCGGGGTTCTAGTCCCCAGCTGGAAGCGGAGGGGCTAACCCTCTCTCACGTCTCCCCAAAAAGCGCTTCGTGAGAGTGTTAACCGTTTTCCCATCTTAAAACCGTCAGGGAAACACGTCCTGGAAAACGACGCCAGGTCGGCGCTTGTCTCAAGAGTAAATTAGCCCAAAACCCGGGGGCGGGGGCGGTCAAAAACCTCAGGGATAGGGAAGGAGGAGGGCGGAGGAGCCATTCGCGTCTGCCGCAAGCGGGAAGAACCCAAGCCAGGAAACCTCGCGAGATCTGAGGTTGGGAATCTCGCTGCGTTGCCTAGCGACAGGGAGGACGCTCGCGGGCCCCCAGGCTAAACCCCGCTTGTAGCCTTAAATCTCCTACCATGGGGGAAGAAGGCGGCGGCCGCAGCTGTGGGACCACTAGAGAGCTGCAGAAGCTGAAGCAGCAGGCGATGGAGTATTACCGCGAGAACGACGTTCCGCGCAGGCTGGAAGAGCTGCTCAACTCCACCTTCTACCTCCAGCCTGCCGACGTCTACGGGCACCTGGTAGGGACCTGGGACCAGAACCCTCTTACCTCCAGCCCCTCTCCCCCCGCCCCGCGCTGCGGCAACGCGGGGCGCTTGCGCCGCAGAGTCGCGCACGCGCGCCGCCGCTGGGTCCCGGCTGGGTTGACGCGGCGCCGGGACCCTGAAGGGAAGAAGCGGAGTGGAAACCTGGCTAAAGGAATCTCGAGAGAGAAAGTGGTGGACTGGAAACTGCTGGAGGGAAGAGGGGTCTGGGCGGATTTGTAGCTACGGCGCGACAGCTCAGGGGCTGGCAGGCATCCTCACTACCTCGGGGCGGACCTGTCCGGCTGCCAGTTATCTCCTTTAATCACAGTCCTTTATACCTCATAGCTCAGTTTACCAACCTTCAGCGGCCTCCTTTTGACCACGGAGCGAACGCCTTTGGCTTTCACTACAGCGTAGCCTTCAGCCCACCCCGGGGCCTCGTACCCAGCAGGCTCCCATCGCTTTCAAGTTTCGGTCGATTTCAAACCTCGGCTCCTTGACTTGTGGGCCCTGCGTGCGCTCCGGGGATGCCCGTCCCACCTGACCAGCTCGCACCTAAACTTCAAATTCAGATCAAAGTCTTGCCCCCCTTCGCCCTGGACTGATCGTCTTGCAGCGGCCTTGTAGCATCCCCTATTTTGTATTGAAACCCTCCTTAGGCAGCTTGTGAGCTCCTGTGGAGAGGGGTGGGGGCGGCGGGGCGGGGGTTCGCCTTTTCACACACCCCTTAGCTCCTCTGCTCAGCGCACCATCTGGTGCATATTTAGTTTTAAAGCCGTGGGCAGTTGAAACAAAGGCAGGCGTTTTCTCACTTCCAAACCCGTAAGTACTAACCAACACCCACCTTCTGAAAGGTATCACGGTTGGAACTGGTAGGGATTCGCACTACAGTGAGGCAGAATGACAACACCAAGCAGAGAATGTAAGTGCAGTGAAGAAGCGATGTGTATACAGGGTTCAAAAGCACATCTTGTCAGGGAAGTTAATATAGGGGATGTTCCACAAATATTTGTTTTTTTCGGTCTTGGCCAATACATCAAATGGGGGGGAGGGGAGGTGTTTATCGACGCACCTTGTTATGTGGTTACTGTGATATCACTTCATCCCTAGGACCACGGTGAAGTAAACCTTATGATTCCGTATTACAAATAAAGGAACCGTATCCCAGTGAATTTAGAATTGTTTCTCAAGGAACATTGTGAATGACAGAAATCAAACCAGGTCTGTGTCCCTAGTACCTAGCAGAGTGCATAGTGGACACTCACAATGAATAAGTGAACGCAGCGCCCAATTCCATTCTCTTTCCACAGTCTCTTGCCAGAGGAATTCTTGAAAGTTAACTAGTCCAACTTCCTCATTTTAGAAAGACCCCAAGCTCTTGTCTCACAATGAATTAATGCAGAAGTTAAAACTGGAAACTTGGACTCTTGCCCCTAGTGTAATGCTCTTCCCAGTCTATGAGGCAACTAGAACTTTGGTTTATACAGCTGTTTGGGAACTTATACCTCAATTAGGCACAAGGGTCACTGATACATGAAATAACTGGAGTAATGGATAGGGTAATACAGAATTGTGTGCCAGACTGAGGAACAGACCACTGTGGGTTTGTTAAAGAAACTCAGGGGTGGGCAATATCCCTGTGGGCTGTGGCATGTGGGGGTTTTGGCCCGGGCTTTGATGAATGTTCAGGAGTTGACATAAAGGCACCTCCATTTCATTTTCTCAGTTGCTGCTCCAGTTCTCAGTTGCTCTCCCAGGTCTGGCCCTCTTTATTCTCAGTCTCTCCCCCTCCCCCATCAAGTTCATCCCACGAATGCTGCCGGAGTAGTGTTCCTCATCCCAAATCTGACCATCATTCTCTCACTCAGAACTTCCTGTGGTTCTCTCTTGCATGCTTAGTAAGATCCAACACATTCTAGTGTGTATGACTCACAGCGCTTGCCCCTACTTTGGTACACAGGCTTATCTATGCTTCCCTCCCCTGCTCCTCTACATGGGCCCGCTGACTTTTTAAAAAATGTTGTTTCCCAATTCCCTCCCCTTCACTTATCCTATTCCCCCTACCTAAAGTATCTGCCTCAACTTCTCCCTGTTGTCTGCCTGTGGAATACTACACAACCTCCTGTGTCCAGCTCAAATGCCATTTCTTCCATGCTTCTCTTACATATTAGAGGAATTCAGGGAAGGGAGAGATCCCTGTGGGCAGTAGCAATACTATTTGCTCCTTCATAAAACTTATGATTAAGCGTTTGTGACTGGAAATCGGGCAGATTGGATTTGACCCTTAGCTCTGCTGCTGTGTAGCAGTAATGAACTGTTAAACTGATGGTCCCCAATGAACCACACCAACAGAATGAACACTCTTATGGAAGTCCCTCCTATATTGACTGGGGTCGTGGCCTTATGACTTGCTTTGATCCGTAGGACCTTGGCAAGTATGATGCAAACAGAGGTTTGGTAAGGGCTGACATGATGTACTCTTGGAATACTCTTGGAAGTTAGTCATGCTGAAAGGAAATCTGATTGCCATGCTAGAGAGAGTGAAAGAGAGAGAGATCCTGTAGAGAGAGGCCCTAGCAGATGTGAGAGACCTCCCAGATACACTGTGAGAAAGACAGATGGCCTGGCAGCCCCTGGATGTTCCAGCCATCCTGGCTGAGACACTGTACATATGAATGAAAGCATTTTGAGTACTCCGAATTGAATCAAGCCTACAGATGACTAAATCTGTATAGGAGACTCCAGGCAAGATCAACCAAAGAATTGGCCAGTTAAGCCCAGCCTAGATTGCAGAATCATGAGCAAGTAGATGGCTTGAGCCACTAAGTCTGTTACAAAGCATTAAACATTGGTTATTTTAAGACATTGGTTAATGAAGACATTGGTTATTTTATCTCGGACAGGTTTCCCTCTGGAATTCAGTTTGCTCATCTGTAGAACTGAGGTGATACCACCTTATAGAGTTGTTTTGAGAAGTTAATAATATAATGTATACAAAGTGCCCAAGGTTGCATTAGACAGGTTGTGTCTGGCCTTTATTAATGTATGCAGGATTCAAATTTTGTTCTTGTTGTTTAGTTGCTAAGTCATATCTGACTCTGCAGCCCCAAGGACTGCAGCATGCCAGTCCTTCCTTCCCTGTCCTTCACCATCTCTTGGAGTTTGCTCAGACTCATGTCCATTGAGTCAGTGATGCCATCCAACCATGTCATCCTCTGTTACCCCTTTCTCCTCCTGCCCTCAATCTCTCCCAGCATCAGGGTCTTTTCCAACGAATCAATTTATGGAATCCCAAATATACCAGGCACTGTGGAATGTGATACAGTGATAAAGAAGACCAAGTCACTCCTTTAAGGTACATACTAAACATTTTTAAAAAGTTAGTTCCATTTCCCTCCTTACACAATATGTGGTACATTGTAGGTGCTCATTACTTGTTGAACTGAACTCACTAATACACAAAAGTTAAACTAGATAATATTTTTCTTCTCAGGTATAGAGTAAGTAAATATTAATACTTACTCTATACCTGGGCTTCCGAGGTGGCGCAGTGGTAAAGAATCCGCCTGCCAATGCCAGAGACTCAGGAGACTCCGGTTCGATCCTTGGGTCAGGAAGATTCCCCTGGAGGAGGAAATGGCAACCCACTCTAGTATTTTTGGCTGGGGAATCCCATGTGCAGAGAAGTCTCACGGGTACAGTCCATGGGGTGGCAAAGAGTTGGACACAACTAAGCTACTGAGCACACATGCACGCACAGTCATATACAAACTATCATCCTGAAAATGCATGGATGGCTGGAAAATTGGCTTTTGCTTTAGCTCTGCTGGGCACCACCTCGGTGCTGGCACATTGCTGATGGATGTGAGATGACCAGTTAGGTAGGTTGTGGTCATTGGATTTTGAACTGAAAGATCAGAGGCCTAGTCTGCTATGTGGAAATAAAGAGTGAATACTGTCTGAAGATAAAAGAGGGTGAGGGGGTGGGCCTTCTCTCACCCCTCTTCCTTCCCTCCCAGCTTCCGGCCCTCTGCACAGGGGCCCAGTCGTGAATCTTTTAATTTTTATTATTGTATCTATTTGGCTGTGCTGGGTCTTTGGTGTGGCATGTGGAATCTTATTTTAGTTGCAGCATGTGGGATCTAGTTCCCTGACCAGGGATGGAACCTGTACCTCCTGCATTGGGAGCTCAGAGTCTTAGCCCCTGGATCAGTAGGGAAGTCCCTTGAATCTTTTTACTCAGTCTCCTTGAGAGGATTTTCTCCCTCAGCTTCATTCTCTTTCTTCTGTTTCTTGGATCAACTTCCAAATGACCTCTGTTCTTCCACATCAATGAAACTGCTGTCACTTAGGTTCCAACAGTCCTCTTTGAACATGTAGTTCTATGCATGAACTGATGGTAAATGAAGTACAGCCAATGTATAAGTCTTCACCTTTTAAAATACCTGCCTTGTGGGGAGGAATAATAATGAACCCACTTAAGGCTTCCTGGGTTTGAATGCATCGCAGTTTTCTAGAAGCCAATTGACTTCAGCATCTTGGATGGAAGGATAGGTTAGGGCCCATAAAGAATGAACCAGGACCTTTAAATAAAGACATGCCTGTGAGCTTCCCATGAGAGTTCAATAGACAAATTTCCCCATGTACCAGAGGCTAAATCCAAGTCTCTTTATGTTCCCAAAGAGCTGCTAGACTAATCCCAGAATGAGGACATTCACAGAGAGCTTTACTAGAAACTAGAGTAAATGTGAATGACCTTTCAAAGATAAATTAGATGTGGTATTTTTGTGTGTTTTTTTATGTGTGTGTGTGTTGAAGGCAAACTGCTTTTCTAAACTTGCAAAACCTCCCACCATATGCAAAGTTGTGGGGAAAAATGTGCTGGATGGACTTGGGCTTCCAACCCTCCAAGTGGAAATATTCTGCACCATTCAAAATTTTTCCAAGGTAGGAAGTAACTTAAACTTGTTCTTCTCTTTGTCTTGGCTCCACTGCATTTATTAGCATTTACTGTCTAAATAGTGGGAAATTAATGTTTTGAAATTCAGTGTCTGTGAAATACACATACAGTATTTGCAGGCAGTTATGAACCCAAAGCATGAATCATACAATCTGCCCTGATGGTTTATTATGCACACTGTTGGTACAGACCTGAAGGTGATCTGAAGATTGAGACATGAAATGGGGCAAAAATAGTTTTAAAACTCTGACACTGCTAATGTCATGAGTTCTATAATCTGCAGATAGGGTTATAGATTCATGTATTTACATAAAGATTTACATAAATTTGGTGGCTCAGACGGTGACGAATCCGCCTGCAGTGCAGGAGACCTGGGTTGAGTCCTGGGTTGGGAAGATCCCCTGGAGAAGGGAACGGCTACCCACTCCAGTATTCTGGCCTGGAGAATTCCATGGACAGAGGAGCCTGGTGGGCTACAGTCCATGGGGTTGCAGAGTCGGACACGACTAAGCGACTCTCTCTCACTTACATAGAATTATAGATATGTAGACTGATCTACATTAAGAAAAATTCATTGTCATCCAGGAAAATAATTATGATTAAATCTGTCTCCTTTTTGCTATTTTTGAGAGAGGCAATGATAGAAATGAAGTTCAATGTAAGGTTTTTATAAGAGTATTTTAACAAGGTAATAATTTTAAACATTCCTTGTAGTCGGGTTCCACTGTGTTTCAATAGCTATAAAAATGTCTCAATGAAAATTATAGATTCTTATTTTCTCTTTGAAATTGGTGATAAAATATCATGTACCTTAAAGTTGGATACATTCAATTTCCTATTTCCTGTGAAAGGCAGGGAAAATGTAGAGCACATTTCTATTGTTTTCAGAACATATGTTCTGTGGTGATCGCGACGCACTTTGAAGCCCACGAGAACACTTCACCTGAGCTAGTTGAAGCCGAGGAGTTAGAAAGGGTGGATGCTGTCAGGACCGCAGTACAGTGGGTCAACAAAACTCTCACTGAGGAGCTCCATGGCCTGGTGCCCTCCAACCAGGCTGAGGTGGATCAGGTACTCAGGTAAGTATGAAACCTTGAAACGTAAGTGTCCAGTATAATTATGTACCTATTTTCTTTCCACTTCACCTGCCAATGAAACAGGTGTGTCCTATCTATAGGGAAGGACTTCCTAGTTGGGAAATCAATTAGGAAACATGCTAAAGCATCAACATGCAGCACAAAATGTTGTTTTTCTCCTGAAAACCCTCTTATTAAACTTTTACTGTGTAAGGCTACATAAGGCCTTTTGGCCTCTTTTTATGCATAGGGCTTTCCTAGGATTCAAAGTTTCTGTGGAAAAGGATGAAGAATTCAGACATCATCTTTTTCCCCTCTGTACCTCCTCACATGAGTCATCCCCATGAGCCTCTCTTATCCTTTTGTATGACCCAGTGGGTGCTGCTTATGTTCTGATCTCCAAACACAGCCAGATATTCCAGGCCTTGCCCACAGGTTGACTCTAAAATGTGCAAACCAAGGAAGAATGGCTATGTGAGCACAGTTCACATAGCTAACCCAACCACGTGTGGGTTAACATTACTTTTCCTTTTGTGTAGATCAATGCCACAGTCCTCATGGCCAAAGAAAGTCAACTGGATTCTCTTTCTTTAAGTTTTATCATTTGCTTAATTGTGTGTAACTTCACATTTTAGTTTGCATCAGAGTTGTGTCATGAACTTTTTTTGAATAGCTTTTTACAGGTTTTGAATGCTATATAATTTTGTGTGAGTTCTAGTTGTGTCTTTTATAAATAGCATGTGTGTGTGTGTGTGCGTGCATGCACATGTGCGTGCTCAGTCGTGCCTGACTCTTTATAACCCTATGGATTGTAGCCCTTCAGTTTTTGAATGCTATTCCACTTCTTTGTGTGTTATTTGCTATTAACATATCCTTAATTGTTTTCCTAATCTCTTAGTCATACCTTCTACTTCATTACATTCCTTTTTTTCCTGGAACTTTCCCTCCCAAATCTCCCATCTTTGAGTTGTTCCTCTCTAGACCTACTCGGAGAAGGCAATGGCACCCCACTCCAGTACTCTTGCCTGGCAAATCCCATGGACGGAGGAGCCTGGAAGGCTGCAGTCCATGGGGTCGCGAAGAGTCTGACACAACTGAGCGACTTCACTTTCACTTTTTCACTTTCATGCACTGGAGAAGGAAATGGCAACTCAACTCCAGTGTTCTGGCCTGGAGAATCCCAGGGACCGTGGAGCCTGGTGGGCTGCCACCTATGGTGTTGCATAGCGTCAGACATGACTGAAGTGACTTAGCAGCAGCAGCAGCAGACCTACTACAGCGATGTCATAAGATATCCCTTCATTGTTCTCCTGTTTCCTGGATCCCATATCTTCCTCTTTCTTGAATTGTTGGATTACATCCTGTAAAAGTAAGGATGAAGGCTTCTCTCATGGTACAGTGGATAAGAGTCCTCCTACCAATGCAGGAGAACACAAGTTTGATCTCTGGTCAGGGAAGATTCTACATGCTGCCGAGCAACTAAGCCCACACCTGCTGAGTCCAAGCTCTAGAGCCTGAGAGCCACGAGTAGTGAAGCCTGCGTGCCTAGAGCCTGTGCTCTGCAACAAGAGAAGTGACCCCAAGAAGCCCACACACCGCAACAAAGAGTCACCCTCGCTTGCTGCAGCTAGAGAAAATACTCACACAGGAATGAAGACCCAGCAAGGCTATGGTTTTTCCAGGGACCATGGAGCCTGGTGGGCTGCCACCTATGGTGTTGCATAGCGTCGGACCATCCATATATGGTCATGTATGGATGTGAGAGTTGGACTGTGAAGAAGGCTGAGCACTGAAGAATTGATGCTTTTGAACTGTGGTGTTGGAGAAGACTCTTGAGAGTCCCTTGGACTGCAAGGAGATCCAACCAGTCCATTCTGAAGGAGATAAACCGTGGGATTTCTTTGGAAGGAATGATGCTAAAGCTGAAGCTCCAGTACTTTGGCCACCTCATGCGAAGAGTTGACTCATTGGAAAAGACTCTGATGCTGGGAGGCATTGGGGGCAGGAGAAGGGGACGACAGAGGATGAGATGGCTGGATGGCATCACGGACTCGATGGACGTGAGTCTGAGTGAACTCCGGGAGTTGGTGATGGACAGGGAGGCCTGGTGTGCTGCGATTCATGGGGTCGCAAAGAGTTGGACACGACTGAGTGACTGAACTGAACAGCCAAAATAAATAAATATAAATAAATAAATATATATATATATATTTTAAAGTAAGGATGAGAAAAGAGTATTTGGGATATAAATTTTTGTAAGGGTATTCTTACATGTGAAAATGTTAGCATTTTGCCTTCATGTTTGACTGTTTAGCTGAGTATAGAATTCTCATTTGAAATCTGTTTCTTTCATTACTTTAAAGGCACAGCCCCACCAGCATCTGATGGAAATTTGATTCCCAAATCTTTTTTTTATTTTGGCTTGTTGTTTTTTTGTCTCTGGAAATTTTTACCCTCTTTTTATTCCAGGGAGCTGAAATTTTATTTAGAGGTACCTAAGTTGGGGTTACCAAAAAATTTTTAGCTGTTCATTTTAAGCACTCACCTCAAATTTAAAAAAAAGTTAGTCCTGCATATAGTGCTATGTATTTCACTGTCTATGCTTGCCTCATTTTTTGTCTGATGGTCATTTATTCAAAAAGAAAATCCAGTAGTCCTTAATCAAATTATTTCTTCAAATTTTACTTTAAAAATAATAAACAGGGCTCAGATAATTTTTAAAATGAGCACCCGAAATCTTTATACATTTATTTCCAGGCCAAAATGATTTTCAGTTCTTGAACACGGTTTTATAACAGTGTCATTTTTCAGTCTTGGAAATTGAAGCAGATTTTTTCTTAGGTAGCTTTAAAAGCAGAGTTAGCTACTGAAATATTTTAGGGTCAGCACTAAAACGTGACCAAAGTTACAAGCGATCTTCCTAAATAATCTCATACTTTCTTGACGTTAAGGACATTCTATGAAAATAAAGTACAAGAAGATAAGGAGAGAAAAGAATTGGAAAAGAACCTAGGAGACTCAACAGCACTTTCACCCCAGCTGCTGCTACCACCACCTCCTCCTCCACCTCCATCCAAGAAAAAAGGACAAAAGCAAGGTCAGTGGCTTATCATCTTGTAGAACCAACCATAAGTAACAAATGTGGGGGAAGAAAGGCTGAAGCTTGGACTGCATTTTCAAGTTCAGGTCTCTCTGCTGCACACCTGGGTTGGGTTCCCACCAGGTACCATCCATCCTCCATGCCATTTCCTTACTTGAAGCTACAATGTTAGGTCAGCATGGTTTTACCCCATCTTGCCCTGCATTTTTATTTGTAAGATAAAAAATATTTCTTACCCAGATGTAAGCACTTAGTAAGCAAATGACTCTGAACAATACTTTGGACAAAGTACTCTGAACAGTACTCTCTGCTGAAGGGCAGAGAGGGTGGCGGCGGGGGATGACATGGAGACCTTCAACTGCTTCTCAAATTTCCCATTAGCTCATCAGAAAGCCACTCCATATTTTAAAATTTAATGGTATCCTTTGATATGCATAACCAACATTTCTGCAGTCCCAGGTAACATATTAAGGAAAACTTTCTTTGGAAGACCTTGCCATTTTAAGGCATATAATTGAAGTTATCATGGCCCTTTGCTCCACGCCTTCCAACATACTGTTCACCTCAGTTCCTCTAATATATTAATTCCAGAGCTGCTGCTAGTATTGTAACAGTGTTTTGTATGTCCATCCAATTACAACATGCTCCTTGAAGGCATGAATCATGCCTCATTCAAGTTAGAACTGCCAGTTCCTAGCATGATGCTGGGAATAGACTAAATACCAGATGAGTGTGGATTCCATTGAGTAAGAAACCACCAGAACCATAGACCAAAGAGATCATGAAGACAAGGTCACTTATTTCATAGATTCAGATGCTGAGGTCCAGAAAGAGGAGGAGAGTTGCCCAAGGCAGAAAAGTCTTGTTAGACGAATGTTCTGGAAGGTGGGGATGGCTGCTGCTGAATCATAGGTAGAGACCACCAGTGGGTGTTCATTTGGTGGTTTCTTTTGACTGATAGAACTTGGAATGTAAGACGAGAAAAAGTAGGAGGGAACCGTAATTTGCTAAACGTTTAATGTGTGCTGGGTGCTTACACATCTGACTCCACTTACCTTACGTACCTGACTCAGGTCAGCAGCTGTGGGAAAGCAGAGAACAGGAGGGGAACGATAGATTTATTATGGACGCTCTGGTGCCTGATCAGACTAAGTGGCTGAGAGTATATGAGGGTGAAAGATGGCTGGGGATTCTGAGTGGATGGTTAGATCTGGAAGGAATTCCTCATAGAAAAAGACATCCACTTGGGGCTGGCAAGCAAGATAACCAGTTAGATATACACATGAGATGTTCAACAAAAAGCTGGGTATGAAAGAGTGATGGTGGAACATAGAAAAACAAAGGGTTTGGAATTCAGAGACTGTCCAAATGCTCTCCTTAAATTCACGTTCTGCTGGATGTGGGAAAAGTCTTTAAGCCTGCGCCCTCATTTAGATGAGATAACAATTTCTACCTTATATGACTGTGGAAGGAGTTAATACTGAATATTCTAAAATGTCTTCGGCAAAATCCATGGCTGAGGACTGTTTGGACGTTAGAGAGTAGTGACATCAGACAGAAAGTTCTCGGGGGTGGAAGTGGTGAATATGTTCTTCCCAGCCTCAGTTTTCAGCCTTTGCATCTGTAAGTAAAACACTGAAAAATACAGTTTTATCATAGTCACACTTCTGCTTTCTGGAAAGCAATCTTTTATCAAATTTTTTTTTTCAGGAAGGATGGAGACTTCTGCAGAAAAACCAATTATACCTGCAGAACCTCCTGAGCCTGTCCTCTGTGGCAGCATGGCCATAGGGGCTGTGTCACTGGCCGTTGCCAAAACCAGTGCTGTGCTGGACAATAATCCTCTCTACCTGAACATTGCATTATTGAAGCACCACCAGGTTAGTGGCCATTACACACCTTTACAAGGACCATGAGTGTCTTAATACGAATGAACCATGTTTCTCATTTCCTCTTGCCCCCCCCCACCCCCATTTCAGGAACAGCCAGAAAAGCTAACTATACCTCTTCTGATGGTGTCGCTGGTCAGCTGTGGGAAGTCATCACCTGGGAAGCTGAATTTGATGAAAGAAGTGATCTGTATACCCCATCCTGGATTAACAGCTAAACAAGTACCTTACATTATCTCAAACTACCTTTTCTTTAAAAAAAAACAAAACTTCATCATTAGTAAGTTTTTAGTGGATGCCCCCAAGGCTTATGATACCAATGGAAAAGGAATTAAATTAAAAATGAGAAAAAAATTTAGGAAATTAGGGAAGCGGAAAGAAAACAAGACCACAAATGAAAGGGGATCACATTTAGATCACCTTGGATCTCCGGCTCTTTATAATATTGACTCCTGCTAGAGGATCACAGTTGAGTTTGAGCAAGCTCCGGGAGTTGGTGATGGACAGGGAAGCCTGGTGTGCTGCAGTCCATGGGGTCTCAAAGTGTTGGACATGACTGAGCGACTGAAATGAACTGAGAGGCTCAGAGAGAAGCCTTGAGAGTGCTAGAAGGATGTTCTTTGGGGGCAACTGAGATATCTTTATTTACTAGTCTATGCACAATGGCTGCAGCAAGAGAAAGCTGGCACTTTCATAGGAGCCCTTCTGTTAAGTAGGAACTGCAGAGCCTAGCAGATTGCCTGGCACATAAGAGAGGTTTAGTGCATGTTTATGGAATATGGAAGGAAGGAATCCTAAGTGGCATGTTTACTACTCAGAGGTCTGTCAGTGCCTAACTGTTCTTCAGTGGCGTAAATGAGTCAATACACCTCTTTATATCTTCATGAAATATTCTGCCAATTAGGCATTAGGGAGAACTAAGCATTCATATTCTGTAGTGGATGTTTACAGGAAAAGGACAGGAAGCTCCATCCCCTCTGGGCAACATAGTGACTGATATTTTATCCAACCTAGTGAAAATTTTTTTTTTTAATCTCAAGATGATTTCTTTATGATAAAGAATTCTTTTTATTTTTTTAAGGGAAATAGGCATTACCTCACTTATATCAGTTTTGGAAGACTCGGGTTTATATCTGGCGCACCATCTGTCAGATCCCGTGCAGATCCTGGTGCCAGGATCTTCCCTTCAGTTAATATCTGTTGTGCTATTTGGGTACCAGAGTGTTTGGCATGCCATTCTTCATCTTGTCTCCATATGCAGATCCCACCTCAGCAGAATACATCCTCCCCCTTTCTAAGTGACAGTGGATTTATACTAATTCAAACACTCCCATGCAGAAGCCCTTGATGACCTGCGACATGTGTTGCAAGAAGGTTGGTCAGGAGACCATGAAAGAGAGTGAAGTTAACGTGACTCAACCAACTAAACCAGCCAGTTCTGAACAGTGAAGAGAGGATAAGGAGGAAGAGCCTCTCATTCATTTTCACCCAAATAAAAATGGAGAGTTGAAATTAGCATTTAACCCTCTGATATTGTAGGCCATATGTAATTCACTATCCAGGATGTCTAATCAAAGACCCTACAAATATTCTGAGTTAGAAATATTCATGTGTGGTGTAAGTGTTTATATTTAAAATTCTAGACTGCAGTTGTGAAGTGTGAAGTGAAAGTCACTCAGTCGTGTCCGACTCTGAGACCCCATGGACTATACAGCCCATGGAATTATCCAGGCCAGAATACTGGAATGGGTAGCCTTTCCCTTCTCCAGGGGATCTTTCCAACCCAGGGATCGAACGCAGGTCTCCCACATTGCAAGCGGATTCTCTACCAGCTGAGCCACAAGGGAAGCCCAAGAATACTGGAGTGGGTAGCCTTTCCCTTCTCCAGGGGATCTTCCTGACCCAGGGCTCAAACCTGGGTCTCCTGCATTGCAGGCAGATTCTTTATCAACTGAGCTATCAGGCAGTTGTGGAAAATCACGGTTATTCTGCTTACAGGGTGTGGAGATGCTTCTGGAAATTCAGAAACAGATCAACAAAGCAATTGAAATGGTATGTAAAGAGTATATATGGTATGTACTAACTGATGCTTATTTACCTTCTGGTGTCAAAATTATAGTTCATATGCAACATGATCAATATTGTTGCTACAGATAGGAAAACGTATTCATCTTCTTTGGGTTTCAACCATGACCCAAGCTCATATGTTCCCTCATTGGCTATGTGGCCAGTTTCTAATGGAATTTAATCATCTCATTTTGATTTCTGAGGCAGCTGGCCCTGTGCGAAGATTATGAGGGAAAGACTTGGCCCCTAGGATCATGAGAGGCCACTTGGTATGATGGTGAAGGCACGGTCACATGTGCCTGCTCAGAATCCCAGTGTTGGGCAAATAAGTACCCTTGACTGAGAAGACTTGGGGGGAGATGTCACAGAGGCTGCATGAGGGCAGCTGTAGAGGAACCAGGTGGTTCCATCGTATTCTTTTTTTAATTTAAATTGGAAGATAACTGCTTTACAATGTTGTGTTGGTTTCTGCCATTCAACAATGTGAATCAGCCATAAGTATACATATATTCCCTCCCTGTAGAGCCTCCCTCCCATGCCACCCCCATCCCACCCTTCTAGGTTGTCACAGCACACCGGGTTGGGCTGCGTGTGTTATACAGCAGCCTCCTATTAGCCATCTTACATATGGTCGTGTGTATGTTTCAATGCTACCCTCCCAATTCGTCCCACCCTCTCCTTCCTCCACTGTGTCCACAAAGTGCATCTCTGTGCACGGATGCATCAGGAATACGTGTTCAGATGCAGGAATGTACAGTCATGTTCTGACTAGGGTCGTGCCCAGGGCACAGGCTGAGGGGCCCAATCCTTGTCTTTAACTTTGGAATAATGCTGCATTTATAGAGAAGCTGCAGAGTCGGTGCAGAGAGTTCCCAAATACCCCCTCACCCCAGTTTCCCCCAGGGTTAACAGGATACATCACCGAAGCACATTTATCATAACTAAGAAACCAAAAGGCTACGTTACTACTAACTGAACTCCAGACTTTATTCAAATTTCACTGATTTTTCCACTCACGTCCTTCTTCTGTTCCAGGATCCAATCCTGAGCCCACAGTTACATAGTGTGAGGCTTCTAAACTACATGATTAGGACGCACTAGCTGATTCTCCTGCAGGATGGGGGCCAAGATGCCATCTCAATATGATGTGAAGGAACTTTGGCTCCAGTGCAGTCTTGCCAGCACTGAATCAGTGATGGGGTCAGGTGGCTGGCGCCCATGCCCTACAGTTGATCAGAATTGCTTTAAGCACCTGGCTACCCACTCCAGTATTCTTGCCTGGAGAATCCCATGGTCAGAAGAGCCTGGTGGGCTATAGTCCAAGGGGTCACAAAGAGTCAGACACCACTGAGTGACTAACACTTTCACATATTCATACTGGAGCCAGTTTCCAGGGTGATTTCCAGGAGGCCAACTTCCTTATAGGTGACCAGCCTGCAGAGATTCAGACTTGGACAAGTTAACCCTCACCTTGCCTTTTGCGTTGCCCCTTTACCAGCTGTGGGCCCTTGTGCCAATTACATAACATTTCTGCCTCAGGCTCCTCGCCCACAAAATGGATATGACACATTTTGAGGAGTATACAAGTTTACTATATGCAGTGTGCTCAGAGCTGACCCAGCCCTGAGCAGTGCCTAGTGGTGGTGGCTGTCAGAGCAGGTGGAGGAGACCCAGCTTAGAATATTAGAGATTCAGGATATTTAAGCTTTCTGCAGTCATCCTGACTTTCAAATTTTTAATTATACAGTTTATTTTTAATTATACAAGTAGATCATGCATGTTCTTATTAAAATTCAAATTCTGGTAGAGCCAGTCCCCCCCACCCCACCCCTGTGCTAACTCCACCTGCCTGGACCCCACACTCACCACCACCCTCAGTTCCAGTTCCATCTCGAGAGCTGACCACTGTTAAAAATTGAGTGTGGTCTTCTAGCCTTTGTTTTGTATTAACACACACAAATATCACACATACAAGTATATAGCATGATTTGTATTTAAAATCATATAAAATTCTGCACAAATCTCTGCAGATGCTTTATTTCTTTACCCTTTTTGTGTTCATCTTTTACTGATAATTTAGGAATTCTTTCTGTAATAAAGGTTTCAATCCTTTCTACATGTTACAATACCTAATTTCCTCTACCACATTGCCTGCCTTTTTAACTGTATTTTATGAAGTCATAGAGATATTTTTTCTTTTTCAATATTTTGACAAAATAAAATGTATCACTGTGTTCTTCTAAAGCAGTGGTTCTTAGTGGGGAGTGACTTTGCCCAAAGGCACAATTGACAATGCCCAGAGACGTTCTGGGTTGTCCCAGTGTGAGGCTCTCCTGGCATCTAGAACGCTGAGATCAGGGATGCGGCTACACATCCAACAGTGCACGAGGCCGCCCTTCAAGCAGAGGATCACCCAGTCAAAGTATCAAGAGTACCATGGCTGCAAAACGGCTTTTGCCCTTGCTCAGCTCTGGGCCACGAATATGCTGCTCTTTACCTGGAGGGTTCGGCACTCCCACGTTCCCCCCGCCCACCAGGTATCCGCTTCTTCCGAGTCCCCTTCAGCTCTGCACTCCCCATCACACCGCCTTCCTCCTGGTTGTTACCTGCATCTCACTATGTGCCATCACTAGATCACAGCTTCCTGAGCCAGTGCTGTGTGTGTGTCTCGCTGTCTCTCTTGGCACATCACTTCGCTTCCTATATTATTTTTATTAATACCAAGGGATAGAAAGCTCAGCTGACTCCACAGTGAAAAGAAGCAGGATGACTTCTGTATTTGTGTATACTTGAGTATGAACCTTGTTGATTCTTGACAAACACGCCCCCGCTTATAGAGGCAATAACTGCTGGGCATTAAAGTGTGTCGTCTTTTTGGGGGGATGGCTGTGCTGGGTCTTTGCTGATTTTGCACAGGCTTTCTCTTGTTGTGCTGAAGCTGAAGTGCCAATACTTTGCCCACCTGATGCAATGAACTGACTCATTAGAAAAGACTCTGACGCTGAGAAATATTGAAGGCAGGAGGAGAAAGGGACAACAGAGGACGAGATGGTTGGATGGCATTACTGACTCTTTGGACATGAATTTGTACAAGCTCCAGGAGTTGGTGATGGACAGGGAAGCCTGGCGTGTTGCAGTCCATGGGGTCGCAAAGAGGCAGACATGACTGAGCGACTGAACTGAACTGAACTTGTTGCGGAGCACAGGGCCCAGGCACATGGACTTCAGCAGTTATAGCATTCGGGCTCAGTAGTTGTGGCATATATGGGCTTAGCCATTCTGTGGCATGTGGAATCTTCCTGGACCAGGGATCGAGCCCACGTCCCCTGCATTGGCGGACAGGTTTCTGTCCACTGCACCACCAAGGAAGTCCCAAAGTGCATCCTATAAAAGGCTAAATCCATGTTACAGTGTGCTGTCAATACTGCAAACTGTGGGAGCGTATCATTGGTAATTTGCTTTGCTTTTAGTATCACATGACATTACATACATCAGATCCAGCAGATTTAATGACCATCAGCTATTTGCGAAAGTCAAACCTATCCTGTAGGTGAGAGTGTTTGCACCATAAGAATATTTAAAACAATATGTTGGGCCTTTAAAAGCAAATCCCACACTGGGGTTATTCCTTATGGACAAGAAGGGGACTTAATACCCTCCTGTAAAAAAGAATTCCTGAACACAGCAGGAGTCAGGACATGATGAGGGAATATTTACTTATATAAGTAAAAATGCATGAACATGTATACCCATACCCCACACATGTGATCAAAGACACAATGTAAGAATGAATGAAAGGGAACATGTACCTGATTTTGAGAAATGGTTCGAGGTTTATGAAGTTAAAGAGTGGTTGGCATCACCCATGTGTGTGTGTGTGTGTGTGAGAGAGAGAGAGAGAGACGTGCAGCGTGACCAGCTTGGCCCCAAAGCAGTTGCCAGGTCAGAGGACCAAAAGCTCTGCCTGCTGCCACAGACGTGTCTGAAAATCCCGAGTAACATATCTTTATCTTCTGTCCCACAGTCCCCTCCTCCAAAGCCAGAGACGAAAAAAAGTCACGATGGAGGCAAAAGAGGCCAAGTAAGTAAATGCATTTCCCACACTCTGTATGACAGGTCATTTATTCCCCGCCCCCTCCCCTCTCCCATAGTCACTCTGCTCTAGGACCAGGCCTCACATAAACAGAAATTGCATGGTGACTGGGACCTAGGTGGCCAGCCCCCAGAGCTGGAATATCATTCCATCCCTGCCTCTCCGGTAACAGGCTGCTGGGCCACCACTGCCTGCAATCGTCTGGCCCACTGAAATCTCAGACTTTGATCTTTCCCCAAGATCATTTGGGTCCTCACACCTTCTTCCACTGTTGTGCATCCTCTGTGCTGTGTCCTTTCAGCTGGAGTTGCCCATCCTTTTTAAAACCTTCCTTGAAGAGTTACATTTTTTAAAACATTTTTACAGATTTGCTGCACTGTGCTTAGTCAGTCGTGTCCAACTCTTTGAGACCCCATGGACTGTAGCCTGCCAGGCTTCTCAGTCCATGCTGATTCTCCAGGCAAAAATACTGGAGTGGGTTGTCCTACTCTCCTCCACGGATCTTCCCAACCCAGAAATCGAACCCAGGTCTCCTGCATTGCAGGAGGATTCTTTACTGTGTGAACCACCAGAGAAGCCCTTTGAACAGTTCAGTTCAGTCACTCAGTTGTGTCCAGCTCTTTGCGGCCCCATGGACTACAGCACACCAGGCTTCCCTGTCCATCACCAACTCCCGGACCCTACTCAAACTCATGTCCATTGGGTCGGTGATGCCATCCAACCATCTCATCCTCTCTTATCCCCTTCTCCTCCCGCCTTCAATCTTTCCCAGCATCAGGGTCTTTTCCAGTGAGTCAGTTCTTTGCATCAGGTGGCCTTTTAACAGTTACATCCTTCTAAAGGAAATTGGGACACAGGAAAGAGCAGGCCTAGAGGAAGAAGGCAGAGTTAGGGACAGGGGGGACAGACACTTATAGGGACAGACTGAAGACTCACCAGCCTGGTAGTCATGGCTCAGGTCAGCCTGTGTTCAGTGGCAGAGCCAATAGAGAGATGACATGGGCAACTAAAGAGAGAGGAGTGTGTTCCCAGGTCAAACTTGAAAACCTCGGGAGTAAGAAAACTGTTCCCAGATACTGCAGAACACTTTTCTGCCCAGAGGTCATGCAGACATGAGCGGGAACTAGGACAAGGTGAACGGAGAGTCAGAGGACCTTGTGTTTGTAGAGCTGAGTCTGGTTATTAACTGCCAACCACCAGAAGCTCCAAGAACCTTAGCGTGTTATATTCACATGCGTGGTTTTCTTGATCCTGCAGCAGCAGATCACCAGCAAGATGTCCCATCTTGGCTGTTTGACCATTAATTACGACACTATAGAGCAGCCACTGCTCCTCATACAAGGAATCTGTGCGAACCTGGGGCTAGAATTGGGAACGAACCTGCATCTAGCCATCAACTGTGCTGCACATGAGCTGATGGACTATGTAAGTTTCCACTCCAGAGTTTTTGCCTTTTGTTTCGGTCCCATTATTTTTAAATTAGAACTCAAAAGAGGAGCCTATCTGTTTATATTTCCAAACAAATTCTATTTTTTCAAGTAATATCATGGAAGGGTCCAGATATAAATGGAGTTGGGAAAGCCAGGTTAGCTAATGACCAGACAACGTGCTTTGCTGTGTTTAGTCACTCAGTTGCGTCCAACTCTGTGCAGCTCTATGGACTGTAGCCCGCCAGGCTCCTCTGTCCGTGGGGATTCACCAGGCAAGAACACTGGAGTGGGTTGCCATACCCTTCTCCAGGGGATCTTCACAACCCAGGGATCGAACCCAGGTCTCCCACATTGCAGATGGATTCTTCACCATCTGAGCCATCAGGGAAGCCTACAGTCTTTTTCTGATGGACAATAATAACATAACCATATACCTTTAAATATTAACAGGAAATGTCATAATAATTATATAGAGAAATTCTGTAATAAAAGTGACTAAATGGATTGCTTACATTGAAATCATGAGAACTGCTGAAAAATAATTTAACAAATTGGTATGTTCTGCTGAGTACATTCATTTGGTTGATGAATGCTGAATTGGTCAAGCATAAAAAGTGAGTCAATTGTAACTATGACTTGACAAGCTCTTCTAGACACATGGTTCTTGGAGTTTTTGCTGGTGACTCACTTTTTAAATATAAAAAGTATTTCCAAGTTATTGAAGTTTTTGGAGAATAATTAGTAATGGTAATTAATGTCAAATTCAGGGGACATGACCAAATAGGATTCCACTTTAATTTGCAATTCTAATTTTTTACTTCAAAGGAAATCTTGAATAGTATATTTGAAACCTAAGTATCAGCTGACTTCTAAAGTTTTTAGTTTTCTAAAGAAACTAAGCACAGAAAAGAATGTTTAAGGTAATTTTCTATTCTTCACATAATGATTGGTTCCTAGGCATACCATTAAGAAAAATAATTGCATGTTTTCATCTACAACGTATACCATGAACTATGAATATACTGACTGCTAGCGCTAACGAGACTGGATATTTATTGCTTATATTAGGTAAAATGCATTAGCTAGATAGCAGATAATAATTCTTATGTTAGTTCAAAGTCACTGAAAAAGTCAGTTCAAAGCATTTCCTCTCTGACAAGACAAGATTGTATAAGTTTTGCAGTATAGAAACTAAGCATTCTTAACCACTTTTTAACATGAAAAAAGTACAGAGTCTCTTCAATGATGGAGTTCTTAGGAACCTGCTTAATTCTAATGGAATCCATTCTGTTAGCAGCCATAGGAAGGCATTAGTAAATCAGAGTCATTCTGGTGCACTCCACCTCCCTCCCCATACCAAATGCCCCAGGTACCACTGCTGGACACAGATTTGAACTGGACATA
Source organism: Capricornis sumatraensis (assembly GCF_032405125.1). Classification (NCBI taxonomy): domain Eukaryota; kingdom Metazoa; phylum Chordata; class Mammalia; order Artiodactyla; family Bovidae; genus Capricornis; species Capricornis sumatraensis. The sequence continues at coordinate 37,357,433 of NC_091091.1, forward strand.
AGAGTGCTGTGTTTACAGACATCATACTAAATTCTCCAGGTCCGTTCACTCCAGTATGAAAGTACCTGGGGGCATTCCAGACTTCAGATGAACAGGCTACACTAGAATTCCACTTCCAAAACAATAGTTACTACTAGGACATGCCTGCTTGCTTTCACCTAAGTCTCTTTACGTTTCATATTGACTGTTCATATCTCAAAAGTCTAGCCCTGCCTTCAAATTTAAAATATTCACAGTAAAGGAAACAAGCTAAATTCATTCACTGTGAGCTGAACAATGGTAGTTCTAGTGAGTAGGCAGGTTTGCACTGCTATTCTGTTTATGAATTTATGTGATTGCCCATCTTCCAAGCACCCAGGTATCTGGCATCACATCCTAAAACTGACGTAAGGAATTACTCCTCTCCTACTCTGCAGGCAGTTGTTTTGTGCAGAAGGTTTCATCTGAAGTCCGTGGGAAGAGCTGTATGGGGCATCCAGAGAAATGACTTGATTTTCTCAGGTTGATATTTAACAGATATTTAAAGTAAAAGGCACAGATTTCTCGTGTGAGGGTGGCCTGAAAATAACCCGCAGTCTTTTATATGAAATGAATGAAAATGAAGTTGAATTGCATCTTTAATGTTGGAAGAACTCATCATTCAGCCGTTAATATCTTCTTTTCACTTATCAGAGTAAAGGAAAGTATGAAGTGATGATGGGGACCTACAAAAATGCAGCTGAGATGGTTGACCTGTATGTGGATCTGATCAACAAGTTCCCTTCAATTATTGCCTTAATTGATCCTTTCAGGAAGGAGGTAACGGGATTCACCTTGAATTTCATAATAAAACAGAACAAAGTCTCATTCTTTTCGATCTGTAGATTTGAAATGTAATTTGGGCTGGGATATTTTATTTGGGCATTTATGAGAAAAATGCCGGGCAAATGACTAGCAGAAACAGAATTACCTAGGAGTGTGCCCATCTGCGGGATAAAACACGTATTCCCCAGCACTTCAGAGTACTTGTGTGTTTACCAGCAGCCTAAGTGATGGCAGACGAGCCTGCTGTGCTGGCTGGGGCTTCAGTAGGTTAATCACACATCATTTCCAAGTGCTCATGGAAACAGAACTTCAACTAGGCCAAATGTTTTTTAACCTAAATTCAGTTACTACACATGTATAGACATTAAAAAAAAATTCTTTAAAAGATTTAAGATATTGGGGTTTTCTGACCTGTTCACACATCCAACAAGGATTGTCTGTGTGCCTACAACTATCTCTCTTCCTAACCCACTTAAACTTCAAAACTTACATTCTTGATTTTATGAACTTGAGAGCCATTAGATATAGTGAGCAGATATCCTCTTTGAGATAACTCAGCTATTAAAATTTGAGGGACAGAAAGAGAGCTGGATCTTACTGGTGCCCCAGGCTCTCTGAGTCCCATCTTTCCTTTCACAGCCTAGGCTGCATCCCAGCACTTGTGGAAGATGCTGAGCCCAGATCTTGCATCCCACCAGATGTTATCTTCTGCTTCTTGTCCCTAGGCTCTGGCCACAGCTCTTTTTTAATGTGATAAGATGCACCTGTATTGTCTGTCCTAATGGGACAGGTGGAACTCTAGTACAACAGCTGGGAAGACTGTATATTACTATTTAAATAAGCATCTCATTTCATTTGGTGGTCTCACCAATTAAAAATAAGGGTGTTGGGAATGAGGGTCTACAGCCCTGCAGGCTCATTTCTTTCCATTGTCTTTTTACCAGAAATAACATTAACATCCTCCAACCAGCCAGTCTTTAGCAGCATTGTGGATAACACAGTGGGTGGGAAAAGCCTGTGCTTGGAGGATGTCAGAATCAACGTGGAGAAAAGCATTTAATGTGTATTAACGTTTTATTCATTATATCTTTAAGCTCAAATTTAATCACTTTAGGTTTCTATTCCACGAAGCCTATTAACTTGTGTGGCTGTGGTACAAGCAGCATTCAGCTGAAAAATGCAAATGACAAACAACTCCCCCCAAACCCCTAGCTTGTATATCTCAGAAAGGTGTCTAACTTTGATTGTCTACTATATGATTCCTGTTGTTTTGTGATGATGCTCCGTTCACTGTAATGACCAATTCTTAAATATCCACCCAGGACTCTGAACAGTGGGACAGCATCTATAATGCTCTTGGTACCAGGTGTTACATAATTGCAGGCACCGCATCCAAAAGCATCTCTAAACTGCTAGAGGAGGGCAGCATCAGCATCCTCAAATACAGCGGGCTGATCATAAAACACACAAACCAGACCACGATGTTGGACCTGGTGGAAATAACCAATCTCATTGACGGTGAGTGGAAATACAGACCTGAAAGACTCATTATGAACTTAAATACACAGTGTATCAGGCACTAAAAAGCATGGAATCCATCTTGGAAGAAAAAAACACCCCAGCCGTTTGTGAGTGATTTGGTGCTAAATAGCAAAATGTACCTTACTACTGATTCAGTTCATAATGTTCTAAGAACAGCCGCACCCAGGAGGTCGCCCCTTTCAGGGAGGGCTACCACAAACACATGGCTGAGGCTGCTGTTCTCTCAGTTTCACAGGACACCACAGTGATTTGTTTTTTTTTTCAATCATTAGCCCACACTGGGTTTTTTTAGTTCCTCAAAAGTTTCAAGCTCTTTACGACCTACAGGTCTTGGAACATGCTGTTCCTTCAGCCTAGAATGCTTTGCCCTGTACCATTTAGTTGACTAACTAGTCCTGATCCTTCAGGTCTTCTTGACCTAAATGAAACCTCTTCAGATGCCTTTTCCTAATTTTCCCCACCCCTCACTGGCTACTCTGAATCTTTCTCATCCCATATTTTCAACTGTAGTAACTAGCCACAATTTGTTCAGCTGGGTCTGACTCTTTGAGAGCCCAGGCTTTCCTGTCCTCCACTATCTCCCAGACATCACACTCATGTCCATTGAGTTGATGATGCTATCCAACTGTCTCATCTTCTTGTTGCCTCCTTTTCCAGGGTGTTCTTGGGAGTCTTCTTCACTTATGCACAGGGCCGGAAACATGAGTATCGTGAGTGGATCTCAGGGACCAAGCAGAAGGCTAGTCTTAGAGCTGGTGCAAGACTCAGATGGAGACTGGGAGCCAGGCCCTTGGGCTGGTGGCAGCAGATGGAATGAAATGCCTGTGGTCCCTTCGCCTGCAGCCTGCCCCGGTCTAGGGCCCAGGCAGGGTGGCTTGCAGGTGGTGGGAGTGACGCCCCGGGCCTGGCCTTTCTCCCTGGGCCTGGCACTTGGCAGACATTCTGTTCCATGCCAGATCACTGCTGTAACTCCTGCCTGTAAGACACAACACTGTCACCACAGGAAGAACTCTGGATTGCAGTCTTTGTGGGCTTTAGCAAATTTTAAGGGAGTTTGAGATCTTTAAACGTGATTGATTAAGTACTGTTAACACTGCTCTTCTAATAAGTCAACATTCAGAAAGACAGTTTTCCTTTGAACAAAATTTTACATGAATTGTGAAATCTGTTATTTAGGCATATGATGCCCTTGTACTTACTTGTATTTTGACTCTAAGATGCACATTTTTCTACATTGAACATGGATGATTGTCTTACAGCTGTGGTCTGAGAAATGTGTCAATCTAACTTGAGCGTTTTTCTTCTTTAGTGGTAATAATGGTGCCTCTTACAATCGAGGGTATCTTAGATTCGATCAAGCGTAGCATTCATTTAATGTTCATTATCTACACAGATATAATCAGGGTACTAGAAATGCAAATGTACGGGTTAGAATTCTCAGATGGTCAACGAATTGACTCTTCACAGTTTTAAACCTCTGGCAGACTTTAAAGTTTTATTCTGGAGGCTTGTATCTGCTGATTAGATTCATACCATCTAAAATGAAAAGAATTCCTCTGCTTACAGGTAAGAAGCTCATCACTGTCTTTGGAAGCACAGAAGGAGAGTCATCTGATGACAGCCTTGTTGATTTGGTAAGTGCTAAAAACCAGTCCATTGCAGAATTGCCAAAACACTGCTTTTATCATGAAATGGTGTTTCAGAGCGGTGGACTTTGGCAGACAAAGTCATGTAACCTTTTATGAAAGATTTGCTTCCTCCCAGACAGCTGCCTTTTGCAAAGAGCTAATCTTTGAACTTTTAAAAACAAGAAAAATTGAAGTCCTGGGAAAATGATGAGCATACTTAAATGACTGGGGTGTACACTTGCAATCTTACCTCCTAAAATGAAGTGATAAAGGCCAGAGTATTCTTATTTTAAAGTCAGCACACTCACATGACTAGGATAGCATCTGATGTACAGTCACACTATCTCTGTACCGCTGAGTCTTCTCGGCTTGTAAGCAGGCCGCTTTACTGATGTAAGGTGAGAAACTGACTTCAAGGCCGCTTTATACATGTAAGATGAGAAACTGACTTAGGAGAGTAAAACCAAAACACACAGGGACAGTGTGTGGGTCCCTTCTCCCTAAAGAGTTTAGTTTAGCAAAATATGACTCCATTTAAAATAAGCTGTTCCTCGTCCCTTTAGGCTGTTGGACTTGGTGTCCGGTTTATCAAGTTGGGAGGTCTTTCTCGTGGCGAACGGGTGACCAAGTACAACCGCCTCTTTACTATAGAGGAAGAACTTGGCCAGAATGGAACACTGGGTATGTGCTGCTTTCTGCTTTGTTTTCTTTTAGCCATGAATAAGAGAACAAAGATTGGGAGAGGGAGGAATAGAAGTCGCTCAGCAGGCGGGCAGGGGAATCCAAAGACTATAAACAAGTGCTGACAAAACCAGGATGGCATTCGCCACAATGTGCCTTGTTTTCTTAATGGATTATCTGTTTACCTGAATGTTTAAAACTCTCGCCCTTTTTTTTTTTTTGATGAATAGGCTGTGTGATGCTTTTCAATAGACTTAATTGATTGGAATTTCCAAGCCTACCTTTTGTTATGGTCCAAATTATACTTAAGGTTTCTCTGCACAGCCCAAGAAAGTTAAAGACAGATGTTTCCCTGGTGGTTCTTGGCAACAATTTGTCTTAAGTAGACAGCATGTTAAGTTAATGTACCTTGGGAAGACTAGTCTCAAGAGAAATGAACCAGTCATTTATGACATCAAACTTTGTAAATCTGCATGGATAGAAGCAGCTTATGTACCAGCTACCTGGAGAGAAAACCCCCAATATGCATTTTTACTCTTTATGTATCACTGTGACAGCCAAAAGCAAGCATGCAAAGACGTTTAAAGAGACTAATACTTGTCTTTGCAAAATTCTAAAACTATTTGCATTGTAAAATGGAATTAACATACTGCAAAAAAGGATGTTATTTAAGTAGTGCTGACATACTTGTTACCATAAATCAGGCCAGGGGTCCCCAACTTGCAGGATCTAATGTCTGATGATCTGAGGTGGATCTGATGTAATTAATAACAAAGTGCACAATAAATGTAATGCACTTGAATCATCCCAAAGCCATCCCCTCACCACCCTCCCCCTGGTTCATGGAAAAATTGTCTTCCACGAAACCAGTCCCTGGTGTCAAAAAGGTTGGGGGCCGGCCACTGCCATAAATGTAACTCTTGAATGAGATAGATATATTACAGAAAGTATTGTGGAGAAGCAAGGAAGTCCTACTCAATATAGGCACTTTTTTCAGGGACCAGTAGAAATAGTAACTATAACTTTGTCACATTTAACATATGTAATGACCTTGACACACATCCTAAGATTTATAGAAAAAAAAAGATATAATGGGGAGACTATGTCTCAGTCATGTAAGGGCAGTCAAAAGTTCGTATTATTTAGTGTGTAACATGAGGGCTTTTTTTTCAAATGGGTAAAATTATATGGCTCCTACCTATTGTCTGATTAATTTTTGTCATCCTGACTCGTGGAAGCTTTAGATTCCCTAAATGACTGATCACATTTCCAACCAGACTTCACCGCAAGGGGAACAGCTGCTTCGGGGCAACAAAAAGGACTCTAGTGACCGGAGGCCCAGCTCCTCCCTAGTGACAGTGCCGGCCCCTGAGCATTCCGGAATGGATTAACAGATTAATGAGGATTTTGCTGAATTGGCAGTGGTCAATACATGTGAAGGGGGACCAAAAAAACTGGAAAAGCAAACCACTCCACTGAGAGGTTGCGTAGGAAATCTTGGCAAAAGCTCAGCCCTTAAAACAGTGTTCCTGCTATGGGGACCTGAGTGCAACAGTCTAAGCCGACAGAGGCTGACCTTGGAATAGTTAGTTGGCAATGATTTGTCTCATGAAGAGCACTGGCCTTCCCTCCAGTTCATCTTCCTCTTATCCTATGCTGCTCAGCCTCTGCCCAAAGTCCGCTGTACACCAAACGTTCCAGAATGTTGTCTAAGGATACAACGCAAACTGAACAGAATATATTGCAGCTAACGTATAACCAATGACAGGCCCGCTTTTTGGCAGTTCTAGAATCCTTTCTAATGGTGTGACACCTCTGGACAGTTCTGAAGCTGCTCTCCTTTAAATCCTGTAACGAAGATAAAAACTGGAACCAGGGGCTTCCCTGCTGGTCCACTGGTTAAGACCCTGTGCTTCCAATGCAGGGAGCATGGGTCTGATCCCTGGTCAGGGAACTAAGATCCCACATGTCACATAGCCAAAAAAAAGAAAGCAGCCACTGAATTAGTAAACTTTATTGTTGTCATTTTTTAATAGGCTTCAATGAAGAACACACATTTTTCTACTGGAATGAGGAAGCTGAAAAGGCTGGCGAGCTGCCCGAGGTCCCTGAGCCCATCTTCCCCACAGAGGTTGTGGAGGAACACGCCAAACTCTGAGCATCTTCCCACCGGGGTTGCACACACCCCAGCTGACAGCCACACCACTCAGACTATTAGACTGATTGACCTGGAGGAAATCTTCATTTTGCTTTTGCTCCAAAAACTTCACTGACTCGTGTGCTTTTTCTTCCTTTACGTTCACTGTTTGGTGAAAGACAGAGATAGTATTTTGCCTGAAATTATACCTGTGAACCTGTCTTCCAGCTGTCACACTGCTGTGGGGATCCTGTTTGTACATGCTCATGCTCTGGTTCAGGGAAAAACTGTCTTGCACATGTTCATGTATGTCCATTTGAGGGGGAGGGGTCATGACGCAGTAGAATAGTCCAATATTTTTGCCACCAACTCCACACTCAGTTCAAACACCTCATACTTTACTAGTCAGAACATCTCTAAAAGCAAACATCTTTTACACTGGGAGCTTTCTCTGCCAGGAAAAGGTATACATCTTCTCTTTTTATCTTAAATATCCATATAGAAAGCACACACACAGTTTTATAGCCAACCTCGTGCAAAACTGTGGGAGTTTCACATATTGTTTTAAGAGCCAAACAGCTTCCTCTAACTTTCCTACCCTCAAATCCCTTTTCTCTGATTCCCACCTCTTTCTAAATTTTAATTCTTCATCTATCATTTATATCTCTGGGGAATCTCCTTAGAGCCTTTTTGGAATGAGTCTAAATGAGAAAATAAATGAGTATAAATTCAGTAAACACTGAATTTATTCATTCAGTGAATGAATAAATACTCTTAAAGCCATTAAATGCATAATTATTTTTATTATAGCATCTAGTAGGTGATTAAAAATGATACGACATATAGATTGTCTTTTCTGAAAGGTGGTTTTGGGGTGATCGAGGAGAGTCAAAACCAACCATATTCAAACACTGACCTGTAAATATAATAATATCCAGTGGCTTTATATGACTTAAATCCTCTGTTCAGTTACCATGTTTTCCCCCCAAACTACATAAATTGCTACATACTGACCTGTGAGAAAGTTGGCTAAGTTTAGATTTCTGGTGTATTCTCTAAGTTTTTCTAAGCACGCCAAGGACCTCTCCGTTTGAAGAGTACTAACAGGGAGATGTAATGATCTTTTGGCAGAGCCAAGGCCTTACTCTCAAAGCAGTGACTTAAAACAGGCTCCGCGGCAGGTTCGTTCAGAGCCCAAGGCAGGAGGGTTGGTTGGTATCACTCTTAAATTGAAAGAGCTGTGTCACAGTGCGAGATTGTGGTTGCCTTTCCTGATTCTTAGCAATAAACAATGGTTAAGTGTTCACATAGCCTCTGCACATGTACACCCCCCCGACACACACACGAAATATGGGAGGTCATGTGAGAGTATGCCCTGAAACTGTGATACAAATTATAACTGAATGAAGCCACAACAAAAATGTACAACTAAGTTAGTAACTGAATAACTAAATTAAATTAACCAAAGAGGTGACTTATTACCTCAACCAAGTCAACCCTAATTTCAGTGCTGAGCACTCCCTATTCTCCTTGACCTCACTTGAGGCTTGGGGTCACCAAATGGACATTAGCATTTTAAGCTTCTGAGAGTGATAAGCACTGTTTCTACTTATATATTTTCTCTCTCTACACACGTTACAGGACATGTAATAGATATAAACCATATCACGGACCCAATGGACATGAGTTTGCGTAAACTCCAGGAGTTGGTGATGGACAGGGAGCCCTGGTGTGCTGCAGTTCATGGGGTCGCAAAGAGTCAGACCTGACTGAATGACTGAACTGAAGATATTACATATAAAGAGATGAAAGAAACTCATCATACCCTTTATTGGAAATGGCAGGGGGACTGGGGAATGTTAGTGCGTGGAAGAAACTTCAAATCCAGTCCTTAAGTAAGGGCTGCTTGATGACCTTCCTAAGGTCAATGATGATGAGAGATGTTTATCCATTCTCTACAACTTATTGCCACATAAGCTGAAGCTGTTCCATGATTAAATATGTATTGGAGTGGGTTGCCATTCTCTTCTCCAGGGGATCTTCTCAAGCCAGGGATCAAACCTGTGTCTCATGCATTGCAGGCAGATTTTTTTACCATCCAGCCACCAGGGAAGCCCCTAAACATGTATGGTGTGCATTTATAAAAATCATCCAAGCCTTGTTTTTAACATTCTGTGAAACAGACTATCATTTACCTGACAAATATCCTAAAAATAGCATGGAAGGATAATGAACAGTAATCTTTACCTGCCCTACTCCATTTCTAATAGACATTTTACTGTTAACAAAAAAGGTAAGGAAGGAGGAATTACTGGTGAGTAGTCTGAAGACAGTAAAGAATCCGCCTGCCATGTGGGAGACCCAGGTTTGATCCCTGGGTTGGGAAGATCCTCTGGAGAAGGAAATGGCAACCCACTTCATTATTCTTGCCTGGGAAATCTCATGGACAGAGGAGCCTGGCAGGCTACAGTCCACAGGGGTTGCAGAGTCAGACACAACTGAAGCTACATAGAGTCAGAGCCAAAACGTCCATTGTTTTTACTCAGGCCAATCAAGGTTGCATGGTTTTAGCCCTGTTAACACCACAGGAATTTCCACAGGAATGACCAAGTGCTGAAACCAGTGGATGTGAGTTTATATGAGACTAGCTCAGCTACAAAAAGGTACTAGAATTAATTTTATCAAAGTAATTTTAAATACTTTGTGATCATGGTGAAGGAATAAGCAGCTCAGAAAAAGTAAGAACCCTTTCAGAATACCAATGACTAAATGTTGCCTGGTCCAGCTAACACATTTCGCCAGATGACTGAGTCTTTACCCTGGAAAGGGTGTGTGATGAGAGATGGAATTACATATGTACAGAATTTTGAATTAGTAAATACCTTTGAGACATGCCAGCAGACTGACAATATACACAGGAATGGGGAAAGCAGGAAGAAACGTAGCATAAAATTCCTCAAAAGAAATCATTTTGTGGATTATTAAAAATTACTAAACTTATCAAGTCTTATACAATGTTTTTATTAAAGGATGTCAAGTTTGGGGAAGTAAACGAAAAATATCAATAACCACAAGTGACCTTTAGTGGGAAACTATTGGTGCTTTTTAATAAATGTGCTGAGGAGAGTTCAAATCACAGCATAACAGACCTTATTTCAGTGAATTAATGCCGTCTGTAATTTGTATATCATACAGCAGTATTGTTCAATCAGGGGAAGTCACAGTTGAAAAGCCTTACATTTTAATTCCCTATGAGTAAACTGATAAGTAACTATAAAAACATCACTGGAAGAAACATGGAAACAGCCAAGCATAACGAACCTACAGAAGGATAATTATCTCCAAATTTAGGAAGTACATTTACCTGCCTAACCACCTTTTCAAGCCTATGTTTAGCATACGTGCAAAAATAAAATACAACTACTGCAATTATTACTATCATTTTCTTCCGCCCTTAGGTGAGAAACACCTGACAGCTTCATGCTGAGCTATGCTAACAAAACTAACCCTTTCACTTTCTTTAATAGTAAAATTACCATTACGGAATCATTGTCATAAGAAAATGCATTCAAGTACATTACCACTTATTTTAAATAAACACCAATTTTGAAACAATCAACTTTGAAAAGCTGCATAAGTCTTTTTTTTTTAATCCCTGATTACATTTCTTTATTCACTGTGGTAGATGGAAACTTTGTATTTTTAGAGACTATCACCTAATTTCTTTACAAACAAAACAAAACAACAAACTTGTGTAATGTGAAACAGCAGTGAAGCAAGAAACTGTATGCTTGTCACTTATCTTCACTGTACGTAAGAACTGTGATAAAATATGGTACTTGTGCCACATGAGTACATGAGAAAACACAACTGACTCATAGCACTGAACACACTGTTTACCAAGATAATACTCTATTAAATTCAAGCTTTGGACTTCACCTCAATTCTGCATTCAGGCCACTCTCAAGTCTTTGGACACAATCATCCCATAGTTAATAATGTGTGTAATTAACACTGAGTATGAGACTGCTAGCTTGACATCAGCTCCCGAAATTTTAAGCTTATCTCAGTATATCCTAGCAAGTAATTTGTATATCACAGTGCCTAACAATTTCCATGCTACTGAAGTTTCTCCATCAAAAAAAGAAAAAAAAAGGAGCAGATACGCAAAACAGAAGCTTCTCTGGGTTTTTTTTTTTAAATCACCTTATTAAGCTAGTCAGTTCTGTTTATCCAATTATACATAAGTGCTGCAACCTTTCATCATTACATTTGATTAGCGGTATGCACATTACCTAAGAAGATAACATCTGAATTTTTTGTTATCTTCTAAAAGAAGTCACATTTAATACAGTAATTAGAAAAAAATCTTATCCCTATAAACATTAAAAAAAAAGCTACAAAGAATGTGTATTTTGCTAAATAGCTTACTTATATATTTATAGGTGAACTACTTACAAAAGTGACATCAGAAAAGAACCTATATTCTGAATACAGTGACAAGAACAGAATGTCTATAGCTCTTGCCAATACACCAAAACTAATCATGTGCTCATTACAAAAGGACTTCCGAACGTGCCAGCCTTCGGTTTACGGATTAGCAGTTGGAGCTGCTGGTGTCTCTCTCTCTCTGTTTGTATCCTGGTTTAGTTTCAACGTCATCATCCTTGTGTTGAGCTGGATCTTTCTCAGCGACCTGGGCTTTGGTTTGAGGTTCGTGTGTGGAAACAGGATCTAAAACTACAACCGGTTTGGCTTGTTTTCCACTGCCAATGTATTGTTTCCGGTATCCAGTGTTACTGGGAGGCCTAGGGGGTGAACAGTTAAACAAACAAACAAAACATTAAAAGCAGAGAGAGAAAGCATTGATCTTTCCGTATTTCTGGATTCAGAGGAGCAAAAAACCCAAAACATTCTAAGTCTAATCAACATGCAAAAAGTGGTCTTTGAGGTGCCAGCCATTAAAAAAAAAAAAAAAAGCTATTAGATTACATATTAGGAACACAAGGCCAGGAGAAAGGCGGAAAAAGTCAGAGCAATTAACTGCGGAAGTGTTAAAAAGCCAAAGGCACCTACCTGCTTAATCGCATACTCTGCTCATAGAAGCACAAAGCTCACAGGTCCTCTGCGCATACCGCCCCACTGCCTGCTGCCCCCGACTCCTGCCCCACCTCTGCTTAGCTGGAAGGAGGCAGCGAGTCCCTCCCGTGTATGCCCAGGGCACATGGAGTTGCAGACTCGCTCTGAGGAGACTGCGTGGAGGAGGGAAATAAATCACCACCACCCCCATGGGCAGCTGAGAGACGTGCCAGCTGCTGCAGTTTGCTGGCAGGAACGATTCTGGTCAGACCTGGGGAGGAATGAGGGCGGATGGGAGAATCTAGAGAGTCAGCTGAAATGCCAAGTTACCACTTTTTCTAAAACGGAGAATCACATTTGAGAAATTTCTTATTGAATTTCAAATGGCAGTTTCTTTTTCCACCGAGGTTTCCTCTCTTCTCTTCTGATGTAAGAAGTTACTGCTTCTCCAGCTAAATAGGCAATAATTTCCTTGTGGAAATGGAGATGTCCTGAAACGCTCTTCTCTTGCCACGTGTCAGGAGATTAGGCTGTGGGCACCTAGTCCTCTCAGAAGACAGGACAGCAGCAACCATCTGGAGGAGCTGGACTGCTAATCTGATGCCTGGAGGTTGAGGGGTGTGTTGTAGGCAGGGCAGAGGCTATTCAGGCTTATCTGGTTTTCCTGGTGGTTGCTAGGATGTTACCCATGACCCAGCACACCTCTGTCCCAGGTCCACCTCTGGATGTCAGGATGAGCACTGACGAACTGCGGGCCAGGTCTCCCCACTGCTCTACTAGTCTCCCTGATCAGCTGATGTCTATTATTCCCTGACCCCGAGGTCAGACCTGCTGGTTGACACTCTCTTACTGCCTCATACTTCTCCCTTGTTGGGACTTACCATAGTTACAGTGAAATAACTGGTTGTTAAATGTCTGTCTCTTTAAGTAAAATGTAAGCATCCGTGAGTTGGACTGTTTAGCTTTGTTCATAGTTATACGCCAGTACCCAGAGCAGACCCATTTGTGGAGTAAACAAATGAGCGAATACTAATGAACTACTGTGCGTGAAAGGCTCAGAATGAATGCTCAGAAACCAAGGCTTTTGTGTGAGCAGGTCTGGATACCTCTATTGTACAGCAAAAGCAACAAGAACAAATCATCAACTGTTGAGACAAAGTGGCCTGCACGATCCAGCCACAGGTAACAAAACTCCAACCCAGGGACCACGGTTTTATCACCTAGCACTATGAGATCTGTCCAGATGTTTGAAAACCACTATAGGGCTTTCCAGTTATACTGTATGACTTGATTATCATCAATAAGTAACTAGCACGTAACTGTCTTCTTTGGAGGAGTAAAAGCAGAGAGATGACCAGAGGCTTGAGAGGAAAGTTACGCTGTAGTGAGGACAGATTCCTTTATTTTTGCCTGAAGCTGGCAACACCCTTTTCATTAGCAGACAGCTCTGACACTGCCCACCTACTGTGGCCAAAGATCCACTTCTCAAGATATCTGTTACTGTGTTCTGGCAATCACCATGGGATGAATTTACCCCAGTGGTATCTGGCTTGACTTTCTCTGACCCAGGGAACACCTGAAAGCCCGAACCCATGGTCGGAGAAGCAGAACCACCATGAAAGGCATAAGGATTCATGACAGGTTAGACCTCAGGCAATGGAGAGAGCCAGTCAGGCAGTCTACGTGAGTCTGTGTATGATACTGGGCCTGAAATCAGCACGTCATTTGCAGGTGAGAAGCAGCAAGAAGCGGAGGACAAACAAGAGCCCCATCTCTTTCACAATCCCCAATTCCTGATGATGCAGGTGAGCTTCAGGGTAAACCTGGAGCCCTTCCACATGGATTCACACATGCATCTGGCCCAAGATCTGGGGAAGCTAGAAGGGGAGATGGGGGCAGCTGTGCCACACGCCAACTAGGTGACAATGCGCATGAGCAGTAAAAGCACCTGCCCTACACACACTTTCAGAGCATTAAAAAAAAAAAAGACTATTATGTCACTTCCACTTTCTAAATCTCATGCCAATTTCTCTTGTGGTGAAGCCTAACCTGGAAACAAATGGGTAAGAGAATTCAAGGGAATTCTAGAAAATGAAGTTCCAGCCTAGCTAAACTGTTACAGTCAAAGTCACATAAAATCTGCCAGTCAAGTCCCCAGTCTGGTTCCGCGACACTGGGTCTAAGCCCACTGCTGGCTTAGACCAGATAAGCTGGCCAGTCTGCTCGACACATGCAATGGAGATATCAATCTCATTCCAGGTGAGCAATTTCCATCAACCCATACTGACCTTCATTCATCACTTTTGTAGAACTACCATGGATGTTTTCATGCCCACATGTGTCTGCAGGTGAAGGGGTGGTGAACGTATCCTAAAAATGCTTTCTTCATCAGCTGGAGGCTGAAAACTTCCAGGAAGTGCTCTTGGGGCTCCACAACAGCAACAAATGATGTTGACTCAACTGAAAGTTCAGAAACTCTGTATGGCCAGGCTGCAATTTTCCTGGAATTGTCTCAGTCCAGAGAATTGCTGTTCTTTCCTCAAGTAAGCTTCTCAATAATAGATTAACCTATTATTAAGTCACGTGTAGACTCCAATTTGAGAACTCCTTTGCTTATCACTGAACTTGGCACAGTGGAAAACTTTGAATCCATGTGTTGAGAATCAGAGTTAACTAGTTTCTTAAAGATAACGACCACTGGCTTGGAATTCCAAAGGGTTGAAGCTAAAAGGGACTATGGCAATCATCTAGCCCAGCTGGTTCTTTTTCAGATAAGGAAAATGAGGTTTGGAGAGGGGAGGGGCAAGACCTAAAACATACAGCTTATTGGTGGCAGAGCTAAGACAAGAATCAGAAGTTCCTATCTCCCTGTTCCTGATTCTCCCACAATATCACGTAACTTTTTACCAAAGGCATCTTCTAAAAATATGATGATGATGCCACAAGCTAATTCTGGTATGTTTACAGATTCTTTCTAAATCCTTGTTTTCACCTGCATCTTTCCGATCTATAAATATGAAATTCATCCTTTGGAGTTATCCCTTGTTTGTTTTTTTTTTCCTTTGTGACTTAAACCTAGCTCTTCCGGGTTTGACATCATTAAGTCCATTCCTGGTTCCCACAGGGGAGCTGCCCAGGGCTCCTTCTGGAATAAGGGGCCTCATCGTACCTCCAGTCTGATCTTATAGGAGGAGCCAGAAAGCCCCACAGTGATGGTACCCAGAACCCAGGCTCCTGCACTAGGCAGCCACGGTGGCAGGTTCTAGAAGGTTAAACTGAAGCTTCTCCCCAAGGTGAAAAATCCCAGGTGCTCAAATACAACAATCCAATAGGAACTGCAGTATACCATTGTTTGGTTCAGTTTTTCTACTTTAATTCATCTAAAAGCAATGATCCCAAATAAGGAATTAAAGTCAGTATTCATAAAGAGGATGGCAGACCTTCTCCTGTAAGCTGCAAAATCTCCAAGCAAAGCTTAAATTTTAGAGCTGACATGAAGACTCAAATCATGGACTGTTCAGGCTGAGAGGGATTACTGACATGAACTAGTGCATCCTTCTCATTTGTCAGGTGAAGACACCAAAGAACAGTGAGTTAAATGCTTGTGTGGGCACACAATTTGTTAATAGCAGATAAGGATTAACATTGTGGCATCTTGACTTCCTGTCAAGTATTTTTTTTCTTACCACAACAGAGTAGCAGTGATTTTTTGATCCATTCAAATAGGTGTTTTTGTGAGTCATTTTCAATCATTTGTTAAGTGCTATTCCAAGACAAAAAGAAAAACCAGAAAGCAAAATAAAAGCTAGGAGAAAATATACTAATCTATGCCACTCTATGAAGCCTAATGCCCAAGTATTGGGCAGGCCAAAAAATTCATTTGGGATTTCAAATGAACTTTTTGGCCAACTCAACACTACTTGGTTGCCCTTTTAGAAAGCAGTTACTTTTCCCTCCCTGCAAGAGGGCCAGAAGGTGAGGCCGGGGCAGATGGGGCCACTAGCTAGTAAAAGGGAAAACCTGACTCCAGCTGGTACTGGTACCAGAAGAATCAGAACAATTGCAAACGGTAATGCCCAAAATTGAACTTTATAATAAAGGGACTCAGTGATTTCTCAGACTGTGTTACAAGAGACGAAAGTGCAGCTTTCTAATTCTTAAAAAAGCACATCATTGTTTGCATTCAATGAAATTTCATTCAAAATCAACTTTCCACGTTCCAATTATATTCAACAACATTCTAGCTAACATTTCGGCTTCAATTCAAATTAACTAATGCCCCCAAAGAGCCCTAATAGACATGGTTCCGAGCTCAATTGAATACAATCAAAGCTCATGAAATGAAGGGGGTAAAATGCTTATTTCATGCAAATTTTGCATATCACTCAAGCTTAATTTTACTGATAATATAAAGGTGGGACATTTTGAACATTACAGTGAACGAAACTTTTAAGCGGCGAGAGTTATTTTATAAAATGCTACCTCTGAAAAGCTGATTGCCAAACAGTATAAAAACGGTTTGAGGCATAAATGCCAAGTTCATTTCTATTTCACTTCTGAGGTAACTATCTTTCAAATCGCAACAGCTGGACTATTTAACACAATCTGGTGAATCAAAGTATAGTTCTTCTCTGGTCTCCCAGTGGGACGCCTGCATTAGTTGGTGGCAGCCATCCAACAGATGACGCACAGCCGGACGGTCTGAACTCTGCTTCATTTACAATAAAAACGGGTAAAGCTGCAATCGTATTTACCACCTTCAAGGACAGAAAACGGAAAGATTTAAATGTGTCTTTATAAAGTAGTTTCCGGGGAAAACTTCAAAAAGGAAGTCAGTTTTATATTTTCCCTTGTGTAAAAATAAGAAGTCTTGCTGCCCGCCCCCACGCCAGCCCATCCCCAAGCCCCTTACAGAGTTGCTGCAGCAGTGAAGAGCAGTGGCATTGCAACCAGAGGAAGTTTTGTTTCTCTTAGACGTCCTGTCTTTCAGGGCATTTTCACACACTGGTTCAAAATCTCCCTGAATCGAGTTTCAAACAAGAGATGAAACTTTCTATATTATTGCTCATTCTACTACTTGTAAACATCGTGACGGTAAGAATGAAACTAATTCCTTTTGGCTTTGTGTACTTTTTGAAACTGCATTTAAGCTCAAAGAATAAATTAATTGGCCAATTTGGGTCAGCTTCTGTTTGAGGGGTAAATAGATATAGTTTTAAATTATGAAAGATAAATATTGTTAAGCAGCAGAATACTGCCACACTTGGTTGAAAATCTGACATTGCCTTCTGGATGCCAATTTGCCATCAGGATTAACAAGAATCCCTTTTTAACAGAGGTCAACAATGGCTGGGCAAAGACTTCTGTGTCCATGTTGAGCCAGCTTCTTTGGTGGAGTAACTGCAGCATAGCTTCTCAACGCACAGGTTATCTCCCAGACCACAGTGAACGCTACGAAGCCTTGTTCCAGTTCTTTTATTCCTCCAGTGTAAGCTGGGCTCTGCGCATTTATAGATTCCAAATACACTGGCCCAGGGAGGCCAGGAAACTGGACCATTCTCACCAGCAAAATCAATGATAAAGGATGAGCTAAGACTGATTGTAGCTCAGGCAAAGATTCTTTTTGTAAATGTGTATGACACTTTTGGGGGCTACTTATAAAGATTTTTGTAATTTTGTACAACTTAAGTCACCATGGACAATTCACTGAGATCTCAGCTATGAAATGTGAATGCTATCTAAAAAAGAAATTTTAAGGGACATAGTCTTCCACCAGAGCCACCATCTATAACACGGGCACCTCAAGAAAGCTGTCATGCACAAAATGTTTATATTTTCATTCGTAATTTTCAGAAAAATATTTTTAAAGTTTAAGAGGCTTTTCTTTATATTAAATACTTTATACTCTCTTTTAAGATTGTAAGTTGTGAAGAATTCAGTGTGCTACTTTTCATATAGTTATATGACAAAATATATATCAGATGAAAAGCATTTATCAGGTTTCAGAAGTTAAATCAATTTATCCTCAGATCTGAAACTACACTTAACTTTTAGCCAGAACTTCTATTTGAACAGATTTTAAGTCTCCACTACTCCACTATATAAAAATAACAGGAAACACAAATACGGCAGAGACTGCTAAGAGAGGTTTAAAATAAATGACAAAGCACCAAAAGCAATTTGGCTCTCCATGCCGAAACGATATACTTTACGCTAAGTTTCTAAAAATCATAGGTGTTGGCAACGGGAGGCAAATGTTACAAGGCAATTCATTCTTTGAGAGAACTGAGAATTGCTCAGCTGTATTTTTAACAGTTATTCTGAGATTTACTCAATAGAATTTTAGCACTGGGTATAACAGAGCCTCAACAATTAATCTGGAAGCATTTGCTGTCTGCGGAGCAACTCGGAACACCTGTGAGACAAAACCGACAGGCGGGTCTTCTGGGCAGCCCACAGGAAAACTCCTACGGAGGGGGCTGAGTGAGGCAATCTCAACTTCCAGAACATCCAGTTGTTCCGCTAATTTTGTTGTTAAAACTTAATTGTCCATGTGCAGGCACACACGGAGAACCTTTGTCGTAGTGCTTAGCTGAGCAGAGCTGTTTCCTGCAGTGTCCGTACACAATTCAGGGGTACTAAGATTACAGTGGAGAGCACAGCAAATCCTTTAATTGTATAAGAGCATCAGATTAAGCAGTGACGTCCATGCAGTTCATTCTGCTAGCTAGTCATCTCTTCTCAGAAATAAACGTTTACTAAGTACACGGAAGGTGCCCTCCTTTCTCTGCTCCGCACCACACAAGCAAACACACACACACACACACACAAGGAAAGAAAAGAGGTGGGAGGGGGGCGATGGGAGTAATAGGAAAAAAAAAAAATGCACTCTGTCCACCACAAGGACTAAAAGAACTTGGCTTTA
This sequence comes from Capricornis sumatraensis, assembly GCF_032405125.1. Lineage (NCBI taxonomy): Eukaryota > Metazoa > Chordata > Mammalia > Artiodactyla > Bovidae > Capricornis > Capricornis sumatraensis. The sequence goes on from NC_091091.1 coordinate 37,376,229, forward strand.
TTCTATCTGAACAAAATGTTGACTTGAAAGAAATAGCTGTATGACCAACCAAGTTAACTTCCAGGTGAGATCTGAGACAATTTTATGCCAAGCTTCCCTAAAAATGAGTTGAGAATCTTAATTTCTATTTGGCAACATATTTCAAAAGCTGAAATTCTGCAGCTCCAATGCAAAAGAGCAATTTCATTTTTCTACATCAGTTTCACACTGGAAATAATGGGGAAAACCCTGAAGAGAGACTACTTAAAAGTCAATCAATCTTTTAATTCAAACCCAGAAATGGCAATTAGATTTTCTTTCATAGAAACATTTGACTGATTATATTAACCATCAGACATCTAAAATTTATCTTTTATCAACTATACTTTGGTAGTCAGTTAATGGCTCAAACAAGATGAACTCTCACAAAAATAAATCTGTGTGGGGCCAAAAGTCACATGTATTTAGAGATACCATAGATCTAGAAATTAAATGCAAATTGAAATAAAAATGGCTTCACTGGAAACGGTCATTTTTCTATTGAAACTGAAGTCCTGTAATTGCTACATTAGTTTTTTTTTTTTTTTAATTCTTCTATGGGGCACAGTGTGACCTGTTTTGACCTCCCAAACAAAAAAGGCAAGCTAGCCACCTGTCTGATGGTTAAAAAGGAAATTTTAAAAAGCCTGATAAAGCTTAGAGTTTGGGGGAGATCTGGGACTGAAGAGAAACATGATGAATTAGAGAAGTGTTAACTGGAAGGGTCTCTGGCAATTGTGGCTTAAAAGCATCTTTGAGAATGGCCAAGAGATGAGGATACAGCTATGAGATTACTGCAAATCACACCAATTACAACAGAAACTGGGTTCTCCCCTGTGAAACAAGGTTTTAGATATAACTGGATGAAATGAAAAATTATCCGTGAGGTTGACCACTTTAATTGTAACTGTCAGGAGGAAATTCACCTTTCTAAAAGTTATTAATAGAAAAAGTGAACATAGATGAATAAAGCTCAGTACCGACAAGTAAGGCCACTTCTAAGATGAGACTGTTCAGAGACAAAAAGGCAAGATGGCGAAAACACAACAAACTCCTGGGCCTCTGCCTGATTGTGCTGCAGAACTCTTGTAATATCTGCTTACTTCTTTCTCCATGCTGCTGGCCCATTCGTCCTGCCTTTCTTTATAACTACCCATCTTTCTATATGTAAGAGATGTCCCAAAATATGATGACCAATGGACACTACAGCCCAAACTCAAAGGAGCTAACGGGGAACTGACCAAAGGTGGAACTGACTGACAGAGGTACAGCATGAAGTGGCTACAACAGTGAAATTTATTTGGGGCTGTAGAACGTATGTTTTGAAAAAAAGAGTATTCACAGTGATTCATCTTTGTATTATCACACTATCATTTAGTAAAACATCTTTCTAATCCAATGGTTACAGTCAGATATGTTCAAGGTACTTGACTTCTGGGAATGAACTAATCTTCAGCATGCTTGAAATGTCAATAAATTTAAAAATTTGTAAATGAAACTTGGGCTTCCCTAGTGGCTCAGTGATAAAGAGTCCTCCTGCCAGTGCAGGAGACGCAGGTTCAATCTCTGGGTCAGGAAGATCCCCTGGAGGAGAAAATGGTAATCTACTCCAATATTCTTGCCCAGAAAATCCCATGGTCAGAGGAGCCTGGTGGGTTACAGTTCATGGGGTCACAAAAGACTTGGATACAACAAATGAAATTTATGCCAAAGACTAAAGGAGCTAAGTCAGGTATTCTAATGTATTAATTTCCAAAGTTTACTTGTGAAGCATGCTCCTTTACTGGACATTTGACATGAAAAACATTAAAACAATTTCTTTCCAAATTCCTTTCCAGCAACTCTTTCAAGTCTTATTGCTAATTTAGATGGACTCTGCTTTTCAGAATTCTTGGTTTTACTGGGTAACATTTTCTTCTCATGGCAAAAGATATTTTAATTGTTTAGGTTAGCCTTAGGAAGAGGAAAGATAAAAGAGATTACACCATCTAAGAGTATGAAGGGTCAGAGGAGCAGGATGTGAGTAACATAGGCCAAATGAACTACACTGCTTCCTATAGGGGAAACCTTATAGTCATTTTCTTCGCTTCCATTCCTAGAGCTCTGAATACACTCAATGAATATGCTGTCATTCAAAAGCATGGGCTTTGAAGTTAGAATGAAAAAGGTTCAAATAAAATCTGACCCAACTATCGAGCAGGAATAGAATTTTGGGGAAATTATTTATGCCACTAAAACTCAGTTTTCTTATCTGTAAAATGGAGATAATGTCCAATCTGTACCTTTGGGAGAATCAAAGTAACACATGAAACTACTGGCTTAATAAATGTTAGTGAAACATTAGTAACAACAACAAAACATCACAGAAGCAAATTCCAAAACTCTGAACCTCCAAATTGGAAACTGGCGCCATTACTCATAGCCTCCATCGGATATCTTATGCTGTGCTAAGTTGCTTCAGTTGTGTCCGACTCTCTCCAACCCTGTGGACTGTAGCCCACCAGGATCCTCTGTCTATGGGAGTCTCCAGGCAAGAATACTGGAGTGGCTTATCAGACCCTCCTCCAGGGGATCTTCCCCACACAGGGACTGGACCCACGTCTCTTATGTCTCCTGCATTGGCAGGTGGGTTCTTTACCACTGGTACTACCTGGAAAAGTCCATCAGACATCTTGCCTACAGCAATTTAAGCACATTTCCTCTCTGATGAATGGTGCTATAATATGGATACATATTAATATATACTGATGAAGACTAATAGAAAACATTAACCTAAAAACAGGTGCAACATATACAATGGAATGTTATAAGCTTCCATTCCCAAATGTTTTCCCAATTCACTTCACTTATGTCAATCAAGAACATCAGGCTTTCCCATTCTGTTGATAATAGAGCTAACGTGTCTCACGGGATAAAATGGAAGACAACTTTACCCATACTTAGGTATTGTACTGCATTTTCTTACTTATTGCTCAATTTATGTTTGCCACTGAAATATTAATTTCCTAGCTACCCTTTAATCAATGCCCCAGAATAAGTAAATTTGGAACCAGTCAACCTAACTAAAGAAACACGCTTTGATTTGTCTGTATTGCACAGTACTTTTCTGTACATGTGGTTGGATGTCATGGGTCTGAGTCACATTTTTTTTAAATGCATTTGTAATGGTGGCAAACTGATGGCTATTTCCAAATATTGAATCAGCTGGCAAAAGCCAAGTCATTTGGGAACATGTTGAACATACAGTGGTGGTTAAAATAGATCATATAGTTTATTGACCAAAATGAACACTGACACTAATTCTCTTACAGGACTCGCTGAGTAGCTCTAAAGCACTCTACTTCTCATCTACTTTTTCCACTCCAAATTAAATGGATAGGAAAGACCTTCCAATTTACTTCCTCTGTGGTCAGATATCTCTAGTCCAAGTAGGTCTAAAAGCATTTGGGGCAATAGTGACAGAGCTGGAATGAGTATCCTGGCCATGAAGGATAACAATCATTTCAATTGGGATTTATAAGTTCCCTTGATATAGTTTGAAAATTTAAAATTTTCCAGAAATTATTTTACATTTCTAGGTTTGTGTGTATTTTCCGTAAATCTATGTTTAGAGACATATTAGGAGTAGAAAACATGTGCTTAACTCTTTTCTTAACTTTGAACATTTTTATCAAGCAACCACATTTGTGAGGGATTATTGGGCTTCCCTGGTGACTAAGAGGGTAAAGAATCTGCAATTCAGGAGACCCAGGTTCAATCCCTGGGTCTGAAAGATCCCCTAGAGAAGGGAATGGCTATCCACTCCAGTATTCTTGCCTGGAGAATTCCATGGACAGAGGAGCCTGGCGGGCTACATATAGTCCATGGGGTTGTGAAGAATCAAACATGACTGAGCGACTAACACTTTCACTCACTGGGGTTCTAGATCTGAAAGAGAATCTAGAGAGTACCTCAACTACTGGCCTCCATTTTAAACAAGAAAAACAAAAACAAAACGGAATAAGTTACATGATTTTCCCAAGAAAACCTGGCCCAGCCAATAACCCAGGTGTTCAGTATCTAATGGAGAAGGAAATGGTAACCCACTCCAGTATCCTTGCCTGGAGAATCCCATGGACAGAGGAGCCTGGCAGGCTACAGTCCACGGGGTCGCAAAGAGTCAGACACGACTGAGCGACTTCACTTCTTCAGTATCTAAGCTTTCAACTCTAACTTTTGTCTCTGATCATCCAGTAATAGCCCAGCATTATAATTAAGATAGAAAAGGAATTTGTTGAAATACTTTTCATTATTATTTAATTTACATGACAACCCTACAAGGTTACCCTCATCATCCACGTGAGGAACCAGTCACTGGTTAAATAACTTGCCTGAGGCCATAAAGATAATATAGCTAGCAAACCCAAGATATCATTGTAGAGCTGGCATTCTGGAAATAATTCGAAGCTACTTGCCACCCTGAGCATATGTGAGAAAACACTGGTTTATGAACCTGACCACACTGTGCTTCCTTGTTACTCCTTGCCCACTGTACAGGCTTTTACTGATGAAAATACAAATCATTCTTGTTCATTTGACCCTGTGCAACATTCAGTTTATTTCCAGGTACTGTGGCTATCAAAAATAATGAAAGTTATCTTTTAAAAATTCTGTAATTTGGAATTTTCCCTATTTTATATTGACCAACATGGCCATTGATTAGCTTGAATCAATGAGTCTTACTCTATTTTAACACAGTCAGTTTACTCTGGATCAGCTGCAGAGAGTGTGAGAGCAAAAATAAAGCTTATACTCTTCATTTGGTTGGCCAGCTCCTTACCTTTCATAGTATAAATGGAGATTATAAACATAATTCCTGTCTGAACAATTACTAATCAGAATTAATGAAATTCAAATTCACTGTTAGATTTAAGATATTATTACCAGATAGTACATACTTATTGGGCTTCCAAGGTGGTGCTAGTGGTAAAGAACCTGCCTGCCAATGCAGGACACATTTCAGGTTTGATCCCTGGGTTGAGAAGATTCCCTGGAAGAGGACATGGCAACCCACTCCAGTATTCTTGCCTGGAGAATCTCATGGACAGAGGAACCTAGAGGGCTACAGTCCACGGCGTGACAAAGAGTTGGACACGACTGAAGCGACTTGGCACACATACACATACTTATTAGAAATAATTAAGAGGACACAGATATTCCTAAAGCTATTATTAAAGGAAAAATAGAAACAATTAGATTTCTCCAAGTCCCGATTATCTTCTTTTTCATTTTTCTTCAGAAAAACAAACAAAAAAACTTGCTTGTGTAGGCTGGTGATAAGAATGTTAATTAATTCTTACAACGAAGTATCAAAGGTGTCTCCTGCCATTTCCTAAGTCCCTAAGAAATAAACCCATGTATCTCTGTCTCTACAATTTACCAAACAGGACTTACTCAGTTATTTGGAACACCCACATATAATTTTAGGGATTTATTAAAAGGAAAATAAACTTTCTGGGAAGAGCTTGATGCAACTTAATTTTCTGGATAAGTGAAGATCGTATGCAGAAAGCATCTATGTTTCTTCCTTCACTTTACAAGTAGTAAAGTAGTAGTTAGCAAACTTTCCCGTCCACTTGAGGCCAATCAAATGAGCACAGGCGAAAAGTTCTTTTACAACTGGGCACTCTGCAGCCTCCGGTCACTCTATCTTGTATAGCTACAAAGATGCAAAGAAGTGAAAGTGAAGTCACTCAGTCGTCCGACTCTTCACAATCTCATGGACTGTAGCCTACCAGGCTCCTCCCTCCACAGGATTCTCCAGGCAAGAGTACTGGAGTGGGTTGCCATTTCCTTCTCCAGGGGATCTTCCTGACCCAGGGATCAAACCTGGGTCTCCCGCATTGCAGGCAGACACTTTAACCTCTGAGCCACCAGGGAAGTCCAAAGATACAGAAGACATGCAAAACCGAGTTCAACATAAATGACTCCGGGGCATTTTTAAAAGGTTTCAAAAACCAAATAAGCAACCAAACAAACCAAAATATCTAATATTTGGGTACACATATATCTGTATATGTGGGACTGTTGAATAATGGGGTAATGTAGGTTAACTGAGTTGATATTCTGTTTCACTAATAAAAGAATGTATTCATTCATTCATTTAGTCAGTATTTCCTGAGAGCCTACCATAAGGCAGGAGTTTCTCCAGGTGTTTGAAATATACGAGTAACAAAAAATTTCCTATCCTCCTGGAGTTCACATTCTAGCAGAGAAAGAGGAAAAAACAAGCATATATATATATACACACAAAGTATATAGTATGTTAAAGGTAACAGTTATGGGGAAAATGGAGTAGGATAAGGGTTTTTAACTGAAAATAAGAATTGCAGTTTAGAGGAGTTGAGTTACAGTTTTAAATAGGTGGTTAGCGTAGGTCTCACTGAAAAGTTGACATGTGAGCAAAGAAATGATGGAGGTAATATAGTGTAGCGACTGGAGGAAGGGCATCCCAGACAAAGGGAAGGAAAAGCAAAGAACTGGGGTAGAAGGAATGACACTAGGGCAGAGGGGCCAAAGTGGGGCTTGGAAGGAAGCATGAATGGCAGGGACTCGTGTGTATGTGTGTACACGTGCAGACGTGTGCACAAAAAATAATGTTATGTATTAGAGGCTACTGTGATTGGTATCCTCCCTTGACCTTGACGCTGCTGAGGGACTGACACTTTCACTTGACCTTGATTACCTGTCAAGAGACAATAAAGCCACTCACCTGAAATACACTACGGTGGAGTTGCCACAGCTCAAGATAATGGTGCCATTGTTTTTTTGTTTTTCAGTTGCTAAGTTGTGTCTGACTCTTTTGTGACCCCATGGACTGTAGCCTGCCAGGCTCCTCTGTCCAGGCAAGAATACTGGAGTGGATCGCCATTTCTTCCTTCTGATCTTCCTGACCCAGGGACTGAACCTGCTTCTCCTGCATGTCCTGAATTGCAGGTGGATTCTTTATAGCTGAGCCACCAGGGAAGCCCTTTAACTGCTGATCTCACTTCAAAGTGACAATTCAGATCTGTGAGGTAAGACAATGTTGTTGCCTCTACCTTATGGCTAGTATAACAGAGTGAACCTATATAACAAAGTGAAACTATTGGTCAAAGCCAGCCAGAAATAACCCTTCCCATTCCTGGTAGCTAAACCACTTTCAGGAGATCCTGAGAAATCACATGGGTTTTTTACTTTTCAAGCTCGCATCCAACTACACTAAGTTAAACTTCTTTTACTCATTAAAAAGCTAGGTTTAAACACAAATGATTAGAAGTGCATCTGTTTGGGAAGTGAATAATTACCATGGACATACACAAGATACTTGGATTGATTTGGATGATTGTACTTAAGAAACACATTTTTCAGAAAGCCATTCTTCTTTGCTAAATGGCTGTCAATATGGAAATGCATGGCATTGGTTATTTCAGCTAAAGCATGTCAAGAACTGAATAATCAAGCGTTAGGTTACAAAGTTTAAAAGTTAATACAGCAGCACTGAGTATTTGTATTAGTGCTTTAAGTAGATAAATTAAATTGAAACGTGTCTCTTAAGCAGTCATTGAACAAGCAAGATGAGAAATAAATTGAGCTTCACATAGGCCTTTATGGTGTCTAACAACTGTGTCTGTCAACACATGGATCCTTTTCACTGTCAATTCAGCACACATTTTGCAGACCTTGGGCCTGCAATTATTTCATTTCCTTTCTTGGAAATGTAATTTCCACTTACTTTTGGAGAATAAAAGGCAGACAAAAGGAGGAAGGAGTTGCAGTATTTTCTGATTAAGATTATCTGTGTAAAATGGTAAAGGAAAAAAAAAATCTATACACACACACACACACACTGAAGCATTTCTCAGAAACTAACTTGTCTCAGCCAAATTGCTTTTGTGTCTGGATATTGGTTCAAATGTAGCCAGACTGCTGATGTCAAATTAGGTGCTAAACAAATGTAATAGGAAAGATGAAGAATGAATATAGATCATCTTTCTGTTAGAACTGTTCAAATGACTCCCGTCAAAAGAAGGAAATGCATGACTGCAGGAGAAAATGTACTTTTAAACACAATGAAATTAGATAAAACTGTAAATCAGCAAAGAAGGTCATTCATTCCAAAAGAAGGGGAAAAAAAGTTAATAGTACCAATAAGAGAAATACAAGACTGGAAGAAAATACCCACTGGCGAAAATAGATCTAAACTGAATTTCAACTTCATTTGTCCAGGCTTCACCTTAAAACTAAGACAGGTAGAGTTACCAAAAAAGGGGGGTTCTTTCTTTCCTGATAGAACAGGAAATCAGAGGTTTAATTAACCGTGATTACAATATTCGCTGATCTGATTTGTCTCACCTCTTCCTTTTCTTTGTGTGACAAACCAGCTGACATCCTGGCAAGAGAACTAAAGCAAAACTAGACTAATTTCAAAAAGAGCTTGCCATTGTTATAAAACAAATTGATCTTCCACCAGAACTGTCTGAAACACGTTCAATAGCAGGATTAACTCTTTAACAATCAAAGTGCCACTTTCGAGCCAGGTAACTCTTTACATAGCATGTCTTCAATCTCAGGACAGAGCAATATTAAGGTACGTCTTTAATTGAGAATCAGAAAATAAGGTTGTAAAAACATACCTTCAAAGTAAGTTTGAAGACCTAGTATCTTCTGAAAGATCTAGTATCTTCTCTGGCCACTCATGAACCATTAAGAGGAATGATCTAAGTATTTAATCTTGAAAGAATGATTAAATGTCTTCTGATGCTGAATAAGGATCATCCAAGTCAATTCTTTGTGCAGAAGAAGAATCAGATTACCAAACCAGTTAGGGATGGACTTCTCTTTATATATATTTGCTTTGCATCAGCATTAGACCTCTAAAGCTAGGAGCCTAGAATCAAAAGTTGGCTCATCAAACAGAGGAAGAAGAGTATCTATCGGCTAACCAAGTCAAAAGCTCTCTAAAAGAGAAACAAAGCAAAGTAGCACACAAATTAGTCATCACAGATTTATTCTACATACTACTTAGTAAAGAGCATCATTACTTACTGAAATGTAACCTTGGAACTTGAGCATCCTTCCCATTTACACGACCCTTCACCTGGCTCAGGTGTTGGGGGGGGCGGGCTGTTGAATTCTGCCTCCAGAGTTTTCTTGTTCAAGGCTGTTTTTGTTACACTGGATACAGAACCCAACACGGGCATGGATTTGGACTCTGAGGTGGCTAATATTCCAGGTGGACCTTAAAACCAAACACATACCTCAAGTTTAATAATTCTGTTCGATGCTTATTAATATGGAACTGAAAAACAGATTAGCTGAAAATCCCCGCAGGAAGAGAAGAGGCCAAGACTTGCTAAAATTTCAAGAGCATGCTGGAAAATCTTCCTATTAGAAATCTACTCTGCTTGGCTGGCACCACTGCTTTTCAGGGTGGCAGGACCATGCTGAGAAACTGTGTACAGACCTTTAAGCAACTATAAAACCCCAGGCCATGGTTCCCTCAACTGACCAGAGTCCTTGGTAACACTGAAATTGTCAAGTCTTTACTTCTCACAGAGTATGGCTTTCTGGCAGCCCTACTTGAATCATTTGGCCTCTCAAGAGTTAATTCTTCCCCAAACTCAGCTCTGATTTTAAAGAGAAAATGGAATGATGTCAAAAAGCTGTTTCTAAAAGGCTCATGAAGGCTTCCTGAGCATTAAACAGCTTTTATGAACATTTTCATTTTAATGTGATTGAGAAGTAAGTGGATTTACTTCCTGTTAAACAGACACAGGATTATAAAAATTAAGTGGCAAAGAGTTTGGCTGTTTACCTTTTGGACTTTTCTACTCTTTTTAGATAGGATCAGAAAACTGTAATAGGGCTTGTTACTACAATTATTGGCATATCAATCTGAAACTTCTGGCATTGAAGCTAAACTCCATCATTACTTTTTTTCTATCTTCTGTTAGGAAGATGCTTGCTATCCTAGACAGCTTTTTCAAAGCAAGATTCTAATATGTCTTTCCTGAAACTTCAGAAGGAATCCTTAAGTATTCTTTTAAAACAAAATAATTTATAAAATGTCACAAAGGTACAAATAAAATCAGAACTTCTAAAAAATTAAGCTAAAGAACAAACATGAAAGGCGTCACTAAGAAGAAAACAAAACTTGGGAGTCTCTTTATCTTTAAACAAAGTCATATCATCTCCTAAAATGGAAAAGTACTGGTGGGTACAATCCAAAATGTTATCTAATCCTTGATCACGAATATTAAGCTCTGGAATTTTATTCTTCTATTTGCGTATAAATGTGTCATGTATTACAGCAGTATAACATATGAACTCCAAAAATGAAGTTCTAATTTGAAAAACTTGTGTAAGAGAGGCTAGAAAATTGTTCAGCCATTCTGTGACTGCAGCTCCTTTAGACTTAATCCCCCCTGGTCTGGTGGAAAGCCTCAGCTCACAGAGCATCACTGTCTGCCTTTCTCATTGATTTCTTCTATACCATCGAAGCAGAAAAATTTGTGATATTATAGAATATCCTGGGTCAAAAGGCCTTTCTCTCCTGCCTGTGGCAAGCCTCATGTTGCATGGCAATGAAGGAGTAAAGAGAAAAGGGCAGAAAGATCAAGAAAGTAAAAAAAAAAAAAAAAAAAGAAAGTCCATTCCAAAAAGTCCAAAAAGTGTAACAACTAAAGGTGAGCTCAAGATTTGCTTCCAAGCAGCTCTATTCTGCTCTTGGGTAACTGCTGACTGCAACACCCAGTAGCTTTAAACAATCTGTCCTTGTAGAAAAGCAAGATCTAGTTTTTTGAATGTACACCAACGCCTGCTGCTTGTTCTGCAACTAAGCCAGTTAAAATGTGGCGAGGGTGGTTGAGCTGAGCCAGAACTCGTATTTTCGTTACATACAAAAGAAAAATATGAAGAAAAATGCTTAATGCTTAAGATGATGATGATGTTTAACATTATCATTATTATTGCATCCTGTTTAAGCTGTCCGAATATTTTCTGATCCGCTCCCACCATGCAGCTGTGCTACTTCAGCTCCTTATTTGTTCCCCTGGAATTTCACTTTCTCATTCCATGACCTTTATAAAAAGATTTACATAGTAAATACCTCTGCCAGCTTGATCCTTCGAAAACATCTGAACTATGTTAAAAAAAAAAAAAAAGGTATGATTTCTTTTACTAGGCGATAGAGATTGAAGTTTGTTTCCTCTTGCTTCTTTTTTTGTTTTGCTTTGGCCACTCGAAAGACTATTTCTGCTCACCTACAAGCCACTTCCTTTAGTATGTTTCCTGTCTACCCTGCCAATGACTCAGCTCTTATTTCTCTATCTAAATGTTAATGATTCCACTGGATCTCTTATTATAACTTGCCTCAAAGGATACCTTGAATATCGGTATGCTGGTGGAATATAATCAGTAAAATGAAAGATTCTCACCATGCCTATAACACATGTTCCTACCTTTCTCCACATTTAAAATAGTCAGCTTTCCATACGGACTAAACTGAAAATGTTTCCTCACTTCTCCCATGGAAAACTAACTCTGAAATAGCGAGTGCTACGTGTTTGACCAAAAGCGCGAAGTAAGAATGTTTCTGGACGAACATAAAGGTCAGTGGCAAAATAAAAAATGTAAACGACAGAGCACTAAAATGGCATTCACAAAGTCCCCAGAATGAATCAAGACTATGAATGACTGCTACACAAATACTTTCAGGATGAAATGCTGGAAAAGTCACAGCACTGATTAAGTTGCAAATGAGTAACAGTTCATTGTGGAGGCTGGTAAAAACTTGTAAAGCACATGTCAAGACAAAAACTCTTCTGTGGTATCCTTTATTTTTCCTGAGGGGTGGTTATTTTTTCTAGGGGTAGAGGTTGTTAATTCTTATAGGATATTAACAGAATTTCTAGTCCAAACTAAAAACTGGACGGCTAATTTTTTTTAAGGAGGACACAATGGCTTCACTTTTTTATTAAAAAAAAAAAAAGTTTGGGCTGGTTTTATGCTGTTTCTGGTTCAACGAAACCAATTTACTCAACTGAGTAAACCCCTATATGCAAACTGGGCTTCCCTTGATGGTAAAGAATCTGCCTGCAGTGAGGGAGACCTGTGTTTGATCCTTGGGTTGGGAAGATCCCCTAGAGAAGGGAAAAGCTACCCACTCCTGTATTCTGGCCTGGAGAATTCCATGGATTGTATAGTCCATGGGGTCACAAAGAGTTGGACACAACTGAGCGACTTTCACTTTCTATATGTAAACTAGAGCTTGATTATCAAAACCCCAAATCCTTAATATTTTAGCAATTTAAACCTGCTAGATATGATGGCAATGCAAATGTAAGCTGTTGTGACAGACTAATTGTAGTTGATTTAACACCGTCTGAAAGATTCAGTCCATTAGCTATGGTCACAGTTAATATTAGTTTACGGTGGTTTTTCAAAACTAGCCTCCTGGCAACAAGGGGGAAAACCTCACAAAGGTTCCTGCTACTTCCCATGACCAAGCCGATGGAAAAAAAACTGTAGACATACAAACTGAGTTCTGGAACACATGATAAAGTCTCATACATGTGTGTCATGACAGCAATGCAAACTGTGACCTCAAGATGCTCAGATGGTCATTTACAGTGGGTGATAGAGCTGGACTTTCTCATTCACTTGGTTCACAGGCAGAGGCAATAAACTAAATGGATATGAAAAATAAAGACGATCTCTCTACATTTGTAACTGATTTGTAATTACTACTATTATTACTAGTTATTATGTGCTTTGTCCCAGGCATTGTGCTAAGCACTGTTTATATATATTGAAACGTAATGACTTGATCCGTGAAATAAGTCTATGAGGTAGTGCTTTTATTATTCTCGTTTTATAGATGAGGAAACAGAGAGACTGAGCAATTTGCTTGTAGAGCAAGCAGTGAATTAAACTCATGTCCTCTGGTTAGGGAGCCTTCCCTCAACATTGTTACCAAAGCCCCACCTGAATGTTTTTAACCACAGGGCATCCTGCATTCAGCAAAGCAGATCCATAAAACCCCCATTCCCTACAAATAACTAAACAAACATGCCAATAAATAAAAATACATAAGAGCTCTTATGAGATATCCCTAAGTACCTTTGCCCATCCATTACTTCTCATTCACATCAAAAAAATGTTAATAATAATTTTAGAAAGATCATTTTATGTTAAAAAGAGACTGAAAGGAAGATGCTTAAGAGAGGAAGAGTAGAACTGTGGAGAATTCAAACCAGCTTACTACTGCTATCTGCTTCTGTTGTCAACTTTCTGCGACGCAAAATCCTTTCTAACTCAGTTTCACTGTTTTCAATGTGAAGGGATTTTAAGCTTCTTGAACTAGTGGATTTGTTAAGTGTCCCCTAAAGTGAAAACAAAACAAAAACAAAAAGGTTAATGTCTTAATACAATACACAAAAGAATATAAAAGTCAAACCACCAAAACATTACCAGATTTGAATGGAATTAGGAACTAAAAATGAATTTGCTTGTATGTATTTTTAATGTACACATCTTTAACAACACATAGTGTTGGATCATTTAAGAAGACGCTACTGATGATGTAAGATGTCGAGCTTTCATATCAAAAGAACGGCACAAGAACACCTCTCGATGGGCTAACTATATGAAATTCAGTGGTGGGAAGGTACTTGCACATTGATGATTAAGATTCTGATGTGTGTTGATCGACCACGTGGAGAAGAGAACGGATATACTGAACTCACCTGAGAAGTTTATCTTGATATGGCAGCCACGAGTTATTGAACCCATATCCTTGCGGCACTGAAATATGTGGCTGATTCTTCAGAGAATGACCCTGGCTGCACACCTGGTGATAATGGTGTCACGCTGCCAAAGGAGGCACAAAGTGCTCTCCGGTGGCTTACCCAAGGAAGTGCTGCACTGAACACACCACGACTTCATTGTGCAAGAGGAAAGGTCATAATCATACAGGGAGGCAAGGAACGGCCGGCACCGCCATGCCACACTGCTCAACGGAGGAGGTGGGGAATGTATCAGTTAGGACCCAGAAGACGCTGAAGGAAAAACAAGACAAGGACGCCACAGAGCTAGGCTCCTGCTGAAAGCAGTGCTGACTTTCAAGAGGACTGAGAGAGACCTAGGGAGTGCTTCCCTGCCCTGCCTCCTCCAGGAAGTACAGAGGACAGTTATGGTTTTCTGGCCCCATTACTGGTCAAGTGTTTGTACAGAGCACTGGGTGACGCACTTCTCAGATTTAAGGGTAAGGATTGAGCATCCCACCACTACAAGTGGTCCATTTTCTTTTCTAAGAAATGCCCATTATTTTTTCAAAATAGCCCTCCTCAGCTGTGCCACAGGCTTGTGGGGGAGTGGGGATTTATAAAAAAACAAACAAACAAAAAAACAGTTGAACCACAATCTTCTGATCAGAGAAAATCAGAACCTCAAGTCAGGTATAACTTTCCAGACTTCATGGCAGAGTTGGAAAGCAGCCTTTGTCCACCAAGGCTAATAGGCCAGCCTTTGTCATCTCAGCTCACTGTGGGTTTGCCTTAATCCTGCTCCCTGCCCCCTGCCAACTTCCTGAAGGATTCTAGGAATCCTACTGGCTAAAATGGTAACTCATGTTTCTTCTTTAGCCTATAAAACAGAAAAAGTAGCTTGTAAAATTAGGTAGTTGCAAATCTCACATGATATAGGTTATTTACTATGATGTTTTGTTTACAAAGGTGTTTTTCTCCACCTAACAACACAAAGTTACAGAAAAGCAGTCTGTTGTCACAGGAAATTGATAAGATTAGGAGATTATAGTCTTCTGCTGTTTGGCTAGCTAACCAAAACTGATGTGTAAAATACATAAGGCTCACATTTTAATCAGGCATCTAACATTTTCCCTCTGGAAGAACCTCTTTCTCCTCTTGATTTATTGCAAAAATTCATAAAATACATTAAAGGAAAATCATATTACATGTAACACTATAATTATTTTATAATTTTTAAAAATCAGATAATTTTATTTAACTGTTAATGAGGATCTATACCCACTCATTGAAGAGTTACACAGTAAGGCAGGATTGACACTGATAAAGTAATGAAAACAGAACTAAAACCAACTGAGATAAAATTTTTTTAATGTATTAGAAAAAATATTCCCAAATCATTTGTGCTGAAAATTTTTAAAAAGTTGTACCATTTATAAACAGAAAAATTCACGGCCATTACTATTAAAATCACTCATAAAACTATGAGTGATATCCAATTTGATATTCAAATTATTTGAATATCAAGGACATTCTGCATGCTATTTCCAATGGCTGGAGTTAATTCAAGAAAAAGTTATGTGTCTGTGTATGTACATGTACATACCCATACACTGTCCAGGGACATCTTTTATTGAAGAATTTATCTTTCACAATGTTCTCTATTTTTGTTTGGATAAAAGCATTATTTCCCCAAACTCCTGACTGTGGCGAGCTACCCTCTCATCACACCTGATACTTGAAGGAATCCATTTTCCAAGTTCTAATCCCTGAATTCCCAACTTCTTTCTCCATTCACTGACTGAGATGGTTGATTCAGTTAATATCTGAGCAAACTTTAAATATGGAGGCAATTCTGGAGGAAAGGTTTCTGCACTGATCTCAACCGACATGATCCAGGAGCTCAGCTAATAAAGTATTGAGATTGTCTTAATTATCTATTTATATTATAATCATAAAATTAGAGAATCAGAAATTACCACGTGGTACATACAATTCCTTCACAGAGAAAAGAATCCCTAGGGGTTTGGGGCCAGGTCCCACAGTAAGTGGGTAATAGGGCTGAACCTTGAACTTGGCTTTTCTAATTTCTAGAACAGTATTCTGTTTCTACTTCAAGCCACTTTCATCATTTACCAGTTTTAACATATTACTGACTGGGAGATTTTGCAAAAATTAATGCCAGTGGCCAGTGATTTGTTATGTAAGTGAACACTGAAACATCTCTAGTCAATAAATTGTTAATCTTCATGTTAGTTAAACATTCATAAAACTGACAAATCTAATTGTCAGGGAGTAATTTGACATAAACTCATAATGTTCAAAAAGACCTAAAAGAGAATTTTTTAAAAGCTGGTTTTGTCTCTTTGATTTAGAGGCAACTGAACTTGAGAGGAGACTTTCAGATTAATTTCTACTGATTCATTCTTTGGAAGTCATCATTTTCACTTAAGAGTGGCTTTTAAATGGCTGGGGTGGCTCCAGAGATTTCCAAAACCCTTGTGTGACTATGAGAAGTGAACTGTATATATTTCTATCCACGGACTATACAACTTTAAAAATTAAGTGCAAACAGACTTGGAAAAGTAAGTTCAGTCGACACTGAGACTTTTAAAAGTTGACCTGAAAAGTGTACAAAAGAGTGAGGTTTTCCAGCTCCACAAAACATGAGATGTGTTTTTCACCCATGTGCTAAGTTTCAGCAGTAGGCTTACAACTCAGGTCACTTTCATTTCAGCAAAAACACCTGAACACTGAGCTCATTCTTGGTTTCTGTTCAGGAACAGAACTGAACCCAGCGCTTCTGGGTTTCTTGGTATCTCTTGGTACCAGTGCTCACTTTCCACTTCAGTCCACAATCGGCAGACTTTTCATGTTCTTTTCATGCTTGTTTCTCACATGCCACAACTGTGAGGTTGGTGGAACTAACTCCTAATAGTCTGAACTCCAGCAGGAAGCACCAACAGAGCCCCACCTGATGGGGCGGGGCGGAGGGGGGGCCCTTCGTTTCTGTCCTAAAAGAAGTTGTATGGTATCTTGGCTCAAGGTGACTAGGAGCTCCAAGTGATCCATCAGCCCTCAAAGACAGCTTCTATAGTGATAGTGCAAAGTTGCCATTTGGGCAGAGGAAAATAGGGGAGGGCATCTTGAGTTCCACTTCTTAAAAATGTAAGGAAAAGAATAACAGCTGTTAGCGATACACATTAATACCACGTAAGGAAGGCAAATCTAATGATAAATCCAGGGCAAAAGAGGATGGGGGCAACCTGCAGAAAAGAAAGATGTTTTGACAGTTTTTATAATTTGCAAATTATTCCACAAAAATCTGTTCATGAATTTCTCTCCTTGAAGTGGCACAAAACTATAGTGAGTATGAGTGTCTAGTGAACATGACCGTTAAAAGCAATGCTGTGATTCAATAAACTTGCTACCATCCAGCATTATCAGGAAGTGGGATAGCTTGGGTAATCAAATATCACGTGTCTCATGTCGATGACTGATTTTTCCAATAAACCTAATTTTAACAACAAACTGAGTGCAGTTTACCTTTTCACTGAGGATCAGAACTATAACCCTAGAACCTCAGAATGCCCTGAGGGCATCTTTATGAACAAGAATTAACAGTATAATGTAGAGACAACAAAGAAGACCATCATAGGGCATCCTCCTTACCAGAACACTGGATAACAAAATGTTCTCACCAAAGAAACCATTAGATAATAACCGCCTAGCTTTTCAAAGATTTTAATACTTTATTCTGCAGGGAGGCCACCACTGCTAAGCCAGTGTTGCATACCTCTCATGAGTACTAATTCCACTCACCTAAAAACTACAGCAAACTAATTAAGCCATTCTGAGTTAAGTCTACTGTTTCATGCTTGATGAAAATAATTTTGTTTACCACAATTATGTGGATGTCTGCATGCAATGCATAATTAGCACAGTAACAACAAACATGGGAATATTAGCGCTGTACCTCCGCCCCCATGTTTGTTGACTTACTGTGCATAATAACTGGTATTGAGACTGTAACGGGATCTGAGAATAGAGCTCTTAGCATCTGAAACATTTTCTAAGTGAGGCGTTTGTCTCTGACAGAAACTGTTGGACAGGACAGTATTCATTTATTCTGTTGGCAAAAGCTCAGACTTTGGAAAGAAGAAATATGACTAGAGATGGGCATTAAGCATGTTCTCCAATGGGTGTGAATTACTTTCAGAGAATGAAATCAGTAACGTAAAGAAAGGAACTTTTATTTTATTTTTCAATTTACGATCAAATGCCTTTTTTTAAACTGTGAGGGAAGCAGACTGTGACTCTGATGCTGACACATTTGGGTAGAAGCTCAGATTTATATCTAGGTGCCAAGAATTCTGCTTTCAGTCTCCAAAGCTACCGTTCATGTGAGATACTACTACACAATAAACTGTTATTTTCTACCATACTTATTGTGGATTTACTTATAAATAAACCTACTATAATCTATATAGAGATTTACTTATAAGATTATCTACTATATTTATAAGTCATCTATCTACTATATTTATAATATATATACTATATTTTTGATATCAGTAAGCATCTGCTGATTCTCCCATCTGGCCAGACACTTTATCTTCATGCTGCAATGCAAGGATTGGAGGTCAAGAACAGGAGACAATGATTTGGGGGGAAGGGAACCCATCCTTTTAGAACAGAAAGAGCAGAGTACTGACACATTATTAACACACCCAATGCAGGAGTCCACAGCACAATCGAGCAAACTATCACAAGTAATGGGGCTTCTTGGAAAACGGAACTAAAATATATCAAAACCAATTATTCATCAAAATAGAGTTTAAAAATATTCCTCCATTTTCCCATTAACTAACTGAGATCTATTCTTACCAGCATTCCTTTTAGTTCATTCACTGCACTTTCAGAGCCTTTTGCAGATTCCGGCTACAATTTTAAAAAGAAGAAAAACAACTGAGTAATTCGGTTTTAAAATACCAAACAAAATTTTTACATGGCAAAGTGTTGGTAACTTATATTATATTGACTATGTGTTTTAATAATTAGGTTGATGTCTAACAGTTAGGAAAAAATATTAGACATGTTAGTGCTCCCAAGGGCGCAGTTAAACAGAAAATTAGAGGCGCTAGTCAAAGCATAAGGACTCGAGCCACTATTCGTCTACATGTTTTGTTACTTCTTGTTATCATCACATAAAGAAACGATTTGGTAAACGTTAAATTTCGAAGAT
Source organism: Capricornis sumatraensis (assembly GCF_032405125.1). NCBI lineage: Eukaryota > Metazoa > Chordata > Mammalia > Artiodactyla > Bovidae > Capricornis > Capricornis sumatraensis. The sequence goes on from NC_091091.1 coordinate 37,395,276, forward strand.
TTAATTCCAAATGATTCAGAACATTTTACAACAAACTTTGCTCCACTCTCATTGCTGGACTTGAGCCAGCAAGGGAGGACCAGAAAAGTAGCAGTGCAGAGCAGAAAGCAAGCGACAGGGCAGAAAACCTCTCAGCTCCATCAGCTCCAGGCGAGGCCAGCTCACAGAGGCCTGGGAGGTCTCATCTCACCAATTTCGTAACAGGGATCAGCAAAGAACCCAGATTATAGGAGAACGTTAGCATCACTGGCTCTCAAAGCAGTAAAAGACCTCAGAGCATGTGTAGTCCAAGCACTTCACCTTTTTTTAAAAAATATTTATTTGTTTATTTGGCTGTGCCAGGTCTTTGCTGTAGCATGTGGGATCTAGCTCCCTGACCAGGGATCGAACCCAGGCCCCCTGCATTGGAGGTGTGGAGTCTTAGCCACGGACCACCAGGGGAAGTCCCTACTTCATCTTATTTATGAGGAAAGTTTCATCTTGAGGAATTCTGTATTTGAGGCAGGTGTCTTGATGACAAGTCCAGCTCTCATCTGGCAACACCCTGAATAAAATCATTTGAAATGAAGTTCTGGTTAACAGTTGCCTGCCCCACCATACCTAACAGTTTCTGTGGACCGCTCAACTGATTTAACAGAAGGAAAATTTGTTCATGAGGCCCTCAATGAAAAGACTGGAAAAAAAAAAAAAGAAATCTCTGATTTTCCTTATACCACTTCCTTTCACAAAGGATAGAGGTAAAGAGCAAACCTGCAAGTCACAGTGAAAGGGATCCCTCAGGCCTCTCATTCCTAGAAAAGAGGCCAAGCTAATCTTGCATCAAGAAATGGGAGGTGATTCATTGCAACCTATAATCCTTTCCTCTCAAAAGGTAATAAAAGAATAAGGTCCTATTCCAAGTTTTTAAAATTGTACAGTCAGAAAAAGTGTTTGGGGGCTGGTTTGCTCATCATGTACAAATTAGACTAAGGCATCCAATTTTCAGAGCCTCAGTTTTCTGTGACGTATACATGCCATCGGTGCCAGTCAAAAGCTCTAAGACACTCATTTTAACCACACCAGCACCACCAACAGCATCAAGGAATTCAGTAATGTGCAGTTAAATGAGTACCCTCAAGGCAGGCCTGACTTGCAGGTAAACTGTTTGGTGAGAAGTTACGACTTTTGAACAAATGCCCTGGCTACAGGCATACTCAAAGGTGCTGCTATGCCATTCAAGTTGCCCTCTGACTGCACAAGCTTTCTAAAGCTTGGACTGCATACTCTCACGACTGGTGACATATCAGGGAAGCACTGATGGTTCTGGGGCAAGAAGTGTGGACTGCGGCATGCGGTGACCATTTGTTTTAAAGGTTACAGACCAGGGCATTCAGCACTATATCTACATAGTTTAATGATTACCAGCAAAAAAAAAAAAAAAAAAAAACAGTTGTCCACTGATCCTTGTTCAGGTGCTTTCCAGATTTTGAATTGACATTAAATAATGTGTAACTGTTGAAAGAGCCACGGCATGAAAGAAAAAGGACACAGTGATATTCTGAAAATGAAAGTACATACAGAACACTGATTGCTTACGATTTAAGAAGTTTTCAACATTTTTCTAATTTTGTTTCTTTTATGACACTGCATTTTTCCTCTAGTAATAATTTGGGTTTGCTATTCTTTCCCAAATAGCTGTGACATGAAAGCCATAAAAATGTATTCTCTTTCTAAGGTTCTACTTAGACCCTGCATTTTAAAGTGTTTTCACATTTTATTCCATTTGACCCTGCTGACAACTGTGTGAGTCACAGATGGTATTCCAAGCAGAAGAAGCCTGGGAAGCTGGGTGACTCACGTGCAAGTACCCAACTCCAACAACAGTGTTCTTCACTCACTAGACACTGGCACTGGGTGCTTACACACTCAGCTTCTCGTCGCTTTCAGAGCACCAGCATAGGACTGAATTACTCTCCATAGCTGGCTGAAGCTGCACGAGATGTAAATCCTCTCTTGGAATGAAATATTCATTCCCTCTGCCCAGCCCCCTCCCCGTGGACCGCCCACACCATGGCTATTTCTGCCTTGCCCAGCGATCTTGTCTGCTGGTGACAAAGAGGGAACTTTAAAAGCCCAGCAGAATTTCTAATGAACAGTCATGACACTCGAGAACACTGAAGCAGCTGAAGAGGAGGCATCCTTGAGAGTGAGAAAGAACCACAAAGTTCAGTTTAAAAGAAGAGGAAGAGGAAAGAGAACTTTGCTAATACCTTATTTGAGTGAGGAAAGAAAAAAAAATTTTTCAAGAAAAATGTCAAAAGCTCTATGACTGGGTCTATTTGAATAGGACAGACATACAGGGGACGGGAAAAGTTCTGAATTAGACGCTGGGTGCTTGCATAGTCCTGGAGCTTGATTGGGTCTATTTGAATAGGACAGACATACAGGGGACGGGAAAAGTTCTGAATTAGACGCTGAGTGCTTGCACAGTCCTGGAGCTCACTGTGGTCTAGTTTAGAATATATAGATTTATAATGAGTTTCTCCTTGAAGTGACCTGGAGTGGGTTTGTGAAATTAATGAGGACAATCTTCTAAACCTATTTTTCAAAAGCTGCCTGAGGTCTGTTCTGATATTATTATCCTCAACACACTGAAAAGAAGCCCCAGGAAGGCAAGAATCTTTGTCTCTTGTTTACCGTTTTATTCCCAGTGCCTAAGATAGTACCTGGCACATAGCAGATACTCAATAAATATTTGTTGTATTATACTGTCTCTTTCAAGTAGACGGTAGCACCCTGCAATCACAGGACTTTGGGGTTGGCCAAAAGTTCATCTGGGTTTCCCGTAAGAGCTTATAGGAAATCTAAACGAACTTTCTGGCCAACCCCATACTTCCTGGAGTGTCCGAGGTTTACCATGAGTCAAACAGAGTCCTCCCAAAACGTGCTTTCATGGAAGCAAATGTTTTTATGACACATTATCCTTAACCTCAGATTTGACAGTCAATTCTGATGTAGCTTTCATCAAATTTTACATTTGAAAAAAGGGGGTACATCAAGGGGGAAAAGCATCTAGTCATTCCATACCTTTGCACTGGGCCTAGCTGTCTGATTAACCGGTCTGAGATGAACACCCTTTTTGATTCTGTCCATCATCTCTTCAACCGCTTGCCGCTTCAGGTCTGTGACTTCTTCAGCTATTCAAAAAACATACACGTAAATCATCTTATGTTACAAGAAAACAACTACTTCCTGCTTCTGGGGATTTGGAAAGATTGTAATTAACTATGTAATTAACCACAGTCATTTTTCAGACAGAGTCACAAAACACCAATAATTTACTAAGGTTAACAGCTCCCAGGTAGCAGTATGTTTTCAATAAAAAACCTTTTAATAAGCAGTTTGCTTTGAGAAATAAGAGTTATAAAACTTAAGGTCTAATTTTTAGCCTGGAAATCAATATTGGCTCATTTACGTTAAACAAAGCCGATTTTGTTCCACTTTGTCAACGTAATAATAGACCTGGATCTCTCCAGGTACTCAAAAATCCAATTTTGTACCTAACTCCAAATAATCATTCACCTTTGCCTCAGAGATATTTTTGTAATTTGTAGTATAACCTATGTAAAAGAAATTAGCCCAAAGCAGGAATAATCATCGAAAAGCCCTTTAGAAAATAAAGGATCAAAGAGATCTTTTTACCTGTTGGAAGAAATCCACAGTCAGAAGATGAGCAGCAAATAGATAAAATCTATTTTTAAACTGTCATCTTTTGTTTAGAAATCACATGGGAAGGAAACATTTAAACAAACCTTTTCAAGTCTTTTAAAACTGTCAAAGAAATGTGAAATGTAAATGTGAAAGAAAACATACATACAGAAATGACTGCAACTAAGTAATTAAATTTGATAAAAATAATTCAGGGTCTATAGTTTAATCTTTATACTCTTTTGCTGCAAAAACAATAAAGCTGTGGAAAAATGTATCAAATAGATAAATACAACTGAGATGAACTAAGACTTGTTTGTCAGAATAGTGAAATTTGTCTCTTGCAGGACAGCTTGACCAAAAGCACTGAATCATTTTGGAACATTTATCACTATTCATGCAGCTCTAGATGTGTTTATCTGTAGCTAAATCATTGCATCCACTACATTTAAGTTTAAATATCTCACAAAGACCCTCCAATTAGCAACTTGAATGGACTCCACACTGTGGGGCAGTCATATGGTGGACACCCAGCAAGTATCTACCTATTGACGGACTTGCCAAAAGTTCAGGCTTCAAATGGCCTCCATAGCTTTACTATTTGAGCAGAAATAATTACACCTCAAAAGGATGGCTTCTAAATGTAGGCAATCACAATTACTTATATATCCCTCAGCTAATTCACAGCGGTGTCAGGCTTTGTGCTAAGGAGGCCTAAATCATGGCTTCTTTTACTGCTACATGGCAGACTTCACTCTAACTCAGAGGAGCTACTCCTCTTACCCAGGCTGGTGGAAGAGGAGGGTGGGAGCGACATAGAGAATGCAGAAGGATTCATCATCCTTTATTCTGCAATATCACAGTGACTGGATCACAGCTACATCCACCACCTAGGTTTTCTCAAATAGTGTTTGGGCATCCTCATAAGCCACTGAAAAGCTGGGAATTCAAATTTCTCAGTATCCAAACAGCATTTTACAGTTCTAGAAGTCAAAAACATATCTTTTGCCAGACAACATGGGAGACATGGCACCAAAGTGAGAACGCATCCACCAACAGATGGATGACAAAACTGCAGACGGATCAACTATGTGCCCTCAAGCAGTATATTCTAGGACCACCTCTGCTGATGGCTCACGAACATCAACAAGGGGACAGACAAAAAAATTACTATGAACAGAAATTCGTCCATTCACTCACTCATTCACCAACTCCCTCATTCACTATCTAAATACCTAATGCACATCACACAGTGCTTTTGCTGACCCTTTTCAGAAAGAGAGGAAGTAAGACCCAGATCTGTCATTCAAGCACCTGGTGTGGGTATGGAATTTATTCCTGGGAATTAAAAAAATAAAAGTCTTCAAAACACATCTGATTTTCAGAAAGGCTGCCATTTTGAGTAAGACTTGGGAAGAGCCGCACGGCAACGGGAACACCGCCTACAAACAGATTAGCACTCTGTAAGGAATGATTGAAACCCAATTAAATGCACCATACAAAAACTAATTAAGGCAGACAGATGGAGAATTATGGTCAACACCATTCAGATCTGCTGCAGCATCTAACATAGCAGGAATTTAAAGTAGTTTCTTATTTTTGCTTGCCAGAATCATAGTGATAATTCAGAGAAGTGCCACTATCTGCATTGTGTACAGATGATAAACCAGGCTTGAATGTCTCAGTCTTTTTCAAATGTAAAGGCTTAATTGGTCTTAAGGAAAAGAAATCATTCTGATCAGATTCCCTACTCAGGCACAATACAAGGCTTGGTTAGCTACACAAGCTCTCTCTCTCACCAACCCTGTTTTTGAACTAGCAAAAAGCAATCTACACGAACTTCTGAACTGTTAAGCAGTTCTAATAAATCTGCAAGAATCACCTACAGAGAGCTCATGGTATGTTTTGTAATTCTTTTCTGCAATCACGCAGTTGGTAATTGTCTCACAAAAGCATGTAATCAGGGGGACAATAGAAATATGCAGGATACTGGAGATTAAAGAAAAGGGACAAACGAAGACAAGGGGTGTAATGTTATTGAACTGCCACAGGAAAATAAAATCAAATGTTCTTTGAGTTAGTGCTTCAAGGTCAGTCTTGGATCAGAAAGCTACATGTAATTAATTGAGGCTTACATTTTAAGACCCACTTGAAAAATAAGTTAGTTCTTAAAAAAAAAAAAAAAAAAAAAGACTCACAGACAAAACCACTACATTATTGCTCAGTAAAACCTTTTGTTACTACCTAGAGGAAATTAAAATGAATTTCTAAATTTCACCAGTTTACTTTTCTCTTTCGATAACATTTTTTTAAAGGCATTTAAAAAATCTTATGTCATCATGAGGTACAAAATTTCTAAAGAACATGTCATGGTTGAATAAGTTTGGATTTGACCTAAGATCGTAAAGTTAAGAAAATTTCCTTAATGACAATGATCACAAGAGTCTGCCAAATGAAGATTTCTTCCCTTCATGGTGGTGGTACCATGTCTGTATTTTTCTACTTAACATTTTGAGTATTTTCTATGTTCTGGGCACTACTCCAAATACTTTACGTGTGGTGACACTCGTAATTCTCAGAACAATCCCATGAAATAGAAACTATTATTCCCATTCTACAGATTAGCAAACTGAGGTAAGACAATATCAACAAGTTAAGTGACCTAAATATCAAATACAATAAAGAGCAAGCATACCTCTCAAATCTCAGCACCTGTTCAATAAATGCACTCTTATCAAAATTAGAGTTATTAACTGTATGTAATGCTTTCTTGTATTGAGATCTTACGACTACTTCTAAAATATTTCACAGGCCTTTCCTACAATCAAGCTTTTTAAGAGTCATAACCTAGCAAGAAATGCTTCTCCATTCCAAAGTGGAACAGCAGACTGACTGTATAGTAAAAGCCATAATATGACGCTAATGCAGGAAAACACCGTAACAGCCGGGCTGGTTCCTACGTTATAAATGCAAACTCCAAAGTGTCTCATCTGACCCCAGTGTGTGACGCTGTACATCCATTCATAATGCATTTGATCACTGTCCATTCAATGACAGTTTTTAGTGCAAATGATTAACAAGACACTATAGACAACTACCTTGCCAGACAAAGTATGGATATGGTACCTATCATTAAGGTAATACGATTTTAGGATGGCTCCAGTCTAAAAGTCTCCTGGGCAATGCCTTAATATCTAAGTAACTACTTAGATTCCCTAAGTAACAAGTCAATAGCTCAAGGATGAGGAAGAAAATGCTGCCATATTTCATGAATTGTAAATGAAATATCATTTGCTTAAGGAAACTGCATGGTTTCTAATACTTGGAGTTAGTAAGTTCCAGAACACTTTTATTTTAAATTTAAGTGTGCTGCTGAGGTTCATCAGTTCAGTTCAGTCACTCAGTCATGTCCAACTCTTGGTAACTCCATGCCAGGCTTCCCTGTCCATAACCAACTCCAGGAGCTTGCTCAAACTCATGTCCTTCAAGTCAGGGATACCATCCAACCATCTCCTCCTCTGTCGTCCCCTTCTCCTCCTGCCTTCAATCTTTCCCAGCATCAGGGTCTTTTCTAATGAGTCAGTTCTTCAATCAGGTGGCCAAAGTATTAAAGCTTCAGCTTCAGCATCAGTCCTTCCAATGAATATTCAGAACTGATTTCCTTTACAATTAACTGGTTTGATCTGCTAATTTGATAAGCTAATATTCAATTTATTGAGAACGGGAATTTATTTTATTCTGACTGCTTTCCTGACCCTGTAAGACTTAACCAGTTTCCCCAAAATGAGATTGAAACAAACAAAATTTTAATCTTAATTACAAGTGTCAGGGAAGACTTATAGCCAGTAATCAGTAATCCATGAACATGGCTGCCCTGCAGATCACAGAAGTCAAGACTTCTAAATCCTGCAATGCCCTGGCAAAGAAGAATTTACCTTTTAGCAGCATTACAATGGGCTGCAGGAGGCAAGCCAAAAAAGTCAATCCACACAGATACAATCAAACAGCCTTTGTCTGTAATGGTGCTGCAAGGTGCTTGCTTAAGAAGAAAGACTAAGTCTAAACTTTGATTCAATCAATATGCATGAAAGCTGTGGATGGCTGCAGAGAGGAGTGAGCCTTCAAACAGTCTGCAATCTGCTCAGGGGGAGAGATGTAGAAATAACTCGAACACCAGAGCAGAGTCTTGGGGTGGGACATTAAATCCTTATGGGAACAAAATTTGAAGCCAACTGCCATAGCAACACATAGCAATGAGGCCATTCATTCTGGATTATTAATACTAATAAATAAGAGAAGAGGAGGAAGAGCCAGGGAACACACCAGGCAATATGCCTGGAATCTGATGGGAGATTAGGACAGCACCTTGGTAGAGGGACGGCAGGAGGACAATTCTGGGATTAGGAAAGACAGGAACGAACACACAGGGAACTTATAGGCAAGGGTCAACCATATGGTGAGGTACATGTAATAAGAAATGAAAGTGAAGTGTTAGTCACTCAGTCATGGCCAATTCTTTGCGACTCCATGGACTGTAGCCCGCCAGAATCCTCTGTCCATGGGATTCTCCAGGCAAGAATACTGGAGTGGGTAGCCACTCCCTTCTCCAGGGGATCTTCCTGACCCAGGGATCGAACCTGGGTTTCCTGCACTTCAGGTGTTACCAGGGCCACCTGTTTACCACCTGGGCCACCAGGAAAGCCCTGTCAGAAATGAGGCTACACACTAAAGGCAGAAAACCACCTCTAAGCAGACCACAGGGCTTTGGATTCTATTCTGCCTCAGAGGGCAGCACAGAAATGTGGTAAGATGAAGGACAACTTTGTTAGACCCAGGATCTGAGAACACTGCACTGCAGAGGTATGAAAATGGCTGGAGTGGGGCTAGGAGACCCAGAGGCAGGAAAAGGGAGCCGAGAAGTGTCCCCTCATCTGGGCCTGAATCAGGCAAACCCACCATGCTCTATAAGTAACGGGGGTTGAGCAAACACTGCGGAGTTTAATTTAGGTTCTACGGTTCTCAGGCATAAAGGGCCAAGACTCGGCCCTAGCATTTCAAGCTTTTGTTTTCAATGGGGCCACACATCAAACCACCCACGGCTCTGAGCACTGACTCACCACCTACCCACCTGGTGCCTTGGCTCAGCAGGAAAGCTCTTCTCTCTCCATTCCCATCTCTCCCTATCCTCAACATCTCTCTCTCCAAAGAATCAGAGTCCTGTGAATGTTACTTCCCTGAACAGCTCCTGACTTTACCCATTTCTTTCTCTCTCTGCTACCACCCTCATCTCAGCCCAGGCGATGTTTGTCTGAATAAGTGCCGCAGTCTCCCCTTATCCACGGTCAGTCCTGTGCAGTCTTCTCTCTGTTCTCTCACTGTAGCCAGTGTGATTTTTTACAAAAGATGCATCTCATGTTACACTCCTACTTAAACTTCTACTGTCCTTAGAATAAGTACCAAAATCTTGATCACTGCCTCTAGAATCTGGCTCCTGCCTTCCTAGCAGACTTCTCTTGCATCCATCTTCTAATAATATCAACTTTTTTTTCCAGTTTCCTAATATGCCAAGCTCCTTGCCCACTCCAGACCTTTGAATTGTTGCCCCTCTGTGTGATCTATTATACTTTACCTGAAATACCTTGACCTTCTAAATCCACAACTACTCAGCTGAAACATCACTTGCTGACACCCAGCAGTCTACGTCTATAACCTCTTAAGTCAGTACCAACAGTCACTCCTCCACAGTACTGATTCAAAAATGTATTTAAACAATTATATACTGAATTGGTAATTACTGGTCTACTTCCTGCTTGCCCCACTCAAATGTGACTCTACATCTTGTATCTCCAGTTCACAGCCCTGAAGGGTACATAGCAAATACTTGACAAAGTCTCAGTTCACTTGCTATCAACTGTAAAAAGCCTTTTCCCAAATCCCTCATCTGGAATTACACCCCAAAGTACCTCGTCCCTTAGTGAAAACACGTTTCCAGCATCCCTCACATCACAGTGACATGTGTCCATCTGCTCCAGATGGTAAGCCACATGAAGGCAATGGCTGTTCTTTGGCTTATTCTTATAGTTGTTAAGTCCACATTTCTCCCCCAAAATCTGTTCATAGTCAAAGAGCTCAACAAGTACATCTATTGCTGAAAAACTGTATGTCATCAACAACTTAAAAAGTGAACCCAGGGCAGTGGGTTAGAATTACTTGTTTCTGGTTGAGCCGCCTTTTCTTTCTTAGCACTGCCGCTGCTGGAGTGGGATCGCTTCCGGATCATGGACATGAGTGATCTTTGGGAGAAAGAAAAAAGGTTGACAGGAGATTAGCAGATGCCTTAAGAGCCAAGAAATAGAAGGTACAGGTTCCAAATAATCAGTAAAAATCCAACTTTTCTCTAAGTATGTGAATACAAAACTAGAATTTAAGTAGCCTACTACTTAATAGTGGTATAGTAGTATAAGTAGCCTACTTACACTTTTAATAAATTGTGAAATTTTTCATCACTGTAAGAAAGAGAAAGATGTCCCATCCTTTTTCTGTGTAAAACCAAACTAATTACTGGAAGAAGGAGACTGCTAAAGTGAAAGAAAGAATGTGAAGTTGCTCAGTTGTGTCCGACTCTTTGCAACCCCATGGACTGTAGCCTACCAGGCTCCTTGGTCCATGGAATTCTCCAGGCAAGAGTACTGGAGTGGGTTGCCGTTTCCTTCTCCAGGGGATCTTCCCATCCCAGGGATCGAACCCGGGTCTCCTGCACTGCAGGCAGACGTTTTACCATCTGAGCCACCAGGGAAGACGTCCAATTACTGTAAGAAGGAGGCTGCTAACAGTATTATTAATATGATGCAGAGACATCTACAAAGTAAAATAGATACAGAAAACCTTTCAATATCCATATTTAAAATTTAGAAACAGGTGCAAAGATGGGCTCAATAAAGGACAGAAATGGTCTGGACCTAACAGAAGGAGAAGATATTAAGAAGAGGTGGCAAGAATACACGGAAGAACTGTACAAAAAAGATCTTCACAACCCAGATAATGATGATGATGTGATCACTAATCTAGAGCCAGACATCTTGGAATGTGAAGTCAAGTGGGCCTTAGAAAGCATCACTATGAACAAAGCTAGTGGAGGTGATGGAATCCCAGTTGAGCTGTTTCAAATCCTGAAAGATGATGCTGTGAAAGTGCTGCACTCAATATGCCAGCAAGTTTGGAAAACTCAGCAGTGGCCACAGGACTGGAAAAGGTCAGTTTTCATGCCAATCCCAAAGAAAGGCAATGTCAAAGAATGCTCAAACTACCGCACAATTGCACTCATCTCACATGCTAGTAAAGTCATGCTCAAAATTCTCCAAGCCAGGCTTCAGCAATATGTGAACTGTGAACTCCCTGATGTTCCAGCTGGTTTTAGAAAAGGCAGAGGAACCAGAGATCAAATTGCCAGCATCTGCTGGATCATGGAAAAGCAGGAGAGTTCCAGAAAAACATCTATTTCTGCTTTATTGACTATTCCAAAGCCTTTGACTGTGTGGATCACAAGAAACTGTGGAAAATTCTTCAAGAGATGGAAATACCAGACCACCTAACCTGCCTCTTGAGAAATCTGTATGCAAGTCAGGAAGCAACAGTTAGAACTGGACATGGAACAACAGACTGGTTCCAAATAGGAAAAGGAGTACGTCAAGGCTGTATATTATCACCCTGCTTATTTAACTTCTATGCAGAGTACATCATGAGAAATGCTGGACTGGAAGAAACACAAGCTGGAATCAAGACTGCCGGGAAAAATATCAATAACCTCAGATACGCAGATGACACCACCCTTATGGCAGAAAGTGAAGAGGAGCTAAAGAGCCTCTTGATGAAAGTGAAAGAGGAGAGTGAAAAAGTTGGCTTACAGCTCAACATTCAGAAAACGAAGATCATGGCATCTGGTCCCATCACTTCATGGGAAATAGATGGGGAAACAGTAGAGACAGTGTCAGACTTTATTTTTTGGGGCTCCAAAATCACTGCAGATGGTGACTGCAACCTTGAAATTAAAAGACGCTTACTCCTTGGAAGAAAAGTTATGACCAACCTAGATAGCATATTCAAAAGCAGAGACATTACTTTGCCGACTAAGGTCCGTCTAGTCAAGGCTCTGGTTTTTCCTGTGGTCACGTATGGATGTGAGAGTTGGACTGTGAAGAAAGCTGAGCATTGAAGAATTGATGCTTTTGAACTGTGGTGTTGGAGAAGACTCTTGAGGGTCCCTTGGACTGCAAGGAGATCTAACCAGTCCATTCTGAAGGAGATCAACTCTGGGATTTCTTTGGAAGGAATGATGCTAAAGCTGAAGCTCCAGTACTTTGGCCACCTCATGTGAAGAGTTGACTCATTGGAAAAGACTCTGATGCTGGGAGAGATTGGGGGCAGGAGGAGAAGAGGACGACGCAGGATGAGATGACTGGATGGCATCACGGACTCGATGGACATGAGTCTGAGTGAACTCTGGGAGTTGGTGATGGACAGGGAGGCCTGGCGTGCTGCGATTCATGGGGTCGCAAAGAGTCGGACACGACTGAGCGACTGAACTGAACTGAACAGACTGGATAAGTATTTAAAGTAGTTTAGGGATATACATGTAAGCAAAGAAAAAAAAAAACTTTTAAGGTAATGAAAGGACTCAAGGGGAGGAAGGAAATAATGTAAAATTTACTTTTTTCCATTCTGTCAACTAAAAGGCAGGAGAATACAGAGTCTACTTGTTAACATTCCAAAGCAGGGTAGGGTGCATGGAGGCGGGGGCTGTCACTAGTTGGGGGCCTCTCACCAGTCTGAGACCTCTCTTTAACCTCTCACAACACCATAACCACCCCACACCTCTGGTTCTGAGAGGAAGTTTTGGGAATGTGTGTTACTGTACAAAAAGATTACAGAGCAAGAAGTTATTTGTACTGCTCAGAACAGTTGTATATATTTACATAAATGAATGAGAATAGATGTTCTTCCTTGCAAACCACCTAAGTGGATGAGAGAAAGTGTGAGCTTTAAATGTTCTATACATTTGAAGTACAAGTTGAAGACTGGTGCAGTGTCTACAAGAAAGTCATCTGTACTATTATAAAGAACTATCCAACAAGCTGGTGCTAAGACTAAAGAGAAAATAGACAGTGTGGGTTTCACAGGACAAGTAAGAAGATCAGAACAAGACATCTGGGACCAGTCAAATCTCTAGCGAAAATTGCCACAGGTGGAAATATTCATCTTGAAATTGTTCTAGTGTTCTTCACACCCACTTTGATGGTTAATTTTGTGAGTCAACTGGACTGGGTCATAGGGTACTCAGAGAGGTGTGTGTATGTGTGTGTGTGCGCGCTCAATCGTGTCCAACTCTTCATGACCCCATGGACTGTAGCCTACCAGGCATCTCTGTCCATGGGGTTCTCCAGGCAAGAATACTAGAGTGTATAGCCACTCCCTTCTCCAGAGAATCTTTCCTACTCAGGGATCAAAGATGGGTCTCCTGCACAGCAGGCAGATTCTTTACCATCTGACCCACCAGGGAAGCCCACTCAGATGTATGGCCAAACAGTATTCTGGGTGTTTCTGTGAGGGTTCTGGTAACATCTGAACTGGTAGCCTGGGGACTTCCCTGGTGGTCCACTGGTTAAGAGCTCACCTTCCAATGCAAGCATATGGGATCCCACATGCCTCTTGGCCAAAAAAACAGAACATAAAAGCAGAAGCAATATTATAACAAATTCAATAAAGACTAAAACATGGTTCATATATGTTAAAATCTTTAAAAAAAAATAAATTGGTAGCCTCAGTAAAGTAGAATGTCTTCCCTAATGTGGGATGGGCCCCAGTCAGTTGGTCAAAGGCTTGAATACAAGAAAAGGGTGAGCCTCCCCCAAATAAAGGGGATTCCTAGGTGGTGCTAGTGGTAAAGAACCTGCCTGCCAATGCAGGAGACGAAAGAGATGCAGGTTCAATCCCCAGGTCAGGAAGACCCCTGAAGGAGGGCATTTTGAAATCCACTCCAGTATTCTTGCCCAGAGAATCCCATGGACAGAGGAGCCTGGTGGGCTATGGTCCACAGGGTCGTAAAGAGACAGACATGACTGAAGCTACTTAGCATGCACCCCTAAATAAGATCAAATTTCTCCCGCGCTGAAACTAGGACATCTACTCTCCCTTGCCTTCTAAGTCACGAAAACTGAAACACTTCCTCTCCCCGGGTCTCCAGCCTGGTGATCTTCGGACTGAAACTACACTGCAGGCTCTCCTTGGTCTCCAGCTTGCTGATTTATCCTGCAGATCCTGGGACTGGTCAGCCTCCACAGTCACGTGAACCAATTACTCAGGCTACCTTCTCTTTTTATGTATACGATGTATATGTACACATGTACACCATCCCCTCACTGCTTCTGTTTCTCTGGAGAACTCTATAACCCTATACACTAATATACCCTACTCTTTCCCCATGAGCCTGTCCTTTCATTCGGCTGCTACAAAATGACCAAGGTATGCTTTCTTCCTCTCTTATCTGTCTCCCAACCGTCCTCCTGGTCAAATGAGCAGAAAGTGGGACGGGGGTGGGATGGAGGGGCCCAATAAAACCCCTGAAAGAAGCCACAGGCCCTAGTCGTATTTTCCCAGTCTCACTTCTATCCAGGACCTACATCACCTTAAAACAAACAGCTCAGGAACAACGTTGGAAAATCTTGTGAAACTCAATACATATGCAAATATATTTGACGAGAAAGTACTCCTTATCAAAAAATAAAAATCTCTTTCTACTGAGAAATTATGTCTTTGTCTTATACTATTTAAATTCATCTTAAAAGAAAAATCATTCATGTTATTCAACAAAAATTTTCTGTAATGGGCCTTATAAGAGTTCATGTTTTAGACACACATATTTGGCATTCTAGTTTCATTTCTCAGTATAACTGTAGGGTGCTCTTTGAGAAAATACTCTATTTAGGTTATAGTTTACTTTTAATTTGAAGGGCTCTCAAGATTTCAGAGACTAAAACTTAAAGGCCAACAGTAGGATTATAATTGGTTTTTAATAGTTCCCTCTCCTCACAGACACAAGTGACCTTTCTTACCAAGCTCAAAATTCTAGACCTTAGCAAAAGATCAAAGTGATGAATTTCCTATTTTAAATGTCAAATTCAGAATATCTCCTACAGCTTTAGCGACCCAGGAGAGAAAGAATTTAAAATACCTGAAATTCTTTCAATTGACTCTTGGATCGATCACGTGTAAAAATTATTTTGCCTTAACTACTTCAATGGCTTAAAGTGGATTATGTCATACCCTACTCAGTAAGGAAAACTAATGAGAATCTTTTTAAAAGGCAGAGTTCCATTTTCATGGTCATGTGGGAGGACCATGCTACTCATTCTATTGAGATGGATCCGCAAAGGTGCAAAGTACGAATAAATGGACTCTCTGTGTGAACGGATTAAACAAATCACATGAGTTAATGAAAGGTAAAACTCTTAGCAAAACTTTAAATTTCATTTGATCAAGAGTAAATTACACACAAGTGGTTAACAGCATAAAGTGAGGAGGTAAACTGTCACACAGCAGGTAGGTTGTCTTATGTACACGGATGGTAGACTGATGAAGCACAAGAGGCAGAATTTGACTCGAGATGTCCTGGGGTGTATTGTGCTTAGCTCAGGCTCCTTGGCATCATCAAGTCACCTCTGGCTCAGAAAAAGCAAATTTTTGTCTGCATATGTGATTTCCTGTTGCAAGAATTTAAACATCATTTCTCTTTATGGAATGTAACTCACTCAGCATTATTAAAGGTTTAAATATGAGATTAAGGAGTTAAAAATAATTATACTTTTAGTTTAATTACTAGTTTACAACAATAAGAGCTGTAAGGTTTTTATTAGTTCAGTATTTTTATTATTTTTAAAATAACTGAACAAACTGTAGCTTTTCAAATTAGTGAGAGAAAAACATGAAAACATTCTGGACAAGCTCAAAATTCCTTGATCTTCTGGTTAAAGGGTAAAAGAAAATCCTAATGACATGGACTGAAAGTTTAAAACTGAGGTATCAAAAAGTTTTTTTATGTCTAGCTCCTCAGCTTGGAACATCCACATGAAACCAGAATATCTATAAGAACACTGTAGGCCACAAGATGTCTTTGCCAGGTATTTAAGACCCTAAATATATTTCAAGAGATGGGCTTCCCTGGTGGCTCAGTGGTTAAAAAAAAAATCCACCTGCAATGCAGGAGATGCTTGATCCCTGGGTTGGGAAGATCCCCTGGAGAAGGAAATGGCAACCTGCTCTAGTATTCCTGCCTGGGAAATCCCACGAACAGAGGAGCCTAGAGGGCTACAGTCCACGGGGTTGCAAAGAGTCGGACACGACTTAGCAGCTAAACAACAACAATATATTATAAGAAGGGAATGATACACTGGCCTTCAGAAAATTCTCTGAAACACCTGCTAATATCTTTCAAACATTTTACCCGTGTCTAATGATGCATTCTAAGCCAGTATTTTTTTAAAAAGGATACCAATAACATAAACTTCAGTTTCTATGACAAGGACTAACATTTGATGTCGAGCCATCTTCCCGGATGTGCTTACCGGATAGGATTGGGGGGAGGAGGGGGAGGAGGTGGAGGTGGAGGAGGTGGTGGTGGAGGTACTGAATTCTCAGACTGGTTCACCCGTTTCTGGAGTTCATCAACTGCACAGAGAGCAAGCATTCAGAAAAAAAAGATGAAATAAGCAACTTAGCACCTTACATACATGTAAAGGAAAAAAACCACCTGTTCAAAATCACATTCTTTTACTAGGGCAAAGTTAGAAATTCCAGTATGAAGCTGCAGAACCTTTTAAACTTTTTATCGTCAGTGAGAGAGACCTTATATACATTACCAAAAAATTACCATCTTTTTGCTATATGTACAAACTATGAAAAAAGAAAAAAAAATCAAGACAATGGCTGGATGGGTGGGAAGTAAGGATTGAGTAGGCTGAAGAAATGTTTGTTAAGAATGGAATATGCCACCCAAACACTAAGAAATTGTTAATATTTGACTTTTCAAGTATATAGACCAAGAATTGAATTAATTTTAAAGATGACATTTAGTAATGAATTTTAATAGCATACTTTCCTCCTCCACTTAATCTCCTTCAAAGCTGCAAATCCTAGAATTTGTCATTTTAACCAGAGTCAGACTCCCAAATGTCTAACTCAGAAACTTCTTGTTCTTTTGAAGAGCATTCTGGAAATATAATTTATTCATTCAATTCATTCAAGCCATTAATAAAACAAGTACTTACTAAGCTCCAACAATGTGAAAAAGAGCCTGTCCTTGGTGCTGTTTAAGACATGGTTCCTGACTGCCAGAAAACTCAATTTATAACAGAGATGTGAATGCCTCTAACTGAGCTCTCATGGGCTACAGGTACTGTTCTCAGGAAAAACTCTCCCTCTATGTAGTCATTCTACTTTCCATGACTAACTGTACTCCAATGACCTGTCCATTTGTTTTTACTGCCAGCACTTTAATAAGCACGGTAGGCTAGGTTCTCCAACACCAAGTATTCTCTAGTTATTTCATATACATGTGTCTATTTCTCTAAAGGGAATCTGAGATCCTCGTGGACAGTAAAGCATGGTTTCTTTTCTTCTATATTTCTTATAGCACCCCAGGGTACTGGGTATGGCTGAGCATATACACAGCAGACAAAAAGAATGAACTACTTCTTAATTTTAGATAAATTTAAAAAAATAAATTATAGTTCATTTTCATTGTGGATTAGAAAGCACTGAATATTTTTTAAAGAAAAAAAGCCTACTTGATTCTTCTGTACAGATTTAAAAATTCTAGTATAAAATTAACCAAAAATATCTGAAGTGAATATTGAAGCTGTTATAAAGGGAACAACCTGACTCCTTAAATTACTTACTTTCCAACAGAAACTTATTATTTATCCCTGTGTAGTAATCTAACTCACACATTCCCGTTAAGCCTTCTAGAACTGAATGAATACATCATTTAAGTACCCCTTGGTGTTTTAAAGGTTTTTCCATTTAATATATATATTGTTGCCCATTTTATTGATAGGTGTGATATTGAAAGCATTATTTCATGTGTATAATTAGACATCAAAGATGAAGGTAGTATGAACCTGAAAAGTTACTTTTTAAAAATACACCCTAAAATGAACAAAATAAGTACTTAATGAACACTCATCTCTGAAGCCCTGAGAAATGCTGAAGTTTTGGTCTTCCCGTATTAATTGTATCTCTGTCTCTTAATTCTGTATGTGATGCTCATAAAAGCTCTGAGTCCAAAAAGTAAGTCTAAATATTTATGAGTCATCTCATTACAGTGATCATTCTACTTAACTGCAATAGTCAGAAATGAGGGAATTTAAAAGAAAGCTTGGAATTTTTCTACCGAATTCAGAGCATTCAGTAAATGTACTAGCCATGAAAGATTCGCATATTAAGACATAATAGCCTACGCAATGTTTTTACCGGAATGCTTTAAGTTTCTAGCTTTCTCCTCAGAATTCTGATATTTCAATTCCAGTTCTTTTTTATCTTCTTCGAGAAGCTCCAGTTGCTGTTTGAGACTGTGTATCTCCTTGTGGAGAGTTTCGTTCTGCAGTTGCTCCTCTAGCTCTTTGACCTATAAATCACAAACAGACTTTTACACAGTGATAACAGTTTTTCCTTTGTCAAGAAAAACAAGGGGAAAAACAAATATTTCTCTTTTACTTTGCATTTCAGAGCAAAGAGATTCCAATTCATCTTAAAAAGAAAATCACACAAATCCTGGGATACAGATAATACTGGGCCTTCCCTGGTGGCTCGTTGGTAAAGAATCTGCCCGCAATGTAGGAGACTGCCTACAATACAGAAGGCGCGGGTTCGATCTCTGGGTCAGGAAGATTCCCTGGAAAAGGAAATGGCAATCTACTCTAGAATTCTTGCCTGTAAAATTCCATAGACAGAGGAAGCTGACAGGCTACAGTCCATGGAGTCCCAAGAGTTGGACACGACTTACCAAGTAAACCATCACCACTACCACCACAGATAATACTTATATTATCAGTAATGTGATTCATATAGATTTATTGGAGACTTATATCCCAGAAAATTTAGTTTTTAATATTCATATAAGTAAAAAATTCATTTAAAACAGATTAACACTTCTATGCCCATTTGAAAACAAAAACTTAGGTAATAGTAAAATGAGTCCTGGTGGGATAATTTGGTAACAACAAAAACCATTTTAAAAAAAAAAGGAAGGAAAGCCCCTTTGATTCAGTAATATTACTTCTAGAACTTGTTTCAGAGAAGTAGACAGGTGTTCAAATATATTCATTAGAGCATTCTCTGCAACAAGGAAATTTTGGAAATAAGCTACATGTCCACCAATATTATTGATTTAATAAATTACAGTGTTTAGTAAGTAAAATATCAATACTATGCAAAAATTTTAAATCACATACCTCACTATACACTGACATAGAAAGATATTAATTTATTACCAATGGAAAAAAACCAGGTTGTAGAACAATATGCTTGCAATGATCCCATTTAAACTATATTCATAAAACTATATATTTACATAAAGTTTGGATATGCACCAAACTATGGAATTTTTAATTAATCTTAGTTTTCTGCTTTAGCTTTTTCTGTATTTTTAAGATTTCCTTATTATAATAATAAAAACAACACAGTTGTGTTTTAAAGATTGCTGAATTTGCAAGGGAACTTATAGACAGGTAAGCAATATTTTCCAACCACAAACCTGAAAGATTATCCAGAATAACAGTACAGTAAAACAGGTTTAGAAGTATTGATTGCTCTAACTTCATTTATAACTTATATATACTCTTCAGTACCCTACCCGAACAAGGTATACACCCAACAATTTAGTCCCATCCTCAATATAATTTACTAGGTTCTCGGCACGCATTATTTAATGAGGTAACTACATGTAGAAGAGGGCTTCCCAGTGGCTCAGCAGTAAAGAATCCACCTGCAATGCAGGAGGCTTGAGTTCGATCTCCGGGTCACGAAGATCCTCTGGAGAGGGAAATGGCAACCCAAACCCACTCCAGTATCCTTGCCTGGGAAACCCCATGGACCGAAGAGCCTGGCGTGCTACAGTTCATGGGGTTACAAACAGTCAGACATGACTTAGTGACTAAAACAGGTAGTAGAGCTTTTTTCAAATCAGAAAATTCTAGTAGTAAGCTAAATAAAAATAAACATTCTTTCATTCTCTTTATTTGAAAAGGTAATTCCTGCATATGGGAACCAAAAAAAAAAAAATGTCCCTTTCATCCTATCCCCCAAGGCACTCTCCTAGGGCCAAGCACTATTACCATGTATTCATTTAGAGCTTCCCTACATGTATACCAACATTTCTTATTGAAGGAAAAAAAATTTAACTCTACCTCACAACCAACTTGGTAAAAACTCCAGGAACATCCAAGGATTAAATGTCGACAGTGTTGCTTAAAGAGACTTCCACAGGTGCTAACAAATGGCAGCTAACAGCCTCTCCCTCTCCAACTAGGGACACTGTAAGTAGCATGAATATTGATGCAATTTTTCTTAAGTGGTTTCTTTAATTTGAAAGGCTTTGTTCCACCTGTTTGCCTGTCCCCCTCTCCGCCTCTCCTTCTCACCCACCACGATGACTATCCTTTCTGCCGAGCACACAGAGGTAGGCTGTGTCAGCTGGAGTAACTCTACTCAAACAAATTGAAATAACCACTTAGGAAGCCTTTAAACATATACATTTGTGCAAGTTTACAAAATCAGAAATTTTCTCTAAGCAAACAATTACTATTAACACGGACTTTTCCTCTCTCTTTGAATAAAACCTATGCGTTCCAACAAGCTCTTTGAGACCAATCACAATACACTCTCCTAGTGTATGCACTCTCCAAAAACACAATTGACTCATAGATTTCCAAACTGCATTATTCAAGCTCTTTTTGAGTTGTCTCTCTGCCTCACTTCTTCCGATCCTTTGGACGGTTTAAAAGTCACTATAAACCCTACTAGCGGCTCAGTGGTAAAGAGTACGTCTGCCAACACAGGAGATGTGGGTTTGATCCCTGGGTCAGAAGATCCCCTACAGAAGGAAACGGCAACCCATTCCAGTATTCTTGCCTGGGAAATCCCATCCCATGGACAGAAGGAACCTGGTGGTCTACAGTCCACGAGTTCACAAAGGAGTCAGACATGACTTAGCAACTAAACAACAACAATAGAGCCTACAAAAAGTGCACTATAAATTTTAGATGGGTACTAGAAGTTCATTTGGTAGTTTTTTCCCTAAAAGGTGAAAACACTGGAAAGACTTAGTAACTCAAGCAACATAAGGAACTATGAGCTTCTGGACTAACTCCTCTCAGTGTAAGGATGTGTGTGCATTAAAAACCCAGAAGAAAATCTGTTACCTTTTGTTGATGCTGAATTCTCTCTTCTTCAAGGAGCTGGACGAGTTTCGCATTTTCATCTAATGCGTTCAAAAGCTGCCGGTCAGGAGCAGAGCTCTGCAGCAGAAGGTGGCTTTGTCTCTTTAGCTTGTTCTGTTCAATAAACATCTACAAAAGTTAATTACAAAAATGTTTGTACCAATCATGCTCACAAGCCTCCTCAATGGAAACTTGAGCAAAAGGAAAGGTGGAGTTTTCATTAAAAAGGTAAACGCAATTTCTGAATGGTAGTATGATGATTTTAGAAGTAATGAGTACCATGATAAGTTTTCATTCATAGCTTTTATATAATCTTTAGAACCTTTACCTTTGTCTCAGCACAGTATATATACAATAGTTTAGTCCCATACTGTGGCTTTTAATATTTTATTATTGCTTTAAAATATATTAATACTTAGTAGTAGCAGCTAATATATATCAAGAACTTATGCCAGGTATTCTACTAAATACGCTCTACACATTATTTTAATCCTTTACATCAATCCCTGTGAGGTGAATGCATCTGCTTTGAGAAGCTAAAACATATTCAAGACTGCGGGATAGGTGTGGCAGCAATCATTTTACATGCAGTTTATCATCTAATCCTTAGAACACCACTGTCAAGTAGACACTATTATTATCCCACTTTTACTAATAAGATAACTGAGGCTCTGAGGGGTTAAGCAGCTTTCCCAAAGACACAAGTGAGTGGCAAAACCCAGGATTTAAACCCAGATCTGTCTAATTTACTGGCCCATGCTCTTCACCATCTGGCTAATCTCTTTCTCTGTTATTTACTAGACCTAAGATTTTTGTCTTAAACCAATCAGCTTTTCCCCAGTGACAAAAGTAGTTAACAGTAGGAGGGTAAAGAGGAGAAGGAAAAAGGTATACTAATTAAACTGAGCCTTTTATTAAACAATTTATATATACTCTTAACCTAATCTTCACAACTTTTCATGGTTGAAAGCAACATTATTTCCTATTCACCTATTACTTCTTTTCCTTAATATGCTATACAAGTCAGCCAGTGGGCGAGTCTGAACACAAAATATTTTACAAATTCTGAAATCAGGCCCATTTTATAGTAGAGCAACATTTGCAAGTGAAATTTACATTCTTCTTCCATCTGATGCCTGTGTAAGAACAGGAACAGAGGATGAGTAAGTATCCATGAGTGCACAAGTGTTGGGCTGGAGAAAAGTGAGACTGGAAGAATCTACGCACTAGGGAAGCATAATCAACATTCCATCATAGTATCTTAAATTTGAGACCAATAGTCTAATGGAAATGATTTATTTCAGATTACTATTGAATAATAATATTACAGTAATTTATTTTTTATACATTTCCCCCTCTTAAAACTCAATTGGTTGGAGTCCTGTGTTGGTATCTTAGACAATATCTCACAGTCAACATGAAAGGCCAACAAATGCAAGTGAAACAACTCAGATTCTCTGGCTCCCCAGCCAGTGAGGCCTTTCACCAAGAGTGCTCCGAGTCTGGGAGCAGACAGAGAGGAAGCAGCCAGCAGGGCTGACCAGGGCAGGGCGAAGGGCCCAGCAGTCAGACAATACAGGGCACAAGGACCACCGAGGCCAGGGGTGGCCTTATGACGCTCTGCACTGCTCCGCTGTACTCTGGTTCTCTTGGGGAAAGTTACAGCTCTCAGGAAAACTTGCCTAACTTACATGATTATAAATTGTTTCAACTGTTATTTTAGAGAGAAAAGAATAAAGACTGTGTCTTAGGGATGTTAATAACATGAATTTCTCTTGCAAAGCCCTGTAACAATCCCTAAATTGCAATATAAGATGAAAAGAACATACAGAAAAGAAGTTCCTTTCAATAACAATGGCAACCTGAAAAATATTAGTCATTAGACCACCTTTTCTAGACTTTAAAGTACTAAAATAAAACACTACATAATGCCTTTTCTAAAGATGTATTTAAAGAAAATTCAGTTACCGAACACTAATGAAATTTGGCTTTTAGCTATGGAAAGAACTTCTTGGTTAGAGTTATTAAGTGGGTCCCTTATCAGACAAATAATAACATTGGTATCAGAATTTCAGAGAAATTTTCCTACATCTCTTCAAAGAATGAGAAGAAAATTTAGTGTCATTAATATATAACTCATTCTTTCAAAAATAACATTAAAATATTATCATCTCAGTTGTTTGAAAACAAAACTTATTATGTAACATTCCCTCAGTATATTAGGACTACATGTTGAAAAAGTACTCACATCTTTAAACAGAGGAAAGAAAAACTACACTAAATAGCAAAACATATACATTCAAAAACTATAGGAAAGGTTTCAAGAGTTGAAATTATGTTGAAGAAATACAAACACTTAACATAGTTATGAGGACAACTGACTGTTCCCTCTTTGTAAGTGATCAAGCTTTTGGTTTTTTAATTGGACAAATGTAGAAGTAAGGAAGAAACATTCAATTTTTAATTTACACACTTGAGAACTGTTTGCATGTTTACAGGGTATATTTGTAGTTAAAAAAGGTGACCTAAATTAACTTTAAAAAATGATTTCTATGGCTCTACACTATATACCCCAACAGGGCAGGAGTCGTATTTGCTTTCTTCACCATGATATTCCCACTACCCACACCATGTCTGGCTTGAAAGATATTTGCTGAACACAATAAGAACAAAATGCAAAAGTGGTATTTCTCTAGTTAAGTCAGATACTTTTTATCAGCAGTTGTCTGTTGAAAACCTGAGAATCTATAAACCATGTAAAAGGGAAGATATACCAGTTCTAATTCAGTTTTGTCTTTTCTTCTTACTATTGTGTAGATCAAGCCTCAGATACTGTAAAATCATCGATCACTGTTGCAAATACTTATGCTACCAGCAATGTGGAGCAGGAAATGGCAACCCACTCCAGTATTCTTGCCTGGAAAATCCCATGGACAGAGGAGCCTGGCGGGCACAGTCCATGGGGTCACAGAGTCGGACATGACTGAGTGACTTAGCGCACGCATGCACGCGTGCAGGCACACACACACACACCAGCAGGGTAAGTACCACTGCTCTCACTTTCCCTCCTCAAACATCTCTCTCCTTATTCTGGATTAACCTGTCAGCACTGTTTGCGCCAATCACTACGGGTTGCACGGCAGAATGAATCATTCATTTTTATATTCTTAAAGGAATCTTACTTCTTCCATCTATCCTCTCCGTTATTGCATGGCCTTCAAGTTTTTCTCTGAGCTGCTTTGTATTCTAACATCATTCTGCAAACAAGAAATGGAAACTGAAAATGTCTCTCAAAATTAAGACCCTTGCATGCAAGTCAAAATCAGCCAACATTTTCAGTTTTGCAATGGAGGCATTTTCATATTATCTCTACTCTCCCCTCAGCCATTTCTTTAGCTCCATTATTTATATGCTGTAGATTTTTCCAAAGGGCTCTAACACACGTCAATTCTTTTTCCTCCTTCCAAGAAATGAGAGAATAAATATTTACTCACCTTTCATTAAACTCTCTGAATAAACTGAATCATAATATTTCAAATCATATTTTCTCAGAATAAACTTTTATAGGGTTCATTACTACCACAGTTACCTTCAAATATGGAAAAACTCTTGCACAAAATCATCAGCTGATCTTCAAATGTCATTCCCATAACCCTGCACTTTGTCTTCCTTCTATACCTTGGATACTTCCACCTAAGAATGCTTACATTTCCTTAGCTACCTTCCTTGAACCCACAGTAGGCACACAGATTCAAAATATGTATACATGATGGAGAAGATCTCATATAGATCATATCATAAGCTGTTAACACATAACACATCATAAGCTGTTACAGCTCAGCCAACTGATGCCTCATCATTTCCCTGGAAACCAGTCACAGAGCCGTGGAATACCCAATCACCACGTGTCCAAAAAGTTAACCCAGAGCATGAGAAGCTCAAAGCTCATCTCTAACATGAGAGGAAAGGCTCAGATAATGGATGTATAACATGTGTAACAATGTTCCACAGCAAGAGGCAGAATCAAGGCATACAATGAGAGCACTGAACAGTCACTGAAGACCATGATGTTGCTCTTTCAGATGGTATACTGAGATGTAACCTAGTTTCTTAAGGCTTTTGGAAAGATACAAAAGTGCTGTACTTAAACCGGACTTTCAATCACAAGTAATGGGATGGGTATCCCTAAATACAATTTATTTTCACAATATAGCATTTTCTAGTTTATAAAATTCTTATGAAGATGCATGCCATTTGCTTTTACAATCCACTTGGTGAGGTTGGTACCATCACCCATTTTACAGATGGTGAAAGTGAAGCCCAAAGAGGTTAAGAACTCCTAGTAACAAACAACTACTACCCAAATGACATGGTAAAATGTAAACCCAGATCTCTGACACCAAGTTCAGTGAATTTGATACTATTCCAAATAGCTCCCTAGATCAGATGATCTTTATTCAGAGTGACAAGTGTTTGTTCAACTTCAAAAAATGTTTTCATATGTCATCTGCAAAGCTCTTTAAAATATAAAACTAAAAAATGAGGTCTCTGCAAAACATTTACCTCTTGTGCAAATGACTCTGCTTTCTTTCGAAGGTCCTTCTCCAGCTCCAAGTTCACCTGCATCTCCTCATACTCTTCTACTGCCAGCATGGACACTTAAGAAGACAAGGAAAAGAAAATTGACAATAGGCCACACTGATTATCAGGCAAATGGATGAAAAAACAGCATCAAAAGGATTCCTTATTCAGGTAGACACACACCCACATTCATTGCTGGCTGGAATATAAATTAGATAACACCTTTTCAGAGAGCAACCTGGCAATGTGAATCAAAAATCTAAAACTATTCATACCCTTTGACTCAACAATTCCACTTTGAGAAATGTATTTATTCTCCTAAAAGAATGAATCACGAACCTACAGAGATCTAATTGTAAAGGTGCTCTCTGCATCATTGCTGAAAATAATGAAACAATCTAGATGACCCAACATTGAGGGGTCAGTAAGTAGAGAAATATACAAGAAATATTCTGCCAACAGATTATGTTGTACTGAGTGAGTTGCAGTGAGGTGGCTGAACCTAGACCCTTTTATACAGAGTGAAGAAAGAGAAAAACAAATATTGTACATTGATGCATAGATAACAGAATCCAGAAAACCAGTCCTGATGAACATATTTTCAGGGGAAGAATGGAGATGCAGACATAGAGAACAGATGATGGGACACAGCGGGGGAAGGAGTGTGTCGGATGAATTAAGAAGGTAGTGTAGCTATATATACACTACCGTGTATAAGACAGATAACTAGTGGGAAGTCGCTGCATAGCTCAAGGAGGCCAGTCTGGTGCTCTGTGATGACCCAAAGGGGTAGGATGGGAGTGGAAAGGAAAGCTCAAGAGGGAAAGGCTATATATAATGATTGATTTGCACTGTTGTGCACTGTTGTATGGTAGAAACCAACATAAAAACATAAAAAATTATATTGTAGAGGCGTATTTCCTAAATGGGAAAGACCTTGTTGATATATCTTTAAAATGAACTCATTCCTGTTTCTTAAAAGCCACATATAAAACACATCAACAAAAGTTTCACAGAGGAGAAAATATGTAAAAGGCCAACAAATATCTTTATCAGTAACCAAGTAAAGTAAAGTAAAGCTATGGAAAGTAAAACCATAGCTGTCTTTTTATACTCACCAAAGAGGTGACTGCCAAAAATTTTAAAGTATAGCTATATCAAGTTTGGACAGGGCACAGAACAATGAAAACAAACACACTGTTAACAGGTATATAAACTTACAGACCTACTTTAAAAGTAATCTGGCATTATGTAGTGAAATTGAAGACAAAATATTACATTTGGTGTGTACGTTAGTGAAACTCTTTGATATTTGCACCAGAAGACATGTGTAAGAATTCTCATAACAGGATGACTTGGAATAGCAAAAACCTGGAAAAAAACTCAAACATACACCAACTGGATACTGGATAAACAAATTTTGGTATAGACATCAAATGAAATATTATACAGCAGTGAAAAGAAACATACCACAGTACAACCCCTTAATATGGATGAACCTCACAAATGCAAAAAGTTGCAGAAGGACACAGGGACAACGACAGCATATATAGCAAGTTCACGCAAAATTAAATAATATGCTGTTCAGAGATACATACATGTCTGAAAAACTACAAATAAAAACTACGTTAAAAATTCAGTGAAGAAATATAAGTAGAGATTGATGTTCAGGGGCTTGTAAAGTACCAATGGATAAAAAGACTATCCTTTTTGTTGGTATTTTCTTTATACTTCATATATATTATAAACGTATTTAACAAACAATTTAACCTGTATATATAGGCTTTTTGACTGAAATATAGCTGATGCATAAAATTATGTTACAGGTGTACAGTATAGTGATTGATAATTTTTAAAGGTTAGGCTCCATTTAGTTATAAAATACTGACTATATTCCCTGTGTTGTATAACATATCCTTGTAAATTATCTTATTACATAATAGTTTGTACCTCTTAGTCCCCTACCTATAAACTGTCCCTCCCCTCCTTTCCTCTCCCAGAAGAATAAACACTAAAATGTTAACAGCGCTCATACCTGGACTATAAAAGTTGAGATTTTTTTTTTCCTTTTCCAATATGCATTTATACTTCCCACCAAAAAAAGTATGTTACCTGAATAAAAAGAAAGAAAAATGTATGTGTGTGTGAGTGTGTGTGTGTGTGTGTGTGTGTGTATTAGTTGTTTCGAAGTGTTATCCATGTTTATAAAGAAAAGAAACAGCCTTAGATCTGTAGAGACCCAGAGTCAGAGCTTTGAACTAAAGAATCCCTGTGGGCAGAAACTTTCAAAGGGAATATCCTGTCAAATAGAAGCAACATGAATTCTTTCCTACTT
Source organism: Capricornis sumatraensis (assembly GCF_032405125.1). Taxonomy (NCBI): domain Eukaryota; kingdom Metazoa; phylum Chordata; class Mammalia; order Artiodactyla; family Bovidae; genus Capricornis; species Capricornis sumatraensis. The sequence goes on from NC_091091.1 coordinate 37,423,368, forward strand.
TTTGACATTTTGTTAAATAATGATATAGATGGGACAGAGGGAGTGATGGCGTCATCACCAACTAGGTACCACATGGGTGGATAGTACATTGATCTCTCCATCAGATTCTGGCCAGGCACTCTCAACTTGGAGCTGAGTCATAGCGATAAAAAGCTTTAAAAAGGCTCTCTTAATGGCTGCTTTCACAAGCTGTTCCTCCGGGGCACTTCAGTCTTAACTGACTAAGAACTGGTTTGCTGTGTAATGACATAGAATTTCAAACTTTGTACTCGGTCAATCTACCGCCTCCTCAGAGGAAAGACTAACAGTCTTGCTCAAGTGAAGCAATGTAAGTGGTGGTTTGTGATGTGAATTATAGGTCCCTGAGAGCTAAATGATTCTCAAACCTATTTTTAAAAAGAAGTCCTGGGCAAGATAATTGACTTTCTTTCCTATGACCAGAACACTATGATAAAAAGTGAATTTTCACATGTCCTGGTCCTCTTGGATCCTGAAATAAATTGGGTTGGTCCTAGTCATGTATTTATTTACATAATCTCTCTTTCTTCCCAGATGGGAAACTCCCTGACGGCAAGGGCCATCATACTAACCTTTGTAGAACCCTGTTCATAGCATAGTGTATCACAACTGAAAATTCTTCTATGCCATTTCTATCTTCTTAAATGCACAAAGAGCAAAGGAAATGTTACAACCCAGTGCATCTCCCACACTTAGCTATAAGCTGATTTATTAAAAAGGAAAGAATCTCAATTCATGAATGACACAAAGATACAGAACCACCACCACTACCAACAGGGAAGGTCCTGGGTCTGAAAGGTTTCCTTTTCGAGTTGTAGTTTCTGAACCAGCAAAGACAGTGGCTGAAGGGAAAAAGGAGAACAAAAGGCACAGGAAGAAACCCTGCTCCCCTTGAGAATTACGTGTGCACTTTGGCATAACTCCTTTGTCCTAAACCCGGAGACATAAGAAACGGCACCATGAGATTAGATGCTATGCTTTATGACTAGGATGATAAAATCAAATTACACAGAATTTTCTCTAGAAGAAAGTTCCTTCTTAGCAGGTCTGCTTCTCCTGACGAAGAGGTAAGTTTTTCTGTGATTCACAGAAAAGATCACAAATCTCTCATGGCTCTGGCTCCCAGAGAGCTCACAGGCAGACTTCAGGCACACAGGCAGGAAATGTGCAAGGACTTGGAACAAGGAAGCACTTTGTATCTGCACACATACTTTCACTTTCCCTTTGTCCTGTTTTCCATATCCTCTTTTCTTTAAATTTTTTATTGCAAGATATTTGTTTTACAACACCGTGCTGGTTTCTGCCATATATCAACAGAATCAGCCATGTCCCCTCCCTCCTGAAACTCCCTCCCAACTCCCACCCCATCCCACTGCTCTAGGTGTTCAGAGAACACGGGCTTGAGCTCCCTATGGTACACCGCAAATTCCCACTGACTAGATTTTATATAATGGTAATGTATATGTTTCCATGCCACTCTCTTATATGGCGTTAGTGGTAAAGAAACTGCCTGTTAATGCAGGAGACATAAGAGATGCAGGTTCAATCTCTGGACTGGGAAGATCCCCTGGGAAAGGAAATGGCAACCCACTCCAGTGTTCTTGCCTGGGAAATCCCATGGACAGAAGAGCCTGGAGGGCCACAGTCCATAGGGTCACAAAGAGTCAGACATGAACAAAGTGACTTGGCCCCCACCCCTTCCACACTGTGTCCATGAGTCTGTCCTCTATGTCTGCATCTCCACAGCGAATGGATACAGAAATTTTGGTACATATATACAATGGAAAGCAACTCCGCTTTAAAAAAAAGAACGCATTTTAGTTAGTCCTAATGAGGTGGATGAAACCAGAGCCTATTGTACCTGGCGAAGTCATAAAGAGAAAGACAAATATTGTATGTTAACATATATGTATGGAATCTAGATAGTACTGATGAAACTATTTCCTTTTCCTCTTAATTTAAAATTTTATCATCTAATGTTGCATGTATTTATGTAGCTATCCCAATCTCTGCTGGACTGAGGAGAGGTTTACTGAATAACCCTACCAGATACATAAATACCAGTACGGCCATGGTCCCAGGATACATGTAGGACAAAAGAGGATTTAGGTCTGAAGTTTCAAAATGAGTGGGTTGTGAATTCCTTAAGCAGAAGCACTTCTAAATTTCCTCTGCTCTAACTTAGGTGATAAAAGAACAGGAAATGAGAGAGACTCATTGCTAGATGTTAAGAAGACACAATATAGAAAACTTTTGCTACCACACTCTTTAGACACAGGTATAAAATAATACAAAATATATATAAACAAGGTAAGTTACAGATTTGAAAGAATAGACTAGAAACACATACCTCTATTGCATTTTTCTAAGACTTTTCTCTGTTCAAGAACTTCCAAATTTAAAACATCTTTTTCTTGTTTAACTTTATTTACCTAAAAATGTGATATTGTGAGAGGAGAAAACATCCAAAATTGTAAAACATGACATGATGATGGGTGACTTAAACTGCTGTTCAATTTTCAACACGATGCTACATTAAAGCAATAATTGCCTTCACTGTGTTAGGCTTTTATTAAAGCATTTTTATAGCCTCAAAGTATTTATTTAATTTAGGATATATATCTGGAACTTCTTTACATATTCCAAATAGCATTAGCATTGCTCCTTAAATATGGCAATGTTCTAGTCATCCAACGTAAATGATATTTCAAAAGGAAAAATCCAACTAGATTGCACCCAAAATATACCTGAATCATTTAATCAGAAATACAATATTAAATTTTGGCATTCATTTTACACTTTGATGACATTTGGCTTACGTAAAACATACATAGATTTTTTTTTAAATAAAAAAATGCTTTGACCTTTGGCTTAAATAAAATACATATGAAAACCTCCCCCAAAAAAACTTCAATTTCTGAAATAATTTTTGGCATCACAGGAAAAGAGAATATCATAGTAAAGTTCTAAAAACAGAATGTAAACTTACATATAGCAAGTGGATAGATCTCAAAAGCATTATGTTGAATTTAAGAAGCAAGTTTATATAGTTAAAAACATTCACAATACTAGTTATTGTAGTAGATATGTAAATATAATCACTGAAATCATAAAAACCAAGTTCAGGATAATGGCTGCTTAGAGAAACAGGGCAGGGAGTCAGGAGAAGGCACTCAGGGAGGGATACACATGTGTTTCAATAACATGTTAACGTTTTATGGACTGAACTGCATGGTCAGCATATGGATGTTCATACTTTTTTTTTACTTTTTATACTTTTCAGATGTCTGAAATGATCATAAAAAAACTAACTTCTGAAATGGCTTCCAATAATACCTCTAAATGGGAGGGAAGTGAATCATCAATAAATAATGATAACTGAGAAATGGAATGCATCAAAATGTCTTTCTCTCCTACGATAACACTCAAGAAACAAGCTAAGATGATGGTCCTGAAAGGGCCCCTGAATCCATCAGCACTTCCAGAGAGTCTGTGGACTGGTCTCTTTTAGTACAAAGTATACTGTTGCTTTCTGTTTAAATTAGTAACTGGTATACCCTGCTCAGTACTTTCAAAATATCATTATCCTTCTTCCCACTCACACTTACTGAAACAGTAACTGAGGCTGGGAGGTAGATGGGCACCGCCTCCCAACCTTTTTCACATTCTGGTCCTTAAGAATACGTGTATGGGAACTGGATGAGGCTGCTCACTGAAGGGACCAATACTCTGGGACACTTGATATCACTGGCAAGATATCAAGGTGCTATAACACGTCAGTGGGGAAACCTTGGGATACCGACTCTGAGAACCACTGACACAAGTTAAATTGAGACTGCAAAGGCAGATTCTTGAAGTCGCGTGCAAAGAACGCTAAGTACGTGCTCTTGCTTTTACAGACAATTCAGAAGGAAAAATAAAAAGATTCTCCAAATACCCACTTGAACCCATTCTACCATCTACCATATATGCCTGTGTTGGGAGGTACAGAGGAGGAGAGCCTTTCTCTACTGAGTTAGCCCTCGACTAGAGAAGCAAAATCATTCTTCACCAGCAGCAACAGTGTTTGATTTCAGATACAGGTATCACTGTCACAAATCTGCAAACAGTGAAACATGCGGGATAACAGGAAACACTTCGATGCTGTTTTAGTACATTATTTCTTGAGCTACAGAGTGGGCCCATGAATGCTTATGATCTTATTTTCTATACCATTTTGTAGGTCTGGAATAGTGGGGACAAGAGAAGATTAAAATTGGTACATGGTTCTCATGTCAGAAATTAGCTTCCAACAGCAAGTTTTTGATGCAGCCTGTCCCCAAACATCTTAAAACACTAAAGGTCCCGCCTTTCGGGCCTAAGATACATACTTCTTCTGTTACTTCTACAAGTTTGCTCTTGAGATTTTCCAGTTCGATGGCTAATGTCTTCTTTTCCTCCTGAACAGATACAATTTGATCTCGAAGTTCTGCATTTTTAAAGAAAAAATAAAGCCTCATTTTTAAAAGAAGAAATCAATCTTGTCAGAAGAATTGAAAATACCAGTCCATGAGCAGTTTACTGTCAAAGGTTTTCAACAATTAGAAGGAAAAGGAAGCAGCAAAAGATAATGGAAATTTCACTTGTTCCCCACTCCTAATATAGCTATGTTTCTTAAATTTTCTATCAGGCATTCTCACTATGTTAAATGTACTAGATTATATTTTCTCTGCATTGTATCAAACCTATATTCTAGAAACTGTCTGGCATTTTAGAAGAAGGATTTTTTAAGCTTTTGGCAAAACAAATTAAGGCATTGTACTAATTTCTTTTTTATTTTATAATGGCCATGGGCTCTTGTCACAATGCAATACAAACAAACGGGGCAGCTAACAATTTGGAGATTTTGATTTAAAGAAAAAAATCCTGACGTGCTGCCAATTTATAGCCCTTAAATATTATTTGAACTGACTCAAAATATAACCTATTTGAAAAAGGGTTATTTCTAATAATTTTCTCTCCAGAGTTGTGGGTGTTTTGTTTCTTAATTTATTTCATATTTCATATTATTGAGATTAACTGAAAACTGTGTTACTAGAGTAAAAATATTAGGCACTATAAGAGCAAAAGCTTCTGGTGTTATATTAAAGTTACATCTACTGCTCAAATGTTAAAAAAAAAAAAAAATACATGGACTAACACAGTACTTAAATTTATACCCAGGCCCACATAGTTTTGCCACTTAGCTTTTAAGTGCTTTTAATTTCTTACCCTTCTCCAAGGACAATAAGAAATGCACTATATGGTTATTTACTAATAAATTAAATCAAACTTTTTACACGAACCCAGATTAATGAAGGGGCTCTCAAGAGACTTTTTTCAAAACCACTTTCTCCACTGCCGGACAATCTTGAAAAAGAATCAGAGACCATACTATTCAAAATCTAACAGAAAGGAGAAATAGAAACAAAAGGAAAGCCTTTAAACTTCCTCTCCCCATTCCTGCCAACATAAATACAATTTTTTCTTAGGTGAGAGGGTAAGAGGGGCTTCCCAGGTGGTTCAGTGGTTAAGGAATCTCCCTGCCAAGGCAGGAGATGCAGGAAACGCAGGTTCGATTACAGGATCAGGAAGATCCCCTGGAAGAGGAAATGGCAACACACTCCAGTATTCTTTCCTGGGAAAGCCCATGGATAGAGGAGCCTGGTGGGCTGTGGTCAGTCCATGGCATCACAAGGAGTTGAATACGGCTTAGCAATTGAGCACACGCAGGGTTAAAATGGCTTTCTTTTTACTTTCTTCTTTCTATTTCCAACTGAAGTTTTATCTATCAGACCAACAAATATTATTCTTGACAGGTACAGTAAGTTAAAATGCTCCAATAATTACCAAGCCCTAGACTGTTTTCCTACATCCTAAACTATATGTGCGTGTTTATTTATTAAAAGAGTTAATGTGTACTTCACAGATGTATTATGTGGTTTTGTCTTATAGAATCATTTGGGGACCAACACAGTTGCTTAATACTACATACTGCTTCTAGTTCATTGCCTGAATCTTAGGAGAAGTTCTTAGAGGGCAGAGACAAAGCAATTTCGGGAGGAATCTTCCCCAAAGATTTCAACAGAGAAATCCGACTAATAGAAGGTGTTGGCCAAATAAATTTTTATTCATTCTTTCATTTAACAAAAATATCTTAACACACAGTCCTATCCTTAAGACATGTATAGGTTAACTGACTGTTCCTGTCAAGATGGCGCTTTCAAAAGTATCTAATCCCAAACAAGAAAGTAACTCATAAAGCTACAGTCATCATGATTCTCAACCAGACTACCCTCGGGGACAAATAATCAGAATTTTTTTCCAAAAAAGGACGCAGGCATCAGTATTTATTGAAATCCTTATGTAATTTCAATGTGCAACCAGGGTTGAGAAGCATTATCCTAATAGGAGTCAAAACCATGTTCAATAATTAAGCCAGGAATCCTACCTTTGATCTGCTTCTGACACTGTACTGAGACACAAGTCTTGGCAACATCCTCCGGGTCCATGGCTGAATCTTCATCATCAATGTTAATCTCCTCAGTTATTACATCTGGCCCCAGCTTGGCCATGTATAACATGCTGATTCTTTTCAATGCTTTATTTTCTTTATTTAACTAAGGCAAATATAAAGACAGTTATTTTAATAGCAAATGAGTGTCTTGGGTTTTTATACAACAGTCAAATTAAGTGTCTTTTTGTCTACACATGCATCAACATTCACAGCATGAAACAGAAGAGTCACTAAATATTATTTTATTTATACTTTTTAACATTAAACTAATTAAGACCTATGCCTTACATGTGAAAATGCTAGTTATAACGGATAAATACAAGAAGAATTAAGATAAAACACCAGAATAGATTATATCAAATTTCAATTTATCCAGTTATTAATAGTCCTCATTTAAGACACTTTATTTGGTTTGATGCTGTGCTGTGAACACCTTTTATATGTTTGTCCCACACTCCCTGTTTTTGAGACACAGCCACTGCCTCTTCATGTTCCACACAATTTCTGGAACAGCCAAGTTCTCCCAAAGCAATTCCTGTTCTCCTGGACAGGAACTCCTGTCCATGTGTCTGGATGTACAGTAGCTACTGGCAACCACACCACACTACTCAACTGAGGAATAGAGAAAGGCAGTCTGCAGCAAGGCCAAAATGGAGCCACTGTGCAGAGACAGAGAAAAGCAACAGACACTGGGCTTCCCACAGGGTTCCAGTCTATTCCTAAAATGCGACTAGCTCATGGATTGTATGGGATTCTCCAATATCGCTCTGAACAAACTCCTACTTTTTTCCCCCTTTTCTTGCTTAAACTAATTCAAATCATGTTTCTGTCTATCCCTAGAATTCTAATAATACACAACAGAAGAAAGTTCAAGCTATGTTTCTATTATCTCTATGTCACTGCAGATAAAGCAAACCTAATTCATTGATGTATTTGGCACGCCCTTTATGTAAAAAATGAGTTGGTTGTTAATTATCATTACCTTCTTTAGCTCCTGTATTCATGTGCGTATAAATGTTATACAAAGCACACATCAAGACTAAACCTGATCCAAAGTCCACTGAAGGAAAATATGATTTTGCTTTACTCCCAAGACTCGAATATGAAAGATCTTCTCTTATTTAAGTAGGAAGTGTTTAGTAGATTGCTTTCTCTAGTATAAAATGTAAGATACAGAAATGTGCTTGCAGTTAGTAAGGGCTGTTGGCCATCAAAACAAGTTCTGAATTTAATAACTGACACTGAATATAAATACAAATAGAAATATTTCACCAGAACGCTAAAGGCCCTTTCTATGTAAACCTTACACCAGAATAAGATGTTTAGTATGGCACTTGTCTCAAGGCTTTGGTTCTTCATTTGTCATCATGATTAGGACCCCTCAGGATTTCTCTCAGAGAAAGCCCAGCCCATATCACTAGCAAGGTCTGGAACACAAGAGGTTCCCTGACCTCTCTGGGGAATCAGGAAGGATCACTCAGGAATGGCTATGAACCTTTTCCTGGATTCTTCCTGGGAAGGCTGGCGAGATCCATTCAAAGAACCAGGCACAGAGTTTTACTCCCAGTCCCCAGATATAGCTCCAGCTTCTAGCTCTCCATATCACAGGAGAGGATCAGAAATATGATCAGAGACCTACGATTTCCCAGTCCCTCTTCCTTCAGATGGACAATTCAAGTAAGCACTGTCGTGGCTTCTTTGAACATCGATGCTAGAGCACGGCACTAGAGGCTCAAGGATCATTGTCAATTCTCAAAGGATGATATCTTTTCAGAATGCAGGGAAAAAAGAACAATTTAAGAAAAGAGTGGAAAAACTCAAGAGCTAATTTGTAATTCTGCCTCCTAATAAACAAATGGTTCCCAGCCCAGCACATTACAATCTGTAGAGTTTAAAAAAAAAAAATCTTCCCATATTTGACCTGAGGAAGCAGGCCCTCCCACCAGGCCAAAAATCTCTGGCAATAGAGTCCAGCATAGTACTTCTTCAGGGCTTCCCAGGTGATTCAAATGTACATCAACACTAAGAATAATTGATATGGAGGAATGCAGTACTTGGGTATTTATTCCTATACAATTAGCAGCAGCAGTATTATAGCAGAGCTGAGAACACAGCTCTGCAATCAAATTCTGTCTCTGCCTCTAGAATAATCTTTCAGTGTCAGTTTTCTCATTAGCTACTAAGGATTAAAATAGTCTCCATCCCATAATATGCAGATTAAATGATATATTATATATAAAGCATTTAACATAGTAAGTGACTTACAGTAAAAATTCAACAAATATTAGCTAATAGTAACAAAAGAGATTAATCTTGTTACTAATTAATTTTCCTCCAGAAATCATTTATAAGCTAGTATTCTTCAACCAAGGCATTTATCTATACAATGTTCCTTTCCCCAGGATTCATGAAAAACTGGAAATACTCATTTTTGCCATCTGATGCTTAACATACTACCTCCTAGGCCACCATCAAAGTAACATTTGATAACGTAACAGTTAACAGTTCTGCTCTCAAAAGAGTTTAATGCTCCTATCAAACTAGGCACCAATATCTACCAGCTATTTGGCTGTAATACAATTACTCTATTCAACAAAGTTACTTTCTCAAGAAAAAAAGCCAAACATAATTTCAAAAGTCTTCTCTGGAAACATCATTTTCATATTCTGAAAGAAGAAAATACAAGATTTATACACATGAAATCTTATGACCATATGAAGTAGAAATTTTTGAGAACTCTGAACTCACAAATTTAAGCTAAGCAATGTCACTGCAGTTATTAGCCATCAGATTATATAGGTTAATGCACGCTGCTTCTGTTTCAGAACTCTTCTAAGTTAGAAGGCAAAAATAAACCTTTCATAACCCTACAGGAACAGAACCTTATGCTATATTCAAATTTAAACAGGGTTTTTATATAGAGCACAGTTTAATGGACAGTTAAACATACAAAATAACCATGTTAAACAGACCTGGATCATACAATTTAAATAACTGGTCTATATTCTATTGGTTTAACTTTCACATTTCAGCAAAGCAAAGCATCCATACTTGCTTCTAAGGAAATAATCCAAATTGCATCATAAGAATTAAACATTCTATTTGCCCTTAATTTGAGAGCAAAGACTCAGAAAAATAAGAACTTACAGAAATTTTGCTTTTTGGAAAATGAAAACTATTTTCAAAAATGACAATTAATACTTAAATCAGGATGTGTTACTTTCACTTATTGGTCACACATATAATGAGGTTTCCAAACTTTGTATTCAAAGCTGTAGCTTCTTTCACATCTAATGAGCATATTGATAGCATTTAATCAAATAGATTTTTTTGGTTTTTTATTCTAAAGTCCACATACATTGTATCCTAAAGTACACTGTAGCCTCAAAAACAAACCATTTGTCCATTTTCAAAAGGGCTTCTTAAGAAGACAAACTCTACATTAAGGGTTCTATTATCAATACTAAACTGTAAAAATGACCCCAGAGATTAGTAACACACTGTCATAACCAGGGATGACTATACAGTCACCTGGCAACTTTTTCAACATTCACATGCCTGGGCCATACTCCTAGAGCAGTGGGTCTGGGTATTCTTAAGAAATCAACCCTGGTCTACTTTGAAAATTATGACATGATAATTGCAGGTTAGATGCGTGAATTCTTCCGCTCCAAATCAACTGTTAAATACGAAAGGGAGGAAAATAATAAAATAATTTTTAAGGGGACCAATGATTAAAGTTATCATAAACTTTAATCCCATTTTCACTTTAGTCCTAATTCAAGGTTATCCTGTCATTTAAGATGAGACAACAGCCGTCTAGGGAACAGAATTAACCTGGTCAAAGTCACGTATGTCCAAAATTATATAACTGGTAATAAAACCTGTATATACTGCCTCCCAAACCATTGTTTTCCATAAACTGCCAGTCCTGAGAGATAGGGTTCTCACTGTGGATGTACTATAGCAACAGGAATACTTGTCAAAAACAAGAGAAAATACAGAAACTATCCTTAGCCACTACAAGATTCAGAATAGCTAGTATGCTCCAAATACATTTTTCCTACTTGGCCCAAAAGAAGAAAAGGAAATGAAAAGAAATTCAAACAGTATTACGAACCTGTGAACACTAGAGATATACAGAATAGAACCTCCATGTTATCATTCTTTTTAAAGCAACGGCCTCTATCGCTATAGATTCTTTGGACAAATAATGGAAGAGAAGCTATATACACGCATTAATATACTTATTTAGGTTCTGCCTGCATATCTTATGAATTCTAATGTAGTGTCGTTATGCAAACAATTAAGCAAATACCTCTAGCAAGCACAATGCTAATGCACATAGATTAAATTGACTGATTGACTGTCTGATATATAGAGTTTCAGGTGCATCCAAAGAAACACTATGGAGATAGGTGACAATGGAGAGAGGAAAGAAACAAAACCAGCATCACTAATGAAATCTGGCTGAAAATCGCTGTAATCCATTTTCTGATGAAGTGGTTCAGATGCATTTTGCCCAACCCAAAATACGTAAGACAGAGATAAAAAAATATTCCTTAATAATAATGTACTTCTGATGAGATAGAATATAGAAAATTACACACTTGGTAAATTCATCAGCTAGAAGCAATCAGTGGTGCACTGGAGGTCTCCTTTAGCATGCCCTCACTCTGCTTTCACAAATAATCACCTGAAATGTACAGTCTGAGGCTGACTTTTTCATGTGATTCAAACAGGAAACACTCATTGCTCTTTTATGCCACTTTCAGTTAGTTTTAAACTTGTTTAGCATTTTAACCAAACGCACAGACATCAGGAAAGTCGAGTTCAACAGACCACTCTGGGACCATTTTCATAGGCAAAAATCACACACACACAGAAATACTGAGATACACATATACAAACACTTCTTTTTTTTATAATCAAAATAATCTTGGCATTAAGACAGATATTTACATAATCACATTTCAGGATTCTGAGACCTCTGATGAGGATCAGAATCAACTGATTAGAGAGCTAGAAAAGCAGAAGAAAATAGAGGTCACTATGTAGAAAAGCAAGTTGAACTTTAAAAGCTTAGGTAGAATTCCTTTATATGAAATGTCTCACCTTTGTTGCCAAAGCTTCAGCACTTTCTCGACAAGTCTTCTCTATTTCAAGATGGTTCTGCATAAAATTCACTTCCTCTATAACCATGTGAGAAACTAGGAATGAGGGGGGAAAAGTTTTAGCATTCAGAGATTAGTCAGCTATTCCAGAAGCCCACACATCTTGTCCCATGATTAAGAATACTGTAATTCTTTAGCTGGCCAGACCGTTAGCTATAATGGAAAAAAAAAAGTGTTGAAGATGCTGCTCTGATAAAATCTTAGCTAATATTTGAATGTAGAAAGAAAGAAGACAACAAAGAACTTTTATGGCTATTACACACATTTTAGGAAAGCTACTGAGAATTTTTTTGAGTCTGTTTTCTATGTAGCTGTCTATATAACTATAGACATGTCTGCTAATTTGAACAAAAGAACCTCTCATAAATTAAAAGTGGCATATATTATTTCCTTTTCTTTGCAGAATACTACTTATGCATCTTCTCAGGAAAACTAGCTAAAGAGAAATGTTTAAAAATAAATCTTACATATTGATCTCATAACTAGAATAAAAATGTGACAGCTTAACTAAATTGAGTATTTCAATAGTAGTCTTTATTACTGACAAAGTATTTCATAAACTCCAGGGCAGAAAACTATAGCAACAAGATTTTTGCACTAAGTGATGATAAAAGTTGATGGTAACAAATTACTTCTCACATCACAGACTGTCAGGAAGATTAAAAAAAATAACAAACTTGATGTTTAACCAATGTTTCAAAAACAGCAATTCTCAGACTTTTCGGTGGCTGGTTTATATAAATGAGATTCAAAAGTACAAAATAATTTAGAACTTGAGTTATACTTTGAAGATCAGTAAGAAAAATGCCAAATCCTTTCACCCATAATTCTAGTTGAAAAGAAAATGCTCAGAACCTCAAACTTAACTGTAGACATGTATATTTATTGATATTTGTTTGACTTAAAAAAAAAGAAAAATTAAGGGCACCAAAACGTGAAACCCAACAAAGTTAGGGAAAAAGCACTGGGCTCACATAACACAAAGAGAGATTACTTTTGCTTCATTTAAGCTTAATTAACCTGCAATTATGATTAAACTCAGGGGAAAAAATTTCTCTCCAAATTAAATACAAAAATGTATTACTTCCTAAGTCCATCCAAAGTTCTTATTATGTTAATATTCAAATTCATAAAGCAGCACTAAATGGCCAGAAACATCTCTAACCTTGACATTTTTTCAGGAGTAATAATGATCCGCAGCAAATGCAGGCCAACCAAAAACCACTTAACTAATTAGTAGTTGCAGTCACCGAGAAAAACATGAATCAACACTGTTATTACAAGTGGCACATTTGAGTGGCATCTAATTATGACTTGATGAGCACGATACTTGCATTATCAACATTACTACTGCGTCCCATCAGGGCCTAAAAGCTGCTGATGGCATTGACTTTGAGAAACTCCCACTCAATGGTACAGCAGCACCCAACAATCGGCTTGGCAGGGGCCCCCCTCACTAAATGACACGTTAAGCGTAATTACTGGTAGACATTGTAAATAAACAGGATTGGAAGTGAAAATTGTACCAAGTGCATAAGACACAATCTGACACATTGGAAGTGGCAGCCTTAATTGAGAGTTTCTTTGACTGCTCAAGATCATTTCAACTGCATTTCTCAGAGGACAGTGATTATAACTGTGGAGACAGACGGCATAATGGTATCAGCACTGCTGACAGAGCAGTGAATTAAATTGTATCTGCTGCTGTGTGAAAGCCTTGATGAGAGGTACAGATGCCGTAGTGGTCTTATCATTATAACACAATGGTCATGTTGTCATCAACCTTTCTGGCTCCAATTGAAAAGAAATGATTGTGTGTTGAAGCTCTCCCCCACCCCCCCACAGCACCCCCCCTTCTCCTCTTCTATCTCTTGTTCTGAATAGAACCAATTTTCAGAGAGCTATGAAATCACGCAATAGGTCCTAAAATGCAGCTGCTTGGCATACAAACGGGTCCCCATTAAACTGGAATCACACACAATATGTGTTTATGCCAGAAGAACAAATAGAAGCTGAACACAGGCCAAGTTTATTCATACACACAAAGACCATGTAGCTCTTCATCAATATAATTGCCTTTTATATTGTAGTTTAAATAATAGGCTCTATTATTTCCTTAAAGTCCTAATATTCCTGGCATTTTATCACTATGTTTACAAGGTAGGTTCTTCAAAACTGTGAAGGAAAGAGAAAAGAAACCCACACAATTTTTACAACATCAAATATTACTTCCAATTTTTAGCCTTAACTACTTGACACCTTCTACCACAATCTGGCATTTCTAACCATCATAACAAAAACATAAACACTCTGCATTTTTCATAGGAATTTGACTTTTTATTCAATAATATTCTTGCTCATGGAAGAGTAAGAAAAATCATTCCACAGTGAAAGGTTTAGCCCCACACTAGAAAGGTTTAGCCCCAGTAAAGAGAGAGAGGAAAACAACAACAACAACACCACTTATTTCCTAAACATTTTGTAAAAAGTTGCCCTGTAATTTAACTTGATAAACTTAGCTGGGCAAAGCTAGTCCACATTTTCTCCAGTTCTGATACAGTATACTCCATCAGGCAGGTTTTTATTTCTTCTTATAAGAAGGAACACTGGAAAACTTAAACTGTGCTTTAATTTTCAGTTTAAAAAATTATCCCAATGCTAAGCTGACACCAGAGAAATCTATTTACAAACTTTCTAGATCCAAAAGAAACAAGCATATTTCAAAGGGCATTTATATCTTTACAAAGGATGATCCAGTTTCCAAAACCAAAAGTCAGGTCACCTGACATGAAACAAATTATTTTTTGTGTGGCACTGTGTGGCATGTGGGATCCTAGTCCCGCCACCAGGGATCAAACCAGTGCCCCCTGCAGTGAAAGTATGGAGTCTTAACCAATGGACTGCCAGGGAAGTCCCAGTTTTTTTTAATATATAAATTTATTTACTTTCAAATGATAAAGACTTTTCAAAACTTTAACTGTTCATATAATGATTTGCCTATAGCCCTAAATTCAGGCTTTCCTCATAAAATCCACAATCCATGACCCACTATAATTTGGATGACAAAAAGGTTTAAAAAAGAAAAAAGATGAACCTTAAATAAAGAGACCCTACTGCAGCTATGTTTTTAAAAAATCCTAGTACTTTAGGGACAGAGGAGCCTAGTGGGCTACTGTCTATGGGGTCGCACAGAGTCGGACAGGATTGAAGCGACACAGCAGCAGCAGCAGCAGCAGCAGCAGCAGCAGTACGTTAGAAATACATATTGAAATATTTACAGATCAAATGATATGATGACTGGAATTAGTTTCAAAATAATCTAAGGTCAGTGAGAATAGGTGTATGAATGTACAGAAGAAGGCAAGACTGGACACAAACTTACAACTTTTGAAGCTGTGTGGTAGGTACGTCACGGGGGCAGTTCATTATATATTTTTTACTTTTGTACAAGCTTGACACTTTCCATAATAAACGTTTTTCTTAATGACTCTGAGAATTCAGAAGTATAGCCTGAAAAAGTATCAACTGCTGCCTCCAGCAGTCTAGTTGAATTAGCAAAGTCTGTCTCTCCTGTTCTCTGACCCCAAAACATTCTCATATACTTGCCATCATAGAATGTATCACACTGTAGGGGCACTGGGGTTCTTTTAATTTGTTTTGTCTTCCACTGAGTTGAGCATCAGGGCAGAAAAATTCTTCATTCATGGCTGACTCTCTTACACCCAGCACAATGCTATGTACAAAGTAGGTATTCATGCCTGTGTGTGTCTGATGACTGAAAAACTGTCTCAGGCCTAGGTTCACATGTGAACACCCCTTTCATAGGAATGCTTCCTGTAGCACAGAATGGCTTAGGAAACAACCACTCTCACCGTTTATTGGGCCAACAAGGTGTCTATTGTGTGCTGAGCCCTTCACATGTGTCTGCTCAAAGATCCTCACAACAATCTTACGAGGTAGGCATTACCATAGCAGTTTTTGTATTTGAGAACACCGAGGCCTGGAGAAGTTAAGGAACATATCCCAGATTACGTAGTTCTAACTGGTAAAGGCCAGCCAAAGCTATGTCTGCTGCTGCTACTGCTAAGTCACTTCAGTCGTGTCTGACTCTGTGCGACCCCATAGACAGCAGCCCACCAGGCTTCTCCGTCCCTGGGATTCTCCAGGCATGAACACTGGAGTGGGTTGCCATTTCCTTCTCCAATGCAGGAAAGTGAAAAGTGAAAGTGAAGTCGCTCAGTCAAATCCGACTCGTAGTGACCCCATGGACTGCAGCCTACCAGGCTCCTCTGCCCATGGAGTTTTCCAGGCAAGAGTACTGGAGTGGGTTGCCATTTCCTTCTCCAAAGCTATGTCTAGAGGACTCCAATTTTCTATGTTCTTTTCTAATTGCTCATATTTAAAAGTGCCACCCCACCCACGGTGCTGCTTTCTGAGCAAAATTCCTCTCCATTCAGCCCATTCTCAGCAATCTTTAGATGTAGGATATCTCTAATGTATACGTGGCAAACATACCATAAATTCTCCTGCAGCACTGGATTACTTAGAAAGGTTTTCATGTAGTGAGAAAACAATCATGAAAGCTAGCAGATATGCAGGAAAATTGGTAGGCCCTAAAAGACAGCAAAGGATCTAATGCTGAGTGGCCTAAAAGACATGAAAGAACTTCACTTTTACTTCCATCTGTCTTTCCAGGGAACATGGCTTTGCTCAGCAGTGGTGTACTTTGTCCAGAAAGACAAGAGAGAGACTCAGGAAGAGCTGGCAGAGGGCCAAGAATCACAGGGAAATATGGGCAAAACCAGCTAGGAAAAGTATGCCAGGCTAGGAAGAGTTGATCCCGACAGTCTAACAAAGCTTTTTCTCACCCTCTTTTGGCTGTTCTTCCTACACTAAGAGAACTAGAGCTAGAAGGGAAACATTACAGGGAAGCAGATTTCAACTTGGTACCAAAAGAAAACATCCCCTGGTGCTGTCCAAATGTGGAGACTGTTTTCCAAAACTAATTCATGGAGGGTAAATGATATGAACTCACTACTGAAGGGCAGTCAAGCCCTGGATGGCACAGTAAATGAGATGATGGTGGTAGCAACAACTAGTATTTGTAGAGTGCAGTGCCAAGCACTGTTCAGCACTTTTTACATGGGTTATCTCATTTAATCCTCAAATAGCCTACAAGGTACGGTCATTTATTTCACTTTTACTAGTACAGAAATTCGGAGAAGGCAATGGCAACCCACTCCAGTACTCTTGCCTGGAAAATCCCATGGATGGAGGAGCCTGGAAGGCTGCAGTCCATGGGGTCGCTGAGGGTCGGACACAACTGAGCGACTTCACTTTCAGTTTTCACTTTCATGCATTGCAGAAGGTAATGGCAACCCACTCCAGTGTTCTTACCTGGAGAATCCCAGGGACGGGGGAGCCTGGTGGGCTGCCGTCTATGGGGTCGCACAGAGTCAGACACGACTGAAGCAACTTAGCAGCAGCAGCGCAGAAATTAATTGCTCGGGGTATACAGGGATTCACAACAAATCGTGCTTTTCACTGGTGAAAACTGCCTCATTCCCTTCCAAATCTGAATTGCTACCCTCTGTTCTAAAGTCATGAACCATTTATCTCAGGCACAGTTTTTTAACAGATAAAGTTTTCTTAGTTTTCATTTTCTGTTCTTTTCAGACTGAGTGAAGAGTCAATACTCTGTCTCCCTGCCATCCAAACTTAAACTAGGCTGACGCAGTAAAGGTAAAAACTGAATGAATACAACAATAAAGGTAAATTCTTCCAGGCTCTGAGTTGTTCATAAAGAGAAATGAAAAATTTTTTAACTATCAAAGATATTTAGAGGAAGAGAAAGGGAAAAGAGAAATGGTAGATGAAAGCAAAGTTTACATGTTATTCTAAAGGTAATTATTTTCTTTTTAGATTCTACATATAAGGATGTCGTAGGGGCGATCCTCAGACGGCAGAGGAATAGGACAGGGAGACCACTTTTCTCCCCCACAAATTCATTAAAAGAACATTTGAACACTGAGTAAATTCCACAAAACAACTTCTGAATGCTGGCAGAGGACATCAGGCACCCAGAAAAGCAGCCCATTGTCTTCAAAAGGAGATAGAGAAGTCTTGAGGCTACTGTAAGAATAAGACTGAAAACCAGAGTCAGGAGGCTTAAGTCCAAACCCTGAGAACACCAGAGAACTCCTGACTCCAGGGAACATTAATTGATAGGAGCTCATCAAACGCCTCCATACCTACACTGAAACCAAGCACCACCCAAAGGCCAACAAATTCCAGAGCAAGACACACCATGCAAATTCTCCAGCAACACAGGAACATATGAACTCACTCAGGAACATAGCCCTGAGCTTCAGTATACAGGGTGCCCAAAGTCACTCCAAACCCATTGATATCTCATAACTCATTACTGGACACTTCATGACACTCCAGAGAGAAGAAATCCAGCTCCACCCACCAGAACACTGAAACAAGCTTCCCTAACCAGGAAACCTTGACAAGTCACCCATACAACCCCACCCACAGTGACGAAACTCCACAATAAAGAGGAACCACAAACTGCCAGAATATGGAAAGGCCACCCCAAACACAGCAATATAAACAGGATGAAGAGACAGAGGAATACCCAACAGGTAAAGGAACAGGATAAATGCCCACCAAACCAAACAAAAGAGGAAGAGATAGGGAATCTACCTGATAAAGAATTCTGAATAATGATAGTGAAAATCATCTAAAATCTTGAAAACAAAATGGAGTTACAGATAAACAGCCTGGAGACAAGGATTGAGAAGATGCAAGAAAGGTTTAACAAGGACCTAAAAGAAATAAAAAAGAGTCAATATATAATGAATAGTGCAATAAATGAGATCAAAAACACTCTGGAGGGGACCAACAGTAGAATAACGGAGGCAGAAGATAGGATTAGTGAGGTAGAAGATAGAATGGTAGAAATAAATGAAACAGAGAGGAAAAAAGAAAAACAAATTAAAAGAAATGAAGACAATCTCAGAGACCTCTGGGACAATGTTAAACGCTCCAACATTCGAATCATAGGAGTCCCAGAAGAAGGAGACAAAAAGAAAGACCATGAGAAAATACTTGAGGAGATAATAGTTGAAAACTTCCCTAAAATGGGAAAGGAAATAATCACCCAAGTCCAAGAAAACCAGAGAGTCCAAAACAGGATAAACCCAAGGCTAAACACCCCAAGACACATATTAATCAAATTAACAAAGATCAAATACAAAGAACAAATATTAAAAGCAGCAAGGGAAAAACAACAAATAACACACAAGGGGATTCCCATAAGATAACAGCTGATCTTTCAATAGAAACTCTTCAGGCCAGGAGGGAATGGCAAGACATACTTAAAGTGTTGAAAGAAAATAACCTACAGCCCAGATTACTGTACCCAGCAAGGATCTCATTCTAATATGAAGGAGAAATCAAAAGCTTTACAGACAAGCAAAAGCTGAGAGAATTCAGCACCACCAAACCAGCCCTCCAACAAATGCTAAAGGATCTTCTCTAGACAGGAAACACAGAAAGGGTGTATAAACTCGAACCCAAAACAATAAAGTAAATGGCAATAGGATCATACTTATCAATAATTACCTTAAATGTAAATGGGTTGAATGCCCCAACCAAAAGACAAAGACTGGCTGAATGGATACAAAACAAGACCCCTAAATATGTTGTCTACAAGAGACCCACCTAGAAACAAGGGACACATACAGACTGAAAGTGAAGAGTTGGAAAAAGATATTTCAAATAGAGACCAAAAGTAAGCAGGAGTAGCAATACTCATATCAGACAAAATAGACTTTAAAACAAAGGCTGTGAAAAGAGACAAAGACGGACACTACATAATGATCAAAGGATCAATCCAAGAAGAAGATATAACAATTATAAATATATATGCACCCAACATAGGAGCACCACAATATGTAAGACAAATGCTAACAAGTATGAAAGGGGAAATTAACAATAATACAATAATAGTGGGAGACTTTAATACCCCACTCACACCTATGGATAGTTCAACTAAACAGAAAATTAACAAGGAAACACAAACTTTAAATGATACAATAGACCAGTTAGACCCAATTGATATCTGTAGGACATTTCACCCCAAAACAATGAATTTCACCTTTTTCTCAAGCACACACGGAACCTTCTCCAGGACAGATCACATACTGAGCGATAAATCTAGCCTTGGTAAATTCAAAAAAACTGAAATCATTCCAAGCATCTTTTCTGACCACATTGCAGTAAGATTAGATCTCAATTACAGGAGAAAAACTATTAAAAATTCCAACATATGGAGGCTGAAAAACACGCTGCTAAATAACCAACAAATCACAGAAGAAATCAAAAAAGAAATCAAAATATGCATAGAAATGAATGAAAATGAAAACACAACAACCCCAAACCTGTGGGACACTGTAAAAGCACTGCTAAGGGGAAGGTTCACAGCAATACAGGCATACCTCAAGAAACAAGAAAAAAGTCAAATAAATAACCTAACTCTACACCTAAAGCAGCTAGAAAAGGAAGAAATGAAGAACCTCAGGGTTAGCAGAAGGAAAGAAATCTTAAAAATTAGGGCAGAAATAAATGCAAAAGAAACAAAAGCGACCATAGCAAAAATCAACAAAGCCAAAAGCTGGTTGAGAAGATAAATAAAATTGACAAACCATTAGCCAGACTCATCAAGAAACAAAGGGAGAAAAATCAAATCAATAAAATTAGAAATGAAAATGGAGAGATCACAACAGATAACACAGAAATACAAAGGATCATAAGAGACTATCAGCAACTATATGCCAATAAAATGGACAACTTGGAAGAAATGGACAAATTCTTAGCAAAGTACAACTTTCCAAAACTGAACCAGGAAGAAATAGAAAATCTTAACAGACCCATCACAAGCATGGAAAATGAAACTGCAATCAGAAATCTTCCAGCAAACAAAAGCCCAGGACCAGATGGCTTCACAGCTGAATTCTACCAAAAATTTAAATAGCTAACACCTATTCTACTCAAACTCTTCCAGAAAATTGCAAAGGAAGGTAAATTTCCAAACTCATTCTATGAGGCCACCATCACCCTAATACCAAAACCTGACAAAGATGCCACAAAAAAGGAAAACTATAGGCCAATATCACTGATGAACATAGATGCAAAAATCCTTAACAAAATTCTAACAAAGAGAATCCAACAACATATTAAAAAGATCATACATCATGACCAAGTGGGCTTTATCCCAGGGATGCAAGGATTCTTCAATATCTGCAAATCAATCAATGTAATACACCACATTAACAAGTTGAAAAATAAAAACCATATGATCATCTCAATAGATGCAGAGAAAGCCTTTGACAAAATTCAACATCCATGTATGGTAAAAACCCTCCAGAAAGCAGGAATAGAAGGAACATACCTCAACATAATAAAAGCTATATATGACAAACCCACCGCAAACATTATCCTCAATGGTGAAAAATTGAAAGCATTTCCCCTAAAATGAGGAATAAGACAAGGGTGCTCACTCTCACCACTACTATTCAACATAGTTTTGGCCATAGCAATCAGAGCAGAAAAAGAAATAAAAGGAATCCAGACTGGAAAAGAAGAAGTAAAACTCTCACTGTTTGCAGATGACATGATCCTCTACATAGAAAACCCTCAAGACTTCATCAGAAAATTACTAGAGCTCATCAATGAATATAGTAAAGTTGCAGGATATAAAATCAACACACAGAAATCCCTTGCATTCCTATACACTAATAATTGGAAGATACAAAGAGAAATTAAGGAAACAATTCCATTCACCATTGCCATGAAAAGAATAAAATACTTAGGAATATATCTACCTAAAGAAACAAAAGGCCTATATATAGAAAACTATAAAACACTGATGAAAGAAATCAAAGAGGACACTAATAGATGGAGAAATAAGACTGCATTCATGGATTGGAAGAATCAATACAGTGAAAATGAGTATACTACCCAAAGCAATCTATAGAGTCAATGCAATCCCTATCAAGCTACCAATGGCATTTTTCACAGAGCTAGAACAAATAATTTCACAATTTGTATGGAAATACAAAAAACCTCGAATAGCCAAAGCAATCTTGAGAAAGAAGAATGGAACTGGAGGAATCAACGTGCCTGACTTCAGGCTCTACTACAAAGCCACAGTCATCAAGACAGTATGATACTGGCACAAAGACAGAAATATAGATCAATGGAACAAAATAGAAAGCCCAGAGATAAATCCACACACCTATGGACACCTTGTCTTTGACAAAGGGGGCAAGAATATACAATGGAGAAAAGACAATCTCTTTAACAAGTGGTGCTGGGAAAACTGGTCAACCACTTGTAAAAGAATGAAACTAGAACACCTTCTAACACCATACACAAAAATAAACTCAAAATGGATTAAAGATCTAAATGTAAGACCAGAAACTATAAAACTCCTAGAGGAAAACATAGGCAAAACACTCTCTGACATAAATCACAGCAGGATCCTCTATGACCCACCTCCCAGAGTAACGGAAATAAAAGCAAAAATAAACAAATGGGACCTAATTAAAATTAAAAGCTTCTGCACAATAAAGGAAACTCTAAGCAAGGTGAAAAGACAGACTTCAGAATGGGAGAAAATAATAGCAAATGAAGCAACTGACAAAGAATTCATCTCAAATATATACAAGCAGCTCCTGCAGCTCAATTCCAGAAAAATAAATGACCCAATCAAAAAATGGGCCAAAGAACTAAACAGACATTCTCCAAAGAAGACATAGAGATGGCTAACAAATACATGAAAAGATGCCCAACATCACTCATCAGAGAAATAAAAACCAAAACCACAGTGAGGTACCATTTCACGCCAGTCAGAATGGCTGCCATCCAAAAGTTTATAAGCAATAAATGCTGGAGAAGGTGTGGAGAAAAGGGAATCCTCTTACACTGTTGGTGAGAATGCAAACTAGTACAGCCACTATGGAGAACATTGTGGAGATTTCTTTTAAAACTGAAAATAGAACTGCCATTCGCCCCAGCAATCCAACTATTGGGCATACACACTGAGGAAACCAGAATTGAAAGAGACAAGTGTACCCCAATGTTCATCGCAGGACTGTTTACAATAGCCAGAACATGGAAGCAACCTAGATATCCTTCAGCAGGCAAATGGATAAGAAAGCTGTGGTACATATACACAATGGAGTATTACTCAGCCATTAAAAAGAATACATTTGAATCAGTTCTAATAAGGTGGATGAAACTGGAGCCTATTATACAGAGTGAAGTTAGCCAGAAAGAAAAACACCAATACAGTATAATAACGCATATATATGGAATTTAAAAAGATGGTAATGATAACCTTGTATTTGAGACAGCAAAAGAGACACAGATGTATAGAACAGTCTTTTGGACTCTGTGGGAGAGGGCAAGGGTGGGATGATTTGGGAGAATGGCATTGAAACATGTATATTATCATATGTGAAATAAATCGCCAGTCCAGGTTCGATGCATGAGACAGGTGCTCAGGGCTGGTGCACTGGGATGACCGAGAGGGATGGGATGGGGAGCGAGGTGGGAGGGGGGTTCAGGATGGGGAACACATGTACACCCATGGCGGATTCATGTCAATGTGTGGCAAAACCAAGACAATATTGTAAAGTAATTAGCCTCCAACTAAAATAAATAAATTTATATTTAAAAAATAAGGATGTCGTACAATATCTTTCCTTCTTTGTCTAAAAAAAAAGATATACGTGAACTTACTTACAAAACAAAAACAGACTCTCACAGACTTAGACAAGGAGCTTTGCCAGTTGGGGGGGATAGTTAGGGAGTTTGGGATGGACATGTACACACTGCTATATTTAAATGAACAATCAACAAGGACCTACTGTATAGCATGTGGGACTCTGTTCAATGTTATGTGGCAGCCTGGATATAAGGAGAGCTGGGAGAGAATGGACACACACACACACACATATATATATATGGTTGTGTCCCTTTGCTGTTCACCTGAATCTATCACAACTATTAATCAGTTATACTCCAACACAATAAAAATAAAATAAAGTGCAAAATAAAAAGTTTTTTAAAAGACAGTATTTAAAATTTCTTCAAAGGAAAAAAGGTAAGTTGATTTGGTAGAAATTTGCTTCCATTTTTGCATAACACAAAAGGTAAAATCTCTACTACCTACCTGGACCAAAACATTTTATGATAATTCCAATCATAAGAATTTGAACTATTCCCACTGCACACAGTAGGCCAACCCAATATCAACAACTAATTCAAATACATTAACTTTCAAAAATGTCAATGGTATACCCTTTCAGCTGTAACTCAGTGTCAGTTTGAGTGTAAGAAATTCCCATTAATCCTCTATTAGGGAAGCAGAAAGTCCTAAACAATTGCCATCCACACATTCACAGATAAAAAAAAATATTTTCACCTATGGCATACTATGACAGTAAGCCAGTCATAGCATACTGGCCACCAAAGACAGGTTATTATCAACAATATCCCTGTTAGGTTTTTCTTGTTACAGCCAGACACCTGAAATAAACTAGCTACTGAAATTTAACTATCCTGCTGCATTTTTATAGCTGCTTTACCTCCAGCAAGAATAAATGTTGAAATGTTTTGTAGTGTAGTTACCAAGTCAACCCTTTATGATATAATCAAACAACCTGACTAACGTGGCATCTGAGAAGGATGGCGAGGCCTTGCTTCCAAGTGGGAGGGTCACTTTCCCAGGTAAAGTCTGGCTTTCCTGTGACATATTTCCTCCTGAACCTTCTGAGCATGATCAGATTTGCTCTATTTTAGGGGATAAAGTAATAACAGATTTACATCACATAAAAAAAATTACAGCAAAAATTAAGAAATTATACCTTTTGTGAGACTATCACTTTCCTCAGTGAAAGAGCTATTTCAACCATTCAAATTCCTAAAATGTGTAAGTTATGTAAACCTAGAATTCCCTTTCTATGAATTAACCTAAGGAACTAATCAGACCACTGTAAAGATGTATGAATTAGAATTCTTATCATGGCATTACAGATAATTCCTAAAAATCAGAAATAATACATCTATCACTGAAGAACTGTTTAAATAAATTACAGTACTATCTTATGATACAATACTATGGGTAACACTGAAAACTGATATATTTCTCTACTAACATGCAAAGATGACCATGATATACTATTTACTGAAAAGAGTAGGCTGCAAGATTGAGTGCAAAGCATGACTGCATTTTTTGTTGATATATTTCACAGATACAAGAGCAGGAAAGAAAGACTATAATACACTAATGTTGGCTTTTATCAGAGTCAAAGTAACAATTTTTGCTCTCTTTTAACTGGTCTGCATAGTAAAAATTTTCATAACAAGTACAAACTGTACTTTATGTATATATAAATAATATACTTATGAAATGATAATGCTCATTATCAATCCATTTCTTTAAAAATCACAATAATGCCAGAGCATTTTTTTGGCAAATGGGAAGACAATTCTTCCTTTCTTGGCTGCCCATTGCATCAGCAACTAAACACAGAGTACATGCCTACCCACATAACCCCAAAGCACAGCTGTATGTGTTTGAACAATTCCACCAAAATGCTTACATACTTTTCTGAAATTCCTCCAGTTTTTTAACTGCTTCATCTCGTTCTTGCCTAATTTTGTCACACTGAAACGAAAACAAAACAAAAATGTTAAGTTTGTATCATAAGTTTGGAAAGACAAGAAAGGGTAAATTTATAAACAGTTTTAGGAAAAGAAACAGAAATTAAAAATCTTTAACAAGCATTAATGATATATCCAGAAAAGACCAAAACTCTAATTCAAAAAGATCCATGCACCCCAGTGTTAACAGCAGCACTATGTACAATAGTTAAGGAAGCAACCTTAAGTGTCCATCAACAGATGAATGGATATAGAAGGTATGTTATATATATATATATATATAAGTTATGACAAACCTAGACAGTATATCAAAAAGCAAAGATATTAGTTTGCCAACAAAGGTCTGTGCAGTCAAAGCTATGGTTCTTCCAGTAGTCATGTATGGATCTGAGAGTGGGACCATAACGAAAACTCAGCACTGAAGAATTGATGCTTTTGAACTGTGGTGTTGGAAACTCTTGAGACTCCCTTGGACTGCAAGGAGATCAAACCAGTCCATTCTAAAGGAAATCAGTCCTGAATATTCATTGGAAGGACTGATGCTGATGCTAAAGCTCCAAAACTTTGGCCAACTGATGCAAAGAACTGACTCACTGGAAAAGACCTTGATGCTGGGCAAGATTGAAGGCAGGAGGAGAAGGTGATGACTAAGGATGAAATGGTTGGATGGCATCACCAACTTGATAGAGATGAGTTTGAGCAAGCTCCAGGAGTTGGAGTTGGACATGAAGCCTGGGTGCTGCAGTCCATGGGGTTGTAAGGAGTCAGACACGACTGAGGGACTGAACTGATATATATATGACCATGTGAATATAGCACTTTACATTTGAATTCTACCATGTCAGATAAACACATCTGGGATATGCTTTGGGGGCGGGGGGTGGTTCATACCTCTGGATATATCCACAGTAAGGGAATATTACTCACCCATAAAAAAGAAACAGTGCCAGTGCAGCAGTATGGATGGACCTAGAGACTACCATACTAAGTCAGCCAGACAGAGATAAATGTATCACTTATATGTGGAATCAGGGCTTCCCAGGGGCCACTAGTGGTAAAGAGCCTGCCTGCCAATGCAGGAGACATAAGAGACACATGTTTGATCCCTGGGTCAGGAAAACCCCCTGGAGGAGGGCATGACAATCCACTCCAGTATTCTTGCCTGGAGAATCCCATGGACAGAGGAGGCTGGCAAGCTATAGTCCATGGGGTCGCAAAGAGTCAGACACAACTGAAGTGACTCAACACACACACACACACACACACACACACACACACACACACACACACGGAATCTAAAAAAAAATACAAAAAATTGATTTGTTTACAAAATAGAAACAGACAGACATAGAAAACAAACAACTATGGTTACCAAAATAGAGAGGGAGGGAGATAAATTAGCAGTTTGGGATTAGACAGATATATATCATGGGTTCCCTCGCAGCTCAACTGGAAAAGAATCTGCCTGCAATGTGGGAGACCTGGGTTCAATCCCTGGGTTGGGAAGATCCCCCAGAGGAGGGCATGGCAACCCACTCCAGTATTGTTGCCTGGGAAATCACCACGGAAAAGGAGTCTGGGGGGCTACAATCCACGGGATCGCAAAGAGTCAGACACAACTGAGTGACTAAGCACAGCACAGCATATATAAAACAGACAAACAACAAGGATTTTCTGTTTAGCACAGGGAATTGTGGGCTTCCCTGATAGCTCAGGGGTAAAAGAATTTGCCTGCAATACAGCAGACACAGGCGACATGAGTTCGATCCCTAGGTCAGGAAGAATCCCCTGGAGAAGGAAATGACAACCCACTCCAATATTCTTGCCTGAAAAATCCCATGGACTGAGGAGCCTGGCAGGCTACAGTCCATAAGGTCACAAAGATTCGGACATGACTTAGCAACTAAACCACTTCAGCAACTAAACCACAACAATCACAACAGGGAATTACAGTATCTTGTAATAATCTATACTGGGAAAGAATACACACAGAGAGAATAATGGAATCACTCTGCTCTGTACATGAAACTAACATCATATTATAAATCAACTATAGTTCTATAAAAAAAGAAAACATATTTTTAAAAAGAAAAAAATACGAAGAAAAAAAGGCATTAATGGCCACATAGTATTTATAACCACTCACCAGCAAGATACTTGTACCATTTGTATCTGGCCAATTTTCTCAGACCTTCTAAGATAATGAGTCACCTTCCTGCTTATTATCTCCTCAGTAACAGACCAATTTAACATCCTTGAGTTAAAATGTATTCATTCTTTAAGAGAATATTTGTGCTTCTTCTCAAGCAGGTATTTTGCTGGCATAGTAAAAACCCCACTCATGCACAGGGCAGATTCCTGAAACTGGGTCGTTTCAACTATCCAGAACCCTGGGGAATATAGGAAGTGGTCACTACCTGGAGACAAACTCCTCCTCAACATCCTATGCCCTCTGTCACTCAAGAAGAAACTATTCTTGTATCCTTACAATTCTGAATAGAAGAAGGTATAGCAAATTAAAACTAAAATCATGGCATCCGGTCCTATCACTTCATGGCAAATAGATGGGAAAACCATGGAAACAATGACAGACTTCATTTTCTTGGGCTCCAAAATCACTGCACATGGTGACTGCCAACATGAAATTAAAACACACTTGCTCCTTGGAAGAAAAGCTATGACCAATCTAGACAGAATATTAAAAATCAGAGACATTACTTTGCCAACAAAGGTCCGTCTAGTCAAAGCTGTGGTTTTTCCAATAGTCATGTACGGATGTGAGAGTTGAACTATAAAGAAGGCTGAGCGCTAAACAATTGATGCTCTTGAATTGTGGTGCTGGAGAAGACTCTTGAGAGTCCCTTGGACTGCAAGGAGATACAACCAGTCCATCCTAAAGGAGATCAGTTCTGAATATTCACTGGAAGGACTGATGCTGACACTGAAACTCCAATATTTTGGCCACCTGATGTGAAAAACTGACTCATTGGAAAATGAGTGGAATGTTAGGTTTTTTAAAAATTCATTAATACCTTCAGGGCCAGTTTAGACATGTCTATTGAGTAAGTGATGCTATCCAACCATCTCATCCTCTGTCATCCCCTTCTCCTCCTGCTTTCAATCTTTCCCAACATCAGACACATTCATTATGAGCACGGAATTTCATAAAATAGGAAGTATAACACATTTTAGGAAGATTTTTGTCAAAAATGTCATGATTTTAGCTGTTAGAATGATAATTAAAATTTTAGTTGTGTGAGAATACTATTACACTATATATAATATAACACAACTTTATATTTTAATTCTACCATGTCAGATAAACATATCTGGGATATGTTTCTGGGGATTTCATACCTTTGGATATTTTTACTTTCAAATGTCAGTGGCTAAAAATTATGATGCCACTGACAATTTGGAAAAACCAAATTAAAATAATGAGATCTTCTGATCTAACAGGCTGGCAAAAACTGAAAAGGTCTGGTACCAGGAGTCAGAAACTCTCACATACTTCAGGTGGAAATGTCAACTGGCATATCTACTTTAGAAATAAACTAGCAAAATTGAAATTGCAAGGACTTCCCTGGTGGTTCAGTGGTTAAGACTCTACGTTTCCAATACAATGGGCATGGGTTTGATCCCTGGTCAGGGAACTAAGATCCCACAGGCCTTACAACAAGAAAAAAAATTGAAATTGCATATACCCTATGGCTCAGCAATTATACTTCTAGATTCTATCACTAGAATCTCTAGTAATGTGTACCAGATGACCTATACAAACATGTTCTGCATTTATAACAATACACTATGGTATATCCATATCATACACTATAAATAAAGATGAATGAACTAATGTTTTATGTATCAATGTTTTACATCTATCAATAAATATAAACCAGATTCTCAAAAATCATAATGCTGAGTAAAAGGAGTTGTAGAATATATATATCAAATGATACCTTAAACACACAAAAGTACTTCATATATTTACACTGCATCTGTATACTCCCTGATACATATGGTAAATATATAAAAACATGGAACAGAAGGATATGTATAAAATATATGCGAGTAGTTGCCTCTTAAAAGCCAGGGAGGGGAAGGGTCTAGGGTTGGGTGACACTGGGGACCTTCAATTTTACTTTTAAATTTGAAAAAGTAAGCTAATTCTGTGACATGTATGTGTGTCATATTATTCTCTGCCCTTTTCTATGCTTTTAAAATATTTTTAAAATAAAAAAATTAAGCTATTGTTCAGTTTTGGCCATTAGTCTATCAAGAACTAAAACTTTTTAAAAGTTTTAGTTTTAAAAACCTCCGTCTATTTGGGTAAACCCATTCTGGCTAGCATACACAAAATGAGTACACAGTGCTAAACTAGCAAAGCTATTTACTTAAATCCTGACTCAGACCCTCCATAAAAGGGATCACACAGGACCATGTTCTAAAGGAAAAGGAATATCCTTACATTAAAGCTTTCTGGTGGGAATTTAACTTCTGCTAAAAAAAAAAAAAAAGAAGAAGAAGAGTAATTCTAATACAGTTTCTAGTCCCAACTTTACGTGTAAACAGAATTTACTGTCTTTTGGTGTTTCAAGTTCCAAGCACTGGACTCCTGTATTCTCAACTAAGTTTATGAGATCCTTTCCCCACCAGACAGTGTAACACCTAGCTTTAGGAGTGTGCTAGCCAGCTGACTCGGGAATGCTCCTCTCATTTTCATGAATGTGGCACCTGTTTGCTTTGTACTTCCCCACCAGTTTGCCAATCTGCCCACCCATGCCCAAGTTCTCCTCTCCTAAGGCCCAGGGAGACACGCTTTGGTTAGTAACAGGTCTCAGCAATCACAGTCTTATCCCTACATTCAAGCAACGCGTTTCTACAGTCCACCTATATGCTTTCACACTAACTCTACAGTCATCACCAGCGGCTTCAAAGCGGTCTCCCAACACACCAGCTGTGTTCTATCAGAGGTCTTCATGTTGCTTTCTATTTTCTGCAACCATATTATGATAGAACTGGCAGCCACAGAATTTACCATCTGCTATGGATACTGAAAGGGGTTGTGGGGGTGGGGTGGGGGGGGGAGATTTACACATGCTACAAAAGCAACTTATTTATTCCAAACCAGAGCTGAGCAAAATATGGAGGATACATCTGTTTACTAAGCAGAAATCCAAATATCTACTTTTTTCATCATTTTAGGTGAACCCAGAAATATATCTTGTAATCTTTATCTCATTCCACTAACAGGAAGAAACAAGCAAAGACTCTGGAAGGGTGTTACCTCTTTATGTCCCACAGAAGCCCCTCATCCCTCCCACCCCGTCCTGTCTCCTGTTTGCGCAGCTGTGCCAATTGGAGAAACTGCTTCTTTTTGTGTGAGAATTGCTCGTGAAGACTCTGCAATAGCAACAGATGTTCTTGGGCCCACATCACTTAATTATGATGCTCAACGATTCTCTGCAGCTCAAGGCTGGGGTAGAACCCAGCAGCATGAGTGCTGCCTGGCTGAAGCAAGCTGGGTAACATTACATCTATTCTAGAGTCTCTATTCTGGCTCTTCATGAAGTGGCGAATTGGCCGGTGGTTAGCCTTGCTGGTTTTGAAAGCTCTTAATATTAGAAGCCCTGGCTGTTTTCCAGAACTCTTCCTTGAGGCTCATCCAGGCAGCTACCTGGCTTCGGAAACTACACCAGCATTTCAAAGCACTGGCAGGCTGACTTACAGAGGAAAGTCTTTCCAGGGTGAACTGGCGCTCCCTTCTCCCCTACCAAAATGGGCAGCTCTGTTCTTTCTGCCTCACATATCATCCAACTCCAGTTTATACTAAGACGTCTGCTCACGGGGGCTCAGCAGAAGTATAGATAACTGATTGAGACACTAAGATATCTTCATATTTTGCTGTGTGTATGTTTTATGCACGAAAACCTCTGATGTTCTGAATTGTGTCTAACTTCCACTAACATAAACGTTCATTTTTAGCTCCATGATGCACAAATTTAACCAAGGGCTGTGACCCTATAGAAACACCAGTTTGGAGCCCAAGAAGTGCACACGTGCACTGCCTACACAGGCCAACAGAGCCGAGGATCTGGACAAAGACTACTGCTACCTTATGGCTGACTGGATTAGACTTCTAAGCAGGTATCTACTGTAATCCCTGGAAGCCTTTATTTCCTTCCTCCAAGTACTGAACAGATTATTCATACAGGCACTGTGTTAAGCAGGAAAAAAATACAGTGAGAAACATATCAGGCAAAGTGCTCTCATAAAACTTACGATCAACCAAGAAAGATCAACAATGAAACGAGCAATTTATAACAGCGCAGCTATAATGAGAGAAATACTGCACTAGGGGAACACACAGCAGAGGCTACAACATTGAGTCTGAAGAGGTCTCAACCCTACACCATTTTTTACTTATTTTTCCTGAACTTCATTCCTTTTTGTCCAGTTACAATATTTAAAAAGTTTAAAAAGGCATAGCATTCGAATTGTGCACATCTACCTGTTTTAGTATCTTCGGTGATGCAGTTCAAAACCCATCAAATCATTTTTAATAAAAATCACCAATTCTATTGTTCTACCTCTGTAAGTCTGGCTAGAACTCAGCTGAGCTTATCTTTAGAGAACACAGTAAATTAAATCATTCCCCACTAGGACGGAATTCTTTTCACTCTCTTTCTCTTGTGCTGGTGTTCTTTCTTCCAATTCAAAGTTCTTTCCCTCCAATTTTCACAGGCAATAAAGTAGTAGCTGCCCCCTAAAGCTGTCTTACAGCATTCTCCAAATTCTAGGTATTGTGTGTTAGATGGAAACACATGTCATCAGAACAGAGATCCTTGCTCTTTGTTTCTGGATAGATTGCTGTTAATAAGAGACTCATTTTCACTTTCAAACTGCTAAGTAATTACTTTTTCTCTGGCACAACCACTTGCCACTCTGTTCTAAAGAAACTGCATGTATGTGAATGTATTATGCATGAACAGTTAGCATAATGGGTGCATATCTTGCTCTTTAGAGTGGCTTCTTTATTGATTTCTTAAAAATAAAATACTTTGGGACCTTCACCTCTGAAATTTACACAAGATGAAGAAATTTTTAACAATAGACAATTGAGCCAAGATGCAAACAGTATCATCTATCTTGCTTCTTGAAACCTAAGTCTTGGAAAGTGTCTGTCTCATTCCCTTTTCATTCATTGTTCCTGGCAAGCTGACAGAACCGCCTGATGCAGGGTTACAGTAGCTCACCCAAACGACTTCTAATCAGCCACTTAAACATTTATTCATTTCAAAACTCGATCTCAGAACATAGTATTAAACATAAATACTTACTGTTCAAAGGCAGACATTCTTCTATTCTACAGATTTCTTTCTTTTTATGCACACTCCACACACACCCCCACCACCCTGAGAAATGTGAAAGCTATTCCATTAAAAGCTCAAAGAAGCTTTGCCCCCCCTACCTCCGTATATAGGAAAAAACCACAAAGGACTATGACAAAGATTCTGAATGAGTCATAAAGAATGCCCTTCAATTGTAGAAGCATGACTAACACATTTAAATATGATAACTGCTTCACAAGCAGAGTGAAACATCATTTGGTTGACTTCAAAATATACAGTCCTCTATTTTTCTTTTACCCCCAAAATAATTTGGAAGGGTTATTGAAATCAATGTGATAGGCCTTCCCAGCTTCTAACATATTGTTGATAATGCTACTTAGGCAAAAAATAGTGGAAAGTAACAATCTTTCCATCATCTCCACCTTTAATGATGTCTTTAAAAAAAAAAAAAACTAATCCAACCCATACAACTTACCTGTGCCCTATATAATATTTTGATAATGAATTTTGGTTGATAAGATGTGATAAATACATAAGAAATATACAGGTGTTTCACTACAAAGAAGCAACAATCTTGCTTGTGAGAGACAGAAGACTTTGAAAAAAAAAATTTAAGTGATATTTAAGCCAAGCATTAAGAGATAATAAGGGTTTGTGGCTTGGAATTGGGTAGGAATCTTGTCTCTGTTCTTTTTCCCATCCTACCCCCAAATTCTGGATATGAACGCTTAGAACATGTGCATTCATGTTCTAAGCACAATTCATCACAGTCATTTGTCAACTTGCCTGTATCCCTCATTAGAGTAGTTTTATACTTAAGAGTGGGATATTTGCACATTTTTCTTTACATCCCTGTGCTCAGAAGGCATTCAGCAGAAAGTTTTCCTTTCAATACAAGGTTTCCTCATCAACTCAGATCCTGATTCCATCCTCAAAAAAATTGATAAAAACCACAAAATGATCATGTTACACTGTTCTTAAAAAGGGAGAACTGCAAAGGGAAAGACCGTTAAGACATTGGCCCACCCTCCCAAATCTCCTACTCTGACCCTTGGGTTGCACTGTGTCAGAATCTATACACACGCATGCACAGGCAGGTACACATGTGCAGACACACACAGAAACACACACACGTCAGAATTTTTCTAACATAAGATTGATTTAACATTTAACTTTCAGTTTTTAAATACAAACCAATATATGGTGAAGAAGAATGATCCAGAAAAGTATTGAGTCTGATCATTTCTGGTGGAAAATTCCTGAGCTAACAATAAAAAATAAAGAATAAAACCAAGACTTTTGTGGGAAAAGTCAATTAGCTCCCCTAAGTCTACCTGCTTCAAAATGAGTATTTGTAGTCAGGATACCTATGTCTGAATCTGGACTCTGTTAAGCCCTGAAAAGGAGGTTGTGAAAGCGCTATTCGCTCAGTCATGTCTGACTCTTTGTGATCCATGGACTGTAGCCCATCAGGCTCCTCTGTCCATGGGATTCTCCCAGGCAAGAATACTGGAGTGGGTTGCCATTCCCTTCTCCAGGGAATCTTCCCAACCCAGGGACTGAACCTGGGTCTCCTGCATTGCAGGCAGATTCTTTACCTTCCACGCCACCAGGGAAGCCCATGCT
This sequence comes from Capricornis sumatraensis, assembly GCF_032405125.1. NCBI lineage: Eukaryota > Metazoa > Chordata > Mammalia > Artiodactyla > Bovidae > Capricornis > Capricornis sumatraensis. The sequence continues at coordinate 37,457,810 of NC_091091.1, forward strand.
GAGCCCTGAGGTCCTGATTTCTGTGAAACAAAGCTGGCACAGGGTTGTTAGGAGCATCAGATAAGATAGATAAGGGGATGTACATGACATGCAGTAGCTTCTAAAAAAAACAGTTTCTTCAGCAACTACCTGTTCTGAGGAAATTCACATCCCACCACTTGTCTCAACAGAGGAGATTCCAAACAGGGTATAAAAAGATCTACCCAAAGGAATCATACCCAGTGTCTCTTCCCGCTGATAAGGTTCATGACCAGACAACACAGATGGTTAAACTTAATGTGGACATAAGGAAGGAAAAACCTTGCTGTTTATTTTTCTGGTCCCTTCCATGTCTGCAAAATTTGCCCACACTGAATTAACTACGGCAAAAGGAGTCTTACTTTAGACTCCTATCCTTGACGCATTTAACTGAACTTGTTTGGGGTCATGAAGTAAGAATAGCCATGAATATCTGCTGATGTGGTCTGCACAAAGCTCACACAGCCAGGCAGAAGAAAGTGCTTTGCCAGAGAAAATGGTGTTCTCCATTTACCACCTCCAGAACTAAAGCTGCTTTTACTCATTCTGTGCTGTATAAAAAGGCTTTTATTATAGGCTTCCCTCCTTTGTCATACAGCCCCCTTTGGGGGAAAAATCTGCAGTAATAAGCCTGCTAGTCTTTTAACACAAGATAAACAAGAGTGTGGTAAACTTAAAACCATCCTACTTTGTTTTATCGACCACACAGCATTCCATATCGCTTTCATGTCTTTTCTTCCCATTTCTGTTAATAGTTATTTTGAAAGAATGAGTATAGGAGCAGGTCAATAGAGATGTTACAAAACTTTCTGGACATACTCTGTGTAGAGAAACATGTCAACAGGTAAAAGGCCAAGTTAATTTTTAATCCTTCTTTCGCCAAACGCATTTTATCTGCTGTTCACTTGTATTACAGATGGTTCACTTAAAAACTCACTGCAGAAAGTGGCTCGCAGTTAAACAACCTTCATCATCACTAATAACAGATGTTTACAGAATGTCTACTATTTTTAGGGCAATGCTAGGTCTACAGATAAGCAAGGATTAAAGAAACGTAAGAAAAAATACAAAAAATTTTGTTCCTCTTATGTTATTCATGCTCTCCTAGATCCTTCTTTCTCTGTCATATGGAGACATGTTTGCTATCCCTAGTCCTATTTTCTACGTAACTCAAAGAGTTCTCCTGAATTAACCCTTCCTACTTGATTTGCTCTTTCTCTCTTGGACCAGAAACATCTTTGGAGGAGACTCAGTTGCTAAGTCTTGGCTCTTTCTCCCCAAGCTGGAAGATGGGTGGGTATCTTAAGGAAAGAGGCTCAAGCTATCTGGCTTAAGCATCACCCATCAGCTTTGCTTTAAAATTATGGGGCATCAGGGACTGAGAATCTAGGCGCACACTCCCCACCTGTCGGCAGACTTGGGACATTTGTGATTTTGTTGTCTAATAATTGAGAACTAGAAAACCTGTCTAACTTAATTCTGTGACCTTCTTACCATATTAGATGCATGTACCAGCCATCTTCTATCATAAATATTCTCATTACCCACCTACCATTTCCTGTACTGCCTAGTAAAAGGAAGGGAAGATACTTACAATTTTACAGAACACCAAAGGTTTATTTACAAATGAGCAAAGAGGCAAGAAATCTGAGTGAAAAATAACGATCTAAAAATCCATTATAATGTGCTTTGAACGAGAGTACTTACCATTAATACTACCACACCAACATCTATATAGGTGGCAAATTAATATGAGTTAAAAAGTTAAATGTTAAGAGCTTAATATTAAAAGTCGATTCTTAACAGCTCAATAAATACCCTCAAATATGCCACAATTTATTATTTTACCCCTCCAAAATATTTAGCTGTCTGCCAATTTTCATTACATCTCTTACTCTGAAATTTTAAAGACAAAGTTGAATAATTTGCAGCAATGATGAGCACCTTCTTTAATAACCAAAGAATCTGTTTTATTAATTTTCCACCATGGGTGTTATGCTTTGAAATATTTGGTCTATCAAACAAATTTCTAAAAATAGAAAATTTTAACTTCTAAAATAAACTTCATTTATATCTAAATAACAATAATGGACAGCTCTCTCTCTCTCTCTCTCCTCCTTTTCATTCTCTACTTAGTCCCTGTACTTCTTAAAACTCAGCCTTCCCTTCTATTTGTCCCTTCCCTAAACTTATAGGGAAAAGAAGACATATGTTTAAAAAAAAAAAAAACAACCACTCATGAATCTTAAATGGGTATGTTCAGAGACATAAAGGTAAGTAGAATTCAACTATTTAACAATTAAAAAATAAAACTGCCAGAGCCTAGGAAAATATTCACCAGGCTCCACCATCTTCACATTGGGTGTTTTTCAACTTCCAACATATTATTCACATATTTAGAGGAAGCAAACATACAAAGGGTTTATGGAGACATTTGAGCTAAACGCCAGTGGACTGATTCCAAAGAGTTCCCTCCAGATCTAAGATGCTTAAACCCCAAAGGTAAATGTCTCAGGCCTTCAATGCCATCACTAGAATCCCAAATCTGACTGTTGGAAAAAGTACACTTCTTGGGGGCCTGAGATCCTTGGCCTGGTGCCTTGCTGCACATTTAGCTGTGTAGTTAATCTCCCAGAGCAGCGCCCACTGTGGCATGCCTGCTATTCTTTACCATCTGGAGCCTGGAGTTGATATTAGCCTGAACCACACATGCAGGAGAAAAGAAATTTTTAAAAAAACAACTCTCATTCGCATTTAACTGAAATTGGTGGCAGAACAATGCACCATGCTGTCTAGGCTTTTTACACATATAAGAGCAGAAAGAAAGAGTAAAATACAAACCTTCTCCTTTGTCTTCTGGTTCTCTGCTCTAAGGTCTTCATATTCACCTATTGCTAAAAGAAAAAAAGGAAAGAAATGTCACAAGGTTTTAAAAGTTTACTGTGGAAAAACCTGGGAACCCAACTAACCCCTACTGTCTATTCACTAGACTGGGGGTGGGGTGGAGAAGAGGCTACAGAAGATGGGCTCCTGCTTTAAAGAAAAAGGAAGAAAAAGAGACCAGAGTGGATGTGAGTCCCCTGAGCCAAATTTCAGTTCTCCTGGGTCATTAGGAAGACTTGTGAGCCATAAATGCCGGTGACAAGGCACTTCTCATCTCTGATGTTCAGCAATTGTGAAAGGAGACAGGTGGGTGTTCCCTGAAGTTCCTTCCAGCATCATCAGGCTGCAGTACTGTAATCAGAGGTGTATTTTTGAAAACTGGCCTCCAGAAAATAAACTCAGTGTCACGTATCTGCTCTACCCACAGATGAAAGTTTATGCTATGAGCATTCAGCTAAGAACAACTATTTTCAGGCACTGCAAGATCATCAACCACCAAGCTATGACCAGATCCTAGCCAGATTCATTTCTCTAAGTTGCAAGAATATGGGAGTTGTTTGCAAATATATCCAACTATGTGGGGAAAGTAGCAGTTTTCTACTTAAAATCCTCTACTGCCAGAAAAATGATCAGAACCCCCGCATTCAACTTTTAGCCAAAGCACCATTTTTAGATATCCTCACAGTTGAGAATGTGATGTTCAGAGTTTATGGTGGGAAGAAAGAGAATGATCTAGCCTTAATGATGGAGCAGAATGTCTAAGGTGGGCCCAGGAGAATTGCTGTCTACTCCCAGAACAACACCATTTTGACTGGTATGAGAGAGCCAGGCAATAACCAAGCTTGGATTTTTATACTTTGACTTTTAAAAAATCTAATTGATATTTATCTTCAAAAGCTCAGTTTTGGTCTTCCTGATGGCTCAGTGGTGTAAAGAATCTGTCTGCCAGTGCAGGAGACATAGGTTCAGGCCCTGGTCCTGGAGGATCCCACACGCCATGAAGCAACAAAGCCCGTGGGCGCAACTACTGAGCCTGAGCTCTAGAGCCTGGGATCCGCAACTACTGAAGCCCATGTGTCCAGAGCCTGTGCTCTGCAAAGAGAACCCCATGCATGACAACTAGAGAACAGCCCCAGCTCCCTGCAACTAGAAAAAAGGCCCACACAGCACAGCCAAAAATAAATAAAATAAATTAATTTAAAACCTCAGCTTTTCTTTGAAAAAAAAAAAAAAAGAGCTCTCTATATCTATGAAGAACCTGAAGGTAGAAATTAAAAAAATCTGAAACCTGTAGTTTTAAGGACATTCCAAATAATCTGGTCATTAATGCTAGAGTATATGATTCTAACCACTGGAGCAGACACCCCCAAAACAATTCATATAGTATAGTACACGCTGTTTCTTTCAATAGCAGTCTGCAGGGTAGTTACTACGATGGCAGGACAGAAATCTTAAAATCCAATTCAAATAAACACATATTTATGGGATTATATCATCAATGCCCAGAAGTTTTACCAACGCTTCATCTAAATAAGAACTAATAGACAATTTTTAGCAAAGCCACACCCAAAAAGAATCTTTGAAAATTAGCCCATAAATAGCTTAACGCATACATGTAAAGATATACCCCTTTTAAAAATAGTTGCAACAGAAAAGATTTGATTAATCACAGACTGAAGCTCACCAGCTCCTTATCAGCCACCATCATACAAACCCAACCAATGAGTATCAACCAAATTGTCCTCGGGTCTGAAAATTCAATAAAATGTCCTGTCCCTCCTTTTTCAACAAAAAGAAACAAGAACTAAGAGAGTCTGAGACTAAGAACTAAAAACTAAGATTCTAAGAACTAAGAGATTCTATCCACTTACATCACTAGGTAGTCTATGGTCATGGTCCCAAATCTTATTACTACATTTAATATTGTTTCAAAAAAAGAAATAAATATTTTAGTGAGAGACTTTGCTTCAGTTTACTTAACATTCAAAAGTATTCTTAGATAAAGTTGAAAAATCAAAATTGATTTACTGCTCTATTCTTGATGACCTACATTACAGATATACAAAACAAAGCAATAAAGGATTGTAAACCATGATCTCACACTGACCTTAAGAAATTTTTTTTCCTATTTAAAACATTACATAATGGCTTTGAAGGCCTTTTCAAAAAAACTGATACTCTTCTTCCATTCCACTGCCAGTAGAGTCCAAACTCCCAATTACTGGGTCTTTATGAAAAGCATTAATTATGAACCCTTCACCTATCATATCTTAATGGAAACCACAGAAAATATGTTTTCAATGACTGAATACAATTAAAAAAGAAAAAAACAGGTACCTGCCCAGGGGTAGAAAAAGTATGGGAAGAATTCAACCATTTAGTAGTAGGAAGGGGCACTTGGGGAATAGGACATAGAAACATTTACTCATATATTTCTATTTCTTTGAAATTAAAAAACCAAGCTCACTGCCCTAAACAATAGTCACATATACATACATCATAGTGAATACATATATAACCCCATTTTTAGCAAACTTGTAAACACTGTAGTGACCTATGTTATTCAGCTACTTCTTTTTTGGCAATGCCAAAGTGTCACAGAGTAAGCCTTATCGTTTCATACCTGGCTCACAGTTTCAAAAACTTTTACCATGAATTGCACAACTCAAGTGATTTGATGAGAGAAATCTTCCAAATGCTGAATTAATCAACAAAAAAGATGAAATTATTTGACCAACTCTTTCATGGGAAAGATACCTGCAGCTTGGGAAGACGTTATCCCTTAAAGTATATTTCACTATAAAGTCACATAACACAGCAATTTAAAAGTGCAGCCCAAGCACCTCACTTATCCACGGGAATTGGGCAAATTAGTTATTCTGAGTCTCAGATTCCTCATCTGGAATATAGGAATAACAACTGCACATCTCTCATAGCATTGTTATTAAGAGTAGGTGGACTAAAATGTAAGATACAAGGACGCTTAGGCATAGTAAATGTTCAACTGTTGCGACGTCCCTGGAGGTCTAGTGGCTAAGACTCCATGCTCCCAAGGCAGGGGGTCTGGGTTTGATCCGTGCTCAGGGAACTAGATTCCAGTGCCACAACTGAGAGTTCACATGCCTTAACTAAAGGACCCCATTTGTCACAAGTAAGATCAAAGATCCCGAGTTTTTGTTAAAACTATTACTGTTACATCAAGATATGTCAATCCTTACACAAGGTATGTGTATGACAAGAGATCAGGCTGCCCCCTAACACCCTTCCATCTCAGGCTAACTTCTGTCATACGTGGCCTGAAAGATGGCAAAATCTCTGAAATGCTAAGTACTATTACCCTCCACCAAATAAAAGGAGATGAGAGGGGGGCTAAAGATCAATTGTAGTTTGTGTAGTAAAAAACAGAAGGTGCCAAAGAAGTGTAGGCATGTCTGAAGCTGTACTTTTCAATCCTGGCTGCCTGTTAGAATCACCTGAGGCACTTTTAAATCCCACAGCTACCTAATTCCCTCTCCACTCCACCCCAACCCAAGATTCTAATTTAACTAGGTGGACCTTAGACAGCCATATTTCTTATAAGAAGTAAGCACCCCAGGTGATTTTAATGTGCAGCCAAAGAAGAGACTCACTACATAGGAGAACGGAATGGAAGAACAAGGAAGATGTGGAGAAAACAAGGAGAATATCAGGCAAAGCACGTGCTTCAAGAATCATGCTGGTTTTCTATTTTCTAACCCCCTAATGCCAAGAAAGGGAATTTTCTTTCCAAGCTGCAGACCATGCCATAGCCATCCCAGGAAGCAGCTGAGGAGACTTAGTTGTTTGAGAAGCATGACAACTAAAGTCATAATTACAGGCCAATAACACCTCTGGCTAGGATGAGCAACAATCAGTTTGCCTGGACCTTTCCAGTTTTAGCATTTGAGAGTCCAGTGCCCCCTCTCAGTCCCAGGAAGCTTAACCACCCCATCCTAGCCTAAGCTCCAGATCAGTATTTCCAACCACCACAAAAGACCTGCACTGTCAAATCTGGTAGCCACTGGCCACATGTGGCTACTTACATTTACGTTAACTAAAATAAAATTTAAACTTCAGCTCTCCAGCTGCTCAACAGCTACACGTGGCTAGTGGCTACCACTGTGGTGAGTGAACACAGAACAGTCCCATCGCAGCTGGAAGTTCTACTGGACAGTATTTCTGGACATCTCTGCCCAGATACCTTACAAGCACTTCAAACTCAACATGTTAGAAAGGGAACTTTTCAATTAAATTTTGCCCAACCACCCTACTTCCTGTACACATGACCATCATCTACCTAGTTCTTAAGCTACTATCGCAGCATCAAGGGAATCATCGCCTTGATTCCCCACCTCCCCCTCACCACCAAAGGATCTTCAACCTACTCAGATCTCAGAATGTCTCTCCAACCTGCCCTTCCTCTGTAGTTAGTGCCTCTTTCGAACTGTGGTGCTGGAGAAGACTCTTGAAGAGTCCCTTTGACAGCAAGGAGATCAAACAAGTCAATCCTAAAGGAAATCAACCCTGAATATTCATTGGAAGAACTGATGCTGAAGCTGAAGCTCCAATATTTTGGCCACCTGATGTGAAGAACCTACGCGCTGGAAAGGACCCTGCTGCTGGGAAAGACTGAAGGCAGGAGAAGGGGGTGACAGAGGATGAGATGGTTGGATGGCATCACCAACTCAATGAACATGAGCTTGAGCAAACTCCAGGAGACAGGAAAGGGCAGGGAAGCCTGGCGTGCTGCAGACCATGGGGTCACAATGAGTCAGACACGACTTAGCGACTAAACAACTCCTCCTCTAGCCTCTAGTTTCCCTGTATATCAAGTTCATTCTTTACAAAATAGATAGTTAGCATTGTAACAAAGCAATCTGGTTATTTCATTCCTTGTTTAAAAGCCACCAAAGATGTTAATGTCACATCTGGGAACCCCACTCTTCTCTCCTCCCTCCATTCAGAGACCACAACTCACTCCATCACCCCCAAAGTTCCAACGTTTCCTTAAATCCACTAAGACCTTACAGACTCTGGTGTCTTTACAAATATTTTCCCCTCTGTCTACAAGGTCTTCCCTTCCCCATCTTCCCCACATCCTCCTTTTCAATGCAGTTCAACTGTTATTTCTTCTAAGAAACTCTCCCCATATACCATGGGCAAAAATCAGCATTTATAGTGACCTCCTAGGTGGCTCAGTCGGTAAAGAATCTGCTTGCAATGCAAGAAACCCAGGTTCGATCCCTGGATCAGAAAGATCCCCTGGAGAAGGGCATAGCAATCCACTCCAGTATTCTTGCCTGGAGGATCCCATGGACAGCGGAGCCTGGCAGGCTATAGTTCACGGGGTCGCACAGAGTCAGACACAGCTGAGTTACTCACATTTTAATTTTCACTAGTGTGTACTGTTCACATATCTCTACTGGAGCATCTACACGCTACGTTAATAAGTTGTCTGAAAATAAGTCTGTTTTCTTGCCTTTTCTCCCACTCAATTAATTCACTGCTGTAAACCTTACACTCAGCTGAATACTAAGCCAGAGTCCATGCCTATAATGAATGAATGGCTGGTTCATATAAATCTATGCTGTAGAGCAATTAAGCCAAATATTAACATCCACTTTTCTTTAGTTACATTATTTTTATTTTTTTAATATAAATTTATTTAATTGGAGGTTAATTACTTTACAATATTGTATTGGTTTTGCCATACATTGACATGAATCTGCCACGGGTGTACACATGTTCCCCATCCTGAACGCCCCTCCCTCCTCCCTCCCCATACCATCCCTCTGGGTCGTCTCAGTGCACCAGCACCAAGTCTCCAGTATCATGCATCAAACCTGGACTGGTGATTCGTTTCATATATGATATTATACATGTTTCAATGCCATTCTCCCAAATCATCCCACCCTCTCCCTCTCCCACAGAGTACAAAAGACTGTTCTATACATCTGTGTCTCTTTTTCTGTCTCGAATACAGGGTTATTGTTACCATCTTTCTAAATTCCATATATATGCGTTAGTATACTGTACTGGTGTTTTTCTTTCTGGCTTACTTCACTCTGTATAATAGGCTCCAGTTTCATCCACCTCATTAGAACTGATTCAAATGTATTCTTTTTAATGGCTGAGTAATACTCCATTGTGTACATGTACCACAGCTTTCTTATCCATTCATCTGCTGATGGACATCTAGGTTGCTTCCATGTCCTGGCAATTATAAACAATGCTGCGATGAACATTGGGGTACACGTGTCTCTTTCAATTCTGGTTTCCTCAGTGTAACATCCACTTTTTAAATGTGAAGATACAAATGCATAGAAAAGTCAAATCCCACGGTAAGAAATAGTGGAAGCAGAACCAGTTTATTGATTCACAAAGTCATCCATGTAAACAACGTTTACTGTGTGTGATGTGCACTGTGCTGTGCGCTTACTTGCTCAGTCGTGTCTGACTCTGTGACCCCAGGGACTGTGCCCTCCAGGCTCCTCTGTCCATGGGGATTCTCCAGGCAAGAATACTGGAGTGGATTGCCATTTCCTTCTCCAGGGGATCTTCCCAACCCAGGGATCGGAGCCAGGTCTCCCCCCATTGCAGGTGGATTCTTTACCATCTGAACCACCAGGGAAGCCTGAGCACTAGACAAGAAATAATCCTCTGGAGTGAAGACTGTGTCTTTATCCATCCACTGTGCCCTCTTCTGGCACAATGCCTGACATATAGTAGGCACTCGATAAGTGAGTGAGTGAAAGTCACTCAGTTGTGTCTGACTCTGTGACCCCATGGACTATACAGTCCATAGAATTCTCTAGGCCAGAATACTGGAGTGGGTAGCCTTTCTCTTCTCCAGGGGATCTTCCCAACCCAGGGATCAAACCTAGGTCTCCCACATTGCAGGCGGATTCTTTACCAGCTGAGCCACAAGGAAAGCCCAAGAATCCTGGAGTGGATAGCCTATCCCTTCTCCAGTGGCTTCCCAACCCAGGAATCGAACCAGGGTCTCCTGCACTGCTATCAGGCACTTGATAAATGTGTGCTAAATTCAGGAAGAAGGAAGATAGGACCTAGGTCTTTACATGAACACCTTATGCAAGAGCACATACTTTCTTCCCCAAACTAAAAGGGCCTCTTATATCATATGTTACAACAAGATACCTTAGAAAAATGAAGCTTTAAAAAGCCATCAAACATAACCAAAAGGGAAAAAAAAACACTGCCTCATGAGATCATCTAATATACATTCTCATCTGTTGAGTCTGCATCTCTGAAACCCACGGAGCCTTGAAACATCTCTTACTAATGGAGTATAAGGACATAAGTCATAAGAGATAATGTTTAATTAGGACATTATTCCCTTCTCCACGCATCCCAATAGGTCCTGCTCTTAAACGCAGAATAGAAAGAGAAGTCATTTATACCTAAGTTGTTAATGAAAGCATTAGTAGAGCCAGGGAAAACACTGCTGGAAAACCTAATCAAACACAAAAGTGAGACATTTCATATTCGAAAAGAAGTTACAGCAAACCTGAAATTCAATCTTTACCAGATAGAACACACAGTACAGAGCTAATGATTTAATGATGCTTAAGAAGTAATCTCAATAAACTATATTAAGGACTTCAAGTTAACCAACAGAAAGGAAGGAAACTAGGTAACTTTAAAATACATTTATTAGCCTGGTTTCTGGTCTGGCATTGAAGGAGCTTGTAAGCTGACACTGTGGTTCTCACAACAACAACAACAACAACAACAAAAAGCTGAACAAACAAAATCAACAACTCTTCTTAGATCCATGAGAGAATTGAAGACACTGGGCAAACAGCTACTCTAAAAATCAGAGATACACTCAGGTACATACAGAGCATCACAACCTAGTAGAGAAGAAGCCAAGGTACAAAATCCCCTCCGGTGCCAAGCCAGGGGAAGAAAAATTAAACTGTAACTGACAAATTGCTAGAGGTTCAGCTGCAACAAGTTTGGAAGTTAAAAACTCCAGGTGAGGGGCAGGGTTAGGAAGCCCTGACACTTTCATGAGTTCTACCTCCAGGAATGCTACCAGGACCTCACAGTGAATACTGAGAAAACTTCCCTACTGGTTTTGGCAGGGGACAGGAAAAAGATCCATGATGAAATATGCCCAGAGCCTTCTGTTCTTAACAAGGCCTTCCCTCAAGGGAAATTCTTTTATCAGAGCCTAACAGATTGAAGAGACCGTAATAACCACTTCCAACCCTTTGTAGTCTTGTCTGACCGACAGGGAAAACTAAAACTAGAAGCACTTATGAAAGTCACAGCCTAGGGCGTAGCTCGCTGAAACACAAGAGACCCTCTACTAGGTCCCTTCCCTTCCCCCTACCTCACCAGCGCGTGAATGTTTACAGCCGCTTTATTCATAACTGCCAGAACTCGGAAGCAAACATCATGCTCATCAACAAGTGAATGGAGAAACTGACAATGGTACACCCATACAATGGGGTATTATTCAGTGATAAAGAGAAATAAATGAGCTCTCAAGCACAAAAGACACATAGGAAGCCCACATGCACATTGCTCAGTGGAAGAAGCCAATAGGAAAATGCAACTTTCTGTACAATTTCAAATATATAACCGTACAGAAAAAGCAAAACTGACGGAGCCAGTAAAAAGATGGGTGGCTGCCAGGAGTTCCAGGGTAATGTAAGAGGAATGAACAGGTAGAACAGAGGAAGTTTTTGGAGCAGTGAAATTATTCTGTTTGATAAATGTTATGATGGGTATATGTCATACATTTGTCTAAACCCACAGAATGTGCAACATAAAAAATAAACCCTAATGCAAAATACGGACTTTAGTTAATAATAATGTAGCAATACTGGCTCATCAATTCTAAGAACTGTAGTACAGTTCTGTAGTACAATAATCTGTACTCCACTAATCTAAAATGATAATGATAGAAAAAAGTGAGGGGAGATGAGGGATTATGCGGGAATTCTCTGTACTTTCTGTTCCATTTTTCTACAATCTAAAACTGCTCCCCAAAGTCTTATTTAAATAAAAAACACAACAAATACATATACATATATGTGTGTGTGTGTGTATGTGTGTGTATCAGTCTCAGAATCATACCCTGAATTACACCATACAGGATCTGAGATAGAATCAAGTAACTAAAAGGATCCTAATATATTACTGTCCACTGTATCATACAAAAATTTCAAAACTCATGTTTTAATGTTTACAATACTTAGATATTTCAATTTTTAAAAAAATGAAATAAAATGCTTAGCCAGCATGGGAAGCAGAGAAGACCAAAAGGAGTGTTCCTTCCACATTTTAAAGCGAAGCTTGGCTGTCTTAACAGCTCTGAATAAAATCTATAGCACAACAAAGTTTAAAATACACAGACTTTTGTGATTTCACAGTTCCACTCCTGAGAATTCTTCCTACAGCTGCACGTACAGCTATATGTGTACAAGCATGTGAGCATTTCTGTTTTTAATAAATTTTGATTTTATAAACTTTAGATCCGTAACAAAACTGCCCACAGAGTAGAGCTCCCATATACCGTACACTCAGTTTCTCCTATTATTAACATGTTACATTATCGTGTTCCTTTTCTTTCAATCAATGGATGAATACTGACACACTATTATGAACTAAAGTCCACAGCTTATTTCCTTAGTTGTTATCTAGTGCTCTCAGAGAAGGCGATGGCACCTCACTCCAGTACTCTTGCCTGGAAAATCCCACCGACAGAGGAGCCTGGTGGGCTGCAGTCTATCGGGTCACTAAGAGTCAGACACAACTGAGCGACTTCACTTTCACTTTTCACTTTCATGCATTGGAGAAGGAAATGGCAACCCACTCCAGTGTCCTTGCCTGGAGAATCCCAGGGACGGGGGGGCCTGGTGGGCTGCCGTCTATGGGGTCGCACAGAGTCAGACACGACTGAAGCGACTTAGCAGCAGCAGCAGTGTTCTTCTTTTGTTCGAGGAGCATTCAGATGCCACACTATATTTAGTTGTCATGTCTCCTTAGACACATCTTGCTGTTGTTCAGTTGCTCAGTCATGTCCGACTCTTTGCAATCCCATGGACTGCAGCACACCAGACTTCCTTGACCTCTCCCAAGAGTTTGCTCAAACTCATACCCATTGAGTATCTAGGCTGTGACGAATTTCCCACTTTCCTTGTTTTCGATAATTTTGACAGTTTTGAGGAGCACTGATCAGATACTTTGTAGAATGCTCCTTAACATGGGATGTTGTCCTCATTAGACTTGGACTACAAGTTTTTAGGAGAGGATTACAGGTGAAGTGCCATTTTCATCAACTATTAGAGGTACATATATACTATCCTGAGTGCATGCTTAGTCATGTTTAACTCTGTGAGCTCTGGTAGACTGTAGCCCACCAGGCTCCTCTGTCCATGGGATTTCCTAGGCAAGAATATTGGAGTGGACTGCCATTTCCTCCTCCAGGGGATCTTCCTGAACCAGGGATTGAACCTGTGTCTCTTGCGTCTCCTGCACAAGAAGGCGGATTCTTTACCCCTATGCCACCTGGAAACCACTCCCCCTCCAAAAAAAAAACTCCTTTGGAGAATATAATAAAGACTGGGAAACAATGAGTTAGAAGGAGTAGCTAATTGTACTTTTTAGTCCATATGCTTTTTTTCTTCTATAAGCATATGTTTACTCTTACATCTAACAACAACAAAAAAGTAAGACTGATCTACCTAATTGCAGAGTTAAGGTGGGAATACCAGACCACCTTACCTGTTTCCTGAGAAATCTGTATGCAGGTCAAAAAGCAATAGTCAGGACCAGACATGGAACAATGGCCTGGTTCCAAATTGGGAAAGGAGTATGTCAAGGCTGAATATTGTCACCCTGCTTATTTAACTTATATGCAGAGTACACCATGTGAAATGCCAGAATGGATGAAGCACAAGGTGGAATCAAGATTGCTGGGAGAAATATCAATAACCTCAAATATGCAGATGACACCCCCGAAATGGCAGAAAGGAAAGAGGAACTAAAGGGCCTCTTGATGAAAGTGAAAGAGGAGACTGAAAAAGCTGGCTTAAAATTCAACATTTGAAAAATGAAGATCATGGTATCTGGCCCCATCACTTCATGGCAAATAGACGGGGAAACAATGGAAACAGTGACAGACTTTATTTTCTTGGGCTCCAAATCACCACAAATGGTGACTGCAGTCATGAAATCAAAAGACGCTTGTTCCTTGGAAGAAAAGCTATGATCAACCTAGACAGCATTTTAAAAAGCAAAAACATTACTTTGCCAACAACGGTCCGTCTAGTCAAAGCTATGGTTTTTCCAGTGGTCAGGTATGGATGTGAGCTGGACTATAAAGAAAACTGAGTGGTGAAGAAATGACACTTTTGAAGTGTGGTGTTGGAGAAGACTCCTGAGAGTCCCTTGGACTGCAAGGAGATCAAACCAGTCCATTCTGAAGGAGATCACTCCTGAATATTCATTGAAAGGACTGATGATAAAGCTAAAACTCCAATACTTTTGCCACCTGATGCGAAGAACTAACTCATTGGAAAAGACTCTGATGCTGGGAAAGACTGAAGGCAGGAGGAGAAGGGGACAACAGAGGATGAGATGGTTGGATGGCATCACTGACTCAATGGAAATGAGTTTGCACAATCTCTGGGAGTTAGTGAGAGGGAAACCTGGTGTGCTGCAGTCCACGGGGTCTCAAACAGTTGGACATGACTGAACAACTGAACTGAACTGAACAGTGAAATTCTGACTAGACCATCTAGTTCTTCGGGCCATGCTGAATGTCCATCTCAAGACAAGTAACCCAGCTGAGGTCTCTTCAGCAGTGGCTCAAAAACTTTAGGAAAATGCCTTTTCAATAAATACTCTGGTTTACAAAAAATCATACAGCCCACAAAGCCTAAAATATTTATCTCTGTCATTTATAGAAAAAGTCTGTTGACCCTTGATCTCTATCTAGTATATTAGCTTAAAAAAATTTTTTTTGGCTTATTCATACAGTGGATGAGCAATCTATCTTAGGGTTCTGGAGAACAGAAGTGCAAAATAGGTTTCACTGAACTAAAATCCACGTGTCAGCAGAGCTATGTTCCTTCTAGAAGCTCGAGGGGAAAATCCATCTCCTTGCCTTTTCCATTTTGTGGAGCCTGTTCACAGGCTTCCCAGGTGGCTCAAATGGTAAAGAATCTGCCTGTCAATGCATAAGACATAGGCAACGCAGTTCAATCCCTGGATCGGGAAGATCCGCTGGAGGAAGAAATGGCAACCCACTCCAGTATTCTTGCCTGGGAAATCTCATGGACAGAGGGGCCTGGTGGGCTACAGTCCATGGGGTCACAAAAAGTCGGACACGACTGAGCAACTGAGCACAATGCAAACAAATGAACTACAATATGCAACAATATTAATAAATATCATACACATAATGAGTAAAAGAAGACAGAGGCAAGTAATACATACTGTATGATTCCACTTCTGTAAATTTCAGAAACTTGCAAAACTTATCTTTGGTGGTATTGAATATCTTTAGTTAGAGGAAGCTGATGGTGTTAAGGGGTTATGAGGGGCTTCTGGAAATGTTCTGATTTAAGTGTTGTTAGAAACATGTTTGCTTTTTAAAAGTAATTCACTGAGATGCTCATTTATATTTTGCGGACTTTCCTCAATCTATACTTTGTTGTAAAAGCAAAAAGTTTAAATATAAATCTTATAAAAATGTAACCAGATGAAGAAAAATAAATTTATCAGCCTTTTCATAAACAACTCAGTAAGTACGTATATTCCCTGACTCTTTCAGACACAGTTGGCCCCTTGACCACACTTAGAAAAGAGTGGTATAAAGTCAAGTTTGCACTTGACACCAAGGCAACCAGTTAGTCCCAAACAGCTTTCTAGGGACCGACTTTGTATGGATCCAAGATTGACAATGCTTCGGTTTTGCACACTAATATGGTAATCGTGGTGGACAACAGCTTTAGTCCCTTTTGTAAAAATAATGCTCTAGCTACTTTCTAGCCTAGAAGCCAAAGGAACACTGGAAGAAGCCCCTTTTAATTACTATCTCAGCCTTAAGAATAAGCTTGACTAAATTTTCATCTGAACTTTTGAGCGCTGGCTCAATAATTTTGGAGAAAATGATACCAACTCTCAAGGTAAAAGGTTATCCTGCCTTAAAACCAATTATCTTGCCATTTAAAAATGTTAGTCCAAGACTAGCCCATAACTTTTATTTATTTGTTGGTGGTGGTCTTATGTTAGAACACCAGTTTTACTAAGCGGGAATCATTCTCTACAAAATTCCTCCACAAGATCCAAATGACATGGCATTATGACGGTGACAGCTTACTGGACATCTGCTGTTTGTGTCTGCCCAGCTTGCACGCCCCTCTTCTTGTAGTGGCACATCATTCTATTTTGGACTATTCCAAACCTTTGGTCTTTGTGGAGGCTGCCAGTCAAGATGCCCCGCTCTTCCTTGGCCAGAGGATTTTAAATACATGACCCAAATGAGGCCACCAACTCTAGACCAGGAACTCCACGAGCAGGGACAAGATTTTTTGCATCTCTGATGCCTAGCACAGTGCCTGGCTATGAATATTCAATGTATGTGGGCTGAATGAAATACAAAGAAAATCATGTACCTTAAACAAATGCTGAGCTAAGTCTATCATTTCCCAGCAGAATTCTGGAAGGGGAGCAAATTGTAACATGTTTTGTAAGAAAAATGTCCACTTTAGTAAACTAGGAAATATGCATTGGAAATAGTATCCCAAGTTGCCATTTCTCAGTGCATTAAAGATGTCAATCAATCAAAAAAAAAAAAAAGCCCCCCAAAAGACAAAAGGAGCATTACCTCATTACCTCAACATCTGCTTGAACATAAGCAATCGCACACTGGCTAATTTTTTTTAAAGGGACATAATATAACTTTCTAGAAAGACATAATATAGCTAATTATACCATTCACTAGAAGAGAACATACAATGTTTTGAAGTAATTCAGAAGTGGGTGTGATTTATAAGACATAGAGCTTAGGGAATGGTAAGTATAAATTAGAGATTGTTCATATTATGACAGACTCCGTCATTACATTTCACAACTTTTGTCAAAAGCAACCTTATTCACCACACCACTAAAGGCTTCACATTAGGGAAGGCTGCTGTCAGCTCTGCCATTCACAGTGGATGGGAACTTTCTTTCTGAACACCCTCCTGAAGAATGGGTGCAAATTTTAGACTTAAAGCACTAGGGAAGGAATGATATAATGAAACCTAAATAGTCAATGAACATGTAAATAAGATTTCAAACCTCACTAATAGCCAGGTCAAACATGTTTTTTAAAGGTTTACCATTTTTGTTCATCAGATAGGCAAAAATTAAGCAAACTGTCAAGATGTCAACAAAGACTACATTGGTCAGTGTTGACCAGCGCGTTGGAAAATGGACACTGCTGAGGGGAATGTGAACTGGTACAGCCATGTGAGGTGGGCAAGGGGGCATTTCTGCAATGTCTAGCAAAACTTTATGTGTATATGCTCTCTAAGCCAACAAAAGAGGCCTAAAAATCTATCCTAGAACAACAAACTTCTAATTGTACAAACTGATCTGTATGATTATTTGATTAATGACTGTCTACTAGACATTAAACTTGTCTGTCTGGTTCACTATCTTCTCTCCCAGTGCCTAGCACATGGGCCTCACATGTGATAGGTACATGCCATTTGTCAAAGGAGTAAATGAATATGTTTACTCAGCATTAGAAAAAAAAGCTTTTAATCAATAATGGTTCTTGTTCACATTAACGAGAGGTAGTGGAATTATTCACAATGTTAACAGGCAGTAAAAAGTACTGTTTACTTTCAAAAATAAATCACACACATCAGCTTACAAAACTGATCACAATATTGGTAACAGTCGAAACACCTAGGTGCCTATTTTTACACCTCAAATCCCTAGCTTCCCAAGTTAGTTCTGTAGGTTCAACGGCAACAAAACACTCTTGAAACAAGTCAATTGCTATTGAAGTCTATGGTGGGGTGATGTTAGTCACTCAGTTCATGCCCAACTCTTTGTCCATTGACAAATAAATGCCCCCATTTTGAAATGTATAAAAATTACACTGTGGGCTGAAAAAGAAATCCCAATACCTGTGCAACCAGACTCAATATCCTTTTTTAAAAAAAGTGTACTCTTTAAGAAACACAAATTTCAAAGTCCAGCTGTTCTACCCTCTTTGACATGCCCCAATTGAAGAAATATATCCTCTAAAAATACAATGCACAGATTTCCCAATATAATTGGAAAAAGAACCAGAAACTAAAGAATCATCCCTTTTCCTCAGCTCTCAAATCCAACACAGAGATAGAGATGTGTTCCAAAATCAAATATAAATAACTTGTGGATTATGTGTATTGGTAAATTACCCTTGAAATTATATATAGAATAAAAAGTGAAATTTAAAATTTTAACATTATTTGAAAACTGACCATCCAACAAAAGATCTGATATCCATTGACAGATATCATCAATAATAAAAGTTTCAACAGTCTAGAATATAAATTGAGACAAGCATGTTGGCGGTGTGCATTCATGTTCAGTTGCTCAATCATGTCCGACTCTTTACAACTCTATGGACTGTAGCATGCCAGGCTCCTCTGTCCATGGGATTTCCCAGGCAAGAATACTGGAAGGGGTTGCAGTTTCCTCCTCTGGGGGATATTCTCGACCCAGGAATCGAACCCACGTCTCCTGCATCTCCTACACTGCAGGTGGATTCTTTACCACTGAGCTACAAAGAACCCCTTATGTTGGTGGGGGTGGTATTATTAGCAATAAAATACTAATAAAATCCAGCCCCTCACTAAAAATTGAGAAATTGAGAAATTCCAGATAAAGGCATTGTGCTCACTCACTAGACTAATCAAGGATGGGAGCTGAAGGTACTAGGAAGGCAAAAGCCATTAACATGTATCCAGCACTTTCCAGATGCTGGATACCTCAGAGAAATGTGTTGTGCCCATTTTGGAGAGGTTAAATAACTTCTCCAATGGAAACAGTGACAGACTTTATTTTCTTGGGCTCCAAAATCACTGCACATGGTGACTGCCACCATGAAATTAAAAGACACTTGCTCCTTGGAAGAAAAGCTATGACCAACCTAGACAGCATATTAAAAAGCAGAGACATATCTTTGCCAACAAAGGTCCATCTAGTCAAAGCTGTGGCTTTTTCAGTAGTCATGTATGGATGTGAGAGTTGGACTATAAAGAAAGCTGAGCACTGAAGAACTGATGCTTTTGAACTGTGGTGTTGGAGAAGACTCTTGAGAGTCCCTTGGACTGAAAGGAGATCAAACCAGTCCATCCTAAAGGAAATCAGTCCTGAATATTCATTGAAAAGACTGATGCTGAAGCTCCAATACTTTGGCCAACTGATACGAAGAACTGACTCATTGGAAAAGATCCTGATGCTGGGAAAGATTGAAAGCAGGAGGAGAAGGGGACGACAGAAGATAAGATGGTTGGATGGCATCACCGACTCAATGGACATGAGTTGTGAGCAAGCTCAGTGAGTTGGCAATGGACAGGGAAGCCTGGTGTGCTGCAGTCCATGGGGTCGCAAAGAGTCGGACATGACTGAGCAACTGAACTGAACTGAAATAATTTCCCCAAGGTCACCCAGTTACTAAACAGTCATGATGAGATTTGTTTTCAGGAATGTGGACCCCAGAGGGATCCATATACCCTATGAACAGCTTGTTTGTGATCTCAGGGAGCAACAGGTCTTAGTACTGGACAGATCTCATGACATCATCTGGTTTAGCTCTTGCCTGTTAACCATAAGATCCATAAAAGAGAAGTGACTCTCCCAAGTTCACAGAGTCGGTGAGTTGAGTCGAGAAGTGAAAAAGCTGGGACTAAACACCAGGATTCACCACAGAGCCGGGCCCCTTCCACGACCTGGTCGTGTCAGCAAGTTATTCAGAAAAAAAGTATGTTCCCACACATTTTTACTTCCTAAATCTGTATGGTTTCTCTCTTTCTTGACCTGCATTCTCAGGGCACCTTTGGTCAGGGACATAATCATTTTAAGTTGAAAAGGTGTTCGGTTCACATGCGATCTTAATTTGGCTTTGTTCAGACCTGTGGCGAAGCGATGAAAACGACTGACTAAAACTGTTACTTCTTAGGATATTAAAACAGTTCTGCATCTAGTTACCCGGCAGTGTAGAAATGCAAGTTACAAGGCCTGGCTTTTCTGCGAACCAGAGCCAAGTCCTAAATCAAGAAGCCCTGCACCATCAGGGTGCGGCCTCACTGTCGAATCCACTGCTAGAAATGGGAAGCGATAAAGCACACCGTGGCCTGCAAATCCCAGCTGCGGAAGGAAAGAGAAACTAGGCCAAACCAGAATGAAAAGCTGGAGAAAGGCTGTCAAACCGCGCGGCAGGCCTCCCAGCGCCAATGTGCAAGGGTGGGGCCGCGGCCAGGGAGACACGCCAGCGGAGCTGCCCACACTGCGCCCTCTCCTCGACAACCAGCCCCACTCGCCTCTCCCGCGTGGCACTGGGGGGACCGTGGGGCCGTGTCCGCGCCGAACCCTCGTCCCTTTCCCTAAACCCCCATCTCCAGCTAAAGCCACCAACGGGGAAGCGCTTCCCGCACGGCCCGGCGCGACCCTCCAGGCACAGGCACATTAATCCTCTGCCCCGGGGCTCAAGCGCGGGGGGCGCGGCGGACGCCTCTCCCCGGGGTGACGGAGCTACTGGGGGTGGCGGTGGCGGTGGCGGCCGCGACCCCTCCCGCCCAGCTTCCACCCGCTCCGCACCCGGCGCCCCGGAGCCGTCCCCGCCCACGGGCCGCGGCCGCCCGCACCTGGCGGCTACGCGCCCGCCTACCTTGCTCCTTCAGGCTGGAGATGAGCTGCAGCTGCTTCTCCTCTTCCGAGCTGTTCATTTTGGCAGGTGGGGCCGGGAATAAAAGGAAAGGAGGGAGAAGAGAGGGGGTGCAGCAGGGGTGTAGGGGGTGGGGGGGAAGAAAAAAGCAAGATGCCGCTGGCGGGCGGCTTCGCTACCCGGAAGTTGGATTTGCTCCCGCTCCTCCTCCTCCTCCTCCTCCTGCAGGCGCGGGGCGCGCGGGTGAGATCATCCCAGCGCACCTACTCCGCGGCCTCGGCGGCTTTACCTGCCGGCCGGCGGAGAGGCGGGGAGGGGGGCGGAGACAGGCCGGCAGCCCCGGGGGCAGCGGGGAAGGGTGGGGACGCCGGAGGCACCCTCGGTGAACACGGGACCGTCTACCGTGCTAGCCCGCGGCGGCCGCCAACGCGCTCGGCTTCCTCCGCCGCCCAGGCCGGCGCCGCAGGATGCGCGGGCGGGAGGGCGTGCGCGGGCCCTGCGTTGAGGTGGCGCTGGCTGGTTGCTGCACACACACAACCCCCACCCCCGCCGTCTCCGCCTGCACCCCCCTTCTCCGCCACCACCCTCCTTTTGGACCCTCACCCCCACCCCCGGCCAGTCGCGTGTTCTGGAGGAAGCCTGCCCTGGGTCTGCGGCGTCTATGAGAAGCCCACTTTGAACGCTGTCAAAGGCCTCTCCCACGAACTGCTGATAATGCAGAGAGCGAGACGTAATGAGCTAATAAACACCCAGATTCTTCCCCAGTTTCTTGCATAGTGGACCCTGGGGGTGGGGGCTCCGTGTGGACAAACGTAGGTTTCCTCCCTCTTCCCCTGGGAGCAGGCTCTGTGTTGTACATTTGGCATTTTGCAAAGCGTACAGATATTGAAACAGACCAGACGGGTAAGGTACACAGTGAGCCAGGGAGGGCGTGGTAAATTAGTTAACTGCTCCTGGCTCCTGGGCTGGCTTCCTCCACCTGCACTCGGTTTTAGAAATGGTCAAAACTGAGCCCTGCAGCCCGCAGATTGCCAGGCCCTGCAAATCATGTGGTATGTAGTGGAAACATCTCTTCAGGGTGGAGGCCACTGCAGTCCGAATGCCTAAGGCCACACAGCTGCCTGACACCAGAGGCTGGTGACGTCTGACTACCTTCTCCTCTGTTTGAACCCAGCTCTGGGTTCGAGCCTGACCAAAAGAGGGGTGGTAGGCCTGCCAGATTTCAAAATGGCTCTCCCCTACCCCCAGCAGCCAGTCCTTAGTCAAGTTTCCTGATCTCTTTGAACTTCATCTGAAAAAAAAAAGGAAATAATACGAATATCCACTCTCCCGGAAGAGTTGTTAAGTGTTCAACAAGGAGAGGAAGATACACAAAACGCCACATCCATAATTTTACATACACTAGGTGTTCTTTAAAAAAAAAAAAAAAAGTTTACAGCTCTGTGAACAAAGCGTTGTGGATGCTAAAATGGGCACAGGCACTTTTACACTAATCATTAAGTATACAAAGTAAATCCAAACTCAATTAGGCTCACTACACATCTTGAGTTTTTTCACTATCTCAAAGCTCTTCATGTGGGTTCTACACCTGCACAGTGCTTCTGCTCATTCCTCACTTGCTATTTTATGTAAATACCCAACTCTGTTTACAGAATGGATCTCCATGATGGATGGTGGAGGAGTGCTAGAATACAGGTAAATACTGTAACTAGTATCTGTCTGATACTCCTCCCAAGTTCTAATTCAAAACAAACTGGAAAAAGATGGTAGCACTACTTCCTCTTTTTCTAAAAAGGCAATATAACATTTTAGCATGAGTGATTTAGTGTTAGAATGATCTAAAAAAGGCAGCACAGTGTTTTTAAATAGAGTGAATTAAAATTTTGAAAATTTAAAAATAATTTTGGCATGAGGTCTTATTGTTCAGTCCTTTGCCTAGTTTTTCATGACAGTTTAAGAAATAATAATAACCAAATGGCCTTTGCCTTAAGATTATCTGAGATGGTATCTTAATTCTCGGAGTTTAAAGAAGGCCCAGTAAAATCCTCGGAGTTTAAAGAAGACCCTGAATTGCTTCAGACTCAAGTACGTGAAACACGAATGAAATCTGCTGCCACCAGTTATTTTGCATCATGAGAAATCATTTCTTTCCAGAAAAAATAAAAGATTTGAGTAACAAATCACGGCCATCTAGCTTTCATACTGCACCCAGGATTATATTAATAACTGAGCAGGCACTCTGCTGGATAATGCCAGAGGCCTCCTCCAAATCTAAATAATCAATTATTTTCTTACATTAAACCAAATACCAGCAGAGTGCCCGCTAAATATTCGGATTAGTTCACAAGCCTCCATTTTTTAAATGGCTGATTTTTCTACTCCAATTATACAGTAATTTAGGTATCACTTTTGGACTTTAAGAATGAGTTAATTAATTATCAAATCTATAATCAAATTGAGTGCTTTGGTTCCACTCTGCACCCCCTTGAAATTAATCTTGTTTACCTTCCTTGAAATTAAAATAACCTCCTGAAATACAATATGGTGTTATCCTGAGGGCAGGGAATGAATTATTAGGATGGCTATTAGAGTCAATTATAGGGATTCAGCTCTCCCATTACACTATGGTTTATTTATATGATATGAATATTGATGGAAAGGATAGAAGTGATAATAATTCATTTTTGTTCTATTTAATAATGCATATAGGGATTTATGTTACAAGCATCACAATGGATTCATTAATCTCCATAAAAAATGTAATTAAAAACCTTTAAAAATGTGTTTTTAATATATACTAAAAGAGAGAGGGGAAGGAGAGACTTTTCAAAAATGAGTTGAAAGGATATGTACCAAACTCGGGATGATGGTTGCCTCTAGGGTTAGAGGGCTTCCCTGGTGTTTCAGTGTAAGAACCCGCCTGCCACTGCAAGAGACACAGGACTCATGGGTTTGATCCCTGGGTCAGGAAGATCCCTTGAAGGAGGACATGGCAACCCACTCCACATTCTTGCCTGAGAAATCCCATGGATAAAGGAGCCAGGCGGGCTACAGTCCGTGGGGTCACAAAAGAATTGGACACAACTTAACAACTAAACAACAACTAGGGGTAGAAAGTAGAGGAACAGGCCCAAGGGGTGAGGAATGGAGTGGGAGAGAGCAGTAATCAGTAGATTTTCTCTTAATGTTTGTGTTGCCAGGAAATTAATGTAAAATCACATTATTTATGTAATCTTTTGAGGTATATAGACAAATAAGACTGAAATACAATAGGAAATGAAGGTTCATTTCCTCTTCACTAATTCCATATTAGGTAATCTACCCTAAAAGCCTTTACTATATTATTAATTATGATATAAAAATAATAACATTGGAATGCTATTTAACAATAAAAGGAAATAAAAGTATGGATACATGCCACAGCATGGATAAACTTTGAAAACATTAAGTGAAAAAGCCAATCAGAAAACACCAGACATTGTATGATTCCATTGATCTAGAATGTCCAAAATAGGCAAATCTGCAGAGAAAGTTAATCAGTGGTTGTCTAGGACTGTAGATAGGAGACGGCAATGGCACCCCACTCCAGTACTCCTGCCTGGAAAATCCCATGGACGGAGGAGGCTGGTAGACTGTAGTCCATGGGGTCGCTGAGGGTCGGACACGACTGAGCGACTTCATTTTGACTTTTCACTTTCACTTTTCACTTTCATGCATTGGAAAAGGAAATGGCAACCCACTCCAGTGTCCTTGCCTGGAGAATCCCAGGGACAGAGCAGCCTGGTGGGCTGCCGTCTATGGGGTCGCACAGAGTCGGACACGACTGAAGTGACTTAGCAGTAGCAGTAGCAGGACTGTAGATGGTTGGGGAAATGGTAACTGGCTGCTAGTACGTATGGGATTTTTCTCTGGGGTGGTAAAATTTTTCTAAAATTGATTGCGGTGATGGTTGAACAACTCTGTGAACATATCGTACACTTTCAGTATATACTTTGCATGGGAAATTTTGTGGTATGTGAATTTTATCTCAGAAGAGTTATTATTTTAAAAAAAACGGGTTTTCAGAAGAAGAAAATTTTATCTTTATAGACTACTTAAATAACTATTAAATGTATAATCTTTTTGTATAAGTAGTTTTCATTTTTCAAATATTTATATAAATTCTACTTTTTACTAAACATTATGTCGTATATATATTATCTTGCATCAGTAAAGTCTGCATACTTACTCAGTATCACTCCATTATATCAATGAATACTTCAGTTCAGTTCAGTTCAGTTCAGTTCAGTCGCTCAGTCATGTCCGACTCTTTGCAACCCCATGAATCACAGCACACCAGGCCTCCCTGTCTATCACCAACTCCCGGAGTTCACTCAGACTCATGTCCATCGAGTCAGTGATGCCATCCAGCCATCTCATCCTCTGTCGTCCCCTTCTCCTCCTGCCCCCAATCCCTCCCAGCATCAGAGTCTTTTCCAATGAGTCAACTCTTCGCATGAGGTGGCCAAAGTACTGGAGTTTCAGCTTTAGCTATTCTCAAATTCTTAGACATTTGACTTGCTACTAGTATTTGCCTCTATAAATAATGCCACAGAAATACAAGGACCAGTCCTAGACATTTCATAGTCATATTGTTAAAAACTTAATGTGACAATCAGGCCTTAAAAGCAGTCAAAGAAAAATACATATTACTTACAGGAGAACAACAATAAAAGTGATGGCAGACTTATTATTTAATGTTGTAATCATTAAAGGATTACAATAAAATTCAACACTCAACAAATACATTGAAAATAAAACAATGAAAAAATATCCCATACAAATAGTAACCAAAAGAGAAATGGGGTGGTACACCAATATCAGAGATACAGACTTTTAAGTCAAAAATCTATTACAAGAGACAAAGGAGGACATGATATATTCACAAAAGTGTCCATTCAAGTATATATAACAATTATAAGCACATATACAGCAAACAAACAACTCCCAAAACATACAAAGCAAACATGACAGAACTGAAGGGAGAAATAGTTTAACAATAATAGAGATTACAATATCCCACTTTCAATAATGGATACAAAATTTAGGTAGAAGATCAGTAAGGATGGAGAGGACTTAAACAACACTATAAACCAAATAGATATAACAGACATATATAGAACACTCCAAACAGCAGAAGCACAATTCACATTCTTCTCAAGTGCACATGTGAACATTCTCCATGACAGATATTATGTTTGGCCAAGAATTTAGTATCAGTAAATTTTAAAAGATTAAAATCATATAATGGTACAAAGTATTTTCCTCAGCCATAATGGAACAATATTAGAAAATCAGCAATAGAAGAAAATTCTGGAAAATCCACAAATATAGATATTAAATAACACCCTCTTCAATAACTAAAGGTTCAAAGAAGAAATAACAAGGGAAATTAAAACACAGAGAGGATAAAAAACAAAAATATACAAAAATGTATGGGGTGCAGCAAAGGCAGGTGAGTGCTCCCAGGGAAATCTATAGCTGTAAATGGCTAACTTTAGACGTTGAGAGAAAAGAAAAAGAAGAGTAAAATAAATCCAAAGTTAGCACAAGTAAAGAAGTAATGAAGATAAGAATGGAGATAAATACAGTAACACAAAAGGAAACACAATAGAATCAATGAAATCCAAAGTTATTTCTTTTAAAATATTAACAAGATTGACAAATCTTTGGCTAACCTTAATAATGAGAGATGATAAAAATAACTAAAATCAGAAATGAAAGTGGAGACGTTACCAACAATATGAAAATAAAAAGAATTATAAGAAAATGATATGAATAATTATATACCAACAAATTAGAAAACCTAGATGAAATGAACAGATTTCTAGAAACATACAAATCATATAGACTGACTTAGGAAAAGAAAATCTCAGTAGACTCCTAACAAGTAAAGAGATTGAATCAGTGATCAAAAACATTCCAGTGATGAAAAGTCCAGGATAGATGCCTTCACTAGTAAATTCTACCAATTATTTAAAGTACAATTACCATTTCCTCTAAACTCATTCAAAAAATAGAAAACAAGGGAACACTTCCTAATTCATTCTATGAAGTCAACATTACTGTCATATCAAAGCCAAATAAAGACATCACAAAAAAATTTTAGACAAATAACCCTTGTAAATACAGATAAAAAGTCCACAACTAAATACTAGCAGCTAATCCGACAGAACATTACAGGGATTATACAACATGACCAAGTATCCCCAGGATATATTATGTTTTTAGCCACAAAATGTTGTACCAAATTTAAGAAGACTAAACCATATCAAGTATCTTTTCCAGTCACAATGGTAGCCATTTTGAAATACACCCAGAGAATTCTGTTATCCTTAACAAGTCCTGTCTTCAGCAGAAACTATTTTACTGAGATTTTTTTAAAGCTTAATAACCTGGAGAATGAAAATACCCAACTGAGGCCTGGTCCACTCTCCCACACAGGGAACGAAAAATACCCAACCCCAGTCCCTTCATGTGGCATAAGGGATTACCCAACTCCAGTCTTCTCATCTACCGGAAGGGGTAAATTATTTTTAAGGTCACAGCCCAGGGGCACAGTTTCACTAAAAGACCAAGGTCCAATCATAGGTCTATAGAATGCATCCCGTCCCCTTTAACTTATCATCACATCTGTAGCATTCCTATGTAATAATAGGGGATTTCAGTGGAAAGAATTTCATGTGTAAGATCTTAAGTCTTTACAGAAACCCCAAAACACAGAAGAGACAAAACAAGGTCACTAGAGGAAAATTTAGCCCCTGACAGCTACAGATACAGCAAACAGTAAACACAGCTTACTGCCTAGCCACATAAACATAAAAGTTCACAGTAAAGGCCTATTTACCTCAGTTCTTTTTACCCAGTACATCATGAACAGGTTTAAACAACAAATTACAAGGCATAGCAAAAGATCAAAAACAAAAACAGCTTAAAGAGACATAGTAGTCTTCAGAACTGGCCTCAGATATGCAAAGTTTTAGAAATTTCAGACCAGGAACTTAAAATGGCTACAAATAACATGCTAAGGGATGGAATGAAACAAGTGGACAATGTACAAGATGGGCAATGTAAGCACAGAGACAGAAACTCTAAGAAAGAGTAAAAAAGAAATGTGAGAAATAAATATTTTAACAGAAATGAAGAATGCCTTTAATGGGCCCCTGAACAAACTGGACACAAATGAGGAAAGAAACTTCCCAAACTGAAAAGCAAAGAGGAAAAAAAAGCAACACAGTATCCAAGAAATGTGGGACAATTACCAAAGGTTTAATATACATATAATTGATCTTCCTGACCCAAGGATTGAACCCTTATGTCTCCTGCATTGGCAGGTAGATTCTTTACAACTAGCGCCACCTGGGAAGTCCAACTGAAATGCCAGAAGAAAGAAAGAAAAAAAATCTAAGAAATATTTGAAGTAATAATGACCGAGAATTTTCAAAAGTTAATGACAAACACCAAACTGCAGGACAGGAAGCTGAGAAAATACCAAACAGAATGCAAAAAAAAATCTACATGTTGGAATGTCATATCAAAAATGTCAACAAAAAAGTGACCATGAAAAAAAATGGCCAATTTTACACAGGAAAAGATGTGCAAAATCATTAGTCACTGCTAAGTCATTTCAGTCGTGTCCGACTCTGTGCGACCCCATAGACGGCAGCCCACCAGGCTGCCCCGTCCCTGGGATTCTCCAGGCAAGAACACTGGAGTGGTTGCCATTTCCTTCTCCAATGCATGAAAGTGAAAAGTCAAAGTGACGTTGCTCAGTCATGTCTGACTCTTAGCAACCCCATGGACTGCAGCCTACTAGGCTCCTCCGCCCATGGGATTTTCCAGGCAAGAGTACTGGAGTGGGGTGCCATTGCCTTCTCCACATTAGTCACTAGGTAAATGCAAATCAAAACCACAATGAAATACCACTTCACACTCACTAAGAAGGCTATAATCAATAAGAGAGACAATAACAAGTGTTTGAGAATATGTGGAGAAATTGGAACCCTCACACATTGCCAGTGGCAATGCAAAATGCTGCAGCCATTGTGAAAACAATTTGGCAGCCCCTGAAAAAGTTTAAGAGTAACCATATGACCCAGAAATTTCACTCCTATGTATATACCCAAGACAATTAAAATCATATGTTCACACAGACACTTGTATGTGAATGTTAATAGCATTATTTGTAACAGTCAAAAAGTAAAGGCACCCCAAATGTCCATCAGTTGGTAAATGGAGAAACAAAATATGGTATGCCCATACAACAGAATGGGAAGGTCACCTGGAGAAGGGAACGGCTACTTACTTCAGTATTCTTGCCTGGAGAATTCCATGGACAGAGGAGCCTGGCAAATTACAGTCTGTGGGGTCCCAAAGAGTCGGACATGACTGAAGGACTAACGCTTTCACTTTTTTCATACAATAGAATAGTATTTGTACAGGAATGAAGTACTGATACATGCTGTAAATGGACAACCTTGAAAACATTATGCTAAGAAGACACATATTATATGATTCTATTTACATAAAATGTCTAGTAATCGAAAATCGGAGACCAAAATTAGATTAGCGGCTGCCAAGGGCTGGAGGTAGGAGGGAATGAGGAATGGGTATGAGGTTTCTTTTTGTAGTGATGAAAGTGTTCTGAAATTAGATAGCAATGACATCTGCATTTTTATGACATCTGTTTTTAATATATTAGAAACACTTTTAAACTGTACAATTTAAAAGAGTGATTTTATGCTATGTAAATTTTATCTTTAAAAATTTATTTTAAAAATAGAACTTTCTGACTATGTATGGTAATGGATATTAACTAAACTTACTGTGGTGATCATTTTGCAATATATACAAATATTGAATCCTTGTGTTGTATACCTAAAACTAATATATACGGTTAATTATATCTCAATTTTTTAAAAACCTAAGGCAATGAATGATACTGTATGATACTATAACAATGGGTACATTTGTCCACACTCAGAATATACAACACCAAGAGTAAGCCATAATAAAAACTATGGACCTTGGCTGATTACAGTCTGTCAATGTAAATTCATCAATTGTAATAAACATCTCATTTTGGTGTAAGATGTTGATAATGGAAGCGACTTAGCAGCAGCAGCAGCAGCAGCAGCAGCATACATGCATTGGGACAGAAGGTGCATGAGAAACGTGTACCTTCCGTTCAGTTTTGCTGTGTTCCTGAAACTAATAAATAGTCTTCAAACATGGAGGGGAAGACTTTAAAAAGAGTAATTTACATCATTCAACACTGAGAAATTATTAAACATGGGTCGTGTACACTGTTAGACTTGGGTGATAAGAGAAATGAACATGAAATGACCCTCACTCTCAAACACAACAGTCTGTTAATTAAAGCAAACATAGCAAAAGATAGCTGCAATACAAGTATCTGCTACTTTTTGAAAGTTCACTGTACAACAACTTCACTTTTACAGAAGATCTACAAAAGGCAGAGGAACCAGAGATCAAATTGCCAAAATACATTGAATCATTGAAAAAGTATGAGAGTTCCAGAAAAAACATCTGCTTTATTGACTGTGCCAAGTCTTTGACTGTGTGGATCACAACAAAGTGTGATAAATTCTTCAAGAGATGAGAATACCAGACCACCTGACCTGCCTCTTGAGAAATCTGTATGCAGATCAAGAAGCAACAGTTAAAACTGGACATGGAACAACAGACTGGTTCCAAATCAGGAAAGGAGTAGGTTGAGGCTGTATATTGTCACCCTGCTTATTTAACTTATATGCAGAGTACATCATGAGAAATGCCAGGATGGATGAAGCACAAGCTGGAATCAAGACTGCCGGGAGAAATATCAATAGCCTCAGATATGCTAATGACACCACCCTTATGGGAGACAGCGAAGAAGAACTAAAGAGCCTCTTGGTGAAAGTGAAATAGGACAGTGTAAAAGTTGGCTTAAATCTCAAGATTCAGAAAACTAAAATCATGGAATCCGGTCCCATCACTTCATGGCAAATAGTTGGGGAAACAATGGAGTGAGAGACTATTTTGGGGGGGCTCCAAAATCACTGCAGATGGTGACTGCAGCCATGAAATTAAAAGATGCTTGCTCCTTGGAAGAAAACCTATGACCAACCTAGACAGCATATTAAAAAGCAGAGACATTACTTTGCCAACAAAGTTCTGTCTAGTCAAGGCTATGGTTTTTCCAGTAGTCATGTATGGATGTGAGGGTTGGACCATAAAGAAAACTGAGTGCTCCAAAATTGATGCTTTTGAACTGTGGTGTTGGAGAAGACTCTAAGGAGATCCAACCAGTCCATCCTAAAGGAAATCAGTCCTGAATATTCGTTGAAAGGACTTATGCTGAAGCTGAAGCTGAAGCTCCAATACTTTGGCCACCTGATGTGAAGAACTGACTCATTGGAAAAGATCCTGATGCTGGGAAAGATTGAAAGCAGGAGAAGGGGGCAACAGAGGATGAGATGGTTGGATGGCATCACCAACTTGATGGACACGAGTTTGAGCAAACTCCAGGAGTTGGTGATGGACAGGGAAGCTTGCTGTGCTGCAGTTCATGGGGTCACAAAGAGTCAGACACAACTGAGGGACTGTACTGAAACTGAACCTGTTTTCACTTTTGCTAAAAGAGGTGTAAAGCAAAAACAGTGTTCAGTGTTTGTTTTGCAGCAAGTCCAGTGGAGCTGCAAGAGTGTCACACCAAGCTCCTTCCCTGGGAACTCTACTCAGCATCAAGTTGCCATAGCTTTGAACTCTGTGAGCATCTCTGCTTTATTTTGATATATTTTGTTCATATGTTAGCAAGATGCATTCTAAGGTAACTGCTTCTTTACCTTATACCATTTCAGGTTAGGAAAGATTTCAGAAGGATGTTCTACTTTTGAATAGTCATACAAAACCTGTATAGTATGATGGATTTGTGATGGTATCAATATTCAGAGGCAGTAAGTGAGATAAAGGAGGCAATGATTCACTCTGTAAGAATTAGGACATATTTTCTTGAGGAATGGAATTTCAAGGCAGATCTTGAAAAATGAATTGCAGTTTGCAGGGGATTTGCAGAGAAAGAAACTCCAGACACTGCAAAAGATTATGCAAATACACGTAGGTTAAAAAAAAAAAAAAAGGCTAAAAGTCAGTTCAATGGTATAGTCTTAACCAACCCGCTCGAAAAAGAATTGAGTTGCCTTCCTTGAATTAGCTGTCATCATATCAATGTGAACAGTCTCCTGAAGATCAGGTTTCTCCAAGTGGAAATGCTTTTTACAACTATAAAAGGGGCGGGGCATAGTCCAGTGGAAGTGAGGGGAACCATACAAACACCCCATGTACAAACAAACCCTAATAGTAACAATAGTAACAAAAGTAACATAAACAAAAGTGCATGACAGTAACTCTTGGAATATATAATTAACATTATGAATAAGATTAAGTGGATCTATGTGCTGAGGTAATGTAAATATCCCCATCAACTCAATCAGACCCAAATAATGATGCTAGCTTAACTTGTCTAGATAAATAAAAGCTCTTATTGTTTTCATATTCTTAAAACTAGATAATCAACACTCATTCATGAAGCGAACATAGCTATGATTAAATATAAATTCCAGATAGGAATTTTACAACTTTCCCAGCTGATTAGACACATTGGCACAATCCTGTTACCTACCCCCTTCTCTGAGGCAGACTTCATCAATCTGGAAAATGAAGGCAGGCCATTGATTGGAGGGCAAACCTGAAAAGGATTAAATACTTAGCATGGCATTCTAAAATACTGTAATTACAGTGCAATTAACCATACTGCATATTAAACGTGCAACTCTGAAATGTGTTCAGACTCCCCAATTATAACTAGTTATTCTTCAAAGAATTTTGCCGCCCACATTGAATTTTCTCTAGTGCTTCTTTGTTATAATTCAGGTGTGACAGTCACTAATATATCTAAGAGGACAGGTAATAAAAAGTAGGCATTCTTTACTGTAAACCTAACACATGCATGCCAGGTAATACCCAACCATTACCACTAATAATCATGTTTCAGACAGGCAGATCTCCTATACAATTGGACTCTGCCCTCTTTAAAACATATTTAATGGTCAGCTATGAAGAGGCACTGAGATTGAGGCAAGAGTAAAGGCCTTAGGTGGGAATTTAGAAACCTGTCTACTTATTTTCTTTTTTTAATTTTCCCACTTAGCCTATCTGAATCTCAATTTCCTCATCTGTCAATCGAGGTTTGCAACTGCCCGTCATTTTGGTGAGGATCAAAAGGAGAAGTCTTTAAAAGTTGATCATCCCACCCAAATCTAAGGTGCTACTCTGTTATGGGTTCAGATTGTATTTTTTTATATAAATTTATTTATTTTAATTGGAGGCTAATTACTTTACAATATTGTATTGGTTTTGCCATACATCAACATGAATCTGCCACGGGTGTACACGTGTTCCCCTCCTGAACCCCCCTCCCTCTTTCCTCCCTGTACCATCCCTCTGGGTCATCTCAGTGCACCAGCACCAAGCATCCAGTATCACGCATCAAACCTGGACTGGAGATTCGTTTCATATATGACATTATACATGTTTCAATGCCATTCTCCCAAATCATCCCACCCTTTCCCTCTCCCACAGAGTCCAAAAGACTGTTCTATACATCTGTGTCTCTTTTGCAGTCTCACATGGAGGGTTATCGTTACCATCTTTGTAAATTCCATATATATGCGTTAGTATACTGTATTGGTGTTTTTCTTTCTGGCTGACTTCACTCTGTATAATAGGCTCCAGTTTCACCCACCTAATTAGAACTGATTCAAATGTATTCTTTTTAATGGCTGAGTAATACTCCATTGTGCATATGTACCGCAGCTTTCTTATCCATTCGTCTGCTGATGGACATCTACGTTGCTTCCATGTTCTGGCTATTATAAACAGTGCTGCGATGAACATTGGGGTACACGTGTCTCTTTCAGTTCTGGTTTCCTCAGTGTGTATGCCCAGCAGTGGGATTGCTGGGTCATAAGGCAGTTCTATTTCCAGTTTTTTAAGGAATCTCCACACTGTTCTCCATAGTGGCTGTACTAGTTTGTTTTCCCACCAACAGTGTAAGAGGGTTCCCTTTTCTCCACACCCTCTCCAGCATTTATTGCTTGTAGACTTTTGGATTGTATTTTAAAAGAATGGTCGATGTTTGAAAGGGGCAGACAGAGATATTTGTGGTCATAGTTAGGCCAGGGAAGGTATTCAAAATAACTAACCACAGCCCTAACCAGTCATAAAGAAGTGACATTTGGCAACTGATAGAGCCTACAGGGTACAGATCAGTTTTAGATCATCCTAGGTTAAAGATGTGCGTCCACAAGCGCGGGCGGCTGCGACAGCGCACAAGCCCGGCTGAGAGGAGCTATCCCACATCCGAGGTCAGGGGCAGAAGCCGGGAGGACCCCATGCCTGAGGGGCGGCAGCCAAGAGGAGCAACCCCACGTCCAAGAAGCGGTGGCTGCGTGGGCGGCCACAGGAGGGCCTAGAGGAGCTACTCCACGTTCAAGGTCAGGAGGGGCAGCGGTGAGGAAATACCCGTCGTCCAAGGTAAGGAGCAGCGGCTGCGCTTTGCTGGAGCAGCCGTGAAGAGATACCCCACGTCCAAGGTAAGAGAAACCCAAGTAAGACAGTAAGTGTTGCAAGAGGGCATCAGAGGGCAGACAGAGTGAAACCATACTCACAGAAATCTAGTCAATCTAATCACACTAGGACCACAGCCTTGTCTAGCTCAATAAAACTAAGCCATTCCCTGTGGGACCACCCAAGATGGGCAGGTCATGGTGGAGAGGTCTGACAGAATGTGGTCCACTGGAGAAGGGACTGGCAAACCACTTCAGTATTCTTGCCTTGAGAACCCCATGAACAGTATAAAAAGACAAAATGGTAGGATACTTCAAGAGGAACTCCCCAGGTCAGTCAGTGCCTAATATGCTACTGGAGATCACTGGAGAAATAACTCCAGAAAGAATGAAGGGATGGAGCCAAAGCAAAAACAATACCCAGTTGTGGATGTGACTGGTGATAGAAGCAAGGTCCGATGCTATAAAGAGCAATATTGGATAGGAACCTGGAATGTTAGGTCCATGAATCAAGACAAATTGGAAGTGGTCAAACAGGAGATGGCAAGAGTGAACATCAACGTTCTAGGAATCAGCAAACTAAAATAACTCAGATGACCGTTATATCTACTACTGCGGGCAGGAATCCCTTAGAGGAAATGGAGTAGCCATCATGGTCAACAAAAGAGTCCTAAATGCAGTACGTGGATGTAATCTCAAAAATGACAGAATGATCTCTGTTCGTTTCCAAGGCAAACCATTCAGTATCACAGTAATCCAAGTCTATGCCCCGACCAGTAATGCTGAAGAAGCTGAAGTTGAATGGTTCTTTGAAGACCTACAAGACCTTTTAGAACTAACACCCAAAAAAGATGTCCTTTTCATTATAGGGGACTGGAATGCAAAAGTAGGAAGTAAAGAAACACCTGGAGTAACAGGCAAATTTGGCCTTGGTATACGGAATGAACCAGGACAAAGGCTAATAGAGTTTTGCCAAGAAAATGCACTGGTCATAGCAAACACCCTCTTCCAACAACACAAGAGAAGACTCTACACATGGACATCACCAGATGGTCGACACAGAAATCAGACTGATTATATTCCTGGCAGCCAAAGATGGAGAAGCTCTATACAGTCAACAAAAACAAGACCGGGAGCTGACTGTGGCTCAGATCATGAACGTCTTACTGCCAAATTCAGACTTAAATTGAAGAAAGTAGGGGAAACCACTAGACCATTCAGGTATGACCTAAATCAAATCCCTTATGACTATACAGTGGAAGAGAGAAATAGATTTAAGGGCCTAGATCTGATAGACAGAGTGCCTGATGAACTATGGACTGAGGTTCATGACATTGTACAGGAGACAGGGATCAAGACCATCCCCATGAAAAAGAAATGCAAAAAAGCAAAATGGCTGTCTGGGGACGCCTTACAAATAGCTGTGAAAAGAAGAGAAGCAAAAAGCAAAGGGGAAAAGGAAAAATATAAGCATCTGAATGCAGAGTTCCAAAGAATAGCAAGAAGAGATAAGAAACTCTTCCTCAGTGATCAATGCAAAGAAATAGAGGAAAATAACAGAATGGGAAAGACTAGAGATCTCTTCAAGAAAATTAGAGATACCAAGGGAACATTTCATGCAAAGATGGGCTCAATAAAGGACAGAGATCATATGGATCTAACAGAAGCAGAAGATATTAAGAAAAGGTGGCAAAAATACACAGAAGAACTGTACAAAAAAGAGCTTCACGACCAAGATAATCACGATGGTGTGATCACTCACCTAGAGCCAACATCCTGGAATGTGAAGTCAAGTGGACCTTAGAAAGCATCACTATGAACAAAGCCAGTGCAGGTGATGGAATTCCAGTTGAGCTATTTCAAATCCTGAAAGATGATGCTGTGAAAGTGCTACACTCAATATGCCAACATATTTGGAAAACTCAGCAGTGGCCACAGCATTAGAAAAGGTCAGTTTTCATTCCAATCCCAAAGAAAGGCAATGCCAAAGAATGCTCAAACTATTACACAACTGCAGTCATCTCACACGCTAGTAAAATAATGCTCAAAATTCTCCAAGCCAGGCTTCAACAACACGTGAACCATGAAATTCCAGATGATCAAGCTGGTTTTAGGAAAGGCAGAGGAACCAGAGATCAAATTGCCAACATCTTCTGGATCATGGAAAAAACAAGAGAGTTCCAGAAAAACATCTATTTCTGCTTTATTGACTATGCCAAAGCCTTTGACTGTGTGGATCACAATAAACTGTGGAAAATTCTTCAAGAGATGAGAATACCAGAGCACCTGACCTGCCTCTTGAGAAACCTATATGCAGGTCAGGAAGCTACAGTTAGAACTGGACATGGAACAACAGACTGGTTCCAAATAGGAAAAGGAGTACGTCAAGGCTGTATATTGTCACCCTGCTTATTTAACTTCTATGCAGAGTACATCATGAGAAACACTGGGCTGGAAGAAGCACAAGCTGGAATCAAGATTGCCAGGAGAAATCTCAATAACCTCAGATATGCAGATGACACCACTCTTATGGCAGAAAGTGAAGAAGAACTAAAAAGCCTCATGATGAAAGTGAAAGAGGAGAGTGAAAAAGTTGGCTTAAAGCTTGACATTCAGAAAACGAAGATCACGGCATCTGGTCCCATCACTTCATGGGAAATAGATGGGGAAACAGTGGAAACAGTGTCAGACTTTATTATTGGGGGCTCCAAAATCACTGCAGATGGTAATCGCAGCCATGAAATTAAAAGACGCTTACTCCTTGGAAGGAAAGTTATGACCAACCTAGATAGCATATTCAAAAGCAGAGATATTACTTTGCCAAGAAAGGTCTGTCTAGTCAAGGCTATGATTTTTCCAATAGTCATGTATGGATGTGAGAGTTGGACTGTGGAGAAAGCTGAGCCCTGAAGAATTGATGCTTTTGAACTGTGGTGTTAGAGAAGACTCTTGAGAGTCCCTTGGACTGCAAGGAGATCCAACCAGTCCATCCTAAAGGAGATCAGTCCTGGGTGTTCTTTGGAAGGAATGATGCTAAAAGCTGAAACTCCAATACTTTGGCCACCTCATGTGAAGAGCTGACTCATTGGAAAAGACTCTGATGCTGGGAGGCATTGGAGGCAGGAGGAGAAGGGGATGACAGAGGATGAGATGCCTGGATGGCATCACCGACTCTATGGACATGAGTTTGAGTGAACTCCGGGAGTTGGTGATGATCAGGGAGGCCTGGCGTGCTGTAATTCATGGGGTTGCAAAGAGTCAGACACGACTGAGTGACTGAACTGAATTGATAGTAATGGTAGAGATTAAGTTGTTTTCCAGGAACTTGAAGTTGGCTCCAAACCTACCAAGACTGGTCACGACCAATGACCCCAAAACTTGGCCTGCTCAGTTTTCTGATAAAGGCCTGTTGACATCAGAGGCTGCAAAGTCCACCCTTAGGTCACACTAAGGGCCTCCATTTTTTAACACACCACATGAAGAAGCATGTAACTCATATACCTGCACAGACACTGATTACCTTACCTTTTCCCTATTGCCAATCACCTTTCTTCATGCCTAAGACCCTGCTTCTTTATCTCATAAATAGCTCAAGCCCCTTGCCTTTGGGGAGGCAGATTTGAGACTATTTGTCCCCTTATTTGGCTGCGTTGTGAATAAACCCTTTCTCTGCTGCAAACCTCAGTGTCTTGTTTTGGCTTGCTGTGCATCAGGCAAATGAACCCAGTTCAGTAACAGAAGCAGACCAGGTGTCCACCAACTGACAAATGAATAAACGACATGTGGTATATACATACAATGGAATATTATACAGCCTTAAAAAAGAAGGAGATTCTGACACATGGTACAATATTGATGAACCTTGAGGATATTATGCCAACAGAAATAAACCAATCACAAACACTGTATAATTCCACTTATATGAGGTACCTACATAATCAGATCATAGAAGCAGAAAGTAGAATGATGCTTACCAGGGACAAGAGGAGGAATGAATGGGAGGTTGTGTTCAATGGGCATAGAGTTTCAATGTGATAAAACAAAAAGAGTTCTAGAGATGGAATTCATATTGTTAGCACCACTGAACTGCACACTTAAAAACTGTAAAGATGGTAAATTTTGTTATATATATTTTTACACAATAAAAAAATTGGGAAAATAAACCCTCCAAAAAAAAATGACAACACCAAGCATCAGCAAGGATGCAGAGAAACCAGATCACTCTAACACTGCTGGAAATGTAAAATGGTACAATAACTCTGGAAAACAGTTACACAATTTCTTATAAAAATAAACATTCAACTATCAAACAATCCAGCAATTGTACTCTTGGCATTTTTATCCTAGAGAACCTGAAAGATGTTCACACAAAATCCTATACATAAATGTTCATGGCAGTCATATTTGTGATAGCTAAAAACTAAAAACAATCCACATGTCCTTCAACAAGTGAACGGTTAAATGCTCTGTGATACATCAGTACCATGGAATATTACTCAGCAATGAAAACTAACAAACTCCTGATACACAATGACTTGGATGAATCTGCAAGGAATTATGCTAAGTGAAAAAAGCCAATCCTGAAAGGTTACATATGTATGATTCTATTTATATAACGTCCTTGAAATGACAAAATTTCAAAAGTGAGTACAGATTAGTGGTTGCAGGGGGTTGGTGGTCAGGGGAGGAGGAACGTGGATATAAAAGGACAATAGAAGAGAACTTCCAGTTGTACAAGCTGGATTTAGAAAAGGCAGAGGAATCAGAGACCAAATTGCCAACATACACTGGATCATCGAAAAAGCAAGGGAATTCCAAAAAAAAATCTACTTTTGCTTCATTGACTATGCCAAAGCCTTTGACTGCGTGGATATCAACAAACTGTGGAATATTCTTAAAGAGATGGGAATACCAGACCACCTTAGCTGCCTCCTGAGAAAGCTGTATGCAGGACAAGAAGCAACAGTTAAAAACCAGACATGAAACAACGAACTGGTTCCAAATTGGGAAAGGAGTACGTCAAGGCTGTACATTGTCACCCTGCTTATTTAACTAACAGGCAGAATAGATCATGCAAAATGCCAGGCTGGATAAAGCACAAGCTAGAATCAAGACTGCCAGGAGAAATATCAACAACCTCAGATATGCAGATGATATCACTTTAATGGCAGAAAGTGAAGAGGAACTAAAGAGCCTCTTGATGAATGTGAAAAAGGAGAGTGAAAAAACTGGCTTAAAACTCAATATTTAAAAAACTAAGATCATGGCATCTGGTCCTATCACTTCATGGCATTTAGATGGAGAATATGTGAGAAAAGTGTCAGATTTCACTTTCTTGGGCTCCAAAATCAATGCAGATGGTGATTGCAGCCACAAAATTAAAAGCTGCTTGCTCCTTGGAAGAATAACTATGACAAACCTAGACATTGTATTCAAAAGCAGAGACATCACTTTGCTGACAAAAGTCTGTGTAGTCAAAGCTATGGTTTTTCCAGTAGTCATGTATAGATGTGACAGCTGGACCATAAAGAAGGCTGAGTGCTGAAGAACTGATGCTTTCAAAATGTGTTGGCAATCCCTATCAAGCTACCATCAGTATTCTTCAGAGAACTAGAACAGATAATTTCACAATTTGTAAGGAAATACAAAAAACCTCAAATAGCCAAAGCCAACTTGAGAAAGAAGAATGGAACTGGAGGAGTCAACCTGCCTGACTTCAGACTATACTACAAAGCTACAGTCATCAAGACAGTATGATACTGGCACAAAGACAGAAATATAGATCAATGGAACAAAATAGAAAGCCCAGAGATAAATCCACACACCTATGGGCACCTTATCTTTGACAAAGGGGGCAAGAATATACAATGGAGAAAAGACAATCTCTTTAACTAGTGGTGCTGGGAAAACTGGTCAACCACTTGTAAAAGAATGAAACTAGAACACTTTCTAACACCATACCCCAAAATAAACTCAAAATGGATTAAAGATCTAAATGTAAGACCAGAAACTATAAAACTCCTAGAGAAAAACATAGGCAAAACACTCTCTGACATAAATCACAGCAGGATCCTCTGTGACCCACCTCCCAGAGTAATGGAAATAAAAGCAAAAATAAACAAATGGGACCTAATTAAACTTAAAAGCTTTTGCACAACCAAGGAAACTCTAAGCAAGGTGAAAAGACAGCCTTCAGAATGGGAGAAAATAATAGCAAATGAAGCAACTGGCAAAGAATTAATCTCAAATATATACAAGCAGCTCCTGCAGCTCAATTCCAGAAAAATAAATGACCCAATCAAAAAATGGGCCAAAGATCTAAACAGACATTTCTCCAAAGAAGACATAGAGATGGCTAACAAACACATGAAAAGATGCTCAACATCACTCATTATCAGAGAAATGCAAATCAAAAACACAGTGAGGTACCATTTCACGCCAGTCAGAATGGCTGCTATCCAAAAGTCTACAAGCAATAAATGCTGGAGAGGGTGTGGAGAAAAGGGAACCCTCTTACACTGTTGGTGGGAATGGAAACTAGTACAGCCACTATGGAGAACAGTGTGGAGATTCCTTAAAAAACTGGAAATAGAACTCCCATATGACCCAGCAATCCCACTGCTGAGCATACACACTGAGGAAACCAGAATTGAAAGAGACACATGTACCCCAATGTTCACTGCAGCACTGTTAACAACAGCCAGGACATGGAAGCAACCTAGATGTCCATCGGCAGATGAATGGATAAGAAAGCTGCGGTACATATACACAATGGAATATTACTCAGCTATTTAAAAGAATGCTTTTAAATTGCATTGAATCAGTTCTAATGAGGTGGATGAAACTGGAGCCTATTATAAGAATGAAGTAAGTCAGAAAGAAAAACACCAATACAGTATATTAATGCATATATATGGAATTTAGAAAGATGGTAATGATGACCCTATATGCAAGACAGCAAAAGAGACACAGATGTGTAGAACAGTCTTTTGGACTCTGTGGGAGAAGGCGAGGGTGGGATGATTTGAGAGAATAGCATTGAAATATATATATATTATCACATGTGAAATAGATCACCAGTCCAGGTTCGATGCATAAGACAGGGTGCTCAGAGCTGGTGCACTGGGATGACCCTGAGGGATGGGATGGGGAGGGAGGTGGGAGGGGGATTCAGGATGGGGAACACATGTACACCCATGGCTGATTCATGTCAAGGTATGGCAAAAACCACTACAATATTGTAAAGTAATTAGCCTCCAATTAATAAAATTAATTAATTTTTTTAAATGTGGTGTTGGACAAGACTCCTGAGAGTCCCTTGGACCAAGAGATCAAACCAGTCAATCCTAAAGGAAATCAGTCCTGAATATTCATTGGAAGGACTGATGCTGAAGCTCCAATCCACCTGATGTGAAGAACAGTCTCATTGGAAAAGACTCTGATGCTGGGGGAAATTGAGGGCAAGAAGAGAAGGGGGCAACAGAGAATGACACGGTTGGATAGCATCACTGACCCAAAGGACATGAGTTTGAGCAGACACAGGGAGATGGTGTTGGACAAAGAAGTGTGCTGCAATTCATGGGGTCTCAAAGAGTTGGACACAACTTAGTGACTGAACAATGACAACAACATATTGAGAGTATTCTATATTTTGACTGTATCAATGTCAATATCCTGATTGTAATACTACAGTACAGTTTTGCAAGATGCACTATTGAAGAAAACTAGGTAAAGGATCGGAGAAGGCAATGGCACCCCACTCCAGTGCTCTTGCCTGGAGAGTCCCATGGATGGAGGAGCCTGGTGGGCTGCGGTCCATGGGGTCGCTTAGTCAGACACGACTGAGCAACTTCACTTTGACTTTTCTCTTTCATGCATTGGAGAAGGAAATGGCAACCCACTCCAGTATTCTTGCCTGGAGAATCCCAGGGACAGGGCAGCCTGGTGGGCTGCTGTCTATGGGGTCGCACAGAGTTGGACACGCCTGAAGCGACTTAGCAGCAGCAGCAGCAGGTAAAGGATACCTGGGGATTAGGTATCTCAGCATTATTCTTGGCAACTGCGTATGAATGTATAATTACCTCAAAATAAAAAATTTGATTAAAAATAAAATTATTTTTTCATTTAAAAATGTTGTTATTAACATTTAGTGGGTATATTATTATTTTTAATGGAATGAAATAAATATTTTTCAATTTAAGTTTTAATTTCTAATAGAGTAAATGTTAATAAGTATAACCCACTTAATGAAAAGCTCTTTGGGTCCTCAATAATTTTTAAAAATGGACAGTTTCAGAACTGCTCCTGTGCCCTATAGCTAATATTAATAGA
Organism: Capricornis sumatraensis; assembly: GCF_032405125.1. Taxonomy (NCBI): domain Eukaryota; kingdom Metazoa; phylum Chordata; class Mammalia; order Artiodactyla; family Bovidae; genus Capricornis; species Capricornis sumatraensis. Next base: position 37,500,635 of record NC_091091.1, read on the forward strand.
TTCAGATTTCTCCATTCATGGCAAAGCATGAATAGTGATTTTTTAACTTGGAACTCAGGTGATTTCAAAGATTTAAGAAACAGTAATTGATATGTAAGGTCTTTCCAACCTTGATTATCTGTATAACAGCTGCCAACAGTAAGCCAACCAAGGCAACATGCCAGAAGTGTACACAATACACATGAACTTCACCTTGAGTAGATAACATGGAACACAAAGGGTAACCAATTTCAACCAGATGATGCTGTTTTCATGATGACTGTATTGCCTTGAAGTTTGTTTCACAGCCTAATAGCTCTTTCAAGAATTAATGTTACAGAAATTTCTGATTTTTTTTTTACTTTCCCTTATAATTTTATTTATTTATTCTTTCATTGCAATATTTTATTGTAGTAAAATATATACAACATGAAACTTGCTATTTTTTTTAATTGGAGGGAAATTGCTTTACAATGTTGTGTTGGCTTCTGCGATACAAAAACTCAAATTAGCCATGATCATACATATATCCTGGAGAAGGCGATGGCACCCAACTCCAGTACTCTTGCCTGGAAAATCCCATGGATGGAGGAGCCTGGTGGGCTGCAGTCCATGGGGTCGCGAAGAGTCGGACATGACTGAGAGACCTCACTTTCACTTTTCACTTTCATGCATTGGAGAAGGAAATGGCAACCCACTCCAGTGTTCTTGCCTGGAGAATCCCATGGATGGAGGAGCCTGGTGGGCTGCCGTCCATGGGGTCGCACAGAGTCGGACGTGACTGAAACGACTTAGCAGCAGCAGCAGCATACATACATCCCCTTTCTCTTGAGCTTCCCTCCCCTCTCCCCACCCCTCCTCTCTAGGTCATCACGGAGCACCAGGCTGGGCTCCCTGTGTTATATAGCAACTTTCCATATGGGAAGTAAGAGGAAAGGAAGGTTAGGAATGGTCACATCTCTAACAAAATCCTGAAGTAATACAGTGCCTAGAACAAAACATCTCTGCTTGAATTGTCTGTTAGAGACGTTGGCTTCTAATTTTAAAATAGAAGGAGAAGAAGAACTAATATTGAACCAGCAAAGAATCCAGTTTGAAAGAAACATTTTTTTTTAATTTAAATTTATTTATTTTAATTGGAGGCTAATTACTTTACAATATTGTATTGGTTTTACCATACATCAACATGAATCTGCCACGGGTGTACACGTGTTCCCCATCCAGACCCCCCCTCCTACCTCCCTCCCCGTATTGGTCAATGTTTTCTGGCATTGTCCGTATGATGTTAATACATTATTATTATTATGGATATTCAAGATGAAATCTACAATTATTGTACTGCCTGAAACTTTGATATGTATCTAGATAACAGTTATCTTTTCTATAGATTTTGTACAGAAAGGGCAAGTCACTGTACTTAAGCTTCTGAGAAACCTAACAATCAATAGCAACTAATTAACCTACTTCTATAAGCCATATTCCAGGCTACATTTTAAAACAGCACTCCCTTACTAATGTGTGCATGGTGTTTCTCTCATCTGAACTGTAGGTAAAGTATAACCTATTTCGTGGGTTTTCTTCAGGTTTAAATGAACTCCAAGCACTATTTAGCTTTTACATTGCTACTAACCTCAAAAAAGGGTCAGATGGTATTGAAAAGGAATTTAAGCTCTTCTTCCAGAAGAATTCTTTCCCCCTTCAATCACTGTGGCCTCATCAAAATACTGCAAAACTGTTCACACTGGTCTATCTTAATTAAAGTTTGTGTTCTCAACAAAATAAGCATATTGAAAGTCAAACACTGTTGAATATCATTTGTTGAATACCTACTATGTTACAGGACACAACGTGCCTGAGCAGTCACTCAGTTGTGTCCAACTCTTTGCAACCCCATGGGCCAGAGCCGGCCAGGCTCCTCCATCCATAGAAAATTTCCAGGCAAGAACACTGGAGCAGGTTGCCATTTCCTACTCCAGGGGATTTTCCCAACCCAGGAATTGAACCAGCAACTCTTGCTGGTTCCTACATTGGCAGGCAGATCCTTTACCACTCTGCCACCTGGGAAGCCCTATAGATATTACAATGTCTCGTTTAATCCTCACAACAAACCTACAGAGAAGGGGAGTAAATTTTATGACATTTCCACTATGAAGAGAACTATATGACTAGTGGGTGAAAGTGAGAAAATTTACCCCACAGTAAAAACAAAAGTCAAAAATTTTCTTGACTATAAATTTGAAGTATCGTTAGTAAAAAAGGTAAGTCTGAGACACTAAAGATCCTGAGTGGTGGGTCTCCAGCTCACCGAACACAGAATTCCCACTGGGAATTTTCTCACCAGTGAGAAGAAACTCACCAGAGAGAAAGCTTCCATTTGGAGGGTCATGGTGAGGAACTCATCCCAGGTCTAGGCTGGATGCTGCACTAGAATCGTAGGAGCACAGACTTTGGGTCAGAAAGTCCTAGTGCAAACACTGGAACTGCCATGTATTAGTTTCATACGTTAGCTTACTTCCTTCAGTCACCTCTACCAAAAAATAGAGAAAATAGTGTTCACTTGGTAGGTTTGTTGTGCGGATTAAATGAGATGGAATGCCCTCTAATGCACTGTAACATACAGATACTTCACAAATGATATCTACTTAGCAGGTCCTTTTGTAGAACTCATAGGTCTCTACTGGAAAGAGAACGTATGAATCAATAGGCTTTAAGTTAAGCAACTGGGGAATTCACTAGATAATGTGACCCATAAATGGAGATGACTTTGTAAGCCCCAGAAGGGAAGTTGTCATTATTATAATACACAATGCTGCAATTCAGGGATTCTTACCCCTCCTCTCATTTAAAACTTGTACTGACTCACACTCATTGTCTCTAATCCATCATTTTCTACTCTTTTGAACACCCACTCTTTTCCGCTCTGCTTCACAATGTTGTGGCCAAGAGTTTAAAACTACATTCTCCTATTAATTTCTACAATACAACATAATGGCAGAACAGAAGGCAAAAGGTAGGGGGAAAGTTCTCTCTTCTCTTTTCACTGTCTTTCTTCTCTCTTAATCGCCTCTCTCCTGACAGGAAGTTAAGTAGCTCTGTCCTTTGGGGATTGTAGCTCCTACACCAAGGCCCCTTCTCCATCCTACTCCATGGTCCTAACCACCTGCCACATGGGTCCTTTTGGGCACTCCTGGCTTCTACCACCACAGTTCCATGGGGTTGAAACCTCAAAGTGTGGTACTAATAAGGTTATCTCAAAAGAAACACATTGCTTTTCAGCCCTCCAGTGGGGTATAAACAATTTCCTTCTGCTGAAACTAGAGAAGTTTCTGTAAAAGCCCAAAGCCCTTGTTGTGGCCTCGAGATCCTACATGATTGTATCCCTACCTACCTCCCAAGCTTCTCTATTGATCATCTTTCTCTGACCCTCCAAGGCCCTTGAAATAAACTTCTTCAAATACTCCAGTCTCCATCATGCCTCATTATCTTCACACATATAATTCCTTCTACCTGAAAAATTCTTCCTTACATTATTCACCTGGGCAATGTTTATTTATCCTTCAGATCTCAGCTTAAACATCACTTTCTCAAAGAGGTCTTTCTTGCGATCCCAAATTGCAAGAAATCAGATTTTACATTCTCACAGCACTCAGGCTTCTCCTTCATAACAATTATGACAATTGTGTTCATATAAAACTGTGGAAAATTCTGAGAGAGATGGGAATACCAGACCGCCTAACCTGTCTCTTGAGAAATCTATATGCAGGTCAGGAAGCAACAGTTAGAACTGGACATGGAACAATTGACTGGTTCCAAATAGGAAAAGGAGTATGTCAAGGCTGTACATTGTCACCTGGCTTATTTAACTTATATGCAGAGTACATCATGAGAAACGCTGGACGAAACACAAGCTGGAATCAAGATTGCCGGGAGAAATATCAATAACCTCAGATATGCAGATGACACCACTCTTATGGCAGAAAGTGAAGAGTAACTAAAAAGCCTCTTGATGAAAGTGAAAGAGGGGAGTGAAAAAGTTGGCTTAAAGCTCAACATTCAGAAAACGAAGATCATGGCCTCTAGTCATGGCAGATAGATGGGGAAACAGTGGAAACAGTGTCAGACTTTATTTTTGTGGGCTCCAAAATCACTGCAGATGGTGACTGCAGCCATGAAATTAAAAGATGCTTACTCCTTGGAAGAAACGCTATGATCAACCTAGATAGCATATTCAAAAGCAGAGACATTACTTTGCCAACTAAGGTCCGTCTAGTCAAGGCTATGGTTTTTCCAGTAGTCATGTATGGATGTGAGAGTAGGACTGTGAAGAAGGCTGAGCGCCGAAGAATTGATGCTTTTGAGCTGTGTGTTGGAGAAGACTCTTGAGAGTCCCCTAGACTGCAAGGAGATCCAACTAGTCCATTCTGAAGGAGATCAGCCCTGGGATTTCTTTGGAGGGAATGATACTGAAGCTGAAACTCCAGTCCTTTGGCCACCTCATGCGAAGAGCTGACTCATTGGAAAAGACTCTGATGCTGGGAGGGATTGGGGGCAGGAGGAGAATGGGACGACAGAGGATGAGATGGCTGGATGGCATCACTGACTCAATGGACGTGAGTCTGAGTGAACTCCAGGAGTTGGTATTGAACAGGGAGGCCTGGCATGCTGCGATTCATGGGGTCGCAGACAGTCGGACACGACTGAGCTACTGCACTGAACTGAACTGAATCTCTTGTTTACTTATTTGCTCAACATTTGTCTTCCCTTTATCAACTTTAAGGGACACAAGAACAGACTAGGTCTGTTCTCTGCTTTATACTTGGTGTGCATCAAATAAAGTCAATATTCAATAAGACTGTTAAATAATAATAAGTATCCTTTACCCATGCTTAGAAAATGGTAAACAAAACATCTTCACAGCATTATCTCCTTTGATCTTTACAATAGCTTTGTGAGGTTAAATCAGGCAGATATGAGAAAAGAATGAGCCCCAGTTTCCAAGAGATAGAAGCCAACGTGTAGCTCAGTCAACCTGAAATGACCCAAATCTGACCAGACAGAGCTGTGGTATACTCCAGAATGAAATAAACGTAGAGGCCACCGGCACAGTTGAACACTTAAAGAAGAATAAAGAAAGAAAGTCTTTTGGCTCAATACTGAGAATCTAAAATGAAGAGGTAGAAACTGCTTGTTGACTCCTCTGTTCTACCTCAGGTTCCAGGGGAAAAAATTCTTATGAACCTGGGACTGTTAACAGCTGGCTGCAGACAGTGAATATAATTAGGGACAATGACCCTTCACCCTTCCTAGATCAGAGCCCAGGGGCTGAGCACTTCCTAAAGCCTCTTCTGGAAAGAGCCAGAAGTGTGGGCCCAGGCTCTGAGGCAGCCACAGAACTCTGTGGCTAGCTCTACAACTAGGTCCCTTACTAACAGAAAGTATCTTTACAAGAGAGCACTTTTCCAGGGTCCTCTCACCTAGAGTAGTTATAGCGAAATGAGAGGCTTCTCTTTTATAGTCTTATTTCCTCCTAAGGTCCAATTAGAATAGCAGGAATTTAATTATTGTTGCTTCAGCTGCTTCAGTTCACTTAGAGGAACAAATTCAATAATTCAAAACACTTCTGACCAAGTTTCTCTCAGTGCAACGAAGTATTTCTGATTCATTCAGCATTTTAAACCACAACATGGAATATCTGATAGAATCTATAAAGCATCTACTAGAAACAGTGAGTTTAGCAAAGGTTAATATACAAAACTCATTTGTATTCCTATATACTGCCAACAAATCATCAGAAGTTAAAATTTTACCAGTAAAAATGTAAAAGTATACCATTTACAATAACATCAAAAATATGAAATATGGATAATGTGGCAAAAGATGAGAAATATCTGTAAACTGAAAACTACTAAATACTGCTAAGAGAAACAAAAGAAGAACTAGATAAATGGAGAATCATAGCTTGTTCATGGATTAGAAAACCCAATATATTTAAGATGTCAATTCTCCCCAAATTGACCTATGTAGGTTCAAAGTAATCTCAGTTAAAATCGTTACAGAAGTTGACAAGCAGATTCTAAAATTTATATGAAAATGAAAACTGGGAAAGATCTAGAATGGAAATGAAATGAAAAAGAAAGGAAAAAGACCTAGAATCATCAAAAGAAGAACAAAGCTGGAGGGTTAACACTAGCTTTTTTCAAGACTTAAAGAGCTACAGTAATTAAGTCAGTGTGATATTCGATGGACATGAGTTTGAGCAAGCTCCAGGAGTTGGTGATGGACAGGGAAGCCTGGTGTGCTGCGGTCCATGGGGTCACAAAGAGTCAGACACAACTGAGCAACTGAACTGAACTAATGATATTGGCATAAAGTCAGACAAATTAACCAATAGCACAGAACAGAAATAATTATTACACATACAGACAGCTGATTTTTGACAAAAGCAGTATAGAGAAGGATAGACTTTTCCAACAAATAGTTGGAATAACTATTTATTTATAAATAAATAAAAATTATTTATTTGTTTATTTTCATTGAAGTATAGTTGATTTACAATATTAGTTTCAGGTGTATAAAACAGTGATTCAGGTATATATACACATACATGTGTATATATAGATATATTTTTTCAGATTCCTTTCCTTTATAGGTTATTCAGTTCAGTTCAGTTCAGTTCTGTCACTCAGTCCTGTCCGACTCTTTGTGACCCCATGAATCACAGCATGCCAGGCCTCGCTGTCTATCACCAACTCCCGGAGTTCACTCAAACTCAGGTGCATGGAGTCGGTGATGCCATCCAGCCATCTCATCCTCTGTTATCCCCTTCTCCTCCTGCCCTCAATCCCTCCCAGCATCAGAGTCTTTTCCAATGAGTCAACTCTTCGCATGAGGTGGCCAAAGTACTGGAGTTTCAACTTCAATATCACTCCTTCCAATGAACACCCAGGACTGATTTCCTTTAGGATGGACTGGTTGGATCTCCTTGCAGTCCAAGGGACTTGCAAGAGTCTTCTCCAACACCACAGTTCAAAAGCATCAATTCTTCAGTGCTCACCTTTCTTCACAGTTCAACTCTCACATCCATACATGACTATTGGAAAAACCATAGCCTTGACTAGATAGACCTTTCTTGGCAAAGTAATATCTCTGCTTTTCAATGTACTATCTAGGTTGGTCATAACTTTCCTTGCAAGGAGTGTGTTTTAATTTCATGGCTGCAATCACCATCTGCAGTGATTTGGGAGCCCCAAAAAATAAAGTCTGACACTGTTTCCACTGTTTCCCCATCTATTTCCCATGAAGTGATGGGACCAGATGCCATGATCTTCATTTTCTGAATGTTGAGCTTTAAGCCAACTTTTTCACTCTCCACTTTCACTTTCATCCAGAGGCTTTTTAGTTCCTCTTCACTTTCTGCCGTAAGGGTGGTGTCATCTGCATATCTGAGGTTAATGAGATTTCTCCTGGCAATCTTGATTCCAGCTTGTGATTCTTCCAGTCCAGCATTTCTCATGAGGTACACTGCATATAAGTTAAATAAGCAGGGTGACAATATACAGCCTTGACATACTCCTTTTCCTATTTGGAACCAGTCTGTTGTTCCATGTCCAGTTCTAACTGTAGCTTCCTGACCTGCATACAGGTTTCTCAAGAGGCAGATCAGGTGGTCTAGTATTCCCATCTCTTTCAGAATTTCCCACAGTTTATTGTGATTCGCACGGTCAAAGGGTTTGGCATAGTCAATAAAGCAGAAATAGATGTTTTTCTGGAACTCTCTTGCTTTTTCCATGATCCAGTGGATGTTGGCAATTTGATCTCTGGTTCCTCTGCCTTTTCTAAAGCCAGCTTGAACATCTGGATGTTCACAGTTTACTTATTGCTAAAGCCTGGCTTGGAGAACTTTCAGCATTACTTTACTAGCATGTGAGATGAGTGCAATTGTGCAGTAGTTTGAGCATTCTTTGGCATTGCCTTTCTTTGGGATTGGAATGAAAACTGACCTTTTCCAATGCTGTGGCCACTGCTGAGTTTTCCAAATTTGTTGGCATATTGAGTGCAGCACTTTCACAGCATCATCTTTCAGGATTTGAAATAGCTCAACTGGAATTCCATCACCTCCACTAGCTTTGTTCATAGTGATGCTTCCTAAGGCCCACTTGACTTCACATTCCAGGATGTCAGCTCTAGGTGAGTGATCACACCATCGTGATTATCTTGGTCGTGAAGCTCTTTTTTGTACAGTTCTTCTGTGTATTCTTGCCGCCTTTTCTTAATATCTTTTGCTTCTGTTAGGTCCATACCATTTCTGTCTTTTATTGAACCCATCTTTGCATGAAATGTTCCCTTGGTATCTCTAATTTTCTTGAAGAGATCTCTAGTCTTTCCCATTCTGTTATTTTCCTCTATTTCTTTGCATTGATCGCTGAGGAATGCTTTCTTATCTCTCCTTGCTATTCTTTGCAACTCTGCATTCAGATGCTTATATCTTTCCTTTTCTCCTTTGCTTTTCGCTTCTCTTCTTTTCATGGCTAGTTGTAAGGCCTCCCCAAACAGCCATTTTGCTTTTTTGCATTTCGTTTTCATGGGGATGCTCTTGATCCCTGTCTCCTGTACAATGTCATGAACCTCAGTCCATAGCTCACCAGGCACTCTGTCTATCAGATCTAGGCCCTTAAATCTATTTCTCACTTCCACTGTATAATCATAAGGGATTTGACTTAGGTCGTATCTGAATGGTCTAGTGGTTTTCCCCACTTTCTTCAATTTAAGTCTGAATTTGGCAATAAGGAGTGCATGATCTGAGCCACAGTCAGCTCCTGGTCTTGTTTTTGCTGACTGTATAGAGCTTCTCCATCTTTGGCTTTATAGGTTATTACAAGATACTAAATACAGTTCCCTGTGCTAAACTGTAAATCCTTGTTGCTTATCTATTTTATGTATATTAATAAATGTTAATCCCATACTCCTAATTTATTCCTTCCTCACCTTCCTTTTCCCTTTGGTGACCATAAATATATTTTCTATGTCTATGAGTCTGTTTCTATTTTATAGAGTCATTTGTATTAGTTTTTAGATTCTACAGTGTTCTTGCCTGGAGAATCCCAGGGACGGTGGAGCCTGGTGGGCTGCCGTCTATGGGGTCGCACAGAGTTGGACACAACTGAAGCGACTTAGCAGCAGCAGCAGCATAAATTATATATATATCTGTCTTTCTCTGTTTAGTTCACTGAATATGATATTCTCCAGATCATCCATGTTGCTGCAAATGGAAAAATTTTATTATTTTCTACGGCTGAGTAATATCGTATCATATAGATGTTTATGTGTGTGTATTATATATAAACATATTCTTAAACCAATTGTCTGTTGATGGACACTTTGGTTGTCTCCATGTCTTGGCTATTGTATAAGATGGCTTAATGGAAAGCATCCATCAGACAGCTCTGCACATATCCATAAGAAAAAGGGAAATTAGGAACAGTACAGACAAAGGTTACCCACAAGATCTCATGTCTAACTCATAACAAGACCACAAAGGGTCTGTTTACTTTTAAAAAAACATTACCCCTTAGGAACTAAGCTTGTCATTTTCTCTTATCAGTCCTGCAAGTGTATCACCTCAACTTCTAGAGCAGTCATTCATTCATTTTTCCATTATTTCAAGATATATTTATAGCGTACTCACTACGCAGGAATGAACAAGATAGACAGGGTCCCTGTCACCTTTGGGAAGAGAGAAAGAGGCAAAAGAACAACAAAGAAACAATAAACAGTCATAAGTGCTAGGCAGAAAATTAAAACTAGGCTGTGTGATAGGAACCATGTGATTACATTAGATAGTGTGGTTAGGAAATTCCATTCTGAGGAGGTGATATTCATAGTTAAGTCTAAACAACAGGAATCAACTGAGAATATTCCAAGGTGAGTGAGTAGTTAGCCCTAAGACGGGAGCAAGCATACAAACTGTGCCCTCCGTTACCATTTCTCCATGTTTCAACTATTTTCTGGAAATTCAACGGAATTTTCTAAGGCCTTGAAGCTAGAGCAATGGCTGTCAGATAATAGCTGCAACACTGAGAATCTAGTGGCATACTAGAAAGAACTGGGGACTTAGAAAGACCACTGCTTCATGCATTCAACTAAAATTTGAGTATTTGTCTGTTAACAGATACTATGCTTCCCTGGTGGTTCAGATGGTAAAGAATTTGCCCACAATGCGGGAGCACTGGGTTCCATCCCTGGATTGGGAAGATCCCCTGGAGAAGGGAATGGCAACCCACTCCAGTCTTCTTGCCTGGAGAATTCCATGGACAGAGGAGCCTCGCGGGCTCCAGTCCATGGAGTCGCAAAGAGTCGGACACAAGTGAGCAATTAACACACACAGACACTGTGCTTAACATTTAGACTATAACCACAAATAAAATATCAAATAAGCAGTTAGAAACCTATGGAACAAATGTTACAAAAGGAGTTAGAACTGAGTACCTCCGAGTACTCCAGACATCTGGAGACCAGGTACTCACTTAGGCTTAGGGTGTGAGGGAAGAAATCCCCAAAGTATTGTTTAATCAAAGATGTAAAGACAAGGACTTAAATCAATATGGAAAGGGTTGGAAGAGGAAATGAAAGAGCATTATAGGTAGAAGGAGCATCGCATGGCCCAAAGTGAAAAAGGGCAGAGAATGACAGGATCAGGAGAGAAAGTGGAAATGGAGCTGGAGACATTGGCAAGCACTGGGTTTTAAAAGCCTGGTATGTTAGAATTTATCCTGAAAACAATGGGAAGCTATTTAAGAACTTTAAGTAGAGGAGTGATATGACCAAATTTACACTTTATAGAAAGATCCCTGGATGTAATGAAAAGAATATTTGGAGGAGGCAGGACTAGAAATAGGGGGGACATTTGGGAGGCTGTTGCAGAAATCTGGGGGCAAATTATGGCCTAAACTAAGACAGCAGGGAGGATGGAAAGATGGACCGAAAAGATATTTAGGAGATAGAATTGGGACTATTTGGTAATATATTGGTTGCAGGAAGGGAATGAGATGAAACCCAAGTTTCTGACATAAACAACCGCGTGGACAAGTAATAAGAGAGGAAGCCCAAAATGAGGATCAGATTTTAGGGACAAAGAGTCTGAAATACTTTTGAGGCCTTCAAATGAAAATATCAAAGATCCGCTGGATACTTGGGTTTAGAGCCCCAGAGAGAGGTCTGACTGGCAGGATTAGAAATGGGGACTCACTTAAGAACCATCAACTCTTTTGAAGCTGGAGTCAAACTGAGCAACTATAAAAAAGATAACTTTGAGACAGTCACAGAAGTTTAGAGAGCACTGGACGACACTAAGTCATTACTGTTAATTCTACTTGGGTACAGAAATGGCATGGTGGCTATTTTTAAAAGCCTTTATGAAACAAAGTTGATATATTTGCAGGTGAAATGACAACATGCAAAATGTCAGTAACTATTATAGCTGAGTGAAGAGCCCATGGGCATTAATTAAACTATTATCTCTACTTTTATGTTTGAAAACATCTGTATTAGTTAAGAGAAAGAAGTCATCTACCTATAGAGGAAACAGTAAGAATTGGGTAATTGGGATGAGAAGCAAAGGGAAGAAAAAGAGAGTGGGGTGAGTGGACGGTGAAAATCTAAAGCATCTCATTATTTAAGAAAAAGCACAGGAAGAGAAGTCACCGAAGAGACCTGAAGACTGACAGAGATATAGCAGAAAATCCAAAGCAGGTGAGGTCCCCGGAGTCAAGAAAGAGCTGTGAGAAGGCAGGAATAACCAATAGCATCAAATAGCACAGACGACTCAAGCACAGCAACTCAACCAGGTAGCTGGTTGCACTCAGTGATCAGATAGTTGCAACACCCTTTACCAAGTCAGTCCAGTACTGTGGTGGACACCAATGCTGGATTTCAGTGAGCTGAAGAATGAATGAGACATGATGAAATGGCAAAAGGGGTACAGATTGCTCTCAAGCTGCTGAGCTCTGAAGAGAGATAAAGGGAGTTGTAGCTAAAACTTTTGGAGGCTGAGAAAGGGACTGTGGGTCTTTAGATGGAAAAGAGTTGAGCCTACTTACAGGAAAGAAGAGGTGCCCTCAGTCACTCATCATGAACTTGTACAAGTCATATCTGTAAAATGGGATAACAATTAGGACAACCCTTCAGGATTCAAACCCTGTAACATGAGGGAAAGTCTTCAGTAAACTGTTGGGTGTTATATATGTTACTATTATGAAGTAGGTAGATGACTACTATTAAATTTGTAAAGTCCAAGCAGCCTTCCCATTCTGCTTGCTTCCTCTCCATAAGCAAAGAACATTATAGCTTCACCAGTATAGAGGGAGAGAGATTATAGCAAAATAGATAGTGAAGATAATCAGGAAATAATACATTCCATTTTTCTGTTGGGCATGGACGAGGTTATGATTTATTCTGCAAAGCAAATGAATCAGCAACCATTTTCTATTAATGGTAAACAGGAAAAATATATAAAGCCTAGCAATATGTAGCCAACAGATTGTACATATTACAAAGGCAAATGTTAATAATAAAGGAAGTAGAGTTCTATAAAAATTAAATAATGAAAATGGTATTCAGAAACCCATTAGCAAGGAACTATGATGCAAGGGAAAGTAGCACTTTCAGTGTAAGCAAAGACCTTTGCTTTTAAAATCCTTAATGAAGATGAGTCCAAAAAACAGTACTAAAAGCTATGGGAAAGTCTTGAAAATCAAACTGTAAAAAAAAAAAAAAAAAAATCCAGGCTGCTGTGTTGATGCCCATAATGGACCCTGAAGTCAATACCACGCATGTTAGTTAAATGGCTGCAAACCACCACTAAATGGATACATGAAATACATTTTGTGTGTCTATTCTGGGTCTTTTTTTCCCTTGTTTAAATCAAAGCCTATTGCTAGAACCAAAGACTTTCAAAACTTCAGAGTCTCGTTTAAAACTGCAGCCAGTGGAGGTTTTCTCTGAGCTCCCTTTTGACCCTTGCTCTCTGTTCTTCCCTCCACCATATGCCTTTCTCTTCTTTCTTACTCTTTTTTCTCCTCATCTTCTGTATCCCCAGCAAAATTACTGCCAAGAACTTCACTGGTTTCAGTCATTTAATTTTCTATCATGAGTGTTAAGTCCTCTTTTCCAAGAAGCACTTGTATAATGAAGTCTGCATATTCTGGCAAGCAAAAGACTCTCTTTGGGGGAAAGCAGCTCAAGGCCTCGACATTGGGTCCCACTGGCTGCAGCCCCCTGTATGGATGCACAAGTTCAGTCTAGACGTGAAGCTCTCCTCTTGGCTCTCGGCTCACCAACCCAGATTTAATATAACTGAGCATCAGATGCTTTCTTTTTTATGCTAAGGGTCCTATACACTGCCAGAAAACCACTGCAGTTGTCTTAAGGTCGAGAACCCTCTTGTCAATCCTACTGTTGTATATGTCATTGCAAATGTATTCAAGCTAACAGGGAGCTAATAGTATATAAATTCAAATCCCCTGTGGTTTTCTTATGAACAATAATCATTTGTTAGCTTAAATGAAATGCAGACCCTTTCTGAAAACTGCCATTCTGTGAAATTAACAGCTAAGACCTTTTTCCTGATAAGAAGTTTGCAACTGATACTTGGCTATGAATGCCAAGCCAGGATTTCTTACTGTCAACTAATCATGACTACAATAAATGAAGACAGCTTTATTTCTAACACACAGGTGATTTTACCTAGCAGGAGAACCAAGAGAGTATCCCAATTAACAAGCTGTTCAATCAATCATTCATCTATGCATTCATTCAAAAAGAGCAGGATCCTCCAAAGCACTGCCCAGGGCAGGAGCCCCAGCTGCCTGGATTTAAAGGGTAGTATCAATGTGGAAGGTGGGAGAGTGACACTGGCTTTTTTAAGTCTTGGCATTTTGAAAATATTAGTTTAAAGCACATAGTTTCCCCCTTTAGCTATTTTCAGCTAGTTCTCCTTTTTCTAATTGTACATCCATGTATGTTCACTAAAAGGCTGATCATATCCAACCACTCTCAGCAACCCCAAAGGATCCTCTTTTTGTAGTCCTGGCGTGCTGCGATTCATAGGGTCACAAAGAGTCGGACACGACTGAGCGACTAAACTGAAACTGAAACTGAATAGGCTTTGGGCTGACACAGTATCATAAATTAATAAAGTACATATCAAAGCATGTAATCAAACTCTGATTGGCTACATGTTTTGGAAATATTTCATTTTTAATAACAAATTCATAAGCATAAGAATCTCTAATAACCCTCCCTCCCTGCCCCCCGTACCCAAATCTTAGAACTTAGGAGACGTCTTCAGTAAATATATTCCAGCAGAGGCTCTTAATCCATAGTTTATGAACCTTCTGAAACTGTTTGTAAAACTGTTAAGTGCGTGTGTGTATATTTCTAGGGAAAGGATCTCTACCATTCATCAGGTTCTGAAATAAAACACAACTTCCAAACAACCAAGAATTTCTATATTTCAGTGATACCACCACAAACCTTTGTTCCTCTCTTATACAGTTTTGATATGTGTATATTTATTTCTGTGTTGCTTGGGGAAACTATGAGGATTTCAATTTCAGTCATTCGTGTCATTTCTACTGGGGATAATTAGAAGAATAGGGAACTGAGAATAGGGGCAGGAAATGCAGTAGTTGGCAAGACAGGAATAGAACTTTTCACAACATCTTGAGGGAAATAAAGAAGTTCAGGAAAAATAAATCTGCTTTTGCACTGCCCTCCCGTGTCTGTAGGGAGGATGGGCAGACAGCATTGCTACAGCTTGAAATCATCTGGGTCAAAGTTAAGGCTCTCAACTGGAGGAATTAAGATAGAGACGTCCTCCCTGGGTTCAACTCTTCAACACCTCCAGGACATTTGGGGTTGAAAAATGAAGGTCTTATGAACAAAAAAATCTTTTTGTATTTTCTAAAATAAAACAAAATAGGCATAATTAACTGAATTTTACCCATCTGAAGTTAGTAGAAATGGACACTGTTCTATTATTTTTCATCTGCATTTTCCTGATTGGTAAGGAACATTTCTAGGATCTCCCTTCCTCAGAGTTTCAATATAATATTCAGAAATCTTCATTGCTTCCTTGGAGATACTCTGCATCCTGAGAGTCACTATTTCACAAGCCACATAGAGGCGTTTCAGGTGTGGGGATGAGTCATAGCTGTCCTTTTCTGACCTGAGTTCCATTACCTGGGTCTTACAGTGATGTGAAGAGCCGATTCATTGGAAAAGACCCTGCCTAGGAAGGATTGAAGGCAAAATGAAAAGAGGGTGGCAGAGGATAAGATGGTTAGATAACATTACCAACTTTACGGACGTGAACTTGAGCAAACTCCAGGAGATAGTGGAGGACAGGGAAAGCTGGTGTGCTGCAGTCCATGGGGTTGCAAAGAGTCGCACATGACTTAGCAACTGAACAACAACATAGTGATCTCCATACAAATCACAGAATAACCTGCGCATTTGTGATGGTAATGGCTCTGGGTCAGGCTGTCACATAAATTACAGCTCCGGCATTCATTCATTATTTCCCAAATAAATCCTGGGTACCTTTTAATGCCATGCATTCTACTAAGCATTGAGAATGCAGGAGTGACCAACACAAGCATGGCCTGACCCCGCATAGACTTTCCTATCTAGTGGGAGATATAAACTTATCATTAGAAGCAATTATCACAAAAGGAAAAGGGGACAGCAGAGGATGAGATGGTTAGACAGCATCATCGACTCAATGGACATGAATCTGAGCAAACTCTGAGAGATGGTGAAGGCCAGGGAAGGCTGGGGTGCTGCAGTCCATGGGGTTGCAGAGTTGGACATGACTTAGCGGCTGAACAACACAACAACAAAAAAGAAAAGAATGGGTCAGAGAAGAGTTGGAAGCACATGACAAACACCACTTAGAGCAACAATAATAATAATCAGTATTACTAGAATAATCTCATAAGGGAGATACAGTAGACAGAGGGCCAGAGCAGTAAATCTGTGTAAGTCATGTTTAAAACCTGAGACTTTCTTGAGAGCAATAGAGAGGTGTTGAAAGACTTCAAGCAAGAACTTGATAGGATGATTTGTATTTTAGGAAGATAACTTTGGGTATCTTGGAAACAGATAAAATGGGCCAAGACTGAAGACAGAGAAACCAGTTACAAAGACAAAGGGAAGTGATGGCTGTCTAACTAAGGAAAGTGACAGGAAGGGTAGGAAGAAGAGAACTGATTTGCTGCAGAGATACATCCTTACATTGCTGATCTAAGGCCCAAGTTTTCTTGGCTTCAACTTTCTCTTTACTAGGAGTTTACTGGGAAGACTGTCACTCCTTCTCCAACATTTACTCACCTCTCTTCTCCATTCCCAAACCCATGATCTGATAATACCAACACTGGAATAGAAATTCTCAAGCTCGCTCCCAAAACACTGTGCAGAAATAAATATGTTGCAAACCATAATTTCATATAAGGTGGCAAATTACTAAGTTTACTGAAGTCATACTGGATAGGAGAGATGAAAGTCACCAAGCGATTTCATCATTTCAAGCATCCAGAGTTATTCTGAATAAAGCTCTGACTCAAAGCTCAGAATTCTAAGGAAAAGTCAATATTAATTTTGAAAATCATTGAATGTGAAAAACATTCAACTTTTGGAAAAAGAAAGAATACCCCTCACTAATTTGCCAAAGGTCATATAGAAGTCTTGAATATGCACATTAGCTATATTAAAGTGAAAAAGATTTACAAGATTCTGAAGAAAAGAGTGGCAAATGGAATATAACTACACAGTATCTGTTATTATTAATATAAGATACATAAAATTTCATTGGTGTTATGGTTAGTGTGCTGACTTTATTGCTTTATTTTAGTGGAAGAAAAGTTTAAGGGCTTTCATTGTTACGCTCACACCTCAGTATCTCTCATTTTATTTTTTCATATTATATTTTGAGCTCCTCTAGCACAAAAGCCTTTACAGAAGTTGAAGAAGGAATGCAGTTACAAAGCTAAAATGCCTCACCTCCAGGAATAAGTTTTCTTAACTGGCAAAGGAGTTATGAGTTTTGAAAGGATTTTCTCCAAGCAAAAAGTGGGGAAGGATGTCAGTTTTTCCCTAATGACTGATCAGAAACAGGTATTAAAGGAAGTGAGATTCTAAAGAGTATGTATTCGACAGAAGACAATGGTGTTATAGTAGAAAGACTTGGAATGTCATGTAATTTCTGATCTTGTCAGTAGTATGTGTGTAAAGAACAGCTCCATCTGTGTACTTAAGGAAAATGAGTTTTTCATTGGCAAGTCTGCCCCTGGGAGAGAGGAAAACTAGGAATTTGGAGCACTCAGGCCCTATATAGAGCAATCATGGAAATCTTTAAAATAATGATTTAGGTGGACAAGGTTCCACTTTGGAGGAATCATCAACTGTATTTATTTGATCACTAACTCTGCATGACCAAAAGAAGAAAAGAACCAGGGGCAAAAGAATAAAAGTTCAAATCATTTTCTTCTTAAACATGAAACACTTCATTCAAAAAGACTATTATCGATGCAAGAGGAGTTTATTTTTAACTAAATAAAAGTTAATGTATTCAGTTGCATACGGAAGAAATACAGCTCATAAAATAAACCAAAAGCCAGAGTTTTAAGATCAAATTCTTAAACATAGAATTGAAGTTGCTGTATAACATAGGGAGCTCAGCCCGGTGCTCTGTGACAACTTAGAGGGGTTGGGAGGGAGGAGACATATGCGTACTTGTGGCTGATTCATGTTGTTGTATAGCAGAAACCAACACAACATTGCAAAGCAATTATCCTCCAATTGAAAATAGAGCAAACATTTTTTTAAGTAATTGGAAAAAATATGGGTCAGCAATTTTACAGTCAATTTCATATTTCCATGAAAGTTCTACTTGAGAAGGCAAAAAGGAATCTCTAACTACATCTCCCTCAAATGACTTCAGTTGGTTATCATTATGAGGGTATAGTGTATGAAGGGAGAGAGGAAAACATTATTGAGTATGCTCCATGAACGAAGTGCATTATTTCCTTTAATTTCTCCAAAAGATGGATAAGAGAGATAAGAATATAACCATTTTATATGTTAAATGAGCAAACAGGCTCAGAAAAACTATGTAATTTATCAAAGTGATGTAGCTAGTAACTGGCAGAGTAAAGATCTGTACTTTGAAATCTTAACTGAGGTAGAAAGTCTCTGAGGAAAAACTGACAAGAGGGATGAAGACTTAGATACCAAATCCCTCATTAGCCAGGTTGGGAGGCTTATCATTGTTGTTATTTAGTCACTAAGGCATGTCTGACTCTCTTGTGACCCCATGGACTGTAGCCCACCAGGTTTCTCTCTGTCCACGGGATTTTCCGGGCAAGAATACTTGAGTCAGTTGCCATTTCCTTTTTCAGGGGATTTTCTAGACCCAGGGATTGAACCTGGGTCTCCTGCATTGGCAGGCAGATTCTTTACCACTGAGCCACCAGGGAAGCCTCTGTTTATACACTCTAAGAAATGTCAGCCCTTTCACACTAGGTCCACATTCATGTAATGCTATTTCTAAAGACAAGGCTCCTTAAACAGTTAGAAAGATACATATTTTAAGACCCTTCTGAAAAACTCACAAGACACATTAGTACATTAAAAGATATCAGAAGTCCCACATTAAAGAAACCTGTTGGACATGTATCCCAGCAGGGAACAGACATCACACCCAAAGAGAGTAACTGAAGAAAGTTTAAGGAAGGACTGTTGACAAAGTTTAGGCAGAGTTCAGGGAACCAATATGGTACAAGGACTCACCCTGGGACCAGCAAGAGTGGGAAGCTATTGCAACCACTGGGTTGGAAAAGGCACAGGATAGAAACAAAGACCAAGAGGCTGATTCCAGAGAGGAGAGAACTGTGCAGAAGTCAGCTGATGTTTTGTAGCCTTTCCCATGAACTATTTGCCATATCTAGGTTCATGGAAAGAAGCTGTAATGTACAGAGCAAAAGGCTTTGCCTTGGCGGAGAGCAACTCCCGAAGAATTGATGGATTCTCAACTATGAAAACCAGAAGCCAAAACCTATGAAAGACAGAAGACTATGAAATAACATTTTTAAAGTGCTGAAATAAATAACTGCCATCCTAGAATTCTATACCCAGTAAAAATGCTCTTCAAAAATAAACCTGAAATATGCATATTTCCAGAAAAGCAAAATGTTGAGAGAAGCAGTCTGCCACGTATCCTGAAGATATCTGCACACCTTTGCTGTGTGTGTCAAACTGCTAGGTCAAACCATCATCTTGTCCTGAGTTATTTCAGCAGCCAGTCACAGGAAATTAAGTAGGACACAGGACCATGGCATGACTAACATGCAACTGATCACTTTCTGGGAAAGGGGACTGGCTTGCTTCTTGCTTACTACAAAAGATGCTCAGCCTTTGGGCTTCTGTTCTTCCACTGCTGCATAAGGCACTGTGTGTATAGCCACTATCTTGATCCACTAGAGGATTCAAGGGCAGAAAAGCCTCTACAATTAGTTGTATGATGTAGAAGTATTTTTGTTGCTGTTGTTGTTGCTCATGCTTTGCTGTCGTATCCAAAAAGTCATTGTCAAGGCCACTGTGAAGAAAATTTTCCCTATGTTTTCTTCTAGAAGTTTTATAACACAGGTCTTATATTTAAGACCTATGTTAAGGTCTTTAAGCCATTTGAGTTAATATTTGTGCACAGTGTAAAACAGGGGTCCAAATACATTCTTTTGCAAGTAAATATCCAGTTTTCCCAGTGTCATTATTTGAAGAAACTGTCTTTCCCCTATAGAGTATTCTTGGTGCCCTTTTGAACTGGAGAAGTGTGAGTTTATTTCTGGACCTTGTTTCTGTGGTCTGTGTGTCTGTTTTTATGCCAATACCAACACCATATTGTTTTGATTACTATAGTTTGTATTGTGGTTTGAAATCATAAAGTATGATGCCACCAGCTTTGCTCTTTTTTCTCAAGAATACTTTAAATGCAAATCAAAACCACAATGAGGTACCACTTCACACCAGTCAGAATGGCTGCGATCCAAAAATCTGCAAGCAATAAATGCTGGAGAGGGTGTGGAGAAAAGGGAACCCTCCTACACTGTTGGTGGGAATGCAAACTAGTACAGCCACTGTGGAGAACAGTGTGGAGATTCCTTAAAAAATTGCAAATAGAACTACCTTATGATCCAGCAATCCCACTGCTGGGCATACACACCGAGGAAACCAGAATTGAAAGAGACACATGTACCCCAATGTTCATCGCAGCACTGTTTATAATAGCCAGGACATGGAAACAACCTAGATGTCCATCAGCAGATGAATGGATAAGAAAGCTGTGGTACATATACACAATGGAGTATTACTCAGCTGTTAAAAAGAATTCATTTGAATCAGTTCTGATGAGATGGATGAAACTGGAGCCGATTATACAGAGTGAAGTAAGCCAGAAAGAAAAACACCAATACAGTATACTAACACATATATATGGAATTTAGAAAGATGGCAATGACGACCCTGTATGCAAGACAGGAAAAAAGACACAGCTGTGTATAACGGACTTTTGGACTCAGAGGGAGAGGAAGAGGGTGGGATGATTTGGGAGAAAAATGGCATTCTATCATGTATACTATCATGTAGGAATTGAATCGCCAGTCTATGTCTGACGCAGGATACAGCATGCTTGG
Organism: Capricornis sumatraensis; assembly: GCF_032405125.1. Taxonomy (NCBI): domain Eukaryota; kingdom Metazoa; phylum Chordata; class Mammalia; order Artiodactyla; family Bovidae; genus Capricornis; species Capricornis sumatraensis. Next base: position 37,521,355 of record NC_091091.1, read on the forward strand.
GGCTGGTGCATGGGGATGACCCACTGAGATGTTATGGGGAGGGAGGTGGGAGGGGGGTTCATGTTTGGGAACACATGTAAGAATTAAATATTTTAAAATTAAAAAAAAAAAGAATACTTTGGCTATTTGGGGTCTTCTGTGGGTCCATAAAAACTTTGGGATTTTTTTCTATTTCTGTGAAAAATGCAATTGAAATTTTGAGAGGAGCTATATCAAATCTATAGATAACTTTGGTAGTATTGATGTTTTAATAATATTAATTCTTCCTATCCATGAATGTGTGATATTTCTCCATTTAGTTGTGTTTTCTTCAATTTCTTTCATCAGTATCCGATAATCTTCAACCTACAGATCTTTCATCTCCTTGATTAATTTATATTTTATTATTTTTATGCTATTATTAATAGAATTATGTCTTTTTCAGATAGTTTGTCATTAGTATAGATAAATATATCTAATTTTTATTTTGTATCCTGCAAATTTACTGAATTCATTGATCATTTCTGATAGTTTTGGTGGCATCTTTAGGATTTTCTATATATAAGATAATGTCATCTGCAGACAAAGACAATTTACTTCTTCCTCTATGATTTGAATGACTTTTATTTCTTTTTTAGGGGGCTGAATGCTCTGGCTAGGGTTTATAGTACTATGCTGAATAGGAGTGGTGAGAGTGGATGAAAGTGAAAGTCGCTCAGTCATATCCGACTCTTTGTGACCCCCACGGATTATACAGTCCATGGAAATCTCCAGGCCAGAATATTAGAGTGGGTAGCCTTTACCTCCTCCAGGGGATCTTCCCAACACAGTGATCGAATCCAGGTCTCCTGCATTGCAGGCAGATTCTTTACCAGCTGAGCCACAAGGTGATAGTGGGTACCTTTATTTTATTGTTGAATTCAGAGAAGAAGCTTTCGACCTTTCACCATTAAGTATGGGACTTCCCAGGTGGTCCAGTAGTAATGAATCTGACTGCCAAGAAGGAGATGCAAATTCGATCCCTGGGTCGGAAAGATCCCCTGGAGAAGAAAATGGCAACCCATTCCAGCACTCTTGCCTGGGAAATCCCATGAACAGAGGAGTCTGGTGGGCTACAGTCCATGGGGTCACAAAAGAATTGGACATGACTTAGTGACTAAATAACAACAACATGGGTTTGTCGTATATGGCCTTTATTATATGAGGTGTGCTCCTTTTATGCCCAATTTATCAAGTTTTTAAGCATAAAGGGCATTGAATTTTGTCAGATGTTTTTTCTGTACCAAGGAGATCATATGGTTTTTACCCTTCATTCATTGATGTGATGTATCAAGTTCACTGACATGCATATGTTGAACCATCCTTGCAAATCAAGGGTAAACCCTACTTTTTCACACTGTATGATCCTTTCAGTGTGGTGCTGAATTTGGTTTGCTAGTATTTTGTTGAGAAATTTTGCATCCATAACCCTCAGGGATATTGGCCTGTAGTCTTCTTTTCTTTAAGTATTCTTATTTAGCTTTGGTATCAAGGTAATGGTGCCCTTTTAGGGGAGGACTTCTTTTTTTAATTTTTAAAATTTATTTATTTTTAATTGACGGATAATCGCTTTACTGTATTGTGTTGGTTTCTGCCAAACATCAGTGTGAATCAGCCATAGGTATACATATGTAGGAGAGGACTTCTTAAGTGACTATATTGAGAGTCTGCTACAGAAAACACAAAGACAAAATACTCACATAAAAAAAGATAAAATATAAGAATATGCAAGGTACTGAAAAAGAAACACACTTGGCAAATGAACAAATGATAGAGATGCTCAGTCTTACTAGAATTGGAGAAATGAGAGTAAAGACTGCATAAGAAATAATTTTATACATTTTTTTGTTGGCAAAAGTAAAAAACTGACACAGTTGAGTGTTGGAGTACAGTCAGATCTGCCATAATATTTGTCATGAAAACACCAATGCAATTAATATATTAATGAACAATTTGAGCATAACATGAATTTTGTATTTGATTATGCACAATTTCATCCTGACAGATGCAGAAAACTGCATCCAGCTGAACCAAAACACGTAGGAATATACATTACACACACACTTCTATTAATAATATCTATCAATACCTCAGTTCACCTTGGATTATGAGCCATACTCATCCACATTTTGTGCTACAGCATTCCATACAATTTCAGATAACCTTCCTTCCATCACTGCACAGTAACTCACAAACTCCCTTCCAAAATCCACTTCCACGAGCAAACTTCAGGTCTTTTTCAAGGTAAAGGGCTATATTTATTATAATATTTATATATTTCCCAAGTATGTAATGTGTATAAAACTCTGCTATTATTTTGAAATGCCACTGACAAAATTTTCAAGCATTTTCCCCAACTCCATTTTTTCCCCATAAGCCCTGTGGTTTTTATTAGGTAATTATGTCAAACTACTGCACAGTTGCACTCATCTCACATGCTAGTAAAGTAATGCTCAAAATTCTCCAAGCCAGGCTTCAATAATACGTGAACCAGGAACTTCCTGATGTTCAAGCTGGTTTTAGAAAAGGTAGAGGAACCAGAGATCAAATTGCCAACATCCGCTGGATCATGGAAAAAGCAAGAGAGTTCCAGAAAAACATCTATTTCTGCTTTATTGACTATGCCAAAGCCTTTGACTGTGTGGATCACAATAAACTGTGGAAAACTCTGAAAGAGATGGGAATACCAGACCACCTGACCTGCCTCTTGACAAATCTGTATGCATGTCAGGAAGCTACAGTTAGAACTGGACATGGAACAACAGACTGGTTCCAAATAGGAAAAGGAGTATGTCAAGGCTGTATATTGTCACCCTGCTTATTCAACTTATATGCAGACTACACCATGAGAAACGCTGGGCTGGAAGAAGCACAAGCTGGAATCAAGATTGCCGGGAGAAATATCAATAAACTCAGATATGCAGAAGATACCACTCTTATGGCAGAAAGTGAAGAGGAACTAAAGAGCCTCTTGATGAAAGTGAAAGTGGAGAGTGAAAAAGTTGGCTTAAAGCTCAACATTCAGAAAACGAAGATCATGGCATCTGGTCCCATCACTTCATGGCAAATAGATGGGGAAACAGTATCAGACTTTATTTTTGGGGGCTCCAAAATCACTGCAGATGGTGACTGCAGCCATGAAATTAAGAGATGCTCCTTGGAAGAAAAGTTATGACCAACCTAGATAGCATATTCAAAAGCAGAAACATTACTTTGCTGACTAAGGTCCATCTAGTCAAGGCTATGGTTTTTCCAGTAGTCATGTATGGATGTGAGAGTTGGACTGTGAAGAAGGCTGAGCACCGAAGAATTGATGCTTTTGAACTGTGGTGTTGGAGAAGACTCTTGAGAGCCCCTTGGACTGCAAGGAGATCCAACCAGTCCATCCTAAAGGAAATCAGCCCTGGGTGTTCTTTGGAAGGAATGATGCTGAAGCTGAAACTCCAGTACTTCGGCCACCTCATGTGAAGAGTTGACTCATTGGAAAAGACTCTGATGCTGGGAGGGATTGGGGGCAGGAGGAGAAGGGGACGACAGAGGATGAGATGGCTGGATGGCATCACCGACTCAATGGACGTGAGTCTGAGTGAACTCCAGGAGTTGGTGATGGACAGGGAGGCCTGGCGTGCTGTGATTCATGGTGTTGCAAAGAGTCGGACACAACTGAGCAACTGAACTGAACTGAACTGAGGCATAGCATGGTGACTGTGCATGGCATGGTAACTTCTAGGACACAAGTGTTGTCTTATAGCAGAATTGACAATAGATGAATAATGGACTCATATGTGGTGTGGGTGCCAGTGTGTGTGCGTGCTCAGTTACTTCAGTTGCATCAGACTCTTTGCGACCCTATGGACTGTACCCCGCCAGGCTCCTCTGTCCATGGGATTCTCCAGGCAAGAATACTGGAGTGGGTTGCCATGCCCTTCTCCAGGGGACATTCCTGACCCAGGGATTGAATCCATGTATTCTGCATTGCAGGCAGATAGATTCTTTACCCCTGAGCCACTGGGGAAGCCCTATACATGGGGACACAATTTAAATGGCCATAATCACTTTGGAAAATAATTTGATGGTAACTTGCAAAACTGAACATTGACATAGTTTATAATTCAACAATTCTGCTCCTACATATATAGCTGAAAGTACTGTAATGTATATCCATAGACATGTTCAAAAATATTCATAGCATCAACATTCATAATAGCAAAAATCTGGGAAGAACACAATCAACAAGATAACAGATAAAATGTGACATAGTCACAGAATAGAACATTATATAGCAATAAAAATAAATGAAGTTGAAATGGAATAGAAAAAAAGCAAATTCCAAAAGACTGTATGATGTACCATTTCATAAAGTTCAAATATCTGCAAGACTACTGTTTAGGCAAATATACACTTATTGCTTATACAAATACATTGTTCATATCTCACAACTTAGAAGTATGGTAATGATAAACACAAAATTTAGGATCGTGTAAAAACATTAAATTTCTACCTCTGAAAAAGAGGTGAAAATGGAATAAGGAAGAACACACAGAGAGTGGTAATTATGTTTTACTACTAATTTCTAGTTCTCAAGCTAACTTCATAAAAATTCATATTATTAATCTAATTTTGTTTACTTAAAGTCTAAATACAAAATTTTAGAAAAAAATTTTATTTGAGAAACAAACAGCATATTCTAATGCTTTCTGATGAAACTAACATTTGCTTTTGTTTAACAATTATGGACAAAAGTATTTAAAAGAAATGAAAATTTTCATTTATCACAAAAAAACAGTAGCGTTTATTTACAGGTGATTCAAGTCTAGAAATATTCCACTATAAAACACTGACTAAATCTTAATATTGATTAAGTTACTTCACCTAAAAGCTATTTTTCAAATTATACCTCCTAACTTCTCTATTTCCTTTTCAGGAAATTTTCAGGCCATAAGGTTAGAAATAAGCACACACAAAAAAAATCAATGCATCCATTAGAAAAAGAAACTGAAATTATAGCTTAAAGGGAAGAAGCTGAGTCATTTCAGTAGAATGATGAAACATAAGCTTTCAAAGATGAAATTTCCTTTCCTCCTCCTAATTTGTCAATTTCACGGTTGTCCATTAAGAAGTCAAAAGGTCTATATTCAGCAAGACCTCCAATACAGGTGTGCAGATGGCAGTACCTGTAATGGGTAGGCTGTTTGTTTTTTCTAGAATTTTGTCATTGGCATTGCTGCCTGTGTCTCTGAAGAGTCTTTGATCAAATGCACTCAGGTGTTGACTTGCCTTAGGTCTGCCACTAAACATAGTTGTCTAAAGTCACTTTTAGAAACATTTCTTGGACCACACACACACATACATCGGGGACCTTGCCTGGGGGCACTTTCAGTGAAGCATACTTAAGTAGCTCCCCGTAGATCATGAATATCTCACACGTAAACAGACACGAACCATTCCTCTATGTATCCTTTTGACCTGACACATTATTGATGAGTTCTGGCTGTGAAGGCAAAATGAAATCTTATATCTGGCTTATAAACAGAGCTCTACAGACCCACCAACCCAGGTAAGCCCAGTGCCTAATTTAGAAACAGGTGGGTCAAAAACCTGAAGGTTGGGATTCATCTTCATCTTAGTGTCCCTGTAAGTCCTCTTCCAGCTCTAAGATTCTAGGATTCAATGAGTTAGTCCTACTCATTCCATCAGTTCCTATTAACTGATAAATCAACAAACATAGAAAAGTACCTTAGCAGGTATTGTGCTAGACACTGTGGGTGACACTAAAAGATTTGGACATACTTTCTGTATCCAAAGAGCAGCTCAGGATTCCAGAATTTACATGGAAGTGCAAAGGATCTAGCCAATACAATTTTGAAAAATAAGAAAGTGGGAAGATTTACACCACCTGACTTCAAGACAATACAAAGCTATATAGCAAGCAAAACACTGGAGTACTGGTTTAAAGATAGACATATGTAGATTAATGTAACACAAGAGAGTCTAGAGAAAGACCATACATACATCAATTGATTTTCAACAAATGTGCAAAGGTAATTCAATGAGTAAAAAACAGTCTTTTCAGGAAATATTACTGGAACAACTGGATAATCAGATGCAAAGAAAAGAACCTCTCAGTCCTTACATCATACCATATAACAAAATTAATTCAAAATGGAAACAGATCTAAATTTAAGAACTAAATTTAAAAAATTTCTAAAAGAAAGCACAAAATTTTTATGTATCAACCTTTTCTTTACAGCTTGCCCTTAAAGAACACAAAAAAGGCAAGCCATAAAGAAAAGGTTGATAAGTTGAACTTTATCAAAATTTAAAAAGTTCCACTTTGAATGACATTATTAAGAAAATGAGAAGGATTTGAGGAAGATGGAGAAGTAGAAAGCACCAGAAATCTGTCTCCCCACATAGACAATAATCACACTGGCAGAATCTGTCTGATGGAATTGTTTTGGAACACTGGAGTCCATTGAAGGTTACAACTTCCAGCAGGACTGGACTGTGAATTGAGACAATTTTAATTAATCTCAGTTTTTAGCACAGTAGCAGCCACTCATCTCCCACCCCAGCCATGTGGCAGGCAGCCATGCGCCAGGAGCAGATTTCATACTGTCTGACTCTCAGCACAGAGACCATAACCAGGTGAGACTTGTCCCTGCAATTCAGGGATGGTTCAACATACAAAAACCAATTAATATTGTATACCATACTAACAGAAAAAAGAAACAAACAAAAAGCCTACATGATCATCTCAACTGGTGTAGAAAAAGCATTTGACAAGTTACAATGAAAACTACAAGACACTGCTTGAAAGAAATTATATACATTTTTTATAAATGGAAACCAATCCTATTATCATAGATTGGAAGACTTAATAGTGTTAAAATGTTAATACTTCCCACAGTGATCTACAGATTCAATGCAGTCCTATTGAGAATCTCAAGGGACCCCCGAAAAGTCAAAACAATCTCGAAAAAGAACAAAACTGGGAGGATTCACACTTCCTGATTTCAAATTTTATTACAAACCTCCAGCAATCAAAAGAGTGTGGTAGTGGCATAAAGACAGACATACAGAACAATGGAACAGAACAGAAAGCTCAGAAACTCTCACATATATGTCAAATGATTTTTGACAAGAGTGCCAAGACTGTTCAATGAGGAAAGGACAGTCTTTTCAACAAATGGTGCTGGAAAAATTGGACATCCACATGTAGAAGAATGAAATTGGACTCTCACCTAACACTATATACAAAAATCAACTCAAAATGGATGAGACCTAGGGACTTCCCTGGTGATCCATCGGTGAAGACTCTGTGCTTCCACTGCAGAGAGTAGAAGTTCAGTCCCTGGTTGGAGACTAAAATCCCACATGCCTGCATGGCACAGTCAAAAAACTTGAAAAAAATGAATCAGAGACCTAAATGTAAGGCCCAAAACTATAAAATTTTTAGAAAACATGACAAAAGCCTTACAACATTGGGTTTGGCAATGATTTCTTGGATATGATGTAAAAGGCGTAGGTAACAAAAGAAAAAGTAGACAGAAATTTTGTGGATCAACCATGTAAAAGACAACCCACACAATGGGAAAAAGTATGTGAAACTCTGGTATCTGAGATTAATGTCCAACATAAAAAACACCTGAAACTCAACAATGAAATCAAGTATCCTAATTCAAAAATTCCCAAAAGATCTGAATAGACATTTCTCCAAAGAAGATATGCAAATAGCCAGTAAATACCTGAAAAGATGCTCAATATCACTAATCATTAGGGAAATGCAAATCAAAACTACAAGCAGATACCACCTGTCATTAGGATGGTTACTACCCACTCCCCCCAAAAAAAAACAAACCAGAAGACAAATATTGGCAAGGATGAGGAGAAACTGGAACCCCTGTGCATTACAATAGGAATGTAATCTGCATAGTCACTGAGGAAACAGTATGAGTATGGGAGTTCCAAAAATAATCTTAAATAGAATTACCATGTGATCTAGCAATTCCAATTCTGAGTATATATGCAAAAGAATCGAGAAGATGGTCTCATAAGGATATTTGTACACTCATGTTCACAGCCTTATTCATAATAGCCAAAAGGTAGAAGCAATACAAATGCCTAAAAGGATAAATGAATAAACAAAAGGTGGTATATAAATACAATGAAGTGGTATTCAATCTTAGGAAAGAAATTCTGACACATTCAACAATATGGATGAAACTTGAGGACACCGTGAAATAAGCCATTACAAAAGTATAGATTCTGTAAGATTCCTCTTGTATGCAGTACCTACAATGGTCAAATTCACTGAGACAGAAAGTAGCATGATAGTTATCAGCAGCTGAGAGGAGGACACAATGGGAGTTATTCAATGGGTGTAGAGTTTCAATTTTGCAAGATGAAAAAATTCTAGAGATTGGCAGCACAACAATATGAATATCCTTAATATTATTGAGTTGCACACTTAAAGATGATCATAATGATAAGTTTTTATGTTCTGTGTATTTTGTTGTTGCTTTAGTTGCTAAGTCATGTCTGACTCTTTTGCAGCCCCATGGACTGTAGCCCACCAGGCTCCTCTGGCCATGGGATTTCCCAGGCATTCCCCATTTCCCACAGAGCAGGTTGCCATTCTCTTCTCCAGGGGATCTTCCCGACCCAGGGATTGAACTTTCGTCTCCTGCCTTCCCCGAGCCACCAGGGAAGCCCTCTGTGTATTTTATCACGATCAAAAATAAAACAAAACAATGACCACTAAAAGGGCTCAGATAGGAGAATTCAAAATGGGATGAGGGCTATCTCAGATGGTTGACCAAGTTGTCTTGCACAAGGACATCTAGCTATGGGTTTGAAATCCAACCAACATCGTTCTCCAAGTCAAACAACCTAATTTGTAAAGAAGGAAGGGGAAAGGGAAGGGGAAGGAGGAAGACATTGACAGACAGTAAGAAAGGGGGGATGGAGGAAGAGAAAAAAGAGGGAGCCAGGCAAGCACGGAGCAGGAGGCAAGAGTGGAGGAAGGAGAAGAAGGTTCTGCCCAGTGGGGGTGGGTTTGTTCGCAGAACTTCTGCTTTAAAAGCCTTTCATTCTGTGACAGAACTGCACCAGGTGGCTTGGAATCACTATTTAGGATCTGTGTTTCCCTTTCAAACGACGGAATAAGCAGCAGCACTGAATTGTCCCCTAGAACATGCGATTGAGAGAACTGGATCACCTTTTTCTAATTCTCTCACTGACCTCTGTTTCCAGGCAAATGATTATGCTGAAAAATCCCACCATTTTCCCCAATTAAATGCTGCCTCCTTCTGAATGGAAATATTCTGGGAGTAGTTAACATATCAATATTAACATTTATTGAGCTTTTTCTTTGTTCTAGGGACTGTTCCAAGCACTTTACATATATTACTATATCACTGAATCCTGCAATATCCCTGAGGAAGTAAATACTATTTCTCCACAGTTTTTAATTGTATAGATGAAGAATCTGAGATACAGGTTGTGGTTGTTGTTGTTTAGTCACTCAGTCCTGTCTGACTCTTTGCAACCCCATGGACTGCAGCACACCAGGCTTCCCTGTCCTTCACCGTCTCCCAGAGTTTCTCAAATGCATGTCCATTGCGTTGGTGATGCCATCCAACCATCTCGTCCTCTGTCATCCCCTTCTCCTCCTGCCTTCAATCTCTCCCAGGATCAGGATCTTTTCCAATAAGTTGGCCCTTCGCCTCAGGTAACCAAAGTATTGGAGCTTCAGCTTCAGCATCAGTCCTTCCAATGAATATTCAGGGTTGATTTCCTTTAGGATTGACTGGTTTGATCTCCTTGTTGTGAAGAAACTGGCAGAGCTGAAATTCTTCAACAACTCCAAGGGCTTCTCAGTAAGCACAACAAAGCCAGCTAATTATTTATATAGCACTTATTTATGTTTCAAATTCTGTGCCATGAGCATTAAGTAAGATAATGTGCATTAAAAAAAAAAAAACAGTGCCTGGGACTGAGCTCTACTTCAATAAATGTCAATAGTTGTCATTATGTCTATTCTTATTAACATTACCACCCTCAGTTCACCTGCTCCTCCCAACAACACAAAAGGTATATATTCTTATCATCCCCATATTAGAGATGAGGAACTAATTAACCTTAGGGAGGTGAGATAACAACCTCACAATTAGAAATTGAGCACACAATTAGAAAACAAGGTGCGCTGGGGAGCACAGCATTGCACAAGGCAGACCAGCCCTCAAGGGCAGAAAGTGTTGGTATAGTAGCAACGGTGCGTGTGTGCATGTATGCGCTAAGTTGCGCACAACTCTTTGCCACTGCATGGACTGTAGCCCGTCAGGCTTCCCTGTCCCTGGAACAGTCCAGGTAAGATTAATGGAGTGGGTGGCAGGGGATATTCCGGACCAAGGGACTGAACCCTCCTCTTTTGTGCCTCCTGCACTGACAGGTGGATTCTTTCCCACTGTGCCACCTGGGAAGCCTGGTAGCAATAGTAACCACCATTTCTACTGCAGCTACTATAGGTGATCCTGTGCTGAGCACTTCACAGTCATCTTTAAATCTCACACCAACCCTGCAAGGCATTATTATACCTTATAAACATGAGGAAACTGAAGCTCAGAAAAGTCAAACCCAAGTTCTCATAGCTAGTGAGAAACAGGTCAAATTTAAACTCAGATCTACCTGACCCCAAAGGCTATACGCACTTTTCCATGACACTGGGCTTCTTTGGCCGTAAGTTGTGTTGTAATGCATTCCCTAGGAAACCACTCTGGACACTGTATTGGGCCCCCACACACTGGGCAGTCACCAAGTGGACTGTGTGTGTGCGTGCTCAGTTGTTCAGTCATGTCCAGCTCTTGGCGACCCCATGGACTGTAGCCCTCCAGGCTCCTCTGTCCATGGATTTCCTAGGCAAGAATACTGGAGAGGGTTGCCATTCCCTTCTCCAAGGGTCTTCCCAACCCGGGGATCCAATCTGCATCTCCTGCATCCGCTGCATTGGCGGGCGGGTTCTGTACCACTGAGCCACTGGGAAGCCCGTGTGGACTGCACTTTGCAGATACTGTTGTGAAGACAGCACAGGGGAAGAAGCCAAGTACTTGGCTTCTCTGGTGGCTCAGCTGGTAAAGAATCCACCCGCAATGTGGGAGACCTGATCCCAGGGTTGGGAAGGTTCGCTGGAGGAGAGAACGGCTACCCACTCCAGTATTCTGGCCTGGAGAATTCCATGAGCTGTGTCAATGGGTCACAAAGAGTCGGATGAGACTTTCACTTTCTTTCATGAATGACTCCAAATTTAAAAACTAATGCTTCCAGTCAAGGGCATTTGTGTACTCCAGTGACAAAACTGGGTAATAAAAGGGAAAGAAGAAACCACGGGGCTTTCCTATGAACACTGTATGGGGAGAGGCTAACTTTTCAAAGACATTATTTTGGGAATTCAAGTTTGATACAAATTAACTAAATGTGGAACTGAAGATAAGTGGGCTTCCCCTAGTCAAAAGCTTCACAGACAATAAACAAGCCACAGAATATCTCTTCTCCAATACACAGCTGTGTTCCACAGCCACTACCGCAGGCATTGCATCGCTCAGATGGGAAAAAAAAAGCACTGCCCAGAAGAGCCCTAGAATATGTTAAAAGGAGCAGAAACTACAGCTTCTGCCTTGACTTACGTTGGTGTCGTAGATGTTGCTACAGAGTACAAACTATATGATGATATTCGCTGATTACAAAGTTATATACTTCCGTTTGGACTAATGGATCATCAGTTATGTCCCTGGAGGAGAACACAGCAACCCATTACAGTATTCTTGCCTGGAGAATCCCCATGGACAGAAGAGCCTGGAGGGCTATAGTTCATGGGGTTGCAAAGAGTCGGACATGACTGAGGGACTAAGCACAGCACAGTACATCATCAGTTCTGTAGGAAACTACAGATCTTACCTTGTAAAAAAAAATTTTTTTTTTAAATTTCAGTCCAATTTGTCAGTTCTTCCTAGGGTTTCACCTCTCCCAGTTTTCCCCTCCTCAGGAAAAAAAAAAAATCTTTAAAACCATTTCATAGATAAAAATAGGTTTGGAGTTTTATAGGTGTAACCTCGTAATTTTGTGTTTCTGGGTTATTGCTATGTGTTTCTTTCAAACACTTGGGTCAGTTGTCTAATTTGAAAAACTCTAACACCCTAAAGAATTTGTTCTCTTGTTACTTAACATACACATAAGAAGTTTCGTAGAAGATAAGCAAACTTTTACATTCTTTTCCCTGATGTGAACTCAAAAAAGAAAGGTAAATACATATTATCATTAAGTGAGTTGTGATTTTTAATTACTGAAAAATGTTATTCTGGTGAGGGTGATTCCAAGGGTAATAAAAATAAAAGCTATCAAAATTAATTAAGCATATATTCATTAAACCCAAGGTAGCCTCGGTTTCTTTATTGCACAAATATAATTAACACTTAATCTGAATCTCGATAAGTTACATAATCATGTGACTCAAAATAAAGGGAGGATACAACCTTGGCCTTCTCCGTTTTACATGGGAAAACATTAATGACGCTGACATCGGAGACAATTAGACAGTGTCAGCCAATTGTTTTTAGCCAGCTTTCTCTCACATCTGTGGTGTCTACAAGCAAGAAGGCTCATTGTTTTCACAGGCCTCCTTGGGGCCTTGGCTTTTTGTGTAAACCGTCAATCTTTTGGCGAATATCAAAGCCGTGAGGAAATTAGAACAGACCAGCTCCGCTGCCCCACACTAAAGCTTAGCAGGGTGCATCCACTATGCTACTAATTAGGCAGTGACCAGCAAAATAACCTGTCAATGTCCGCTAGCCATTTCCCACACACCTGCATTTCATACCCTAATAAGCATACAGCAAGAGAGAAAAAGGGATAACTGCTGAAGTGTGAAAAATGAACAAAATATAACAATGTTTCCATCCCCACCTATACTTCTGGCAATTACCATTTAACATTAGGGGGACTCAACACGTCTGAAGACTCACAATACAGTATCTGAAACTAAAACCCAGGGGGGACGCCACACACTGAGACTGTATTAAGGTTTGCTTCGAAAATATCACACTAAGAAGAATCTAGAGTTATGTATAAAACCCAGGAAACTGAAAATGACCATAATTTAGATTAGGGACCAAGAGCCTGACTCTTTAAAAACATTTTCCATTCAAGCCGTTGAAAACGAAATGCATACTATTTTCTTCATTGTTTCCTTCCATAAAACAAAAATATATCGCAGGACAGGAAGTAGGTTGTCACGTTTTTCCTACATTCCAGCCTCACTCAATAAATGTGTGATCACCATCATTCTTTTGACCAACCACATATTAATTTTTTTTCCAGGTCTCTACTTTTTCCCATGGATTCCCACTGTAGGTTCTGAAAGCAGCATTTTATTTTCTAGCATTTTCAGTCAGAAAAAGCTACATGCCCTAGCAGTTGAGGAAGCCAGAAAGGTGCAATATTAAATGGTTTGAAAGCACTCCTCCTTTACCCTGGATCTTTAAGATATATTTTAAAAACTCTCTCATCCAGGTGTATAAACAGTTTCCATTACATCTTTAACAACATTATGCTTAATCCATTCCAACTGGATTTTTTCTATTTAAGATGGTTTCCACTTAGTTAGTTCACAAAATCTCTAACTCTATTATCTCCATTGATTCCGGTATTTCTGAACTCAAAAGTACACACGACCTCAAAAAAAAAAAGTTTTTAAGAGAAAAAAATAAAAAGTGTAACAATTTGGTTATGGTGATTAAAGCAAAAACAAAACTAACTGGACCCCTCTCAAACTGAAGGGTTAATAAACAAACAAACTTTGCACAATGGCTCTCTCCACTTTATTTTGCCCTAAACAAAGATTTTGTAGTACAGGTATCCATACGATAGATGTATCATGAAAAGGCTACTGGCTTTTAAGACCATATATCCATTGGAGCAGCTCCTTTTTGTGCCCAGGGATCCAGCTGAACTTTTTTTAAACAGAGAACAAGAGAAATGTAAGGACAAAATCGTTATGTGAAGAAACATCACTCCAGCTCAATATGTGCCAAGAAACAGGCTATATTGTGAGAGCATCCTTGATGGAATCACGTACAACTATAGACCAACATTCAAATGGTATTTGTTAGATACTTCTGAGCACTACTTTTCTTTTCACAAGACTTTATCCAAAAACAGCATTTTCAATGATAAATAAAAACTTTCTCCACCTCTTCCTACTTGAACTCAAGTACAGAAGGCCCCTATTTAAAATGCAGCCCCGGAGCCGCCACCAGCCTGCCTGTTCAGCTGCCAGTGGCTTTTGTGTACAAAGATGTTAATTGGTCCTAATCCCCTCCTAGAAGCTGTTTTGGTAGCCTGACCTGGCACCCTGAAGAAGGACACCTTGGTGTGAAAAACTAAAGGGTCCATTGAGGAGGTAGTGAAAGGCAGCCAAGCATTCCAACACATTTTAATTTCAGGAATTAAAAAAGGGGAACATCATCATGGCGATCCTAGAGAAATCTCTTACAAAGCTTTAATAACAGTGAAGTAAGTCCTACAAACACTCAAGCTACACACACCACACACACACATGGAGAATGAAGCCCCAGAGCAGGGGCAAAAGGAAATTCATATTCTCAAATTATAAACTTCTTCAGCTTATCAACTCATTCTCTGAAATTCAAAGATTGAACTTGACTAGTTGAGCCACTTATTTTTTTTTCTATCATAATTTACCAAAGTTATGAAAATCAGATTCCCACTCTGTTCAACCTACCCAAAACTTCTGCTAGAATACATGGTCTTATTTGGTCGAAGTATAGTATCTGTCTCAGTGACTCCATTTATATTGTAACTCACAATATAAAACTCACAGTTTCTGGAAGAAAACGTGAAGAGAAGAAGAGCTGAAATTCTTATGGCAAACTTTTAATTCACTCTACTACAGGTCAAATTAATAATCTTTCCTTATCATACTGTAAAATACCATCTATATTATATATCAGTTCAAGAAATGTACACCTTGGGTGGCAAATTATGCTAATAGATGCGTAATCTACAACTGTAGGGTTTTGAATTTTTTGACAGAGTTCACAGATCAACTTCATGGGTCAAAGGAATTTGACTTGCATCTGATAAAAGAAGAAAGATAAGAAGGTTATGGATTACTAAAATTGCACCAAATGCCAAATAGTCAGCCATGACCTACTTTATATTTTACTATCCCACACTGGTTTCTGAAGGTTGTTTTTTTTCTCCCAATAGTACACGAGGGACAGACAAAGGCAAGAGAGTCTGAGAGCTGCCTCTAGCAAGAGTATCTTTCAGGTGCATCATTTAAAATGGAGTGGAAAGCCCTCAAAAGTACTAAAAAGTCACAGAAGGGAGACGGACAGTTTTTCTAGCAGTTAATGGTCATTCTAGGAGCAGAAGGTATTCTGGTGTGCTTTTAGGTCTAACATTTGAGATGCTCTAGCCCACGGAATAGTCTTCCCCGATGGCTCAGACGTAACAAAGCCACCCGCAATGCAGGAGATGGAGGTTCAATCCCTGGATCAGGAAGGTAGAAATGGCACCCCACTCCAGTATACTTGCTGGGAAACCCATCACCAACAACAACCATCTGCCAATATCACTTCATTTGTTTTTTCTCAGAAGACTTAGAATAGAACTTAAATAACTTACCCAAAATCAAAGAGCTGTTAAGTAGTAGGGCTAAAATTTGAGTCATGTTTGATTCCAAAAATCACTTTCTTTTTCACCACACCACAACACCATATGCCTCTCCAAATTATTTTAAAATCTCACTAGGTAATCAGAGAGAAGTGTAAAGATGCTAGTCTTTCAAATGTCCCGCACTACCATAATCATATGGTAGGTGCTCAATATATATGTGTTGAATTAAACACAAATGAATATTTACAAAACAGAAACAGACTCACAGGCTTAGAGAATGAAGTCATGGTCACCAGTTGGGAGAGGATCGGGGGAAGAAACAGAGAGTTTGCAATGGACACGTACACACTGCTATATTTAAAATGGATGACCAACAAGGTATAGGTCCTTGGTATAGCACAGGGAACTCTGCTCAATGTCATGTGGGAGCCTGGATGGGAGTTTAGGGGAGAATGGATACGTGTGTATGTATGGCTGAGTCCCTTGGCTGTCCACCTGAAATTATCACAACATTGCCAATATAATATAAAACGTTTTTTTCAAGTTATTAGATATTTTCTTTCTCTTATCTTTGAAGCCCAGGTTCAGAGGTTCGAATTAAGGTTAGAATCTTACTTCCTTGTTTTTCTTGGGTGGCTCTAGACAAGCTGCTTCGCCTCTGCGAGCCTGTAAAAAAAATAAACAACTGCCTATCAGATTGTCATAAGGAGTAAATACATGCAAAGCATCCGGCCCACACTAGTTCAGGGCCTGGGAGACGGTCCCTGGCCGTCTGAGGCCACCTGTTTTGTCACTGTCGAGTTCTGTTGGAACAGCCACACACATTCATTAATGTAACATCTATGGTTGGTTTCAGGCCATAGCTGAGTTCAGTAGAGACTGCATGGCCCACAAAGCCTAAAATGTTTACTATCTGGCCCTTTACGGGATAAGTCTGCCAAAACCTGAAGTATGTAATAAATAAATCTGTTTCCTTTCCTTTACTGAATGAGGTCACTTCAAGTTAAGTGAACTACATTTTTTTTTTAAGTTTTTAAACCCAAGTACATTCCCATCAGCACCCATGCCTACACATTCAGCCTACATAATGTTAAGACCTATACATAAAACATATCAATGGAAGGAACCACAGAAGAGCTGAGCACACCTCTGCAGCACAGGCTGGAGGGCTGGACTATGCTCATCTCCAGGACATGGAACTCAGTTTGCCTGCCATTCATTTAGCCAGGACATTTCTTCCAGGTTACAGAATAGCTTCTTGACGAAATCATATCTGAGCTGAAATCTAGAGATTAAGAGTTAGCTAGGCAAAAATGGAGGGGATAAGCATTTGAGTAAGTAGAAATATCCTATCAAAGATTTTGAGGTGGCACAAATCTTATGAAACAGCTAGTATGACTGAAGCAGAGTGAACAACGTAGAAAAAGGTAAAAATGAGGTGGGGGAGGCAGGTAGTCAGGATGGAGTCCCATCTTGGAAGACTTTGTAGGCCTCAGTAAAAACTTTGGATTTTAGCCGAAGATCTAAGCAGGTTAAGAAAATATTCAAGGATTTTAAGTGATATAATTCAATGTATATTTTAAGATCACTTTAATATTTGCATATTGATCAAATTAGTAGATGGGAAAGAGTTGAAATAGGAAGCCTCTATGGCTGAGAACAGGCTAAAATCCAGAGAACAGGCTAAAATCCAGGTCTCCTAACTTTCAGTTAATTTTATTTTTCACTACAGTGGACTGTTTTAGAGAAAGCAGCTCATACAACATCTGGATCTTTTCCAAGCTTTGATTAATCTGGAAGGGGCTTCAGGGACAGGCAGCTACATGTGTGTCAAGACTTAAAGGACAAAGTGATAAGACAAAAACTCTTCTGTCACAAACCTCAGGAAATTAGCCCAATTGGAGAAATATGGCTCAGCTGCCCAAGGAATAAAAGGACAGCTATAGAATGAATAATCAGAACCCTGCCCTAAAGAACCAACATATGATTGCATCTAGGATGAAAAAGGCAGGCCAATAAAACATCTGAAATCTTAATTCTGAGAAACAAGTGAAGAAATTTCAAGTGGCAGACAGAACTAATTTATTGTCTATGGTCCCAAGAGGATAAAGGAGGGCCCATGGGTTAAAAAAAAAAAAAAAAAAAAAAAAAACACTAAAGGAAGACATGTTTTTATCTCATGATGAGGCAGAACTTTCTAACATAGTTGCCCAGAGAGGCACCTCTTCCTGATGAGCTGATTCAAGTCATTTCCTCACTGGAGTACCATACTAAGTACTACAGTCAGTTCCCCATCACTGAATGCTTTTCAGGGGACTATAAAAGTCCTTCCAACAGTAGCTTGGGCAGTTGCCATGAAACTTGAAAGTGCCCCTGTGTTAAAGGATTCTGTTGTTGTTCAGTTGCTAAGTCGTGTTTGACTCTTTATGACTCCATGGACGGCAGCAAACCAAGCTTCCCTGTCCTTCACTATCTCCCGCAATTTGCTCCAACTCATGTCCACTGAGTCAGGGATGTGTTAGAAATATGTGCTGTGTGCTCAGTCACTTCAGTCCTGTCCGACTCTTTGCGACCCAGTGGACTGTAGCCCGCCAGGGTCCTCAGTTCATGGAATTTCCCAGGCAAGAATACTGGAGTGGGTTGCTGTGCCCTCTTCCAGGAGATCTTCCCGACCCATGGATTGGACCCCGGTCTCTTAGCTCTCCTGCATTGGGTGGTTCTTTACCACTAGTGCCGCGTGGGAAGCCCATGTTAAACATACCTTTCTTCTACTTCCAGCTGGGCTTCCCTGATGGCTCAGACGGTAGGGAAAACGTATGCAATGTGGGAGACCTGGGTTCGATCCCTGAGTCAGGAAGATCCCTTGGAGAAGGGAATGGCTACCCTCTCCCGTTATTCTTCCCTGGAGAATCCCATGGCCAGAGGAGCCTGAGAGGCTACAGTCCATGAAGTTGCAAAGAGTCGGACTCAACTGAGTGACTAACACACTGCTCCCAATTATAAAACAACAAGTATTTTTAAACGAAAGGAGTAAAGCCATCAGTAAAGTTGAAACTTTGTCCCTTTTCACAGTGAAAACATTTTCTGGAAAAATGACCTCTCTACATAGCAAGACTAGGATGCTGACTTTCTCCTCTCCAGCTAAGACACAGTCACTGCTGTATCCCAAGAATCAGGATGACTTACTGTCTGTTCTAATCAGAGCACCCAGTGTGACAGAGAAATACCCAGGGAGGCTTACATTTCTAACAGGACAGTAATACAGCTGTCCTTTCAGATTCCTGTGATCAAATCTCAGATACCGAGGTATTTCAAATACTTTCTTGAGTCTTAGGCAGAGAGTAAGATTAATTATTGGGAGCTACAAAGACCTGGGCATCCCTCCTCAAATCTTACAAGCTGAAATTAATTCAGCCCAAATGTTCCGGGACTTATTTTCCTCTCACTTCAAATACCTGAGGAAATGGGCTGCCACTGAAAAGCCTTGCATTGTTAGAAAATCCGAACCACGACATGCTTCCTGGGATCTGAAAATTAGCAGGAGCTCCCCCTCCAGCTTCCTGCCCTAGTGTTTTCTTGCCTTTTTCCCTCAAACAAGTGGATCTAGTTACATTTGTTTCACCTCTCAGATATTTCGGCAATTCTCCTTTTTGAACAGAAGAATTCAGTTCCTTTCTTCACAAACAGTCCAAGCAGGAAAGGCAGGTGAAAAAGTTAACTGAAAAAAACTAACAGTGCCGGTACCATAATTACCCAAGGAATATAAAGCTCTATTCTCTCAGTGATGAAAAAGGGGAATTACACATGTAACTTCCATTAACATTAATGGGACTTACCTACATAAATCCCTTAAGCATCAGTGGGAAGAATGGACTCAGCATAACTATTGGCCCGGCTCCTTTACTCTTTTAGACATTTCTATTATACAATTAAAAGGCAAAGAGATGGGTGCTCTGCAAACCAGAACCAGACGAAGCTTCACTCCACGGAATTCATCGTCACCTGTTTCTTCAGGGCCACTTCACTAGAATGGTTATAAAAACTGAGGCCTTTATTTCATTTTCTTCCCTTTTTTCATATTTGACCTGATAGAAACTGAACCTAATATGCCACATAACAGTTTTTCACATAAGCTTTCCCTTAGTGGTTATGAGTTTTAGAGTTACAATTTCTGCCCCCAAATGCAATTATCAGCAAACCATGATGGAAAACAATGCTTAGCTAGATATACTGCTGAGCAACAGCTTAGTGGAGGAAGACACTCTTGTACCCAAATCATTAAGAAACAAAGCAGAGATGAGGACTACTCCGGGGCAAGCACAAATTTAAAATGCGGAGGGCATCCCTGCTGGCTCAGTGGTAAAAGAATCTGTGTATCAAAGCAGGAGACACAGGTTCAGTCCCTGGTCTGGGAAGATCCCACATGCTACAGAGCACTGAGCCCCTGGACCACAGCTATCAAGCCTATGTTCTAGAGCCCAGGAGCTGCAACTACTGAACCCTCTGAGCCCTGGAGCCTGAGCTCCAAACCAAGAGAAGCCACTGTAATGAGAAGCCTGAGCACCACAACTAGAGAGTGGCCCCCACTCGTTACGAGAGAAGACCCCACACAGTGACAAAGACCCAACACAGCCAAAAATAAAAATTAAAAAAATAAAATGCTGAGAAAAAAACAAATTTTAATGAGGATGAAGGGGAAATGTTATGAAAGAGGTGGTATTTGAATTGGGCCTTGGAAGGACCTTGAATAGGGCTTCCCTGATAGCTTAGTTGGTAAAGAATCCGCCTGCAATGCAGGAGACCCTGGTTCGATTCCTGGGTTAGGAAGATCCGCTGGAGAAGGGATAGGCTACCCATTCCAGTATTCTTGGGCTTCCCTTGTGGCTCAGCTGGTAGAGAATCTGTCTGCAATGCAGGAGACCTGGGTTCGATCCCTGGGTCGGGAAGATCCCCTGGAGAAGGAAATGGCAATCCACTCCAGTACTATTGCCTAGAGAATCCCAGAGGAGCCTGGTAGGCTACAGTCCATGGGGTCACAGAGAGTCGGACACGACTGAGTGACTTCACTTTCACTTTCACTTTACAATCTATTAAATTAGTGGACATTAAACAAGTGACACTAATAGGGTGAGGGATGTAGAGAGGTGAGATGCATTTGATCTTGTATAGACCTTGGCTCATATTTGGGCTGTACAAATTTTTCACTGTAGTATACTTTGGGTGTGGGCTTCCCAGTTTGGCTCAAGGATAAAGAGTCTGCCTGCCAATGCAGGAGATTCAGGAGACATGCATTTGATCCCTGGGGTGGGAAGATCCCCTGGAAGAGGAAATGGTAACCCACTCCAGTACTCTTGCTTGGAGAGTCCCATGGAGAGAGGAGCCTGGTGGGCATCAGTCCATGGGATCGCAAAGTCGGACATGACTAAGTGTGTGAACACATGCATACCTTGGGCAAATTATTTAACACAAGCCTCATTTTTCTCATCTGTGTGTGTATGCAGTCTCCCTCAGAGACTCTCAAAGTGGTCCCTGGACCAACAGTGTCAGCACCACCTAGGACCTTATAGAGATATAAAATCTCAGATTATACTGAAAAACCAGTAGAATGAGAACTCCAGAATGAGAACTCAATACTTTGGTGGTGGGCCAGCAATGTGTTTTTACAAGCTCTCCTGGTACTACTGAGGCATACCAAAGTACAAGAACCAATGTATACCTTACACCAAATTTTTAGCCCTGACTGTACATTGTAATCATCTAGACAGCTTTTACTTTGCTAACAAAGGTCCGTCTCGTCAAGGCTATGGTTTTTCCAGTAGTCATGTATGGAGGAGGGATAGAGGGGGAGGTTGGGCTTAGCACACGTAAATTATTATACAATGGATAAATAACAAGGTCCTGAACTGCACAGGGAACTATATTCAATATCTATGTTAACCATAATGGAAAAGAACATTTAAAACATAATGTATTGGTATATATTTTTCATATATATATATACATGTATGCATCAGTTCAGTCACTCGGTTATGTTCGACTCTTTGCGACCCCATGGACTGCAGCACACCACACTTCCCTGTCCTGCACCATCTCCCAGAGCTTGCTCAAACTCATGTCTGTCGAGTTGGTGATGCCATCCAACTATCTCATCCTCTGTTGTCCCCTTCTCCCACCTTCAATCTTTCCCAGCATCAGGGTCTTTTCTAATGGGTTAGTTCTTTGCATCAGGTGGCCAAGGTATTGGAGTTTCAGCTTCAGCATCAGTCCTTCCAATGAATATTCAGGACTGATTTTCTTTAGGACTGACTGGTTGGTACTCCCTGTAGTCCAAGGGACTCTCAACAGTTTTCTTCAACACCACATTTCAACAGCATCAGTTCTTTGGTGCTCAGCTTTCCTTACGGTCCAACTCTCACATCCATAGATGACCACTGGAAAAACCATAGCTTTGACTATGCTGGACCTTTGTTGGCAAAGTAACATCTCTGCTTTTTAATATGCTATCTAGGTTGGTCATAGTTTTCTTCCAAGGAGCAAGCATCTTTTAATTCAATGGCTGCAGTCACCATTTGCAGTGATTTTGGAGCCCAAGAAAATAGTCTGTCCCTTTTTCCATTGTTTCCCCATCTATTCATCACAAAGTGATTGGACCAGATGCCATGATCTTAGTTTTTTGAATGTTGAGTTTTAAATCAGCTTTTTCACTCTCCTCTTCCACTTTCATCAAGAGGCTCTTTAGTTCCTCTTCACTTTCTGCCATGAGTGTGATGTCATCTGTGTAGATCTGAGGTTACTGATATTTTTCCTGGCAATCCTGATTCCAGCTTGTGTTTCATCCATCCTAGCATTTTGCATGATGTATTCTGCATTGTACAGGAGACAGGGATCAAGACCATCCTCATGGAAAAGAAACACAAAAAAGCAAAATGGCTGTCTGGGGAGGCCTTACAAATAGCTGTGAAAAGAAGAGAAGTGAAAAGCAAAGGAGAAAAGGAAAGATATAAGCATCTGAATGCAGAGTTTCAAAGAATAGCAAGAAGAGATAAGAAAGCCTTCTTCAGCGATCAATGCAAAGAAATAGAGGAAAAGAACAGAATGGGAAAGACTAGAGATCTCTTCAAGAAAATTAGAGATACCAAGGGAACATTTCATGCAAAGATGGGATCGATAAAGGACAGAAATGGTAGGGACCTAACAGAAACAGAAGATATTAAGAAGAGATGGCAAGGATACACAGAAGAACTGTACAAAAAGGATCTTCACAACCCAGATAATCATGATGGTATGATCACTCATCTAGAGCCAGACATCCTTGAATGTGAAGTCAAGTGGGCCTTAGAAAGCATCATTACGAACAAAGCTAGTGGAGGTGATAGAATTCCAGTAGAGCTATTTCAAATCCTGAAAGATGATGCTGTGAAAGTGTTGCAGTCAATATGCCAGCAAATTTGGAAAGCTCAGCAGTGGCCACAGGACTGGAAAAGGTCAGTTTTCATTCCAATCCCAAAGAAAGTCAATGCTAAAGAATGCTCAAACTACCACACAATTGCACTCATCTCACATGCTAGTAAAGTAATGCTCAAAATTCTCCAAGCCAGGCTTCAGCAATACGTGAACTGTGAACTCCCTGATGTTCAAGCTGGTTTGAGAAAAGGCAGAGGAACCAGAGATCAAATTGCCAACATCCGCTGGATCATGGAAAAAGCAAGAGAGTTCCAGAAAAACATCTATTTCTGCTTTATTGACTATGACAAAGCCTTTAACTGTGTGGATCACAATAAACTGTGGAAAATTCTGAGACAGATGGGAATACCAGACCACCTAACCTGCCTCTTGAGAAACCTGTATGCAGGCCAGGAAGCAACAGTTAGAACTGGACATGGAACAACAGACTGGTTCCAAATAGGAAAAGGAGTATGTCAAGGCTGTATATTGTCACCCTGCTTATTTAACTTATATGCAGAGTACATCATGAGAAACGCTGGACTGGAAGAAACACAAGCTGGAATCAAGATTGCCGGGAGAAATATCAATAACCTCAGATATGCAGATAACACCACTCTTATGGCAGAAAGTGAAGAGGAACTAAAAAGCCTCTGGATGAAAGTGAAAGAGGAGAGTGAAAAAGTTGGCTTAAAGCTCAACAATCAGGAAACAAAGATTATGGCATCCGGTCCCATCACTCCATGGGAAATAGATGGGGAAACAGTGGAAACAGTGTCAGACTTTATTTTTTTGGGCTCCAAAATCACTGCAGATGGTGATTGCAGCCATGAAATTAAAAGACGCTTACTCCTTGGAAGAAAAGTTATGACCAACCTAGATAGCATATTCAAAAGCAGAGACATTACTTTGCTGACTAAGGTCCATCTAGTCAAGGCTATGGTTTTTCCAGTGGTCATGTATGGATGAGAGAGTTGGACTGTGAAGAAGGCTGAGTGCCGAAGAATTGATGCTTTTGAACTGTGGTGTTGGAGAAGACTCTTGAGAGTCCCTTGGACTGCAAAGAGATCCAACTAGTCCATTCTGAAGGAGATCAGCCCTGAGGTTTCTTTGGAAGGAATGATGCTAAAGCTGGAACTCCAGCACTTTGGCCACTTCATGTGAAGAGTTGACTCATTGGAGAAGACTTTGATGCTGGGAGGGATTGAGGGTAGGAGGAGAAGGGGATGACGGAGGATGAGATGGCTCGATGGCATCACTAACTCGATGAACACGAGTCTGAGTGAACTCCGGGAGTTGGTGATTAACAGGGAGGCCTGGCGTGCTGCAATTCATGGGGTTGCAAAGAGTCAGACACGACTGAGCAACTGAACTGAAATGATTCTGCATATAAGTTAAATAAGCAGGGTGACAGTATACAATCCTGATGTACTCCTTTCCAAATTTGAAACCAGTCTGATGTTACATGTCTGGTTCTAACTGTCGCTTCTTGACCTGCATTCAGGTTTCTTATGAGGCAGGTAAGGTGGTCTGGTATTCCCATATTTTGAAGAATTTTCCAGTTTGTTGTGATCCACACAGTCAAAGGCTTCAGAATAGTTAGTGAAGCAGAAGTATATGTTTTTCTGGAATTCTCTTGCTTTTTCTGTGACCCAGAGTATGTTGGCAATTTGATCTTGGTTTCTCTGCCTTTTCTAAATCCAGCTTGAACATTTGGAAGTTCTCAGTTCATGTACTATTCAAGTCTAGCTTGTAGCATTACTTTGCTAGCATGTGAGATGAATGCAATTGTGCAGTAGTTTGAACATTCTTCAGCATTGCCTTTCTTTGCGATGTGTGCATATTTATACAAAGCCTACATAGAATCTGCTTGCAGTGAGAGAGACCTGGGTTCCATCCCAAGGTCACGAAGATCCTCTGGAGAAGGGAATGGCAACCCACTCCAGTACTCCTGCCTGGAGAATCCTGTGGACAGAGGGGCCTGGCGAGCTACAGGCCATGGGGTCGTAAAGAGTCGGACACAACTGAGCAACATATATATATATATATATAATCTGAATCACTTTGCTGTAGAGCAGAAATTAACACAACATTGTAAATCAACTTTATGTCAATTAAAAAAATAAAGACCGGAACCCTGAAAATTCTCAAAGTATTTGTCACAATCCCCCTTAACTTTGAGTTGGTCCAAATGAAAGTTTTCTCTTTAAATGCGAATCTAGCAAAGTCAACTCAACAGCCCCTGAAGCATCTGTGGTGACCCTCTGCAGTGGGGAAGGCACAAACCGAATTCTAGCTCCCCGAGCATACAGCAATTTTCTTTTCTTTTTTTTTTTTTAGCAATTTTCTTAATAATAAATTCCTGATCATCAGAAGCAGGGCCACCAGTCAATCACAGACACATTCCACAAAGCATCCCAGCCCTTCATTACTGTCTGTCTGTTCACACTACACAAAGGCTGATGTTGTTCATTAAAGCCTTTTCCTCTCACCACCAACAGAGGGCCTGACCTGCTATGATGAGAAAAGACAGCAAAATAAGAAAATGCGTTAGGACCTTACAGGGCTTTAAAATTTACAAAGCATTACCACACCCACAGTTTCGTTAAGGTTTCATAACAATACTCTGAAGTAGGTATTATTATCATTTTATAGCTGAGGAAACAAAGGCTCAGATGGGCTTGGTGATCTGGCTAAAGCCCCAGAGTTAATGAGAAAGAACTAGAACTAGAACCCAGTTCTCCCACCTCCCAGCCTAGGCATACTTCCATTGTCTCTTGATCCAAATTGGGGAAAAGTTCAAATTAAAATTTATCTTCCCGACTCCCTTCTTCCTTAGCATATTAGCAAGAATGAATCATCATGGGCAACTACACGAAGAACTCAAATTGCAGGTCTCTGAAAATGGAGAAGTTTAATTACATAGTTACATATGCAATTTATCAACCAGTTTTGATCGTTGACAATTGTCTTTAAAGAATTCTTTTCCTCTAAAAATTAAAATAATATATTTTAAAATCTGCCTTGGGATGCTTTCTTTTCATTCAAATAAAGAGATGACTCTTTCTTATAAGTGTCATGATTTCTAGGCAATTGGTCTAATGTCAAACAGGCATTAATTCCTGGTAGATTTATCATGATTAGTTCTGAAACTGCAAGGCTTTATCTAGAGCAATAGTCATTTTCTGGACAAAGCTAAGTAACTGAAAGTTGTCTGAAGTGGGAGGGGGCATTTTTACAGAAACTCTAAATCTTTCATTCCTAGCTCTCATTGGGCAGGAATCTCCTCCAAACACCACTCATTTTGAATGATGCTGGTACAAATTTGGTTTTTCTTGAGGGAAGGAAAAGCTGATGAGCCATCATGTCAAAGGACAGAAAAAGTCAAAATTCCAAGTGTTAATGAGGCAGGCCAAGACTGAGGAATAAGCCTGATGTTCTACAAGAGCAAGATTGGGGCTTTGAATCAAGACTGGGTCTCAGGGACTCTGACCAACAATCTTCCTCCGAGTTTCCCAAGAGGGCTGTGTGCATGCTAAGTCACTTCAGTCGTATATGACTCTTTGCAACCCTATGAACTGTAACCTTCCAGGCTCCTCTGTCCATGGGATTCTCCAGGTGAGAATACTAGAGTGGGTTGTCATGCCCTCCTCCAGGGGATCTTCCCAACCCAGGGATCAAACCCATGTCTTCGGCTCCTGTATTGCAGGAGGATTCTTTACTTCTGAACCACAGGGAAAGACCCTAACCACCAAGAGGGTTAGGCTCCTGTTAATCCTTTACCCCAGGTACCAAGAGGGCCAGTCCTGACCATCACTGGGATTTTCTCCTGTTTTCTACTTTACCTGGTATCCATAGGCATTATTGCTCAGAGAAGTTAATTTACTTGTTAAAACAGCACAGCTTATACGTGGTAGAATGAAGATTCAAGCACAAGTAGAATCTCATTGTTTAGTCCACAAAGACTTGCTTAAATTTTCTAAGTGACAGACTCTGAGCTAGGTGGTGGATAGAATAAAATGAGCCTTAAAAGTACAGTTGGGGAGGGGAGTTTGGGGGAGAATGGATACATGTATCTGTATGGCTGAGTCCCTTTGCTATTCACCTGAAATTATCTCAACACTGTTTGTTAATTGGTTATATTCTAATACAAAACAAAAAGTTGTTTTTTTTTTTAAGTAAAGTTGAGGGGACTTCCTTGGTGGTCCAGTGGTTGAGACTCAGTGCTCCCAATGCAGGGGGCCCAGGTTCAAACCCTGGTCAGGGAACTAGATCCCACACGCCATGGCAGAGGGCATGCCTCAACTAAGAGTTCAAAAAAGATCCTGCAAGCCACAAGGAAGATCAAAGATCCTGCGTGTCACAACTAAGACCCAGGGCAGCCAAATAAATAAATATTGTTTTGAAAAGTGTAGTTGGAAAATGGAAAAGGGACTGTGGTTGTGGGCTCAGAGGAAAGCAGAGCTGCCAGCAGTAGACAGAACACGGAGCAGATAAAACACCACTTGCACTTCCTTATGTTTAAGCTCTTTCTGCTTGCAGACAAAAGTTTTTGCTGGTATGAAAAGCATCCTGTCCTGACTTTTCCCCCTTCTGCTACATCCTCCTCAAACATGATTTGCCACAGTCCAGGCATGATTTCCTTTACCCGGGGGAAAGACTATGTACTAGGCAGGAAGCAGGCCCTTGGAGAGGTGGGTTGCTCTTCTACACCCCAGAGCTCACTTTAGAGCAGTCACTTACTAATGGTACCCTACAAAGTGCAATTTAGCAAATAGGACTAATTTAGAGCCTGGTGCGTGAAGAGTTAACACGTCTCCCTCCAGGGGTGCCTAACGGACTTCTGCCCAGATGGTCTCAGAGGGGATCTGTCCAGCGCACTACAGTCCTTCCACGCTGTTCAAGGCTTCCGCTGCCTTCATAGGAGGTTCCAGAGATGGAGATGCAGTGCCCTGGGGTGGGGACAAGGGGACTGGGTTCTTGTGTTGGCTCTGCCACTTGAGTCACTCTGTAACAAAGTCTTCTTTCTATGCCTCTGTTTGCCCAGCTTTGACATGAAGGCAGTGGGCTTTCGATTTTTACGTATCCTTCCAACTTTGACAGTCTAAGACAGTTGTTCTTCTCTTTTGGAGTCACAGATTCCTTTGAGAAATCTACTAAATCAGTGGTCCCCAATCCCCTGACCATGGACCAGTATCAGTCTGTGGCCTGTTAAGAACTGAGCCACATAGTAGGAGGTGAACTGACAGCAAGTGGGCAAAGTTTCATTTGTATTAACAGCCACTCCCCATCGCTTGCATTACCATTCTCTCCCCGATCCGTGGGAAAATTGTCTTCCACAAAACCAATCCCTGATGCCAAAAAGGATGGAGACCAGTGTGCTAAATGATAATCTCCCCTACAAAACTATGCCTACAATTCCATGGAAAATTCACGGAATTCCTAAAGTTGAAACTAATATTCTCAGGGCAGTATGGACTTTGAAGTCAGCTAGGTCTGGGATGGAACCTTGGAGATATCCTCCCCCAAACCCCATCCCTTTCCCTCCTCCTTCCATGGATGAGTCTCTTACCTGTAAGCCTCATCCAGAAAAATGGCACCAATAACACCTACCTGGCAATATTGCTGTGAGACTGAGAAATAATTATAGACGAGTGTCTGTCCATACAGGGTACTAAAAAAAATAGGTAATGGTACTTGTCATGGGCACTCAGAGAATGTTAGTTTTCTTTCTTTCCCACAATAACCAGCAGTTATCTGTGCATTTCAGGTGTTCCAAAAATGCTGCTGCTTGACTGCCAATGCTATCTTAAAATTCCCTTCCCTGTCAAGCTGTTCTACTGATGGGACATCTTTCCTTACACTCAAGTGGACTATTTCAAGTCTCCAAACATTTCTTTGTGTCTCATCTCACCTGCTAATATCTCATCCTACTTAGCATTGTCACATTAAGCTCCCCCAAATGAACACTTAAATATGACATACTCTACAGCTCATAAACTTTTAATAATCTACCATGTGTTTCAACATTTCACTAATTTCCTCCAGTGAAATAATAATGGTGGCTCACTTTATTGAGCTCTTACTGTATGCCAGCCATTGATTAAGTGAATACATTGTCTCATTTAATGAGACAGCCTTACAGGCAATTTAGTATATAGAAGAGTAAGAGTATAATCTCTAAAGTTTGCTTGAGCTGATTCCACCACTTACTGACTATATAGTCTTGGTCAAATCATTTAACCTCTGTGTCCTTCACTTTCTCATGTAGAATCGAGATAATTATAGAAAATGGCTTACAGAATATCGCAACAAATTGAATGCAGGAGCAGACATAGAATCCAATTGTCATCTATAAAGCCAGACACGACCATGATTTGCAAACATATTTTTTAAATGCCATTACTGATTTTTGTTTTGGATAATATACTTACTTTTCATAATCTTTGGATTTAACATGTAATAGATTTATCATTGCTTCATGAACTAATAAATCTCATTTTGAAATGTCTGCTTTTTCATTACTAGTAAAGTAACTATCAATAGATATAATCCATGTAACTAAAAATCTCTGTGGTACACTCAATATTTTTTAAGAGAATGAAAGATTCCTAAAGCAGAAGATTTAAGAATCACTAGTGTGAAGTATAAGAAAATGATCGCTAGCTACATTTTGATTTCTCAATCACAATTCTTAGGAAGATCTCACAATCTTGGGCTAATGTCACATTAGTGCCTGAAAGGACAAGGTTAAAACTGCTGTGCTGAATGTGATTGGAGAGCCCTGTGGGTGGTGTTGGGAATCATTAATCGACTTTCTGAAAATCCACAGGAAGTGACTCTCCCTTACAAGCACCCTTTACGAGTGACTCACTGGTAAACTTCTCAGGAAAGGGAGGAAGGGAGGAAGGAAGGAGGAAAGAAAGAGGAATGGCTTTACAGAGATATGAAAATCAAAGAAGACAATAGATAGATAAGTAGGTAGATAACATATATAAAATTTAGAATTTAGAATCTGCCACGTGGCAAGAGCTAAATAGATATGAGGTTTCAGTTCAGTTCAGTTGCTCAGTCGTATCAAACTCTTTGCAACCCCATGGACTGCAGAAGGCCAGGCCTCCCTGTCCATTACCAAC
Organism: Capricornis sumatraensis; assembly: GCF_032405125.1. NCBI lineage: Eukaryota > Metazoa > Chordata > Mammalia > Artiodactyla > Bovidae > Capricornis > Capricornis sumatraensis. The sequence goes on from NC_091091.1 coordinate 37,551,648, forward strand.
TCCTGGAGTTTACTCAAACTCATGTCTATTGAGTCGATGATACCATCCAACCATCTCATCCTGTCATCCCCTTCTCCTCCCACCTTCAATCTTTCCCAGCATCAGGGTCTTTCCAAATGAGTCAGCTCTTCTCATAGGTGGCCAAAGTATTGGAGTTTCAGCTTCCACATCAGTCCTTCCAATGAACACCCAGGGCTGATCTCATTTAGGATGGATTGGTTGGATCTCCCTACAGTCTAAGGGACTCTCAAGAGTCTTCTCCAACACCACAGTTCAAAAGCATCAACTCTTTGGTGCTCAGCTTTCTTTATAGTCCAGCTTTCACATCCATACATGGCTACTGGGAAAACCATAGCTTTGACTAGACGGATCTTTGTTGGCAAAGTAATGTTTCTGCTTTTTAATATGCTGTCTAGGTTGGTCATAACTTTTCTTCCAAGAAGCAAGAGTCTTTTCATTTCAAGCTCTACCATCTTGCTGGGGCTTCTCTACCCTTGGATGTGGGTTTTCTCCTCACAGCCGCTCCAATGCCATGCAGCTGCCAGATATGAGGTACAAGAGCTATTTTTATTCTGCTCATTTTACAAATAAGGAACAAAGTCCTATGTAAGTTATAAAGCAACATTGCCTAAAGTCAAATAGTTACCCCTCCCAAACTGTGTATTGGAAAGCCAATGTCTGTTCTGATGGTTTGAATTATTTGCCCTTCATTCAGAGCCTTCCAGAATCTAATTCCAACTTACATTGTTGGGTACTTATATAAAATTCTTTCCTTCCACCTAAATTTATTCTTCAACTTCTGAATGGTGGGGCATTTACTCCTCAAAGTTAGAGACTGGGGGGATTTCCCTGGTGGTCCAGTGGCTAAGACTCCCTGCTCCCAATACAGGGAACCTGGGTTGAATCCCTCATCAGGGAACTAGATCCCACATGCCATAACTAAGAGTTACTAAAGAGTTGGTGGACCACAATGAAGATCGATGATCCTGCATGCTGAAACTAAGACCTATGCAGCCAAATAAATAAATAAATAAATCTTAATAAGAGATAAATAAATAAATAAATTTAATAAGAGTGTATTCTTGAAACAATACCTGGATATTATATTTTAAAAATAATTTAGAGCAACACTGTCAGATAGAACCTTTTGCAATGATGGAAATGTTCCACATTTACACTGTCCAGTATGGTAGGTACTAGTTATATGTGGCCATAGATCACTCAAAATGTAGGTATACAACTAAGAACTGAATTTTAACTATATTTAATTTTAATTTAAGTAGCCACATGTGACTAGTTGATGTCACACTGTACAGCTCAGATTTAGGAAATCAAACACAGATCTTGGATACTAAAAATGCAAAATGCAATAGCCAAAATGAAAATCTTGGCAGAATGAAGTTTTCTAATCTTGTATTAGAAGATAAAGTTGGCCAGGCACTGTTCTAAGGACTTTGTAACATATTAACTCATCCAAAATACCACACGACAGAAACTAGGAAAGAAAATTACAAGATCAGTTCGGGAGATCCAATATCCAAATAACAGGAATTCCAGAAATATGGCCAGAGGAAAAGGAAGGAAAGAAATTATCAAAGAAACAGTGCAAGATAATTTCCCAGTGAAGTATATGAAAGACTCACTGGGTACCAGCATAATGACTATAAAAAGGCCTACCTGAAGCACACTTCTTTGAAATTTCAGAACACCAGGATAGAGAAAAGACTCTAAAACCTTCCAGAGAGAAATAACAATCACATTAAAAAAAAAAAAAACTATAAGTCAGAAAAACACTGGGTTTATCAGCAACACTAGAGCTTAGACGGCAATAAAGAAATGTCTTCAAAATTCTGAGAAAAGGCAGTTCCAACCAAGAATTCTAAATTCAAGTAAATAATCATGTAAGTATAAAGGTAGAATAGGGCCACTTTCAGACCTGCACACTCTCAAAAATTACCTCCATGCACCATGTCTCAAGGAGCCGCTGAAGGAAATGCCCTATCAAAACAAAGGAGTAAATCATCAAAGAAGAAACAGAATCCAGGAGACAGAGCTTCCAACCCAGGAAGAGAGGATGATCCCCAGAAAAAAAGTAAAGAAAGATGCTAGGAAAACAGCTGCATCACCAGCTTACAGAGCCAGCAGTCCTCATTAAAAGAGGACAAAAACACCAAGAAAGATGTCTCCACAAAGAAGGAACTGGGAATATTTGATGCATATGCACTAACTGTAAGATTTATCCTCACGGCAAACTTTGAAATGAATTCATGTAGTACACAGAGAACCAATTAAGCAAAAAAAGTTTAGGGACTTCCTTGGTGGTCCAGTGGCTAAGACTCCAGCTTCCAAGGCAGGGGGTGAAGTTCAATCTCTGACTGGGAACTAAGATCACACCTGCAGTAGGGTGCACGCAAAAATGAAAACAAAAACAGATCAGCAATGCCCACTTGATACAGAGAGTCTGGTTTTTCCACATTTGGGAAGATTCCCTAGAGTAGGAAGTGGCAACTCACTCCAGTATTCCTGTCTGGAAAATTTCATGGATAGAGGAACCTAGTGGGCTACTGTCCAGAGGGTTGCAAAAAGTCGGACATGGCTGAATACACACACACATGCCATCTGTCAACAAACAAACAAAAAAAGGCTATTCCCAAGGAAAATGTTTTTCTTTATCTAGTCTTACATTTGAAAAAATGCTTAAAAAATGACTACCTCGAGGAAAAACAAAAGTTGCATGCAAAAAATGGATTCATAATATATATAGTAAACAGCTCAACTGTGAATAGGATTTGTTTGCTATCATAATGTAAATACTAAATGTTGGTCTAGCCACCCCCTCCTAAAAATGTTAAAACTTAACTGAGTATTGGAGGGGAGTAACTATGCACATATAAAGGAGATGAAGAGGAGGAGTTAAAAAGTGAAAGAAAAAGTCCAAACAAATTTAAGGTGGTTATAGCTTGAGAATGAGGGCAAGGGACGGCTCTTTTATGAAAAGTCTTGACACTTTAACTTTTTAATCCCTTGAAAATAAATCTGTTTAGTTTTAAAGGAGATCCTAAATGATCTACAAGATTAATAATCAATCCAGAAAAGAGAAGAAGCAAGCTATGTTTTACAGTACATTCTGGGTATTCATGTTGTATGTAGTTTCAACACCAATTATTTGAGCAGTTAGCATATAGAAGAGTCTCAGATGGATCATATCCAGTAAAGTGCTTAGTCTTTGCAATTCCATGGACTGCAGCCCATCAGGCTCCTCTGTCCATGGGGTAGAAATTAAACTACCCAGACTAACTTTCAAAAACTTGTGAGTGGGAATATATAAATAAATTTGTTCAGTCTTTGAGTAGTACCTATTAAAATTATTAAAACACATATTGTTTGACTCAATAATTCCACTTTCAGAAATATCATATACATGCAAAGGCACAGGACTGTTCTCATAAATATATCTGCAAAGGCAAAAAAAAAAAAAAAAAAAAGGAAAACAAATTTCCGTCAATAAGGGATACACCCATACTATGAAATTTAGAGAGGTTAATCAAATAGACCTATAAACAATGACAGAGGCGGCGGCTGAGAGGAGCTACACCACGTCCAAGGTAAGGAGCAGTGGCTGCACTTTGCAGGAGCAGCCGTGAAGAGATACCCCACATCCAAGGTAAGAGAAACCCAACTAAGACAGTAGGTGCTGAGAAAGGGCATCAGAGGGCAGACAGACTGAAACCACAATCACAACAACAGGCCAATCTGATGACATGGACCCCAGCCTTGTCTAACTCAATGAAGCTAAGCCCTGCCGAGTGGGGCCACCCGACGGACAGGTCATGGTGGAGAGGTCTGACAGAATGTGGTCCACTGGAGAAGGGAATGGCAAACCACTTCACTATTCTTGCTTTGAGAATACCATGAACAGTATGAAAAGGCAAAAAGATAAGACACTGAAAGATGAACTCCCCAGGTCAGTTAGGTGCCCAATATGCTACTGGAGATCAGTGGAAAAATAACTCCAGAAAGAATGAAGGGATGGATCCAAAGAAAAAACAACACCCAGCTGTGGATGGGACTGGTGATAGAAGCAAGGTCCGATGCTATAAAGAACAATATTGCATAGGAATCTGGAATGTTAGGTCCATGAATCAAGGCAAATTGGAAGTGGTCAAATAGGAGATGACAAGAGTGAATGTCAACATTTCAGGAATCAGTGAACTAAGATGGACTGGAATGGGTGAATTTAACTCATGACCATTATATCTAGTACTGTGGGCAGCAATCCCTTAGAAGAAATGGAATAGCCATCATAGCCAACAAAAGAGTCCGAAATGCAGTATTTGGATGCAATCTCAAAAACGACAGAATGATCTCTGTTCATTTCCAAGGCAAACCATTCAATATCACAGTAATCCAAGTCTATGCCCCAACCAGTAACATTGAAGAAGCTGAAGTTAAACAGTTCTATGAAGACCAACTAGACCTTTTAGAACTAACACCCAAAAAGATGTCCTTTTCATTATAGGGGACTGGAATGCAAAAGTAGGAAGTCAAGAAACACCTGGAGAAACAGGCAAATTTGGCCTTGGAGTACAGAATGAAGCAGGGCAAGGGCTAATAGAGTTCTGCCAAGAGAACGCACTGGTCATAGCAAACACCCTCTTCCAACAACACAAGAGAAGACTCTACACATGGAAATCAACAGACAGTCAACACCAAAATCAGATAGATTATATTCTTTGCAGCCAAAGATGGAAAAGCTCTATACAGTCAGCAAAAACAAGACTGGGAGCTGACTGTGGCTCAGATCATGAACTCCTTGTTGTCAAATTCAGACTGAAATTGAAGAAAGTGGAGAAAACCACTAGACCATTCAGGTATGACCTAAATCAAATCCCTTATGAGTGGAAGTGAGAAATGGATTTAAGGGACTTGATCTGATAGGCAGAGGGCCTGATGAACTATGGACAGAGGTTCGTGACATTGTACAGAAGACAGAGATCAAGACCATCCCCAAGAAAAACAAATGCAAAAAAGCAAAATGGCCATCTGAGGAGGCCTTACAAATAGCTGTGAAAAGAAGAGAAGCAAAAAGCAAAGAAGAAAAGGCAAGATATACCCATTTGAATGCAGAGTTCCAAAGAATAGCAAGGAGAGATAACAAAGCCTTCCTCAGCAATCAATGCAAAGAAATAGAGGAAAACAACAGAATGGGAAAGACAAGAGATCTCTTCAAGAAAATTAGAAATACCAAGGGAACATTTCATGCACAGTTGGGCTCGATAAAGGACAGAAATGGTATGGACCTAACAGAAGCAGAAGATATTAAGAAGAGGTAGCAAGAATACACAGAAGAACTGTACAAAAAAGATCTTCACGACCCAGATAATCACGATGGTGTGATCACTCATCTAGAGCCAGACATCCTGGAATGTGAAGTCAAGTGGGCCTTAGAAAGCATCACTATGAACAAAGCTAGTGGAGGTGATGGAATTCCAGTAGAGCTATTTCAAATCCTGAAAGATGATGCTGTGATAGTGCTGCACTCAATATGCCAGAAAATTTGGAAAATTCAGCAGTGGCCACAGAACTGGAAAAGGTCAGTTTTCATTCCAATCCCAAAGAAAGGCAATGCTAAAGAATGCTCAAACTACCGTACAACTGCACTCATCTCACATGCTAGTAAAGTGATGCTTAAAATTCTCCAAGCCAGGCTTCAGCAATACGTGAACCATGAACTTCCTGATGTTCAAGCGGGTCTTAGAAAAGGCAGAGGAACCAGAGATCAAATTGCCAACATCCGCTGGATCATGGAAAAAGCAAGAGAGTTCCAGAAACACATCTATTTCTGCTTTATTGACTATTCCAAAGCCTTTGACTGTGTGGATCACAGAAAATGTGGAAAATTCTGAAAGAGATGGGAATACCAGACCACCTGACCTGCCTCTTGAGAAACCTATATGGAGGCCAGGAAGCAACAGTTAGAACTGGACATGGAACAACAGATTGTTTCCAAATAGGAAAAGGAGTATGTCAAGGCTGTATATTGTCACCCTGCTTATTTAACTTATATGCAGGGTACATCATGTAAAATGCTGAGCTGGATAAATCACAAGCTGGAATCAAGATTGCCAGGAGAAATATCAATAACCTCAGATATGCAGATAACACCACCTTTATGGCAGAAAGTGAAGAACTAAAGAGCCTCTTGATGAAAGTGAAAGAGGGGAGTGAAAAAGTTGGTTTAAAGCTCAAAATCCAGAAAACTAAGATCATGAGAAATAGTTGGGGAAACAGTGGAAACAGTGGCTGACTTTATTTTTCTGGGCTCCAAAATCACTGCAGATGGTGATTGCAGTCATGAAATTAAAAGACACTCCTTGGAAGGAAAGTTATGACCATCCTAGACAGCATATTAAAAAGCAGAGACATTGCTTTGTCAACAAAGGTTCATCTAGTCAAGGCTATGGTTTTTCCAGTGGTCATGTATGGATGTGAGAGTTGGACTATAAAGAAAGCTGAGCACCAGAGTTGATGCTTTTGAACTGTGGTATTGGAGAAGATTCTTAAGAGTCCCTTGAACGGCAAGGAGATCCAACCAGTCCATCCTAAAGGAGATCAGCCCTGGGTGTTCATTGGAAGGACTGATGTGGAAGCTGAAACGCCAATACTTTGGCCACCTATGAGAAGAGCTGACTCATTTGGAAAGACCCTGAATGCTGGGAAAGATTGAGGGCAGGAGGAGAAGGGGACGACAGAGCATGACATGGTTGGATGGCATCACCGACCAATGCACATGGGTTTAGGTGGACTCCGGGGGTTGGTGATAGACAGAGAGGCTTCGCGTGCTGCAGTTCATGGGGTCGCAAAGAGTCAGACACGACTGAGCGACTGAACTGAACTGATAAGCAATGACATACAGGACCTCCAAGATATGCTGTTAAATGAAAAGAAAGTTATAAAACACGAAAAAATATGTACAAAATGAACCTGTTTATGTCAAGGGAAAACAGAAAACTTGACAACATGTATGAGTGTGTGTGTGTGTGTGTTTGTAAAAATCTATAAAAACTGCTCTGCAGACTTCCCTGGTGGTCCAGTGGTTAAGAATCAGCCTTGCAATGCAAGGGACACTGGTTCCATCCCTGGTCCAGGAAGATTCCACGTGGCTCAGAGCAACTATGCCCACGTGCACAGCTACTGAGCCAGTGCTCTAGAGCCCGCGAGCCAAGACTATTGAGTCCACGCACCACAACTACTGAAATCCTTGTGCCCTTGTGGAACAAGGGAAGCCACCTCAATGAGAAGCCCACATACTGCAGGGAAGAGTAGCCCCTCTCGCCACAACTAGAGAAAGTTCACATGCAGCAACAAAGACGCACCACAGCCAAAAAAATAAAATAAAATAAAATAAACTGCTCTGGAGACACCAAAATGTTGAAAGTGCATCCTTTGTTCTACCACTTTGCAAAGAGGACTCTCTTATTCTATGTCATGTACTCCACATCCAATATCTCAGTGAATCTTCACAAAAATCACAGTTACAAAATTTTCCCCAGGTGAAAATCTAGTTAGAAGTTGATGCTCAAGATCTAAAGACAAGGTTATGTTCAAAATGGAGAATAAACAGCTGACCAATAGTTGTTGAGCTCATAGTTGGTCACTAAGCATATTGAAAAGCAGAGACATTACTTTGCCGACTAAGGTCCGTCTAGTCAAGGCTATGGTTTTTCCAGTGGTCATGTATGGATGTGAGAGTTGGACTGTGAAGAAAGCTGAGTGCCGAAGAATTGATGCTTTTGAACTGTGGTGTTGGAGAAGACTCTTGAGAGTCCCTTGGACTGCAAGGAGATCCAACCAGGCCCATTCTAAAGATCAGCCCTGGGATTTCTTTGGAAGGAATGATGCTAAAGCTGAAGCTCCAGTACTTTGGCCACCTCATGCAAAGAGTTGACTCATTGGAAAAGACTCTGATGCTGGGACAGATTGGGGGCAGGAGAAGGGGACAGCAGAGGATGAGACGGCTGGATGGCATCACCGACTCGATGGATATGAGTTTGAGTGAACTCCGGGAGTTGGTGATGGACAGGGAGGCCTGGCGTGCTGTGATTCATGGGGTCTCAAAGAGTCGGACACGACTGAGCAACTGAACTGAACTGACTGAAGTACTTTATGCTTAGGTTTTTCTATTTTATAGATGGATATTCTGATTGAAAGGGGTTGAGTAATTTGTCTAAATTCACATGGCTAAACAAAAGGCAGAGATGGAATTCAAGCCCAGGTTTTCTTACTATGGCCAAATTGTGGGGGTCTGTGATGACTGGGATGTTTGCTGCAAGGCATTGCCCCTGGGTTACTTGGAATCAGCTCCCCACTTTGCCATGACTTTCCAGGCTCAGAAAACCACTAAGTCAAAACTGGACCCAGCTCCTCACTCAGAACCTAGAGAAGCAGCCTGAATTTTTCAATTCTCAGAGTTACAAAAACATCTCCGATGGCTATGGTAGACATCACTTTTCCAACTGATGGTTAATGAGGCTTCAGAATCCTCTGCAACTTAGTATGACAGGCAGCCATCATCAATCAATCCAAGTTAGCACCAGAGCTGAAACTTATTTCCCACTTTCCCTCTTGTCTCTGAACAGAGACATTGATAGGAAGACCAGCAAAAGAATCTTAAAATGAAATAATGCTTTTGTTTAGGAGTTTTGGTCTCAATGTATTGGCTTACACCTAGCATCCATCGCCGATAAGATAAAAATCATTAACTCCCACCTACTTTCCATTCTCCCCACCTGCAGCCTAATTTCAGATCTCAGTACCTAACTTCAAGATTCATTAATATTTCTCCTCTGTCTACACCTGCCTGATCCAGTTTTCTACTCATTGCTGCTTACCAAAACCCTCTTGTTTGCCTACAGAATAAAGACTTTTAGCTTGGTATTCAAGACCTTTCTTGATGGAGCTACTTTTCCAGCCTCATCTTTCACCTCTACTCAGTGTGTGTCCCCGACACCTGCCTTCACTTTGTTTCATTTTATTCCCCTCCCTCTCCAGTTTCTCCCTAACCTGCCTTTGCAAAGGCCTGAAAACACCTTCCTGATCATCTCAGAATCCTGTAGTCCTTCCTGACAAGCTCTCTGCTCAAACTAACCTAAGAATAAATGCCCTCTCACCTCTCTGGGCTTGCTCTTCCAAGCCCAGAGCATCCACTGACAACTGGGTCAGAAACATTAAACTTGCATTTAGCTCTTCCTTGGAAAGGAAAGTCTGAACCTAAGTACAATGGGCTAGATGAACTTCCCTACTGATCACCTATCTAATTCAGTTTCAGTTCAGTCGCTCAGTCATGTCTGGCTCTTTGTGACTCCATAGACTGCAGCACACCAGTCTTCCCTGTCCATCACCAACTCCCGGAGTTCACTCAAACTCATGTCCATTGAGTCGGTGATGCCATCCAACCATCTCATCCTCTGTCATCCCCTTCTCCTCCTGCCTTCAATCTTTCCCAGGGTCAGGGTCTTTTCTAGTGAGTTGGTTCTTTGCATCACGTGGCCAAAGTATTGGCGTTTCAGCTTCAGCATCAGTCCCTCCAATGAATATTCAGGACTGATTTCCTTTAGGATGGACTGGTTGGATCTCCTTGGACTGCAAGGAGTCTTAAGAGTCTTCTCCAATACCACAGTTCAAAAGCATCAATGTTTTGGCACTCAGCTTTCTTTATAGTCCAACTCTCACATCCTATTTAATAGATGGCAGTCTTACTAACAAATGAAAGAAAAGGAAAACAAAGCAAAACCCAGGCACTTACTATTGGGCATTTTTAGCAAACTCTGCATCACTGTTTCTTTCCTTCCAAGAGATGAGTGAGTCCATGACTGGGCTCCAGCTTGTGTTGCTGCCCAGAGCACTGGTCTGGAGACTGGAGAGGTAGCATCGGGCCTGACTCATGCTCCTCTTTCATGAGCTGAGCAGTCAGGTGGGGACAAGGGGCTTCAAGATTGGAGGCCACACCTCCTCATGCCGGTGGTGCTCCACAGACCTGGTCACTGCTTACCTCTTCAGAGACTGACCTTCAGGGAAGGTGTTTCCATTGCTTATTCCTGTGCAGACTGGCAACAGGGCACCACGGTCAGGTTCAGACTAGGTCAAGGCAGGAGGTCAACTCTCCACTTCCTTGGCAGCTGGGACCTCATGTGAGTACATACTATGCCCCTCGGGAGGGGAAAGGGGTGAGGGGTGGGGGTCCTGGCATAGGCGACTAGAAGCCCACTCACCCCCTGCCACTGGGGAGAAGCGGTGCCTAGTATGCAAGCCAGGTTTGTGCAGAGGGCACATGCTCTGTGATCTTCCTGCCCTTTGACCCTCCCACCACCTGGTCCAGGGCTTCCACCAGAACTCGCTGCTGCCACCAAAGCCTTGGGGGCTCAAACCCTTCTGGGGTTCACGCACCTCATTCCTTCCATGACTCAAAGAAAGTAATTTCAAAGTTTCCCTTGAGCCAATCTTGGAAGGAATGCCACCACCCCGTGACCTCATTTGATTACTAAGATCTGTTGATTTAAACTCAGGAAATACCTTGAACCCATCCTCTCTTCTCCATTTTTGCTGCTACTGCACCAACTGATGCTGCCGCCGCCCTGCCACCACCACCGTCGTCCTCGCTTGTCCCTTTTGCCGTGAACTCACCGACTGACCTCTGGCGCAAGAATACTTGTGCTCCTGTTTCCATATCATCCCCTCAACTGCCAAAACATCTTCCAAAATATAGACCTGCAACTCACAGATACAGAAAACAAACTGGTGGTCTTGGAGGGTGGGGACAATATGGGGGAAGGGGGAGGAGATGAGAGGTACAATACAAACTAATGTGTGTAAGATAGGCTCAAGGATGCATTGTACAACATGGGGAATATAGCCAATATTTCGCAATATCTGTAAATGGAAAATGACTTAAAATTATATTTCGTAAAAATGTTAAAAAGAAACAAAATACAGACCTGCAATGATTTTGGGATCCCCTTGGGAGAAACTTTCAGTGACTCCCTATCACCTTAATGGTCAAGTCCAAATATGGTTAACATGGTATGCCAGGCTCTGCCTGCATTTCTGCCTTGTCACCCACCATCTGCCCTCAGTCACTCTGTGGTCTAGGTCCTCAGTGTTTCCTCTCCATTTCCACCACTCAACCTGCTCTTTCCCATGACATCTGATGCAAGTCAGGTTCCCTAAGAGGTGGAGAGAGTGGCATGTAGGAGGTTTATTAGGAGTGCTCCAAGTCCAACAGGGAAGGGGAAATAAGGTAGTATTGGACAGGAGGAAAAGCCAAGCTGCACTGAAGTCTCACCAGAACCAGATGGGATGGCCCTTGAAAACTATCCAAAGTTGGAGCGTGGACCAGCAGGCTTATTCCCAGGTCTCTCAGTCATCGGAAGCCACCAACCGGGGATGACCTTGGGCAAGGTGGTTCTCTGGTTCTCTTCAGCTGAGGCAGCTCCCGATAGTGACTTACCACTGAGGCCTGCCTGACAACTGACAGCTGAAGGCTGTCTGCCAAGTCATTAAAATAATAATTTAACACTTTTAGTAAAAAATGCTGTTCTTACTGATGGCTGTGGTGTCCATTCTAAAGGCAGGGAGAGTAAATTCCATTATGACCAGCTTAACCACAATTCCAAGTCTTTCCTACAAGTTAGGACTTAAGGCCAACCCCCTCACTCTACAGATGGGGAAACTGAGGCCTGGAGATAGTCTCAGACCATCAACTACCACAGTAGCACAGTCTTGTAATAAATAGCTGATATTTGAATGACACTTACTCCTTGGAAGGAAAGTTATGACTAGCCTAGATAGCATGTTGAAAAGTAGAGACATTATCTTGCCAACAAAGGTCCGTCTAGTCAAGGCTATGGTTTTTCCAGTGGTCATATATGGATGTGAGAGTTGGACTGTGAAGCAAGCTGAGCGCCAAAGAATTGATGCTTTAGAACTGTGGTGTTGGAGAAGACTCTTGAGAGTCCCTTGGACTGCAAGGAGATCCAACCAGGCCATTCTGAAGATCAGCCCTGGGATTTCTTTGGAAGGAATGATGCTAAAGCTGAAACTCCAGTACTTTGGCCACCTCATGAAAAGTGTTGACTCACTGAAAAAGATTGGGATGCTGGGAGGGATTGGGGGCAGGAGGAGAAGGGGAAGACAGAGGATGAGATGGGTGGATGGCATCACCAACTCTATGGACATGAGTTTGAGTGAACTCCAGGAGTTGGTGATGGACAGGGAGGCCTGGCGTGCTGTGATTCATGGGGTCACAAAGAGTCGGACACGACTGAGCGACTGAACTGAACTGATTCGAATGTTGATACTAGGCTGTACCAGATGCTTTACATGCCTTATCTAATTGACTATTCATGAAAGTTCTATGAGGAGCTACCATTATTATCTCCATTTGACATATGTAGATACAGGCTTAACACAATCAGCTTGGTAATGTGTCCTAGATTACACAGCTACTAAGTGGAGGACCTAGTATGTGAACCCATGTCACTCTGACTCTGGAGCCCGTAACTAGTAACCACTAAGATGCATTACTTTCTCTTAGTGCAGCAAGTCACCATCCTGAGCCTTGTGAGATACTGAGGAGTGTGTGTGTGAGTGGCTGCTCTTTTGAAGACTGGATACACCACTACCACGTAAAGCACAACATTTATTTTCTGTTTTTAGGCTAAGAGGATAAGCGCACATGCTTCTAGATAGAAAATAATTTTCTTATCAACTAAATAAACCAAAGAAGGTGGTGCTTGTTTTCATCTTCGATGTATATTCCATGCCAGTTCCTCTGGACCTGGTGGCCTTGCTCCTATCACAGCTCTGATGTCTCTCCAGCCGACACCTTTGGGGCCCATCAAGAAAGGTGTGCACCTGAGTGTCTTTCAGCAAATATGGAGGACTCTCCTTCTGCCCTCCCCAAACTCCCAGGTCTGAACAGGAGCAGCCCAACAAGATGGTCCCAGTTAGGTTAATAAAAGACTTTCCCTTAGATTTGTTCTTGTTGAGTTGCTAAGTCATGTCTGACTCTTGCAACCCCATGGACTGTGTAGCCCACCAGGCTCCTCTGTCTATGGAATTTCCCAGGCAAGACTACTGGAGTGGGTTGCCATTTCCTTCTCCACGGTTATCTTCCTGATCCAAGGATGAAACCCTCGTCTCCTGCATTAGCAGGTGGATTCTTTACCACTTAACTACTGAGGAAGCCCCGCCCTTAGATTTGACATACCACCAGAATCTATCCATCTTCCCCTCCTGTTTCATTAAAATGAAATCTACTTAAGTGAGAAGACTCTGATCTGTAAGGATTTCCCAATGTAGAAATGGTGTTAAATTGCAATTGTATGAGGTGATCCAAGAAACTTGTGTCAGAAAATGTGGATTATTATGTTTAATAAACATGCATCGTATTCCTACCAAACACCAGGCCCTAGGCCGGATGCTGGAGGTCTCCGTGAGTTTGCCTTTGAGTACAGGAATTCTCAAATGTTAGAGTGGATAAGGATCACATAGGAAACTTGTTAACAATGCACATTCCTGAACCCACCCCCAGAGTTTCTGATTATTAGATGGAGCCGAGGTTTAGGAATCTGTATTTTCTAGTTCCCAAATGATTCTATAGCAGGCGGTTTTCATTTGTATCTTGAGAAACCCTGAGTTCGTAGACAGTTCTGACCAGGTGTTTAAGTCAACCTGCAGGAGATTGGAAGATACAAAGTGCAGGGTAAAGAGGGTAATGGGCATCATTTCAGAGGGAAGTAGAGGGAAGGAGTCGGGTACTGGCAGGGAAAAAAGAGAAAACAGAAAGAAGGGAGACATTCGGATCTCTTGATGAAGGCACCAAGTTAATCCTCAGCAGCTGGTGTAGTAGAAAGAGGCCTGGAAATAGGAGGTGGCAGACGTGGTGAGCCAGACACTTCAGACACACAAGAAGGGAATGAAGGAAAGGAGGGAGTGAGGGAAGTAGCAAGGCAGGAGAGGGAGGGAGAGAAGAGGAAGAAACAGAAAGAGGAAGGCCTCAACCTAGGGGGAGCTTATAGTCCTGTGGTTCTGACTATGTGGCTATGGGCAAGTCATTTGAGGGCTCCCCCGGTGGGGGGGAGGCGCCTGTATGTGGCTCTTTAAAATAAGGCTAGACCTCTGGAAGTAAGGAGAAATAGAGGTGGTGTATGCAAAGGCTGTTTTGTATAAAGAATTGCTATCTGCTGCTCATTACAAATTGATTCTGGCTCAGAGTTAGGCCCACTGCAAGCATGGATGTGATCACGTCTGGTTCAGCTCCTGAAGTGACTTCCCTCGTCTTTGCCACACCTGACCACCAAACTCACAGGAGTTTGGTGAGACGTTTTCCCTTTTCCTTCTTTGCTCTGAGCTAACTTGGATATGGCTTTGTGCAGGCCTAGGCATGAGATTCCTTTCAGCACGCCCACCTCCAGCTGTTCTCCTTGACCCCAGAACCCTTCCACCTTCTCCCCCAAAAGGGCCAGCTGTTCTCCCAGAAGCCACCTGCCTCCTCCTTGGCCTATGAGTCACTAGTTGAGGGCCAGAGGCTTCACTGGAGGATTCCAAGGACCAAAGCAACTGGCTGCAGGCCCTTGGGGAAGGAGAGGAGACAGGGCAGACATTAAAATGAAATCAATTGTCTATAAATATTTTTTAATTAAAATTGCAATTCTTATTCCATGCAGAAGAGTCTAAGAACAACTTTGCTCCAAGTGGCAGGCGAAATGCTCAGCAGCTCTCCCAAAGCCAGGGAGGGGAAGGGAGGTGAGAGCAGAGAAGAGATTCGGTAACTGGTTCTTGCTCCTTTTAGGGATAAAAAGCAAAAGGAGAAAGGCCAGGGAGCTGGTAAGGGATATTCTTGGTGACTCCCCAGGCTAAGGCTCCTGGGGCAGGGGGCTGAGCTTCTTGGGGGCCCTGAAGCTGGAATTTTTGTACTTTCCTTTGTTCTATAAAATTATGCCACCTTCTCACTCCCTTCTTCCCCCTTGCAAGCCCCCGGCCACCAGCCATGAAACTGCAGCCAGAACCACCCACGTGTTGGCCTGGGGGCCACCCGGGCAGACAGAAGAATCAGAAAGCAGGGAGAAAGAGAGAGAGAGGGAGAGGGAGAGACTGGGGGCAGTGGAAATCTCCAGATGGAGACTGAGTGGAAGAAGGGAGAAAGACAGTCTGGAGAAGTGATGGAAAAGGGTAGAAACAAGAGGGTGGAGACAGAGAGCCCACCAGAGGAGAGAGGTCCTTAGAGGGAAACACAAAGATACAAATCGGGGAGGAGGGAAAAGAGGGGAGGAAGAAAGGACAGGGAGGGAAAAGCAGAGAGGTAGCGAAGCTGAGGGGTGTGTACTGACTCAGAAACAAAAGTCTAGGGTTTGCAGCTGCTCTGAACCCCAGGAAAAAAAATACCGTGAGCTCACAGCAAGGGTCCAAAGCATAGAGAGCAACTCACACTCAGCAACTCCACCGCCCCGCCCTGTGCCGCCGCCTCATTTCGGATGCCTCAAACTTGCGGTTTAGGTGCAGTACACTCGTGGTGGCCCGAAGGGCCTCACTTGGGCAATTTCCCCAAGAGGACTGTGACCCCCTCAGCCCGCACCCCAGCGGTTCTGACGCCACGAAGGGAGGGCTAGGGTTAGGAGAGTGTGTCCCAGGCTACCGTCTGCAGGCCTCCTAGCTCTCCCAGATTTCTGACTGCAAAATCTACATGGTTCACCATGGTGTGTGTAGCAGGATGGGGTGGGGGTGGGGGCGGTGGAGAGATCTCTGCAAGAATTAATATCTATTTTATTCTCTTGCTCCTTCAAAGTTTCTCTTTGACAGTCGAGCGACTTCTTGTAAGTCAGAAGAAAGGAAAATCTTCCCTCTTCGGGACACTGTGATTGCACAAATCCAACATATTGCTGCCAGGGAGATGCAGCTGGAAAACTCTAGAAGCTGAAGCATTGTCATTAGGTAGGAACTCCAGGGTGTCCAGAGACAAATTCCTAAAGAAACCTGGAAACATCAAAGTGGAAGACGGAGGAGAGAGGGACTGAAGGTCGTAAAGCATTGGGACAGAGGGCTGGAGAGTGAGACCCTCATGGAAGCCGAACAAACATCATGGCAGGCTCCTCTGTCGAAAACCTTGTCCCAGGCACTCAGGGTACCAGCTGTAGGGCCGGGCACCCACGGGGCAGCCACCCTCTGCCCCAGACTCATCACTTGCTGAGGCTTTTCTCTCCTTTTGTTTTTGATTTTTTAATCCTTCAAATACAAGACAAAAATACACCTCAATTATCATCATAGATATATATATTTCACTCTCACCACATAAATACAAAACATCCAAATATCCAAAACATTCAGAACAGTTAGTAGTCAGGATTCAGTAACACCTACCCGCGTGTGAATCGGTCATTATTTTCTTCACTATTTGCCTAAAAAAAAAAAAAGACAGAAAAAGAGGGGAAAAAAAAAGAAAGAAAAAGGAAAAGCGGGGAAAGCTTCCGACGTAAATAATTTACAATAAAATTACTATTTTAAAAATGCTCTGCGCTCACTTCGGATGGACGAATACATTCTTAGACGCTGCAGCACCCCCCGTCTGGGTCTGTGGTTTTGGTCAAAATGTGCGTGGCCGTGGGCGTGGAGATGGGCGTTGTTGCGGGAAAGGGGTGAGGCCGCGACCGAGTGGAGGTCCGGGTTTCTCACTTGGAACCTTGGAAACTCTGTTTCTGTTGTTATTGTTTTATAGGGAAGGAGGTGGAAAAGGATGCTTTTCCTAACCGCGCAGGGAACTGATCCTGATACGGAGACTACCGACAGAGGAGGCCGGGTCACCCAGTCCGCGGCTGCCATGCGGACGTTTCCAGCGTGCTGGAGGGCTTTGTGAATCCGGGGGTGGGGGAGAGGGATGGGCACTGATTTGTTTCCAAACCTAGCAATGCTGCCCGGAGCCACGGATCCGGGAAGCGGTGGGGAGGAGCGGGGGAGCTGCCCTACTCTCCTCCCGCAGGAGCGTGATGCCGTCGGTTATCTCCTGCAGCAGCCTCGGAGAAGATCCTGAATTTTCTATCATTCGCGGCATAGGCATTTCTTTTGCTTTTTTCCCTTTTCAATTCCTGTTCAAAGTCGTAACACCCGGATCTTTAATTTTGCATTGCCCTGGTTTTATTTTCTATCCTGAATTTTCTTACCGCTTCCTAACTCCATCGTTATGAGTTTTTTTTTAAACTGCTTCCACTCCACTCGGTTCTGTATGGTAATTACTCTCCTTTTATTGCTGATTAGATCAAACGTATTACCACAGTCGTTTATCAGGATGTTTGGTTTATTGTCTCCTGGGATCGGGGTTGGTGGTGATGGGAGTTTTTCTAAAAGGGAAGACGATTCGGCACGATTTGTCCAGCCAGAAAGCTGAGTGTGCGCCGGCTCTCCGGAGATGTCCGCAAAGTGGGGCCCAGCGGCTTCCAAAAGCCCTGGTTTCTCTGGCGAGAGGAAGGAGCCTCCTCCTTTTTGGTCTAACGAAAACTGTCAGCCTTTTCAGCTGGGGTCTGCTTGCAGCTTCCCTTTTTCAAATATTCATAAGCATAATGAACGGCAGCAGCAGCTCGATCTAAAGAAGATGTCCTGTGCTTTGGACTTAGAACCAGTCTTTCCCTCCAGGGCCAGGCACTGGTTGGGGAATCAGGTTGGTTTTCCCCCCTCCAATTCTTTGGATTCTCCTGGATTCAGAAGGAAGTTGGCGCCGGAGGGTGGATGTGGGAGGACACAGAGGAGGGGGCGGGGGTATCCC
Source organism: Capricornis sumatraensis (assembly GCF_032405125.1). Lineage (NCBI taxonomy): Eukaryota > Metazoa > Chordata > Mammalia > Artiodactyla > Bovidae > Capricornis > Capricornis sumatraensis. The sequence continues at coordinate 37,569,460 of NC_091091.1, forward strand.
AAATGGCAGAAACTGGCGAGGAAGGAGAGCTGTCAGAGGCCTCTTGGGAGCCGGGTGCCCAGCTCAGGAGCCCCGGCGCCTAATGCGCGTGAGTCCATAAATATCACCACAATAGATACTATAAATATAAATACAGGGAAACACTTCAAATCAGTCCAGCGCTTTTTTCTCGGCCCCTTCTTTATTGTTGGTCCGGGAATAAGGTTCGAAGGCCGAGGAACTCAGGTATCGGGCGGAGAGTTCTTGTAAATTCCCGGCCAGCGAACCGGCCATTGTCAACGGGGCGGAGGAAAGACGGCTGGCGACGGAGCCGAGCAGCGAGGGCACGGGCAGGCTGAAGAGGCCGTGGCCGGCGGCCGGTGCGCCCGCGTGCAGTCCCCCGGGCCCAGCGGGCCCCGGGCCCGGAGCGCCGCCCACGGCTGGCGGGTGCGGGGATGCGGCGCCGGCAGGACCCGGGGCGGCGGCGGCTGCGGCGGCGGCCGAGCCCGCGGCGGCGCCCGCGCCCAGGGCCGGCAGACTGGGCCCGCGGAGCGCGGAGCCGAGCGCGCCCGTGGCGCAGGGCGGCAGCAGCGCTGGCAGGCCTGGCGGCGACAGCAGGCGGCCCTGCTCCAGGAGCCGCAGCACGCTGCACGTGGCCGCGGTCTCTGACACCACCGAACGCAGCTCCGAGTCCTTGCCCTGGTCCTTCTTCTGCTTCGTGCGCCGGTTCTGGAACCAGACCTTCACCTGCGCGCCGGCCCCGGGGAGGGTGGGAGAGAGGGAGATGAGCGTCAAGGGGAGCGAGCTCCCGGGGCACAAGGGCTCCAGGAAGGGGGGCTTCCCCCAACTCCAGCCAATGCCCCGATCCCAACCCCAAGCTGGAGCCGGAGAAGTCGGGCCGGGAGCAGCGGGGCCAGGGCGGCGGGAGTTGGGGGCCTGGGGGGACAAGGGCTGCCAAGAGGGGAACACAGCTCCCATAGGCTGCGTTTCCGGGTGGGTCATGGAAGCGGGCCTAGGCCGACCTCGGTTACAAACAACAAAGAAATAAAAATGCCCATGACCCTAACTGGGAAGATCAGAAGTTACTTCACTGGGCCACCGCACTACTCGCAGGGGGACTGTGGATCACTGCTGCGTAAAGGCCCGTTTTTCCAGGAGGTGTAAGGCCTAAAGGGAAGTAGGAAGTGAGCGTGCATGGGAAGGAGTATTGCCCTGCCTTTCAGGACCCAGACCCCTGGCCATAACCGGCTCGAATTTAGCCCTAGCAGCACTAATTCTGTTGAAGGCTGCAAGAGGCTATTTCTTGCTTTTTAGGGTCAGATGGACTATCAACTAATAGCAAGCAGGGACGATGGCTACACATAGAATCTGTGCAGGATGCATTTTATAAGCCAAGCTTTCTCCACCTCCTCACCGCCGCTGGACTGGAGGGTCTGAGTGATGTCCTCAATTTATAACCTAACTCTGCTGCTCTCTCTCATGGACTTTGGAGTCATGGGAGGAAGCCAGGAGGCTGGGGTAGACTAAGTCCTCTCCATCAATCTCCACTCTGACTTCCTCTTCTCACTCTGTCCCTCTTCAGGCCTAACTGGTGGCCCAGAATGGCATTTGGCAGCTCTAGGGAAAGGCTATTCTGTCCAGATTTTGTAAACTAAGAGGATGGTAGCACAAAGACTAGGGGTAAAGCTACATGCCAACTCCAATTCAAAATGGATATCCAGTATGCTCTGTCCTTGGGTCTCAGCTCTGCCCAGATCCTATATCTAAAATGCTCCCCATCTGTTTCACAGCTGGACACAGTAAAAGGGACTGGTCCTCAGAAAGAAATACGCCTTACCTAGGCCAAGCTGAAGCCATGCCCTGGGCAGGTCCTAAATGACCTCCACAAGGCAAAGCTCTTGGGCCCCAAAGACCTCTTGGGCCCAAAGTCCCAGTAGAATATGGATTTCGAGTAAAGGAGAAGACCTACAGCACAATTGTCATTGCTGGCTCCCAAGGGCCCAGATTTGGTTCCTATCTCATACCTCACACATCACTGGCACTGAAGGTGCCCAGAGTGGATGCTTGGGGCTGGGAATGGGGCTAAGTCCAGTTCAAGGCCAGGAAAAGAATTAAGGATCAGGGCAACCTGGTAGGCAAAAGCAGATCTCCAGAATGTGCACCTTTTTAATCCCTGGTTGTCACCCACCGTTCTGAAACAGGGGTCTTTGGTCCTAGCCCCATTCTTGCTGAGTGAGCCTGGGTGCTAGGGAAGGTTACCATCTCCAGAGAGGGTGGTACCAGGAAATCTGGCCAAAATGGGGTGGCCAAAACAGGGGCAAATATAGAAGAGGAGAGGCAAGCAGGGAATTCTCAAGACTAGGGTCTAAAAAGAAAACAAAAGGACAGGGTTTGGGGTCCTCCTGAGCTAGGCCAAGGTGGGCAGAACATGGGCCTGGAAGATGTGGGATGTAGGGGGAAAGGGATGGCTTAGCGAAGGGAGAAAGCCTTCAGCCCTTCTTTTCCATCCTCCCCAATTCCTCTGCCTCTCGTGGGAGGTTCGGTCCAGAGTCAAGCTAGGTGGTCAGGAAGAGCTGCTAGAGCTGGCTGGGGCTGACGGGGAGGGAGGCCGATGCAGAGAGCTGTGTGCGGCCTGGTCTCTGAATACCTGCGTCTCCGAGAGGTTGAGCTGCCGGGCGAGCTCCGTTCTCTCTCGGCCCACCACGTACTGGCAGCGCTGGAACTCCATCTCCAGGCGGTAGAGCTGCTCGGCGGTGAAGGACGTGCGTGTCCTCTTGGGCCTATCCAGGTCCAGGCCTTTGGGGAGGATGATCTCTCGGATGGACCCCTTGGCATCTGGGGAAGGGGAGATGTCAAGCATCAGAACCCACCCTCCTGGTTTCCTCCACCTCCCCAAGCCAGAGCTGGCTTCTGAACCACAGTCCGAAGGTGGATGGTGGGGGTGGTGGGAGTAGTGGGGGTGCAGCCACAGCCGGGAAGTAAGGACCCTATGTGTGTTTGGGGGGTGAGGGGACTAACTCCACATAGCTGATGGGAGGGGGAATCGGTGTTGACCTTTGTAGAGCCCTCCGGACAGGGGAGAAAAAACAAGTGGGCTGACGTTCCTTTTAGCCCGGGAGCCTCGGATGCATGGACAGGATCCCCTGTAGTTTGAGGGTCCCCGCACTGACCAGCCCAGGTCCTGCCAGCCCCAGCTCTAGAGCATGCTGACCAGACCGTGCTCCAGCGGTCCCCACCCCCATCCCGGGGTCTCCTTCCCTCCCGAAGCCAGGCGGCGGAAGGAGGAGGGACCGAGTGGGAGCCTGCAGGGCCTGGCGATCGGTTGGCGGAGGCGGCGCCCGGCTGGGGCCGGAGCCGGTCCTCCCCACCGCCACCGCGGGAGCCGAGCGCACCCCGCGCAGCAGAGCGGGGTCGAGCCCAGCACTAAAACGGCACCCGCGGCCCGGCAAGCCCGCCTGGCTGCTTCTCCCAGCGGCGGCGGCGGCCAGCCTGGAGCACGGCGCCGGGCCCCCTTGGCCCAGAGCGCCAACTGGCCGGGCCATTGCTGGCGGTCCGCGGCTCTTCTCCAGCGCCCGCGTCCCCTTGGGTGCGCTCGACTCGCAGGGCGCGGGAGCCCCCAAGCAGGCTCCCCGGAGTTCCTCGGATCCGCCGGACGCAAACACGTCCTCCAGAGTTTCCTGCTACCTTCCCGGGTCGGAGGCCGCAGCCTGGAGCCTAGGCCCGCCCGCCCAGTCCCTCGGCTCTCCCCCGGCAGCGCAGCCGGCGGGGCCCCTCGAGGCTTGGAGGGATCGAGGCTCCTGGAGAGCATGCGTCCCAGGTGGGAGTCCCTAGAGGCGGGCGGGACCCCGGCCCGGGGAGGGCCAGCAACTTTCACCTAAGTCCCGGGCGGCAGACCCACCCCGCCGGCCGGGGTAGGTGGCGGCGTGCCTCTCGGGTCTCGGAGTCGCCCCTAAAGAACGCCCCCCGCAGCAGCCCTGCCCCGTTCCTACCTCGGACCAGGATCCGGCGGCAGTAATCCGGGTCAGCTGCTGAATTGGCTTTACTTTTGTTACAGTCTTCCGGGGCGCCCGACGCAGCGAAGGCGCCCTGCGGCTCCTTGAGGAAGGCGGCGGGAAGGTTCCCCTCCGCGCCCTTGCTCTCCCGGCTCTCCTTGTGCGCGTTCTTGGAGACCCGGGCGGCCTCTGTGTCCGAGTGGCACCGAACGTCCATTTTGTCTGGTTTCCCGAACATAGGAGAGGCACGGGCAACAACAACAACAAAAAAAAAGGCGAGGAAAAAAAAAAAAAAACAGGGGGAACAAAACCCCTACAATACAGCCCTTAAGCCCGGCCCGGAGAGAGGCAAGCGGCACGAATGAATGTCCCCGCGGGGCGGCCGCGGGCGGGTCAGCGGCGACCGCCGAGTGGCGCGCTCGCCGAGAGGCGGCGAGTCTGGTCCAGGATCCCGGCGGATCAGCGGCGAGGCCGCCTCGTCAGCGCCCGCGTCTTCTGAGCACGTCCAGTGTCCCCAGCTTGGCGATCAGGTAGCGAGCAGCGCAACTCCGAATTGCTGTGGCTCCCGCCTATTACTGAGACGCGGAGCTGCAGTTGTCCGACACTCGGGGGGGACGCGCACTCGCTGTTGCAATTGATTACGGGTAATTTCGCAGCCCCCACGTTTCGGTTACCTCATGAATACACTAAATTGTTTGGATAATATATCAGATCGTAATGGATGGTTTCTGTCCTTGTCCCCAATCAAGTAGGGGTTTAGCCAGTGAATAAACGGAAATGATTGGTCTTGCTTTCAGGAAACACACAATCAAAGACCCATACTTCCAGAAAAACTTTTGACAAGATTCATCCTGAATTGTTAGTACCATTAGCAGGCATTATTAACTTTCCCTTTGCCTTTGACCCTCCTGCTCACATACCGGCTAGAGGGGCTTTCTCCACACTCGACAGATAGAGCTGAATGGGGGGGGGGGCGGGGGGAGGAGAAACAAAACCCCTTACACACCCTCAGCAGAAGAAAGCAGTCGTCTTTAGGAGGGGGGAAAAAAGGAAGGGGAAAAAAGAAAAAGTTTTCCCCAAAAGTATCTCCCCCACACTCTAAAAAGCCAAGCTTTCCTCCCAAACAACTCCTTAACACACCTCGACGCTGACAGCCATCTTAAACTGCCACCTCTCTTCACTTAGTTCCAGTCGGATTTTTTCATGCCTGCACCTCCAACAGCCCTGAGGCAGCCCATTCAAAGGGCAGCTTTGTACTCAGAAAGTCCAGCAGGAGAGAGAGAGGGGGAGAGGGAGAGAGAGCCGCGAAAATCTCAACTGTGAGATCTGCTTCAAAAAAAAAAAGTTTTCCCCTAGCTATTTCATTGTCTCTGCTACAATATCTTTGAGAAAAGCAACAGCCAGTAATCCAATAAGAGCATTGATTAGGCCACAATGATTCAATTCAAGCGCATGGCCTTGTGCAAGGAGCATGCTCCAGCCCTTCTCGTCACCTTGCCGGGGCAGAAGCCCTCTCCACGCCGCTCTCCCCATTCATTCCTTTATGGGAAATACGGAGCAAAAGGAGTGAAAGATGGCAATTATCTAATTGGACTATTAACAAACAGTCCTCTGAGTGCGGCGGTCTGGCGTGGCTCCTGGGCGGGGGAAGGGCCGTGTTTCTGCCCTCATTCACAAAGAGTGCAGGGGCCGGGGAGGAAAGGGGGTTTTTTAAAGGGAGTGGGGCGGGGGGGAGAGGAGAGGTGGGAGGTTTGGCTGAGAATTTTTCCACACAATTCCTAGAATGGGGGCGGAGGCAGGCGGGCGGGCGGGCGGGCGGGGACGGGGAGGGGGCTGGGGCGGGGGTCACGGCGAGCGGGTGGGAGAGGGGGAAGGCAGGGGTGCGAGTGTGTGCCGTGGGCTCGGCGGGGCTCGGGCTGACAGCGAGGCGGGCTCTGCCCGCTCCACCCTCCCGCCGCCACGGTCGCCGCCCAGCCGGACTCTGGCTAAAGTCGGGGGCGGGGATGGCGAGGGGCCCGGAGCCCGACCTTCGCTCTCTCCGTACCCCCCCCTCCGGCCCCTTCGTCCCCCAGACCCTCTGGCCCCCAGGGAGAATTCACGCTCTGTCCGATTCCGACCTAAAGGAATCGGACAGCCTCCTCTGTCCGCGGAGGCAGACCTTGGGCTTTTACTTTATTTCATTGGTTGGGGGTTGTGTGTACGAGTGTGTGTGTGTGTGTGTGTGTGTGTGTACGCGCGATTGTCCCGAGCTCCTCTCCGCGGGGCGGCTGGTTTCCCGGGTCCCCAGCCGACCGGTGGCCTGTCGGTCCCCTTCTGCACCGGCGCGACCCTCCACACTCGACACCAGCCCGGCCTCAGGTGGACGGTGCCTTCGAGTCCGCGTCTCGCGGGTGGCCTGGTAGAGGCGGGTGGGCGTGGAGAGAGAGGAGAAGGGTCCTTGCGGCGGCCCCGTCCTGAAGACGCAGAGCAGGCTTGAGACAAAAATCCAGCTAACCTTCCAGGGACCTGCGGCAACGCTCAGTAAACCCCTGGGTTGGCCCTCCGAGATCCCCCGAGGGCTTCGCTCCCTAGCGGGCCGAGCCGACGCGGGGCGCCGCGGCCGGGACTTGGCGGTTCCGGGATCTGGGTCCTCCTGATGAGGAGTCGGGCGGTGGATGGGGTCCTTGTTTTCCTGAAGAGCTCAACCAGTCAATTCTTGGGGCCTGTGCGGGCTGGGAGATGGTGTGGTGCCAATCCCTGCCTACCCGCCCTTCCCCGCCACCTGAGGGTGGGCCTCGAACCCTCCGGCTCCTGGCTCTAGGCAGTTTCCCACCCCGACCGCTCTGGGTCCCTTGCTCCAGAGGATTAGGGGCCTTTTTCCCTCAGGAAACCTCGGGGCAGCGGAGAGTCAAGATCGCAGGGACCCTCCCCGGCCACACCCACTTCCAAAGCCCGCAAAAATCTTGTCAAAAGCCCAGAGGGAAATCTTTAAAAATAAAAATGCCCTACCCATCACCTCTTAACTTCCCCGGTGGCTAAGATGGTAAAGAGTCTACCTGCAATGCGAGTGTCCCAGGTTTGATCCCTGGGTTGGGAAAACCCACCGGAGAAGGGAATGACTATCCACTCCAGTATTCTTGCCTGGAGAATTCCATGGACCGAGGAGCCTGGCGGGCTAGAGTCCTTGGGATCACAAAGAGTCTTACACGACTGAGCAATTAACGCACAATACCACCCCTCTTATTTTAGGTCTAGGAGGTTGAACTGACAAAGGGACAGCACTGCTGCCAGTAGTAAGGGCACCACGGTGGGTGTCCCAGGGTGGTGGTCCCCGAGATCCATGGCCACATTTCCCTAGCACCAAAGAATACACCCAACTGTAGCCAAGTCCCAGCTTGAAGTTGGGCCTCAGACAGTCTTCCTCTCCTTCTTCTTGTAGGGGATAAAAGTGGCTATTCATTGAGCAGTCACTTACCGACCAGGTGCATAAATTAATTTTTTTAACCTTCCCATCAGAGAGACAATAATATGCCTGCTTTGAGTTTTCAAAATCTGCCAGTGATGGTGAGGTACAGTGCAAGGACCTTCATGTTAATGCCTGATATCCTGAGTATTAGGCATCAATTTTCATGAATTTTATACTGATTGCATAAAATACAAACGCAAACATGAAATCCTTGTTTCTGATAATGCTGTTTGTTTCTAACCATGAACATTTCTTAGTAGTCTATCACCCTCCTACATCAAGCTGCCCTGGATTGAATGAAATGTAGTTTTACTGGCTCAGAACCTACTGAATGAACATCTGAGAGCAGCGTCCTAGAATGTACATTTCTAGTTGCCTCTCCAGGGAAACTTTCCACAAGTTAAAGTTGGAGAACTACACCTTTTAAAGTTAGCTTAAGTTGGGAAATTCTGCGAAGCTTCTTGAGAACAGGGTTTTCCCCCTCCCCCTTATTGGAAATGTAATACTACTTGGGAAAGGGAAGAAAATGGGGGTACTATGGGGAAACAACCAATTTAAATTAAGCAGCCAGTTACCAAGAGTCCAGGGTTGCTACTAAATCATATAGGGCTTCTCTCCACAGCTTCAAGGACAAACCCTTAACTACTGGCCCTAGCCATGGCTCTGAGCTGGCAGCTTAGATGATGCTGTTGAACGATGCCTAGCTATGTTCCAAGTCCTTGGGGGAAAAAAAAAAAATTCAATAAAGAAACAGTCAACCCATAACCTGTTTTTTGCTTTTTGTTATGTATAGCACTTTTTTGTGACTGGATTAAAATTCTATGGGCATCCATCCAGAAAAACCATGACAGGTTTCTGAGAGAACACAGGGAGACAGAAGCCCTGGGATGGAAATTTCAGAAAAGCAGCTGCTGCTCCCAGAAAAACTAAAGCTGTGTGTCCATTGGCAACGGAAGGAGAGAATCCAGTCAATTATTTGGTTAATCTGAGACAAGCCTGTCTACACAACACATGAGGATGCAGGGCTGCCCCAGGTAAAAAGTGTTTTATTCTCTTGACTAAATGTGCCTCCCTCCTCAGTACCCTTCCTGCCCCCACATCACTGTCTGCAGGTGCAGACAGACCCAGAATAGATCTGTAGAGCTGGAAGAATTTTTAGAGATCATCTATTCCATAACCTTCATCTAACTTGACAGATGAGAAAAATGAGCCTGGAAAGACAAAGTGACTTGTTAAGGATTAGGAAACTAGTTAGTGGGGCATCTGTGCTCCAATCCTTGTCTCCTGACTTAAAACTGCACTCCCACCACCATCCAGACTGCCCAGAACCCGAACAAGATGAATGTGCTCTCTGGAATTGATGAAACAATGGCATTTAAATTAATTCCATCATAATCTGGGCCTTGGAGGTGCTTTTCATATTTCCTGCCTCCACCTTGTCACTGCAACAGAAAGCAGGATCAGAGGTACTACACATTGCTTCCTTTTCCCATCTTCATTTTTTTATTTCAGAAAGAAGTAGGAGGGAAAAGCAAGCTGGCAGAAAAATCTGAGATCTTCTTAGGTTATGAGTGACTTAGGGATAGCATAACAATGTCTGAGACATCCTTTTAAAAAGAACTGCACCAGAGATGATCCCACCAGAAATTAAGTTTCTGTAACAATATATCAGAGTACCTGCTAATAATGACTAATTGAAAACAAGAACACCTATCAAAGTTGCAGTATCATCTGTCATTATCCTCATTTCACAGAAAGTAGTCAGGGCACTGGGCTTCCCTGGTTGCTCAGTGGTAAATAATCCACCTGAAAAGCAGGAGCCATAGGAGATGTGGGTTTGATCCCTGAGTGGGGAAGATCCCCTGGAGGAGGGCATGGCAACCCACTCCAGTATTCTTGTCTGGAGAATCCCATGGACAGAGGAGCGAGGTGGGTACAATCTATAGGGTCTCAAAGAGTCGGACACAACTGAAATGACTTAGATTGCATGCAGGCAGTCAGGGCACTGGAGAAGCAATTGAATTGAGAACTGGTGCTGAATATCCAAGGTGAAAAATACAGCCTTATATCCAGATATTTCTTCCCCATTTTAGCTAGAGTATTAGCCAAAAGGCAGAGAGTTAAGTTCTGAATTATTCTGACCACATTTCCAGCCAATAATCCCAGGAGACTCCATTTCTCAATTTTGTATTTTGTAACAAGAAACCAAGTTCTTTCAACTACTTTATATATTTTGTAGGTAGAAGCAACATACAATTTTTGAGTTGGAGGGGGTCTTAAATTTGTGTAATAAACAGGGTTCTGGGGTCAACTATGCTCTTAGATTCATATGTTCTTAGCTGTACCACTTACTAGGTATGTAGCTTTAGGCTGGTTAGTTTGCTACTCTGTAACTCAGCAGCCTGTCTGCACAGTGAGGTTAGCTCTAGTACCTATCCACCTGCAATGCAAGGGACCTGGATTTGATCCTTGCATCGGGAAAATCCCCTGGAAATGTCTACGCACTCTAGTATTCTTGCTTACAGAATTCCATGGACAGAGGAGCCTTAGGAGCCTTAGGAGCCTTAGGTTCCTCTGTCCATGTGGTTGCAAAGAGTCAGACATGACTGAGTGACTAGTACTTTCACATTTTCACGGTATCATGTGAGGCAGGGATGAGCCATCCATGCTGAGCCCTGTCCAAATAACATAATCTTGAATAAAATTACAGTTGCTGTTGTTTTAAACTGTGCCTTGGGTGGGTTTGTTAGGCAGTAATTGGTAACAGAAATACCCATATTTTGGATGAGAAACTGAGGTTCAGAGAAGTTAAGCTACTTGGTGTCACAAGTAGGCAGTGGTATAGCCTGGATTTAAACCCAGGGCCATCCTATACCCAAATGCATGACCTTGACCACTGAACCTTGTTGTACTTCCTAGGAAATAACCAATTTCTAAATAATAATTTATTTATTTTTGTAATTTCTCTATTTCAGATCTTAAACACTGGACTAGTAAAAGACATAGCACATCACTCTAAACACCAAAGAGGATAAAAGTGTTAGAGCTAGAAATGGACGAATGATTGCGGCCTTTGCTAAGTTCTTCATCACTTCTTGTGAATTGTGTGAGGCTACTTCACTGGGATGTACCTCAGGGTGCAGAGCCCTAAATTACTTAAAAAAATAAAGATACAAATGAACATCTTCTGTTCTCACCTTTAGGAAATCAGAGACCCATTTGCACTTAGGGTGGTAAGTAGAGAATGACAACAGGTGCTTGCTGGCTGTGACATTCTCTAAGTGAAGCATTCTGGGAGAAGGAAAAGAAAGGTTGATTTTATTACATTTTCTGGGTCAGGAAGAACTTTGAGGTTTTCCAGGAAACCTGGCTTATAAATCTGTATCTTTCTAACAGGAGTACATTTGTGTTTCAAAGCATCTTTAAACCCATCATTTTCTAAAATGTCTGGCTGCCTGAATAGCTGCTGGAACCATTTATTCAACAAGCAGGTACTGACACCTACTCTGTGCAAATCTCTAAGAACTTCCTGTATCAGAACTGTAAAGTGTTTTTATTTCAGTGTGCAGGAATGCTTGCCCAGGAGTCACTTATATTATAAACCTCACTCCCTCTAGAAGAGAGCCGCAACTGGAAAAGAAAGAAGGCAAAGCCATGGAGTCGTTAAAAGATGTGTATCAAAGAATGTAAATTACAACCTGGGTTCTTGGCTTACAGGAGACCTTCTCAGTCCCTCATTCAAAGCCAATTTACTTTCATTTTAGACCCAATTCTAACAAACCCAACTCTCCTATTTTCTAGTCTATAGACGATTAGAGGCAGCAAATGGGAAGGGAAAATACTGCTTGGAGAGAGAGAGAAAACAGACCAAGTAACTTCAAAAATATCACAGACTGGGGTGACTTTGCTTGGACACAAGTAACTACAACCTCAAGTGCTCTTGAGGGCATGAAAACAGTAGAATGCAACGTGACAATGGATATCCAGGGAAATGACCCTCAAAAGATTAAATTGTGTTTTTGTTTAAGAGGGCAGAGAAGCACATGAAATCTCTGAGAAACATTTTATTATAAAATAAACTCAGAAAATTACATACATGTCACACTGTATTCATTTATATAAGGGAGAAATCACTGTAAGTTTGAAAGAAAAAATTATATCGGTATGAAAGCAGTGCAAGCACCGAGGACTTCCCTTCATTCTTAACTTAAAGCTGACAGAGGTGAGAGCATTTACATAGGAAGACAGAATTGAGCATAGTTTTATTCCAAGATGTTTTTTGTTAGATCTCTGCAACAGAGTCAAAGGAATCAAGAGAAGCGGCAAGATGAATTGACTCACCCAAGGTCACCCAGCAAAAATCATTAACCCAGACAAGCAAAGAGGACCCAAAGGGAGGGAGTGCCTGGTACAAGGTGGGCACTTAGTATTTGCAAAGAGAGGAAAAGAAAATGAGGGGACTGTTGGCTGTTTTTGAGAGACGTTTGTTCTAAGAGTTTGCCAAGACTCTCAGCTGTGACAGAAGGAGAGAACTCAGGGAGGTCTCAAGGGGCTGTAACTGGCCTGGGACCCCAAGGTGACCCCAGAAGGAGACAGAAACACTCTCCAGGAATGAATTATGTAATGGTCAGAACTAACACACACCCAAAGAGCTGGAAAGGATGACATTTATAACCAGGAGATGTTATCATAAAGTGAATTGAGTAATTTCTAATACTACTTATACTTAGCCCTTCTCCAGCACTTTCCTTCTTCAAAAGTGCTTTACAAACATTCACTAATTAAACCAGCATGACTTCTGGAAGGGAAAATTGAGCCTCTGTAATATGCCTGAGTTCTCTGAAAAAGCTAATAAAATTAAGGTGTAATGTTCATGAAGAGGAGTACACAGAACTGTAAACAGCTTTTGTAAGGGATTAAATATGGAGGTGTCTTGGTGGCATTTGATACTCTCAGAGGCTGTTTATGGCAACATTGTGTCACTACCAGGACACCACCAACAGAAGACCAAGTCCAAACACGGAAGCAGCCTGATTGTCTGTGGCTGGCTGTGGTCCCCTCTCCTTACAGTTCTTTCTGTGAAGGGCTTGTCTGAGCCCTGGGTACATGGAAGGAGGAGGAAGCCTGACTCCTGGGTAAATCAAGCTCCATCCACCATCTCTGCAGAAAAGGCCTCATAAAGAGGTGTGGGGAGCAGACACTCTCGAGAAGCCCTACACCAGCCATGGGCCAAATATCTGGGGCAGAGTATGACACTCAGCCCTACCCTCACCCTGTTCAAATATTTGATCCCTGCTGCCCAATACACAAATGCTTTAAAATAGTCACAGTTTTGCGATTCTACAGCGTCTTTCCCCACTACATTCTTAATCTGGACAAGTTCTTTTGCCTGTTTTTATATGTCGCCATGCTTTTCATAAAAGGGGGATGTTGTTACTTTTGGCGAAGAAATTCGGCGGCAATCAAATGGAAAGGCACATCGGAGCATTCTGATTTGCCAAATTAGAGTCCCCGGGATTCTGCATCCCACTCGCCCTGATTTTGACTTCAGCCATAAAGAACAGACCACAGTGCTGGCCACTCACTCAACCTGCCTTTCATTCTACAGTGGCTTGAAATCCCAGTGGCTCAGAGGAATGCTAGTTCTCAGGAGGCTGTTGTTTGGGATTGTGTGTGTGCTAAGTTATTCAATTATGTCCAAATTTTAGTGACCCCTTGGATTGTAGCCCACCAGGCTCCTCTGTCCATGGGATTCTCCAGGCAAGAAACTGGAGTGGGGTGCCATGTCCTCCTCCAGCGGATCTTCCCAACACAGGGATCAAACCTGCAGCTCCTGCTGCCTCCTGCTTTACAGGTGGATTCTTTAAATCCACCAGGGAAGCCCAAGTTTGGGGTTGAAGCAGAGGCAATTATTTTATAGCAGGAACTGGAAGCTCTAGGGAAAAAGGAAGGAAATAGGACCAGGGGTTGGGCTGCTCCAACTAGTTCACTAAAAATCTGAGTGATCCCAGGCAAGACCCCACTCCACCTAACCTTAACTTTCTTTTTTTTTTTTTTAATGAAGAAGAAGCAAGACACGATCAGTGGCCCAAGGAGAGCTGGTGATCCCAGCTCTTACATTCTCAGACTCCGTAGTTACACATGTAACCCTGCGGGAACTGGGTACTTAGGCAGAGGCTACTTGACTCGTGGCAGAATCATCAGGCTATCCAAATTTGACCGCTGCTGGGTATTTAGACAAGGCCAAATAAAAACGCAGTGTGTGCGCTCAGTCGTGTCTGACTCCTTGCAATTCCATGGACTGTAGCTCATCAGGCTCCTCTGTCCATGGGATTTTCCAGGCAAGAGTACCGGAGTGGGTTGCCATGTCCTACTCCAAATACAAAGACAGATAAGACACAGAACAGCTCCACCGAGCATTTACCAATATGCTCACGTGGATTACTTGAAAGCAGAGGCTCGAGACCTGAGCCAAATCCAGTCTGTGATTTTGTGTTTTGTTCACATTTTTAAAGTTAACTTCCAATATTTAAAAGATAAGCAATTTCATCTTAAAACCTGAACTCCCCATTTCTCTTGAAAAATTAGATGACTGGCTTGCACTGGGCTCATTTTTCCATGTCAACAGTCAGCTGGAGGTGAGAAGTGACTACCTTTCCTGGAAAGGACATGGGCTCCCCAGTTCCTCACCAGGTGGGCTCTTTAATCAAATTCCTTGCTTGGGCCTGGAGGCATCTGAGTCTAAGAAATGCTGCAGGGAGCAGGTACTGTAGACATCTCTGCCCAGCCAAGAAGCTGGCAGTGCAGACTGCCATCGCTCTGAGCAGCAGACAAAGTGGGAGAGCCTCAGCGTTTGTCGGGTTCTCCCTGCTTGCTGTTCCTAAAACACATCTCACACAACTGCCCATTGGAGTTTGCACCATCCACGGAGTACTTAGAACCCCAAGTCACATCAGGGAAGTCCTACATCAGGTGAATGGCCCTAAGGCTGACTGGGGCCCTCCCTTCCTCCTCCCCAGTCCAGAGGTCCAGCCACCATGAGGCTGGAGGAAATGAGAGAACAACTGACAGGCAGCTGGTGAAAACAGTGAGAACAACCACATCCTCCTGGAGCGTGACACCTCCACAGGGGCCTTCACATAGATCTTCCCCCACTGTCTGTGCCATTTTATAGATGGGAAAACTGAGGCTCAGTTTTCCCAGAATGACAAGCCTAGAGGAAGCAGAAACAGAGTCGGGATGACCAGCCTATGTTTTTCACTCCAGGATCCACGTTCCCTCTCCTGCACCCAAAAAGTTTGTGTCAGAGACCACAGGCTGGTGTTTACCCTGCCAGACACGGAGCAGGAGAAAACATGGGCACATGTCCGTGGATGCCAAGGCTGGTCCTTTAGCTCTAGAAGAGGAAAGAAGAAACAGAAAGGCAATGTGAGACCCAGAGGTTCAGACCCCACCCTGCCCCAGGTTCTGAGGATTAAAAACAATAAAACCAGACCCAAAAGGATTCCAGCTGTCTACACAGATCAACTCACTTGACAGTGAAAAAAAAAAAAAACATTCTAGTTAAATTCTCTTTACAGGGCAAATCTTCACATGCCAGAAGGGGAGGGAGAGTCAGAGTGGTGACTGTGGCCCAGTGGCTAATGTCTCGCTGTACCAGGACATTGACTCTGGTGGGTGTCTGGAGGAAAACAGGAGAAGCAGAGTGTGCTGAGTAAGAAAGAGCACGGTGCCAAGAAGGGTGAGAAGTGACAGCTGGTGACGGGCAGGCCAGCAGGGCCTGCTGACAAACCCGAGAAGGTCGGTAAACGGAACGGAATCACCAGTGATGCAAAACACTCTCAGAACGTCTGCTGGCTTCTCCCTTGCTTTGAAACACTGGTGTTTTTGTGCAAATAAAAATGGACCTCTCTTCTCTACAGACTCTCTGCCCAAGCCACGCTACCCTGTTTGCTGCCCCCAGGACACACCACTCAGTGCCACTTCCCATCCCTGGCTCCCCAGAGTTTCTTCTCTTCCTCCTCTGCCCCTTCACATCTGCCTGTTTGTCTGGGACCTTTCCAAGTCACTTATTTCTCCAGATGACATTTTCTTTGTCCTATAAAATTTTGGATGATTGCTATCATTCACGAAATTGACTGGACCTGCTATGACTAATTCACATAGCTACTATTAACATAGTATCCTATATGCTCAGTTGCAAAGTCATGTCTGACTCTTTTGTGACCCCATGGACTCTAGCCCACCAGGCTTCTCTGTCCATGGGATTTCCCCAGCAGGAATACTGGAGCAGTTTACCATGTCCTTCTCCAGGTATCTTCCCGACCCAGGAATCGAACTCAGGTCTCATGTTGCAGGAAGAATCTTTACCATCCCTTACATATATTAACTCATTTAATCTTCATCACAGTTCTACCAGGAAGAAACTATTATTAGCTCCATTTTACAGGTGAGGAAACTAAGGTACACAGAGGATAAAAGACTGGTCCAAGGCCAGCCAACTAGTTAGTAACTGTGTATAATTCAGTTTATTAGGGTTTCATGGCAAAATAGCCTAGACCAGGTGACTTAAACAACAGAAATTTAATTTTTCATAGTGCTGTAAACCGGAAGTCTGAGATCAAGGTGCTGTCTAGGTTGGTTCTGAGGAGACCTCTCTTCCTGATTTGTAGACAGCCACTTTCTCCCTGTGTCCTCACATGGCCTGACTTCTGTGCTCATGTGGGGAGAGAGAGATCTGGTGTCTCTTCCTCTTCTTATAAGGACACCAATCCTTTTGGATTAGGGCCCTACCTTATCACCTCATTTAACCTTCATTGCCTGCCTAAAGTCTCTGTCTCCAAACAGAGCCACAGTAGGCATTAGGGCTACAACATACTAATTTGGGAGGGCCAGAATTCAGCCTAATAGTGTGATGTGACTTTTTTCATTCATTCATTCATTTACCAGTTGCCAAACAGTCTAAGTATCTAGAGACAGAACGGTGAAGAAGGCAGGGCTTTCCCTGGTGACTCAGTGGTGAAGAATTCACCTGCCAATGCAAGAGACATGGATTGGATCCCTGAGCCGGGAGAATCCTGCGTGCCATGGAGCAACTAAGTCCATGCGCCGCAACTCCTAAAGCCTGTGTACTTACAGCCTGTGCCCTGCAACAGGAGAAGCCCATGAGCCACAGCTAGAGAGCAGCCTCCACTCGATGCAACTAGAGAAAAAACCCGCCCAGCAACAAAGACCCAAAGGAAGCGAGAGTGAAAGTTGCGTCCGACTTTCTGTGACCCCATGGACTATACAGTCCATGGAATTCTCCAGGCCAGGATACTGGAGTGGGTAGCCTTTCCCTTCTCCAGGGGATCTTCCCAATCTGGGGATCGAACTTGGATCTCCCGCATTGCAGGTGGATTCTTTACCAGCTGAGCCACAAGGGAAACCCAAGAATACTGGAGTGGGTAGCCTATCACTTCCCCAGGGGGCTTCCTGACCCAGGAATCGAACCAGGGTCTCTGGCATCACGGGCAGATTCTTTATCAACTGAGCTATGAGGGAAGCCCCAACAAAGACCCAGCAAAGCCATACATAAATAAATAAATAATTTTTTTTTTTTTTTAAAGAGAGAAGTTTAAAAAAAGAAAAAGGCAAACAAGGGCCTTGCTTGTTAAAATATAATCTCCCTTTCAACAGTCCCCAACCTCTTTGGCACCAGGGACCAGTTTTGTGGAAGACAATTTTTCCATGGACCAGAGGTGTGAGGATGGTTTTGGGGTGAGTCAAGTGCATTACTTTTATTGTGCACTTTATTTCTATTATGATTACATCATCTCCACCTCAGATCAGCGAGCATTAGAAAAGAGAGATTGGGGACCCCTGGAGTGGCAACAGATGAGGAACATGTGAACTCATTAACCAAGTAGATAATTTCAAATGATGATAAGTGCTATGAAGAAGCAATAATTAGGTGTGTTATTGGACTAACTTGGTCAGGAACGATTAAGTATCTATTAAGTATGTATTATGTGTAAAATCTATTTATCTACTCAACAAATATTTACTGAGTATCTATTCTGCGGGATAATGTACTGATGCTGGAAACACAGTGGTGAACAAGACAGATCAAGTCCTCGTCCTCAAGAAATTTACTGGTGAATGTGTTATAGAGAGGAGACTCTAAGACATTATGGTCCCAGCCCAGGATGCTTCCAGTCTTCCATTAAAATGTCAAGTTAAGACATCTCTGAGGGCTGAACTCTGTGGCCCACACTGTGAGCAAGGAAGGAATTCAGAGGAAAGGAAAGGCCAACCACAGTGAGAGCTAGAGTGTGGAGCATGGCTTTTTGAAGACGTGGGACTCAACAGGCATCAAAGGATGGATGCGTGGCGGGGTTGGGGGTGTGTGGTTTCTATCTAAAGAGATATAAGGAAAGGGGCATGGTGGAATGGAAACAGCAGTAACAGCAACACCTTATTCTGAATGAACTTTCACTCAACACCTATTCAGCACATGCTCTGTCCCTGTGGGGCCCCAGGCTCCTGCCTTCCAGGTATTTCCATCTGGCAAGGATAAGGGAGGCCCCTGGTGACACATTATACCCTAGAAAGTAAGATGGTCTATTAGAGAGCTGGGGAAATCACTGAGGGATATGAGAAGAGGGGATCTGCCTTTTGTGTATAACAGTAGCCATAGAGACTTGTGTGCATGCCTCCCTATCTATACATGCATATACAAAGAACAATTTATACTTCCAAAGTGCCTTCGCATTTATCCACAGAAGTGACTTTGTTAAGTATGCACAACAGGAGGGATGGTGACTTCTATTTTCCATGTGCATAAATGCAGTGCTTTCTCAGTCAAGAGCCAGTCAGGAAACCTGGAACCCCAGCTCTGCCCACTGCTACACTGCCCTGCTCTACCATCAGTTCAGAGCTGCTGGGGAAATGCACGAGCACGTGTGTGGGCAATGGCCACGGGGACAAGTGGGAGGACTCAGGACATAGTGAGAAGGTTGAACTGGCAGGACCTGCTGCTGGGTGGGGTGTAAGGATAAGTGAAAGAGAGGAATGAAGGATAACGAGATTTACAGAAGATCAAGGAAATAAAGGTGGAGGGGGAAGGGAAACAGTTAAGATATTGTATAGCACCAGTTTAGCTACTGAGAGGCTGATTCCAAGCAAGCATTTCTTTCTCCAGGTCTCAGTTTTCTCACTTGTAAAATGAAACTATTTAGACCCAATAACTAAGGTTCTTTATGTATGTATATACATATAGTATATAAATAAGAATATATGTATGATATGTAAATATTTCATATATACCAACATTGATAAAACTGAGACAGTGAACATTCATGTGACCACCTCCAACATAACACATAGCACACCAACATAACTTAAAACTCTTTGCAAAAAAGATAAAAAACTCTTTGCACAGCCTTTTGAATTGTACCCCCTACCCTTATCCCTACTCCAGATAGAACCATACTGCCATGCTGTTGAATCTGTCATTTGTCATTAAACCTTTTACTGTTTAATAAGAATTCTGTTATTTTCCTGCATCTTACACTTTAACAATGCTCACTCTTCTTCTGTACATTTGATTTGTGGTTGATGGAAAGCTTCCCATATAGGCATGTCCTCTGGTTTTCACTGAAATCCCATGAGAGGGGCTGACCTTTGAGGATTAGCTCCAGTTTTTCAAATGAGCAAAGTGAGGTTCCAAGTGCAGTATTCCATAGCACTTATCATCTTGGCTATATTTTCATCCCATTCTTGCCTTGCTTTCTGCTGCTAGTTATCTTTTCAAGCACATGTGACCCCATAACTAGGCTATCTTGAGAGCAGGGATCTCTTCCCTGAGGCTGTGGCCAGTGCAGTGAGATTATGGGACTCAGGCTTTAGTCAAAGAAACAATGATGATGGGAAGGCAGCTCACGTGATGGGGTGGTTTCACGGGTAACACAGGAGAAAAGATGTAGAATTGGATCTCAAGAGAACAGAACAGTGAGCCCCAAACCAATAATCAAGAAAGCGCTTAAGAGATCAGAACCCATGACTGCATTCTAGGCAGAGTTTTGCTTAAAAAGCAAACTAAAGAAGTTTTCAGAATAGTTGTAAGAAACCATAGGGGTTATCCAGTGTGCTTGTTGGCATAATCCTGGACTTCCTGCAAATGTAACATATGTCTAGTAAAATGCAATGGGATCATATTACAAACCAACCAGTGTAGTCAGGAAAGCGTGACCTTCTAAGTATAACATTTCAGAATCAGTAAATTTAGGACTAGGGACTGCCATGGAGAAGGATATAAAAGATAACCATAACATTACAAAAATTATCTCCCCAAAAGCTGGAAGGTATCTCTTTTGTTCATAGGCTTCTCAGAGTCTCAGCCCATCAGTAGGGAAATGAAAATTTATATGTCACCAATCAGCTCATATAGCAGAAGTTACTTGAAAAATGTCTCGCAGATTTCAAGTGGCCCTTATGAAGGGTAAATTTTGTTACAAGACTGGTATTTTAAGGAAAATATGTTGATTTCAATTATCTCACCTCTTGGTCAGTCTTGATATACTCCACTTGAATACTCCAATTTATCCCTGCTTCAAGGTTCCTATCTATAAAAACGAGAAAATCTTGGATTTCTCAACTCTCATAAAAATACAAGAATCAAGACTGGGAAGACTACTGTGTTTGCAGAATGTGCCCATAAATGTATAGGCCAATTAGTGAAGTTTTATTTGTATATGACAAGTCTCTTACGGTCTAGGAGTAAAACATGTGACCACAATATCCTTGGAACTGACAATTTTTCTAGTGACAGGGACAAGACTAGAAAGAACTATAGGGTTGGGTCTTGGATGCTCAGTATATACACAGATAATACTGATGATCACTAACACCGAGTGCTGAATGCTTTACACGCAACTTGTCATTTAAGCTTTCCAACAAATAATAGAGCACTATTATTCTTATTTTCTCTATTCTTAAAAACAAGGCAACAGAAGCTCAAGAGTGGTTAGTAACTTATTCACAGTCACCAAAAAAGCAAACAGGGGAGTCACGATGCAAACACAGGTCTATCCACCTCTGGAACCCCAACTCTTAAGCGTTTTGCCATCTCGTCTCCTTCAATGGCTCTCTCGCTTTCCAGTAAGACCTAGGCTCTGAGCTGTTTCTGTGCTAGCCATGTGAAGGTAGGTTTGCACAGATCCAGCCTGGGGTTGCTGGAGACAGGGACTACTCATTACCATCTCAGAGCAAAGTAAATAAGCATACGACCTTGGCCTCATTAGCATGAGGTTCAATCTCCTCAGGTTGCCTGTCTTGGCCAATTATACTTTTATTATAAGCAGCTGTTATGTTTTGCGCTTCCCAGGTTACTCATAGCAAAAATGTATGAGTAATAAATACTCACGTAATAAATGGATAACAACTACTGGAGTGATGCCAACAATTAGCTTGCCTCAGGTCCAAGGGCAAAACAGTCTTAAGTGTCCTACTGATTCTTTAGCTCCAGGACAAACAAGTATTTCTGCCACTAGAACTGCCTTAAGTTTCATAACATTTTCCAGGTGAAAACACTTAGGGTGATAGACCTGTGCGGGGATATGTGAAAAGAGAGATGCCTATGGCAGAGGGTTTCTTTCCAGTCTGTGGGCTTGTTTCACTTTCATAGAAGATATCAAGTATGACAAAATAGCTCAAAAGGATTAATATTTATCAATGTTTGCCATGAATGTTAGAAATCTTGACATATCATAATATTATATATATATATGTACACACACAGACATACATGCATCTGTGTGTCTATATGTATAAAGTGAACAGACAGGAAACACTATGGCCCAGTGGAAAATATTTGAGATTCTGTAGTTTCTAACCTTTTGGGGTTTGATATTCAATAATACAATATTAGAAAATCTTTTAGGGGTTTGCTATTCAATAATACAAAACAAAAAAAAAATGAGACAACTATAAATAAATCCTATCTAGCTGATTTAAATGATAGAGCCCATGCAGCTTGAGCAAATCTTCCTTTAGCCACGGTGTGATTCCTCTTGATTGAGAATCGAGTTTCTGGGCTGTTCTCAGAGAATGAAATTACAAAACACAAGACAGCAGATTTTTAAAAAATGTGTCCCCAGGTATCCCTGCAGAATATCAAGTGACTAGGTCAGAAACTCAGTCGGAAACTTTGCTTCAGGAAGAGCAGAGCAAATCCCTCTCGCCTGGGAGGCCAAACAGAGCATTGTTTTAGTTCTGTAGGAGACCATGACAATGGAATAGGACTTTGTCCCTGGTAATGGTCTCCTGCTGCTGGGGAACCGCGGAGGCTAAACCGAGGTGCTCAGCAAAAACAAACAAGGGGCTGAACGGCTACCTTCTTTTTAACCCAAAAAACTGTTGATCCTGGAACTCAGCCCCTCCCAGCAGCTTCCCTTTGGTTAGAAAAGTCTTGCTTTTGGAGGCTCTCTGGGCTGGGGTGTCGCTGAGTGGGGAAGCAAGCTTCGGAGGCTAACTGGCTCTCCTGCTTCTGAATTCCTGGCTTCTGAGACAGGCTTTGGGGACCATTCTGAATTTCACCAGCTGCTGGACAAAACAGGCTTTCCATAAAAAACAATCCCTGCGTCGCACGTCGGTACCAGATGAGTCATCCCTGCCCCCACATCCCACCCTCACCACCTCCCATTTCAGGGCTGCTGATCACACTGGTGGACTTTGTGCTAGCAAAGTTCCGCATGTGAGAACACCTTTATTTTTTGAGTATTAATCAGAGATGTCTGAAGACAAAAACCAATAGCTCATTTCTCTGGCATAGAAAGTCAGAACCTTCCTTTTCTCTCTTTTTTTTCCCTATAAAATAATATTAAATGTAGAGAATCTCTAATGTGCATCTCAAAACATAATTTAAAGTGGATAAAAAGTGGAAATGATGGAAAATTGGACATTTTGGAAAATAACAAATATCCTTGCACATTCGAAACCAAAAAAATTAATGAAAATTCAGCGTCAAAGTCGTCCCTCAGCCAACTGAAGCTTTTGTAGCAAATACAGTTCAAACTCTACCACACAGATGGAAAATAGTCTGTCTGAATGCAAACTGGCACTATTCTTTCAATCCACAAACTTCTACAATCTCCATTAAAGCTGCGTGGCATTCAAAACTTGTGGTCCAATTCATCTTCGCTGTTACTGAGACATTTTACAAGTGTATTTTTTTCTTGGGAAAAAATTTTAAATTAGGTAAAACAAATGGGAAGTGGATATTTTTTTAAAAAAAGAACAACTCCTGCCTGGTCTGGTGATTGACTTGCTTAGAATTCTGAGCAAGCATTTCATTTCCTGATAACTGCCATTTCCACTCCCATCCCAAATTCCCTCTCCTTGGGGCAGACACAGATCATGGAAATACTAAATTGTTCTGCTGGAATTCCCTTCAAGTGTTTCAACAAGAGAATTATTTTTTATCAGCTGTCAGGGTGTCCTTCCAAGTCTTCCTTTTCCTCTATGTACAGGTTTTCCTACAAAGAAGGATGCCAGAGATTGTCAGTTACAGGAACGAGGCATTTGGGGTTAGACACACAACATTTTGATGTTTTGTACGGCCACTATTTGTGTTTTATAATGTTGCTAGTAGAAAAGAACTCTGGACGTGAATATCCAATAGCAATGACAATTTACATTTGTCTTACAGTAATTAATCCAATATTTCTAATTTAAAGACATCTTGTTAAAAAACCTGAAGGAGAAGATGTTTTTGCCCTCAGTCACTTGTTCATGATATTCTCATTTTTCTACCTTCTGGGTTGACTACGGCTCCTTGGTTAAATGATACTCCAGTGGGCGAGAAATCAGTTAATTTTGAAAGTGTTTTGAAAATGTGTTCAGTAACATAAATCACCATCATAGAAACCTCAAGTGAGAAAAGGATAAATGGGGAAGAATAACAAGCAAGGACAGCTAGTCTGAAATACAGGAATAAAGAGGGGAAAGTGAAAATTTGAAAGGACAGAAAAACTCTTTAATTTGAAGATCTAGTTGTTAAAGAACAAAATTAGAGTATAAGCATTTGGATTAGGCAGACTCAGTTCAAATTGTTGCTAACAATATAGGGAGAAACCAAAGCAAACAGTTTTCCGGTAAATCCTAGGTGCTCAGAGCTGGCTAAACAAAACGAGCTCTGGAAAAGGAATGAAAATTGGTAATAAACAGAAAGATACAAAAACACTGAGGACAAGGCTGATCTCACTGCCTCTTCAGTATCTGAGTGCATCCTGTAAAACAAGGGATTATTGGAATTTTATCTTCATCCTCCATGCATCTGGCTAGATCTTGCATCTTCCTCATTTCGTCAGCATGTCCAAAATATCTGCTGGATTTTACACTGATGCCAAGTCCAAAATCTTGTCCACCCTAATAGGCATGCAAAAACTTGCATTTCTTCTGGACTTGCCATAAAGCAGAGTTCTCCAGGAAAGCAAAACTTCCCACCTGATAATTCTGCTTCCAGAAGAGGAAGGTCCAGGCACCCAGACATGCTCAATTCAAAGAATCTGGCAGGAAATTGATGGTTGTGAATGTTGTGCTCCAACTCCTGTTTCTTAAAGAGTGCTGCCAGAAATATTATATTTAAGGTGAAATTTCTCTAAGAAAAAGTTCATGAAAATTGTTTTAGAGTTTTAGGAAAGTGTGTTTGGTAAAGGCGGAAAGTTTTCAACTTCAGAGACTTTTTGAAAAAAGGAAACAAATTTCGATCACTTTAATATACCTTTTTAAAGCGATTTCTGATAACTGTAGCCTGCCTGCCGATGCCTAAGGCATAGGCTGAAGTTTCCAAGTTGAAACATTCATCCTTGTATTTGGGAAAAGTCCTTTCAGGAATTCTGACAAATATTTAAAAAATATGGAAGCAAGTGTAAAATCACTTTAACCTGTGCGATATCCTTTTTTTTTTCCATGAGTGTGTTCAGATTACATAGTTAGTGTTACAGATTTTCACAAACACGGTTTCATTTGTGGTAGTTATGTGGCTGAAATTCAAGGCTGCTGTTTCATTCTATTGAACGATTCAGGGCTATCTTTGCCCTCTCTTCCTTCTGCTGCTTAAATCGGCCAAGAAAATGTCAAGAAACCAAAAGGAATGAAAAACAGGAGGTAGAGATCATATTCAGAGGACTGAAATCCATCACATGAAACATTAAGTGGATAATAGTTGGGGTTACCTCCCAGCTCCAAGTCCTCCATCTGTGCAATGGGCTAACGTCCCTGGGCTGGGGGTGCTTGAGGACGAAGAAAGAAATCCTCAGCCGCTGCAGAGATGCTAAGAAAACAGCCAACTGTCTCCAGACTTAGTGTGTTTCAAAGCTTTCTGGCCTCTCGGAGGAAGCCGACCCAAATCCTCCCGGTGTCAATTTGCCTTCTAGAAGCAACAGGATGCGCACAAGGATCTGGGCAGGGCTTACATTTTTAGTTTATTGGTTTTATGAGGGTATTTTAGGGCTCTCTCTGCGATCTGCTGCAGAGTGGGGGGCGGGGGACAAGGTGGGGAGGAAAGGAGTCAGCGAAGAAGAGAGTAAGAGAGAGAAGCAGGGGGGTGGAAACCCCAGGAGGGAAAGGAAATGCCCAAGGCGGAGAACGCAGCCAGAGGAGGGCCGGGGAAGAGGCAGGGAGGCACTCGGGCTGCGTCCGGAAACAGAGGGCCTGGACCGGGCTCCGTTTGAGCGCGCCGCTCAGCCCGGGGCCGCGCCCTCGGCAGCCGAACTGGGTCACCGGGCTCGGCCTCCGCCCACGGCCCACTGCCCGCCCCCTCCCCTCCCAGGTGTCGGCCTCCCGGAGGCAGGAGCCGTCGGGATGCTGAGCTCTGTCCGCCTTCCTCGCAGGCTCGATCGGGGATCTGCACCAGCCGCGGACACTGAGCCGCGGCGGGGGCAGCCCGCGGCCGGGTGGCTCTCCATGCTGGATGGGGTGGCCCGTTTTACCAGGCGCTGGTGTTTGCAGGAGGGGAGGAGGCAAGGCCACTTGGGGCCTCCCTGACCCCTGCGGGCCGGGCCAGGGAGCCGGGAATGAAGATGCAAGTCGAACTCCAGGTTATGCGTGAACTGCCCTCCTCGGTCTCGGTCCCGGCCCGGGGGAGGTGCCCCCCACCGCCTCCCCGGGTTCTGAGTCGCGACGCCCTCTGGGACCTGGTGCAGATCGCCACGCGGGACCCGGGAGCCGAGCGGAAAGGGAGGCGCTCTGCGCGCCTCGACTTTCCCTACGCGCCGACGGCTCGGAGCGCCGGCGGACCCTTCGCGGGCGAGTGGTGCTCGCTCGTCCGCCCTCCCCGCGACCTCACCTCGGCGTCAGGCCCTGCCTCGGGCCGCGAGGATAGAGGCCGGGCACCGGTTCCGCGGCGGCCGCATCCCTAGCCAGCCCAGAGGCTCCTTCTCGCTCTTTCCTCCCCAGGGACCTAAACTCCACAAACCCCGTGCAGGGGGCAGCGGGGGGCCGCGGGGAAGACAAAACAGTCCAAGTTTTCCTCCAGCGGCGCCAAAGAAACTTCTTGGGGGGTGCGCTCCAGGTTCGGGGGTGTCGCCTCCCCTGGTGACTTGCTGGAGTGGGTGCCAGGCTGGGCCTCTTGACAGTTTCATCGCTACTTCTAATGTCTCCTTCGCTTTGAATTCGGGGAACTAGCCCCTCCTCTTGGAGAAGGAGGCCGCGCCCGCACCCAAAGGGAATCCTCAGGTGACCCGGGGGGAGTGAGGCTGTCTGTCTGGGTGTGCGACCAGGGGCCAGGAGATGGAGATTTCTGATGCAGCTGAGAAACACAACGGCGTCAGGGGGAATAAACTTATAGTAGGACTGGGCCTAAACTTAATTTTTTTTAAAAGGTCTCAAATTGTCCAGTTTGTCTTTTTGCTTCTACTGAAAATATTAGGGGAATGAAAGGTGACCGATGGGTCACCCCGTGCGTCTAGTTTGCCTTCATTTCCTTCCTTTCTCCCGCAGTTGTCCCAGCAGTGTCCACGTAAAATATTTTCTTCCGTCGAACCCTTGCAACAAAATCGGATTTTCTATTTGGATGGTTCTACGTCAAAGACGGACTGCAGCGGCACCGGCTTTGCCCGTGATTAACGGAAGGACATTTCCTACAATAAGGTAGAGTCAGTGCGGTGCGCCCAAGCCATTGATTTCCACCCCTGTGTCGTCAGCTTGTTGTTCACTTTCTTTTAAGATTATGGCAGCAATCATCATCATTATAATAACCAGGACACAAACAGCTCCTGAGAAGTCGCTTATAACTACCTCTTCTAGGAGGTGAGACACAAGCACACCACCCTGTGGACTTATGTTTTATTTTTGCCAGAGGAACGGCAGAATTGCCTGAGTTTTTAAAAAATGATCTATTTACAGACTTGCTCATGCCTCTGCAGAAATCCTGTTTATCAGCCCAATAGTTGTGACAGGGTTAGAAAACCATTTTAAACTGTTAATCGGCCACAAAAAGGGTCCCAGATTGACGCCTTTCACTTATCTTTGAAAGGCTATAAAAGCGATGCTGTACATTGGGATGAAATTAGACAGCGACAAAATCATTACCTTGACTTCCCACAATAAAGACAACCTTAAAGAGGGGCTATTGATGGTTTCAAATTACATGACGGTGGTTTATAAGTTCTTCCTCTGGGCTCACAGAAAGCAATTTTAAAGTGTGAATTCTTCAAAGAACAAACAGCATTCAAATGCTGACATGCAGCTGCCTTTTAATTTTATTTATTGCAAAACGGCTATTAGTAAAAAAGAGAGAGAGAAACACAAAAACAAAAATCCCAGCAAGAGCAGGCCGAGCCCAAAGAGAAAACCATGTTCACATTGTATTTCACCAAGCTCCCTGGGTGCACACTTGGCCAGGGAGCTCCCTGGGGAGAACTTGTCCTCCTCCATGGGACACGGAGTGGAATTCATAGCCTCCGGAGTAGGAAGAGCCCCGCGAGTGTCACTGGGTCCTGTCTACCCCCTACATTTGCAGGTTTAAATCCGAACACAGCCTCCTCTAGGCTAGAAGGAAAGACGTTTTTTCCATACAGCACAGAATCCGGGGGTGGGGTGGGCCTGGGGGCTGGGTCCTGGGCTAAAGATCCTCCCTACCACCCTCATCCCTCTGGGTTGGCTCCAACATGACCAAGGGTGGGACTCCACCTTTCAGCTGACCTTTACTCAGACCAATTTCTACCTAATCCTGGAGGCTATAGAAGCTATGGGCCCTTTCCTTGCTCTCAAAGTGGCATCTGCATTTTTGCGGGCTGGCCCCCCCAAACTGCAACCTCCTTTGTTGACCTGCAAGGCCTGAAAAAAACCCGATGGGGCACCCCGCCGCCGCAGCTTACGCTTCTTGGGGACCAAATCAGTGGTGGAAAACCAACCAGGTGGCAGTGTTTTTACCAAGCAAAGACATTCAGGACGGCCGCACCGAGCGCCGCGCGAGGAGGGAGAGGAGCACGCCCTCTTTAGCGTGTTGGGGCCAGGGGCCTTTTGGGGTCAGGAGCACTCTAGGTGCAACTTCGCAGCGGATTTGAGAGACCGGAGGGGAGTCGGAGAACCGCAGGCAAGCTGGGGTTCGGCCACATTCGCTGCGCAGCACTGCCCCCTGGTATCCCGCGCCAAAACTGCCCCACTAGGCTGTGGCGATCTCCCTGCTCCTCGGCTGGGGCTAACCTTTTTCTCCTTTTTTAGACCACAAGCCCTCTTCTAGAAGCTCCCCGGGAGGCCTCGAGAGAGCTCTCCTACGGAGCTCTAAAGCCTTCCTTCCCGCCCCGCCGCAAGCACTCACCTTCCCAAAGAGGACTCCCGAAACCAGGCTGCCGAAACCAGGCCCCCGGTGTGACTCTGGCACCCAAGTGTCAGCTGAGACGTGAGGGCTGCCAGGAGGCCTCACTGCAGGCCTGTGTGAGTGGGGAAGCCTTGTGTATATGGAGACTCACTTAGTATTGGGAAGGTTCATTCTTTTAATGAACACCAGTTCCCCGGGCATCTTTTTTTTTGGGGGGGGGCATCTGGGCTTTCTGGAGAAGAAAGAAAGAGGAAGTAGGGTCACGGTCTTCTTGGCACCCCGAAGTGGGAGAGATGGGTGGGTATCAGGTGACCCATTCAAAACCCCAGGGTGTGGCTCAGGAGGGCCCAGAGTCCTGCCCAGTTTGCCCCCTTCCTATGGGTCCCCAACAGCCCTGCCTTCCTGCAGGTGCCTGGAGGAAGACTGCCCTCTTCTCCAACCCATACTGGGCATCTAGTGCCCGGTGTGGGTACCAGCCTCAAGACACCCACCACCAACTGGAGGACTGGGCCCCTGCTTGAGGCTAGGGCTTGGGGAGAGGTATGTGTTTAGATCACTCGACACAGAGAAGGAGTTCAGACTTCCAAACCAGGTCCGCTCTGGGTTCCAGCTTGGTCACCTGCAGACAGTGTGACCTTGAAACCTTCAGCCTCTCTGTACATCTCTTTCCTTGCTACTTTTTCAGGGAGGTTGTGAGAATTGAGATAATGTTCTTCAAGTATGTGCTCAGTCAGCGTCACCATTGGTGACAGTGGGTGTTCCCTGCAGGAAAGTGCCCCAGAGAGCATCCCATAAGCAGGGGGGGGGGGCAGGGGGGTTGCCCTGCAGCACCACAGTGGAGCTAACTCCGGTTTTCAGGAGAAGTGGATACAGAGCAGTGATAGCCCTGAAGGCTGTGCCCTGGGTCCCCACGCTACCTGGGTGTCTTCCACCAGGGCCCAGGCTTTGCTCGAAGGGAGGTCTTAGCTCACTCCTCTCGGCTCTGGGAAGCTAGTCATCCCCGTTTATGACAGCTTCTAGTGTTGAGAACCTTGGCCTAACACGTGTCACACACCCAGCCTTAACCTGCATCAGACACAGGGCTAAGAGCTTCGCGTTCACTATCTCACTTCATCTTCACAGTGATGGGACAGAGGTAGTTAAGTTTTCAAATCTCCATTTTACAGAGCGGGAAACTGAGCTCAGAGAGGTGGGGCAACTTGCTCAAGATCACACAGCTGTTTTTTTCAGAGGCTAAGCCCTTTCTGGTGTGACATTAGAAAGCACAGGCTTTTGCTCTTCCGTTTCCACTCAGGCTGCTGCTGCTGCTGCTAAGTCGCTTCAGTCGTGTCCGACTCTGTGCGACCCCATAGACGGCAGCCCACCAGGCTCTGCCGTCCCTGGGATTCTCTAGGGAAGAACACTGGAGTGGCTATGTTCTTTAAACTGCAGTTTCCTTTTCCCTGCGTTGGCACCTACGGAAGCTGAGGCGGGCTCCCGGGAATCTCAGGCCTTAACGCGAATTTTCACTCAATTAATTAGTTCTGGGGTGTCCTCAGACCCTTTGATCGAGTCTGCTTCGGTCTCTAGTACCCTAGGAGACCTCAGATCAGAGTGACCCACCCGAGCATCCGGACAAAACTTCGGGGAAGAAACCTCTCCCCTCTCTGGAAACTGAGATCAAGCGGTCCAGACTGTCCAGAAAACAGGCGAGGCCACGCCTGTTGCGTCCCTGGGAGGCGCAGACGCGCGGATCCGGGATGCTGGGATGCTTCCAGGTACCCACGCCGCGCGAAACCTCCCTGGCTCCCTCACCCTAAACCAAGGTCTCGAGGACCAGGGGTTGGTGCGGGGAGTGTATTGCGTGTAACCGGGTGTCGCGGCGCAGGGCACCGGCAGTCAGCTATGGAATGGACTTGACTATGAGGTTCTCGGGCCAGCGGCTCCCTGCGATGGGAGTCCCCGAGCTCCCCAGTCGGTAAATATCCGATGATTGCCTCCTGGGAGCCACGCCCGGCATCCACCCCTCTCCCCACCCTCCACGCCCCAGTCACGGTCAATTTCCAGGCCGCCCCCAAGGCCCCCCACTCTCTGTCCTAAGCCCCGCCCTCCCGTGGGGCCGAGTTGAGGGCGCCACCAGCGCTCTTCGGAGTGAGTTTTCTGGTGGGGCCCAGGCTTCGTTGGATCCCACGCACCCCGCCCACCCTTTCCGCAACTGTTCGGCTCGGCGCGCAGCCCCGGCGTCGGCCGCGCTGAGCGAGGCGCCCCCTGGCGGCAGGAAGCCGCGCGCACTGGTCTCCCTGGTGGCTCCGGGCTGATCCCTCCGAGCTCCCGGTCCCCTCCGCCGCCCGACCACCCGGGCGCCCTCGCCCGCCTCTCCCACTCTTCCATCTCCCACGGAGGTGGCTACCTTGTCCCCAGAGACGGTCCGAGAGACGCTTGCGGCTTTCCTTGACTGGCCCGGGCGCGCCCTTGGCCCAAGCCCCCTCCACGTTCCCCAGCAGCAGGCCTGGTCCTCCCTGAATAGAAACCACCGATGCCAGGTAACCCCCACCCCACTGCCGGGCTTCACTGGACGCTAGGCCCCTCGGAGGCCAGCGCTATGGTTGAGAAAAGAAAAAAAAAAAACTCCACCCATCCACCTAATTCAGGGGTGAAGGAAAACCGTATTCATCTGGATTTTCCAAAAGAAAACGTCCCCCCTCAACAACCTCGTGTCCACCGCCCCTTGCCCGGATCCTGTGAACCGAAAAGGCACAAATTCCACGGCCTTCTCGCCGGTCACATGAATGTCCCCGATGCTATCTGCCCACATCTCTGTGTGAAGCAGTTTCTCTCCCTCGAAATCCCACCGGAAAGACGCGATGGCGAGAGATGACTCATTCGAACAAGAATCTGGAGAAAAACGCCCTGAGAGCGTTCAAAAACTCAGCAAGCTGCGTTTTAGCCAAAAATCCTGGTTAGAGCTCTCTGGGTTTCCTGTGGGTTTCAGGTCTGGTGTCAGAATGACCTGAATTTGAATCTTGATTTTGTCACTTAATAGCTGACTTTGGCAAATTACCTTCTAAGTACCAGTTTTCTCTGTTACAGTAGAGTTACCTCACAGGCTGTCATAAAGATTAAAAAATCATACGTGTAAAGTTTAGACTAGGCAGGTAACTGTATCTTGATTATTTCCCCTAAAGCCAGAGTTCCATGCTTGCTAAGTCTCTTCAGGTGCATTCGGGTCCGACTCTGCAACCCTATGGACTGTAGCTCACCAGGCTCCTCTGTGCATGGGATTCTCTAGGCAAGACTGCTAGAGTGGGTTGCCATGCCCTCCTCCAGAGGATCTGCCTACCCAAGGATGGAACCTATGTCTCTTACCTATCCTGCCTTTGCAGGTGGATTCTTTACCATTAGCGCCACCTGGGAAGCCCAAGAGTTCAATGAGACTTTAGCTAGTGAAGGTTTGAAAACTGGATTTGACTTGGACTCAAGGATGAGATTGGGGGCACAGATACTGTTACAAGGTGAGTTTTTAATCCTGGGAGGGCTGAACTCACAAATGACCATTCGGTGGGGTGGACGCTTGCATCAATGAGAATTAATAAGGCTGGGAGTTGGGACTGTAGGGCTCTCCAAGGACCTTCCCAATCCTAAGTGTTTTCTTATACCTGCCTTGGGGCAGAGCTGGCCTTTCTCCTTTGTACTCTTGCACCCGAGAGGCAGCCAGTTACTCAGGGTCCATGCTGGCTGCTGAGTGAGTGGATTTGGTCGTCCCAAATGTGGTCTTACACAAGTCATCTTTCCCTTTGCTTCGTTAACTCCTGCCTTCTCTGAACAGGCCAGATTCCCCTGTCATATGCTCTCAGAGGACCATACACTTTCTCTTCATGACGACTCATCACTGTTAAAACTTCACATTTATTTGTGCAGTCATCAGATTGTCTTCCTTTTGCTGTGAGCTCCATGGCTGTTTTCCTGTCCCTGAGTTGTTCTTAACAGTTAATACAATGGATAACCAGTGAATGGCAATGAAATGGCTTTTTTCGTAGCTAGATTCAGAAAGTAGTTTAACCCTACCCCTCACCCTAATTAGCAGTCATGGTAGGTAATTCACAATACACTCTTTCAATATGTTGTAAAGAAATTAGCCTCCAAATGCACTACCAGGCAAGCTATTCTAGAGGTGACAGAATAGAAAGGCACACAGACCAAGTTAAGATGCTTTAATCTCACAGATTATTGGATAAATTGAAAACACACAGGGAGAAGGAAGATAAAAAGAGATGGGGTAGGTTAGCAACAATTTGATCAAATATACGAAGGTGGGGAGGAGCACTTGCAGAATCGTGGATTATGTAAATATATCATGTTCATGTCCCCTTCTCCCTGCCCCCTATACTAAGTTCAGTTCAGCTCAGTTGCTAAGTCATGTTCAACTTTTTGCGACCCCATGGAATGCAGCATGCCAGGCCTCCCTGTCCATCGCTAACTCCGAAACTTGCTCAAACTCATGTCCATCAAGTCAGTGATGCCATCCAACTGTCTCATCCTCTGTCGTCCGCTTCTCCTCCTGCCTTCAGTCTTTCCCAGCATCAGGGTCTTTTGCAATGAGTCAGGTCTTCGCATTAGGTGGCCAAAGTATTGAAGCTTCAGCTTCAGCATCAGTCCTTCCAATGAATATTCAGGACTGATTTCCTTTAGGATTGACTGGTTTGACTTCCTTGTGGTCCAAAGGACTCTCAAGAGTCTTCTCCAACACTACAGTTCAAAAACATCAATTCTTCTGCGTTCAGCCTTCTTTAAGGCTCAACTGTCACATCCATACATAACTACTGGAAAAACTATAGCTTTGGCTATACAGCCCTTTGTCAGCAAAGTAATGTCTTTGCTTTTTAATATGCTGTCTAGGTTGGTCATAGCATTTCTTCCAAGGAGTAAGCATCTTTTAATTTCATGGCTGCATCACCGTCTGCAGTGATTTTGAGGCCCCTCAAAATAAAGTCTGTCACTGTTTCCATTGTTTGCCCATGTATTTACCATGAAGTGATGGGACTGACGCTTACTCCTTGGAAGAAAAGTTATGAGCAACTTAGATAGCATATTCAAAAGCAGAGACATTACTTTGCTGACTAAGGTCCATCTAGTCAAGGCTATGGTTTTTCCTGTGGTCATGTATGGATGTGAGAGTTGGACTGTGAAGAAGGCTGAGTGCCGAAGAATTGATGCTTTTGAACTGTGGTGTTGGATAAGACTCTTGAGAGTCCCTTGGACTGCAAGGAGATCCAACCAGGCCATTCTGAAGGAGATCACCCCTGGGATTTCTTTGGAAGGAATGATGCTAAAGCTGAAACTCCAGTCCTTTGGCCACCTCATACGAAGAGTTGACTCATTGGAAAAGACTTTGATGCTGGGAGGGATTGGGGGCAGGAGAAGAAGGGGACGACAGAGGATGAGATGGCTGGATAGCATCACTGACTCAATGGACGTGAGTCTGAGTGAACTCCGGGAGTTGGTGATGAACAGGGAGGCCTGGCATGCTGCGATTCATGGGGTAGCAAAGAGTCGGACACGACTGAGTGACTGAAATGAACTGAACTGAACTGATGGGACTGGATGCCATGATCTTAGTTTTTTCAATGTTCAAGCCAACTTTTTCACTCTCCTCTTTCACTTTCATCAAGAAGCTCTTTAGTTCTCCTTCACTTTTTGCCATGAGGGTGGTGTCATCTGCATATCTGAGGTTATCGATATTTCTCCCAGCAATCTTGATTCCAGCTTGTGCTTCATCCAGCCCGGCATTTTGCATGATGTATTCTGCATATAAGTTAAATAAGCAGAGTGACAATACACAGCCTTGACATACTCCTTTCCCAATTTGGAACCAGTCCATTGTTCCATGTCTAATTCTAACTGTTGCTTCTTGACCTGCATATAGATTTCTCAGGTTCCCCCTTGATGATGTGGTTACAGGGACTAGAGTTGGGGGTGGGTACTGAGATAACAGACAGAAGGTGCCCAAGGCAGTGACACACACTTTCACGGTCAAGTTCGCCTGGCTAACAGCAGGAGCTCTACTCATCTTCAGGTTTAGCTGTGCGTCATGGGCAGAACACAGCTGGGACCACAATGGATGTCACCAGTGAGTGGCTGGTTTAGAGGATTACATAGCTGCCAGCTCTAAGGTGGCATGATCATACCTTATTATTTGGTCTTTTCATCTCTATTTGTACTTAGGACTCTGGTTTGTTCTACACTATTTTTTTTCTCTCCATCTTTACCATATCCTGCATATTGCTGATTTACCTGCAGGTGAATTCTGCCATGTCCCACAAGATACTTGTGACCCCTGCTCTAGAATGAACACTTCCTATGAATTTTGCTTATATTTCATTGTCTACTGACTTGCTTACAATCACGCTTCCTATGAGTTTCATCCATCCGTTTTTGTTTTTTTTTTTGCTGTCTTCTGGAACACGATTCAGTAATCTTAAATAACACAGCACACACATATTGCACAGTATGTGTACTAAATGCTAAGTATCATGCTAGGCAGCCTTCTAGTTAGTGGAAAGATACAATCAGTCCACACAGTCATATGGAATGGGACAAATGCCAGGCAGCTGGGCCGGGGAAAGGTTGGAGAGATCTGCTGTCCCAAGAACATGAGATGAGCAGTCAGGGAGAGCTTCCCAGAGGAGACAGCACTTGAGCTTAGATCTGCAAGGAGAGCTCCATAGTCCTGAGATTTCTGAAATTCCTGATAAATAAACATCAAGGTCTATTGCTTTCCCTCATCCCACTTGTGAGTCGTACTTAGCCTGTTTTCCCTTTGACTTTCCGAGGGAACACTAACCTGTTCCCAAATGCGCAAATGTTACGTTTTACACAACAATAAGAACGAAACACACCTTTTGGCAAAAGACACTGCAGAACAGTGTTTAGGCTTATAAATGGTTCTAACTGGGATCAGCAGCCTATAATTAGACTTTAACAATCCAAGAGAGGAGTAATGTGCACCCCGCAGCACAGATTGGCGTCTTTTTCTTTAGTTCTGCGGGTTTGGTGGGTAGATTGGCCCCCGACGTGCCTCCTACAATAACTGTCCCACCGAGGTAAACATGTCACAAACAAGAACAATGAGATCACCAATAACATAACACTAATACTATAAACAAAAGGAGCGCCGCCTTCGGCTCTGGTGGAATGAAAAACACAATGTAGGCCAACTAACAGCGCTATTTAAAAACAAGTTACTCACGGCCAAGCTTCTTAGCTCTCCAAACACAATTTTCTGGGAACCTTGGTATAAGAAGAAGTTTTCCCTGAAAGGGACCTGCCTCTGCTGCTTTCTGGATAGCATTTGCTTATAGATCTGAGGCCTCAGACAAAGAAGAATATGCCCCACACAGACCCACCTCAATGCTTACTCTCAT
Organism: Capricornis sumatraensis; assembly: GCF_032405125.1. Lineage (NCBI taxonomy): Eukaryota > Metazoa > Chordata > Mammalia > Artiodactyla > Bovidae > Capricornis > Capricornis sumatraensis. The sequence goes on from NC_091091.1 coordinate 37,605,079, forward strand.
TTATTTCCCCCCATATTGAGACATTTCTAGGGTCAAAGGTTACTGTAAATGGAGAGTCTGTAAGCACATCCTTGTCAGTGACATTTTCCAGAAACCTCAGGCTTTTCCCAAATGCCAAAGCTCTCTGATCACAGGCCACACTTCCTTGATAAGGACTGTTTTCCATGTTTTCTTAAAGAATGTTTAAGTGGGCAACAGAATATTAGCTGCAGTGGACCTTTTAAGAAAGTATTTGGTCTGTCCCTTTCGTTTTGTAAACAGGGCATCCGGCTCCAGGTGCAGACTGGAAGACACGACAGGCCTTGCTGTGAAGAAAACACAATGTATCCTTACACAAATAAATGAGGATCAAGCAAGATGCCTGGCTGGTTTCACCGGGGTACTACAGTTTGCCCTCATTCCATGAATCAACTCATTGGGCCAAGGGATGAGTAGCCAGAGTCCTCAACTAACTTCCATGTGACTTGACAAGAAGGACAGAGACAAAGCCCATTGTCTAGAAAAGGAATGTGTGCGATTAAAATGGGATGACTGCTAATCGTCGTAGAAGAGATGTGCTATTGGATAGGACCTTTGAGCCAACTCAAATCTGACCTAAGAAATGAAAGGACTTGATTGGACCACATAACAAAAAAGTCTAGAAAAATACTCATTTCAGACATAGTTATCTCCAGAGACCAATGGTACTGTCTATTTCTTGGGTCCCTCATGGTGACAAGATTGCTGCCAGATACTCCAAGCCTGCATCCTACCAGGTTTAAGTGCTGTGAAAGAGAGTGCCTGTCCCTTAATGACCACAGCTGGAGTCTCAGAGCTTCTGACTGGGCCGTGTGCTCATGCCTTAACCAATCACTTGGGCCAAGAGAAAGCAAGGCTCTGAGTGCTCAAGTCTGAATCGCATGTTCATTCTGGACACAGGTGAAACATCATTCTGAATATGAAAGAGTGGTCTCTCCTAGAAAAATTGAGGTATCAGGAAGCAGACAGGGTGATGGACAGCAAAACCTAAGACATCCAACATAGATGTGAAATTGAACACAAGGTATTCCTTAGAGCATCGGCCTTCTAGCGGCAGCACCAGGTTATGTGGCGTCTGGAATCTGGATACTTACCCAGAGAGTCTTGCAAAGTCAAGCACAGCTCCTTGATCAGTATAAAGTATCTCCGATTAGCATTATCTCCTCCATGAGGTAAGCTTGTAAAATCAATACTTTGATTTCAGGACTTTCACTTCTATAGATTTGTAATATGGTTCCTGATTCACCAGACTTTTGGATGCTGGCAAGCCGCAGTTTCCACATCTGTCTAATGGGGATAATACAATGAAAGTGAAAGCATTTTGCAAACCATAAAATACCATTCAGAGGACATGAGGATGGCTGGGAAAGTCGGGATTCCATGTCTACAAAGCCAAAAGCATGGATGTTCTCGGCCTTTTCAGATGAGGGGCACGCTGATCTGTGGATGAACACTATAGTTAAGGGATCTATTCATCTCTGAACCAAAACCCTGGGTACACTGTCTCAAAGAGAGTCTGGGCTTTTGACCATGCACAAGAAAGAAAAGGAACTCAAATGCATTCTTTATTCACAGAACCCCAGAGGGCAAGAGTGTCACACCTCTGGTGTGAGTCGTGAATATCACCTAAGGGCTGGGGGAAGGAATAAGACCCAGGACAGTAGCAGCCCCCTGTTGGTCCTGTCACCTGACTTGGCAAGCATGCAGAAGGTGCTTCTTGGGGAACACGTGCTGGGGCAGGCCAGGGGGGCGGCTGGCGTTGAACCTAGAGTGGTGGTGACAGTTAGCTATCAGCCTTCCAGGAGAAACCCAGGTGACATCTGTCCTTGGAAGCCTTTCCAGACTTCTCCAGGAGCAGCTGCCACTGCTCTGTCCATGGAATTCTCCAGGCAAGAATACAAGAGTAGGTAGCCATTCCCTTCTACAGTGGATAGTCCCGACACAGGGACTGAACCTGGGTCTCCTGAATTGCATGCAGATTCTTTACCATCTGAGCCACCAGGGAAGCCACACGGAGTGGTCACGCACTCCTCTAACGTCTTCTGAGAACAGGAACAGTCTGATCACGTCGACAAACCCACTTCCCTGTTGGCCTACGGCCTCCTTCAAGTGTGGCGCTCACAACAGCAATCTGTGCTGAACCCCCAAACCCGAGTGTCAGGGCCATTTCCCTCTGCCGCCCCCTACCCCTCCCTGCCCTTCTGGTTGCCCCTTATGTTCTTTCTGCACGATAAGCACAGGAGCATCATCCCTCTTCACAGTTCTGTCTCCAAATACATTTAGAAAAAGGGAACTTTCTGCAGGTGCAAAATAATCTTGAGAAAAAAAAAGCAGGCGCAGCATCCTCAGGTGATAATATCGATGATAACCTCATGAACACCAACTGTTCTAATCAACACGTGATCTCAGGTGGGGTTTATCATGCTGCTGGATGTGGCTGCTGCCTCTCCTCCTTGGGGAGTCTCCTCCCTTCTTCCTGGAAGCAGAACAGCACGCTGCCGTGTCCCCATCCCAGCCGAGAGGCAGACCTGCAGTAAAAACGGAGGCACATGGAATCAAGTAGCTGGAAGCCATGTCCACTTTAGTTCCAAGGCCTGGCTAACGCAGTCTGTCACATCAGTGTTAATCATATGTTCGTGGGAGTAGCTTGTTAAAGAAGGCCCCCGAGGGGTGGGGCTGGCCCTCCTGTTGCTGTTGGAGACAGGATCTGGGTTATATTCTGGTTGGGAGAGAGGTTCCAAAGGCTGTGAATCCAGACAGGGAGAATGCTAGCTAGCATCTGATCCTCTGGACAGTGCACTCCGGCAGAGTATCAAGGCAAGACTTGTGCTTTGGGGATCGTTTGTGTCTGAAATATTCTTGGGAAACCCATGGGGGAAGGCAGCTGTTCTGTAAATCTAAAGATCCAGATTCATTTTGCAGTGTGTACCTGTCATAAATTCATAGTGAAGTAAAACCATTAGAGGGTTTTCACTGGTCCTTGGACTTGCTGAGAGCAGAGGGGAGCTTTTTCCCCTCTTCCTTCATAAACACCAAGAAAGCAGAATTCAGACTTGTTCTTAGAGCTCCCTCTGGTGGCAATTACAAAAAATCCAGCTCTGAGGGTGTTTTTTGTTTTTTTTTTTTTAGTGGGGGGGCTCGGGGGTTGGGGAGGGGGTGCTTCCCTGATAGCTCAGTTGGTAAAGAATCCATGCAGGAGACCCAGGTTTGATTCCTGAGTCAGGAAGATCCGCTGGAGAAGGGATAGGCTACCCACTCCAGTATTCTTGGGCTTCCATGGTGGCTCAGCTGGTAAAGAAGCCACCTGCAATGTGGGAGACCTGGGTTCAATCCATGGGTTGGGAAGATCCCCTGGAGAAGGGAAAGGCTACCCGCTCCAGCTTCTGGCCTGGAGAATTCCATGGACTATATAGAGTCAGACAGGAGTGGCTCCAAAATCACTACAGATGATGACCGTAGCCATTAAATAAAAAGACCCTTGCTCCTTGGAAGAAAAGCTATGACAAACCTAGACAGTGTATTAAAAAGCAGAGACACTACTTTGCCAACAAAGATCTGTATATGGTTTTTTCCAGTAGTCATGTATGGATGTGAGAGTTGGACCATAAAGAAGGCTTTGAATTGATGCTTTCGAACTGGGAGAAGATTCTTGAGAGTCCCTTGGACTGCAAGGTCAAACAGTCAATCCTAAAGGAAATCAGTCTTAAATATTCATTGGAAGGACTGATGCTGAAGCTGAAGCTCCAGTACTTTGACCACCTGATGTGAATAGCCAACTCACTAGAAAAGATCCTGATGCTGGAAAAGATTGAATACAGGAGAAGAAGCAGATGACAGAGGATGAGATGGTTGGATGGCATCACTGACTCAAAGGACATGAGTTTGAGCAAGCTCCGGGAGATGGTGAAGGACAGGGAAACCTGGCATGCTGCAGTCTATGGGGTCGCAAAGAGTTGGACACAGTTGAGAAACTGAACAATAACAAGAGGCACAGAGGGGCTTCCTAAGGCCTCAGCAGGTAAAAGGTCCGCCTGCAAAGCAGGAGGTATAGGAGATGCAAGTTCCATCACTGGGTCAGGAAGACCCCCTGGAGAAGAAAATGACAACCCGCTCCACTATTCTTGCAGGGATAACTCCATGGACAGAGGAGCCTGGCGGGCTACAGTCCATGGGGTCGCAAAGAGTTAGACGTGACTGAGTACAGTGGCACAGAGGTCACCTGAGTTTTCAGTAAGAAGCTATAGGAGGAAGGTCCTCTACCCTTTCAGTGGCATGGCAAAAAGTCCACCATCCCCTTCTGTAAGGGGCTGCCATTCAGAGTCTGAGAAGTTGGGATTCCTCCGGATGTCTGGTCCTGTTGATGCGTGTGTATCCTGGCGTGAATGATTCTTGCAGGGAACTTGGAAAGCTTCTCTGGGCCGCTTTGGTGCTTGTCTTCTCATTTATGCATGCTAAGTCGCTTAAGTCGTGTCCAGCTCTGTGCGACCCCATGGACTGTAGCCCGCCAGGCTCCTCTGTCCATGGGATTCTCCAGACAAGAATACTGGAGTGGGTGGCCATTTCCTCCTCCAGGGAATCTCCTTGACCCAGGAATCAAACTGGAGTCTCATGTCTCCTGCATTGGTGGGCAGGTTCCTATCTCTAGAGCTTTCCTATATTGGTCCCCATTTCTCAAGCAGATCAGCAGTTTCTCTAGTGCCGAGATGACATCTTAATCACCCGTGTAGGAAGCCTCCCTCCCTCTAGCATCTAGCAGGGGACTTTGCCGATGGGAGGACTTCCTGGGAGATGCTGAAGCCTGGGCCAGTCACGAGGTGAACTGCCATGCGCCTCTGAGGCTAATGCTGAGTGACCAGGCGCATTAGCTGCTTGCCTGCCCTGTGCTGGCTGCGATCTCATAGGTCTTGACAGACGGTGGCGGCTTTGACAGGTCATCAGCCTCGTGTGAACGCTCCTCCCCAGTCGCTGCTCTCTGACCGCCAGCTCTGATTCCAAGAGCCAGGCTTTTCAGCTAATGCTTTTGCTCCGGGAGATGGGGGCGGCGGGCAGCGTGGCGGGAGTTCGAAGGCAGCCCGTAGCGTTGGAAGAGACTTGCTGCAAGAATCAGTGAAAAGTGCTCCTGTCAACGCGCAGACACGACTTGCTCTGAAAGCTCAAGAGCAGGAAGCTGTGGCACCGAGAGCCTCAGAAAACACTAGACCTGGGTTCCAGGCCTGGTTCTGTGGCTCTAGGCCGCTCATGCAGCCCAGTTTCTATCGTTATATAAACTCGATAGAACATGTTTTCCAAAGATTCTTTTCCAGATCCAATATTCTTTTCAACAAACCTACTATGTTAAAAAAAAAACACACACACACACAAAAGCAAGGTTTATTTTTCACTCATAGTGTGCGATCATCGCGGGTTGGCTGGGATACCATTCTGTGCTTTTGTCCTTCCACGCTATTAGAACAGCCACTCTCCATGCGCTCTGTTGCTAAGGCAAGTCTGACTCTTTGTGACCCCATGGACTATAGCCCGCCAGGCTCCTCTGTCCGTGGGATTTTCTAGGCAAGAATACTGGAGTGGATTGCCATTTCCTTCTCTAGGAGATCTTCCTGACCCAGGGATTGAACCCAAGTCTTCTGCATTGACAGGTAGATTCTTTACCGCTGCGCCACCTAGGAAGCCCTATACTATGTATTTTCAAATAGCTGATGGTGTTTTCAGTGACCTGGGGATATTTGCTACTTTCAGTGATGACAGCTGGAATCTGCAGCTCAAGAATTCTAATTTGTCCTCTTAACGGGTGGGGCATTTCCTGAACACCACTGCCCCCTTGTGGCAATGAATCTAATCTTGTAGGGTGGCAAAGACAATTTTATAAAGCCTTATAAGCTTAAATTGGATGGGCTTCTCAGGTGGAGCTACTGGTAAAGAATCCGCCTGACAATGCAGGCAGACATAAGAGACTCGAGTTTGATCCCTGAATCAGGAAGATCCCCTGGAGTAGGAAATGACAACCTGCTCCAGTATTCCTGCCTGGAAAATTCCATGGACAGATAAGCCAGGAAGACTACATTCCTTGGACTTGCAAAGAGTCGGACAAGATTGAGCGACTGAGCACGCCCACGAGCACACACACAAACACAGACACACGAACTTGGATTAATAAAGGGGGCTGGAGATTGCCCCCCAAACTTTACTCATCCCTGGAAGGAACGCATGCTTGTAACTAGATGAGGTGCTTAGATCATTCGTCCCCTTAACACCTTGGCTTTACTTCAAGCTGGTAATTTAGAGGCAATCATTAAGTGGATTTACAGCCAGATTATTTAAATCCACTTGTAAATCGAATTGTGGATTAAAATTTGCAAGCTTCTGAGACCTGGTACACTCCTGTTTCACAGTGGAGTCACTGAAAAGAGAAATGACACTAAGCCCTGGTAAACACTTGTAGTTATTAAACATCTCATTTGTATGAAGACAACTTTTACTCTTTTTGGAGAAAGATTTTTTTAAACTGTTGATTAGTCGCAACGTTGTGTCCGACTCTTTTGTGACCTCATGGACTGTAGTCCGACAGGCTCCTCTGTCCATGGGACTTCCTAGGCAAGAATACTGGAGTGGGTTGCCATTTCCTTCTCCAGGAGATCTTCCTGACCCAAGGGTCAAACCCATGTCTCCTGCATTGCGGGTGGATTCTTCACTGCTGAACCACCAGGGAAGCCTTGAGATAAGGTTTACAGAACATAAAATCAGCCATTTTTGCAAACTGAAGTATAGTTGATTAACATTGTTGCATTAGTTACTGTGTACAATAAAGTGATTCACACACATATATTCTTTTTCATATTCTTCTGCATTATAGTTTATAACGTGAACAATTCAGTGACACTCAGCACATACACAATATTATGCGACTATTATGTTATGTGAATGTTCTGTGAATGTGCTAGTTCCCAAACACTGTCATCATCTCAAAAGGAAATCCTTGTACCTATGCAGTTAGTCCCCATTTCTCTGGTAGCTGGAAACCACCAATTCACTTTCTGTCCGTGTGTGTTTACCTTACTCTAGTAAGTGAAATAGAATCGTACAGTATTTGTCCTTTTGCATCTGGCTTCTTTCAGCTAGTATAAGGTTTTTGACGTTCATGCAAGTTGTAGCACATAACAGAATTTCATTCCTTTCAATGGCTGAATAATATTCTATTACATATGGTGCCACTCATCCATTGATGGCCATTTGGGTTGTTCCCACCTTGTGGCTATTGTGAATAGTGCTCCTATGAACATTCGTGTACAAGTATGTGTTTGAGTCCCTATTCTCAATTATGCGGGGTCTGTATCTAGGAGTGGACTTTCTGGGTCATATAATAATTCTGTGTTTCACTTCTTGATGAGCCGGGTCTTCAGGTAGAAGACATGTTCTAGCATCTAACAATTCCTGCCACCTGCTCATCTGTTCTCCTGCATCTGCTGCAGGTTTGCCAGCTGGCCAGCATGCCCTGGCTTGGGTGGGAGTAGGGGGTTCTGGTTGGCTCTGTGTGTCTGGAACAAATAGCTCTCAGAGATGCTCTTCTTACCATGCATAGCAGAAACCTAACCCATCCATGCAAACACATTAAAAAGCCTTCTCTGGCATCATAGCTGCTGCCCTTTCTTTGTCTAAAGTCACATAGCGGAGCCCAACTTTAATGGAGAAGGGATGTAACTGTGGGAGGTGTTGCAAAGTCACAGGGCAGAGGGTGTGGCTGAATTGTGGTATTAGAGGCACAGAGTAAGGGAAGGGAGAAATTACCCTCCTCAACATCTCTGATAAGATTTGTTTCTCTTTGTACTGAGGTGATTTTCAATACTTAACTTACTTTTTCTACATCATATTTACATTGTATCAAGGACATTCATGGTTTTGATGCAAATGTTTGCACTGTGGGATGTTTATAGCGAACCACAGCTGTGGAGCATCCTGATTGCTGGAAACCCCTCTGGGAAGCTGGGCTTGGTCTGGGTGGAAACCTCCAGCCTCCTTTAAGATGGGGCTCTTAAGGAACGGGCATCAATAAGTGGCATCAATTATTCACCTCCAGGTACATTATCAGAAATGAACGGCAGCCTGCAGAAATCGCCAGCAGGGTATTTATGCTTTTCAGTGTTTGGACCTCTGTTCACCTTCGGAAAAACTGGGCATTTCTAAAGTATTAAAAATTCAGATTTCAGAATAGAATGACTCTACATTGTGCTGAGATGTCAAGGCGACCCTGAGGTTCCTTTTCCACTTCTTCTGCAGGGTCAGGGAAATGAGCGTGTAGGAGCATCTTGTTCGTGGGAGATGCTACAGGCCCCTCTGTGATGTGATGTCAAGGCTGCAGAAAGGGTCTATCCTCTGCTCAGCAAGGTCTTTGCTCCCTGTCTGCCAAGATAGCAGAAATTCATTCCCCTGGTAGTTCAGTGGTTAAGACATTGCCCTTCCAATACAGGGAGTGCAGGTTCGATCCTTGGTGTGAAGTGAAAGTCACTCAGTCATGTCCAATACCCTGCGACTCCATGGACTATATAGTTCATGGAATTCTCCAGGCTGGAATTCTCCATACTGGAGTGGGTAGCTGTTCCATTCTCCAGGGGATCTTCCCAACCCAGGGACTGAACCCAGGTCTCCCGCATTGAAGGCAGATTCTTTACCATCTGAGCCACCAGGGAAGCTCTCAGTCTCTGGTTGGGGAGCTAAAATTCCACATGCCACGTGGTGTGACCCAAAAAAATACCTAAAACAAAACACATTAAAAACCATTCTGAGGGATTAGCCTCTTTGGAAGACTCCTTTCAGAATGTAAAACCACAGGAGGGAAGGGAAGGAAAATTAACATTTATCAGACATCTAAAATGTGGATGAATACTCACCCACAAGATAGATACACTTCGCAGATTGTTTTATTAGATTTTCCTTTTAAATAATGAATACCTCACAGAAATATGTAATACTGGGAAAGGTTTTTTAAAAAGGAAGAGTCTCTGCATTCCAGCCCTCAGAGACAATCTCGGGCAATGGTGCAGTGTATAACCCTCCAGGATTTTATTTATGCTCTATATATTCACATGTATTTGCATCTCACTTGACCCGTCAGCAGGCTTCCCTGGTAGCTCAGCTGGTAAAGAATCTACCTGCAATGCAGGAGACCCCAGTTTGATTCCTGGGTCGGGAAGATCGCCTGGAGAAGGGATAGGCTATCCACTCCAGTATTCTGGGCTTCCCTTGTGGGTCAGACAGTAATGAATCTGCCTGCAATGCGGGATCCTTGGGTTGGGAAGATCCCCTGGAGAAAAGAATGGCTATCCACTCCAATATTCTTGCCTGGAGAATTCCACGGACAGAGGAGCCCCGGCAGGCTACAGTCTATGGGGTCTCAAAGAGTTGGCCAAGACTGAGTGACTTTCACTTTGATCCATTAGCAGTACTTGATGGGGTTGATGACGTTGGGCTGTCTCAGCTTCAGAGATGGAATCCCCCTATTTCCCACTTACTGCTCTGGCTGCCTGATCTCTGGTTTCTATAGGTTTCTCTGCTCCTTGTTGAGGCTTCTCAGTGCTCAGCCATGGACCATCTTCTCTACTCATTCTATATGTGTTGGGAAGTCTTGTTCATTCCAGTCCCATCATATACTATCTGCCCAGTTATGGATCCCCAGCCTTTTTCCCTCTTCTGAGCCCTGACTTAAGTACCCAACTGCTTTCTGACATTTGTCACTAGTATGTCTTAGAGGCGGAGAGGGCAATGGCAGCCCACTCCAGCACTCTAGCCTGGAAAATCCCATGGATGGAGGAGCCTGGTGGGCCGCAGTCCATGGGGTCGCTAAGAGTCGGATACAGCTGAGCGACTTCACTTTCACTTTTCACATTCATGCATTGGAGAAGGAAATGGCAACCCACTCCAGTGTTCTTGCCTGAAGAATCCCAGGGACAGGGGAGCCTTATGGGCTGCCGTCTATGGGGTCGCATAGAGTCGGACATGACTGAAGCGACTTAGCAGCAGCAGCAGCATGTCTTAGAGGAACTCCAAACTTACTTTAAACAAAACTGATATATTGATCTTTCTCTTTCAAAATCTGCCACTCTTCAGTGAAACACATCTTGGTTACTTCCAACTTTTGGCAATTATGAATCAAGCTGCTGTAACATTCACACACAAGTTTTGTGTAAGTTTTCAGCTCCTTTGGAGAAGCACTGAGGAGTGTGATCACTGCATCACATGGTAAGGGTGTGTTGAATCTTATGGAAAAAAAAAAACATCAAACTGTCTTCCAAAGTGATTATGATCTCACCAAGGCAGCAGTGAGCGGTGGCGGGAAAGGAGATCTTAATTGTCTGCCCAGGAATTGAACGTGGGTAGCCTGGATGAGAACCAGGAATCCTAGCCACCGGATCAGCAAGGGCTAGAAGTTAGAGGCTATCTTTCCCTGGATCTTTGCCCCCAGTGAAAAATGCATTTATCACGGAGGCAGAAACTGTAAGTGCAGGTACAAAGTTTATTATCAGAGACACAGCACACAAGTGGGAGAGCACACAGAGAAATGGCTTGTTTAGTTAAGACAGAAGCAAGGCAGAGAGGCACACCCAGAGAGAAAGGGTGTGGGCATCCCTTCTAGTGAGAAGGAGCCCAGTAAACAGGTGGCTAAGTCATTTATATAGGTCAGTTCTTCTGGGTCTTCCTTCAGGCCAATCATCTGGTTTCTTTTTCCTTACCTGACCTACCCTGTGTGCTGCAGTCCGTGGGGTCACAAAGAGTCAGACACGATTGAGCGACTGAATTGAACTGAACCGACCTGTTCTGAGACCCTCCCCTGAGCGCGCATCCACCCCTCAGCCAAGATGGATCTTGAAGTGAAGGCTTCTGGGAGGAGCAAGACTCATTATGGCCTGGTGTTATCCTTTCACTTCTGGTCCACAAGGAGACTTTCTGTGCAGGAGTAATATCTCCCTTGTTTCCAGAGAAGGGGGGAGCGGAGATCCCTCAGTCTTTTACTCAGAGTTTTGCCCCACTTTGTCCTTGCCGTGACTGTTTCCTTAAGGTGTCAGTCGTGTCTGACTCTTTGTGACCTCATGGACTGTAACCTGACAGACTCCTTTTTCTATGGAATTTTCCAGGCAAGAATACTGGAGTGGGTTGCCATTTCCTCCTCCAGGGGATCTTCCTGACTCAGGGATAGAACCCAGGTCTCCTGTATTGCAGGTGGGTTCTTTACCATCTGAGCCACCAGAGAAGCCTGGTGTTTACAAGAGACAGATGTGGCTATTTACCCTGTTACTGTTGTTACTTCCATTTGGGAAGGCAAACAGGAAGCTGATTGTAAATGCCTTAACTGGAGCTCACCTATCTCTTGTCTCAAGAAATGCTAACTATTTTAAGTATCCAGCCTGAAGCCCACTTCTTCATGCCCCATGAAAGGCCAACTGTAAATGTCTAACCTGCAGCCCATCTATCTCCTACATCAGCCATACCATTTTGCATTTCCACCAGCAGTAGATGAGCGTTCTTGTTGCTCACCAGCATTTGGTGTTGGCAGTTGTTTCAGATTTTGGCCATTCTAAGAGTTGTGTAGTTGTATGTCATTGTATTTTAATTTGCAGCTCCCTACTAAAGGAGATCAGTCCTGGGTGTTCTTGGGAAGGAATGATGAAACTGAAGGAATGAAGCTGAAACTCCAGTACTTTGGCCACTGTCCCACGCAGAGTCGACTCATTGGAAAAGACTCTGATGCTGGGAGGGATTGGAGGCAGGAGGAGAAGGGAATGACAGAAGATGAGATGGCTGGATGGCATCACTGACTCGATGGACGTGAGTTTGAGTGAACTCCAGGAGTTGGTGATGGACAGGGAGGCCTGGCGTGCTGTGATTCATGGGGTCGCAGAGAGTCAGACATGACTGAGCGGCTGAGCTGAACTGAACTGAATGATGTATGATTGCGTATTTGCGTTCATGCTCAGCTGTGTCTGACTCTTTGTGACCCCTCAGACTGTAGCCCACCAGGCTCCTTTGTCCATGGAATTTCCCAGGCAAGAGTACTAGAGTGGGTTGCCATTTCCTACTCCAGGGGATCTTCTGGACCCATGGATCTGGGTCTTGCATCTCTTGTGTCTTCTGCTTTGGGATGAGGATTGTTTAGCCCTGAGCCATCTGGGAAGCCCCATGATGTATGATGCTGAGCACCTTTTCATATGCTTATTTGTACCCATATATGTATATATATCATTTATATATGTCATTTGAAGTGTCTGTTCAGATCTCTCACCCATTTTAAAGTTTTTAAATTTTTATTTATTTACTTGTGGCTGTGCTGGGTCCTCCTTGCAGTGCTCGGGTTTCTCAGTGCCGTGGCTTCTTTCGCTGCTGAGCATGGGCTCTCGGGAGCACGGGCTTCAGGAGTTGTGGCGCCCGAGCAATAGAATCCTGGCTCAGCAGTTGTGGCGAAGAGGCTTGGTTGCCTAGCAGCCTTTGGAATCTTCCTGGACCAGAAATCTGGCTTGTGTCCCCCTGCAATGGCAGGCAGATTCTTAACCACTGAACCACCAGGGAAGCTTTTTCATGTTAAAAATTAAAAATATTTTATTTTCCAGCTTTATTAGATGTAGTTGACATGCAGCACTGGGTAAGTTTAAGCTATACAGCATGTTGATTTGATGCTCTTATATAATACATCGCAAAGTGAGGTTGTTCTTTTTATTGAGTTTTAAGAGTTCTTTATATATTTTAGATGACTCCTTTATCAGGCATTTCTTTTGCAAATATCTTCTCTCACTCTATGCCTTGTCTTCTCATTTTCAGTTAGTTTTAAATTTCATATTTTTAAATAAATAAATAAATAAAATGTTCACTTTGGCACCTGAAAAAATAAATAAATAAATAAATAAATTTCATATTTTTAAATTTTAAAGTCTAGAATATCCTCTTGATGGTCTTTTAGAGAGTCTCTGTTAACATTACTCATTCATCCGTTTGTCAACCTTTTCTCTTATTTTCTTGATCGTGTTAGCTACAGTTATGTTAAAGAACTTATCTCCTTATTCTAACATCTGAATCACAAGTGCGTCCACCTTTGTTTTTTTTCCCCACTTGATTATGTTCACAATTTCTTGTCAATGTGTCTATTGTGTTTTTTGGGGGGGTAGTGCTGAACAGGCAGAATGAAAGAGTGGGAACCTCCATACCTCAACATCTGTGCTGTGTGCTAACTCGCTTCAGTTATGTCTGACTCTTTGAGACCTCATGGACTGTAGCCTACCAGGCTCCTCTATCCATGGGGATTCTCCAGGCAAGAATGCTGGAGTGGGTTGCCATGCCCTCCTCCAGGGGATCTTCCCAACCCAGGGGTCAAACCCAGGTTTCCTGCATTGCAGGTGGATTCTCTACCAACTGAGCCACTAGGGAATATCCTAAAATAATAAAAATCACAAAAATCACACACGAAAAGGCGAAATCCCCAAATAAGAACATCATTTCTTGAATTTACAGTGCTTTAGACACGGGTTTTATCCCTGGGTTGGGAAGATCCCCTGGAGGAGGAAATAGTAACCCACTCCAGTATTCTTGCCTAGAAAATCCCATGGAGAGAGGAGCCTGGCAGGCTACAGCCCGTGGTGTCTCAAAGACATGACTGAAGCGACTTAGCACACTTAGAGTTCCCAAAGCACTTTCAAAACTTTTCATCTTTTGGCTTTTCTCATTCTTCCCTCACCAACCAGGATAATTAACTGCAGGTGGTAATGAGAAGTCATCTCTACAAGGAGATTTTATGAAAGCGCTGATCAAAGACTCAGATTCGTGTGCCTCCATCCACAGGAGTGGTGACTTAGCCACAGTCTCAGCATATCTTGCCCCATGAGTGTGGTTGTGGTCAATTCTGTGCTCCTACTCAATCCCCCCTTCTTTCTGGGCAGTTGCCACCTGCCAGATGCTTTGCTTACATCTTCTGAATGACCTGGTGGCTCAGTGTGAGGAAGTCCTCATCAACTGAGTGTGAGTACAAGCAATGTGTGCAATTTCTGTCTCACTGACGTTTAAAAAAAAAAGTTCTCATCCTGACTTCCTTCCCTTGAGATAGGACAGGGATGAGCTTAAGAGTCTAGTGGTTTTTATTTTTATTTTTTTAATAAAGTGGTCAGCGAAGAATCAAAGGTATTTTTAAATTTATGTTCGGCTGTGCTGGGTCTTTGTTGCTGAGAGGGCTTTCCTCTAGTTGTGGAGAGTGGACGCTACTCTCTAGTTGTGATGCACAGGCTTCTCACTGTGGTGGCGTCTCTCGTTTCGTAGCACAGGCTCTAGGGAGCAGGGGCTTCAGTAGTGGGGTCACGTAGGCTCAGTAGTTGTGGCTCCTGGGCTTTGGAGCACAGGTTCAATAGCTGTGGTGCATGGGCCTAGTTGCTCTGCAGCACGTGGGGTCTTCCTGGATCAGGGATTGAACCTATGTGTCCTGCATTGGCAAGCAGATTCTTTACCACTGAGCCACCAGGCGAGCCCAAGAGTCTAGTTTTAAGCGTGCAGCTGCGGTTGATGGCTTAGGGCAGTGCTTCTCAGACTTTAATGTGCTTCAGCATCACCTGAGGGGCTTGATCACAACGCTGGGTCCCACCCCCAGAGTTCTGAATTCAGTAGGTCTGGGATGGGGCTCAAGAACTTCCATTTCCTACAAGTCCCCAAACAATGGTCATGCCGCTTGACTAAGGGCCACATTTTGAAAACTGCTGCCCTAGGATATGACGGGGCAACAAGATGGAAAGATTCTGGTGCCTAATGACTGTGAGGCAGGAGATAGATGTGCCCCAGCCTGAGCAGCTGGAGTTTGTCCCCTGTGGACAGTTACTCCAAGATGAAGAGGAGGAGCTCAGCAAGCCCTGCCCAGATAAGAGACCACATTTCTCTCATTCTCAAGGTCATGGAGACCTTCCCAACTACATCTGTGAAGAGACGCTCCTTGGGGATCAAAAGGGAGGGGGCGTCACTTCACAGTAAGTGATGTCAGCCTGCCCATGGGCCTGTTCACTAGAATCTATCTTGGCCAAGACATACACACCTACACATGGGAGGGCCCTGAGATAAATTAAGAACAAGCTCAGAACCAGGCAAAGCAAGATAATTGGCCAAAGGAAACCCGGAAGAAATGCCCCATGTAAGTGATTCAAACTACCACGTGGACACGATTCTCTCTCCGAGTCCATCCGTGTATCTATCCACATGTATTCCTTTCCCTTGTAATAAACACTTAACTTGTCTCATGACTTTCTGTGTCTTTGTGGACATTTACTTCTACAAAGCTGTTGGGCCAGGGCCTTGGTGGCTGGGATTCAGAGCTCTCACTGCCTCGACCTAACACCAGTCTCTGTCTGGGAACTGAAATCCTGCTTCAAGCCGCTGCAGGCCAAGGCCACCTGAGATCAACTGGATGGAGTGGAGCTGCTCCAACAGCAAGGAGCTCCTGCTTCCAGCCTGTTATGTGAGAGGTCGGTATACCTCCATTTCTTTTAAGCCACTATACATATTTTTTGGTCCTCTCATTAAAGCAACTTCACCTTAATTCCCATCTAGGACATAGGGTGATGGCCAAGAAGGGAATAGTGGTCTGCAGCCAGGGCTTTGGTCAACGATGTCCTTAAGGTTTAATTTCCTCTCTTGGCCTACGACTTCTTCTGAAGGAATCATCCTTTTCCCATAGGCCCTGCGATGTGGACAGCGGGTCACATGTCCCTATTTCCATGCCAATGCCATACATGTTGATTGTAACATAGCAATTTGATTTTAGGAACCAATGTCATGTTTAATGTAAAAGTGTAATCAGCTTCTCATTATTTCTACAAGAACTGGTGGGTTCTTTGTGATTGAGAAGCGCACTCCTTGATTGCTCATCCTTTCTTAAGAGTGAGAAATCGGGACTTCCCTGGTGATTCAGTGGTTAAGATTTTACCTCCCAGTGCAGGGGGCGCAGGTTTGAACCCTGGTCAGGCAGCTAAGATCCCACATGCCTCTCTGCCAAGAAACTAAAACATAAAACAGAAACAAACAAAAAGAGTGAGAAATAGACACATGCACACAGAGACACACACATAGGGAGGAACCCTGAGGCCATGTTTCTCTCCAGGGCAGCCTGTGGTAGAAGAATGCACGTGGCTAGTGTGGTGTGGCTGCTCCTTGGGGTGGGGCTGGGTCTGGCCAATGAGCTGGAGCTCACTTACTGTCAGTTTGGGGCCGATCCCAGGGCCCTTCTCTAGCCAGCAGTCTGTCTACCTGTGGAAGGCACACAGCAGCGTGATACTGAGCACGAAGGATGACGAGCACACAGGCTCTGTTATCCTCTACACTGTTCTAGACATTTGGACTATGTCTTCTGGAAAGACTTACAAAGAGGAGTACAAATACACTTTTTGACCTCTACCATCTAACATTTTCATCCATTAACGTTGCCCCCAAACACATAAAATAACACTCAGAATGCACTACATAATAAATAGCAAACGACTCATGCCTTCTCATCTTAAGATGTTGATTCTTGACTTGATTAAAGGATGATGGGAGCACACTAAGGCAGTATTCAAAAACAATGGCCAGGAGTGACATACTGTGTTCATGGACTGGGGGGTTCAACATAGTTTGGTGTCGAGTCTCCCCACATTGTTATGTGGGTTTATGCAATTCCTATCAAAATCCCAGTGAGGTTTTCTGTAGACATAGGTAAGATAATTCGAAAACTTACGTAAAGGGCCTTTTCTGCCTTCTTTTTAAATTGAAGCATAGGGCCTCGGTGGTGGCTCAGTAAACAATCCACCTGCCAGTGGAGGAGGCATGGGTTCGACCCCTGGTCCTGGAAGATCCCACATGCCGAAGAGGAACTAAACCCATGTGCCACAGCTACTGAGTCTGTGCTCTAGAGACCAGAAACCACAACTGCTGAGCCCACGAACCACTACTGAAGCCTGCGAGCCCAAGAGCCCGCAACAAGAGAAGCCGCTGCAATGAGAAGCCGCTGCAATGAAAAGCCACTGCAATGAAGGGTAGCCTCTGCTTCCCCCAACTAGAGAAAAGTCCACGCATCAGTGAAGGCCCAGCGCAGCCAAAAATAAACACATCAATAAAAAGGACATTCTAATTTTAAAAATTGACTGCAGTTGATTTACAATGTTGTGTTATGTTCACATGTACAGCAAAATGATTCAGTTATATATGTATATATTCAGATTCTTTTCCCTTGTAGATTATTACAAGATATTGAGGACAGCTCCTTGTGCTATACAGTACGCCTTTGAAGTAGAAAGGCCTTAAAATAGCTAAAACAATCTTGAAAAAGAAGAACAAGGTGAGAGGAGTCATTATACCTGCCTGATATGAAGGTGTTCACACTGCAGGGGCAGGGAGAATATGGGTAGTAACCAGGGGACCCACTTCTTATCTGTGTCTGTGAATGGGCAAACACAAGCAAGTCTGACCTGGAAAGGCTCAAACCTTTCAGGAACGAGGATTTGGGTCATGCCATTGGGAAATCCACTGAAAGCAGCCAAAGAGGTGGCAGAGGGCAAGGAGAATTTAGAATGAATAGTGAACTAAGGAGGCCACGAATATCAGTTGCTGTCCTGAGTCCAACCACAGTGGAAGCTGTGCTTTGTCCTACTAAACTTCCCTTTCCAGGTTTGCCTTCAGGGGATCAATGGAACTGTCTAATAACTTTCTAAACTTAGTAGTAGCCTTAGTTGCTCAGTCATGTCCAATTCTTTGTGACCCCATGGACTGTAGCCCACCTGACTCCTCTGTCCATGGGATTCTCCAGGCAAGAATACTGGAGTGGGTTGCCATTCCCTTCTCTAGGGTAGCTTTCTGACCCAGAGATTGAACTTGGGTCTCCTGCATTGCAGGCAGATTCTTTACTGTCTGAGCCACCAGGGAAGCCCAACCTACACTTATCCTTATATTTATCATCCCTCTCCTGTTTTAAATGCCTGGGTTGTTGCACTTGTACACCATACCAGCGCACCATTGACAAAAGTTTAACAACTGCATGGCAATCTTGAGCCAAGAACTTTCTGCACACCATCTCCTTACCGATGAGTATTGAGCCATCCTGCCTTCTCAGATCACCCCCGGTGCCCACTACTGCAGACTGGATCCCTTGTGAAGCAGACACAGATAGAGTAAGGCATGCAAAAACTCTATTTATTAGCAAGTAAAGGAGAAGGGAGGAGGATCGACCCTGCATATTCATTAGAAGGACTGATGCTGAAGCTCCAATACTTTGGCCACCTGATGCGAAGAGCTGACTCATTAGAAAAGACCCTGATGCTGGGAAAGATGGAGGGCAAGAGGAGAAGGGGACAACAGAGGATGAGATGGTTGGATGGCATCACTGACTCAAAGGACATGAGTTTGAGCAAACTCCAGGAGATAGTGAAGGACAGGGAAGCCTGGCGTGCTGCCGTCCATGGGGTTGCAAAGAGTCAGACATGACTTAGCGACTGGACAACAACATGATATGCGAAAGCTCTATTTATTAGGAAGTAAGGGAGACGGGAGGAAGCAGGATGGGACACGGGGAGCCTTGAGATCACGATGCAGACCTGACAAAATCTCTGATAGACCAACAGAGAGCAAAGATTTCAGGTCAGAGGAGTTTGGCAGGTGACAGAAATGGTTAAGCTCTTGTTCCCCCCACCTTGCTCAGCCAATGGACAGGGGCTTCCCAGAGAACACGGCCTGAAAGCTGAGGCAAAGCCCGAAAGAACGAACAGTTGGAGGCTTTCAGGAACTATGCTCCTTGGAGCTGCACAGAGAATCCTTTCGTGAAGGGGGCTCTAAAGGCACACACATCTCCACGTCTGCCATCTAGGGCACGTTTTTACCCTCCTAGCAGAGACACGGCACAGGGCAGCAAGTTGCACTTCACATTCACGGTTCAGGTGCTTGCTTACATCATACCTGCTAGTACTTGATTGGCTGGAGAAAGTCACGTGGCTTAGTCCAACACTAAGAAGCCCGGAAGTATGCTCCGCCCACCTGAGGCCAAGGCAAGGCTCGGGGTACGCTACTGAGGAAAGAAGAATTGGGACCAACAATTAGATCCACGCAGGATGAAGGCCCTTTGTAAACCGTAGAGCTCTGGCCACACTAATTACGATTATTTCTTCCTGTCCAAGAGTCAGGGTACCACACTTACCCAGGAGGGACCACCACTTGGCTAAAAAGCAAAAGTCACATTCGGTACCTGAAAGTCAAAAGTGCAGCTTCGAAATGGGAAAGGCCAAAGCACAAAGCAACCACCAGACAGTCTTTCCAAAACCCCTGAAGGGCAGCTCAGGGGCTTGCCAGGCTGCTGGGCGTGCACTGGCCGGTTGGATCAGTAGCAATTTGGGGCACTAAGTAGGGGTGGGCCGGGGAGAGGGGTGTCCTATCCGAGAAACTCGCAGGAACTGAATGCTATGAGTGCCTGCTGCTTCCCGAGTCCTCGGGGGGAGGGGTGGGGGGGAACCCTGGCACCAACCACTTAACGCTGGAGCACTGGAGCCGGGCCATTCTCAGGGCGCTTTCCACCCACCCTGCCCCGCCCGCACCTCCTCCCAGCCTCTGGACTCCGGCCTCTCCAGCATTTCCTGTCCTGCCCACTGCGGGGAGGATGGAGGCTGAGGGGCTTCCCCAGGCGAAGAGGTGCTTCTGGGAGGCCCTGGAGAAGCTCTTCCCTCGTCTTTGTTTCCTGTGCTCCCTGGTGACCTACGCATTGGTGGGAGCTGCGGTCTTCTCAGCCATCGAGGGCAGCCAGGACCTGAGGGCAGAGGACCCGGAGTTTGAGGAGTTCTTGAAGAAGCTCTGTGACATCCTGAAATGTAACAGCACAGGTAGGTGGCTCACCTGATGGGCAGGTCTTTTCTCTGTTGGTGGAAGCAGCCCCCAGAGAACAGCGGGTTTGGAGGAAGCTTGATCTGGGAGCCCTCTGCCTGCCTCCTCCCCATCCCTGGGCAAACTTAGGCAAGTGCTCTCTGAATCTCGGTTTTCCCTTCTGTAAAATGGGAGAGGAGAGTGGATGGCCTCTCAGGGTTGTTATAAAAGAATGTAGGAAAAGCTCTGTGCACCCAGTAGGTGTTCGCACCCCTTTGCTTCAGCTGCAGCCCCACCCAGACTGGCATGCTCCATGGAGGACCGATTGCTGGAGATTTGATGGGATGGGGTGGCATGGATGGCCGGCCAGATCTGGAGCCAGGGATTCCTAGGCTGGTCCTCAGAACTGCCTGCCCCACCCTGATTCAGTTTACAGGGACTAGAATTCAAGGAACCATCCAAACTGGATCGGCCCCAGCCTGCCCCTGTGGTCTACTTTTTGTTTCCAAAGGCCTTTTCTTTTCTTTTTCTTTTTGGTGGTCCGACTCAGGGGAGATAAGAAGGGTCCTGAGAAGAACTTGGGTCCTGGTTCCAGGCCAGGTGCTCTCCCAGCTTGCTATGTGATCTGCGGCAGAGTAATTACCCTCTCTAGGCCTCAGTCTGCCAGGGAGAAGAAGGCCCACAGTCTCAGGCCTGCCAACCCCAGGGACCCTGTGGGAAGCAGATGAGATAATAGACATGAAGCCTCTTGGAAGGCACAGGGCGCTGTGTGTCTATCCTTATTGCTTTTCATTGGTATTTGTCCATTATTTCTATTCTGTTCTATCCCCTAAAACTTGCAGAGATGTATTCAACAGAACAAGATAAAATAATAGAGAGTGAATAAAACACAAAGGAAACACAGACTTTAGAGTTCAGAGGAATAACAGGGTCCCACGGTACGACAGGTCCTCAGCCAGGCTGTTAATGACTCCTCTGACCTGCGGGAGGTCCCTTCAGTGGGGGCAGACCAGAGGCTGCTCACAGGTGGCAGAGTCCCTCCTTGGTGGAGGGTCCTTCTCTCTGCCTCTGGGCCACGCAGATGACCCACGAGATGCCATCAGACACTGTCTGATCACTGGATCCAGACTGTCAACAAGTTAGGGCTTTCCAAACCTGGCCACACACCAGAATCATCAAAGGAGCTTGTCTCAAATACACACTCCCAGGCTCTTCCCCAAACTCACTGAAGCAGGATCTCCAGGGCTGGGCTGGGAATCTTATTTTTAAAAAGTTTCCTGGGTGATTCTGATGCACAGAATGGTACGGGGCACAGAGCTGGCCCAT
Source organism: Capricornis sumatraensis (assembly GCF_032405125.1). Classification (NCBI taxonomy): domain Eukaryota; kingdom Metazoa; phylum Chordata; class Mammalia; order Artiodactyla; family Bovidae; genus Capricornis; species Capricornis sumatraensis. The sequence continues at coordinate 37,626,247 of NC_091091.1, forward strand.
CCCCTGATTTTCACTGGAGAAAATGCTTGGTAAGTACTGGATTCGTGTAGCCCCTGTGCTGAGTGTTTTTCATGCACTCTTATTTAATCCTCCCACCAACCCTATGAAGTATGAATTGTCCCCCTTTTACAGATCAGGAAACTGAGGCACTGGGAGTGAAACAACTTGCCCAAGGTTACCCATGAGAAAAAGGAGCCAGGGATTCAATCCGGGGCATTTAGATTCCTAAGCCAGAACTTTTCACCTTGTCACGCTTCCTCCTCCATGGGGAAACTGAGGCTCAGAAAGAAGCCTCATGTCCACAGCTACGGGAACTAGTCAAGGGCAGAACTGGGCCTAGACTGCAGGTGTCTGGACTCCCAGTTTAGTGCTCATTCAAATAAGGATGGATTTTCTTTCATAAAATTAAGGAATTGTGTAATATTTCACAAAAATAAGGGTTTTCTGCTGTGTGCCTGGCTGTGTGATCTCCTCTTATAACAGTGCCAGCTGGCAGGCATTTTCTGGGATCCCCAAACCCCCTGAGTGCTGGGCCAAGGGAAACATTTGGGAACCTCCTTGAGAAACCAGGGCCCCCAAGCCGGCCTCCACCCAGGCTTCCTAGACATTCTCAGGCAGCTGATGCCAGCCTGGTCCCCATGCTTGATCAGGCTTAATGGTCTCTGGGAGTGGGGATGGTTTGCAATCACACAACTCCTCTCATTTCATGAAACGCTTTTCCTTTCAGTTCTTAAGACCCGGGTGAAAGAGACAGAGCAGAAGTTAGTAAGCCCCTTTGCAAGGCTCAGAACGTTCAGAAAGCCCCCTGGGTGCTTCCAGGACTGACCTCAGGCTGGTGGGCATCTCTCTCGGGTGCTTGTCATGCAAGTTTACGTGGGCTCCTGATCTCCGCAGCTGCCGGAGCAGAACCTAAACTACAGAGACGTTGAGCAAAGGGCTCCGAGAGCCCCCATCTCGTGTTGATGAGGGCCACAAGGCAGAGGGCGTGGTCCCGGGAGAAGACACCCCTTCACCTGGGCGGGACCTGTTTTAGAGGGTGGGACCTTCTCTCTCACTCCGTCCTGTCTCTCTGGAGTTGAGGAAGGCCGGAAGCGGGACCTGGAGAAGCTGCTGCAGAAGGTGAAGCCCCAGTGGTTTAGCGGGTCTGCCGACTGGTCCTTCCTCAGCTCACTCTTTTTCTGCTGCACGGTCATCAGCACAGTGGGTAAGTCCAAGGGCAAGGGCGGGCCTGCAAGAGAAAGCAGAGGTGGGGGGTGGGGGAAACCCTTGGTAGGGATGCTGAAATGTTTACTTCATTTAGGCAAGAAATGGGTGTGTTGTGCCTACCCTGTGCTCAGAAAGATGGCATGAGTGAGGCTGCCACTGGCCCATTTGTGCGAATCAGGAAAGCATACGCTTTCAGTTCGGGCTTCCCTGGTGGCTCAGATGGTAAAGAATCTGCCTGTAATGCTGGAGACCCAGGTTCAATCCCTGAGTCAGGAAAGATCCTCTGGAGAAGGGAATAGCAACACACTCCAGTATTCTTGCCTGGAGACTCCCACCGACAGAGGAGCCTGGCGGGCTATGGTCCAGGGGGTCACAAAAGTCTGACATGACTTAGCGACTAAACAACCTTTCCTTAGGGTGGGGGCAGCCCCATGCGGAGGTCCCAGTAAGCAAGGTGCAGGCTGCACTTCAGCTTCTTTGTCTCCCTCCGGGTGAGTGCTCTTGTACAAAACATAACCTGCCATGTACCTGCCTGCCCAGGTTCTTGGACTCAGGGGCAACCAAATGTGGTCAGTGTGATGTGCTCAGGGGAATGCAAGAGCACCGTCACTCCAGCCTTGGGGTTTCAGAGTCACCGGCACACTGATGGCAGCTGACTCTGAAGGAATGGAGGAAGGTGCTCGAGGAGGGCTCTTCGTGGAGAGGGAGGAGGGCGTGTCAGAGCAGGACCGGAGCACTAGCCATGAGACAGAGGAGGAGGAGCAGGAGCTGCAGGGCTAATGAGAGATAGCAGCTGCCTGCAGGGGCTGTGCTAAGCCAGCTGTGCTAAGGCCCACAGGGAATCCGGTCAGGGAGCCCGAGCCCAGAGGGCAGATGTCAGGGGCCAAGGTCACGCAGAGAGTGGAGCTGGTGCCCGTGACAACCACGGAGACTCCAAGTCCGGTGCTTCTTCCCCAAAGGAGGCTGCCGGTTTGCAGGTCTGTGGGAGTGCCATGGGGACTCTGCCTTTCGCTGCATAGGGAGCTCCTGGGAGGGCCTGGCTGTTCCTGGGAAGCAGGGACCCCTCAGATTCCTGTGTCCAGCTGGAATGGATGATGGTGCCTGCAAGGAAGGGGCTTGCAGAGAGGAGGGAGCTGGCCTCCACCCTGCTCCCTGCACTTGCTGTGTATGTGTCTCCAGCCTCGGCGCAAGGGAGAGACTTCCGTGTGAGTCCTTGTCCTGAGAATCTCCCTCCTAGAGCCCCAGCGGAGGAGAGGGTGTGGGTACAGACGTGCCCCCACCCCACAGTGACCACTTGCATGTTTAAAGATGGACTTGTTGACCCTCAAAGCCACAGACTCTCCTCTCGATGGCTGTGCAAAGGGTGGTCTCAGGGAATGGCAACCCACTCCAGGATTCTTGCCTGGAGAACTCCATGGACAGAGGAGCCTGGCAGGCTATAGTCCATGAGGTTGCAACAAGCCTGACACAACAGAGCGAGTAACATTTTCACTTTTCATTTTCCTGGGTGACAGAAGACACTGGAGCTGGGCCGTGGAGATAGCCTTTGCTGCCTCGCTTCTTTCCTTAATTGACACATACTGAACACCTATGACTGCAACAGCAGCCGCTGTGCTGGCTAACACATGTGGATTTACTACTGACCAGGCTCCATTCTGAGTTCTTTGCCATGATTAGCCTGTTGAGCCCTCGCAGCAGCCCTGAGGTAGCTGCTGGTGTGCGTCCCACTCTCTGGATGGGGAAAGTGGGGCAGGGCAGGCCCACCCTGTTTGCAAGGTGACATGGCTCATGTGTGTCTGGGTTCAGGCTGTCTGGGTCTTAACCTGAGACCCTGCTGCTTTTGTCCGGACATGACTTTCTCTGTGCCCAGCACCGGACTAAGCTAGGTGGATGCCTCCCACCCCAGTGGGGCTCAGAGTCTAACGGAGGGAGGAACAATGAACAGCTGAGCATGCAGACGAGCTCAGAGGAGACGCTTGGACTGTGAAAGTGGGTGAAACAGGATGTGGGGGTGGTCCTGATGGGTGGGGAGCAGGGAGAGGCTTGTCAGTGAAAGTGACATTGGAACTGAAGGATCTGTGGAAATTAACCAGGCAAAGATGGCTGAGAGAGCTTTCCAGCCAGACAGCAGGGCAGAACTCTGAGGGAGAGGCCACCGAGGCTGGCGGGCTGTGAGGGACGGGGCTGGTCTTGCATTCAAGCACCGTATCCCTAGGTCAGTGTCGGAGGGCCTCCTAGCATCTGGGCCCATACATTGGCCGCCTGATGCAAAGAACCAACTCATTGGAAAAGACCCTGATACTGGGAAAGATTGAGGGCAGGAGGAGAAGGGGATGACAATGGATGAGATGGTTGGATGGCTTCACTGACTCTATAGATGTGAGTTTGAGCAAACTCTGGGAGATGGTGGGGGACAGGGAAGCCTGGTGTGCTGCAGTCCATGGGGTCACAGAGTTGGACACAACTGAACGGCTGAACAACAAGAAGCTTCCTTCAGTGGTGCAGCAGTAGGAAGGGCTGGGTGAGAGCAGCCAAGCCAGGATGGTAGGAACCTCCCCTGCTGGGTGTGGGGGTCACCGTAGTGGAGGCGATAGAGCACCCCTCAGCCACGAGGCAGGAGATCCTGGCTCAGCGTTCCCACCAGGCACATTGATTAGCCCCTGCCCCTTTTGGTCAGCACAAAGGACTGGGGCTCCATCTTCATTCAGGAGGACATCAATTCAAGAGAGTACCAATCCGGGGCGGGGGCGGTAAACCTGGGCTCACAAGGATCGTGGCTGGGCACTCATCCTGGAAGCGGAACACAGTGGCTACTGTGGACTCTGGGGGCCAGCCACCTGGGGTCAGAGCTGTGTGACCTCCAGTGAGCAATGCAGCCGGTCTGAGCCTTGTTCCCTAATCTCTAACTCCTCTCAGACCTGCCTTCAGGGTCTGTGTAAGGATCAGTGACAAGCACCTATATAAGCCAGCTGCCATTAACAGAAAACCCAACCCAACTGGCTTAAACTGCAGGGAAAATGTGTCACCTTGCAAGTAAGAAGGCCAGTGGGGGACAGCTCTCAGGCCGCTTGCTGGGCAGCTCACTTGTGCACTGACCATCAGGTTCTCTCCATCCGGCTCGGCGGGTCATAAGATGCCCACCAAGGTCCACTCCCACCCTGGGTGTAGTCACATCTCATAGGCAGAGGAAGGGCTGGCTGTCATAATCAGCAAGGAAACTTCTTCCGAGAAGCCTCCTATCCCAAGCCAGTTCCTGGCGAAGGGGGTTGGATTACCGGGATGATTTAGACTAACTGGATCTATCGCTGAATCAGATGAGGGAGCAGCGGCATTCCAGGGAAAGAGGGGGGAATGGCTGCTGGATGGACAGCGGGTATCTACTGTAGGAGCTCGTATAAATGTGCACGTGCTTGTGTCGAAGGGCGCCCCCGTGTGGCTTCTTTTAGAACAGCTCTCATTCACCTGAATGCTTATTCAGGCAGGGACAGGTAAGGGGCAGAAAGTGGGGTAGTTTTTTAGTCGCTAAAGGAGTAGCAGCAACTTAATAGCTGTGGTACTGAGCACGTTCAAGCGTCAGGCATGGTGTCAGCATGTTTTATATGCACAATTTTATTTAATTCTCACAGCAGCTCTACAAGGTAGGCGCTGTGACTGTCCCTTTTGGGAGTGACCTTGGACTTTGGCACGGCCACTGTCTTAAACTAAAGGATTCTCTACGGTGGGGGCTGTTCTGTGCACGCATCGTGGGGTGTTTAGAAGTATCCCTGGCCTCTCCCCACTGTGGAAACCCAACTTTTCCCCTGATGTCTCCATCAGTTTGTGACAGCCCAGAATGTCTCCAGACATTGCCAGATATCCCTCAGGGAGCAAAGCTGCCCCTTGTTGAGAACCGCTGATGTGATGTCATGATTATCAAATTGTGGTCCCTGGACCAGTGGGATGACTATTACCAAAGAACCTGTTAGAAATACAAATTAATTCTCAGGCGCCATCCTAGACCGACTGAGTCAGAAGCTATGGATGTGGGGCCAGTGAACTGTATTGTAACCAGCTCTACATGTGATTTTGATGCACAAGACATTTGAGAAACGCTCTCCTGGGACAAGTGTTTTCAGGCCAGGCTGCACGTCAGAATCACCGGGTTATCATTTACAGGTGCCCTGCCCCCCAGCCGCCATGCCTGGACCCCACCCCAATTAAGTCAGACTGACTTGGGACAGGCCCAGGCATCAGTGTTTTTCAGAGCCCTCCAGGTGATTCTAATGGTAGTCCAGGCGATGAACCACTGATCTAATGGAAATGCATTAGCTTGGTTTATATCCCAAGAAAACAATGCTCCCACTCTCGTCCAAGTCCATTAGGACATCAGGTCATCCAGTAATTACTACTGGCAGGGGATGTTGGGGCAGTTTCTGCACTGCCCGTAATCAATAATGGCCCTGCTGATAATGCTGTTTGCTGCCCTGCATCTCTGGGTCACCTGAAATGCAGCTGACCTTGATGTGGAGGAAGGGACCCTGGGCAGGTACGAGGCTGATCAATCCTCAGTCATTTCCAGACGAATCAGCCCCCTGGGATTTGAGAGTGCATGGGCTGTTAAATCCTCAGAGACGAAGTGAGGTGAACTGATGGCATTAGAATATATGCCTGCATTATAAGAAATGATAGAATTTTTCCACTCCGCATTCTAGCATTCGGTAACTGGGGAGGCAATCCATTGCCTTGAGGGGCCTGTGCTCTGAGACTTGCCTCCCTGCCGTATGGCCTGTCCTCTGGATTGTAATCATATTCCACTCAGAGGCAACCACAATGACTTTGTTTATGATCCACTGAACCCACCTTTGCCAAGGACAGAATGTGGGTGGGGGGGTGGTCTTTGGGCAAGGGGTGCACATGCTTGTTGGCTATGGGCTGGGGGTCCCAGACAAGTCACCTGACTTTCCTCTTCCTTGCCATTGACATGCAGTAATAGGGGTGGTTGCCAGCATTAGGGATTCTGCTATGCAGGAAATTCTGACTCTAAAAGGCACTTTACTCCATAAATCTGGTAAGAAATGTGATATTCTTCTCTTTACGTAGATCTCACCTTAAGATCCCATCCTGGAGGCTGGGGGGCTTCCACTGGGAGCTTTTCCTGATTTTCCTACGGGTGCACGAAAGCTGGGGACTTATGCAACCTCTGGAAAATGGGATGACTCCCTGCTTAACGGGTCCCACTGCTGACATCTTTTAAGGACTGCCGGCCCTGCGGGGTCTGTGACAAGCTCGGGCATGGGAATCTGCTCACACCCGGGCCTGGACCCCTCCAAGACTCCATGGCCTCTCTGAACTCCTGTCCCCATGAGGAGCTCTGGTCGCCCTCCTTTCTCCTTTTCCATGCCCTGGAGAATCTCTCTACCTCACCCTGGCTCCAGAGAGCAGCATGCCTGAGGCTGCCCTGGCTTTAGCACTTAAGGGTCTTACCAGAACAGGAAACCCTGAGTCCTGGGCACATGGGGCAGTTGGTCCTCCTATCCAGGGCCTCCTCTGTTCCCCAACCCCTCCCTCTCCCTGAGATCCCACTGCACCCCCACCTCCTCGGTGCTCCTAGGAGGTCATTGTCACTGAAGTATGGATGAGACGCTGTCCTGAGGTCCCTTCTGCCGCCTCCTCTCCCCGAGGGGAGGGCTGAGCTGCTGGAGCCCTGCAGGGAGCAGAGACCGGAAACCCTGGGCTCCCTCAGCATGGCCGGCCCCACTGAGCAACCCTGGTGTCTGATGGGAGGTTGAGCCAGGGAGAGCTCACTCTGACCCTGGTGCTGTCAGTCCTGCTGGGCCCTGAGGGAGCTGAAGTCATGGCTTTGCTTCCCTCTCGACTAGGAGCTCCTGGAGGGCGTGACCTCTGCCTGTTCCTCACTGCACCCTCAATACTCCCCACAAAAGCCTGGCACCGAGTAGATCCTCAATAAACGTGAATACAGCTTGGATGCCTTTGTTCCGATCTAATTTGTTGTTGCTCACTCGCTTGGGCTTCCCTGGTGGCTCAGCTGGTAAAGAATCCACCTGCAATGCAGGAGACCTGGGTTTGATCCCTCGGTTGGGAAGATCCCTTAGAGAAAGGAAAGGCTACCCACTTCAGTATTCTGGCCTAGAGAATGCCATGGACCGTATAGTTCATAGGGTTGCAAAGAGTTGGACACAACTGAGCGACTTTCACTTTCACTCGCTGAGTTGTGTCTGACTCTGCGACCCCATGGACTGCAGCACACCAGGCCTCCCTGTCCTTCACTTTCTCCTGGAGTTGGTTCAAATTCGTATCCACTGAGCTGATGATGCTCTCTAACCATCTCCTCCTCTGTACCCCCTTCTCCTTTTGCCCTCAATCTTTCCCCCATCAGGGTCTTTTCCAGTGAGTCAGCTCTTCCAGTCGGGTGGCCATGGTTTCCTCTTTGATGGCTTGTTACTGATCGCCACATGCAATTGCATACCTGCTGTGCTTAGTTGCTCAGTCGCGTCCGACTCTTTGCAACCCCATGGACTGTCGCCCACCAGGCTCCTCTGTCCATGGGGATTCTCCAAGCAAGAATACTGGAGTGGATTGTCATGCCCTCCTCCAGGGGATCTTCCTAACCCAGGGATTGAACCCAGGTCTCCTGCACTGCAGGCAGATTCTTTACCTTCTGAGCCACCAGGGAAGCATACTCACTGGGGTGGTTATTTGATTCATATTTGCCTCCTCCGGTAGACCAGAAGCTCACTGAGGTTGGATCCCATGTCTGTTTTGCTCACCGCTATGCCCCAGTACATGTAGCGAGTGCTTATGTGCCTAGACAATATGAACATGGAGTTCGCTGCTCCTGCCATCACATGGTACCTTGCAGAAGCAGCAGGGTGGCGTGGGGTGCCCTGGGAGGGATGCACACAGAGGAAACCCTCTGAGGGCCTCCCCCGGGACCCCAGTGAAGATGGGCAGCCTGACCACCTGCGTGTGCCTGGAGGGCAGACGCTGAGGCCAGAGTTTGCACAGGAAGTGGTGGCCCTGGAGGAGGTTGCGGCTTAGCCAGCTTGTCAATTGCCTTCCAATTAATTTACATAATTGGGCTGGGGCTTTCTGTATTAACATCCTTTAGGACATCAAAAATTAAACACAGGCATTAAATACAGAAGCTTCTCCCTCTTTGTGGGAGGCACTGAGCTTGCCCACTCCAGAAGATTCGGAAACTCGCGGTGTGGGATTTGACATCCCTCTGCTCCTGGGCCTCTGTCAACAAGAGAGGAGGCTGGGGTGATGGAAGGAGGCAGCTCGTGAAGAGAAGGAAGACTGCAACCTCGCCCTCTCTTTGCTTGGCTCACCTGTCCTTGACGGTTGGCATGTCCAGCCCCCTTGTTGCTCCTGACCCAGCGGAGGGAGCTGGCTTGGGAGCCAGATGGGATTTCCAGGCATCCATCCTAGAGTGGCATTTATTGAGTACCTACTGTAGGCTAGGTTTCAATGCTTTGACCTCCAGCTTCACAGTTTATCACACGTATGCTCTTGGCTAAGTCGCTTCACTTCTCTGAGCCTCAGTTTCCCCTTCTGTGATGGTGATCACCATAGCTACCAATGAAGGCTGGTTAATACCTGGCCCCCAGTAAGTGCTCAAAAAGCCAGCTATTATTATTAGATTGAGGACATCGACCGCCTGGGAATGACACACCCACTGCGTGTGAGGCACTGGTCTCTTGTAATCCCTCCAGCTGGTCAGTATGCAAAGCAGGGGTGGTCCTCCCCACTTTAGAGGTAAGACAGCTGAAAATGTGAGCAGTCACATCACTTTCTAGTAAATGGTAGAGCTGGAACTGGAAATGAGGCTGGCAGGACTCTAGACGCTGGGGTCCTCAACTCTTCACTGTTTTTCATGAACAGTCGTCTGACCCACTCAGCCACAGCTGGCTCTGAGGGCAGCAGTAGTATGTCATTCACTGTCCCTCTTTCTGCCATCCCAAGAACCGTGTGCACTGCTTACACGCCACTGGCATGCAATTGCCTCTTATATAGAAACAAACCTCATATAGAGGCCCAGACATCCCAGAAAGAATGGGCGTGACTTCTTAGGAACCTTCGTGGAGGATGACGGAGGTGATGGATTTGCTTGCAAAGCCACCACACCCTGTCACCTGAGCTCATCGCATTTCTCCAGGTGCGCCGGCCCTGTCCTCTTTCAGACGCTCAGAGATGGCAAAAGGCAGGGCAGTCAGCTAACTCCCACACGCGGGCTTGTCTCCTGCCAAGGACATGAGTCTTCCCTTACCCTAAAGATAAGCTGGGTTTCACCTCCTACTGCCTCAACCAAAGCAGACGTAACATCAGACAAGCTGATGAATGTTTTAAGATGAATAGTTCAAAAATATGTGGTGCAAAATGTCATGCCAAGGAAAGGAAATGGCAGAAGTTCTCTTTAAAGTTCTTTTTTTTTTTTTTTTTGCGGGAGATGGGGAGAAGCCGCCGACCATCGGGGGTCATCTTCTTTTTCAGGTTACAGCCACGTCTACCCCGTCACCAGGCTCGGCAAGTGTCTGTGCATGCTGTACGCTCTCTTTGGCATCCCGCTGATGTTCCTGGTCCTCACGGACACGGGCGACATCCTGGCCACCATCTTATCCACGTCCTACAATCAATTCCGAAGATTTCCCTTCCTCCCTCCTCCCCTTCCCAAGTGGTGCTCCGGACGCTCCAGCAAAAGACGACCCGACTCCCGTCCCGCAGACGAAGCCGTCCCGCACGTGGTCATCCACGATCCGGAGCTCCCGGCCCCTAAACCTGCCCCCGCAGCCCCAAGCAGCAACATGGAGCTGTTCGAGAGACTTCTGGCACGGGAGAAAGACAACGCCCTCCAGGTGCCCCCTCAGGCCATGGAGAGGAGCACGTCGTGTCCCGAGCTGGGGTCCGGGCGGCTCTCGAGCTCCATCATCAGCAACCTGGATGAGGTGGGGCGGCAGGTGGAGAGGCTGGACGTCCCCCTCCTCGTCATCGCCCTCGTGGTCTTTGCCTACATTTCCTGCGCGGCTGCCGTCCTTCCCATGTGGGAGAAGCAGCTGAACTTCGAAAACGCCTTCTACTTCTGCTTCGTCACGCTGACCACCATTGGCTTCGGGGACATTATGCTGGAACACCCTCACTTCTTCTTGTTCTTCTCCATTTATATCATCGTTGGGATGGAGATTGTGTGCATTGCTTTCAAGCTGGTGCAGAACAGGCTGCTTTACCTCTATAAAACCCTCATACTCTTCTTTGCAAATGGGAGGTTTTCCAGTTCTGTCCAAAAGTGAAAGAAGGCTCCATTGACCTGGGTTTTCCCATCTTGTTGAAGAGGGAAGGCTCTGTTGACCCTCAGGAGACGCCGCTGGCCAAGCTGGTTGTCTCGTCCTGTGTTTGGGGGTGCTCTAGTTAGAACTGGTGTCGCCTGAGGTCTTGGAGTCACATTCCGACATGACATCTGATTACAGTCTTGAGGCCCTGCAGAAAAGTGGCCAATGTCAGAATCAGGACATTAGGAAAAAACTCACCATCCTCTGAAGTCCAATTAATTGCCATCTCCATTTTTCAAAAGCTTCCCCTGATGTGGATCAAACCACCTCACAGATGTCACTGGGTTTCTTGCAACAGGAGGAAAAAAGTTACCTTTGATTTTGTTATTTGTACTTTCAGCTAAATTAAAGCCTTCCTGAGCCACTCCCCGTTTACCCTTGGTGAAGCAGAGCGAGCATTCTTTTCTTGAATGACTGCATGAGTCAGATCAGCCCAGTCCCCACCCTTGTAACTTACACTGATGGCACTAAGAGAAATTGTCACCTGTGTTCACAGGGGCCTGGCAGATTTCCTGATTGCCAGATTCAGTGTAGGGCTCTCACCAAGTGGCACAGGATCGCATCTCCTGAGTGAGCTGGCATGTGAACATGTCGATGTTTACGGATGGGTACGTAAAAGGGCTGGTGCTTATCTGGTGGATGTGAGCTGTTCGTGAATGACTGGCACGTGAATGGGGGCTGCTGTGTGGCATGTGGCCTGGTACTCCAGCTCCCTTTGCCGGAGGACTTTCTCTGGCCACCAAAGCACAGGCATATATGCAGGGCAGGCTAGAAGTGCCAAGGGGTTAACACTCCTGGGTACATCCCTGAACTGATGCCCCGGGGGAGTGGGTGGACATATGGCCCCAGCTTCTTGCCCCTCCCATGGGGTAACTTTGGACCACACTCAACACTGTCTCCCCGAGTTCCCCAGCACAATCGAGTCTCCTTCATTTCTCTGTCTCATGTCTCCACTCCTCTTGAGATCACCCCAACCCTCTTGACCACAAAGCCTTGCCTCAGAGTCACTCCTGGGGGCCCCAGCCCGGGAGGGGAAGTACCAAATCCGTATAGAAAACCTGTTGGCTCGTGCATGGAATAACATGAGCCACACTGCTTCCCTAGTCACTTATTGGAAGTGTCTTATTGGAGAGAAGCAAAGTTTCCTGAATGCTTCGAGAGAATCTTGGAAAAATGAACTTGTGTCCTGTGAATTGGCCAAATTGCATAACCAGTGAATTTTGCTCCAGGGTATAGAACAAAATCCCTGAGTCAGGAAGATCCCCTGGAAGAGGAAATGGCTACCCACTCCAGTATTCTTGCTTAGGAAATCCCGTGGATGGAGGAACCTGGTGGGGTACAGTCCATGGGGTCTCAAAGAGTCGGACACGACTGAGCGCCTGAGTGCACAGATAAAACAAAAGTCACAAGAACCAATGAAAACTGCCAGTGGGCTCCAGTTTGAAGGGAAAGGAAGTCAGCTCCCAGTGGGGGGTGCAGGCCTTCCTTCCTGGATCTTTCCTTTTCTACCCTACTTCTGTTATTAATGCAGGTTAACAGCGTGCAAGTTTCTGTGCCAGACACAGCGTGACAAGGTTTGTGTTCGTTGCTTAGTCATGTCCTCGATTCTTTGCGATCCCATGGACTGTAGCCCACGATGGTCCTCCATCCGTGGGATTCTCCAGGGAAGAATCCTGGAGTAGGTTGCCATTCCCTTCTCCAGGGGATCATTCCTGAGTCAGGGATCGAACCTGGGTCTCCTGCATTGCAGGTGGATTCCTTACCGTCTGAGCCACCAGGGAAGCCCAGAGGAAGGTTTACTGCAAGGCCATGCAAGTAGATGGGTGCCTTAAAAAGCCCTGAGCTCCCTAAAGGATTTCAGCAAAAAACTTTTAGAAACCAGATGAGAGAGAGGGGTTGCAGGGTTTGTGATCAGTTCGTGAGCAATACTCTGGGTGATGGTGTCACATGGTGACATGGGGATGGTGACAGGGTGGTGTCACAGGGGTTAACATTATCAGTCCCCAGGATTCAGGAGGCCTGGGACTAGGTGCTCAGGGTTATCAAGTAGTTAACACCTTCCATTTATTGGAGAGGTGGAGGGTTTTTTTTACATTCGCCAAACAATTCAGGAAATGTGCATCAAATACTATTATCTGGGTACTTCAGAGGAGCTAAAGCAGAAGATATGGGGGAAGGTCTGTCCCCGGAAGGTCCCATACGGTCCTCGGTTACACTGTTCGGCTTTTAGCCCCTTTAACTCTTTAAGTCCTGCCTCAGGAAAGGGAATTGATACGGTGTGAACAGGAACCACGGAAAGACGTGGAATTTCAGGCAGCAGCCACTGGGGCTAGAGTTTTTGTCTCCCCACATCCCTGAAGTCAGTCACCCAGTTTCTATGCAGCAAAGCCGCTCAAACCCAAAGGTGATCAAGACTAGCCACTGAGTAAGAGCACGTGATTGGGTTCAAAGTCCAGTTCAGCAAACATTCATTGAGTGCTTGCTGTTTTCCAGGATCATAGAGGATTCCAAAGATAATCAGGCATATTCTCAGAAACGTGGAGGTAATTACTGGTGATATTCAATCTCTCCATGGACAGAGGATCCTAGAGGGCTATAGTCCATGGAGTTGCAAAGAGTCAGACATGACCGAGTGGCTAACACTTCCACACTTCCACTTCCACTGAATCGCTCAGTCCCTTCCTTCCTCAGGAGAGTCCTGTTCAAATGCAAACAGAATTTGTCAGGGGTAAGTTTTATACAAATTAAAGATTTGCTTATTTCATTTGCTAGTGGGTGTTCTTCTGTGGTTCTGAGAAAATAGAAATTCTCTCCTCCAAGACTTCGCTTGGTGGTTCTCAACTTTGCCTATATTCTGTCTATTGAAAAAAATAGCACAACCTGAAATTAGAGGGCTAGAATGACAGATAGCTGTGACATCCGTGTTTATTGATATGGCAGGAGACATTCCATTTCATGATATTCCAGTCATGTATGGATGTGAGAGTTGGATTATAAGGAAAGCTGAGCGCCGAAGCATTGATGCTTTTGAACTGTGGTGTTGGAGAAGACTCTTGAGAGTCCCTTGGACAGCAAGGAGATCCAGCCAGTCCATCCTAAAGGAAATCAGTCCTGAATATTCATTGGAAGGACTGATGCTGAAGCTGAAACTCCAATACTTTGGCCACCTGATGCAAAGAACTGACTCATTGAAAAAGACCCTGATATGCTGGGAAAGATTGATGGCAGGGGAAGGGGATGACAGAGGCTGAGATGGTTGGATGGCATCACTAACTCGATGGACAGGAGTTTGAGGAAGCTCTGGGAGATAGTGATGGATAGGGAAGCCTGGCATGCGGCAGTCCTTGGGGTCACAAAGAGTCAGACACGACTGAGCGGCTGAACTGAACTGATTCCATTTCACAACACTGACACCTGGGGGCCTAGAGAATTCACGTGTCTCCCCATGTCCCTCCCCTTGAGATTCAGAAGTCATTGGTCGAGATGCCACTCGGGCTTTTTAAAAGTTCCTCGAGTTGACCCCAGCGTGTGGTCAAGAGTTGAGGACCATGCGCTAGCTGCGCTCTCACCTGAATGCCCTTCTCCCTTCTAGGACTGATGAAGACTAAAGTGCTGCCTCAGCCCACACGTCCCCTCCTCCGGGTAGTGTCCCCTGACTTCTGGTCTCCCCCATGCTTCCACTGCACCCATCGTAACCCCTTCCTCTGTGACAGGATTGTAACTAGGTCCTCTCCCCGAGTAAAATGATTGTGTCTTTTTCATTATCATTGTTCTTTGACTCCTCCCACCCATACATCTCCGTGTCTACCACAGACGGGAGAACTCTGGGCAGAACTTCGGTGCACGAATGCCAAGGAGAGCATCAAAGGAGAGCACCCCTTACCGCTCACCTGCCACCTCCAGACCCCAAGCTGAGCCCTTCCCCGAGTGGCCACCAGGTGGCGCCGCCAGACCACGCGGGCCCCGCGCTCCCGGGGCCAGCAGGTGGCGCGCCTGCCGCCCGGCGCCTCGGAAGAAGGGGCTTCAGGAGTGTTTGTCTCCCCCCAACCCCACCCCGTGGTCCGCCCCCACAAAGGGGAGAGTCAGGCTCCCGTTATCCTCTGTGGCCCTCTGAGAAGACACGCCTCGGACTTCTTGCCGCGGACACCGAGGGGAGCAACACATGGGCGCCTCGGACGTCTGTCCCGCATCTCCGAAATCACACGTCTTACCCAGCTCAAGTCAGTGCCTGAAATGTTACTACTTGAGTCTCAGCCACTCGACACGTGGTGTCCTGTTAGTACTCCCGCCCTTAGCTCCCTTTCACCCTGGATGTTTTTCTGATCCACCAGCCTCACTGGAGAGCAGGGCCCTCCCTAACACTACACCCTCTCCAGTTTGAGTGGATCAGGCCAAATAGCAGAAGGTGGTGCTTGCAACACAGGATCAGAAACTCCCAGTGACTCTGATGAAGGTCAGTGTGTTAAAAGCAGAGATGATCTACCTGGAAACCGATGAAGCTTAAGCTCAGGGTCCTGTGGCTCACCTGGGACCTCCTTTGGCTGGGAGATCCCCTGACAGTGAAGTCCCTCAGTTGTATTTTGTATTCGTTGGCATTTTAATTTGTTGTTAAATGTTAAACACTCTAGAAAATTATTCCAATTTTGAATGGGCAATTTTGTATTGTTTTCTTACAGAAGCCCCTTAAATTGAATCAACATCCACAAACACGCCCCTGCTGACAGGTACTCGACAGAAGGAAATGCCGTCCAGGGGGACAGACCTTTTGGCCAGCCTCCTGCTGATCCAATGTCCTCCCCCAGACAGAGGTCCAGCCACTTTGCCACTGGCCACAAGGTCCCCTCTGGCCACATCAGCCTCCGCGCACACAGGTTAATAACCTTAGGAGGAGCCAGGAACTAACAGGATTTATGCCCTGGTTTTTGCCATATGGTAAGACTGCCCACTGTCCAGAGATGCCCCCAAAAGAAGGTGACTGATAGAAAGAGTCAAGAGGAAAGACCTCAAATGCCAGCCCAGAAACTTCCCTGGGAGCACCTTCAATGTGCTGACCAGGAAGAGACAGGGCCAGGCCAGCTCTCATCGAAAGGGGCTTGGGGAAACCTAGTGCTTCCTGGAAGGGCTGCTGGGGATGGAGGGACAAGGAATCAGAAAACCTGGGCAGCGCACCCATCCTGGGTGTGCCCCTGCTTCTGAGTTCTCCAGAGAACAGAGGATCGCCCCTGTGTCCTGCTGCTTTGAAGGGTGGAAAATAGGAATGACCAGCTCCCTAACAACGAACCCTGGCCAGTTGACGCAACAATAGTACTGACCTCAGAGGGCTGTTGTGAGGAGGGTCAAACAAGCTAATCCACGTGAAGTGCTGTAGCCCTGTGCCCACCTTTGCATGCATGCATGCTCAGTCACTTCAGTCGTGTCCGAGTCTTTGCAACCCTGTGGACTGTAGCCCGCCAGGCTCCTCTGTCCATGGGATTCTCCAGGCAACAATATTAGAGTGGGTTGCCATTTCCTCCTCCAGAGGATCTTCCTGACCCAGAGATCGAACCCATGTCTCCTGCGTCTCCTGAATTGCAAGCAGACTGTTTACCGCTGAGTCACTGGGGACCCCCATGCCTACATTTACTAGTGCCTAAAAAAATCCTAGCTGTCCCCACTACTGTGATTAGGAGGCAAAAAATGCCAGGTTTCCTCTGTCTCCAGCACCCCCTCACTGATTAGGGGAAAGGGTGCATTAGTCATCCCTGGCCGATTCTAGGGCGGTCTTATTCCTGCGGGCCCAGGCAGAAGAGGCAACCCCCAGCCAGATGGGGCACCTTCAGTGGCTAGCACCCCAGCACACCTCTTTCTTGGCTCCCCACTGGGTACCCTGAGGTTCCCAGACATGACTAGATCCTCCTCCAGCCTGCGTTTATCCTTTCTTGTGGCTTCCATAACACCACATTGCCTGATGCTCTCTTTCTGATGGCTCGTGTTTCTGCTGGGCCCTCCTCATGGGGCTCTAGGGCTTACACCTTGGGCCATTTGTTTCTTCCCTGTCTCCACTCCCTCCCTTCTGTCTCATCCATGCTAGTGGATACAAACATCTCCAGTCCTGGCTTCTCTCCAGGACTGCAGACTCACAGCTTCTTTCGCAGCCTCTCCCTAGACAAGTCCAAGACACAGCTCAAACCTCTCCCCGAGTCCTGCTCCCTCCCATCCACCCTGGGAGTGGCAGCTCCAGCCTGCTAGCTGCCCAAGCCACATGACTGGGAGGCTGTCTTGACCCTGCTTTCTTCTCTTGCTCGCTGTGACTTGAGAGCCATGTGTGGAGAATTTATGAAGCCCCCCACTCCAGTCTTGAGAGATTCTGCTGTCACTGACTTCAGGAGGGGCTCAGCATTTGTATATTTAAAAGCTCCCAGGTGGCTCTGGCTGTCTTCATGCACTTACTCATCACAAGCTTTTGTCCGATAACTGTGTGCCAGGCACCGAGGCAACAGCTCTGAAGGAGAACACTTCTGATGCCCTGGCACACAGCAGGTGCTCCTGTGTGTTGAAGTGGGGGTGGTGACCCAGACCTGCCCTCCCTCAACAGAGAAGGAGCAAGATGGCTGATGATGGAGGGGCCAAGCTGAGCAGGTCATCAGACTCCCCACACAGTGTAACTTCCTGGAGCTGGGCTGTCAGGATTGGGCGGGCTGGGCGGCTTTGTTGTTGCCATGGTGACTGATGCGCATCTGTCTGCTCAGCAGATAACTTTGAAGTTGACTTAGATGCGAGGACAACAAAGGGCACCTCCATCTTGGATGCAAATTACAGCTTCTTTTCATCCTCATGGGCTCTTAACTGTTTTGCTTTTGTCCTTGCCATTTAGATCAGAGAATGAAACCCTTTCAAATGCTATAAATTCAAGACACAGGCAATTAAGGGGGCCTCTCTGAGGTTCAAGCTCCCTCCTTTAGTCTCTTTGGAAAGTAATCTCATGGGTGGAACAAGAGTTGAGCTCACAGAGTCAGCCTTGCTTGTATGTCAGTATCCAATAAATATTTACTAGTGCTAGGACTCAGGGTGGGTTGGGTGCTGGGGATTCAGCATGGTAAAAAATCAACCAGGTCTCTGCTTTCTCAGAGCTTATGGTCAAGACTACCATTCCAGGCCTGTTTCCCAGAGTACAAAGGGGCTGAAGGAGCCTAGGGGTTTTCATACGGAGGTTTCTGAAACCCAGGTGAAGATCTCAGTCACTTACTTTGCTCCATGTTATATATTCCACTTCCCTAGAACATTTCATTTGAAGAAAGAAGTCCATTAAAAAAAAAAAAGGACTTCCTTGGCAGTCCAGTGGTTCGGACTCCTTGATTCCACTGCAGAGGGCACAGGTTTGATCCCTGGTCAGGGACCTAAAATCCTGCAAACCACCTGGCAGGGCCAACAAACACCCGAAATGGAATGGACTGCCTGTCACTGGGTGTATAGGCTCAATGGACTCTCAGCTTTGGGGAATCCTTTCCTTCTGGGTATGTGTGGGGTTCAGCATCACCAGCAATCCTGCTAACCAGCCCCTCCTTCATCTTTGGGGAGAGGTGAGCTGTGGGGAGTAGAGGGCAATGACAAGCTCTGAAGCAGGCTGGTTGATCAGCACACAATGCACAACTCATTTCACCCTCTCATTTTTTATTTGCATAAAGACCTTAAAAAAAACTTTTAAAATTAGCAATATGTAATCATGCCAAATATGTATTCATGCCATTTTGGAAAGCATTTGACACTTGCTGGGAAGGATGAAGCTTGGGTATCCCATGAGGCAGCAGTTCCAATCCCAGGCCCGGACCCTAAAGAAACTCAGAACACAGTCTCCACAGCAGGGTTGCTAAAAACCAGCTCTGAATGTGGAACACACCAGTGTCCATCTACAGAATGAATGAAGAAACTGTGATATAGCTTTGCAGTGGAATACTACACAGCAGTTAACAGGAGTGGCCTTTAGGTATTAATGAAATGGATGAACCTCACCAGTGATACTGGTGTCATGGAAGAGGAACCAGAGAAAGAAAGAACATCCACAGAAGAATTACAGTTATAAAAAGATAAAAAACAGACAAACCTCAATTATATTTGTAGGGAAGCACCAGAGGTGTCGGAAAGGGCAATGTCACCCCGCTCCAGTACTCTTGCCTGGAAAATCCCATGGACGGAGGAGCCTGGTGGGCTGCAGTCCATGGGGTCGCTGAGGGTCGGGCATGATTGAGCAACTTCATTTTCACTTTGATGCACTGGAGAAGGAAATGGCAACCCACTCCAGTGTTCTTGCCTGGAGAATCCCAGGGACAGCAGAGCCTGGTGGGCTCCGTCTATGGGGTTGCTGAGGGTCGGACATGACTGAAGCGACTTAGCAGACCATAGGTGGTAGAATTATAAAAAAAGAACAAGGAACAGAAAATCTAACAAGTCAGGAAGTCTACAGGAAAGGGGGTGACTGTGATGGAGGAGAGGACCCTGGGAGCTCCGGGCCTCCAGACGGGTTCCATGTCCTGACCTGGGTGAGGCCTCGCGCGGCTCAATGGACGATTATTTTTCACTCTGTAAACACTGGCTTCCCTGGTGGCTCAGTCGGCAAAAAAAAAAAAAAAAAAAAATCTGCCTGCAGTGTGGGAGACCTGGTTCAATCCCTGGGTTGGGAAGATCCCCTGGAGGAGGGCATGATCACCCACTCCAGTATTCTTGCCTGGAGAATCCCCAAGGACAGAGGAGCCTGGTGGGCTCCGGTCCACAGGGTCGCAAAGAGTCAGACACGACTGAGCGTGGCATGGGTAGGGTAGCATGTGGCTCACTCAACAATTATGTTTTACTTTGTAAACATGTCTTGTGGTCTCCTTTGAATATACGATATATCCCATAATGAAGATATGAGAAAGAAGCAATAGAAGCTGTGCTAAATAATACTTTAAAGAAATTGGATGGACATAAAATTACCCACGGAGAGTAAAAATCTGCACCCTCCTACTCTCCTCTTCCCCCATTATTTTCAGTCCCTGGAACTAAATACGCTAAATACCGTTGTGGGCTGACCATCAGCCATCCAGAGCTAATCTGTTTTCTGCAGTTTGCATTAGTACATGTATGTAAAGCCTTTTCGACAAGTTAACTTGCTTTCCTACATGAATCACAGCAGACACACTGTCCTGTGAGCTTTGATTTCACAAATCAAAGAATGAAAAATACAGAGTGGAGAACGTCCTGGATGCTTTCCCATGGTGAACCTTGCGCTGCCTCATCCTCTCAAGTGGCCCCTGGGCATTTCACTGTCAGGATGGCTGCCACTTACTTTCACAGGCCTCAGCCTGCAGACACTCAGGAGGCTTCCAGTTCTTCCCTATTGCAATTTTAAAGTCACACAAGTGACTTGGCATACAAATGTCTTAACTAATTTTCAAAAGATTTCTCATTCCTAAGTATTTGGTCTCATTGGGCGGGGGTGGCGGGGCATTGGTAAATTCCTGCACTTGCAGAAGGTACGCAGTCTCTCCATGCTGCCACTTTAAAGGGATTTGTTCTCTGTTCTCCTCCGAGGAATTAGGAATTAGCAACATCTGGAACTTCAAAAATTAGACCCAGAGAGTCAGCTATGTAAAAGCAGCTCTAGTCACCTGTGTGAAAAGGGTGGATCAGAACCTTCCCAAAGTCTCCTAGAAAAGGGATAACTCTATCATGTGTGTGTGAGTGTGTATGTGTGTGTTTATGTGTATGTGTGTGCCTGTGCACGTGTGTATATGTTTATGCATATGTGTGTGTGTATATGAGCATGTGTGTTTATGTGTGTATGTGTGTTTATGTGTGTGTGCATCAGTATGGTTATATATGTGCGTGTGTCCATGTGCATGCTTATGTGTTCCTGGGAATGTATGTGTGTGAGCGTGTGTGTCCCTGTGACACCCGAACACTGGTTTTGCAGGGAGACGACATCTTTGACAACAAGACAACAACAGTCAATATAAATCCAATTGGCCATAATGACTGGATTTCTCTCCCCCCCCAGACATGGTGACTGTGATTGCTCAGATGCCTTTTAGTTACGGACAAGTTTCTGAACAAAATAATTAGGTTTGGGGATTTGCAGTCTGCCCTATTGGACTATTGATTATCCACTAAAATCTCCTGCCCTGCAGACATCCGGGTGTTCAGTCAGCATAGCAAGTGGGCGAAGACAGATCTGGGCAGGGGGTGAGGGGTGGGGGCAGAAGCCTCCACACAGCTGCATCCCAAGTCCCTCCCAGCTTCCTCTGTGGCCGAGGACCGTCTGTGGGCACGCACCCGTCAGCCCCTCCAGTGTCTCACATCAGCCGTCCCCAGACCATCAAGGCCCAGGAAGCAGAGTTGCAGCTCTCACGGCTGTGTGGCCTCGGGCAGGGCTCTGTCTGTCTCTGAGTCTGCTTTCCCATGTGGAAAGGCAGCCATTAGACTCAACAACCTCTGAGGCGCCTCCGGCACTGATATCCCAGCCCTGCACTATCCAATAGAAGTATAACATGAGCCACAAACACCAGTCACAGAGATCATTGCATGTCTAGCAGCCATGTTTAAAAAAGTAAAAAGCAAGAGGTGAAATTAGTTTTTAATATTTTATTTAAGCCAATTCTAAGTACCTAAGATGCTAAGATCTAAGATATGAAGATCTTATCTAAGTATCTAAGATATTATTCTTTCAGCATATAAGAATAATAAACATTAATGAAATTCCTTACATTTTTTTATACTGCAGATGGTGACTGCAGCCATGAAATTAAAAGACGCTTACTCCTTGGAAGGAAAGTTATGACCAACCTAGATAGCATATTCAAAAGCAGAGACATTACTTTGCCAACAAAGGTCCATCTAGTCAAGGCTATGGTTTTTCCAGTAGTCATGTATGGATGTGAGAGTTGGACTGTGAAGAAAGCTGAGCGCCGAAGAATTGATGCTTTGGAACTGTGGTGTAGAAGAAGGCTCTTGAGAGTCCCTTGGACTGCAAGGAGATCCAACCAGTCCATTCTAAAGGAGATCAGTCCTGGGTGTTCTTTGGAAGGAATGATGCTGAAGCTGAAACTCTAGTATTTTGGCCACCTCATGCAAAGGGTTGACTCATTGGAAAAGACTCTGATGCTGGGAGGGATTGGGGGCAGGAGGAGAAGGGGATGACAGAGGATGAGATGGCTGGATGGCATCACCAACTCGATGGACGTGAGTTTGAGTGAACTCCGGGAGTTAGTGATGGACAGGGAGGCCTGGCGTGCTGCAATTCATGGGGTCGCAGAGTCGGACACGACTGAGCAACTAAACTCAACTGAAGTCTTTGGAATTCAGTGTGCATTTTATACTTAACAGCACATCTGACTTTGGCCTCTGGCATCTTGAGTGCTCCATGGCCACACGTGGTGAATGGCTACTGGACTGGACATCTCAGGTGTCCCTGGTCCATTCCTTGTCTATACAGATGAAGACACTGAAGCAGACTGACTGGGACAGATGGCTCTAGCCCCAGGCTCCTGCCTGTGATCTGATGCTGGTTGCAGGATTTGCTCTTTACAGTGCACTGTACAAGCCACTCTGGGGGAGACAGAGGAGGAAGGAATCCCTTTGCCATCAAGGAGCTAATAATCCAGTTGGAGAAAAGAAAAAGAATGAGCCCAGAGGCACCTACTGGGGACCAGTGCTTGCTGGTAAAATTTTAGGGGGAATAGGCTATCAGGGCTTCACGTGCTCTTGGAGGTAGAGACCCAGGGCGGCTGTGGGTCATCCCAGACTTGACTTCGTGT
This sequence comes from Capricornis sumatraensis, assembly GCF_032405125.1. Taxonomy (NCBI): domain Eukaryota; kingdom Metazoa; phylum Chordata; class Mammalia; order Artiodactyla; family Bovidae; genus Capricornis; species Capricornis sumatraensis. The sequence goes on from NC_091091.1 coordinate 37,648,547, forward strand.
GAACGGAGGACTTGAGTTGGGCACCCAGGGTAGGAAAAAGATTCGAAAACTCAGAGAGATGTGGAAAATATGAATAATGTCCATTGCTGGGGAATTGAGGAGGCCAGTGTGATTAGAGCCAAAGGTGGGAACTTGAGGTGGATTGTGGACAACCTTGAAACATAGATGCTAGGAAAGACTGAAGGCAGGAGGAGAAGGGGACAACAGAGGATGAGATGGTTGGATGGCATCACCGACTTGATGGACATGAGTTTGAGCAGGCACCGGGAGTTGGTGATGGACAGGGAAGCCTGGTGTGCTGCAGTCCACGGGGCCACAAAGAGTCAGACACGACTGAGCTTGAAACACAGAAGTGTTTGGACAGGAGTATAGGAAACCACCTTTGGCTCTTGAGCTGGGGAAGGGTTCGCTGGGAGCAGTGGTTCAGTGAGATCCGCTCAGTCACTGATGGACTGGAGGCAGCACCTGGTGCCAGCGAGCGGGTGAGGGGACCGCTGGAGCAGGAGGTGGTGACCGGAGTTGGAGCCATCTACAGAATGAGAGGATTCCAGTCCCCTGGGTCTTCAGCTTTGATGGTGAAACCGTGACAGTGTGATCACATCTGGGCATTTTGTTTCCTCCTGGGCTCCCCTTCCTAAGGGCAGGAGGGTCATACTATGTGGGTGGTCCTGCTTAAGCAAAGACTCAGTCAGGAAGAAACAGAGGTTGGGGTGTTGGGAGTAGGTTGGCTGCAAGTAACTGCTGGGGAGGGAGGGGCATGAAAGAATCAATTACTTGAGGCTTTAACAAGCAGAGACAGCAATTCCTTGCTTGTGTGCTTAGTTGCTCAGTCATGTCCGACTCTTTGTGATCCCAAGGACTATAGCCTGTCAGGCTTCTCTGTCCATGGAATTCTCCAGGCAAGAATACTGGAGTGGGTAGCCATTCCTTTCTCGAGGGGATCTTTCCAACTGGAGGATCGAACCTGTGTCTCTTGCATTGCAGGCAGATTCTTTACCATCTGAGCCACTAAGCTTTGGCACCATAAATTGAGCAGAGTTTTTAGTAAGAGGATCATGGCACGATCATGATGGTCCCATCACTTCATGACAAATAGATGGGGAAACAGTGGAAACAGTGGCTGACTTTATTTTGGGGGGCTCCAAAATCACTGCAGATGATGACTGCAGCCATGAAATTAAAATTGGAAGGAAAGTTATGACCAACCTAGACACTATATTAAAAAGCAGAGACATTACTTTGCTAACAAAGTCTGTCTAGTCAAGGCTACGGTTTTTCCAGTAGTTATGTGAGAGGTGGACTATAAAGAAAGCTGAGCACCAAAGAGTTGATGCTTTAGAACTGTGGTGTTGGAGAAGACTCTTGAGAGTCCCTTGGACTGCAAGGAGATCCAACCAGTCCATTCTGAAGGAGATCAGTCCTGAATATTCATTGGAAGGACTGATGTTGAAGCTGAAACTCCAATACTTTGGCCACCTGATGTGAAGAGCTGACTTCATTTGAAAAGACCCTGATGCTGGGAAAAATTGAAGGCAGGAGGAGAAGGGGTCGACAGAGGATGAGATGGTTGGATGGCATCACCGACTCAATGGACATGAGTTTGAGTAAACTCTGGGAGTTGGTGATGAACAGGGAGGCCTGGCGTGCTGCAATTCATGGGGTTGCAAAGAGTCAGACACGACTGAGTGACTGAACTGAACTTTAGTGAGTTGGTGGAATGACAGGAAAAAGGTTTTTCAAACCCAACCAGGTAGGAGGGGGTCGGGGCCTGGGCAGGTAGGAGACAGGTGGTGGAGGGACATCACTCTTGCAATGGCCTATGAGCTGGACCGGGCGAAGCAGCTTGTTTCTGTTTCTAGACAGCCTGGGAGAACAGAGGTCAATTCCACGAGTCACCCTCAGAGGGCGCTCACTGCCAACGTGATCTCCAAGCCTGCGTCAACCACTGCATTTATGGATACTTACTCTGTGCCAGGCAGCGTGAGGCTCTAGAGGGAAGACGTGGGGAGCAAGACCCCAGCGGCCTTGCCCTGGCCTCAGATTGTGTGAAGGAGGGATGGAGAAGTCAGACATTAATCACAGTCTCACAGTCACAGATTATAATTGAGAAATAGCAGGAACGAAAGAACCAATCAATATAGTATAAGCAACAAAGGCACAGGTGTTGGGAAGACTTCCCTGAGAAGAAACACCTTTCCATCCATTTACTTTCAGCCTACCTGGTCTTGACCCCGAGGCATAAAGGCTAAGGGGGAACTAACTAAGTTAAAAGGAGCGAGAGGGAAGGACATTCCCTGCAAGCAGAAATGGCCTGAGCAAAGGCTCTGGGTGGGAAGGAACACAAGATATATGAACAGATGGAAGACTAGGAATGAGAAAGAGAAGCAAAGAGGCAGAGAAGAACTTCACAGGCAGAAGGAATGGAGCATGCAAAGGCCCTGAGGCAGAGAAGCTCAGTGCAAGGAGCCCTCTGTGGCTGCAGGGGGAAGGCAGGGGCCATAAGAAGTGTGGAGGCTGCATGACCCAGGAGGGGCATGGCCTCTGGGCCAAGGTTCCTCCAGCCGCAATGCTAGGACCCCCGTGATACAGACAGACATCTGATGCCACATGAGAGCCCCGCTAATTAGAAGGGAATCTGATTTTATGTCAGCGGCAGGAACAATGTGGTAAATTAGGATGGAGGAGTGGTCGAGGCCAGAACAGGCACTTCCTGTTGGGCCACATCGAAGATGTTTGACATTATCCCAAGTGCAAGGCCACTGAAGGTTTAGAGAGGGAGTGATATCACCATTCTGGTGTTTTGGAGCTCTCTAGAACAGGTGAGGAGGGTGAACTGCAGGAGGCCTGGGTGACCGTCAGCGGAGCCACTGGAGATGATTGCAAAAGTCCAGGTGATAGTGGAGGATCAAGGCTTAAAGCTGATGAAATGCTGCCCTTCACAGCTGCCTGGCTCCTCTGCAGCCTCTAATTACAGCAAATGTCCTCAGACAGGTTAGTGATTCTATTAAAGTGGCCAAACCTGGAGACCCACATTTTACAGATAATGCTGCATGAAGCCAGTTAATTCAGTGATTGAATTATTAAGTTAGAGCATCTATGACTTAATTTCATTGGCCGTCAGCAAGGCCTCCTTCAAGTAAATTGACATTTGCTTTGCCATTCTGTCTTAAAACCAGAACAGTAGATTTGGTTAAACTTTGTACAGAAAATGTGCCTTTGCAGTGTGCAGAAGAACTCAGAAAAGAATGAAAATAAAATGCATTTTTTTCCTACTTGTATTCTCAGTCTTTATATACGTGGTCAACAACAGATAGAGCTGGCTTCAAGAAGGAAAAAAGCTCTCTGAATGAGACCGATCTTGGCCAAGTCCTTCCAAGAGCACTTGAAAAGAATGTGAAGTCGTTTGTTCAGGGTGAATAAATATCAATTAAACCAAGGTGGTTGATGGAGTGGTTTGGATCTTCTATGTCTGCGGATTTTTTGGTCTAGGTGTTTAGATTCCCTAGGTTGGATTGTGAAATTGTCTTTTTCTCTTATTTAATTCTGTCTGGTTTTGTGTCATACATTTTGAAGTTCTCCTCGGGTGTGTACATATTGAGTCTTACGTCTTCTACTGAATTGATCGCTTTTACCATGATATTAATGTAGTCATTTCAGCACGCTTATGCTTACAGTTTGCATGCTGTATTTTTTTTTTCATCCATTTGCTTTCCACCTACCTGTGTCTATATTTAAATGGTCTCCTACAGACATCATAGAGGTGGGACTATTTTTAAAAAAAATCTATTCTGACAATTTCTGTCTTTTAATTGTGTGTTCCCATACACAATGTAATTGTTAATATAGCTAGATTTCAATCTCATTAAAAATTTTTTTTATTTCTTTATTGACTTATTTTTGGCTGTGCTGGGTCTCTGTTGCTGTAGGAGCTTTTCTCTAGCTGCAGCAAGCAGGGGGTACTCTCTTGTGGTGTGTGGGCCTCTCACTGAGGCGGCTTCTCTTGTTTCAGACCGTGGGCTCTAGGCATGCGGGCTTCAGCAGTGCTGACTCCCAGACTCTAGGGCGCAGGTGCGATGGTTGTGGCGCACAGGCTTCGTTGCTCCGTGGCATGTAGATTCTTCCTGGATAAAGGATCAAAACTGTGTTTCCTACATTGGCAGGCGGATTCTTGACCACAGAGCCACCGGGGAAGCCCCCAATCCATCATTTTATTTTTTGTTTTCTACTTGACTCCTCTAAGTTTTGTTTGTTTGATTTCTTCTTCTTTTTTTTTTCTTGTTCATCTGTTCTCCTTCCTGCCTTTTACAAGTATTTGAATACTTTACAGAATGCCATTTAATTTTCCTGTTAGCTATTTATTCTCCTTTTTATTACTTTTACAGTGGTTGTGCTAGAGATTACAATACACATTCTTGACTTCTTACAGTCCATTGACAGTGAATAATATACCACTTCACATGAAATACAGATATCTGGCTGCTTCATATCCCCACAACCACCCTCATCCTTTAAGTTATAGTTGTTTTAAGTAGTACCTCTCAGTTCAGTTCAGTTCAGTCACTCAGTCATGTCCGACTCTTTGCGACCCCATGAATCGCAGCACACCAGGCCTCCCTGTCCATCACCAACTCCCAGAGTTCACTCAGACTCACGTCCATCGAGTCAGTG